>NC_091284.1:93280708-95680708 GCF_032444005.1 Ranitomeya imitator
TAAGACATAATTTCAGTTGTTTCACACTTTTTTGTTAAGTATATAATTCCACATGTGTTAATTCATAGTTTTGATGCCTTCAGTGTGAATGTACAATTTTCATAGTCATGAAAATACAGAAAAATCTTTAAATGAGGTGTCCAAATTTTTGGTCTGTACTGTAATATATATATATATATATATATATATATATATATATATATATATAATACAGTTTGATTAAGTTAAGTATCACCCATTTCCCTTGGAGGCAGAGATTCTACAGATCTTCCCATTTTTGTGAAGATATGGCTGTGAATCCATGTGAATTACACTTTTATATATCAGGTTTGAGCAATTTTTGTGCCTACAGTTTTGGACTGGTCATATGTGGTTTCCATTGTCAGCTAGTCCATCACATTTGAGGCACCTCTGTTAGGCTTCTTTCACACTTGCGTCGTGCACTGCACTTCGCTATGCGACGTTGCGGCGCATGGACGCAAGCAGCGAAAGCGCCGCAAAACGGGGGCAGTGGATGCATTTTTCCAGCACATCTGCTGCCCCATGGTGAGGTGGGGCGGAGTTCCGGCCGCGCATGCGCTGTCGGAAAAAGCGGACCGTCAGCAGCAAAAAACGTTACATGTAACATTTTTTGCTCCCAGCGGACCGCCACAACACGGCGCAACCGTCGCACGACGGTTGCAACGTGTGTCAATGCATCGCTAATGTTAGTCTATGGGGCAAAAACGTATCCTGCAGACAACTTTGCAGGATGCGTTTTTTTCCCCTAAACGACGCATTGCGACGTATTGAAAAAAACGCTAGTGTGAAAGTAGCCTTATTTGTGTATATACCGTATGTTTAATTATTTATAAATAAAATATTGATATTTTAATCATCCGAAGTGTTCACTATTGCTTATCTACCATTGTAGATGTGACTATTGGTGGTAGCATACTTGATTTCATACTTCTAGAGAAGTAAAGTAACTGCTCTTGGGATGGTTGTGTTCAATGTTTTATGGATAAATGCCATTGCAGTTTTTTGAACCATGGAAAAGTGAATCAAACAAGCCGTTCCATCTTATTTTCCCCATTCTTACTGAACCCTTTTGGTTTTGGCTCAAAATCTATACAAAAAATAAAAAATTTATCATGGTATTTGTGCCAAATGCTTGCTTAAATTGTGACATTTTATTGTCGTAAATGCTTGGCGTAAGTTAAAGTTATTAATCTTTTTAGTCATGTAATGAAACATTCATTTACCAATGTCAAAACTTAAAAATGAGACAAGGGGGGTACTGTTAATCTTTTGGTATGAAGTATGACTTATTTGTTAATGCATTTTTATGTAAAAGTCACATTTTCCAGACAAGGCATTATCATCCTTAAAAAAGTTGTAAAGCAAGTACATTTAAATTGTCTATAGTTTAAAAATGCATAAAAAGTCACAATTTGTGCAAAATTATACAATGAGGTGTGACATTTTACACATTGGCCTTGAGCTCTTTTCTAAACTTACTAATTGTATTGGTTAAAGAGGATTTTTCATCAAATTTTTCATGTTGAATTTGGGCACACAATATAATTGTGGCTTCGGAACGGAATAAAACAATTGATTCAATTTTGCCTCTCTGTTGTGGATATATAGGTAATCAAAGTATTTAGCACCTATTGAGTTAACATCCACCTGATCTTTACCAAAGTTATCAGCTAATCATGGGCGAGCATGCACTTCTTTTCCCTGTAGGAGTTGCCCAATCATAAGCAGGCAGCAACACAGCAGAAAAATAAAATACCCCCATATTAGCTTAGGTTCCTTAGCGTGTCAGATGTAGAATCATAAAATGTTAGAGATGGACATTACCGTATTTTTCAGATTACAAGACTCACTTTTTTCCCCCAAAATTTGCGGATATACCTTACCGGCCGCGGTGGAGCAGTGTGCCAGGGTCGCTGCTGGAGGAGGCAAGAGTGGAGCGTTGCTGCACGCCGCAGGCTGGGATGAGGGGGTGTTCGGATGTGCGCTGCTGCGGCCAGTGTTTGATGGTGCGGGGGCTTCGCCGACATTCTGTGAAAGCCCAGAGCCCCCTCACTTAGATGGTTTACTATGCGGTGTACTTTGGGAAAATGGCTGCTGGGGGTGGCGCATGCGCAGATGGAGATCTCGCCACCAAGATCTTATGAGATGAGATCACAGCGATTTCTTGGTAGTCAATGTACCGGTGTTTCTAAGATGTTTCACACAACGCTCTGTGAATCACTCAAGGAATTTGAAACCTACGTAACCGAACAGTTGTGAGACATGTAAAGTGTGAAGATTTATGTATTCTCAGAAGCATTTTGACTCATGTGGTAGACAAGGGTAGCTATTGTTTCTATAACACACTTGTATTTCACATGTATTGAGGAACAAATCTTATATGATCATTTTTGCATTTAAAGTGGTATTCCCATCTCGTACCATTATGATATACACAAGATACTCCATAAGTGTAAAGTAGATGCAGATCCCACCAGTACGGCCTATATCTAGCCCCACAATGGGGACTTATGTGATACTGTTAGTACAGAGGTGGTTGGAATTTCTATTCATTTGTATGGGAATTCCGATCAACTCTTCACTGACAGAGGATCGCATCCGGGTCCCATTCTTGAGTTGGGTACAGGTCCTCCTAGTGGGATCTACATTTATTATACATTTTATTCTGGAATATTTTTTAAGTGCATTACTTACAGTAGTCTCTTTATACAATATTTTTATACCTTTTTTAAGCAGACTTACAGTAGCAATATAGTCTTTTAGTATTAAATAAACATTACATTCAGGTTATTTTTTTGCATTATTTTCCATTGTATGTACATTTTGTATTGTCAAAGGAAGGCTATCCTGTAGCTTAAGAAGTTGCTGTGATAGAGAAAAATTAGGGTCACTTTTGGATTTGGAAGCAAAAAGTTACTCAAAAACAAGGGTCAGATCTAACTCAGCGAAAATTGTGTTCCCCAGTGAATTGAAGCAGTGATGTTTTAATGGATTTATTTTAAACTGATCCATGATCACACTGATGGATCCAATTGACTCTAATGGGGTCTGTGGTGGATTAGTTATTTCCCAATGCAATTCCCAATAGATGCACTAAATGCAAGTGTGAAAATTGGTTAAAGGGGGCTTTGTGAGGTTTACAATGCACATTCATCTGAGGTAGCTGGTGCATTTTTTGACGCTGTGTATTTTTTGCTTCGGCGAAAACGAGGCGTCTTACAGTACCACCATAGTGGATGGGATTTAAAGAAATCTCCTGCCCTCTGCGCTTAATTTTTACACAGTGTAAACTGACCACCAGTGTGGGTTGTCAATTTCTCTTGCGGGTACGCTGATGTGTAGATTTTCTCCATGGACTCTGCATAAGGTCTGAAAATCCACAGATAGAAAACGCAAATGCCTTTCCGTGGCAGAAATGCATGAAAAACGCATGTAATCTGCACATATGTATGTATATCAATAAAGTTTTGTCAAAGCCAAATGCCAATAAGTATCATAAAAAATGGCGTACATTAAAGCATGAGAAACCAAGAAGAGACAAAAGAACGCAGCTTCAAAAATGCAATTAAAAACATATTCTATAAAAACGCACGTAACCTAATTTATATAACAGGTGCCGAAGTTCTGCTGCGTCAAAAGCTCATTGTGGGAACGTAGCCTTGGGCCACATTCACGTTGAGTATTTGTAGCCAAAGCCAGGAGTGGGTGATAAATACAGAAGTGGTGACGTGTTTGTATCCTACTTTTCCTCTGATTCTTCTATTCTTAGCTTTGCCTTACAAATAAAATAAAAAATCTCACCAAATACTCTAGTGTGCACGAGGCCATGGGGATCCAGGACTCTAGAGTTAACTTATCAATTCTGTTAAGTGTGGCCACACGCTGTGGCTAGTTGTGCAGCCGAAGCTCTGTCCACCTGTGGTGAGCTAATGGATGCACAGCCCTTAGCCGCACCCAAAGGTTGATAGGAACGAGAGACAACAGATTTTTTTACTGATTATTTATGGAGATCAATTTATTAGATAACTTAGTCAGGTTACAGGTTTAATGTAAGTGACAACAATATGTGATTATTATACACGCAGAATAGTTGCCAAAAAGAGAAATTGATATAGAATTTTATAATTGATTTTTGTCCCCTCCCTCTTGGTATTGGCGTTGGTCATAGAATAACTTTCACTGATTGGAATAACCCATTAATCTTAGTCTGCATACTTTTATCTCATGCTTATCAGAAGGATATTTTTCTATAAACTAGGAGTAGGCAATTAGTTTTCCCGAGGGGCCATATGAGAGACAGCGACTGTTGTGGAGGACCAAGCCAATAGCTGGAAATTTAATTCTGCTCAATATTAATATTAGCATAATTTTAATTATTTTATATTTAGTGTATCACAATATTGAGCAGAATTAAGTATGCTGACATTCCCTTATATACAGTATTAGCCCGCACACAGCTCCCTGTATGCTGTATGAGCCCATACACAGCCCCCTACATACAGTATGATCCCCTACATAGCCCCTGTATACACAATATGAGCCCCCATATAGCCCTTCTATATATAGTATACAACACCACATACTTCATTATATACAGTATGAGCCCCCACAGCCTCTATATACAATGAGCCTTCATATATCCTCTAAATACAATGAGCCCTCAAATAGTCTCTCTATATACAATGGTCCCCTATATATTGCATTAGCCCATTATATAGTACTAGATGGCAGCCCGATTCTAAAGAATCGGGAGTCTAGAATCCATATATACTTTATTTATTCAAATGTAAGAATAATACAATTAATAAATAATAGTAAGAAAGAACAAAAAATGGCTGCACTCACCAGCTCTTGACAATTCTTGTTATTTAAGGTACAGTTACACAGGATCCATGAACATGCTTATGAGGGGAGGGATGAAAGACATCAGACGACAACTTTGCGTGTTTGAATGCAGATATTAATAAATAGGCAGTTTATATTGCAGAGAAATTGCTGGGCAATAATGGACAATGTCCTTATGTGGCAAATAATAGAGCAATATACCCAATGTGGCAAAGAAGAGGTTAATAAACGGCAGTCTCTCAGTATAACAGTCAGTGAATAATAGGCAGTATATGGAGAAAACACCAAACAAAAGTTCAAAATTGGTGTGAAAATGTCACTGAACCACTTCACAACTAAATATATATAGTTTTGGTAAATGGTATTATCATTTTTTTTGACAAAATTCGGCAGGAGCTTGAAGAGCAACGTCACTGGGCCCGCCTCCACGCAGTAGAAACTTGCTGTGAGGTAAAAATTCAAAAATCACACCAAAATGGCGGGCGGAGTGTGTCACAGTACGGCATGTTTCTGATTGGTCGCTCGCAGCAGGCGGCAACCAATCAGACACTGGACACTGTTGACGTCACTTATCTCCGGACATTATCTCCGGACATTAGCTCCGGACAGGAAGTTGGCACAAATTGCAGGAAGTAGTATTCTAGGCAATTATATATTAGATAAACCCCCCACATAGCCTCTCTACTTACAATGACCCCCACATAGCCCCCTATATACTGTATAAACCCCCCCACATAGCCTCTCTATCTGCTATGAGCTCCCACATAGCCTCTCTATATACAGTGTGAGGCCCCACATGGCTTCCTATACACAGTATGAGCTCCTATATAGCCCCCCTGAGGAAGTACATACGGAACGTGCATTGGGGCTGAGGGCAACACAGCTGAATACTGGACCCAAATCAATCCATATACAATTACTTAGATGCATATAAGGACATTTTACACTGCAGCCACTTGGCCTTAATTTGAGCAGAATATATCTACCTCTATGTACATGCACTTTATATGAGTTATTTGCACATGTATTGTTAGCTGCCTTGACTTGCAATAAGGAGTAGATAATTGTATTATTACCTGGCCATTATCAATTTGTTTTTTTCTCGCCGTGTTGTCCCTCCAGTTCTGTGTGTGTATATATGTATGTACAGTGCCTACAAGTAGTATTCAACCCCCTGCAGATTTAGCAGGTTTACACATTTGGAATTAACTTGGCATTGTGACATTTGGACTGTAGATCAGCCTGGAAATGTGAAATGCACTGCAGCAAAAAAGAATGTTATTTCTTTATTTTTTTTTTAAATTGTGAAAAGTCTTTTCAGAGGGTCATTTATTATTCAACCCCTCAACCCACCAGAATTCTGTTTGGTTCCCATAAAGTATTAAGAAGTAGTTCAGGCACAAAGAACAATGAGCTTCACATGTTTGGATTAATTATCTCTTTTTCCAGCCTTTTCTGACTATTTAACCCCTTCATGACCCAGCCTATTTTGACCTTAAAGACCTTGCCGTTTTTTGCAATTCTGACCAGTGTCCCTTTATGAGGTAATAACTCAGGAACGCTTCAACGGATCCTAGCGGTTCTGAGATTGTTTTTTCGTGACATATTGGGCTTCATGTTAGTGGTAAATTTAGGTCAATAAATTCTGCGTTTATTTGTGATAACGGAAATTTGGCAAAAATTTTGAAAATTTCGCAATTTTCACATTTTGAATTTTTATTCTGTTAAACTAGAGAGTTATGTGACACAAAATAGTTAATAAATAACATTTCCCACATGTCTACTTTACATCAGCACAATTTTGGAAACAAAATTTTTTTTTGCTAGGAAGTTATAAGGGTTAAAATTTGACCAGCGATTTCTCATTTTTACAACGAAATTTACAAAACCATTTTTTTTAGGGACCACCTCACATTTGAAGTCAGTTTGAGGGGTCTATATGGCTGAAAATACCCAAAAGTGACACCATTCTAAAAACTGCACCCCTCAAGGTACTCAAAACCACATTCAAGAAGTTTATTAACCCTTCAGGTGCTTCACAGCAGCAGAAGCAACATGGAAGGAAAAAATGAACATTTAACTTTTTAGTCACAAAAATTATCTTTTAGCAACAATTTTTTTATTTTCCCAATGGTAAAAGGAGAAACTGAACCACGAAAGTTGTTGTCCAATTTGTCCTGAGTACGCTGATACCTCACATGTGGGGGTAAACCACTGTTTGGGCGCACGGCAGGGCTTGGAAGGGAAGGAGCGCCATTTGACTTTTTGAATGAAAAATTGGCTCCACTCTTTAGCGGACACCATGTCACGTTTGGAGAGCCCCCGTGTGCCTAAAAATTGGAGCTCCCCCACAAGTGACCCCATTTTGGAAACTAGACGCCCCAAGGAACTTACCTAGATGCATAGTGAGCACTTTGAACCCCCAGGTGCTTCACAAATTGATCTGTAAAAATGAAAAAGTACTTTTTTTTCACAAAAAAATTCTTTTCGCCTCACTTTTTTCATTTTCACATGGGCAATAGGATAAAATGCATCATAAAATTTGTTGGGCAATTTCTCCAGAGTACGCCGATACCTCATATGTGGGGGTAAACCACTGTTTGGGCACACGGCAGGGCTCGGAAGGGAAGGCACGCCATTTGACTTTTTGAATGGAAAATTAGCTTCCCCACAAGTGACCCTATTTTGGAAACTAGACCCCCCAAGGAACTTATCTAGATGCATATTGAGCACTTTAAACCCCCAGATGCTTCACAGAAGTTTATAACGCAGAGCCATGAAAATAAAAAATAATTTTTCTTTCCTCAAAAATGATTTTTTAGCCTGGAATTTCCTATTTTGCCAAGGGTAATAGGAGAAATTGGACCCCAAATGTTGTTGTCCAGTTTGTCCTGAGTACGCTGATACCCCATATGTGGGGGTAAACCACTGTTTGGGCGCACGGCAGGGCTCGGAAGGGAAGGCACGCCATTTGGCTTTTTAAATGGAAAATTAGCTCCAATCATTAGCGGACACCATGTCACGTTTGGAGAGCCCCTGTGTGCCTAAACATTGGAGATCCCCCAGAAATGACCCCATTTTGGAAACTAGACCCCCAAAGGAACTAATCTAGATGTGTGGTGAGGACTTTGAACCCCCAAGTGCTTCACAGAAGTTTATAACGCAGATCCATGAAAATAAAAAAAAATAATTATTTTCTCAAAAATGATCTTTTAGCCTGCAATTTTTTATTTTCCCAAGGGTAACAGGAGAACTTTGACCCCAAAAGTTGTTGTCCAGTTTCTCCTGAGTACGCTGATACCCCATATGTGGGGGTAAACCACTGTTTGGGCACATGCCGGGGCTCGGAAGTGAAGTAGTGACGTTTTGAAATGCAGACTTTGATGGAATGCTCTGTGGGCGTCACGTTGCGTTTGCAGAGCCCCTGATGTGGCTTAACAGTAGAAACCCCCCACAAGTGACCCAATTTTGGAAACTAGACCCCGAAAGGAACTTATCTAGATGTGTGGTGAGCACTTTGAACAAGTGCTTCACAGAAGTTTATAATGCAGAGCCGTGAAAATAATAAATACGTTTTCTTTCCTCAAAAATAATTATTTAGCCCAGAATTTTTTAATTTTCCCAAGGGTAACAGGAGAAATTTAACCCCAATATTTGTTGTCCAGTTTCTCCTGAGTACGGTGATACCCCATGTGTGGGGGTAAACCATTGTTTGGGCACACGTCGGGGCTCAGAAGGGAAGTAGTGACTTTTGAAATGCAGACTTTGATGGAATGGTCTGCGGGCGTCACGTTGCGTTTGCAGAGCCCCTGGTGTGCCTAAACAGTAGAAACCCCCCACAAGTGACCCCATTTTAGAAACTAGACCCCCCAAGGAACTTATCTAGATATGTGGTGAGCACTTTGAACCCCCAAGTGCTTCACAGACGTTTACAACGCAGAGCCGTGAAAATAAAAAATCATTTTTCTTTCCTCAAAAATGATGTTTTAGCAAGCATTTTTTTATTTTCACAAGGGTAACAGGAGAAATTGGACCCCAGTAATTGTTGCGCAGTTTGTCCTGAGTACACTGATACCCCATATGAGGGGGTAAACCACTGTTTGGGCACACGTCGGGGCTCGGAATTGAGGGAGCACCATTTGACTTTTTGAATACGAGATTGGCTGGAATCAATGGTGGCGCCATGTTGCGTTTGGAGACCCCTGATGTGCCTAAACAGTGGTAACCCCTCAATTCTACCTCCAACACTAACCCCAACACACCCCTAACTCTAATCCCAACTGTAGCCATAACCCTAATCACACCCCTAACCACAACCCTAATTCCAACCCTAACCCTAAGGCTATGTGCCCACGTTGCGGATTCGTGTGAGATTTTTCAGCATCGTTTTTGAAAAATCCGCGGGTGAAAGGCACTGCGTTTTACCTGCGGATTTTCTGTGGATTTCCAGTGTTTTTTGTGCGGATTTCACCTGCGGATTCCTATTGAGGAACAGGTGTAAAACGCTGCGGAATCCGCACAAAGAATTGACATGCTGCGGAAAATACAACGCAGCGTTTCCCGCGGTATTTTCCGCACCATGGGTACAGCGGATTTGGTTTTCCATGGTACTGTAAACCTGATGGAACACTGCTGCGAATCCGCAGCGGCCAATCCGCTGCGGATCCGCAGCCAAATCCGCACCGTGTGCACATAGCCTAATTCTAAAGGTATGTGCACACGCTGCGGATCCGCAGCAGTTTCCCATGAGTTTACAGTTCAATGTAAACCTATGGGAAACAAAAATCGCTGTACACATGCTGCGGAAAAACTGCACGGAAACGCAGCGGTTTACATTCCGCAGCATGTCACTTCTTTCTGCGGATTCCGCAGCGGTTTTACAACTGCTCAAATAGAAAATCGCAGTTGTAAAACTGCAGTGAAATGCGCAGAAAAAACGCGGTAAATCCGCCATAAATCCGCAGCGGTTTAGCACTGCGGATTTATTAAATCCGCAGCGGAAAAATCCGCAGAGGACCAGAATACGTGTGCACATACCGAAACCCTAACCCTAGCCCTAACCCTACCCCCTACCCCTAACCCTACCCCTAACCCTAGTCTAACATTAGTGGAAAAAAAAAATTTCTTTATTTTTTTTATTGTCCCTACCTATGGGGGTGACAAAGGGGGGGGGGGGGTCATTATTTTTTTTATTTTGATCACTGAGATAGATTATATCTCAGTGATCAAAATGCACTTTGGAACGAATCTGCCAGCCGGCAGATTCGGCGGGCGCACTGCGCATGCGCCCGCCATTTTGGAAGATGGCGGCGCCCAGGGAGAAGACGGACGGACCCCGGCAGGATCGGTAAGTATGATGGGGTGGGGCAGAGCACGGGGGGGGGGGATCGGAGCATGGGGGGTGGATCGGAGCGCGGGAGGGGTGGAACGGAGCACGGGGTGGATCGGAGTGCAGGGGGGGTGATTGGAGCACGGGGAGGGTGATTGGAGCACGGGGGGAACGGACAAGAGCACGGGGGGAGCGGAGCACAGGACGGAGGGGAGCCGGAGCAGTGTACCGGACAGATCGGGGGGCTGGGAGGCGATCGGTGGGGTGGGGGCACATTAGTGTTTTCAGCCATGGCCGATGATATTGCAGCATCGGCCATGGCTGGATTGTAATATTTCACCAGTTATAATAGGTGAAATATTACAAATCGCTCTGATTGGCAGTTTCACTTTCAACAGCCAATCAGAGCGATCGTAGCCACGGGGGGGTGAAGCCACCCCCCCGGGCTAAACTACCACTCCCCCTGTCCCTGCAGATCGGGTGAAATGGGAGTTAACCCTTTCACCCGGCCTGCAGGGACGCGATCTTTCCATGACGCCACATAGGCGTCATGGGTTGGATTGGCACCGACTTTCATGACGCCTACGTGGCGTCATGGGTCGGGAAGGGGTTAAGACCCTCTCCAAACTTGTTAACAGCACTCCTACATGGTCAACATGGGAAAGACAAAGGAGCATTCCAAGGCCATCAGAGTCAAGATCGTGGAGGGTCACAAGGCTGGCAAGGGGTACAAAACCCTTTCCAAGGAGTTGGGCCTACCTGTCTCCACTGTTGGGAGCATCATCTGGAAGTGGAAGGCTTATGGAACTACTGTTAGCCTTCCACGGCCTGGACAGCCTTTGAAAGTTTCCTCCCGTGCCGAGGCCAGGCTTGTCCGAAGAGTCAAGGCTAACCCAAGGACAACAAGGAAGGAGCTCCGGGAAGATCTCATGGCAGTGGGGACATTGGTTTCAGTCAATACCATAAGTAACGTACTCCACCACAATGGTCTCCGTTCCAGACGAGCCCGTAAGGTACCTTTACTTTCAAAGCGTCATGTCAACGCTCGTCTACAGTTTGCTCATGATCACTTGGAGGACTCTGAGACTGACTGGTTCAAGGTTCTCTGGTCTGATGAGACCAAGATCGAGATCTTTGGTGCCAACCACACACGTGACGTTTGGAGACTGGATGGCACTGCATACGACCCCAAGAATACCATCCCTACAGTCAAGCATGGTGGTGCCAGCATCATGCTGTGGGGCTGTTTCTCAGCCAAGGGGCCTGGCCATCTGGTCCGCATCCATGGGAAGATGGATAGCATGGCCTACCTGGAGATTTTGGCCAAGAACCTCCGCTCCTCCATCAAGGATCTTAAGATGGGTCGTCATTTCATCTTCCAACAAGACAACAACCCAAAGCACACAACCAAGAAAACCAAGGCCTGGTTCAAGAGGCAAAAAATCAAGGTGTTGCAGTGGCCTAGTCAGTCTCCTGACCTTAACCCAATTGAAAACTTGTGGAAGGAGCTCAAGATTAAAGTCCACATGAGACACCCCAAGAACCTAGATAACTTGGAGAAAATCTGCATGGAGGAGTGGGCAAAGATAACTCCAGAGACCTGTGCCGGACTGATCAGGTCTTATAAAAGACGATTATTAGCTGTAATTGCAAACAAAGGTTATTCCACAAAATATTAAACCTAGGGGTTGAATAATAATTGACCCACACTTTTATGTTTAAAATTTATAAAAATTTAACTGAGCAACAAAACTTTTTGGTTTGTAAGATTTATGCATCTGTTAATAAATCCTGCTCTTGTTTGAAGGTTGAAGGCTCTAACTTATTTGCATCTTATTAAACCTGCTAAATCTGCAGGGGGTTGAATACTACTTGTAGGCAGTGTATATATGTGTGTATATATATATATATATATATATATATATATATACAGGGCCGTATTTAGAGTTTCTGCTGCCCTAGGCACTTTTAGTGCTGCCTCCCCCTTTGGTGAGTATGACACTATCGGCAGTGACTTTGGCAAAAATCGCTGATGTGAAAGTCGCCTTTTGCAGCAGATCCGACAGTTTTTCCGCATCTGCCGCGTAATGGATCACTTAGGGCAACACTGCGTTCGGCCTCATTCATTCCCTATGGGACTTACAGACATGTGCGGCTCTTGCGGTTTTGCCGCCATCCGGCAAATGCGGTACTTGCAGCAATGAGAAAAAACACTACTAGCAGTGTTTTATGTATCATCGTAAGTGCAAAACCGCAATTGCCGCACATGTTCGCAAGTAGCCATCATTACCTGTCCCTGCACCTTGCTAGCTCATCCCTATCCAACCCTCCCTGACCTAAAACTACACTATAAAGCTTCAGAAAAGCAATTTATTAACTGCCATATTCCTATGATAATGAGGGCTCTAGGCTACGGCGTAGACTGGGACGGGCAGTCTCCGGGTCTCCATCCTCTCTGTGCACACCCTCAGTCCCTGCCTCACTGCCTGTGCACAGACCTCCCTCCACCGCACCCGGTAATCACCGCTCGCAGTAGCATACCAGCAGAGGTGTATCTAGGGTTTCTGGCACCCGGGGAAAGAATTCATTTTGGTGCCCCCCCTCCGCCAAGGACATATGTGATTTGCACACTCAGTCATGTGCCCACGAGCTCCTCTCCCTAATGCTCTCAATGTTCAGTGAAAAACTAAGAGAAGCAGAAGAGAAGCTCGATGTCACAGGACCATAAGAGTATGTGTCCACGTTCAGGATTGCATCAGGATTTGGTCAGGATTTTTCATCAGTATTTGTAGCCAAAACCAGGAGTGGAACAATTAGAGGAAAACTATAATAGAACCATATGCTCCACTTCTGTATTTATCACCCACTCCTGGTTTTGGCTACAAATACTGATGTAAAATACTGACCAAATCCTGATGCAATCCTGAACGTGGACACACACCCTAAGTCTGAAAAATCGCATATGAGTGACGTGTCCATGTGACGACTACTGGAACTTGCAGAGCTGAATCCTGACATCGCAGCTTCTGAATTCTCACAACGCATGCACTGCACTTTTAGGATTCTCCCTTGCCGGTGGACGGTCATGTCAGCACAAGTATGTGATTTGTAGACTTCTGACCACATTCTGACTAGATGTGCCCGGCCTCGCTCAGTTCATTTTCATTGACGGAGGTCACGCATGTCTAGTCAGCACGTGATCGCATTAATGTAAATCCCCAGCATGAGAGAATCCTGACAGCGTGCAGTGTGCACTGTGAGAATTCAGAAGTCTGCAGTCACAAAGAATGACTGCAGACTCATCACAAGCCTGGACATCCCCTTTAAAAGGGACTCTGTCACCTGAATTTGGAGGGAACAATTTTCAGCCATAGGGGCGGGGCTTTCGGGTGTTTGATTCACCCTTTCCTTACCCGCTGGCTGCATGCTGGCTGCAATATTGGATTGAAGCTCATTCTCTGTCCTCCATAGTACACGCCTGCGCAAGGCAAGATTGCAGATTGTGCAGGTACAGTATGTACTACGGAGGACAGAGAATGAGCTTCAATCCAATATTGCAGCCAGCATGCAGCCAGCGGGTATGGAAAGGGTGAATCAAACACCCGAAAACCCCACCCCTATGGCTGAAAATTGTTCCCTCCAAATTCAGGTGACAGTGTCCCTTTAAATCTCCTAACATATATAAAAACATGAGAGTTAGCATCACAAATAACATTTACATCCAGGTACCTGATAGATGACGTCGCCTCTGGAGCCGTTCTCCTTTTCTTCATCTTGTCCAGACCCCATGATGAGTTTTCTCATCCACAGCCGTCTCTGCAGACTTCCATCTTCGCCGCTCTTTTGCAGAAAGTCTCCACATGACGCCCTTAAAGATACAAGTGTCATTATAATGCTCCCAAATAAAAAATTGCCCCTCACTATATTGTCTGCACAAAGTATGACCCCCACACTGTCCCTCTTATGGTACATGCTCTTCACACTGTCCTCTCCTTTCTATACCAGTCCCCTCTTCACACTGTCCTCTCACACTGTGTCCCCCTTATAGGGCCCAGTATTTATACTCCATATTTATACTCCATCCTCCCACACTGCGTTCATGCCTCCCCCATCCTCCCACCCTGCGTTCATGGCTCCCCCATCCTTCTCCCCTGCAAGCATGGCTCCCCCATCCTCCCACTCTGCGTTCATGGCTCCCCATCCTTCTCCCCTGCGTTCATGGCTCCCCCATCCTTCTCCCCTGCGTTCATGGCTCCCCCATCCTCCCACTCTGCGTTCATGGCTCCCCCATCCTCCCACTCTGCGTTCATGGCTCCCCCATCCTCCCACTCTGCGTTCATGGCTCCCCATCCTTCTCCCCTGCGTTCATGGCTCCCCATCCTTCTCCCCTGTATGCACGGCTCCCCATCCTTCTCCCCTGTATGCACGGCTCCCCATCCTTCTCCCCTGTATGCACGGCTCCCCATCCTTCTCCCCTGTGTGCACGGCTCCCCATCCTTCTCCCCTGTGTGCACGGCTCCCCATCCTTCTCCCCTGTGTACATGGCTCCCCATCCTTCTCCCCTGTGTGCACGGCTCCCCATCCTTCTCCCCTGTGTGCACGGCTCCCCAACCTTCTCCCCTGTGTGCACGGCTCCCCATCCTTCTCCCCTGTGTACATGGCTCCCCATCCTTCTCCCCTGTGTGCACGGCTCCCCATCCTTCTCCCCTGTATGCACGACTCCCCATCCTCCCCTGTATGCACGGCTCCCCATCCTTCTCCCCTGTATGCACGGCTCCCCATCCTTCTCCCCTGTGTGCACGGCTCCCCATCATTCTCCCCTGTATGCACGACTCCCCATCCTTCTCCCCTGTATGCACGGCTCCCCATCCTTCTCCCCTGTATGCATGGCTCCCCATCCTCCTCCCCTGTGTGCACGGCACCCCACTTTTTTCCCTGTCATACTTACCTCTCACCGGCGCGCAGCACAGAACTTCCTGGCATCTCAGCGTCTTCCTTCCTGTCTTCAGCGGTCACATGGTAGCGCTAATTAAGGGTGATGAATATGCGCATATTCATCACCCTTAATGATCGGTACCATGTGACCGCTGAAGACAGGACGGCGCTGAGACGCAGTTGCAGCCACCGCTGGAGGAAGGTGAGTATTACGTCTTCAGGGAGGGAGGGAGGGGGGCGGGAAGGAGGGAGGAGGGGGGGGCGGGAAGGGGGGAGGGAGGAGGGGGGGCGGAAACTTGACCCCGGAGTTTTATAAAATAAAAAAAAAAAAAAAAGGAAAAAACCTAGCTCAAGGGCGCCCCCCCGCATCCCGCCGCCCTAGGCACGTGCCCTCAAGTGCCTAGTGGCAAATACGGCCCTGTATATATATGTATAATCTACAGTACAGACCAAAAGTTTGAACACACCTTCTCATTTAAAGGTTTTTCTGACTATGACAATTGTACATTCACACTGAAGGCATCAAAACTATGAATTAACACGTGTGGAATTATATACGGTACTTAACAAAAAAGTGTGAAACAACTGAAATTGTCTTATATTCTAGGTTCTTCAAAGTAGACTACCTCTTGAAGCCCATGAAGAGAATGCCAAGAGTGTGCAAAGCAGTCATCAAAGCAAAAGGTGGCTACTTTGAAGAACCTAGAATATAAGACAATTTCAGTTGTTTCACACTTTTTTGTTAAGTATATAATTCCACGTGTGTTAATTCATAGTTTTGATGTCTTCAGTGTGAATGTACAATTTTCATAGTCATGAAAATACAGAAAAATCTTTAAATGAGAAGGTATGTCCAAACTTTTGGTCTGTACTGTGTGTGTGTGTGTGTATATGTAGTATTCTTTATTCTTGTGTACATTTTAAATTGGATTCATGAAATATAATGTTTTTATACTATTTATCGGAGTTGTAATGAGTGTGACCCCGTGACTCCTTTTTTGATAAGGAACAAATAGGGGCCACCCTATTGATATTGACACCAAACTATGCAGGATAATAAAACCTAACCTTGACGTTACAATATTACAAAATGATCTGGATAGGATGACTGAATGGGCAAACACTTAGCAAATGAGGTTTAATGTAGATAAATGTAGAGTAATGCACCTAGGACATAGTAATCCTATTGCTCCATATACATTAAATAGGAGTATACTCGGGACTACAGAACAAGATAAGAAGAATCTGGTATTTTGGTTACAAGTAAGCTGAATAACCGTATTCAATGTCAAGCAGCAGCCGCAAAAGCAAAGATTTTAGGATGTATAAATAAATATATAAAATCTATAAAATCCCGCGATCCCAACGTTTTGTTACCCCATCACAAATCACTGGTGAGGCCACATCTAGTATATGGGACACAGTTTTGGGCCCCACATTTTAAAAAGATATTAAAAAAGTAGTCAGTTCAAAGGCAGGCAACTAGATTATTACAAGGGATGGAAGGCCTCTCATATGATGAGAGGTTGGAAAAGTTGGGCTTGTTTAGTTTAGAAAACAGACGCCTTAGAGGGGATGTCATTTACTGTACATGTTTAAATATATGTGTGTGGTCAGTACAAAAGTCTCACACATGACTTATTCCTTCCAAACGCTATACTAAGGACCAGTGGGTACTCAAAACAGCTGGAAGAAAGACTATTCCAGCAGCTAAACAGGAAAGGGTTCCTTACAGTTAGAGCAGTCAGACTGCTGAATGCCGACCACAGGAAGCATTAATGGCCGACACTATAACAGCTTTTAAAAAAAAATGGCTGGATGATTTCCTCAATACACATAACATTGCGGGTTATAGTTAAATTAGTAACAAAATGTACAATTAGTGAAGAAAGGTTGAACTTGATGGACCTAGGTCTTTTTCAACCTATGTAACTATGATATACTATACTGTGACCTATCCCACAGTCACCACCTGATGAACTGACTAGTAAACGTTTGCTTGCTGTAAAGAACTTGGTGTCCCCTGAATTGTCTGCGTCAGCTCCTCAGGACACAAGCCTGGAGGCAGCAGAGACCTGTTGCTCATAAGTGAATGTGATGCACCCTACACCTGACAGCACATGTGGACTGGAACACCGTTTGAAGATCAAATATTAATTATTTTATATGAATATAATTAATGTTTAGCTCATGAAGCCATACTTGCAATACCATGTCCAAACACAAATTCACAAACCGGAAGCAGGACCCCCATGATAAAGGCGAGGGAAGCAAAGGTGCAAAATACTAATAAAACAACCACTTACTAACTCACTAAACATCCGTGGGAACTAGTCTGATTGCCGTATGTGGAGTCGGGAAGGAATTTTTTTCCCCAATGTGGAGCTTACTCTTTGCACATGGGGTTTTTTTGCCTTCCTCTGGATCAACATGTTAGGGCATGTTAGGTTAGGCTATGGGTTGAACTAGATGGACATATAGTCTTCCTTCAACCTTAATAACTATGTAACTATGTAACTATGTGGGGTGGCTAGTAGAAACCGCCTGAAGAATGGGTGTGACACTACTTTTCAATGCTTGGCATGTGTGGGCAAGTGGCAAGACCAGCCAGAGGACCAAGGTACGTCAGGAGTTCACCACCTCCAGAGGAGAGCGTTCATGTGAACCGACCCTGCCTTCATCTCCAGTGCTCTAGGCTGAACTTCAGAATGGTGAGTGATCTCTGAGAAAGTTCAGCATATTAAATAGGTCCCCCTTTTTTCTCTGTATTGTTACTAGGGAAGGCCCATGAAGTGTGGCGCCAAGTGAAATAAAAGAGAATGTGTGCTGTGTAGGAATGCCTTATCCAGCACCTACACAAACCAGCTGTGTTCCCACTGCATTCAGAAGACCATTTCGGAGGAAACCCCCAGTTTTGCTACAGATCTAAAATATATAATAAGAGCAGAAGTCCAGGACTTGTTGAAACAGCTGATGGGAAAGGGGAAAAGGAGGCCGAATCGGTAGGCATCTGTTTCGGATGAATTAATGATATTGGAGGATAAGAGTGTCTTGGACTACTCTTCAGACTCCTACTCTTCCTCCTTTTATACCGACACGGGGGGTAGACCATGTTTCTCAGCGGAAGACACTGACAGGCTGGTGAAAGCCATTAGAGCCACCATGACTATTACAGATTCTAAAACCCCTAGGACAGTTCAAGATCTGCCTTGGGGGTTAGATCGGAAGAAAGCAAAAGTTATTGTAATTGCTCCCTTTTGGCCCAAGAGGCCATGGTTCACGTGGATGAGAAGGATGCCTTTTTTCGGATCCCTGGGTCCTTCTAGATCAGTGTTCCCCAAGTCCGGTCCTCAAGAGCCACCAACAGGTCATGTTTTCAGGATTTCCTTAGTATTGCACAGGTGATAATTGCATCACCTGGACTGGCAAGCATTCAATGATCTGTGCAATACTAAGGAAATCCTCAAAACATGACCTGTTGGTGGCTCTTGAGGACCGGAGTTGGGGAACACTGCTCTAGATATTCCGGATATTCCTTTCACTGGCTGCTGCCTACTAAATGTCACTCTTTGACAGCTGCCATCACAAGATAGCCAATGGTAGTCACTTTGTCAGTGGTTTTAGTGTGATGGTGATTGGTGTATAATGCCTAACATTTTAGTTGTTTTCTGATTGATATTTCATCTTTATGATGAGATTAAATTGTATAATGAAATACAGCTAGATGCCAGCAGTGAGCTACCTTAAGGCGTATGGTGTTGTTTTATTGGAAGCTGGCAATAATAACTTGCTGTATTTTTCATTGGGAATAAACCGGCATTTAAGGACCACTAAGGCATTATGACTGGAGTGGTGTCAGGAAGAAAAGACTTCCCTCTTGCCCAAGGGCTCCATGACAAATGATAGAAGAGGTGTCTGACATAGATATGGTATATATTCCCACAGGTGGGGTGGAGGGAAAGCTTGACCCAACAGCTCACCTTCAACTATATAAGTGTGCTAGTCCTGGTATGCTAACAAGCAGTTAGGATGAAGGGCTTAGTTTAGTTTAGCTAAAGGCGAGTCGATAATGAATAATAAAAGTCTTCTTCCCTCTACTTGACTTGAGGTCCTCATAAAATCAGGAATGTAAGAACATCTTTTGAAATATTATGTATTCACTTTTCTCTATGCTCCAGAAGTTTGCAATTTTCTTTTTTGTTGTTGCAGATCTTGAGAACTACACAGAGAAATACAATATGATTAACTTGGCCTTTATAGAACGCTGTTATAAGGCAGATAATCTCTAAAATATTAAGGGTTGTTATCATAACACAGTAAGTGTGAACAGGTGCAAGCTGCAATAGCTACATTATATAGAAAAAGAAAACAGCAGCTTTTTCTCTCTATCTATATAGAAAGAGAGCGAGACCGAGAGAAAAATCTCTATACACACGATGTAGTTACAAAAATATGCATACAGAAATTGGCCAATTTATGCGCTAAGAAGTTTAATTATTGTAAGTACATCTTACTGAGTAATAACACAGTTTAGATTCAATGTGTTCAGTGTTTGCATATACAGCTCTGCTCAAAAATTTGCTTACCCTGGCAGAATTTTTGCTTTCTTTGCCTTTTTTCAGAGAATATGAATCATAACACCAAAACTTTTTCTCCACTCATGGTTAGTGGTTGGGTGAAGCCATTTATTGTCAAACTACTGTGGTTTCTCTTTTGAAATCATAATGACAACCCAAAACATCCAAATGACCCCAATCAAAAGTTCACATTCCTTGGTGATTTTGGCCTAATAGCATGCACAGAAGTTGATACAAATGGGTTTGAATGGCTACTAAAGGTAACATCCTCACCTGTGACCTGTTTGCTTGTAATCAGTGTTTGCGCATAAAAACGGAGTGAGTTTCTGGGATCCAGACAGACTTTTGCATCTGTCATGCAACCACTGACATTTCTGGATTGTGAGTCATGGGGAAAGCAAAACAATTGTCAACGGATCTACTGGAAAAGGTAGTTGAACTGTATAAAACAAGAAAGGGATACAAAAAGATATCCAAGGAATCGATAATGCCAGTTAGCAGCATTCAAACTGTGATTAACAATTGGAAAATTGAGGGCTTTGTCAAAACAAAACCACGGTCAGGTAGATCAACAAAAATGTCATCCACAACTGCCAGGAAAATTGTTCGGGATGCAAAGAAAAACTCAGAAATAACATCAGCTGAAATACAGGACTCTCGGAAAACTAGCGGTGTGGCTGCTTCAAGATGCACAATAAGAAGAAATATGGGCTGCATGGTCGAGTCCCCTGAAGAAAGCCATTACTGTGCAAATGCCACAAAGTATGTCACCTACAATATGCAAAACAGCACAGATACAAGCCTCAAAACTTCTGGAACAAGGTAATTTGGAGTGATGAGACCAAAATTGAACTTTTTGGCCACAAGCATAAACATTACATTTCGAGAGAGGTCAACAAGGCCTATAATGAAAGGAACACCATTCCTACTGTAAAGCGCTGAGGTGGATCACTGATGTTTTGGGGATGTGTGAGCTACAAAGGCACAGGAGACTTGGTCAAAGTTGAAGGAAATATGAATGCAGCACGTTATCAGCATATACTGGAGGCAAATTTGCACTCATCAGTCCGGAAGCTGCGCATGAGACGTACTTGGACGTTTCAGCGTGACAATGATCCAAAACACAAGACCAAGTTGACCTGTCATTGGCTACAGCAGAACAAAGTGAAGGTTCTGGAGTGACCATCTCAGTCTCCTGACCTCAATATCAAGCGCGCAGTTCATGCTAGACAGCCCAGAAATTTACAGGAACTGGAGGCTTTTTGCCAAGAAGAGTGGGCAGCATTACCATCTGAGAAAATAAAGAACCTCATCCACAACTACCACAAAAGACTTCAAGCTGTTATTGATGTTAGAGAGGGCAATACACGGTGTTAAGAAATGGGGTATGTGAACTTTTCATCAGGGTCACTTGCATGTTTTGGGTTGTTATTATGACTTAAAAAGATAAAACATAGTAGTTTGACAATAAATGGCTTCACTCAACCACTAACCATGAGTAGAGAAAAAGGTTTGGTGTTGTCATTCACATTCTCTGAAAAACGGCCAAGAAAGCAAAATTTCTGCCGGGGTATGTAAACTTTTGAGTACAACTGTATCTTGGCTCATAGAGAGTGCTGCTGTGTTTTCTTTTTCTATATAATGCAGCTATCGCAACTTGCACCTGTGCAAAAAATCTCACTTGTTAAACCTGACAGGGCACACCTGTGAATTGAAAACCATTCCCGGTGACTACCTCTTGAAGCTCATCAAGAGAATGCCAAGAGTGTGCAAAGCAGTCATCAAAGCAAAAGGTGGCTACTTAGAAGAACCTAGAATATAAGACATAATTTCAGTTCTTTCACACTTTTTGTTAAGTATATAATTCCACATGTATTAATTCATAGTTTTGATGCCATCAGTGTGAATGTACAATTTTCATAGTCCTGAAAATACAGAAAAATCTTTAAATGAGATGTGACCAAACTTTTGGTCTGTAATATATATATATATATATATACAGTAAAGTACAGACCAAAAGTTTGGTCACACCTCATTTAAAGATTTTTCTGTATTTTGTATTTTGGTGCAATCAGACATAAAATCACTCCCCTTAGTAGCAGAGCAACATTACTGCAACAACCGGGACTCTGGGGCGCTGCACTCCTCCCGGTCAAATCTAGTACTCACGGACTGGGAAAAGAAGAACAACAATACATATTAGTAAAAGACATACAACATTTTGAAATGCTGTGAATGAGTAAATATAACAATGCTTCCCTTTATGGGAGGTAAGGTCACTTGAACGTTACAAACAGAAACATATTGAAACATTTTAAATATCATTCTAATCTACTGACTATAAATAATTTCCTATTACCCAGCCGGGAATTCTACTAAGCGCAAATCATTGAACAATAATTTAACTTTTCCTTTAAGGGCATATAGGCTGAACCCACTAAAGGCTTACTACAAAACACTATGGTACAAAGCTAACATTCTCTTTTCTTCTTCAACTCACACATGCAGGACCGCCTAGCTACTCGTCTGGGCCTACTGCATCCCTTCTAGGTCCACGGCAAACCATCTCTCTATGGTTCTCAGGAGGACTCAATAACCCCTACGGGTTCACTTACTAGCTCTCTAGCTACATGTAAACATTATTACCATCTTACTACTTAAGGTAACATTATCAAATGCAACAAGTAACATTCCCTTTAAGAGGAAAAATCAGTCTTTTCTGAGGTAGTGCAAATAATCAACAAGTCACTAATAAACTTTAAGATAAGAGAAACTTTCATGTCGTCATCAGGAATTGTTTCTTCGCAAAGTCTTCTTTCCTTGTAAAACCAGTAGGGAGCACCTTTAAGAAGGTGCAAACTTTTTACAAAACCAGTTTGTGAATCATTCACCGTCCATGATTCGGCAGTCTTTTGAAACACTGATAACTTTGTGCAAAAGAAAACATAAAACAATAGGGATCCCGGGTCAACAAAGGGATCCCTTTAAGAAATAACCCTAGACGGGTTTAAGGCAGCAAAAGCAGGAAGCAGTTAACTATTTACATATTCGGGGTTTCGAGGTTTATTGCTATAGTAGGTTGCAAGGCATCAGTTGGTAGCGAACACTTCCTGGGCTGGGAAGATCTGTGTTCGACTTCTCATCCGATGCGGTATCAATGTCACTAATCGGTTTTTCAGGTATAATCTGGGTTCGAATGTCAATTTTGGTAGTAGGTTCAGTAGCGGCAATAATGCCCACTGTGGTAGTAGTATTAGGATTTGTCAGTTCAGAGTTAGTCTTAATCATGGCAGCAGGTGGCGCTGCTACGGGGCCTACCAGTAGGACTTCAGTCACTGAGGCAGGGTCGTTCTTCATACCTGCTTCAGATGCGGTCCCTCCGGTGCCGGCCTGCTCCGTTTCCGCTGGGATCTGGAACGTTGACTGCGGGGCCTTGCGCTGTGGCGTTGTCATCTCGGTTTGCAGTATCTCGCTTTCCGGCAGGGCCCTGCTTTCTGGCTTCGGAGCGCTGGAACTTCTTTCTTGCTCCGGACCAGACGAGGCTGCCGACAGACGTCTGGTGAGGCCCCCGATGACGGTCTCCTTCCACCTGGCCTCAGTGCTCAGCTGCGTCTGCCGGAGTTGATCGCTGAGCTCGTCCACTCCGGCCTGCAGGAAGTCGGGGCCAACAGGTGACGCCCGGCCGCGGTATCTCTCTGGGTAGCTGGGGGAGTCCTCGGCTCCGACCCCACGCTCCGATTCCGGGCGGCTGGCCATGGCGTCTCCCACATGGCTCACTTCTTCCTCCTCCTTGTCCTTTTCCCGCTCTCTCCTTCGTGGGCGGTTTCGCTTCCTTTGTCTCCGCCCTCCACTGAGGATCAGGAGGCGGATCTTGGCTGCTGACGGACACGTCCTCAAGGTACAACAGTACTTACACTGGGCGGCAATTGCTCTTCGCGCTTCTCAGTTCGTTCACGCCCACAACTCCATGCCCTTCTTCTTCTCCTGCGCTCCTTGTGGCGCGGCAATGGCGGCGGTTTTGGTGGGAATCTTTGCGGCAGTTAGCAATACAGTCTTTGCAATAAATCACAGTTCAAGCACTATTCAATCACCGTTTCAAGGCACACATGACCTGATTCTTCAGGCTTAAGTACATCCTGTTTGTGACGCCAAGTTGGAGCGCCCCCAGACGAAGGGCTGCGGGTTTCTCGGTACCGGTCCTCTCTGTCTCGGTGCTGGGGTTGTCACGGTGGCTGGACCCAGTCCGTGACCCTGCTAAGGGGTGTCCAATGAAAGGGGTGATGATAGTTTGTCAAGGGTTCGTGACGCCACCTGTGGTATTCGGTCAGGGTGACCGACGCTGCTTAGGGGTCCACTGGGGTTATGGAATGGCAGCTAGATGGTATACCTTCCCACAGGTGAAGTATATCCCCAGGGCTTCCCAGTAGTGTAGGTGGCGATGATGTGAGGCGCAGTTAATAATGAGGACACAGGGTTGCAGTCTCTTTACCTTTTACTGAAGACTTCGGGATCCACAATCCAGAGCACTGTTAACTGGGCTGGCTGAGTCCGGCCGGTCCGAAGGCACATCCAGAGTTCCCTTTGCAGGTGGAAATCAGTGCCTACCAACTAGCGCCTGTGTGTTGTAGTTCTTCTCTGCTGAGC
Source organism: Ranitomeya imitator (assembly GCF_032444005.1). Taxonomy (NCBI): domain Eukaryota; kingdom Metazoa; phylum Chordata; class Amphibia; order Anura; family Dendrobatidae; genus Ranitomeya; species Ranitomeya imitator. Next base: position 93,305,060 of record NC_091284.1, read on the forward strand.
ATTCGGGATGTTGCCGATCACGGGGCACGACTCCTACTGGATATCTCCTTGTGCTGTGATTTCAGTTCTCACTTCTCCACAATATCCTTCGCTTCGTGTCCTTCCTTAGGATACTGCCGCAAGGTAGTGCAGGCGCGGCTCCGTACGTTCTGTCCTTTCTGCTAGGTACCTGCCAGGAACCCACCCCTGACAGGTCCTCCCTGGAGCTCTCCCAGGCTGCGTTTCTGTTCTAATTTCCTATCCAACCCCCAGTTTTACCAAAGTGTGAGGAGTGGCCTAATACATAGTGCCTTTTGCTCCCCTTGGTGGCCGGAGTGTGAAGTGTAATGTGTGACTGTGATACCTGGTCAGGTGAACTCCTTTAGTGCAATCAGACATAACATCACTCCCCTTAGTGGCAGAGCGACATTACTGCAATGACCAGGACTCTGGGGCGCTGCAAAAAAAACATCTCTGTATTGACATAACTTTATGTGAAATATATGTGTGTTGTCTATTTTTGATTAAAGATACAAATCTTTTTAACTGCTATTTGTATGTGGTTTATGCGTTCCGAGTAATTTGATAATTCATATCCCAATATCAAGCAAATGGCTTTTGATGTTTATTTGTAAACAATGTTTGACACATTAGGACTGGTACATGACATACAATTTCACTTGCAGTATAAAATAGATTAATAGTGGAACCAGTGGTGCCATCATTTTCCAAAGTGTCCCAGGAGCCGGTTTTCAACATGACAAAGCCAGGCCGGAAGTTACTTCTGCTGCTGTGAGCATCTTATGTGGCCTAAACTTTCTACCATGGCCTGCAGCGTCTCCGGACTTGTCTCCCATCGAGCACATCAGGGATGCCAGCAGCGGATCATGCTGATTCACGTTCCCAAGCAGGGCCGTATTTGCCACTAGGCACTTGAGGGCACGTGCCTAGGGCGGCGGGATGCGGGGGGGCGCCCTTGAGCTAGGTTTTTTCCTTTTTTTTATTTTTTTTATTTTATAAAACTCCGGGGTCAAGTTTCCGCCCCCCCTCCTCCCTCCCCCCTTCCCGCCCCCCCTCCTCCCTCCTTCCCGCCCCCCTCCCTCCCTCCCTGAAGACGTAATACTCACCTTCCTCCAGCGGTGGCTGCAACTGCGTCTCAGCGCCGTCCTGTCTTCAGCGGTCACATGGTACCGATCATTAAGGGTGATGAATATGCGCATATTCATCACCCTTAATTAGCGCTACCATGTGACCGCTGAAGACAGGAAGGAAGACGCTGAGATGCCAGGAAGTTCTGTGCTGCGCGCCGGTGAGAGGTAAGTATGACAGGGAAAAAAGTGGGGTGCCGTGCACACAGGGGAGGAGGATGGGGAGCCATGCATACAGGGGAGAAGGATGGGGAGCCGTGCATACAGGGGAGAAGGATGGGGAGTCGTGCATACAGGGGAGAATGATGGGGAGCCGTGCACACAGGGGAGAAGGATGGGGAGCCGTGCATACAGGGGAGAAGGATGGGGAGCCGTGCATACAGGGGAGGATGGGGAGTCGTGCATACAGGGGAGAAGGATGGGGAGCCGTGCACACAGGGGAGAAGGATGGGGGAGCCATGAACGCAGGGTGGGAGGATGGGGGAGGCATGAACGCAGTGTGGGAGGATGGAGTATAAATATGGAGTATAAATACTGGGCCCTATAAGGGGGACACAGTGTGAGAGGACAGTGTGAAGAGGGGACTGGTATAGAAAGGAGAGGACAGTGTGAAGAGCATGTACCATAAGAGGGACAGTGTGGGGGTCATACTTTGTGCAGACAATATAGTGAGGGGCAATTTTTTATTTGGGAGCATTATAATGACACTTGTATCTTTAAGGGCGTCATGTGGAGACTTTCTGCAAAAGAGCGGCGAAGATGGAAGTCTGCAGAGACGGCTGTGGATGAGAAAACTCATCATGGGGTCTGGACAAGATGAAGAAAAGGAGAACGGCTCCAGAGGCGACGTCATCTATCAGGTACCTGGATGTAAATGTTATTTGTGATGCTAACTCTCATGTTTTTATATATGTTAGGAGATTTAAAGGGACACTGTCACCTGAATTTGGAGGGAACAATTTTCAGCCATAGGGGTGGGGTTTTCGGGTGTTTGATTCACCCTTTCCATACCCGCTGGCTGCATGCTGGCTGCAATATTGGATTGAAGCTCATTCTCTGTCCTCCGTAGTACATACTGTACCTGCACAATCTGCAATCTTGCCTTGCGCAGGCGTGTACTATGGAGGACAGAGAATGAGCTTCAATCCAATATTGCAGCCAGCATGCAGCCAGCGGGTAAGGAAAGGGTGAATCAAACACCCGAAAGCCCCGCCCCTATGGCTGAAAATTGTTCCCTCCAAATTCAGGTGACAGAGTCCCATTTAAAGGGGATGTCCAGGCTTGTGATGAGTCTGCAGTCATTCTTTGTGACTGCAGACTTCTGAATTCTCACAGTGCACACTGCACGCTGTCAGGATTCTCTCATGCTGGGGATTTACATTAATGCGATCACGTGCTGACTAGACATGCGTGACCTCCGTCAATGAAAATGAACTGAGCGAGGCCGGGCACATCTAGTCAGAATGTGGTCAGAAGTCTACAAATCACATACTTGTGCTGACATGACCGTCCACCGGCAAGGGAGAATCCTAAAAGTGCAGTGCATGCGTTGTGAGAATTCAGAAGCTGCGATGTCAGGATTCAGCTCTGCAAGTTCCAGTAGTCGTCACATGGACACGTCACTCATATGCGATTTTTCAGACTTAGGGTGTGTGTCCACGTTCAGGATTGCATCAGGATTTGGTCAGTATTTTACATCAGTATTTGTAGCCAAAACCAGGAGTGGGTGATAAATACAGAAGTGGAGCATATGGTTCTATTATAGTTTTCCTCTAATTGTTCCACTCCTGGTTTTGGCTACAAATACTGATGAAAAATCCTGACCAAATCCTGATGCAATCCTGAACGTGGACACATACTCTTATGGTCCTGTGACATCGAGCTTCTCTTCTGCTTCTCTTAGTTTTTCACTGAACATTGAGAGCATTAGGGAGAGGAGCTCGTGGGCACATGACTGAGTGTGCAAATCACATATGTCCTTGGCGGAGGGGGGGCACCAAAATGAATTCTTTCCCCGGGTGCCAGAAACCCTAGATACACCTCTGCTGGTATGCTACTGCGAGCGGTGATTACCGGGTGCGGTGGAGGGAGGTCTGTGCACAGGCAGTGAGGCAGGGACTGAGGGTGTGCACAGAGAGGATGGAGACCCGGAGACTGCCCGTCCCAGTCTACGCCGTAGCCTAGAGCCCTCATTATCATAGGAATATGGCAGTTAATAAATTGCTTTTCTGAAGCTTTATAGTGTAGTTTTAGGTCAGGGAGGGTTGGATAGGGATGAGCTAGCAAGGTGCAGGGACAGGTAATGATGGCTACTTGCGAACATGTGCGGCAATTGCGGTTTTGCACTTACGATGATACATAAAACACTGCTAGTAGTGTTTTTTCTCATTGCTGCAAGTACCGCATTTGCCGGATGGCGGCAAAACCGCAAGAGCCGCACATGTCTGTAAGTCCCATAGGGAATGAATGAGGCCGAACGCAGTGTTGCCCTAAGTGATCCATTACGCGGCAGATGCGGAAAAACTGTCGGATCTGCTGCAAAAGGCGACTTTCACATCAGCGATTTTTGCCAAAGTCACTGCCGATAGTGTCATACTCACCAAAGGGGGAGGCAGCACTAAAAGTGCCTAGGGCAGCAGAAACTCTAAATACGGCCCTGTTCCCAAGTGCATTCAGTGTGGCAGAGCATTACTCCGACAACCATTAATAATGCCAAGGAGTGCGACTGCAGAGATTTCTGCATGTTGGGTTGATATGCAATACTGAATAAATTGAGATGTTTTGAAAATGTTTCCATTTTGTCATCCTTTACAGATCATTAACATATCTATCCATCCTGTGATTTACATCATTCTATGACTTTTCCTTGTTGGTGTTCAATGTTGAGACTATAAGGGTCAAGTGAGAAGACTATTTTGTTAAATATTGTTTCGCCAACCAAAAAGCATACAACGTATGTGGTTTGGTGTAATAAGTTTTACAGTTTATATAATACTTTATGAAAAGAGGACAATAGAGCTGTAGTGGACAAGTGGTAGCTCTTCATTATGGAGTGAATGTGCGCAGGGACACCAGGGCCAGAGGCTATATAGACATAGCAGTGATTTAGTGCTGGCGACTGATAATTACTGCTCACTGTCATCAGTCAGGGAGAGGGCTCGGGGAGTGCCCCAGCAACACATTTCATGCTCCCTGCATCAGCTCATCAATCTGTCATGCCACAATAAATCATATCTCTATATGAGCCCTCTGAGGGGTTAGGCAGGAACATTGCTGCACACCCCGATGTAATGAATTTGAGACATTGGCCGTAAAACAGCCCCATGCCTACTATATAAAGTACCATTTTTTTTCTATATGTCAGGTTTATGAAAATAAGCATTTTTGATATTGTCTTCATAAAGGTTTTCAGTTGTTGGCATCATATCTGGCATTAATCATTAATGTAAAATTTTAATATGATCAATATATTGTTGTGAGGATGGCATCCGGGCAGTACAGATGGGCTGTGGATGTGGACACTTATCGGCTGAAAACTGCACCCCAACAGTCATTGCATTAGACCCGAACATACATGTATATGTGACCTTGGGTCCCTCATTTACAACCTTTATATCTTTCTAAGTTAATTTTAAGTTGCCAGCAGCAATGGTCACTTTTTGGGACAGTCCGCCAATTTAGAGTAGGCTTTTAGCCATTCGTCATTGCTCATCGCTCTGTGCTTCTGCAATGCTCATAGTAGCGTACACATGCGGGCAGCCTTAGGGTATGTGTCCACGTTCAGGATTGCATCAGGATTTGACGCAGGTAAAATCTGCACCTGAGGTCACTGTCAGGTCACTTGCGTTCTTTGACGCGTCGCCGCATTGTAAGGACACGCAGCGTTTCCTGAACGTGTGCACATACCCTTATATATAAAGAGTAGTTAAACTTTTAAAAACTTTTTGTTATGTTGGAGCCCCTGTTTAGTAGAGTTGACTGTGGAGTTCCCGAGCCTCTGCCGATCACTCAATCTATACTGATGGCTTAAGCATAAGGGCAGGATGATCAGCTCGTGCTCAAGAGCAAGGCAAGTGGTGTAGGGGTTCAGAAGAAAGTCTGTGTCCTTATACTGCTTTATTTGTGCTTGACCATAAGCCTAGTGATTTTGCAACTTGTATTGAGTGATCAGTGGGTGTCCCAAAGCGATATTCCCAATTTAGCAAGTTATCCACTATCCACAAAATATAAGATAACAGTGCTCTTGAACCTAAAGGTTCGAGTGGGTCAACCTCTTCTTCATTAATTGTCTATGGAACTGCCAGAGAAAGCCCAGTGCAGCGATCCTCTATAGTCCCATAGGCAATGAATGACGCTAAGGTTAAGTATGTGCATCATCGCGTCATTCCAGATGATGGTCTGCAAAACCACGTTCTTTAGATCCCAGCAGTCAGACCCCCAACAATCAGCAAGTTATCCCCTATCCTCAGGATAGTGGATTCTTTGCTATTTTGCGATAAACCCTTTAAGACAAAGATACCTTCTAATTAACTTTACTAAACAGGGGCTAAAATATATTTTAAAAAATGTTGACTAACTATTTTACTGTAAATATTGCCATATGAAAATTTACCATCAGCTTGCAAATCGAAATTAGGAATGTCAGGAAATGAATTTTCGGTTGCCACTGTTGTAATCATGTGAACAGTTATGTCATATATTACGGGTATTGTGGAGCTGACATAGGCATCAGTCTTATATTTTTCAATAGTGTTTTACATAGTATTCTCGTATTCCTCTATGTACTGATGGACACCACATAGCATTCCTTATACACATACTCTACAACAGGGATCCTCAGCCTGTGGCTCGGGGGCCACATGTGGCTTGCGGGGCCATGATGTGTGGCTCGCGGCTGTATGTCAACTTGGTGCATTATCACCAGGTCTAGCAAACAAGTGAAAAGCAGGTCTTTAGTTGATGACTTTCATAGGTAGCCCTACACAGAAGATCTGGATATGTATATCCTGGCCTTGCAATCGGAGAGATAAATGAAATGCTAAGCTGGATGTAGGATGATACTGCCAGGTAGAGGGGGTTCTTATAGTTGGATACCATAGCGCGGTATGATGCAAGTCAAAGGTGCACTGAGCGGCATTACATGGTTCGAACAGTCATTCTGTGCTGACAAAGTAATGACATAGCAAGGTTATGTAATCACATACTTCAAGAAACCTAGAACTGCACCAAAACTTTCTATAAAGGATCCTTAGACTAATGTCGGCCCAACCCGCCAATATCGACAAGTTCAGTTAACAGTCAAATGTGCATGGGAGCACCTTCGACTGATGGTCAGGATGTCTGAATCTGCCATTGATGAGCTACCAGCGGATATGTCAGTCGGCTGTTATAGAAAACAGAGGAACTCTCAGCTGAATGAGCGCTCCTGTGTGTGGGAGAGTTGGCGAAGATGGCTGTCGGACGAACGATTGGCAGAAGCATCATTCGGCTGACATCCATCTAATGTGTATGGGCAGACTTTGTGCTATGGCTTCTCGGTGTTTCCCTGCTCCTCACCAGAGTGCATCCAAGGGAGTGAACACCCATCAAGTATAATATTCTGGTCTAACATTTAATAAAGTGAATTACATTTCCTTGCCAATTGTGTCTACAGCATTATTTTATACTTTTATTAAAAGCTGTGCTATGGCTATTTTTTGCAAGATTTATCTGATATATTTTGTCCTTTTACAGTATGCACCAACTTTTGACTTGAAACTATTTTACGGTTACAAACAATAGACTTGTGTGGACACATTGCATCATCTATAAGATTTCACGGAAAAATCAGCCATAGTTACCAACAGCAGATTACAATAATAATGCAACCAAGGATGCAGCAGACTCCTATGATAAAGGTGGAGGTAGCACAGGTGCAAAATACTGGTAAAACGAACACTCCCACACCTATCATCATGTGCTGAGATAATCTTATAAATGTGCCCCTGATGTGTAATGGCTGTGTCTGACCGTACAGGAACATGGCCTGATCATACCACAGACACAGACAGGACAGCTGATTCTTTTTATGAGGTAAATTTTTTCCCTGCTTGTCTTTAAACAATGTTTTACTTCAAAGAAAGAATAATTTGCGACCCTGTGCTGTAATGTCTGTATAATTTTTTGTTTCATCCTCTGCCCCGGAGCTGTGGTATGATCAGACCATGTCCCCGTATGGTCAGACACGGCCATTACATTAGGGGCAGCACGGTGGCGCAGTGGTTAGCACAACAGCCTTGCAGCGCTGGGGTCCTGGGTTCTAATCCCACCCAGGACAACATCTGCAAAGAGTTTGTATGTTCTCTCCGTGTTTGCGTGGGTTTCCTCCGGGCACTCCGGTTTCCTCCCACATTCCAAAGACATACTGATAGGAATTCTAGATTGTGAGCCCAATCGGGGACAGTGATGATAATGTGTGCAAACTGTAAAGCGCTGCGGAATATGTTAGCGCTATATAAAAATAAAGATTATTATTATTATTATTATTACACAGTACACAGCAGGGGCACATTTATAAGATTATTTCAGCACAGGAACATTTTATTTAAACACATCCAGTTGGGGAAATTATTATTATTCCAAGATCTATTGATTAAAATTAACTTTGTTCATGGGACAGCCCCTTTAACCCCTCTGTGACCTTAGACGTACTATCCCGTCGAGGTGCCCTGGGCTTATCTGACCCTGGACGGGATAGTACGTCATAGCCGATCGGCCGCGCTCACGGGGGGAGCGCGGCCGATCGCGGCCGGGTGTCAGCTGCTTATCGCAGCTGACATCCGGCACTATGTGCCAGGAGCGGTCACGGACCGCCCCCGGCACATTAACCCCTGGCACACCGCGATCAAAGATGGCTTCCCTGAGCCCCCCGCAGCAACGCGATGTGATCGCGTTGCTGCGAGGGTCTCCTCACCTCCCTCCCTGCTCGAGCCCCGGATCCAAGATGGCCGCGGATCCGGGTCCTGCAGGGAGGGAGGTGGCTTCACAGAGCCTGCTCAGAGCAGGCACTGTGAAGCCTGCAGCGCTGCATGTCAGATCAGTGATCTGACAGAGTGCTGTGCAAACTGTCAGATCACTGATCTGTGATGTCCCCCCCTGGGACAAAGTAAAAAAGTAAAAAAAAATTTTTCCAAATGTGTAAAAAAAATAAAAAAAAATATTCCAAAATAATGAAAAAAAAAAAAAAATATTATTCCCATAAATACATTTCTTCATCTAAATAAAAAAAAAAACCAATAAAAGTACACATATTTAGTATCGCCGCGTCCGTAACGACCCGACCTATAAAACTGTCCCACTAGTTAACCCCTTCAGTAAACACCGTAAGAAAAAAAAAAAAAAAACGAGGCAAAAAACAACGCTTTACTATCATACCGCCGAACAAAAAGTGGAATAACACGCGATCAAAAGGACAGATATAAATAACCATGGTACCGCTGAAAGCGTCATATTGTCCCGCAAAAAAAGAGCCGCCATACAGCATCATCAGCAAAAAAATAAAAAAGTTATAGTCCTGAGAATAAAGCGATGCAAAAATAATTATTTTTTCTGTAAAATAGTTTTTATCGTATAAAAGCACCAAACCATAAAAAAATGATATAAATGAGGTATCGCTGTAATCGTACTGACCCGAAGAATAAAACTGATTTATCAATTTTACAAAACGCGGAACGGTATAAACGCCTCCCCCAATAGAAATTCATGAATAGCTGGCTTTTGGTCATTCTTCCTCACAAAAATCGGAATAAAAAGCGATAAAAAAATGTCACGTGCCCAAAAATGTTTTCAATAAAAACGTCAACTCGTCCCGCAAAAAACAAGACCTCACATGACTCTGTGGACCAAAATATGGAAAAATTATAGCTCTGAAAATGTGGTATTGCAAAAAATATTTTTTGCAATAAAAAGGGTCTTTCAGTGTGTGACGGCTGCCAATCATAAAAATCCGCTAAAAAACTCGCTATAAAAGTAAATCAAACCCCCCTTCATCACCCCCTTAGTTAGGGAAAAATAAAAAAAAAATGTATTTATTTCCATTTTCCCATTAGGGCTAGGGTTAGGGCTAGGGTTAGGGCTAGGGTTAGGGCTAGGGTTAGGGCTAGGGTTAGGGCTAGGGCTAGGGTTAGGGCTAGGGTTAGGGCTAGGGTTAGGGCTAGGGCTAGGGTTAGGGCTAGGGTTAGGGTTAGGGCTAGGGTTAGGGCTAGGGTTAGGGCTAGGGTTAGGGTTAGGGTTGGGGCTACAGTTAGGGTTGGGGCTAAAGTTAGGGTTAGGGTTTAGATTACATTTACAGTTGGGAATAGGGTTGGGATTAGGGTTAGGGGTGTGTCAGGGTTAGAGGTGTGGTTAGGGTTACCGTTGGAATTAGGGTTAGGGGTGTGTTTAGATTAGGGTTTCAGTTATAATTGGGGGGTTTCCACTGTTTCGGCACATCAGGGGCTCTCCAAACACGACATGGCGTCCGATCTCAATTCCAGCCAATTCTGCGTTGAAAAAGTAAAACAGTGCTCCTTCCCTTCCGAGCTCTCCTGTGTGCCCAAACAGGGGTTTACCCCAACATATGGGGTATCAGCGTACTCAGGACAAATTGGACAACAACTTTTGTGGACCAATTTCTCCTGTTACCCTTGGGAAAATACAAAACTGGGGGCTAAAAAATAATTTTTGTGGGAAAACAAAAAGATTTTTTATTTTCACGGCTCTGCGTTATAAACTGTAGTGAAACACTTGGGGGTTCAAAGTTCTCACAACACATCTAGATAAGTTCATTGAGGGGTCTAGTTTCCAATATGGGGTCACTTGTGGGGGGTTTCTACTGTTTAGGTACATTAGGGGCTCTGCAAACGCAATGTGACGCCTGCAGACCAATCCATCTAAGTCTGCATTCCAAATGATGCTCCTTCCCTTCCGAGCCCTCCCATGCGCCCAAACGGTGGTTCCCCCCCACATATCGGGTATCAGCGTACTCAGGACAAATTGGACAACAACATTTAGGGTCCAATTTCTCCTGCTAACCTTGGAAAAATACAAAACTGGGGGCTAAAATATAATTTTTGTGGAAAAAAAAATATTTTTTATTTGCATGGCTCTGCGTTATAAACTGTAGTGAAATACTTGGGGGTTCAAAGCTCTCACAACACATCAAGATGAGTTCCTTAGGTGGTCTACTTTCCAAAATGGTGTCACTTGTGGGGGGTTTCTACTGTTTAGGTACATTAGGGGCTCTGCAAACGCAATGTGACGCCTGCAGACCATTCCATCTAAGTCTGCATTCCAAATGGCGCTCCTTCCCTTCCGAGCCCTCCCATGCGCCCAAACGGTGGTTCCCCCCCACATATGGGGTATCAGCGTACTCAGGACAAATTGGACAACAACTTTTGGGGTCCAATTTCTCCTGTTACCCTAGGGAAAATACAAAACTGGGGGCTAAAAAATAATTTTTGTGGGAAAAAAATTTTGTTTTATTTTTATGGCTCTGCATTATAAACTTCTGTGAAGCCCTTGGTGGGTCAAAGTGCTCACCACACATCCAGATAAGTTCCTTAGGGGGTCTACTTTCCAAAATGGTGTCACTTGTGGGGGGTTTCAATGTTTAGGCACATCAGTGGCTCTCCAAACGCAACATGGCGTCCCATCTCAATTCCTGTCAATTTTGCATTGAAAAGTCAAACTGCGCTCCTTCCCTTCCGAGCTCTCCCATGCGCCCAAACAGTGGTTTACTGCCACATATGAGGTATCAGCGTACTCAGGACAAATTGGACAACAACTTTTGAGGTCCAATTTCTTCTCTTACCCTTGGAAAAATAAAAAATTGGGGGCAAAAATATAATTTTTGTGAAAAAATATGATTTTTTATTTTTACGGTTCTGCATTATAAACTTCTGTGAAGCACTTGGTGGGTCAAAGTGCTCACCACACATCCAGATAAGTTCCTTAGGGGGTCTACTTTCCAAAATGGTGTCACTTGTGGGGGGTTTCAATGTTTAGGCACATCAGTGGCTCTCCAAACGCAACATGGCGTCCCATCTCAATTCCTGTCAATTTTGCGTTGAAAAGTCAAATAGCGCTCCTTCCCTTCCGAGCTCTCCCATGCGCCCAAACAGTGGTTTACTGCCACATATGGGGTATCAGCGTACTCAGGACAAATTGCAAAACAACTTTTTGGGTCCAATTTCTCCTGTTACCCTTGGTAAAATAAAACAAATTGGAGCTGAAGTAAATTTTTTGTGTAAAAAAGTTAAATGTTCATTTTTATTTAAACATTCCAAAAATTCCTATTAAACACCTGAAGGGTTAATAAACTTCTTGAATGTGGTTTTGAGCACCTTGAGGGGTGCAGTTTTTAGAATGGTGTCACACTTGGGCATTTTCTATCATATAGACCCCTCAAAATGACTTCAAATGAGACGTGGTCCCTAAAAAAAAATGGTGTTGTAAAAATGAGAAATTGCTGGTCAACTTTTAACCCTTATAACTCCCTAACAAAAAAAAAAATTGGTTCCAAAATTATGCTGATGTAAAGGAGACATGTGGGAAATGTTACTTATTAAGTATTTTGTGTGACATATCTCTGTGATTTAATTGCATAAAAATTCAAAGTTTGAAAATTGCAAAATTTTCAAAATTTTCGCCAAATTTCCGTTTTTTTCACAAATAAACGCAGGTAATATCAAATAAATTTTACCACTATCATGAAGTACAATATGTCACGAGAAAACAATGTCAGAATCACCAGGATCCGTTGAAGCGTTTCGGAGTTATAACCTCATAAAGGGACAGTGGTCAGAATTGTAAAAATTGGCCTGGTCATTAACGTGCAAACCACCCTTGGGGGTAAAGGGGTTAAGCCTGCAACTCGCATCAGAGGTCTACATTGTCTTGTGAGTCCCTACATTAAAATTAAAGCAACACACCAAAAAGGACATAAGATTCAAAAACACTTCACAGAAAAAGGCGGCGGTATTTACCAACACCAGGTCACATTATTAATGTATACAGCGTTTATGTTAGACAAATAGGTAAGGGATAAATGTCTGGAATTAGCCAGTTGGCAATATAAAGCGGCCATCTTGTGTAGGATTAGGCCTGGTAAGTCATTTTCCTCTAGTTCACTCTATGCCACCTGCTTTTTACTTCTGTCATACTGTAGTTTATTTTCTATTACCAAATTATAATCCTCCCTGCGAAAATGTGTAATCTTCTTCCATCCGGGGATAAATGATTTATACACGAAACTCGCACCTGCTTCACTGTCTTTTCAGCTCCATTTTGTGCACCTGTCCCAATTTACCACCTCCTGCTCGTTACAGGTCTTCCCACCATACATTTAGGACCCTGTTGCCGGATATCACTCTCCTATGTTATAGCATGGATGTTGATTTATTGTCTGGGTTTCACATTTTGCCTGCTCACCGGAATCGATTTGCAACCCATGTCTATTTGCCTGAATATAAATGCATTTTAAATTTCACTATACATCATTTAAGAGATATCTCTGCTTTGGGCTATGCAAGTCATTTAGCAGATACTGTTAAACAGGATGTTACAAATTACACAGTTTACCTACTATATCATGAGAAGGATCATTCATTATACTTACTGGATGCGTGTAATTGGGAATTTACTGCAGAGGCATCACAAATTGGATTTAATATTTTACTATTTTGTAATAAAACATCTATATACTGAAGTATAAAATGTCTTTCTACAAAAGGACTTATTCTAGCGCACACTGCATTTTATCAGAATAGGGACCAATGATATGATATAGAGGTGTCCTCACCATTTATATACTCCTCGGCATTGAAACTGCAACACCAAGATAGAAAAGTCATTTACTCACAGAATTTACAGGACTGATAGGTGTGTTAATGATATGCAAATGATGAAAAAATGAAAATACAATTATTAACACATCTCTATTGAACTTTGAGTATGAGTGCCATGTGCAGAAAACCATTAATAATTGTATGGTGATGTCTGAGGGATGGGCAAATCATCAAGATCCGCTGCTGGCAGCTCACTTTGCAATTGTCGACCAATCACATCCCAGATATGTTCGATAGGAGACAAGTCTGGAGAGGCTGCAGAACATGGTAGCATATTTAGACTACTCACAGTAGCACAAGCTACATGCGGCCTGGCATTGGGTACATCTGGAAGACTTTGCATAAATCGCAGTACCATAAGTTCTACGACCAAATCAATGCAATAACAGGCTGTGTTAATAGCTAGTGGGGTCAAGCTCCTGTACATTATGCCACTCCACTCTATAATAATGGGAGTAGAAGGCCTTGTCATTGTATTGCCCATGTGGTCTTCACATGAAGACCAGAGCCTTGAATGGAGTAATGGAGGCTGAAATGGAGGTCTTTTCTTTTAAAAGATGAGTTGCACTTTTATCTTGGACGCAATGATAGATGGAGCCCATGTGGATAATATTTTACGTTAAATCACACAAAGAAACGCACAGCAATGCCGCTGGTCCATACTGGGAGCTCTGCCACTGCTAGCATAGGTGAAAAGCAGGGGGACTGAGGTTGGTCCGATCCAGCGAACCAGTCATCTTCAGAGTGCTGCAAGTAGGCTTTAAGGCATAGAGCCTATCTATGACACACACTCATTATCTAGGTAAATGACCATTCTGAGATCGCACAGCAGCGTAGCAGGTAAACTAGGCAAAGAGCTGTATACTACAAAATTAAATTTGTTCTTGAGGATTTTTAACTAGTTCACGACCTTAGATGTATACATACGTCCAGGTTGGCAAGGACTTCCCGACCTTGGGCGTATGGATACATCCTGGCCATTTTGCGCACCTTTGCTCTCTGCGCGTGTGATCACTGCCGGATGTTCAACAAATCTGACAGCTGACACCTGGCTCTCAGTGCCAGGAGCAGTGCCTCACGGCAACTTAACCCCCTAAATGCTGCAATCAATATCGATCGCATCATTTAGAAGGCAGGGAGAAGTGTTGTGAATTCTGTGGCTGAATTCACTCCTGTGGTCACAAGTGGTACTGCAGCTTCTGAGCTTCCTCCCTCAGGTGTTCTGGTGAGCTCGTTAACTGCTTCATTACTTAACTCCGCCTGATGCTGCTACCCTTGCTCCTTGTCAATGTTTCAGTGTTGGATCTGAGCTTCTCCTGATTGTTCCTGTGACCTGCTGCTCTGTATAGCTAAGTGCTTTTTGCTTTTTTGTTGCTTTTTTTCTGTCCAGCTTGTCTTTTGTTTTGCTGGAAGCTCTGAGACGCAAAGGGTGTACCGCCGTGCCGTTAGTTCGGCACGGTGGGTTTTTTTGCCCCCTTTGCGTGGTTTTGCTTTAGGGTTTTTTGTAGACTGCAAAGTTCGCTTTACTGTCCTCGCTCTGTCCTAGAATATCGGGCCCCACTTTGCTGAATCTATTTCATCCCTACGTTTTGTCTTTTCATCTTACTCACAGTCATTATATGTGGGGGGCTGCCTTTTCCTTTGGGGAATTTCTCTGGGGCAAGTCAGGCCTATTTTTCTATCTTCAGGCTAGCTAGTTTCTTAGGCTGTGCCGAGTTGCCTAGGTAGTTGTTAGGCGCAATCCACAGCCGCTTTTAGTTGTGTTTAGGATAGGATCAGGTGTGCAGTCTACAGAGTTTCCACGTCTCAGAGCTCGTTCTTGTATTTTTGGGTATTTGTCAGATCACTGTGTGCGCTCTGATCGCTAAGCACACTGTGTTTCTGGATTGCCTTCATAACACCTGTCATTAGCAGACATAACAGTACAAGGAGCCTAACTAATGATTCTCAATAGAGGGAAAGAAAAAGTTCTGACATCATTTTTTTTTTCTGCTCTGTGTTCACTTTTTTTTTTTTCCCCTAGACATTTGGGTGATTCTGGACACAGGTGTGGACATGGATATTCAGGGTCTGTGCTCTTCAATGGATAATCTCGTTATAAATGTACAAAAAATTCAAGATACTATTGATCAGAAATCTATGTTAGAACCAAGAATTCCTATTCCTGATTTGTTTTTTGGAGATAGAACTAAGTTTCTAAGTTTCAAAAATAATTGTAAGCTATTTCTGGCCTTGAAACCTCATTCTTCTGGTAATCCTATTCAACAGGTTTTGATTATTATTTCTTTTTTGCGCGGCGACCCTCAAGACTGGGCATTTTCTCTTGCGCCAGGAGACCCTGCATTGAGTAGTGTCGATGCGTTTTTCCTGGCGCTCGGATTGCTGTACGATGAGCCTAATTCAGTGGATCAGGCTGAGAAAAATTTGCTGGCTTTGTGCCAGGGTCAGGATGATATAGAAGTATATTGTCAGAAATTTAGGAAATGGTCAGTACTCACTCAGTGGAATGAATCTGCGCTGGCAGCTTTGTTCAGAAAGGGTCTCTCTGAGGCTCTTAAGGATGTCATGGTGGGATTTCCTATGCCTGCTGGTTTGAATGAGTCTTTGTCTTTGGCCATTCAGATCGGTCGACGCTTGCGCGAGCTTAAATCTGTGCACCATTTGGCGGTACTGCCTGAGGTTAAACCTGAGCCTATGCAGTGCGATAGGACTATGACCAGAGTTGAACGGCAGGAATACAGACGTCTGAATGGTCTGTGTTTCTACTGTGGTGATTCCACTCATGCTATTTCTGATTGTCCTAAGCGCACTAAGCGGTCCGCTAGGTCTGCCGTCATTGGTACTGTACAGTCCAAATTCCTTCTGTCCATTACCTTGATATGCTCTTTGTTGTCGTTTTCTGTCATGGCGTTTGTGGATTCGGGCGCTGCCCTGAATCTGATGGATTTGGATTATGCTAAACGTTGTGGGTTTTTCTTGGAGCCTTTGCGGTGTCCTATTCCATTGAGAGGAATTGATGCTACACCTTTGGCCAAGAATAAACCTCAATACTGGGCCCAGCTGACCATGTGCATGGCTCCTGCACATCAGGAAGTTATTCGCTTTCTGGTGTTGCATAATCTGCATGATGTGGTCGTGTTGGGGTTGCCATGGCTACAAACCCATAATCCAGTATTGGATTGGAATTCCATGTCGGTATCCAGCTGGGGTTGTCAGGGGGTACATGGTGATGTTCCATTTTTGTCGATTTCGTCATCCACCCCTTCTGAGGTCCCAGAGTTCTTGTCTGATTATCAGGATGTATTTGAAGAGCCCAAGTCCGATGCTCTACCTCCGCATAGGGATTGTGATTGTGCTATCAATTTGATTCCTGGTAGTAAATTCCCTAAAGGTCGATTATTTAATTTATCCGTGCCCGAACACGCCGCTATGCGCAGTTATGTGAAGGAATCCCTGGAGAAGGGACATATTCGCCCATCGTCATCACCACTGGGAGCAGGGTTCTTCTTTGTAGCCAAGAAGGATGGTTCGCTGAGACCGTGTATTGATTACCGCCTTCTTAATAAGATCACTGTTAAATTTCAGTATCCCTTGCCATTGTTATCTGACTTGTTTGCTTGGATTAAGGCGGCTAGTTGGTTCACTAAGATAGATCTTCGTGGTGCGTATAATCTGGTGAGAATCAGGCAAGGAGATGAATGGAAAACTGCATTCAATACGCCCGAGGGTCATTTTGAGTATCTAGTGATGCCGTTCGGACTTGCCAATGCTCCATCTGTGTTTCAGTCTTTTATGCATGACATCTTCCGTGAGTATCTGGATAAATTCCTGATTGTTTACTTGGATGACATTTTGATCTTCTCAGATGATTGGGAGTCTCATGTGAAGCAGGTCAGAATGGTTTTTCAGGTCCTGAGTGCTAACTCTTTGTTTGTGAAGGGATCAAAGTGTCTCTTCGGTGTGCAGAAAGTTTCATTTTTGGGGTTCATCTTTACCCCTTCTACTATCGAGATGGATCCAGTTAAGGTCCAAGCCATCCAGGATTGGATTCAGCCGACATCTCTGAAAAGTCTGCAAAAGTTCCTGGGCTTTGCTAATTTTTATTGTCGCTTCATCTGTAATTTTTCTAGCATTGCCAAACCATTGACCGATTTGACCAAGAAGGGTGCTGATTTGGTTAATTGGTCTTCTGCTGCTGTGGAAGCTTTTCAGGAGTTGAAGCGTCGTTTTTGTTCTGCCCCTGTGTTGTGTCAGCCAGATGTTTCTCTTCCGTTCCAGGTCGAGGTTGATGCTTCTGAGATTGGAGCAGGGGCGGTTTTGTCACAGAGAGGTTCTGATTGCTCAGTGATGAAACCATGTGCTTTCTTTTCCAGGAAGTTTTCGCCCGCTGAGCGTAATTATGATGTGGGCAACCGAGAGTTGCTGGCCATGAAGTGGGCTTTCGAGGAGTGGCGTCATTGGCTTGAAGGAGCTAAGCATCGCGTGGTGGTATTGACTGATCATAAGAACTTGACTTATCTCGAGTCTGCCAAGCGCTTGAATCCTAGACAGGCCCGTTGGTCGTTATTTTTTGCCCGCTTCGACTTTGTGATTTCGTACCTTCCGGGCTCTAAAAATGTGAAGGCGGATGCTCTGTCTAGGAGTTTTGTGCCCGACTCTCCGGGTTTATCTGAGCCAGCGGGTATCCTCAAGGAAGGAGTAATTGTGTCTGCCATCTCCCCTGATTTGCGGTGGGTGCTGCAAAAATTTCAGGCGAATAAACCTGATCGTTGTCCAGCAGAGAAACTGTTCGTCCCTGATAGGTGGACTAATAAACTTATCTCTGAACTTTATTGTTCGGTGTTGGCTGGTCATCCTGGAATCTTTGGTACCAGAGAGTTAGTGGCTAGATCCTTCTGGTGGCCATCTCTGTCACGGGATGTACGTACTTTTGTGCAGTCCTGTGGGATTTGTGCTGGGGCTAAGCCCTGCTGTTCTCGTGCCAGTGGGTTGCTTTTGCCCTTGCCGGTCCCAAAGAGGCCTTGGACACATATTTCGATGGATTTCATTTCTGACCTTCCCGTTTCTCAAAAGATGTCAGTCATTTGGGTGGTCTGTGATCGCTTTTCTAAAATGGTCCATCTGGTGCCCTTGGCTAAATTGCCTTCCTCCTCTGATTTGGTACCTTTGTTCTTTCAGCATGTGGTTCGGTTGCATGGCATTCCTGAGAATATTGTTTCTGACAGAGGTTCCCAGTTTGTTTCAAGGTTTTGGCGAGCCTTTTGTGGTAGGATGGGCATTGACCTATCCTTTTCCTCGGCTTTCCATCCTCAGACTAATGGCCAGACCGAACGAACCAATCAGACCTTGGAAACATATCTGAGATGTTTTGTTTCTGCAGACCAGGATGATTGGGTGTCCTTTTTGCCGTTGGCTGAGTTCGCCCTTAATAATCGGGCCAGCTCGGCTACCTTGGTTTCTCCATTTTTTTGCAATTCTGGGTTCCATCCTCGTTTCTCTTCAGGACAGGTTGAGTCTTCGGACTGTCCTGGTGTGGATTCTGTGGTGGATAGGTTGCAGCAGATCTGGACTCAGGTAGTGGACAATTTGATCTTGTCCCAGGAGAAAGCTCAACTTTTCGCTAATCGCAGACGCCGTGTGGGTCCCCGACTTCGTGTTGGGTATCTGGTTTGGTTATCTTCTCGTCATATTCCTATGAAGGTTTCCTCTCCTAAATTTAAACCTCGTTTTATTGGTCCGTATAGGATTTCTGAGGTTCTCAATCCTGTGTCTTTTCGTTTGACCCTCCCAGACTCCTTTTCCATACATAATGTATTCCATAGGTCGTTGTTGCGGAGATACGTGGCACCTATGGTTCCATCTGTTGAGCCTCCTGCCCCGGTTTTGGTGGAGGGGGAATTGGAGTATATTGTGGAGAAGATTTTGGATTCTCGTGTTTCTAGACGGAAACTCCAGTATCTGGTTAAATGGAAGGGTTATGCTCAGGAAGATAATTCCTGGGTTTTTGCCTCTGATGTTCATGCTTCCGATCTTGTTCGTGCCTTTCATGCGGCTCATCCTGGTCGGCCTGGGGGCTCTGGTGAGGGTTCGGTGACCCCTCCTCAAGGGGGGGGTACTGTTGTGAATTCTGTGGCTGAATTCACTCCTGTGGTCACAAGTGGTACTGCAGCTTCTGAGCTTCCTCCCTCAGGTGTTCTGGTGAGCTCGTTAACTGCTTCATTACTTAACTCCGCCTGATGCTGCTATCCTTGCTCCTTGTCAATGTTTCAGTGTTGGATCTGAGCTTCTCCTGATTGTTCCTGTGACCTGCTGCTCTGTATAGCTAAGTGCTTTTTGCTTTTTTGTTGCTTTTTTTCTGTCCAGCTTGTCTTTTGTTTTGCTGGAAGCTCTGAGACGCAAAGGGTGTACCGCCGTGCCGTTAGTTCGGCACGGTGGGTTTTTTTGCCCCCTTTGCGTGGTTTTGCTTTAGGGTTTTTTGTAGACTGCAAAGTTCGCTTTACTGTCCTCGCTCTGTCCTAGAATATCGGGCCCCACTTTGCTGAATCTATTTCATCCCTACGTTTTGTCTTTTCATCTTACTCACAGTCATTATATGTGGGGGGCTGCCTTTTCCTTTGGGGAATTTCTCTGGGGCAAGTCAGGCCTATTTTTCTATCTTCAGGCTAGCTAGTTTCTTAGGCTGTGCCGAGTTGCCTAGGTAGTTGTTAGGCGCAATCCACAGCCGCTTTTAGTTGTGTTTAGGATAGGATCAGGTGTGCAGTCTACAGAGTTTCCACGTCTCAGAGCTCGTTCTTGTATTTTTGGGTATTTGTCAGATCACTGTGTGCGCTCTGATCGCTAAGCACACTGTGTTTCTGGATTGCCTTCATAACACCTGTCATTAGCAGACATAACAGAGAAGGTGCCCATAATCGCAAAGAGCTCATTGCTGCGATGGTCACCCGACGTCATCATGACGACATCTAGGTAACCAGGGCTAGCAAGCTAGTTAGATCATGCACAGTGCATGGTCTAACTAGCTTGTGTCAGTGCAGCACTGCATAACAATGCTCCTCTCCTTCATTGCTATGCTTTATAACTGCGCTCAGAGCTGTGAAAGTCCCATAGTGGGACCAAGTCAAAAAGTAAACAAACAAATTGTAAAAATATTTCATAAAAAAAATTCTAAATATAGTGTATCCATAAATAAATACCGTATTTTGTATAAAAAAATCAACAAAAAAGTACACATATTTGTTATCTTTGCTTAGAACGAATAAAGACACATGAAGTGTATATAAAAAATCAATAGAGTTTATTACAAATAATTATATATAAAATCTTATCAATAATATATAACGGATGCCTCAAAAAATGACTAAAGACCATCAGCAGGATGACACACCAACTCACATAAAATAGATTAGACACTGAAAGGTGTGGTCATGTGGTGACTGTAGAAATAGAGTATAGCAATCCTGACTACGATAAAGCAAAGTGCCATTCATCTTAACCAAAATGGTTCAACATAATAAGAAACTGTTTCCCATAATCACCAACTATGTACACAATACAATAAAGTGTCCAGTGCATAGTGCTATCTTATTATCATAAAGTAAAGTGCCTGAAATCACATAATAATAATACCTGGATGGTATGCCAGTGCTGCTCTGCGTCTCACCCCAGTGACCAGTGTATATATAAATATTAGATAGATTAGATTAAAAGCCGGAAAATGATCTGCCGCGTACAGTATAGAATAGAATATATATATTTATATATACATACACATATATATATATATATATATATATACACACACACATATGGTATATATATATATATATATATATATATATATATACAGTGCAGACCAAAAGTTTGGACACACCTTCTCATTTAAAGATTTTTCTGTATTTTCATGACTATGAAAATTGTAAATTCACACTGAAGGCATCAAAACTATGAATTAACACAAATTCTAACAGTCTATTCAGTAGGACTATCAGCTGTGTATCCACCAGACTTCTGCACAACACAACTGATGGTCCCAACCCCATTAATAAGGCAAGAAATCCCACTTATTAAACCTGATAGGGCACACCTGTGAAGTGAAAACCATTCCCGGTGACTACCTCTTGAAGCTCATCAAGAGAATGCTAAGAGTGTGCAAAGCAGTCATCAAAGCAAAAGGTGGCTACTTTGAAGTACCTAGAATATAAGACATAATTTTAGTTGTTTCACACTTTTTTGTTAAGTATATAATTGCACATGTGTTAATTCATAGTTTTGATGCCCTCAGTGTGAATGTAAAATTTTCAGTCATGAAAATACAGAAAAATCTTTAAATGAGAGGGTGTGTCCAAACTTTTGGTCTGTACTGTATATTATTTCAAAAAAATAAAGGGAACACTAAAATCCCACATCCTAGCTATCACTGAATTAAATATTCCAGTTGTGAATCTTTATTCATTACATAGTGGAATTTGTTGAGAACAATAAAACCTAAAAATGATCAACGTAAATCACAGCTAATATCCCACGGAGGTCTGGAGTTGGAATGATGCTCAAAATCAAAGTGGAAAATGAAGTTACAGGCTGATCCAACTTCAATGAAAATGCCTCAAGACAAGTAAATGATGCTCAGTAGTGTGTGTGGCCTCCACGTGCCTGTATGACCTCCCTACAATGCCTGGGCATGCTCCTGATGAGGCGGCAGATTTTTTCCTGAGGGATCTCCTCCCAGACCTGGACTAAAGCATCTGCCAACTCCTGGACAGTCTGTGGTGCAACATGACGTTGGTGGATGGTGCGAGACATGATGTCCCAGATGTGTTCAATCGAATTCAGGTCTGGGGAATGGGCGGGCCAGTCCATAGCTTCAATGCCTTCATCAAGAAAAGAGAAACCGTGTAATCCTGCAAATCGATAGCACTCCCTTGGCCAAGAAAATGGCCAAACTGCATCATGTGAGTGCCATGACAGTTGGAAGAATATGAAATGAAGTCCGTCCATCCATTCAGAAGCCAAAAGGTGGACATCCCGGCAAGATAGATGGGTTAACAAGTTGGCTCATCCAAACACCTATCAGTTCTGGTGGCTCGTATGCTTCATAATAGTGAGATCACAGACATCGATGCAAGCACCGTGCGACGCACATTACACAAGTCTGGATGGTGACACGTAAAAAAAGGTGAAGAAGCCTCAACTTCAATATTGTCATAAGAAGTGTCGGTTCAAGTTTGCAAACAAGTCTGAACAGTGGACATTTAAAGATTTGAAAGGGGTGATTTGAAGTGATGATATGAAAGTCAATAGACTTGGCTCTTATGGGAGCAACTGAGTCTGAAAGAAAAGAAAGAATGGAAATAGGGGCTAACTGATTGAGAAATTGAAGGAAATGTAAAGTTGATGATGACATGGGGTTGTTTCACAGCTAAGGGCAATAAAATCTATGTAGCCATTTATCACTACCATAATCCCATGTACACACTGACCATGTCCACAGATAGGTGCTATTATTGACCCAATAACAAAATCAGTGGCACCCAAGACACCAAAAAGACAGATTTAATTAAAAGGGATATCTATATATATATATAAAAAGGCATGTAGTTGCTAACAGAGGTAACTACCTGCCTGTTGTACCTGGTGCCAGTGATTGACCGCACGTGCCAGAGATTCAGTTATTCCCTGCCAACAAAGTAAGTCTTTCTTACTGTTGACAGTGCGGGCCTACTGGTGTCATGCTGATTGACAGGCGGCTTCCCCAATTAGGCAGAAGAGTTGGCTGTCAATCAGCATGACACCAGTTGTCCTGACCCCTGCCAACAGAAAGAGAAACTGCTGCTCTGTTGACGGTGAGTAGCTGAATCTCTGGCAGGAGCGGTCAATGACCGGCCCCAGGTACCACTGACTGGTAGTTGCCTCTGTTAGCAGCTACATACCTTTTTGTTTTAAGTCCTAGTTATCCCCTTTAAGTATAAGGCCAGGATCACACATGCGAGAAATACGTCCGAGTCTCGCATGGTAATACTCGGCATTGCCGCCGTCACTCAGGAGCCGAGCGTAGGCCACATAGCAATACATGCAGCCGCACGCTCCACTCCTGAGTGATGGCGGGAATGCCGGGTATTACCATGCGAGACTCGGACGTATTTCTCGCATGTGTGATCCCGACCTCAGCCATAACATATTTTTGTACAGTATAAGTCAATAGATAAACTAATGAAAACTGAGAGTCCTCACTGGTTTTTAATGGAAAGCTGACAAATAACAAGCTTTTTAATAGTTAGGTCTCTTCATTAATCATAGTTTTATTTTTTTTAATTTCTTTAATATATCTTGAGAATTCTCATGACTTATTTGTGTCATTTTTTCCAGAAACATAGCTTTCTACTCTTACAGTCCATGCATGTTAATTGTAGCAGTCCATGGACCCTGTACTTTAATTTGTTTTTTTTTTTACAATTCTAAGCTCCATTTTTTACTATTGAAATGGTCTTAATTACAACCTGTCAGTCAGTGCTCAATTATAGAGTCCAGGAAACCAAAATCTTAACATATTGCTGTAGAAGCACTGACATAGATGAGGAATCCCTGTTACACCTCCTTTTAGCCCCAGGGCCATTGCCCTGGCCTCATAAAACTCACCAGAACACAGAGCTATTGGCGTGTAATCTAGGACACTCGCTTTTACATTACTAGACAAAAGGAATGTGATTAGCGCTTCAATAAGACAGGTTTCCTAAATGTCCACCTCTTGAGTTGTGTCCATAATGACCAATATTTCTCCTCCACTAATGTATATGTAAAAATCGAGCATTATTTATTTATTTATTCCAATTTTCACCTATTAGTTCTGCAGAAGATTGTTACTTCCACTCTAAAAAGCTTGTACCTAGCAACTGTATAAATTGCGTAAATAGTATAATATTGTGAAAAAAATTAGAATTTTTATGTAACTATTCCTTAGAGTCTGATCTTAAAATGAAATTTAATTCAGATGTTATTTTTTTTTAGGGGGGGGGGGCAAACAAGAAAAACCAGATCATCCATTTTTGGCCCGTGTACCCAGTTTTATCAGTATGCAAAAATAAATTTCTCCTAGCCCTTTAAAAGTAAAAAAAGACAGCATCAGATGGCACTGTTTTTTTTTTTCACCAACTCATTTATTTCAAGATTGACAATGCACGTGTGTCAGTTTTATTATTTTGGAGGGACACTCACTCCATACAAAAAAGTAGATAGGTGAACATGCCCATAAACTAAGGGCATGTGTTCGCTCCATGAAAAATAGATGTCTGAATGTCATAAAGTATCAAACATTTCTAGCTGGGAAGTTGCCCTGCAATTAATCTGAAATTTGTAAGATATACATACCTGTTTGAAAAAGTCAACTATTTTTTTGGCTAAACTTTTATTTTTTTTTCCTATTTACTAATATAGAAATAAAGTGTACATTATAGGGTTTTACCAATGCTGGATGCGTACAAGGGCTTATCACAGACATTGCAAGAGACAAGAAAAGCATTAGTAGGGGGTTTAAGTTGCCTTTTTTAATTGTGTGTGCAGAGTTTGACAAAGAGATGGTCATAGCAGTTAATCCACAACTAAGAAGAGCATGAACATAATATATGGAGCCAAGGCATTTGACATTCCTATAAGTCATGGTCGGACATGGGTTCCCAGCCAAAAAATGTATGGGTACATCATGGCGATTGTGCGTAGAAAAGGTGCTCTGCCCACACAATCTATGCTGGAAGCTCGGTGTACGTGATAGCCGAGCCCCGGCTGTGACAGCCAGGAGCGGTGCCCGCACGAACCCCGGCCGTTCAACCCATTAAATGCTGTGATCAATATAGACGACACCTTTTAGGAGGAGACTGACTATCTTATCCGACCGACACCCTTGTGACGTCATCGCGAGGGCCCAATTGTCATCATGGAAACCTAAGGTCGTTATGACAACCTCCGGATCTGCCAGGAGCACGGTCTAAGAGGCTTCTGTCTGTGTAAGGTCCCCATCACACGCCCTGGTAATTCCGATACTGGAAAAACTAGTACCGGTAAGGTCCATTTTCTGTGTCCATGCATCATCCGTGTGACAGTGTGACACCATCCATGTTGTACATGTTCATGTGTATGTGAGTATCATTTCTGTGCTGTTCTTGTACTCCATCAGTGTGACAAGTACTGGAACAGAATGAAAAATACAAATGACAGATGGTTAGGTGTTAGATGTTCAAATATAGAGAAAGATAGATACATGATAAATAGAAATATGTCAGTGAGATATATAATTAGTCGTTTACGGGTGTAGCTTTCCGTACTTGTATTTAGCACAAAAATAAATAAATGAAAAAAAATATTCTGGAGTCTCCCCTATTTGTAATAACCAGCTAATGGAAAGTAGACAGCTATGAGCTGCTCTTAGTAGTCTGGGAAGGAGCTAATATCCATGGAGCGTCACAGTCTGTTAATATCAGCTCACAGATGGCTGCTTAGCCTTTACTGGTTATTAAAAAGGTGGACGCTAAAAAAAATGACATAATTACATGCGATCCCCCTTATTTTTAATAACCAGCAAAGGCTAAGCAGACAGCTGCAGATTGATATTAATAGACTGGGAAGTGCCATTAATAATGGCCCCTTCCCAGCCTAATAAAACCAGCCCCCAGCTGCCCCATAAATAACACATCCAATAGAAGTGCCAATTCTGGTGCTTAGCCTTGGCTCATCCCAATTGCCCTGGTGTGCTGACATCAAGTGGCTAAGCAGTACTATACAGCCACATATCGGGTATTGCCATGTTCAGCAGAAATTAACAAATTTTGGTGCTATTTATGCCCATTTCCCTGTGTGAAAATGTAAACTCAGGAGGTAAAACAAAATTTTTGTGGTATAAATGTAATTATTATTTCTTCACTGCCAAATGATATATACGGTAATTCTTTTGGGGTTTTTCCATTGTTTAGGCACATCAGGGGCTCTGCAAATGCCGCATGGCGATTATAAGAAAACAGAAGAAAAACACAGTCATAAGGTCCAAAATGATGTATGAAACTTACAAAAATCTTTATTATTCCAAAAGATAAAGGGGGCTAAAATGTACACACAGAACCAGTATCAATGTAAGGAGCTGGTAGACCACACTGAGAATACATAGATAATATAGCCTGGTAAGGTCCATCAAATAATGCCCATACATGTAGTAAATAGTAATACAGGCAAGAGTCGCAGGTTCGCAGGCAATTTCCCCAAGTATAACAAATTCACATAAATAAACTTACTATCTGCGGTGACAGGAACCCACGTGGTCCAGCAGCCCACCCCGATGCGCGTTTTGGAGAAAAAGACTCCTTCCTCAGGGGGTGTGTCAAAAGAGTGGGGCACGGGTTTAAATATACATCCATCAGGAAATCAAAGCTATTCGTCGCTGTGGCAACCTCCATGCCCGCCGGATCACAACCTACAGAGTCATCCACACCGGAAACACGTGTGGCCCCACATGATCAGGCACAGGAGACATCACGGAAGAGAATGCCAGCGGAGGCAGAAGCGCCAGAGCGGCGCATGTGTATAAAAGAATACAATTATTAGCGGCCATATTGGAAGTTGGCAAGGATAGGGCCAAGTGTATAAACGGTAATGGAAACGGATATTCATTATAAATATATCTAAGTATAACCCACAGTGGGGAATACCAAGCAGATGCATATAAAGCCAAACAATAACATTCCCTATCCTAGGATGCCTGGCAATGTGTACCCAGTCTAACCACGCTGAAGATACACACAAATATATAAGAAAAATAATTAATTAGTCAAGTAATAATCATCATCAGTAGTGGTAAAAGACGGGCCACGCACATACATGTTCCACTGAGGCGGATTTAAAGGAATGGCACCTACATATTGATCTTTACATAGAAATATGCATGGGGGGAAATAATCCCATATGGCTAGTAACAAATACAAACCGTGCCATCATATCAAATGAGCAGAAACAGAAAATTAAATCCTATAAGGACTATATATACAGGGTGGTCCAAAAGTAGGTGGACAGAAAATAATAACATTTATCTTTATTTATATACAAAATTGTATTTACTAACACAAGCATAACATTGACAATTACCGTATATACTCGAGTATAAGCCGACCCGAGTATAAGCCGACCCCCCTAATTTTGCCACAAAAAACTGGGAAAACTTATTGACTCGAGTATAAGCCTAGGGTGGAAATGCAGCATTTACCGGTGAATTTCAAAAATAAAAATAGATCATTATTTCCCCATAGCTGTGCCATATAGTGCTCTACACCGTTCATTATTTCCCCATAGCTGTGCCCCATATAGTGCTCTGCACCGTTCATTGTGCCCCATAGCTGTGCCATATACGGTGCTCTGCACCGTTCATTGTGCCCCATTGCTGTGCCATATACAGTGCTCTGCACCGTTCATTGTGCCCCCTAGCTGTGCCATATACGGTGCTCTGCACCATTCATTGTGCCCCATTGCTGTGCCATATACGGTGCTCTGCACCGTTCATTGTGCCCCATTGCTGTGCCATATACAGTGCTCTGCACCGTCCATTGTGCCCCATTGCTGTGCCATATACAGTGCTCTGCACCGTCCATTGTGCCCCATTGCTGTGCCATATACGGTGCTCTGCACCGTTCATTGTGCCCCATTGCTGTGCCATATACGGTGCTCTGCACCGTTCATTGTGCCCCATTGCTGTGCCATATACAGTGCTCTGCACCGTTCATTGTGCCCCATATCTGTGCCCATATACGGTGCTCTGCTCCGTTCATTGTGCCCCATTGCTGTGCCATATACGGTGCTCTGCACCGTTCATTGTGCCCCATTGCTGTGCCATATACGGTGCTTTGCACCGTTCATTGTGCCCCATTGCTGTGCCATATACGGTGCTCTGCACCGTTCATTGTGCCCCATAGAAATCTCTGCCACCGCTGCTGCAATAAAAAAAAAAACCACATACTCACCTCCCTTGATTGCAGCTCCCGGCGTCTCGTTCCGGCGCCTCCATCTTCCCGGCGTCTCTGCTCTGACTGATCAGGCAGAGGGCGCCGCGCACACTGTATGCGTCATCGCGCCCTCTGCCTGAACAGTCAGAGCGCAGATGCCGGGAAGATGGAGGCGCCGGCCGGGAAGATGGAGCGGCGCCCGGCGGCTGGAACGAGGACAGGTGAATATGCTATACTTACCTAGTCCTGGCGATCCTCGCGCTGTCCCTCTGCCTGGTCTTCGGTGCCGCAGCTCTTCCTGTCAGCGGTCACCGGCACCGCTGATTAGAGGAATGAATAGGCGGCTCCGCCCCTATGGGAGGTGGAGCCGCTTATTCATATCTCTAATGAGCGGTCCCACGTGACCGCTGAAGAGGGGAAGAAGCTGCAGCACAGAAGCCCGTGGGACGGCAGGGACAGCGCGAGGATCGCTGGGACTAGGTAAGTATACCTCAGCGCCCTCACCCCCTCACCCGCCGACCCTGCCACCCACATTGACTCGAGTATAAGCCGAGAGGGGCACTTTCAGCCCAAAAATTTGGGCTGAAAATCTCGGCTTATACTCGAGTATATACGGTACATTTTATTCTGAACAATAATACAAAAGCCCTTAAATTTTATCAACGCAGGTGCTCAAACTGTTTTCCATCACAATTTGCACAGTTTTGAAGTCTGCCTCTTAAGCTTCGACAAACATTTTTGCACAAGTTTCTTTGGGTATTAATTTCTTGAAATGCATCTCATGTAATTTTTCAAATCACTGACACTTTTTGGTTTTTGACTATAAACTTTGTCCTTGAGTACTCCCCAAAAGAAAAAATCCATTGGGGTCAAGTCTGGTGAACGTGCCGGCAAAATCAAGTGGGTCTCTTCGGCCAATCCATTTATTAGGAAATGTTTCATCAAGATACTTGCGGACGACTCTTGAATAATGTGGAAGGGCCCCATCTTGTTGGAAATAACGGTCATTTGAATTAGGCTGTTGCTGTAACTAGGGAACAACATGATTCATTAGAATATCGAGATACTTCGTTAAGCATAATCTCACTAAATTGCAGCCGCCTGTCTGGATCATCCTCCAATAAACCATGAATTAGACGTGGACTTATCGTTTCCACCCAATAGATTTCAGGATTCGCATGATGGAAGCTCGTGAAATTCCTAATTCTAAAGAGACTCTTCTGGTGAACTTTTTTGGACTCTGAACAAATGTTTCAGCAACAAGTTGTTTATTATTTTCTGTACAGGCTGTTTTGGGTCGACCCGTTTTTGAAGCATTAAGGATTGTGCCAGTGGCATCGAATTTATAAATGTTTTGTCTCTTTGGGGCTTGAGTACCAAATGTTTCAACCCAATTTGCTCTGTTTCAGCATTTTGAGATTTCCAATACTCTTTTAAAATGCATTTTCTTTGATCTGTATTTAAATTATTTGCCATTCTGGGTTATCTGAAAAGAAAACAGATTTGGAGGAGATTTATCTGTGAAAACTGGATCTGTGAAACTGGATCTGTGCCCTTAGCAATTAGATTCCACCTTTCATTTTCCAAAGAGTCTGTGAAGAATGAAAAGTGGAATCTGATTGGTTGCTAAGGGTTTCACTTTACACCATGTTTGATAAATCTCCCCCTTCATAACCCTATTACACATACTGTCCACCTACTTTTGGGCCACTGTTATGACCTTGTGGTCAGGACAATAATGGACCTGGTGGTTAAGAGCACACGGAATGACCTGATAGTTACTGATAATAAAGGACGAGCTCTGGGACGTGGTATGTTGTGAGTTCTGTTTTTGGGCTCCCTCTGGTGGTTACTGATGGTACTGGGTGACTTGTGTTCTCTGCGGTCTCTGGTGTCCACCTGTTCCATCAGGTTATCGGAGTTTCCTATTTAACCTGGCTTTTTTGTCATTTCCTCGCCGGCTATCAATGTAATCAGCGTGTCTTTTTACCTCTGCTCCCTGCGTCTGTTATCTTCAGGACAAGCTAAGTTTTGATTTTCCTGTTCCACGTTTTGCTTAATTTTTGTCTTAGTCCAGCTTGCAGATATGTGATTCCTTGCTGCTGGTTGCTCTAGTGGGCTGAAATTACTCCTCATGTTCCATGAGTTGGCACATGAGTTCAAGTAATTTCAGGATGGTTTTTTGAAGGGTTTTTCGCTGACCGCGCAGTTCACTTTTGTATCCTCTACTATCTAGCTTTAGCGGGCCTCATTTTTGCTGATTCTATTTTCATAACTACGTATGTGCTTTCCTCTCATTTCACCGTTATTACATGTGGGGGGCTGCTATTTCTGTGGGGTGTTTCTCTGGAGGCAAGTGAGGTCTGTGTTTCTTCTAATAGGGGAAGTTAATTCTTCGGCTGGCGCGAGACGTCTAGGAATCATCGTAGGCACGTTCCCTGGCTACTGCTAGTTGTGTGTTTAGGTTCAGGATCGCGGTCAGCTCAGGTTCCATCACCCTAGAGCTTGTTTTGTTTTTGTGCTTGTCCTTTTGTGATCCCCTGCCATTGGGATCATGACAGTATAGCCGGCCTAAAAAAAAATTGGTCATCGTTTTGGCTGAAGTAGGAGGAAAAGTAGTCGTAGGAAGTTTTTTTTTTTTTTTTTTTTTTCCCTCCTCAGTGTTTGCTGCCTAGCCTTAATTGTAGCTTGGCTGCTTATTTCCTCCTCTTAATACTTGAATGGCTCTGACCTCAGCTGTTTATCATGGACGTCCAGAGTTTGGCTTCCAGCCTGAATAATCTTGCTGCTAAGGTTCAAAATATACAAGATTTTGTTGTACATACGCCTATGTCTGAACCTAGAATTCCTATCCCAGAGTTTTTTTCTGGAGATAGATCTAGTTTTGTGAATTTTAGGAACAATTGCAAGTTGTTTCTTTCCTTGAAATCGCGCTCCTCTGGAGACCCTGCTCAGCAGGTCAAGATTGTTATATCTTTCCTGCGGGGTGACCCTCAGAATTGGGCATTTGCATTGGCACCAGGGGATCCTGCGTTGCTCAATGTGGATGCGTTTTTTCTGGCATTGGGTTTGCTCTATGAGGAACCTAACCTAGAGATTCAGGCTGAAAAAGCTTTATTGGCTCTCTCTCAGGGGCAAGATGAAGCAGAAATATATTGTCAGAAATTACTTACTCAGTGGAATGAGTGCGCTCTGGCTGCAAAATTCAGAGATGGCCTTTCTGAGGCCATTAAAGATGTTATGGTGGGGTTCCCGGCGCCTACAGGTCTGAATGAGTCCATGACTATGGCTATTCAGATTGATCGGCGTTTACGGGAGCGCAAACCTGTGCACCATTTGGCGGTGTCTTCTGAACAGGCACCTGAGATAATGCAATGTGATAGAATTCAGTCCAGAAATGAACGG
Organism: Ranitomeya imitator; assembly: GCF_032444005.1. Taxonomy (NCBI): domain Eukaryota; kingdom Metazoa; phylum Chordata; class Amphibia; order Anura; family Dendrobatidae; genus Ranitomeya; species Ranitomeya imitator. Next base: position 93,336,425 of record NC_091284.1, read on the forward strand.
CAAAATTATAGGCGGAAAAAGGGATTGTGTTTTTATTGTGGTGATTCAGCTCATGTTATATCAGCATGCTCTAAACGCATAAAATAAGTTGATAAGTCTGTTGCCATTGGTACTTTACAGTCTAAGTTCATTCTGTCTGTGACGCTGATTTGTTCATTATCATCCATTTCCGTCGATGCCTATGTGGATTCAGGCGCTGCCCTGAGTCTTATGGATTGGTCATTTGCCAATCGCTGTGGGTTTAGTCTGGAACCCTCTGGAAGTTCCTATTCCTTTGAAAGGAATTGACTCTACACCTTTGGCTATGAATAAACCTCAGTACTGGACACAAGTGACCATGCGTATGACTCCCGTTCATCAGGAGGTGATTCGCTTCCTGGTACTGTATAATTTACATGATGTCTTAGTGCTTGGTCTGCCATGGTTACAAACTCATAATCCAGTCCTGGACTGGAAAACAATATCTGTGTTAAGCTGGGGATGTCAGGGGGTTCATGATGATGCATCTCCGATTTCTATCGCTTCATCTATTCCTTCTGAGGTTCCGGTATTTTTGTCTGATTATCGGGAGGTTTTTGAGGAGCATAAGCTCAGTTCGCTTCCTCCTCACAGGGATTGCGATTGTGCTATAGATTTGATTCCTGGCAGTAAATTCCCTAAAGGTCGTTTGTTCAATCTGTCAGTGCCAGAGCATACTGCTATGCGGAATTATGTTAAGGAGTCCTTGGAAAAGGGACATATCCGTCCATCTTCGTCCCCTTTGGGAGCAGGTTTTTTTTTTGTGGCCAAAAAAGATGGTTCCTTGAGGCCTTGCATAGATTATCGTCTTTTGAATAAGATTACAGTCAAATATCAGTATCCTTTGCCATTGTTGACTGATTTGTTCGCTCGCATTAAGGGGGCTAAATGGTTCACTAAGATTGATCTTCGGGGTGCGTATAATCTTGTGCGGATAAGGCAGGGTGATGAGTGGAAAACCGCATTTAATACGCCTGAGGGCCATTTCGAGTATTTGGTGATGCCTTTTGGACTTTCTAATGCTCCTTCTGTCTTCCAGTCTTTTATGCACGATATTTTTCGTGAATATCTGGATAAATTTATTATCGTGTATTTGGATGATGTTTTGTTTTTTTCTGATGACTGGGAGTCTCATGTTCAGCAGGTCAGGAAGGTGTTTCAGGTCCTGCGGGCCAATTCTTTGTTTGTAAAAGGTTCTAAATGTCTCTTTGGAGTCCAGAAGATTTCTTTTTTGGGGTATATTTTTTCCCCTTCTACTATTGAGATGGATCCCGTCAAGGTTCAGGCTATTTGTGACTGGACGCAGCCTACATCTCTTAAGAGTCTACAGAAGTTCTTAGGCTTTGCTAATTTTTATCGTCGCTTCATAACTAATTTTTCTAGTGTTGTTAAGCCTTTGACGGATTTGACTAAAAAGGGTGCTGATGTTACTGATTGGTCTCCTGCGGCTGTGGAGGCCTTTCAGGAACTTAAGCGCCGGTTTTCTTCTGCTCCTGTGTTGCGTCAGCCAGATACGTCGCTTCCTTTTCAGGTTGAGGTTGATGCTTCCGAGATCGGAGCGGGGGTGGTTTTGTCACAGAGAAGCTCCGATGGCTCAGTGATGAAGCCATGTGCGTTCTTTTCTAGAAAATTTTCGCCCGCTGAACGGAATTATGATGTTGGTAATCGGGAGCTTTTGGCCATGAAGTGGGCATTTGAGGAGTGGCGTCATTGGCTTGAGGGTGCTAGACATCGTGTGGTGGTCTTGACTGATCACAAAAATCTGATGTACCTTGAGTCTGCCAAGCGTCTAAATCCTAGACAGGCTCGTTGGTCACTGTTTTTCTCCCGTTTCAATTTTGTGGTTTCATACCTGCCAGGTTCAAAGAATGTGAAGGCGGATGCTCTTTCTAGGAGTTTTGTGCCTGACTCCCCTGGAAATTCTGAGCCCACTGGTATTCTTAGGGATGGGGTGATTTTGTCGGCTGTCTCCCCAGACTTGCGACGTGCTTTGCAGGAGTTTCAGGCGGATAAACCTGATCGTTGTCCGCCGGAAAGACTGTTTGTTCCGGATAATTGGACCAGTAGAGTCATCTCCGAGGTCCATTCTTCTGTGTTGGCAGGTCATCCTGGAATATTTGGTACTAGAGACTTGGTGGCCAGGTCTTTTTGGTGGCCTTCCTTGTCGAGGGATGTGCGTTCTTTCGTGCAGTCTTGTGGAGTTTGCGCTCGGGCTAAGCCTTGCTGTTCTCGGGCCAGTGGATTGTTGTCACCTTTGCCTATCCCGAAGAGGCCTTGGACGCACATTTCCATGGACTTTATTTCGGATCTCCCTGTCTCTCAAAAAATGTCCGTCATATGGGTTGTGTGTGACCGCTTTTCTAAGATGGTTCATCTGGTACCCTTGCCTAAGTTACCTTCCTCCTCTGAGTTGGTCCCTCTGTTTTTTCAAAACGTGGTCCGTTTGCATGGCATTCCGGAGAACATCGTTTCTGACAGGGGATCCCAGTTTGTGTCTAGATTTTGGCGGACGTTCTGTGCTAAGATGGGCATTGATTTGTCCTTTTCGTCTGCATTCCATCCCCAGACGAATGGCCAGACGGAACGAACTAATCAGACTTTAGAAACTTATTTAAGGTGTTTTGTTTCTGCTGATCAAGATGACTGGGTTCCCTTTTTGCCGCTTGCCGAGTTTGCCCTTAATAATCGGGCTAGTTCTGCTACCTTGGTTTCTCCTTTCTTTTGTAATTCGGGGTTTCATCCTCGTTTTTCCTCTAGTCAGGTGGAGCCTTCTGATTGTCCTGGAGTGGACATGGTGGTGGATAGGTTGCATCGGATTTGGAGTCATGTGGTGGACAATTTGAAGTTGTCCCAGGAGAGGGCTCAGCAGTTTGCTAATCGCCGTCGCCGCGTGGGTCCTCGACTTCTTGTTGGGGACTTGGTGTGGTTGTCTTCTCGTTTTGTTCCTATGAAGGTCTCTTCTCCTAAGTTCAAGCCTCGGTTCATCGGTCCCTATAGGATCTTGGAGATTCTTAACCCTGTGTCGTTTCGTTTGGATCTCCCGGCATTGTTTGCTATTCATAATGTGTTCCATCGGTCGTTGTTCCGGAAGTATGAGGTACCTGTTGTTCCTTCGCTTGAGCCTCCTGCTCCGGTGCTGGTGGAGGGTGAATTGGAGTATGTTGTGGAGAAGATCTTGGATTCTCGTGTGTCCAGACGGAAACTCCAGTATTTGGTCAAGTGGAAGGGTTATGGTCAGGAGGATAATTCTTGGGTGATTGCCTCTGATGTTCATGCTGCCGATTTGGTCCGTGCTTTTCATAGGGCTCATCCTGGTCGCCCTGGTGGTTCTCGTGAGGGTTCGGTGACCCCTCCTCAAGGGGGGGTACTGTTGTGAGTTCTGTTTTTGGGCTCCCTCTGGTGGTTACTGATGGTACTGGGTGACTTGTGTTCTCTGCGGTCTCTGGTGTCCACCTGTTCCATCAGGTTATGGGAGTTTCCTATTTAACCTGGCTTTTTTGTCATTTCCTCGCCGGCTATCAATGTAATCAGCCTGTCTTTTTACCTCTGCTCCCTGCGTCTGTTATCTTCAGGACAAGCTAAGTTTTGATTTTCCTGTTCCACGTTTTGCTTAATTTTTGTCTTAGTCCAGCTTGCAGATATGTGATTCCTTGCTGCTGGTTGCTCTAGTGGGCTGAAATTACTCCTCATGTTCCATGAGTTGGCACATGAGTTCAAGTAATTTCAGGATGGTTTTTTGAAGGGTTTTTCGCTGACCGCGCAGTTCACTTTTGTATCCTCTGCTATCTAGCTTTAGCGGGCCTCATTTTTGCTGATTCTATTTTCATAACTACGTATGTGCTTTCCTCTCATTTCACCGTTATTACATGTGGGGGGCTGCTATTTCTGTGGGGTGTTTCTCTGGAGGCAAGTGAGGTCTGTGTTTCTTCTAATAGGGAAAGTTAATTCTTCGGCTGGCGCGAGACGTCTAGGAATCATCGTAGGCACGTTCCCCGGCTACTGCTAGTTGTGTGTTTAGGTTCAGGATCGCGGTCAGCTCAGGTTCCATCACCCTAGAGCTTGTTTTGTTTTTGTGCTTGTCGTTTTGTGATCCCCTGCCATTGGGATCATGACAGTGGTAACTCTGCTGACCGCAATCCCTAATCCTATCAAACACACTAGAAATAGCCGTGGATTGCGCCTAACGCTCCCTATGCAACTCGGCACAGCCTAAGGAACTAGCTAGCCCTGAAGATAGAAAAATAAAGCCTACCTTGCCTCAGAGAAATTCCCCAAAGGAAAAGGCAGCCCCCCACATATAATGACTGTGAGTAAAGATGAAAATACAAACACAGAGATGAAATAGATTTAGCAAAGTGAGGCCCGACTTACTGAACAGACCGAGGATAGGAAAGGTTACTTTGCGGTCAGCACAAAAACCTACAAAAAGACCACGCAGAGGGCGCAAAAAGACCCTCCGCACCGACTCACGGTGCGGAGGCGCTCCCTCTGCGTCCCAGAGCTTCCAGCAAGCAAGACAACAACAAAAATAGCAAGCTGGACAGGAAAATAGCAAACCAAAGAAATACAAGCTGGAACTTAGCTTCTGCTGGGAAGACAGGTCACAAGAACGATCCAGGAGTGAACTAGACCAATACTGGAACATTGACAGGTGGCATGGAGCAAAGATCTAAGTGGAGTTAAATAGAGCAGCCAGCTAACGAATTAACCTCGTCACCTGTGGAAGGAAACTCAGAAACACCCACCAGAGGAAGTCCATGGACAGAACCAGCCGAAGTACCATTCATGACCACAGGAGGGAGCCCGACAACAGAATTCACAACAGTACCCCCCCTTGAGGAGAGGTCACCGAACCCTCACCAGAGCCCCCAGGCCGACCAGGATGAGCCAAATGAAAGGCACGAACCAGATCGGCAGCATGAACATCAGAGGCAAAAACCCAGGAATTATCTTCCTGACCATAACCCTTCCACTTGACCAGGTACTGGAGTTTCCATCTCGAAACACGAGAATCCAAAATCTTCTCCACCACATACTCCAACTCCCCCTCAACCAACACCGGGGCAGGAGGATCAACGGATGGAACCACAGGCGCCACGTATCTCCGCAATAATGACCTATGGAACACATTATGGATGGCAAAAGAAGCAGGAAGGGCCAAACAAAATGACACAGGATTGATAACCTCAGAAATCTTATACGGACCAATGAAACGAGGCTTAAACTTAGGAGAGGAAACCTTCATAGGAACATAACGAGATGACAACCAAACCAAATCCCCAACACGAAGTCGGGGACCCACACAGCGCCGGCGGTTAGCGAAACGTTGAGCCTTCTCCTGGGACAATGTCAAATTGTCCACCACATGAGTCCAAATCTGCTGCAACCTATCCACCACAGTATCTACACCAGGACAGTCCGAAGACTCAACCTGCCCTGAAGAGAAACGAGGATGGAAACCAGAATTGCAGAAAAACGGCGAAACCAAAGTAGCCGAGCTGGCCCGATTATTAAGGGCGAACTCAGCCAACGGCAAAAAGGACACCCAATCATCCTGATCAGCAGAAACAAAGCATCTCAGATATGTTTCCAAAGTTTGATTAGTTCGTTCGGTTTGGCCATTTGTCTGAGGATGGAAAGCCGAGGAAAAAGACAAATCAATGCCCATCCTAGCACAAAAGGATCGCCAAAACCTCGAAACAAACTGTGAACCTCTGTCAGAAACGATGTTCTCCGGGATACCATGTAAACGAACCACATGCTGGAAAAATAATGGCACCAAATCAGAGGAGGAAGGCAATTTAGACAAAGGTACCAAATGGACCATCTTAGAAAAGCGATCACAAACCACCCAAATGACCGACATCTTTTGAGAGACCCGAAATAAAATCCTTAGAAATATGCGTCCAGGGCCTCTTCGGGACCGGCAAGGGCAAAAGCAACCCACTGGCACGAGAACAGCAGGGCTTAGCCCGAGCACAAGTCCCACAGGACTGCACAAAAGAACGCACATCCCGTGACAAAGACGGCCACCAGAAGGATCTAGCCACCAAATCTCTGGTACCAAAGATTCCAGGATGCCCAGCCAACACTGAACAATGAATCTCAGAGATAACTCTACTAGTCCATCTATCAGGGACAAACAGTTTCTCCGCTGGGCAACGGTCAGGTCTATCAGCCTGAAATTTCTGTAGCACCCGCCGCAAATCAGGGGAGATGGCAGACAAAATTACCCCCTCTTTGAGAATACCTGCCGGCTCAGGAACACCCGGAGAGTCAGGCACAAAACTCCTTGACAGGGCATCAGCCTTCACATTCTTAGAGCCCGGAAGGTACGAAACCACAAAATCAAAACGGGAGAAAAACAGTGACCATCGAGCCTGTCTCGGATTCAACCGTTTGGCAGACTCAAGATAAGTCAAATTCTTGTGATCTGTCAAGACCACCACACGATGCTTGGCTCCTTCCAGCCAATGACGCCACTCCTCGAATGCCCACTTCATGGCCAACAACTCACGATTACCAACATGATAGTTACGCTCAGCAGGCGAAAACTTTCTAGAAAAGAAAGCACATGGCTTCATCACTGAGCCATCAGAACTTCTTTGCGACAAAACAGCCCCTGCTCCAATCTCAGAAGCATCAACCTCAACCTGAAACGGGAGCGAAACATCTGGCTGGCACAACACAGGGGCAGAAGAAAAACGACGCTTCAACTCCTGAAAAGCCTCTACAGCCGCAGAAGACCAATTGACCACATCAGCACCCTTCTTGGTTAAATTAGTCAACGGTTTAGCAACAGTAGAAAAATTAGCGATGAAGCGCCGATAAAAATTAGCAAAGCCCAGGAACTTTTGCAGGCTCTTCACAGATGTCGGCTGAGTCCAATCGTAAATGGCCTGGACTTTAACAGGGTCCATCTCGATAGTAGAAGGGGAAAAAATGAACCCCAAAAATGAAACCTTCTGAACTCCAAAGAGACACTTTGACCCCTTCACAAACAAGGAATTTGCACGAAGGACCTGGAACACCATTCTGACCTGCACAGGTAGTTTTTTCTTCTATCCTTCCAGTAGACGGGCATGGCACCAGGAGATGGAACAGGATCCTTGATGCAAACAACTGGCTAAGACGATGGTGCAGACAACAAGGATTTGGATTCCTGGACCACGGTGTGAATTACTGGTATGATGGACTCCTCGCCAGAGACGGACTACACCTCAACAAACCTGGGAAACACACATTCGCCAGAAGACTCGCTACACTCATCAGGAGGGCGTTAAACTAGAAGAAGAGGGGACGGGAAGAAAAACATTAGACTCGAACAAAGACGACCCAGGAAAACATACTCAGAAGGGAGGTAAGAACATTTCTAAAACAATCCACAGTGAGGAGATTGGAACAAAACAAAATCCTCTAAACTGCATGCTCGCAAACGCCAGAAGCCTGACAAACAAGATGGAAGAACTAGAAGCAGAAATATCTACAGGTAACTTTGACATAGTGGGAATAACCGAGACATGGTTAGATGAAAGCTATGACTGGGCAGTTAACTTACAGGGTTACAGTCTGTTTAGAAAGGATCGTAAAAATCGGAGAGGAGGAGGGGTTTGTCTCTATGTAAAGTCTTGTCTAAAGTCCACTTTAAGGGAGGATATTAGCGAAGGGAATGAGGATGTCGAGTCCATATGGGTTGAAATTCATGGAGGGAAAAATGGTAACAAAATTCTCATTGGGGTCTGTTACAAACCCCCAAATATAACAGAAAGCATGGAAAGTCTACTTCTAAAGCAGATAGATGAAGCTGCAACCCATAATGAGGTCCTGGTTATGGGGGACTTTAACTACCCGGATATTAACTGGGAAACAGAAACCTGTGAAACCCATAAAGGCAACAGGTTTCTGCTAATAACCAAGAAAAATTATCTTTCACAATTGGTGCAGAATCCAACCAGAGGAGCAGCACTTTTTGACCTAATACTATCTAATAGACCTGACAGAATAACAAATCTGCAGGTGGTTGGGCATTTAGGAAATAGCGACCACAATATTGTGCAGTTTCACCTGTCTTTCACTAGGGGGACTTGTCAGGGAGTCACAAAAACATTGAACTTTAGGAAGGCAAAGTTTGAACAGCTTAGAGATGCCCTTAATCTGGTAGACTGGGACAATATCCTCAGAAATGAGAATACAGATAATAAATGGGAAATGTTTAAGAACATCCTAAATAGGCAGTGTAAGCGGTTTATACCTTGTGGGAATAAAAGGACTAGAAATAGGAAAAACCCAATGTGGCTAAACAAAGAAGTAAGACAGGCAATTAACAGTAAAAAGAAAGCATTTGCACTACTAAAGCAGGATGGCACCATTGAAGCTCTAAAAAACTATAGGGAGAAAAATACTTTATCTAAAAAACTAATTAAAGCTGCCAAAAAGGAAACAGAGAAGCACATTGCTAAGGAGAGTAAAACTAATCCCAAACTGTTCTTCAACTATATCAATAGTAAAAGAATAAAAACTGAAAATGTAGGCCCCTTAAAAAATAGTGAGGAAAGAATGGTTGTAGATGACGAGGAAAAAGCTAACATATTAAACACCTTCTTCTCCACGGTATTCACGGTGGAAAATGAAATGCTAGGTGAAATCCCAAGAAACAATGAAAACCCTATATTAAGGGTCACCAATCTAACCCAAGAAGAGGTGCGAAACCGGCTAAATAAGATTAAAATAGATAAATCTCCGGGTCCGGATGGCATACACCCACGAGTACTAAGAGAACTAAGTAATGTAATAGATAAACCATTATTTCTTATTTTTAGTGACTCTATAGCGACAGGGTCTGTTCCGCAGGACTGGCGCATAGCAAATGTGGTGCCAATATTCAAAAAGGGCTCTAAAAGTGAACCTGGAAATTATAGGCCAGTAAGTCTAACCTCTATTGTTGGTAAAATATTTGAAGGGTTTCTGAGGGATGTTATTCTGGATTATCTCAATGAGAATAACTGTTTAACTCCATATCAGCATGGGTTTATGAGAAATCGCTCCTGTCAAACCAATCTAATCAGTTTTTATGAAGAGGTAAGCTATAGACTGGACCACGGTGAGTCATTGGACGTGGTATATCTCGATTTTTCCAAAGCGTTTGATACCGTGCCGCACAAGAGGTTGGTACACAAAATGAGAATGCTTGGTCTGGGGGAAAATGTGTGTAAATGGGTTAGTAACTGGCTTAGTGATAGAAAGCAGAGGGTGGTTATAAATGGTATAGTCTCTAACTGGGTCGCTGTGACCAGTGGGGTACCGCAGGGGTCAGTATTGGGACCTGTTCTCTTCAACATATTCATTAATGATCTGGTAGAAGGTTTACACAGTAAAATATCGATATTTGCAGATGATACAAAACTATGTAAAGCAGTTAATACAAGAGAAGATAGTATTCTGCTACAGATGGATCTGGATAAGTTGGAAACTTGGGCTGAAAGGTGGCAGATGAGGTTTAACAATGATAAATGTAAGGTTATACACATGGGAAGAGGGAATCAATATCACCATTACACACTGAACGGGAAACCACTGGGTAAATCTGACAGGGAGAAGGACTTGGGGATCCTAGTTAATGATAAACTTACCTGGAGCAGCCAGTGCCAGGCAGCAGCTGCCAAGGCAAACAGGATCATGGGGTGCATTAAAAGAGGTCTGGATACACATGATGAGAGCATTATACTGCCTCTGTACAAATCCCTAGTTAGACCGCACATGGAGTACTGTGTCCAATTTTGGGCACCGGTGCTCAGGAAGGATATAATGGAACTAGAGAGAGTACAAAGGAGGGCAACAAAATTAATAAAGGGGATGGGAGAACTACAATACCCAGATAGATTAGCGAAATTAGGATTATTTAGTCTAGAAAAAAGACGACTGAGGGGCGATCTAATAACCATGTATAAGTATATAAGGGGACAATACAAATATCTCGCTGAGGATCTGTTTATACCAAGGAAGGTGACGGGCACAAGGGGGCATTCTTTGCGTCTGGAGGAGAGAAGGTTTTTCCACCAACATAGAAGAGGATTCTTTACTGTTAGGGCAGTGAGAATCTGGAATTGCTTGCCTGAGGAGGTGGTGATGGCGAACTCAGTCGAGGGGTTCAAGAGAGGCCTTGATGTCTTCCTGGAGCAGAACAATATTGTATCATACAATTATTAGGTTCTGTAGAAGGACGTAGATCTGGGTATTTATTATGATGGAATATAGGCTGAACTGGATGGACAAATGTCTTTTTTCGGCCTTACTAACTATGTTACTATGTTACTCTCGGAAGATGTCATGCATAAAAGACTGAAATACTGATGGAGCATTGGAAAGCCCGAATGGCATAACCAGGTACTCAAAATGGCCCTCGGGCATATTAAATGCTGTTTTCCATTCATCGCCTTGTTTAATACGCACAAGATTATACGCCACTCGAAGATCTATCTTGGTGAACCAACTAGCCCCTTTAATATGAGCAAACAAATCAGACAGCAACGGCAAAGGATACTGAAATTTGACTGTAATTTTATTAAGAAGGCGGTAATCAATACAAGGTCTCAAAGAATCATCCTTCTTGGCCACAAAAAAGAACCCTGCTCCTAACGGTGATGACGACGGGCGAATATGACCTTTCTCCAAGGATTTCTTTATATAACTCCGCATAGCGGCGTGTTCTGGCACAGATAAATTGAACAATCGGCCCTTAGGAAACTTACTACCAGGAATCAAATTAATTGCACAATCGCAATCCCTATGAGGAGGTAGGGCACTGGCTTTGGGCTCATCAAATACATCCCGATAATCCGACAAAAACTCTGGAACTTCAGAAGGAGTGGAAGACGAAATAGACAAAAATGGAACATCACCATGTACCCCCTGGCAACCCCAGCTGGACACAGACATAGATTTCCAGTCCAATACTGGATTATGAACCTGTAGCCATGGCAACCCCAAAACGACCACATCATGCAGATTATGCAACACCAGAAAGCGGATATCCTCCTGATGTGCAGGAGCCATGCACATGGTCAATTGGGTCCAGTACTGAGGCTTATTCTTGGCCAAAGGCATAGCATCAATTCCTCTCAATGGAATAGGATACTGCAAGGGCTCCAAGAAAAAACCACAGCGCCTAGCATACTCCAAGTCCATCAAATTCAGGGCTGCGCCTGAATCCACAAATGCCATAACAGAATAGGATGACAAAGAGCAAATCAGAGTAACAGACAATAGAAATTTAGACTGTACCGTACCAATGGTGGCAGACCTAGCGAACCGCTTAGTGCGCTTAGGACAATTGGAGATAGCATGAGTGGAATCACCACAGTAAAAACACAGTCCATTCCGACATCTGTGTTCTTGCCGTTCAGCTCTGGTCAAAGTCCTATCACATTGCATAGGCTCAGGCCCATGCTCAGATAGTACCGCCAAATGGTGCACAGCTTTACACTCACGCAAGCGTCGATCGATCTGAATGGCCAAGGACATAGACTCATTCAGACCAGCAGGCATGGGAAACCCCACCATGACATCCTTAAGGGCTTCAGAGAGACCCTTTCTGAAGATTGCTGCCAGGGCACATTCATTCCACTGAGTGAGCACAGACCACTTTCTAAATTTCTGACAATATATCTCCGCTTCATCCTGACCCTGACACAGAGCCAGCAAGATTTTCTCTGCCTGATCCACTGAATTAGGTTCGTCATAAAGCAATCCAAGCGCCAGGAAAAACGCATCAACATCATGCAATGCCGGATCTCCTGGCGCAAGGGAAAATGCCCAGTCTTGAGGGTCACCACGTAACAAAGAAATAATGATCTTTACTTGTTGAACAGGGTCACCTGAGGAGCGAGGTTTCAAGGCAAGAAACAATTTACAATTATTTTTGAAATTCAAGAACTTAGATCTATCACCAAAAAACAAATCAGGAATTGGAATCCTAGGCTCTGACATCGGATTCTGAACCACAAAATCTTGAATGTTTTGTATCCTTGTAGTGAGATTATCCATCCAAGAGGACAGACCTTGAATGTCCATGTTTACACCAGTGTCCTGAACCACCCAGAGGTAAAGGGGAAAAGAGAGACAAAACACACTGCAAAGAAAAAAAAATGGTCTCAGAACTTCTCTTATCCCTCTATTGAGATGCATTAGTACTTTGGGCCACCTGTACTGTTATGACCTGGTGGTCAGGACAATAATGGACCTGGTGGTTAAGAGCAAACGGAATGACCTGATAGTTACTGATAATAAAGGACGAGCTCTGGGACGTGGTAACTCTGCTGACCGCAATCCCTAATCCTATCAAACACACTAGAAATAGCCGTGGATTGCGCCTAACGCTCCCTATGCAGCTCGGCACAGCCTAAGGAACTAGCTAGCCCTGAAGATAGAAAAATAAAGCCTACCTTGCCTCAGAGAAATTCCCCAAAGGAAAAGGCAGCCCCCCACATATAATGACTGTGAGTAAAGATGAAAATACAAACACAGAGATGAAATAGATTTAGCAAAGTGAGGCCCGACTTACTGAACAGACCGAGGATAGGAAAGGTTACTTTGCGGTCAGCACAAAAACCTACAAAAAGACCACGCAGAGGGCGCAAAAAGACCCTCCGCACTGACTCACGGTGCGGAGGCGCTCCCTCTGCGTCCCAGAGCTTCCAGCAAGCAAGACAACAACAAAAATAGCAAGCTGGACAGGAAAATAGCAAACCAAAGAAATACAAGCTGGAACTTAGCTTCTGCTGGGAAGACAGGTCACAAGAACGATCCAGGAGTGAACTAGACCAATACTGGAACATTGACAGGTGGCATGGAGCAAAGATCTAAGTGGAGTTAAATAGAGCAGCCAGCTAACGAATTAACCTCGTCACCTGTGGAAGGAAACTCAGAAACACCCACCAGAGGAAGTCCATGGACAGAACCAGCCGAAGTACCATTCATGACCACAGGAGGGAGCCCGACAACATAATTCACAACAGGCCACCCTGTATAAATAAAAAAAATGCGGCATAGTGTGCACTATCGATTCCAGACAATTTTGTGTTCCAAAAGTCAAGTGGCGCTCCTTCCTTTCTGAGCTCTGCTGTGCGCCCAAACAGTAATTTTCCACCACATATGGGGTCTGGCGTAATCAGGATAAATTGCCCAACAAATTGTATGATCCGTATTCTCTTGTTAGCCTTGTGAAGATGCAAAATTTTGGGCTAAAGCAACATTTTTGTGATAAAAAGTAAAATTTTCCTTTTTTCTTCCACATTGCTTTAATTCCTATGAAGCACGTGAATGGTCAACAAACTTATTGAATGTGATTTTAGGCACTTTGAATGGTGTAATTTTTAAGAGAACATTTCACTGAATTTTTCACATTTAAATTGAGTACCTCTTCCAATTGGTGCTGCTCCACTGATGTTGGAACAGTTTTTCTTTTTCTCCTTTTCTCTTTCTCCTTTTCTCTTGTGCCCCTCTGTCCTAAAGTTATGCCCCGCTGTAATAATGGTGCAGATTTTCTCTTCAACCAACTGGGTGCATAGCACAGAACTTTTTTGTGGGTATCTGCTATTTCTCCTCTGCTGGCCAATCAGAACATGGCCGAGCCCAAACAGCAGTTCTGTTATATACGCCTAATTGGCTGAAGGGAAAATCTTTATTTCAGGGGTGCACATCTTTGGAACAGAAGGGCACAGAAGAAGAAAAAAAATTATGGTCAGTGGAGCAGCAGCAAACCTATTAATGCCTACCAAAACCCATCTAGATCCAACACAGGCTGCTCCTTTGTCTGTGCTGGAACCGGAAGTAGACAGGTCACTTTACAGAAGGATCTGGACCATTGTGGCTTGTAAATAGCTGAAGGAATCAAGTGATTAAAAAAATATCCAGTGACGCCCTGCTCAAGTTAACTTATAGCTGCAGCCAATCACAGGCTGCAGTGCTCTGGTGGCTGGTTGAGTGGTGATGTGTCCACTTCCTCTACCGTTTAAAGGTAATTTGTCAGCAGGTTTTTTGCTATGTAATCTGAAGACAGCATGATGTACGATATGAGTTAAAACATTAAATTCAGAAATGTGTTACTTATTAGGCTGTGTGAGGTTGCTTACTTACAATAAAGGTTTTATTACTAAGATATTATCATTGCCCTGACCACAAGGTACACAAGCATTGGTCCAACTTCGCACTCTCCTCTGGGTGGGGGCAGGTTTCTGAGTTCTGCTACATCTAAAATCTCTCATTGTATCACAACTCCTGTACCCAATATAGGAGTTCCGGTACCCATTTGTTGGACCTGTCGAAGATAACGTCCCAACCTCCCACTAAATGAGATTTGCGCGTATGCTCTGAGAAGGCCATAGACTATAATGGTGCCAACAGAACGAACGTGTGCTCTGTCGTGCATCATCTTCGGGCCTGTAATCCTACTGGAGTCAGACACCCAGATGCAGTCTACTATGACCGAGTGCCCCCCTCCAGTAGGTGTAGATGCCTGAAAATGACACACACTCCCTCTGTCGGTACCATTAAAGTCTATGGCCCCATAAGTAACTATGTCCAAATCCCGCTTTTCAGGAGGTTGGAACGTAAGCTTCGACAGGACCAACGAACTAGTGTCAGAACTCTGTGTGAAAGCACCTTGAGTGATACATCGTAGGAATCAGGGTCTCTTTTCCTACATTATGTTGCTCTCAGATGACGTACCAAAAACCTGGTGACTGATTCCCTTTAAGCAAATCAACCTCCTTATTCTTGATCAGTGATAAGAATATTTTGATTTTCTGAGATGCATCAGTAGTGCCATTAACTTGAAAATTATTTAGTAATCCAAATATATGACAGAGAGTACATGTGGTTTTTATTGTAAATACATATTTTGTATTAGAATTTTTTACAAGTATTAGTCAATGACTTATATATACAGCATATATATAGTGTGCAAAGGCAGGTGTCCAGCGGTTCCAACAAACGGAATCCCCTAAGCTCAATGTGAACAGAGCCCCTGGGATGTAAGAGTTAGGCCGGGATCACACATGCGAGAAATACGTCCGAGTCTCGCATGGTAATACCCGGCACTGCCGCCGTCTCTCTGGAGTGGAGCGTGCGGCTCCATGTATTGCTATGCGGCCGCACTCTCCGCTCCTGAGTGTCGGCGGCAATGCCAGGTATTACCATGCGAGACTCGGACGTATTTCTCGCATGTGTGATCCTGGCCTTAGGCTGGTGTCACTAGTATATATATCATGGCCAAGTGCTATCACCGTGTTATTCTATGGGGCTGCTCACATGTGTGATTATTTTCTCATGCCTATTGGGCAGCATGCTGTGATTGGCATAGAGACTTGGCTCACTCGCACCTATACAAGTCTATGGGTGCGTGTGAAACATCGGACTGAACTCGGATGTCATCCCAGTGCAGTCCGATATACGCTGAGTCGGGCCATGAACGAGATGGATAAATTGTTTTCTCCATCTCCTCCGCACCTGTGCTGCGATTCTCTGTTGCCAGAGGATCAGGGCACAGAGCACTCATCTCACACTCGCAGCAGAGCAGGAGCCGAGGGTCATTAGCATGTGGCATCCAATGCTGTTGTATCGCATGCCGTACACTTGTCTGCTTCCAGCCTTTTAGAAAAGCTTGATGTGAGTTATACAGCTATATTTCAGTGGGGTATAACTGACAACACAAAGATTCGGGCATTAGGCAGTTTATTCCTAGCAGTCTGCTATAATCCACATGTGCAGCTCAACTGTGGCTAGGAAATGGAGTAAGTGGTAATTGCAGCCTGTTATTGATCACAATCACATCATGGTATAAAACTTTTGAGTCATCCACACAGAGTAATGAGGCCACGAATGAAAGAGATCGTTAGTGTTTGTCCGTTTAGGTAAGGTCTACATTGGGAATTGATTCATTTATGCCATTTTCTTCGTAGAAAACTCAAGCTATGAGAGCTTACTGGCCCCCTGGCCACAGACCATGCTACATGGGGTAAAAAAAAAAGAAAGAAGAGAAGTGATCACAGCTTAATGATCTAAAACAGAAACAATTGCAGGTGATTATGGGGAGATATTCTTTAAAGAGCTCTTTCTCCCTTTTTTAGATGCTTTGATGTGAAGTTCAACCCCTTTTCATCCCTCAGGCAGCCAGCCTCTGATTTATTGGGCTGTTACAGTTCAGACACTGAAATTATTTTCTTCTTCAAAAGGCTGGGAAGCGGGACTGTAATAGACAATTGTCCTATTACTAATTGTACGTGTTGATAAAACTATATTTTAGATAAATGAATTGTGTTAATAAATTATATCCAGTTTTGATTTCTAAGCTCTTAGAACGGATATAATGAAGAGGCAATTTGTCAAGATCAGTAATCATTCATTTCATAATAACAACTAAATGCAAGTGAAAGCTATCTATCTATCTATCTATCTATCTATCTATCTATCTATCTATCTATCTATCTATCTATCTATCTATCTCATCATTCTAGAATGTGTGGGCTTTAACTGTGATCTCCTGTACGTTACTATCCAGACTGCCTTTTGTGGCCTCTTTATGGCGCTGGACACATTCTGATTCCGTTTCATGCTCATCAAAAATGTAAAATGCAAATTCTGTTTCTTTTGTTACAGCATAGACAGCATAGTTGAATGAGAAAACAGCTAATTAGGAATAATGATGTAGAGCAGTGTTTCCCAAACTACAGTCCTCACGGACCCCACAGGTCATGTTATCAGAATTTCTTTAGTATTGTGCAAGTAGTGGAAGTATCATCAAGGCATCAGGAATTGTCTCACCTGTGCAACACTATGGAAATCCTGAAAACATGACCCGTGGGGTCCGTGAAGACTGGAGTTTGGGAAACACTGATGTAGAGTAAAGGGTCTACAACAATAAAATACAAAATAAGTATATTGTTGCATTGTAAGCCTAAGAAAAAGTGTGAAAGTTTTTTCCATTATTTTTATACGTATCTATTTTGTTCCTTTTCTCTCTTGGGGAAAATAAAAAACAATGTTTATGTAAGAGGGTGGTGCTGTTGTGGACAGTAGGGAACATGCTGTCACTTTAAGAGGCTGCACCCCCTTGTATGGCGTGATGGAATGTTCTGCTTCTCCCCTGCAATAATCGTTATAATGAACTAGTCTGTGCAGAGTGCAGGTGTGGAGCTGGAGCAGCGTGTGCGAGCTGAGGCTGCTGCAGAGAGGACTTTTTGTGCTGATAGCTGAAAGAGAGAAGAACTGTGTCCTGTTATAGCTGCAAGAGAGCCACGAAGATACAGAGAAAGGGATTTACAGTTTCCAGGAGCATCCCTAGGATCCAGAAGCAAGGAGAAGACCACGTTTCACAGAGCTGACAGAAAGCCGTGCGCACCACCGTATTGGACTGCTGGGGGCCCCCTTGGACTGGACCTGATTCTCCAACATCACCGCGAGTCTGTTCCTGTTTGGTGCACCTGTTAGGGCCTAGTGTAGGCTTCAATAGTCAGTACACGGGAGCCGTGTGGCCTGCTTAGTAAAGGCCAGAGAGGTTATACGTAGAGTAGCATCATCACTTGTTTGTTGCTTACATTTGGTTGTTAGACATATTTTGAGTCTGAAATAGCTGGAGCACCGTGCTATTTTACGGAAAAGATAAAAGTTTATTACTCTTGTAAATTGTCTGTTGCCATTGTATACCCCTGATTGCATCTTCCTCATTCCCTTCCTTCCTTGCCTTCCAATAAATATACCCTTTGTTGTTTGCACATCATCTTGTGTACAGTAGTCTTACTGCACCGTGGTGGTCCCCCGGCTATCGCTTCATTTACACATATAGATAATTATTATATTGTAGCATTGTTTTTATGTTAAGCCTGCTAGTGAATGTTAAAGAGAACCTGTCAGCACGAATTTATAATGTAAAGTAAAGACACGGCTGTAATGGCACTGTTATACAGATTAAATTGATACCTTTGTGAGCAAATCTGCTTTGTTGTTCTCCTTTAATCAGCATTTGAAGGTTTTCTGCTAATTAGATTTCGGTGCACAGGGGCCGAACTGTGCACTGGATGTTCTCCCTGTCTGTGATTCCTTGGCACCTCTGCTGCCTCCAATCTGTGAATCACATTTCACAGCTGATATTTCAAATAGAAGAGGCAGGTCATATAAACCCGAGTGTACATATTTCCTCAGTGGGTAGGTCACAATTCTTTTTAGCAGCTAAGATCCATTTTGGCAAAAGTAAAGTGGTTATTTCAGCCTTTTTGACAGTGGGGCGGAGTTTAGTCTGACTGGCACCCGGTGTCAATGCTCATAAATTGTCTAAAAACTTTACCATAATCGCTGTTGATTCTGTACCCTTAACCCCTTAGTGACAGAGCCAATTTGGTACTTAATGACCGGGCCAATTTTTACAATTCTGACCACTGTCACTTTATGAGGTTATAACTCTGGAACACTTTAACGGATCCCGCTGATTCTGAGATTGTTTTTTCGTGACATATTGTACTTCATGTTAGTGGTAACATTTCTTCGATATTACTTGCAATTATTTATGAAAAAAATGGAAATATGGCGAAAATTTTTTGCAATTTTCAAACTTTGTATTTTTCTGCCCTTAAATCAGAGAGATATGTCACGAAAAATAGTTAATAAATAACATTTCCCACATGTCTACTTTACATCAGCACAATTTTTTTTTGTTAGGGAGTTATAAGGGTTAAAAGTTGACCAGCAATTTCTCATTTTTACAACACCATTTTTTTTTAGGGAACACATCACATTTGAAGTCATTTTGAGGGGTCTATATTATAGAAAATAACCAAGTGTGACACCATTCTAAAAATTGCACCCCTCAAGGTTCCCAAAACCACATTCAAGAAGTTTATTAACCCTTTACGTGCTTCACAGGAACTGAAACAATGTGGAAGGAAAAAATGAACATTTAACTTTTTTTTGCAAACATTTTACTTCAGAACCATTTTTTCTATTTTCACAAGTGTAAAAACAGAAATTAAACCATAAATTTTGTTGTGCAATTTCTCCTGAATACGCCGATACCACATATGTGGGGGTAAACCACTGTTTCGGCGCACCGCAGAGCTTGGAAGTGAAGGAGAGCCGCTTTACTTTTTCAATGTAGAATTGGCTGGAATTGAGATTGGACACCATGTTGCGTTTGGAGAGCCCCCGATGTGCCTAAACAGTGTAAACCCCCCACAAGTGACACCATTTTGGAAACTAGACCCCTTAAGGAACTTATCTAGATGTGTGGTGAGCACTTTAAACTCCCAGGTGCTTCACATAAGTTTATAATGTAGAGCTGTGAAAATAAAAAATGGCATTTTTTCTACAAAAATGATCTTTTTGCCCCCAAATTTTTATTTTCACAATGGTAACAGGAGAAATTAGACCACAAAAGTTGTTGTGCAATTTCTCCTGAGTACGTCAATACCCCATATGTGGGGGTAAACCACTGTTTGGGCGCACCGCAGAGCTTGGAAGAGAAGGAGTGCTGTTTTACTTTTTCAATGTAAATGAATGTTGCGTTTGCAGAGCCCCTGATGTACCTAAACAGTAGTAACACCCCCACAAGTGACCCCATTTTGGAAACTAGACCCCCCAAGGAACTTATATAGATGTGTGGTGAGAACTTTGAATGCCCAAGTGCTTCACAGAAGTTTATAATGCAGAGTCGTGAAAATAAAAAATATTTTTTTCCACAAAAAAGATTTTTTAGCCCCCAAGTTTTTATTTTCACAAGGGTAACAGGAGAAATTGGACCCCAAAAGTTGTTTTCCAATTCATCCCGAGTACGCTGATGCCCCATATTTGGGGGTAACCCACTGTTTGGGCGCACGGCAGAGCTCAGAAGAGAGGGAGCACCATTTGACTTTTTGAGTGCAAAATTGGCTGTCGTGTTTGGAGACCCCCTGATGTACCTAAACAGTGGAAACCCCCCAATTCTAACTCCAACCCTAACCCCAACACACCCCTAACCCTAATCCCAACCTGATCCATAATCCTAATCACAACCCTAACGATAATCACAACCCTAACCGCAAAAACAACCCTAATGTCAACCCTAACCATAACCCTAATCAAAACCCTAAATCCAACACACCCCTAATCCTAATCTCAACCCTAACCTCAAACCTAACCCTAATCCCAATACACCCCTAATCCCAACCCTAACCTTAACCCTAATCTCAAACCTAACCCTAATCCCAAGCATAACCCTAATGCCAACCCTAACCCTAATACCAACCCTAATCCAAACCCTAACCCTAATCCCAACTCTAACCCTAACTTTAGCCGCAACCCTAGCCTGTTATGACCTGGTGGTAAGGACAATAATGGACCTGGTGGTTAAGAGCACACGGAATGACCTGATAGTTATTAATAATATAGGACGAGCTCTGAGACGTGGGAACTCTGCTGACCGCAATCCCTAATCCTATCACACACACTAGAAATAGCCGTGGATTGCTCCTAACGCTCCCTATGCAACTCGACACAGCCTAAGAAACTAGCTAGCCCTAGAGATAGAAAAATAAAGCCTACCTTGCCTCAGAGAAATTCCCCAAAGGAAAAGGCAGCCCCCCACATATAATGACTGTGAGTAAAGATGAAAATTACAAACACAGAGATGAAATAGATTTAGCAAAGTGAGGCCCGACTTACTGAACAGACAGAGGATAGGAAAGGTAACTTTGCGGTCAGCACAAAAAACTACAAAAAGACCACGCAGAGGGCGCAAAAAGACCCTCCGCACTGACTCACGGTGCGGAGGCGCTCCCTCTGCGTCCCAGAGCTTCCAGCAAGCAAGACGAAAATCAAAATAGCAAGCTGGACAGAAAAATAGCAAACCAGAGAAAAACAAGCAGGAACTTAGCTTCTGCTGGGAAGACAGGTCACAAGAACGATCCAGGAGAGAACTAGACCAATACTGGAACATTGACAGGTGGCATGGAGCAATGATCTAAGTGGAGTTAAATAGAGCAGCCAGCTAACGAATTAACCTCGTCACCTGTGGAAGGAAACTCAGAAGCTGCAGCTCCACTCACAACCACCAGAGGAAGCCCATGGACAGAACTAGCCGAAGTACCATTCATGACCACAGGAGGGAGCTTGACAACAGAATTCACAACAGTACCCCCCCTTGAGGAGGGGTCACCGAACCCTCACCAGAGCCCCCAGGCCGACCAGGACGAGCCAAATGAAAGGCACGAACCAGATCGGCAGCATGAACATCGGAGGCAAAGACCCAGGAATTATCTTCCTGACCATAACCCTTCCACTTGACCAGGTACTGGAGTTTCCGTCTCGAAATACGAGAATCCAAAATCTTCTCCACCACATACTCCAACTCCCCCTCAACCAACACCGGGGCAGGAGGATCAACGGATGGAACCACAGGCGCCACGTATCTCCGCAACAATGACCTATGGAATACATTATGGATGGCAAAAGAAGCTGGAAGGATCAAACGAAACGACACAGTATTGAGAACCTCAGAAATCTTATATGGACCAATGAAACGAGGCTTAAACTTAGGAGAGGTGACAACCAAACCAAATCCCCAACACAAAGTCGGGGACCCACACAGCGCCGGCGGTTAGCGAAACGTTGAGCCTTCTCCTGGGACAATGTCAAATTGTCCACCACATGAGTCCAAATCTGCTGCAACCTATCCACCACAGTATCTACACCAGGACAGTCCGAAGACTCAACCTGCCCTGAAGAGAAACGAGGATGGAAAGCCGAGGAAAAAGACAAATTAATGCCCATCCTAGCACAAAAGGCTCGCCAAAACCTTGAAACAAACTGGGAACCTCTGTCCGAAACGATGTTCTCTGGAATGCCATGTAAACGAACCACATGCTGGAAAAACAATGGCACCAAATCAGAGGAGGAAGGCAATTTAGACAAGGGTACCAAATGGACCATTTTAGAGAAGCGATCACAAACCACCCAAATGACCGACATTTTTTGAGAGACAGGGAGATCCGAAATAAAATCCATAGAGATATGCGTCCAGGGCCTCTTCGGGACCGGCAAGGGCAAAAGCAACCCACTGGCACGAGAACAGCAGGGCTTAGCCCGAGCACAAGTCCCACAGGACTGCACAAAAGAACGCACATCCCGCGACAAAGACGGCCACCAAAAGGATCTAGCCACCAAATCTCTGGTACCAAAGATTCCAGGATGACCAGCCAACACCGAACAATGAATCTCAGAGATAACTCTACTAGTCCATCTATCAGGGACAAACAGTTTCTCCGCTGGGCAACGGTCAGGTCTATCAGCCTGAAATTTTTGCAGCACCCGCCGCAAATCAGGGGAGATGGCAGACAAAATTACCCCCTCTTTGAGAATACCCGCCGGCTCAGGAACACCCGGACAGTCGGGCACAAAACTCCTTGACAGGGCATCAGCCTTCACATTCTTAGAGCCTGGAAGGTATGAAACCACAAAATCAAAACGGGAGAAAAATAGCGACCAACGAGCCTGTCTAGGATTCAACTGTTTGGCAGACTCGAGATAAGGCAAATTCTTGTGATCCGTCAAGACCACCACACGATGCTTGGCTCCTTCAAGCCAATGACGCCACTCCTCGAATGCCCACTTCATGGCCAACAACTCTCGATTGCCAACATCATAATTGCGCTCAGCAGGCGAAAACTTTCTAGAAAACAAGGCACACGGTTTCATCACCGAGCCATCAGAACTTCTTTGCGACAAAACAGCCCCTGCTCCAATCTCAGAAGCATCAACCTCGACCTGAAACGGAAGCGAAACATCTGGCTGGCACAACACAGGGGCAGAAGAAAAACGACGCTTCAACTCCTGAAAAGCTTCCACAGCCGCAAAAGACCAATTGACCACATCAGCACCCTTCTTGGTCAAATCAGTCAACGGTTTAGCAACACTAGAAAAATTACTGATGAAGCGACGATAAAAATTAGCAAAGCCCAGGAACTTTTGCAGACTCTTCACAGATGTCGGCTGAGTCCAATCATAAATGGCCTGGACTTTAACAGGGTCCATCTCGATAGTAGAAGGGGAAAAAATGAAACCCAAAAATGAAACTTTCTGAACTCCAAAGAGACACTTTGACCCCTTCACAAACAAAGAATTCGCACGAAGGACCTGGAACACCATTCTGACCTGCTTCACGTGAGACTCCCAATCATCCGAGAAGACCAAAATATCATCCAAATATACAATCAGGAATTTATCCAGGTACTCTCGGAAGATGTCATGCATAAAGGACTGAAATACTGATGGAGCATTGGAAAGCCCGAATGGCATAACCAGGTACTCAAAATGGCCCTCGGGCGTATTAAATGCTGTTTTCCATTCATCGCCCTGTTTAATACGCACAAGATTATATGCACCACGAAGATCTATCTTGGTGAACCAACTAGCCCCCTTAATCCGAGCAAATAAATCCAACAGCAGCGGCAAAGGGTACTGAAATTTGACTGTGATCTTATTAAGAAGGCGGTAATCAATACAAGGTCTCAAAGAACCATCCTTCTTGGCCACAAAAGAGAACCCTGCTCCCAATGGTGACGACGACGGGCGAATATGACCCTTCTCCAAGGATTCCTTTGCATAACTCCACATAGCGGCGTGCTCTGGCACAGATAAATTGAACAGTCGGCCCTTAGAAAACTTACTACCAGGAATCAAATTGATAGCACAATCGCAATCCCTATGGGGAGGTAGGGCACTGGATTTGAGCTCATCAAATACATCCCGGTAATCCGACAAAAACTCCGGGACTTCAGAAGGGGTGGATGACGAAATAGACAAAAATGGAACATCACCATGTACCCCCTGACAACCCCAGCTGGACACAGACATAGATTTCCAATCCAATACTGGATTATGGACCTGTAGCCATGGCAACCCCAAAACGACCACATCATGCAGATTATGCAACACCAAAAAGCGAATATCCTCCTGATGTGCAGGAGCCATGCACATGGTCAATTGGGTCCAGTACTGAGGCTTATTCTTGGCCAAAGGCGTAGCATCAATTCCTCTCAATGGAATAGAATACTGCAAGGGCTCCAAGAAAAAACCACAGCGCCTAGCAAACTCCAAGTCCATCAAATTCAGGGCAGCGCCTGAATCCACAAATGCCATAACAGAATAGGATGACAAAGAGCAAATCAGAGTAACGGACAAAAGAAATTTCGACTGTACCGTACCAATGGTAGCAGACCTAGCGAAACGCTTAGTGCGCTTAGGACAATCGGAGATAGCATGAGTAGAATCACCACAGTAAAAACACAGCCCATTCCGACGTCTGTGTTCTTGCCGTTCAGCTCTGGTCAAAGTCCTATCACATTGCATAGGCTCAGGTCTATGCTCAGATAATACCGCCAAATGGTGCACAGCTTTACGCTCACGCAAGCGTCAATCGATCTGAATGGCCAAAGACATAGACTCATTCAGACCAGCAGGCATGGGAAATCCCACCATGACATCCTTAAGGGCTTCAGAGAGACCCTTTCTGAAAATTGCTGCCAGGGCACATTCATTCCCCTGAGTGAGTACAGACCACTTCCTAAACTTCTGACAATATATTTCTACCTCATCCTGACCCTGACACAGAGCCAGCAAGATTTTCTCTGCCTGATCCACTGAATTAGGTTCATCATAAAGCAATCCGAGCGCCAGAAAAAACGCATCAACATCACGCAATGCCGGATCTCCTGGCGCAAGGGAAAATGCCCAGTCTTGAGGGTCGCCACGTAACAAAGAAATAATGATTTTCACTTGTTGAACAGGGTCACCTGAGGAGCGAGGTTTCAAAGCAAGAAACAATTTACAATTATTTTTGAAATTCAGAAACTTAGATCTATCCCAAAAAAACAAATCAGGAATTGGAATCCTAGGCTCTAACATCGGATTCTGAACCACAAAATCTTGAATGTTTTGTACCCTTGCAGTGAGATTATGCATACAAATGGACAGACCTTGAATGTCCATATCTACACCTGTATCCTGAACCACCCAGAGGTAAAGGGGAAAAGAGAGACAAAACACACTGCAAAGAAAAAAAAATGGTCTCAGAACTTCTCTTATCCCTCTATTGAGATGCATTAATACTTTGGACCACCTGTACTGTTATGACCTGGTGGTAAGGACAATAATGGACCTGGTGGTTAAGAGCACACGGAATGACCTGATAGGTATTAATAATATAGGACGAGCTCTGAGACGTGGGAACTCTGCTGACCGCAATCCCTAATCCTATCACACACACTAGAAATAGCCGTGGATTGCTCCTAACGCTCCCTATGCAACTCGACACAGCCTAAGAAACTAGCTAGCCCTAGAGATAGAAAAATAAAACCTACCTTGCCTCAGAGAAATTCCCCAAAGGAAAAGGCAGCCCCCCACATATAATGACTGTGAGTAAAGATGAAAATTACAAACACAGAGATTAAATAGATTTAGCAAAGTGAGGCTCGACTTACTGAACAGACAGAGGATAGGAAAGGTAACTTTGCGGTCAGCACAAAAAACTACAAAAAGACCACGCAGAGGGCGCAAAAAGACCCTCCGCACCGACTCACGGTGCGGAGGCGCTCCCTCTGCGTCCCAGAGCTTCCAGCGAGCAAGACGAAAATCAAAATAGCAAGCTGGACAGAAAAATAGCAAACCAGAGAAAAACAAGCAGGAACTTAGCTTCTGCTGGGAAGACAGGTCACAAGAACGATCCAGGAGAGAACTAGACCAATACTGGAACATTGACAGGTGGCATGGAGCAATGATCTAAGTGGAGTTAAATAGAGCAGCCAGCTAACGAATTAACCTCGTCACCTGTGGAAGGAATCTCAGAAGCCGCAGCTCCACTCACAACCACCAGAGGAAGCCCATGGACAGAACCAGCCGAAGTACCATTCATGACCACAGGAGGGAGCTTGACAACAGAATTCACAACACTAGCCCTAACTGTAGCCCCAACCCTAGCCCTAGCCCTAACTTTAGCTCCAACCCTAACCCTAGCCCTAACTTTAGCCCCAACCCTAACCCTAGCCCTAAGGCTACTTTCACACTTGCGTCGTTTGGCATCCGTCGCAATCCGTCGTTTTGGACAAAAAACGGATCCTGCAAATGTGCCCGCAGGATGCGTTTTTTTGCCCATAGACTTGTATTGCCGACGGATCGCGACGAATGGCCACATGTCGCGTCCGTCGTGCACTGGATCAGTTGTGTTTTGGCAGACCGTCGGCACAAAAAAACGTTGAATGTAACATTTTTTGTACGTCGCGTCTGCCATTTCCGACCGCGCATGCGTGGCCGTAACTCCGCCCCTCCTCCCCAGGACATAGACTGGGCAGCGGATGCGTTGAAAAACTGCATCCGCTGCCCACGTTGTGCACAATTTTCACAACGTGCGTCGGTATGTCGGGCCGACGCATTGCGACGGCCCCGTACTGTTGCAAGTGTGAAAGAAGCCTAACCCTAAATTTAGCCCCAACCCTAACCCTAACCCTAAATTTAGCCCCAACCCAACCCTAATTTTAGCCCCAACTGCTTTCTCCTGCCGGCCGGCAGATGGCGACAGATGGCGGGCGCACTGCGCATGCGCCCGCCATTTTGTTTCCCGATGAAGACGCCGGCGGGCAGGAGAGGACGCAGGAGGACCCAGGGACACCGGTAAGTATAATAGGGTCCTTGAATCCCCCTATTTCTCTGTCCTCTGATGTGCGATCACATCAGAGGACAGAGAATTACACATCGCTTTTTTTTTTTTGCGACCGCCGGTAAACAGTTAATTACCGGCGATCGCAAAACAGGGGTCGGTAAAACCGACCCCGACCATGTTCTTTGGGGTCTCAGCTACCCCGGCAGCCGAGACCCTAAAGATCCTCCCGGTGCCGGCCGGCGGGCGCACTGCGCATGCACCCGCCATTTTTTTCCCGGAAAAAGATGGCGGCGCCCATCGGGAGCCACGAGGAGCACCGGGGGAGACAGGTGAGTATCGAGGGGCTATCGGGACCCCATTTCTCTGTCCTCTGATTTGCGATCACATCGGAGGACAGAGAAATTAAAAGGGAAATCGCTTTTTTTGTTTTTTTTTGCGATCGCCGGTAAACGGTTAATTACCGGCGATCGCAACTCGGGGGTCGGTAAAAAAAAACCCTGAATCATGTTCTCTGGGGTCTCGGCTACCCCCGGCAACCGAGACCCCAGAGAAAATCCAACTCTGGGGGGCGCTATTAACTTTTTCCACAGCGTCGTTAATTAACGGCGCTGTGGTTTAAGTACCCTTAACTGCCGCCGTTAAAAGGCGTATCGGCGGTCGTTAAGGAGTTAAGCCAGGAGTATTTTACTCAGGAGATTCGAGAGCTACGTCTGCAGGTTGGGGCCATGCGCTTATAATCAATAGATTGTTATGTGCTAGTGGGCTTGTCCTCTGTTGTTGTTCCTGGACTATCTTAGCTGATGTTGCACAATCCCGTGGTGGACTGGCAGACTCGAGAGGTAGAAAGGTGGAGCGAGTACTGTCAGACACTGCTCGAGCACCCGTTTAGCCAGTGTTGATACTCCTTCTCTGCCAGAATACCTGTCTGATTTTGAGGATATGTTCTCAGGACAGGGGTGTCAAGACCTTCCTCCTCATCGTCCATATAATTGTGCCATTAATTCAATTTTTGATACAAAATTACCTAAGAGCAGGTTGTATAATGTTTCAGCTCCGGAGAGGCAGGTCATGAAGGACTATATCATAGAAAGTCTGGCTAAGGGTCATATCAGACCTTACTTATCTCATTATATATAAACCCAGACTCATAGTGTAAGGTGTCCAAGAACCATGTCCTGGAAACTACCAAATCATGCTCCAAATAGCAATCTGACAAATCAGGAGAAAGAAGGAGCGTTCCAAATACAACATTTAAAAAGTACAAAATTGTATTAAAGACACTGAAAACACACATACGAACACATACATAAAATAAGGACACTAAAAGCTATCCCTTTAACCCACACAGTACTGTAAAGAGGTCACATAACAATAAAGAGGAAATGCCATGTCCGGAATTCACCTGTGGACCTATTTATAATATACAAAATCGTAGTGCTGTGTCTATGATCCAATATATGGATCTATTTGCGACCTGCAAATGGTGATACTATATCTGCAATCCAAAGTCCGGAACAAGCTAAGGAAAGCCCCACCATACCGCAATTTCTGTAATGTGCAAATAGCGTAAAAGGTGCAGCAATGGTAGTCTCCTATAAATCCTCTTACCAGGGTGCAGGAGATAGGCTAAGTTGGGCGACACCCCTGACGCGCGTTTCGCTCCAGCGGTTATTAGCTTTATCAAGGGGAAGTGCCCTCACTCCACCAAAAGGACCTTATATCCAAAATTTCCGGTCACATGATGAACATGTGACCCGGAAGTCTGCAGGACTGCCTGTAAGCGGTGCATGCGTCCATGGCTCCTCACGCCGCAACCACCCCGCCCAGCCAGGCTCCCAAGCCGCATGAATGGGAGCATGGCGTTGCCATGACACCCAGTCACCGGCAACG
This sequence comes from Ranitomeya imitator, assembly GCF_032444005.1. Lineage (NCBI taxonomy): Eukaryota > Metazoa > Chordata > Amphibia > Anura > Dendrobatidae > Ranitomeya > Ranitomeya imitator. Next base: position 93,365,007 of record NC_091284.1, read on the forward strand.
GACACCAAGCGGACGGACCGAGGAGGGGCGGAGCGAGGAGCAAACAGGCGCATGCGCACTGCAGTCCGGACACATAATATGGCATGAAGTTACATTGAGGTGTATCCACAGATGCAACACAAATACAATTGCAAAGGTAATTAGTATATTGCAAGTAACAACAAGGATGATCATATTAAAGAGGAAGTGTGATGAGTCCATCTGATTTTTCAACATGCCAATATGAGGTCCAGATTTCTGAGGATAACAGGAACACCATATAGAGAACTATAACAAATAATAAAACACAATTAGAACACATAGGATATAAATAAAAAGGTGAAATAGACACCATAAGGAGGGGAAAAAAAAGCAATCTTAACAGGGCTACAGGAATGGGGCAAAATTCAGAGACTCATTGAGACCACCAGGTCTAACGGTACCCAGGGTCACAATCCATTTAAGTTCGCGTTGGGCGAGGAGTTGCTTGATGTTGCCCCCTCGTATAACCATGTGGATAAGATCTATCCCCCTTACCATAAATTCACTTGGATCACAGTCATGATGTTTTCTAAAATGTTTTGGTATAGTTTTTAATTGGGAGACATCCTTGACCGTCCTGGCCGCGCCAATGTCCCGCACATCCTCCCTCACCCTCACTCTGAGTGCACGTGATGTTAAACCTACATAAATGAGACGGCAGCTGCAAGTAGCATAGTAAATCACATTTCTGCTACTGCAAGAGATATACTGTCTTATTTCAAACTCTCTCTTGCCGTCCGCCGAGGAGAATGAGGAGCTGCGCAGGACATTGGCGCAGGCAAGACAGTGTCCACACGTATAGCAGCCCATGGTACGGCTTACAGAACCAAACAGGGGGGTCCTAGGTGCCACATAATGACTCTTGACCAAGAAATCTTTCAAGTTCCTAGCCCTCCTCGGGGTCATCAGGGGACGGTCGGACAGGAACGGACTCAGGGAGGGCTCGGTGCTCAAAATCCGCCAATGTTTACTTAAGATGGTACGAATACTATCCCATTCATGGTTGAATTCAGATATGAATCGTATTGACTCATCCATCCTCTTTTTCTCCTTTTTGGAGTACAACAGCCGATTCCGTGGGGTATTTTTGGCCCTGTTATACCCATATCTCACACACCATTTACTGTATCCTCGTTGTTCAAAGCGTTCCCTTAAGTCGCTTGCCTGCCGTTCAAAAGTTTGGTCACTCGAGCAGATCCGCCTAACCCGGAGAAACTGTCCGACTGGGACGGCCCTAATTGTGGCTTGGCTGTGCCCAGAAGTAGCGTGAACTAAAGAGTTCACTGCTGTAGTTTTTCGAAAAATCTCTGTCTCTATAAGGTGATTACCCCCTACCTTCAAAAGTATGTCTAAAAAATCAATTTCATAGGGATCATACTTATAGGTTAGTTTGATGTTGAAAGTGTTAGCGTTGAGCACAGCCATGAAATCCCCGAGCTGCTGTTCCGTTCCGTGCCATAAAAACAAAACATCATCTATGTAGCGCAACCAGCACAGCACATGGTTGGCGGCCCCCCCCCTGCACACCCAAACACCAACCTCTCCCAAAAACCCAAAAAGAGGTTGGCGTAGGCCGGTGCACAGGCCTCCCCCATGGCTGCGCCGCGCTTCTGTTGGTAGAAACAATATTTACAAGTAAAAAAATTATGCGTCAGAACAAATTCCAGCAGCTCGAGGATAAGCTCACATAATGGGCCATCCAGGTCGGAGGCCCCCAGGAAAAAACGGACCGCTCGAAGACCATCGGTGTGATTGATACAGTTATACAGAGCTTCCACGTCCGCCGTGACCAACAAAATGTCACGGTCCACAGAGACTCCGTCAACCCTCGCCAGGACGCCGTTGTATCCTTTACAAATGATGGCAGCGTTTCCACCAATTTCTTAAGATAAAAATCTATGAAGTTACATATTGGATCGCATAAACCTTGCATTCCTGACACAATGGGACGTCCTTGAGGGTTGACTCGGTCTTTGTGGACTTTCAGAAGAAGGTAAAATGTAGGTACTTTAGGGAATTTAACCGTCAGACCATCTAAGACCTTCTTATCGATTGTTCCCTCCTCAAAGGCCCTATAAAGAATAGTCTGTAACTGCACCGAGAAGGAGGCAACTGGGTTATGGGTGAGCCTGGAATAGACATTATCATTGCGTAGTTGTTTAAAGGCTTCCCTTTCATACTTCTCCACCGGCCACACCACAATGTTTCCCCCTTTGTCTGCGGCCTTGAAAACCACGTCATGGAGGGACTGAAGTTGTTTAATAGCCTCCCTCTCTTTCCATGTAAAATTATCAAAACGCCTCCGCGTGGAGATCTCTTTAAGGTCCTCAGTCACCAATTTGGTGAACACCTCCACTGCGGGGCACAGAGACAAAGGGGGAAACTTCGTGGATTTCGGACGTATCGCCGGTGGGAACTCACATTTAACAGGGACAGATTGCTCCTCCAGCAACTCCTCCAAAATCTGGAGAGCCTCCCCCTCAGTGCAGTCAGAAGTATCCGATCCAATTCCATCTCTGAAGTGCAGTTTTTTAAGAATCAACTTTCGTGAAAATAAATGCAAGTCTTTTAGGGCTGTAAAAAAATTAAACCCATTAGTAGGTGAAAAGGACAAGCCTCTACTCAATACACTCAGTTGACTCTCAGAGAGAACATGGTCAGACAAGTTGATTACCTGCAGTCCCCCCTGACTCCGACCGTCCGACTGTTTGCCCATCGGGCCCCTTTTAACATTTTGTCTTTTAGTCATTCTTGTAGTTGTTTGGGGATCATCTTTTTCCCTATCCTGGGCACCCTTTCTTGCTATGTATCTATCATCCATAAATGTGGTGGATTTATGGGATGTGGATCGGGACCTTGACCATGACTCATTCCTTTGATATGGGCGTGACCGTTCATTGCCACTTCTCCATTTATACATCTTGTTTGTTTGTTTGTCATTAGTGTCCCGCTGAAACTTCTTAGATTTTATGTGCTGAATATCCTACACCCATTTTTGAACCTCGGCCTCCACTTCGTTATTAAATTTATTTAAGGCTTCGCTGGACATATCCAGTTTGTAGAGCATCAATTTCGCTCTCAATTTCTTTAATGGAGACAGAATTCATCTCCTTAAGGATTTCCATAAAGCCTATAGAACATTTGCTGGCACACTCCTCCCACCTTTCACTGATGCCAGCATCATCCACCGGGAAGGAAGGGAACACTTGCACCCGGAGGCCCCTCGGAATCAGTCCTTTTTGTAAATATTTATCAAGAAAGGCGTGGTTCCACCATATCTTGGTTCTTTTTCTCAGTAAATCTTTAAATTTCAACACCGTATCCTGCAGCCCAATATTACTCCCCTCCGAGCCCAACTCATTAGTGTGCTTAAAAACATAATTTATCTGCGTAAGCCATGCGCCATCGCGGGCCCGAAAATCCATCCTAATAATGCTGGGACCTGCTGTGAGAAGCACAGAAACATATATCAATATATATTAACCCAGACTCATAGTGCAAGGTGTCCAAGAACCATGTCCTGGAAACTACCAAATCATGCTCCAAATAGCAATCTGACAAATCAGGAGAAAGAAGTAGCAATCCAAATACAATATTTAAAAAGTACAAAATTTTATTAAAGACACTGAAAACACACATACGAACACATACATAAAATAAGGACACTAAAAGCTATCCCTTTAACCCACACAGTACTGTAAAGAGGTCACATACCTGCAAATGGTGATACTATATCTGCAATCCAAAGTCCGGAAAAAGCTAAGGAAATTCCGTAATGTGCAAATAGCGTAAAAGGTGCAGCAATGGTAGTCTCCTATAAATCCTCTTACCAGGGTGCAGGAGATAGGCTAAGTTGGGCGACACCCCCGACGCGCGTTTCGCTCCAGCGGTTATTAGCTTTATCAAGGGGAAGTGCCCTCACTCCACCAAAAGGACCTTATATCCAAAATTTCTGGTCACATGATGAACATGTGACCCGGAAGTCTGCAGGACTGCCTGTAAGCGGCGCATGCGTCCATGGCTCCCCACGCCGCAACCACCCCGCCCAGCCAGGCTCCCAGGCCGCATGAATGAGAGCATGGCGTTGCCATGACACCCAGTCACCGGCAACGGACACCAAGCGGCCGGACCGAGGAGGGGCGGAGCGAGGAGCAAACAGGCGCATGCGCACTGCAGTCCGGACACATAATATGGCATGAAGTTACATTGAGGTGTATCCACAGATGCAACACAAATACAATTGCAAAGGTAATTAGTATATTGCAAGTAACAACAAGGATGATCATATTAAAGAGGAAGTGTGATGAGTCCATCTGATTTTTCAACATGCCAATATGAGGTCCAGATTTCTGAGGATAACAGGAACACCATATAGAGAACTATAACAAATAATAAAACACAATTAGAACACATAGAATATAAATAAAAAGGTGAAATAGACACCATAAGGAGGGGAAGAAAAAGCAATCTTAACAGGGCTACATGAAAGGGGCAAAATTCAGAGACTCATTGAGACCACCAGGTCTAACGGTACCCAGGGTCACAATCCATTTAAGTTTGCGTTGGGCGAGGAGTTGCTTGATGTTGCCCCTTCGTATACCCATGTGGATAAGATCTATCCCCCTTACCATAAATTCACTTGTATGTATATGTTTGTATGTGTGTTTTCAGTGTCTTTAATAAAATTTGGTACTTTTTAAATGTTGTATTTGGAACGCTCCTTCTTTCTCCTTACTTATCTCATGTTGCAGTAGGCTTTTTCTTTGTCAAGAAAAAAGATGGGGTTACACCCTTGCATAGATTTCCGTGAACTAAATCGGATCATGGTTCGGATCCATTTCCTCTCCCTCTCATTTCAGATTGTCTGGGCTAAGTGATTCTCTAAGCTGGACCTCAGGGGGGGCATATAATTTCATCCTTGTAAAGGTCACACATGAGTGGAAGACTGCTTTTAATACACCAGAGGGACACTACAAAAATGTTGACATGCTCCTGCCATTTATCAGCACTTTGTAAATGACATGTTTTGTATTCTGGCAGGTAGATTTGTGGTAGTCTATCTGGATGACAAATTGATTTAATCGATGGACCTCAAGTTACATCAGGTACATGTCAGGCAGGTCCCACAAATACTCAGGTACAATAAATTCTATGTCAAATCAGAGAACTGCACGTTTTTGGTTCAGGACATCCCTTTTTCTGGGATATTTCTTATGGTCCATCGGTTTGTGCATGGATTAGGCGAAGGTTCAGGTTGTACTGGATTGGGATCTTCCTGAAGACTTAAAAGCTTTACAACAGTTTTTAGGGTTTGCCAATTATTACATTATTATAAGTTCATCAAGAACTTTTTGGCAATGGCCAACCCGCTGACGGAGGTGACAGGGACGGACAGTTCTAAATTGTTCAGTCAGGCCAGTGAGGCATTTGTTACAGACTGACATCACTCGGTCATTCTTTGTAGAGGTTGACACATCAGAGGTGGGGGTTGGGGCTGTATTGTCACAGGGTTCATCTCCAAGTAAATGAAGTCTGTGTGCATACTTCTCCAACAAACTGTTGGCCGCCTAGAGAAACTATGACATTGGTAACTGGGAACTCTTGGCATTAAAGTGGGCCTTTGAGGACTGGCATCATTTTTTCGGAGGGGGGGGGGCAGTTCATCTGGTCTTTGTAATCACCGATCATAAAAAGCTTTTGTATTTGGAATCTGCCAAACGTCTAACACCTAGACAGGCAAGATAGTCATTGTTTTTTTAACAGATTCAACTTGTTTGCGACTTATAGGTTGGGGTACAAGGACATTAAGGCGTTGCTTTCCGGGGGGCAAAAAAGTTATTGTGATCCAGCTCCTATGTTACCAAAAGGGGTAGTTATTAATACTATATGTTCTGATCTGGAGAAGGAGGTCATAGAAGCTCAGGAGGACACCCCTGCTGCCTGTCCTTCCAGTAAAATGTTTATCCCTGTAAACCTCTGTTTTAAAATTTTGAGTGAAAATCATGATTCGGTCAGGGCTGGACATCCTGGTAGATATGCCACCACAAATCTTCTTACTCATCATTTTTGGTGGTCTAGGCTGCAGGAACAGGAACATGTAGCTGCATGCAGTACTTGCGCGCATTCTTAGACCCTACATACTCATCCGTCCGAGGCTCTTCAACCTTTGGTGATTCCCTGTAGATAATGGACTTAATTGTCTTTATATTTAATCATCGATCTACGCATATCAGCAGATAAGACTGTAATATTGGTGGCGGTAGATAGATTCAGCAAGATGGCGCAAATTTTTAGTTAAGAAATTGTTAAATTACATAGGATTCTATCTGATGCTAGTTCTGAGTTTCCAGAGGTCCCTCTTAGGAAGAGGGGTATTGTCACGGGATACCGTGACACAGAAGGGCCAGGAGATTGCGGCATCAGGTTACACATCTCCTCCACTGATTAGAAGTGCTTCACCATCCTATTAAACAGTGCAGGTTTTACTTTCTCTGTTATTGCAAGGTTTAATGAGTTCAGTTGATCTCCTGTAGCTCTCTATCCTGAATTGTCTTAGCTGTTTTGTGTTGACCACTCTCCTCTGGTATATTTGTTTGCCAATGGCACTCGGGAGTTGCCAGTGATAGTGGTTCTACTTCCTGATTTGGAGTTGAAGGAGACACTTAGTGTTTGGAGTAGGCGATTGGAGAGCTTTTCAGGAGATTGCTGTGTGGAGTTGGTTTTGCGTGTTTATCCATATCTTCTCCCATGTGGTTTCTCGTTCCTATTCCTCCAATGTTTCCCACTCTGTTGTTTTGTGAGTGTATCTGTATGATTGTAGTTTTCTTTTATCCCTGTCTGTTTACCCCTGTCTGTCTGGTTAGTGTTTTCCTATACACTTTTGCCTCACACCTCCCTGGGAGGGGGAGGGAAGAGATATGGTTACGATAGAAGCATAACAAAGTACGAGACCCTGGTGTCTCCAGCATCTAGGGTAATCCGGGGAACAGAGATAGGGATCGGGTAGGTGCCCACAGTCCCTTGTCACTACATGAAAATTTGACTACTTTACTATGTTTAGCCTAATATTTTGGTGCTTTTTGTGCTATATCCTAGACTTTTATTTTACTCTAGGAATTGTCCTATCCTGCTAGCTTTTAATCCTATCTTTGATCATGTTTGTTGGATTTTAGGGAGGAAAAAGAGGAGACATTCTATTATTTTCCATCTGCTTTCACCTGTTTATTTTTCCAGAACTTCTGTAAACAGATGCTATCAATAGTACATTGCACATAAGCATCTGTCTTTTTCACATCTTTTTGTGAAGAAAAGCAATTAGGCGGCTTTCTACTATCTAGCACCACTATCAAGGTTCTTCACTGTAATACATGACACTACTTTCCATTCCATGATTAAAGCTCAAGTAAAAAATGTATTGTACTGTTTGCATAGTCTAGACTTTGCTGTTGAGCTTTCTAGATACGTATTTGTGTGTGCAGAGCCAGTTTAGACTTCTGGATAAAAGTTAAAAATGGGGCCCCAAATGCTAACATATTGCACTGTCACACATAAACCTTTATGATGCATTTACACTAGCTGATTTGAAGGCTAATTGGCACATGTTGGGGTGACACAAACGGGGCATCTTGAGTGACGCTCAGTAACCCAAGTCACTGCCCAGCATGGTTCATGTTAGCGGTAGTCAGTTCACGCGGTCAAGTGCCAGTCAACTGAGACGCGATCAGGAATTTGGCTGCATGTGCCAGCACCACACATGCGCACCATTGGATAGAGATTAAGTATACCGAAGAAGAAATATAGCGATGCCTGGAAAGAATTGTAAAGTGCTAAAAATTCATGTGTGCAAAAATAATAAATACACAATACTGTCATATATACCATAATTTAGGTGAATTAAGCATACAGTGCTGCAAGTATGGATATGTATGATAATATATATATAAACAACACAAGTATAACATGGTAGATTGGCTCACTTGACTGCTTAACGAGGTAGTCACAGAGATGATTTCTGTTTAAATTTCCAACTGGTCTATTATAAAAGGCTTCATAAACCAGTGCAATCAAAATTAATAGACATATTCAGTCTTCTTGACATAAATTAAAAGAATAGCACTCACTATAGTCCTTGTAACTACAGTGATCCGCCTGCACAGGAAAAAAGATTTCAGCTCTGTTTGCCAAGAGCCCAGCTCCGGAGGTCAGCTGTCAGCTTACCTCCAGAATACACAGGACACTGAATGAACCCAAAGACAACACATTTAGCTTCTTGACCACACCCTGGGGTGGAGATATGGTGGACAGCCTCCCACCCACTCTTCAGCTGTTCATCAAAATTCAGCCCTTAACATGGCCGAATAACTCCTCTCAGCACTTAAGTGTGCTGGAGCATTTTTCTTGGTTCATATCACTGAGGCTAACATCCTGAGTGACACGTCTTCCTTCCAATATTTTACCAGTGACCTTCTCACACATATTATACATGAACTATGTGAGTAAAGTGCACTTTCCAGACATTGCTATATTTGCTTTTAAGTTTACTTGATTTCTATCCGATGGTGCGCAGGCACAGTCGGTCACATCCCTGATCGCATCGCAATATAACAAGGCCTAATAGCATCTATGTACAGTAGTTTCTAGGTGGGATTAGTGCTCATCAAAAGAAGATGAAAATAACGAGATATAGTCCAAAGCTACAACGATTTTTAATAATGTAAAATTACCAATGAAATCACAAGTGGGCAGTTTTTATGCTTATAAATGCTAAAAAAAAATCACTCAAAACTTGAGAATTTGCCATAAAATGAAATGAAATTCCTAAAAATTAATCACAAATGATTCATTTAAGATTATTATGCATTAAAATGCCCGCGATCTGAAAATGAACCAAGAGCTTGAAAACATGCTACAAAAAAACACCAAAATCGCTATTTACAGTGTATTTCCTATATTCCTATTTGCCTTGTTCCTTCCGACTATTATGTCCTTCTCCAGTGATTGCTCTCTTCAAATGATGTGTCCAAAGTAGGCAACTCATAGCTTGGCGATCCTTCCTATGAGTGACATGTCTGGCTTGATTTGTTTGATTTGTTCCAAAATTGATTTGTTTGTTAATCTTCTCATCCATGATATTGATAACATCCTTCTGCAGCTCCACTTTTCGAAGGCGTCGATTCTTCTTCTGCTTTGTAATCAATATATATTGACCAGAAAACCTCTTTAAATTACCATAATTATTGTGCATTTTTTTGCAAAGCGAAAGAGACCAGGACTTTCATGAGTGTCCTAAGTTGGTCATACACATTATATTAATTTTTAGAGGAAATAGACAACCATTTATTGCACATGTAGCTGTCCAAAAGGTAAAATAGCAATGAGCTTTCATTTTGTCACTCTTACAGCTCATTCATATTACATTATGACCATAAAATAATCGAAGAATATTAGGTCATGTATTTTTGTAACTGGATGATATGTAAGAATTCTTTTAACCCAAAAGGTGTCAATTGCATTTCATGCATGTATTATCGGCCCCTCTGGCTGTACAAGTTTGAAGGTGATCAGCTAGAATACATTAAGAGGAAAGACCTGTAATTTGTTGTAAAAGGAGAACTATGTATGCTGTGTAATTTGGCAGATCAGTATGTCAGAGTACTTACTACAGGCATTTGCATGCTTTCTATGATCTTTTTTTGTCAAAGCTATCAAACCCTGCCCTGTCTACCTGCAGGCAGGTAATAAAACAAATATACTAGTTACCTGTTAGACTCTTACGAGGTATAATAAAACAAGAAGGCAAGTTACGTTTAAGAAATAGACCACCCTTATAGGGTGTGACTCCAAGAGGGAGTGGAAGAACTAAAGCTATCATCTTAACATCCTTAAAAGCAGAGCAAAGATAAGAAGAGTCCAAGAAAAACCAATCTCATCTCTGGGCTAGACTGGAGGACAGCTGCAATGAGCCTCATTGAGTCAGACTTCTCCGATGATGAGCAAGAGATAGAAGATGAAATTAATGAGAGCGGTGAGCAGTCTTTACAAAAACTGCAAACGCCAGAGAGTGAAAGTGAAGCAGAGGATGCCAAGCCAAAGAAGAGGACCAGGCCGGTGAGGTCAAAGGCCAGGCGGGTAGCAGCTAATGTCAGAGAACGAAAGAGGATCCTGGACTACAATCAAGCCTTCAATGCTTTACGGCTGGCTCTTAAACATGACCTGAGTGGAAAAAGACTATCTAAGATAGCAACTCTGAAGAGAGCAATCAACAGGATTTCGACTCTGTCCATGTTCCTGCATTCAAGTCCTGAGTCAAAATGGGACTGCAACCACACAGAATGCCATCTTCAACATGAAAGGCACAGACAGCCTGAAATCCATGATGAAAGTCCTCAGGCCTACATAACGCCACCTCAGTCTCATCAAGACATACACTCAGAGCTTAGCTATGGGGAGGCTCCACATCTCCAGCAATCTCACTCTCCTTACTATACTAGACAGTCACCTGAGACTACTTATCTACAATGCCAATATGGAAGCCCAACGGAGGATATTTCATTGCCAAGCACCCCTTACTCTTTCTATCCACATGGTGGCTACAGCATCGGAGTAAGAGGTGCCTGCTTCCCTCATCAGATGGACATTTCAGACCATTCTGCCGGACCATTTGTATGGCAGGTTGGTTTCTTACAAGGATCAGGCTACCAACATTCCCTTTCCATGCACTAAGAGATGTGCAAAAACTGTCCGACACAAACACTGCGATCTCTGGGAAATAGACTGACGTATAATATTTATCCAAGCGAGATGGTAATGTGAACATGCAAATCCTGCCGTTTGTATCATGTTGTATATTTTTATGGGGTTATGAACTGGTTAACATTTTCTTTCTGTTATTGTGTCAAATACAATAGGCTGCTAGTGGGACCAGCAAAATGTCGTGAAGAATCTCGTTATTGTGACAGATAACAAACTTGTCATTGAAAATAAACTCAGGTTCTTTGTTGTCAAAAGCAACCAATCACATATCAGCTTTCATTTTGCAAGAGAACTATAAGAAATGAAAGCTGTGCTGTTATTGGTTGCTATGGTCAACAAAGAGTATTACCTAAATATCCCCCTTTACACTTTCAGTGACTCTAGCCACTGAGAATTTTAGATGAACTAACAGTACTTTTAGAAAAAAAATTCTAGATCTGGCTAAAACTTTTGCCATTCAATCTTAGCTTAAATATTGTAAAGTGCATCAAGTGCGGATATTGGCCATATAACATATGACTCTCCATTAGAAAATACTTTAGGTTCATTTACAGTCCTATGTAAAATTGAGAAATTACAAACTAAGCTCTGCTTCATCTGTTGCCCAGGACCATGTAAACTGCAAACTTCCCCTCTGGTTCTGAATTCTTCACCTTATCAATATTAGAAATGCAGGTATTCTGATTATTAGTTTGCCCCATATAGGGAAATAATATTACATACTGAGGGTTTTTTGGTAATTCCATGTTTCATGCACAATAAATGTATAATACCGTCCCTAGTAATTATTGAGCCATCATATGTTTTATATTGATAGGTACTTTACTGTGACATTTATGTCTTTTCGACTTCTGAAACATCCCCCAATCCAATGGTACATCGTGGTTAATAAACTCTATTTTCAATGATGGGTGGTCATAAATATATTATACTAGATAGTGCCCGATTCTAACGCATCGGGTATTCTAGAATATGTATGTATGCATATAGCAGCCACATAGTATATAGCACAGGCCAAGTAGTATATAGGAGTACTACATGGCCTGTGGTATATACTGTGTGGCTGCTATATACATACATACATGTTGTAGAGTACCCGATGCGCTAATACAGGCCACGTAGTAAATAACACAGCCCACGTAGTACATAACACAGCCCACGCAGTAAATAACACAGCCCACGTAGTATATAACACAGCCCACGCAGTATATAGCAGCCACGCAGTATATAACACAGCACATGTAGTATGTAACACAGTCCACGTAGTATAGAACACTGGCCACGTAATATATAACACAGCCCACGTAATATATAGCACAGCCCACATAGTATCTAACACTGGCCACGTAGTATATAGCACACAGTATAGAACACAACCCACGTAGTATATAGCAGTGTGGGCACCATATCCCTGTTAAAAAAACTAATTAAAATAAAAAATTGATCTATACTCACCCGCCGGGGTCCAGCGAAGCTGTGCCGATGCACGCACGGCTGCCGCCATCTTTTGTTCCCAGGATGCATTGCGAAATTACCCAGATGACTTAGCGGTCTCGCGAGACCGCTAAGTCTTCTGGGTAATTTCGCAATGCATCTCTGGGAACGGAAGCTGGCGGCAGGCGCGCGCGCATCGTCGGACGACGAAAGGTGAGAATAGCAGTTTTTTTGTTTTTTTTATTATTTTTAACATTAGATCTTTCTACTATTGATGCTGCATAGGCAGCATGAATAGTAAAAAGTTGGTCACACAGGGTTAATAGCAGCGGTAACGGAGTGCGTTACCTGTGGAATAACGTGGTCCGTTAATGCTGGCATTAACCCTGTGTAAGCGCTGACTGGAGGGGAGTATGGAAGGACTAATTCTCGGCCTGACTGTGCCCGTCACTGATTGGTCGCGGCAGCCAGGACAGGCAGCTGGCGAGACCAATCAGCGACGCTGGATTTCCGTTACAGACAGACAGAAAGACAGACAGACGGAAGTACACCGTAGACAATTATATAGTAGATGTTGTCACTATTCTGCATTGTAAAATACTGTCAAAGTGCAATACATTCCTCGGGTGCTTTGCATCCATTCTGTTATCTGTGCAGGGACAGAATGAGAAACTGTGCAACTTCAGGAAACTAAAAATTAATGTGAATTTATTTAGATTTCTTTTTAAATAAATAAAGATGTTATATTCTTTTACATGTGTTTTACATTTTAAAGGTTTCTGTGGTTGCTAAATATACATTCCCATATGTATGGGGGGAAAAAAAGAGCTCTAACCTTTAAAAAGATGTGTTATGAAATGAAGCAGCTCAGAATATTAGAATGAAAATCAAGGTAGGCTGATATAATTATACTGTATATACCGTAAGTCTTTATTCACTCATCAGTATTTGGTCAGTATTTTACATCAGTATTTGTGAGCCAAAACCAGGAGTAAGTAAAAAATGCAGAACTGGTAACTGGTGATGTGTTTCTATTATACTTTTCCTCTGATTGTTCCACTCATGGTTTTGGCTTACAAATACTGATGGAAAGTACTGACCAAATTTTGAATGTGTGAATCGGGCCTTATATGTATTTTTAGGGGCTAGAGCTCTTTTCTTCTCTTTCAATCCATAGCCATAGATTAAAGGGGTCCAACAGCTGAAACCAGGCAGTCAACTATTACTGTGGGGCAAATCTGGCGGCAGTAGGTTGGATAGACAACAGGGGGCTTAAAGTTGGGCCCATTTCTAGTGCTGCTATCTCTTTTTATTTGTGCCAGCAAATACTGTAGAGACTGTCTCATACAAGTGCACTATTCCATGCCGCCGAAAAGAAATTAACCCCCATGTGTACCACGTTGTCAAGTAAATGAGGTCTGAAAGATGCATTTATTCCTCTAACTAGAAATGAAAGAAACAGTCTGAAAAGTCCCTGTCTAATAGGATGCTCTCCATATTTGAACCATAGATCTATTTCATGCACTGTTTTCCTACTGACACATAAATTATATTATTTTTTTGAGACAATTTTGGTGCTAAATGCATACTTTACAACTCTAATGAACCAAAAAGAACTAAAGCTCCCAGTGCAAAATTATTTTTCAAACCGGTAAATAATATCCTTTGGATAAGTGATCAGTGGTGGTGCGACACTTGGCAGTCCTGCTGATCAGATTTTCCTGATGTTTGTGGCGGCTGGAACTGCTCGGTGAGGGAGCTGCACAGCACAGCTCTGTCAATTGAATAGTGGCAGCGACCAGGTATCGCACATCCACCACCTAGCCACTATACAGTCGACTGAGCTGTGCATCTCTATAATTGAGAAGTTCTGGCCACCACTGACAACAGGAACAGCTGATCAGCATAGATGCCAGATGTCGCACCCCCACTGATTAGACACCGATGACCTATCCTAATGATAGGCCAGCAATGTTAACGTCCCGAACAACCCCTTTGACAATATGGCATCAAGGCAAAAACCGTCGCGTTTCAGAGACAGAGCTATCCTCGAACATGACGGTTTTTGCTTTGATACAATATTTTTTTATGTACCTGAAACCTTTTAAGCCATACTAATAAATTGGTGAAATGTTATATCTAAATGGCTGGATACATTTTTTTGCCTTGTCTGCATCTCAAGCCAAGCAGAGACTTTTGCTTTCCATGCCAAGGCTCTTCACAGCCAATCTACAGGAGCTGGTGAACTTTGTACTATGGGCTTAGCATAAGTCAGAGCCTGGCTGCATGATTGAGATGCAGTAGGTTTTCTCTGAAACAAAATTTGAAGAGCTAGTCTTGGGCTAGAGGGAGAGACCAGAATAGTCCAATGGATCACCCTTCCTGCTTTTCGGTGTCTGCACCAGTTAATTCACAGGTCTTTCCCTATGTTCACACAGCAGAGATCTGTCAATCAACTAGATATGTACATGGTGAAGCTGGCTGGAGATGATGCTAGACTGGTCAGGTCTCTTCCTACAGTCCCTGGCCCCCTTTTCAAACTATGCTTTCCTTGAAATATTGAAGTGTTTGAAACCCCGACGTCCCTGCATGGTACCTCTTCCTCCCCCGGCAGAGATGCCAGCATGCCCGCAACTGCTGCCGCTCTGCCGCATCTACTGCTCTAGCTCTCAGGTTCAGTCATGCAGACCTCCTGGAAATGTGCTTAGGGCACACGCTCCCCACTTCTTAAAGTGACAGCGCACGCACTCTGTAAGTATCTCCAACCTATAGCTGGGAGGCATTAAGTATTTGAGAGAGGTGCCTGAGCAACTTCTATATCTAGTTTGTCCTCTACCTACTAGTCCATTATCAGGTTCTTGTTCCTGTACCTGCTCTGTGAACCTGTACCAGTACCTGTCCAGTGATCCTGAGCCCATCCTATCTGAGCTATTCATTCTGTCCAATCCTGAACCCATTCTGTCTAAACCAGCATCTGTATTTATACCACCAGTGATCCTAATCCTTTCCTGCCTGACACTCCGAGTCCGTACCTGTGTCCTTGACCATGGGGTCAGCTTCTGCAGTATCGGGGACTGCCCTGGAGTGGTATCTGGCAGCTGCCTGCAGCTCAAGCCTAACCACACCATCAGAGGCTCTAGTGAAGACCAGGTAGCTGCATAGTTATGCCTCTCCAGGGTAAGCCTGGTCCGTGGTGCAATGGGTCCACACCTTCCAGTTTGCTCAGGCCATGGACTGCACTGACCCCATTACCCCTCTGCTCTCTTGACCCAATCACCCATCTCCATCTTACAAGTTAGGTCCTTGCTTTATGGTTCCCTTTGAGGTTGTCAAGCAAATCAACATGGTTTCCTACAAGTTCAAGCTTTCAGCCTTGTTATGCATGCCTAACTCTTTCCACGTATCTCTCCTCAAGCCAGTGATCCTGAGGCACTTATTCAAGGATCTTGGTTCCATGTCTTCACCAATCTGCTTTGAGGATGTCTTTGAGGGGAAGAACATCTTGGCCATGAAGAAAGGGGTAAAACTTTTTTCCTGGTGGATTGAAAAGGATTTGGTATTGAATAGAGATTGTGGGAGCCCAAGGAGAATATTCATGTCCCACTTCTTCTGAAGAGATTACTTTCGGGTTCACGGAAGAGGATGCATATGGAGGGGGGTACTGTAATGCTGGCATCCCTCCATGGTTTTTCTCTTTCCCCCTGGCAGGAATGCCAACATTTTCAACCCTGCGGTAGCTCTGCAGTGCCTTCTGCTACTGCTCCTGAGCAGCTTGTACTCTGTAAGTGTCCCTAGCCTATGGCCGAGAGGTATTAAATATTTAAGGCACCCTCCCCCATAGGGGTTCATGCCTGTGCAACTCCTTTATCTACTTTGTCTACTACCTACTAGTCCGTTGTCAGGTCCCTGTTCCTGTACCTGCTCTGTGAACATGTACCAGAACCTGTCCAGTAATCCTGAGCCTGTCTTGTCTGAACTAGTCATTCTGTCGAAACCTGACCCCGCTCCATCTGAACCAGCACCAGTATCCATACAGCCAGTGATCCTGTCCTGCCTGACACTCCGAGTCCGTACCTGTGTCCTTGACCCTGGCGTTAGCTGTTGCTGTACCGGGGACTCACCTGGAATGGTACCTTGCGGCTACCTGCAGCTCAAGCCTAACCTCACCATCAGAGGTTCTAGTGAAGACCAGGTAGCCACTTAGTTATGCCCCTCTAGGGTAAGCTCAGTACGTGGCACAGTTGGTCCATATCTACCAGCGTGACAGCATTTCAGAGAAAAACATAACTGTTTGCAATCATACAGACAGACTCTAATTTTTTGACACAGATTTTTTTTTTACACAGAATGCCAGTGTAAAGCAGCTGTAGGGATAATTACTGTAGTCCCCAAACAAAAATTAATGTATAACTGTGTCTAATATTTTCTCAAGCTGTTTACCATACAGCATTAATGAGGGTGTTAGCAGACAAAGTATTAAAGGATATGTCACAACTAATGGAAGAGGAGATGATAATTTAAATGAAATGCAATGATGAATATCATTTGTTCAAATCAAAATAATTATACAAATTTCTAGTATAGACTAAATGCCAATTTCCAAATGCCAAATTTCTAGTATAGACTAAATGCCAACAATAAAAAGGCTTTTGCCTTCTTGAACATTAGACTATGAAAGTGTTAAAGGGGTGGTCCGAAAGTGATGTCAATTTTTGGGGGCGAGCCTGGTGTCTGGTCTCACTGCTCCCCAGGTTCCCTCCATAAGCCCCTGAAACAGACGTCACTGATGAGTCTTATTTTCAGGGTGGGGGCAGAGGTGAGGCTGCGGCAGTGATTTTGTCATCAAACAGGAAGTTGGTAAAAAAATAAAATAAAGAAGGAAAATAGAGTAGAAAGGGGTTGGTAGGCAATTTTGAATTAAAGTATATTAGACAAGTGATTAGATTCTTACATTAAATAAATAGTGAGAATTAAATCAGTGTTATTTTTGGACTATCCCTTTTAGTACACAAGGAGCCAAGCCTACTTTATGACTGTGTTTGTTTTTTTGCATATAGAGTATTAATGATACAAACTAGGAATATGTAGGTTAATTCACTACTAGAAAATAAAATTACCAAATTTTCACTTTGGTCTTTGTCTCTACAGTAGTTATAATGATACTTTTAGATTCGATCATTGACACATGGGCGGACGCATAGTATAGGAGCCATGTGCAAGGACAGTATATGGGCCCTTTGCAGTCCAGTAGCTCTTCATAATGCACCCTTTTATGTGTCTGTGACAGAATCTTCTTGATGCTTTGGAGGTTAAAGTGGTCTGGTCTCATGTCTTTGCCCCTTTACTGCATCAATGGTATGTTCCCCTCTAGCAAGACTGTTTATGACTGCCCTCCCATTGTGTCCTCTGACTTGTTGCATTCAACTGATCAACTGGTGACAGCCTTCAGCTGACAACTCCATCGCTCAATCATTTATATCATCACCAACAAAACCCAAGAAAATAACAAGATTAGCGCATCCCCTGTGGAGACACAGGGGTAAGAGGATGCTCTTCTTGTGCACTGACCCAAGACCGCATGCACCAGAGCTCATCCCACTGAATGTCTGCACTCCTTTCTCGTGGGCAGAATACTACTCAGATAACACAAAGTGAGAGGGTAAAACAGTGTGGCAATATTTTATTTAACCACCAACAGACAATGACATATAAGACAGTCCCAGCAAAATACCCAACATTGTGCAAATTACAGAATCTCACACCTCCGCTTGCTCGCTGAGATTAGAGCAGCTGCGACTTCGGGGCTTCCAGGGCCGACTACCCCCACCAGAGGCACCACACTTTTAGCGGTCACCCACAGAGAGGAGGTAACAACAAGCTTAGGAAGCTGACAGTCCAGTGGGGCAAGTGGTCAGATGACCAGATGGTCCCAACCTTAGTTCTCCAAACGTCTCCATGAGGCCAGGTGGTTGGGTGGTCCCAATCCTGGCTTCACCAAATGTATCCATAGGTTCAGTGATGGTCGATGAAGCAGATCTGTGTTCTTCCAGCTAGGGCCGTGGTCCTTAAGCTGGCATCCTGTAGAATGTCAAATCTATGTCCCTCTTGATGGAGCCATGGTGTTCTGGCAACTGTCCTGTAGAATGTTCCTGGCTGTGGTTTTGGAAAGTAACTCCCCTTAATGGAGCCATGGTGTCCTGGCGGCTAACCTGTAGAGTGTTCCTGGTGCTGGTTTTTGTGAAGATAGAAATTGCCTTTTAAATCCACATCTGTGGTTTAGGTCATCATCCATAGGTCAGAGGGGAGGTGGGATGAGTTTAGCTCTCATTGTTTGAGTATTTAATCAATCTGCATAGTTCGTCTTTCTCTATTTTGCAGGTCAACAAATTAGCTGGAGTTATACAGTGGGTAATCAACATATATCAAACATCTATTGTTCAATTACCCTATGTCCCTGTCCCTTAAAGATAGCAGATAATGAGCTGCAGCAAACAGCAACTCAAGAATCAACATCCAGGCTCATACGAACAATAACACTAATCACAAAAAATGATCCAGCAATAATAATGTGCATCACATAACATCTAATTCCGTCCGTTACACTATCAAGTCCCATAGGAAGTGAATAGAAAAGCACAAATTCAAAATCATATCACAAAATCATCTTTTATTAAATAATTTGAGATGACAAACAACTACAATACACCAAACTAAAAACCAATTACCTCAGATGTGAGGGACTATTAGGCTACTAGTCTCATTACACACACTGTATCAATACAGTTACCAAGAAAACTATTTGGATACCAATCACTATCAAAATTATCAGTTTAGCTGCAAATAATTCCCAGTCATTATCAGTGACAAAAAACGTTTTTTTAAAGGGATATAAAACATCTAATGAGAATACAGGATCCACCCATATGGATTTCTCATGTCTCAATGTACATGCACATAAACTCTCTTATGGAACCCTATCTACTGAGAATACTAAAGATATGACGCCAAAAAGATGAAGATTCTACTTACAGCGTGTGAGGCAAGTGCCGTGTCCCTCCACCCCGACTCGCGTTTCATCCACACTTCTTCAGGGGGCATGTCGGGGAAGAGGGAGATCTGGTCTTTTAAACTACCCTGTCGCCAATGAACTGTCTGCATTAAACTCATATGGATTGAACTTACCATGGAGTCCCGGTGCACAGCATCATTCCATCGCCTCACTGGAAATTACTCATCATCCCCGGCCTGTGAACCACAAACAAACACGGAGCCATGGTTACGGCTATCGTGCATGTCAGCTGACTCTAGTGGCTGGAAAATTTCAAGTCTAGGGCTGATGGACCTGAATCGGCGCGCGCTGCTCATAGGTGCCTCAGATCACAGCTGCGCTGCTATAAATGTGTATTTTTCAATGCTAAATATTAAGTGAATATAATTAGAGTGATATATTGCTACTAGTTTTAAACTGAAATGTGCAACATCTAAGTCAATATTATTACTATTCTACATGTGCAAACATATGCAAAAATGATACATTCAATATTAAAATACATTGGTGAATAAATTATTACTACAAAACATTGTGAATACATTATTTGCATATATCGAATAACTATACAGCTCATTATTACAGAACACCAAAGTGAGGGTAACATCATTATAATAAATTACAATTAACATCTTCTTGATACAATTAATAAATATAGGTGATTTCCATAAGTCTTCATAGACCTTGAAAGTGATCAACCTCCGTTTAAAGTGCATTGAATGACAGCAGCATCCATGGACACCGTTCATTTATTTTCTCATTAGCATTCCGGTCAGAAAAGGGGGAATATCTCCTATTAAACCACAAAGGAGTAGACAAATATTAAAATAATATTAAAACTACAAAATCTCCCTAACCCCTAAAACTATGTGCACAGACAATTACTTCAATCATAAGAAGGCATTGAATCCGAAACTTTCGTTAAGCCCGTGCGGAGCTATTGTTCCTAACCTATAAATCCACTTACATTCTAACTTGGCAAGAGTTTTGGCCAAGTCACCACCCCTAGGTCCTATTTGAATAACATCAATACCCTTTACTTTTAATAAACTAGAATCACTATTGTGGAAGTGAAAAAAATGACGGGGTATGGTTTTGAGGAGTGATGGATCCTCAATGGTCCGTCCCTTCTCAATATCTCTGACATGTTCTTGAACACGTATGCGTAATTGCAAAATTGAGACAAGTTTTATTTGTTAGTATTAGGTGGACATTACTCATCAGTCTTCATATGTTTCACAGACAATGAGGAACAACCTCTCCAGCTCACACCTTACGGACATAAGTCATTGCTAGGATATGAAGGTGAGCATGTCTAATGTGTCCAGAGGGCAGAATGGCTATGAAGACGATGATATAGACTTCAATATGTCAGATAACCCTTGCACTGCTAGAAATGGCTTTCTGACTACTCAGTGTCTGGCCAGAGGCTGTCTTTTTCCAAGAAAGAACTGATAATTGTCTTGAAGCGAAAAATACAACATTGGGTCCTCCCTTTCTAGACGACAGTGGAGACACTATTCCTGAGAAGCTATGGAATGAGAGGAATGAGGCCAAGCTCAGACCAGAGGTAGCACATCAGTGGAATGTGTCTTGAGACTTCCGTACTGCCTGCCGCACTGTCATCTGAATGGCTTCACTGTACTAAGTGTCTGTCTGTCTGTGACTTCCACCACAAAGCCATCTGTGGGACAGCAGCCAGGGCATCAGCTGGTTGTCCTAAGTGTCACATTTAAAAAGGGGTTATCTCTGATAAGACAATCACGTTAAGAATTATTTATGTCATAAATATGTTACATTGTACGTACAATAAAAGTTTAATATGTCTTCTACTAATTACTTGCCCTCTTAGTCACTTTTTTCATGAACTCGAATTTAAGTTCCAGTGTGGGCAATGTACTGGAGCATTCCTTTTTTATTTGTTGTTTCCCTTTTACTGGTGACATCTTTTATCTTCATTCATCTTCATGCATTTGTGATTTTTCCTGTACTTGATCTATATTCCACTTGGCTATATTGTGTTTGACCAGCATTGCATTTGGTAACATTTATTTTATTATTGATTGGTTCAGTAGTAAGCATACCAGGGCACGGGGCCAGGTGTATCTGAGTCACATCTCCAATATTTTAAATCATTTTTTGTTTGTGCTTAACAACACAAGTGGATAAAATTGTTGATACCCTTCTGGTAAAGTAAGAAAAACCTACATTAATCACTCAAATAACATGAAAGTGACAAAAGTAATTTTCCATTGAAATTTACTGAATATCAACTATGTAAATCAGACATTGATTTTGAATTCTGTTTCAACATAAAAACAAACAAACAAACTAATGAAAATGACTTGGAGAAAAGTGATTTTACCCTTAACTTATTTTTTGCACAACCTTTTGAGTCAATCACTGCAAACAAACAATTTCTGTAACTCTCAATGAGACTTCTGCACCTGTCCAAATTTATTTTGGCCCACTCATGAGCAAACTGCTCCAGTTGTCTCGGGTGTGAAGTTGCCTTCTCCAGAGTGCAAGTTTCAGCTCCTTCCACATATGTTCAATAGGATTTAGATCAGGGATCATAGAAGCCACTTCAGAATAGTCCAATGTTTGTCCTTAGCCATTTTGGATGTTTTTAGCTGTGTTTTCATTCATTTTCCTGTTGGAGGACACCGGGCAACACATTTCTCTCCAGAATGCTTTTATAATCTTGATATTTCATTGTACCTTGCACAGATTCAAGACACCCTATGCCAGCAAAGCAGCACAAAAACATAACTCGGCTTCCTCCATTTTTCACAGTAGGTACAAAGTTCTTATCTTCATTTTTGAGTCTGTAAACATAGCGCTGATGTGATTTGCTAAAAAGCTCCAGTTTTTTTCATCTGTCCAAAGGACATTCTCCAAGACGCTTCCACCTCAGTCGTCTTCAATGAAGTCCAGTTTCGCCAAAGCAATGACAGATGGTGCAATCTGATGTACTTTGACCTTCAAGTTCATCTCTAATCTCTTCCGAAGATGTTATGGGCTCTTTAGTTACCATTCATATTATCCGTCTCTTAAATTTGTCAATAATTTTACTTTTGCAACCATGCTCAGGGAGGTAGACTACAGCCCCATGGACTTTCCACTTCTGAATAGTATGTTCAACTGTATTAACAGGAACATCAAGGTGTTTGGAGATGGACTTATAGCTGTTACCCTTAACATGTTTGTCTATAATTCTTTTTGTAATCTCTTGGTACAACTCTATCGTTAGCTTGCTTTGGTCCTTCTTCAGTGTAGAACACACCATGATACCAAACAAAGCAGTGACTATTTTTCACCCTTTAAATAGGCAGATTGACTGATTACAAGTTTTGCGCACACAGGTGGCGCACATGGTTCATGAACTCACTGTGCCATGGACCGGACCTACGATGGATGGGTGGAATTTATCATCCACCTTGGTGTTCAATGGAGCCTCTAGTGGTGGGTGAGGTCAGGCTTGTCTAACAGGTAACTGCCAGGTACCACTCCAGGGTGGTGTCTGGCAGTAGCAGCTGACCCCACAGGTCTAAGCCATTAATCCAGACTCCTGGATGGTGCACTACATGTACTGGAACAAGTTCAAGCTGTGTAGACTGGATGGCCATTTGGGATGGGTTCAGAAAGTGCAGAAAGGGTGGCCACTTGGGACAGAATCAGACTGTGCTGACAGGATGGTCACTTGGGACAGGGTCCGACTGTGCAGTCACCAGAAAGCAGAGTGGATGGCCACAGGGACAGGTTCAGACTGTGCAGTCTTTGGATAGCAGATGGGACAGCCACAGGGACAGGTTCAGACTGTGCAGTCTCTGAATAGCAAACAGGATGACCCAGGGATAGGTTCGCCACAGAGAGAAGTTAGACACACTGGTCTTAGAAAACTGTTCACCAGCGAAGCAGACACAGGAGCCAAGGACAACTAGACTGGACTAACAGGATATAGGAAACATTAACAGACTAGGGATGGGAGACCTGGCAACATACAGTTGCACACACTAAACCACCTAACAGTAACTATAGGAGTTGCTCAGGTACCTCACCAGTTGGGGAGGGTGCCTTTTATACTAGATGCCTCCCAGCTAATGGCTGGGAGTTATCTAGCTGATGTACACATTAACTAAATGCCTTCCAGCTGTCAGCTGGTGGTATTTTACCATGTGTGCGCACTACCCCTTTAAAACCAGAGAAGCGTGCGCAGGTGCATACTAGAAGCTGGGAACTGTGTCGCGCACCCAGACCTGGAAGCATGAGTGCACCAAGGACCATGTTGGAGCTAGGGCGGTGAGTAAACTGGCGTCCCTGGAGAGAGAAGGGGACACCATGCAGGGACACAGGCAGCAGAACTACACAAATTTGTAGACACCTGTAATTCTAATGGCACGACAAACCTTAGTTTAACATGTTACCATGGATAAATTATTTTCAATCTTTTCTAGGGGCGCCATCATTTTCTGTCCAGGTAATTTACATTTTTTTCTGATGGATCACAGTTCAAAAGATGAATGACAGGACCCAAGAATTCCCAGTTTTGCTATGAATCTGCCAAATTTCCTTCTCACTATAGTGCATCCAGACTACACCCATTTTCCAATAGTCTAGGTAAGCGGTAAACACAACGTTATCCATGTAAAGGAAGACAGGATTCATCAGACCAGGTCACCTTCTTCTAGTGATCTACTGTGTCATTCAGATTCTCCTATGGCCATCGTAGGTGCTTTCAATGGTCAACAGTTTTGCTTTGAACACTTTGTGGCTCTTCAGTCCCATACAAGCAGGCTGAGAAGCACAGTGAGATAATAAATAATAATAATTTTATTTATATAGCACCAACATATTCCGCAGCGCTTTACAAATTATAGAGGGGATTTGTACAGACAACAGACATTACAGGATAACAAAAATCACAGTTCAAAATAGATACCAAGAGGAGTGAGGGCCCTGCTCGCAAGCTTACAAACTATGAGGAAAAAGGGAGACACGAGAGGTGGATGGTAACAATTGCTTTCATTGTTGGGACCAACCATAGTGTAAGGATCGGGTGTTCATGTAAAGCTGCATGAACCAGTTAACTGTCTAAGTATGTAACAGTACAGACACAGAGGACTATTAACTGTATAAAGTGCATGAGAACATGATGCGAGGAACCGGATTATGGTTTAAGGGATAGTTAGGTTAATGCGTTGAGGCGGCAGGCCAGTCTGAACAAATGCATTTTTATGACACGCTTAAAACTGTGGGGATTGGGGATTAATTATTAACCTGGGTAGTGCACTCCAAAAAATTAGCGAAGCACGTGAAAAGTCTTGGACACGGGAGTGGGAGGTTCTGATTATTGAGGATGCTAACTTCAGGTCATTAGCAGAACGGAGAGCATGGGTAAGGTGGTAGACAGAGGCCAGGGAGGATATGTAGGGTAGTGCTGAGCCATGGAGTGCTTTGTGGATGAGGGTAATAGTTTTGTACTGGATTCTGGAGTGGATGGGTAACCAGTGTAATAACTGGCACAAGGTATATGCATCGGTGTAACGGTTTGTTGAGGAATATGATCCTGGCAGCAGCATTCAGGACAGATTGGAGCCGGGAGAGTTTGGTAAGAGGGATTCTGATTAGTAGAGAGTTACAATAGTCCAGACGAGAATGAATGAGTGAAATAGTAAGAGTTTTTGCAGGGTTGAAAGTAAGAAAAGGGCAAATTCTAGAAATGTTTTTGAGATGCAGATAAGAAGAGCGAGCCAGTGATCGGATCTGGGGGGTGAATGAAACCTCGGAATCAAGTATGACCCCAAGGCAGCAGGCATGTTGCTTGGGAGTAATGGTGGAACCACACACGGAGATGACAATGTCAGGCAAAGGTAGGTTGGTAGAGGGAGAGAACACGAGGAGTGAAATTTTTGACAGATTCAGTTTCAGATAGAGGGAGGGCATGATGTTAGAGACAGCAGTAAGACAATCACTGGTGTTTTCTAAAAAGGCAGGCGTGATATCAGGAGAAGTGTATAATTGGGTGTCATCAGCATAGAGATGATACTCGAAACCAAATCTACTGATTGTTTGTCCAATAGGGGCAGTATACAAAGAGAAGAGGAGGGTGCCTAGGACTGATCCTTGAGGAACCCCAACAGTGAGGGGAAGGTGAGAGGAGGAGGAACCAGCAAAAGATACAGTGAAGGAGCGGTCAGAGAGATAGGAGGAGAACCAGGAGAGAACGGTGTCCTTGAGGCCGATGGAGTGGAACATAGTGAGGAGGAGCTGATGATCCATAGTGTAACATGCTGCGGAGAGATCCAATAGAACTAGCATGGAGTAGTGCCCATTAGATTTAGCTGTTAATAGGTCATTAGAGACTTTAGTGAGGGCAGTTTCAGTAGAGTGTAAAGAGCGGAAACCAGATTGAAGAGGGTCAAGAAGAGAGTTATCTGAGAGATAGCGGATAAGACTGGAGTGGACCAGGCGTTCAAGGAGTTTAGAGATGAAGGGAAGATTAGAGACAGGTCTATAATTAGTTGCACAGTTTTGATCGAGGGATGGTTTTTTAAGTAATGGATGTATGATGGCATGCTTAAATGAGGAGGGAAAAATACCGGAAGAGAGAGAAAGGTTGAATATTTTTGTTAGGTGAGAGGTGACAGCTGGGGAAAGAGACTGTAGGAGATGTGACGGAATGGGGTTACTGGTGCAAGTGGTTGGGCAAGAAGATGCAAGGAGCCTGATTAATTCTTCTTCTGTAACTGGTTCAAAGTCAGAGAGTGAGCTAGATGCAGTGGAGGGAGGACAGTGCATGGTATGAAGGGATTGGGAGATAATTTCCTGTCGGATGTGGTCAATTTTTTCTTTGAAGTAATTGGCCAGATCGTCAGCACGGAGATCCATGGTTGGGGCCTGCACTCTTCTGTTGAGTAGAGAATGAAAAGTGTCAAAGAGACGTGAGATGGCACCTTTCTATCAGAGTGTGAGGGTAGACAGCAGGAGGTGTGTCATGGTGATTTGTATGGGTCAGTATCTGATTTCATAATTTTTCTTGTATTGTTGTGTTATTCATTGTTTATCAAATCTTTCATATGACTTCAATGCCCTGTCTAGTGTGAACACTCTCTTGAAATTGGGACTGTGGCTGTGTTCAGAATTAGCCAATCGCAGTTAAAGTCATGTTAAATAGTAGTAAGTGCACAGCTGCCATCATTTACAGTGATTCTGATTCACCCCATATAAAGTTTAGCTTATCTACTGTAGTATGATTTTGTTTGCATTTTTTAGTTGTATTTTATAGCAAAAGTCATGGTCCATAAATAGCTTACAACACAGCAAAGCGATCTCATTGTTATCAGTCAGGAGAAGAATACAAATAAATTTACAACACATTAGATATACCATTGAACACTGTGAAGATGGTCATCAAGATGGGGTTTAAGATTGACACATGCGATTACCTAGAAATGAGCGTCCCTCAAAAGTAATGAAAAAACAAGAAGAAAATTGGTCCAGGAGGCTGCCAAGAGGCCCACAAGAACATTAAAGGAGCTGCAGGAATTTCTGGCAAGTACTAGTTGTATATCTGCATGTGACAACAATCTCCAGTATTCTTCATATGTCTGGCCTGTGAGGTTGGTGGCAAGATGGAAGCTTCTTCTTACAAAGAAAATATTAAAGTTTAGCCAAATGTTGCCAAAACCTACATACAGTTGCGTAAAAAGTGTCTGCCCCTTCCTGATTTCCTATACTTTTGCATGTTTGTTACAGTTTTTAAATGAGTGTCTTTATTATTAATGGAAAAAGGAATCCAAACTACGGGGACCTGAGTGAAAAAGTGATACCCCCACCCCCTTAAATCATAAATTAACTGTGGTTTATCACATCTTCGGTAAGCTGAGTTCAAATTCCATAGCCACATTCAGGCCCGATTACTGCCACACCTGTTCTCAATCAAGAAATCACTTAAATAGGACCTGCCTCATAAAGTGAAGTAGACCAAAAGGTTATCAAAAGCTAGAAATCATACTGCGATCCAAAGAAATTCTGGAAAAAAATAGAAACCGAGTAATTGAGGTCTATCAGTCTGGAAAAGGTTATAAAGCCATTTCTAAAGCTTAGGGACTGTGGCAAACCACAGTGAGAGCCATTATCCACAAAAGGCGAAAACATGGAACAGTGGTGAACCTTACCAGGAGTGGCTGACTAATTAAAATTAACCCAAGAGTGCATCGATGACTCTTCCAAGAGGTCACAAAAGACCCCACAACAACATCTAAAGAACTGCAGGCCTCACTTGCCTCAGTTAAGGTCAGTGTTTGTGATTCCACCATAAGAAAGAGACTGGTCAAAAATGGCCTGCATGGCAGAGTTCCAAGATGAAAACCACCACTGAGCAATAAGAACATAAAGGATCATCTCAATTCTGCAAAAAAAACATATTGATGATCCCCAATACTTTTAGGAGAATACTCTGTGGACTGACGAGACAAAAGTTCAACTTTTTGAAAGGTGTATGTCCCATTACATCTGGGGTAGAAGTAAGACAGCATTTCAGAAAAGGAACATCATGCCAACTGTAAAGTATGGTGGTGGTAGTGTGATAGTCTGGGGCTGTTTTGCTGCTTCAGGACCTGGAAGACTTGCTGTGGCAAATGGAACCATGAATTCTGTCTACCAAATATCCTGAAGAAGATGTCCGGCCATCTGTTCATGACCTCAAGCTAAAGTGCACTTGGGTTATGCAGTAGGACATTGATCCAAAACACACCAGCTTAATGGCTTAAGAAAAACAAAATTAAGACTTTGGAGTGGCCTAGTCAAAGTGCTAACCTTAATCTGATTGAGATGCTGTGGCATGACTTTAAAAAGGCGATTCATGCTCAGAAACCCTCTAGTTTGATAGTATTACTAAAATAGTGAAAAAATATCTCCCAACTTTATATGGTGATACTAAACTGGCGAATATTTTGGAAAATACGCAAATGCGATTTGTAGCCAGAAAAGCTCCTTCTTTGGGAGATATTCTTTCACCCAGCCTTTTTTAAATAAAAATGATTCAGATGGGAAATCATGGCTTTCTTATAAGGGCTTTTTCAAATGTGGCCATCATCCATGAAAAACTTGTAATTATGTTAATAAAAACAGTAAATTCACATCTATTGTAACATGTATTTCATATACTATTAATACATATATGAATTGGAACACAGAAGGTCTTATTTATTTGATTGAATGCACGGCCTGCAGACTCCAATATGTTGGCTGTACAATAGGACCTTTCAAAAGAAGAATACGCAAACATTTGTCGGATGTGTCACTAATGCTCATAACTTTTCTGCGGTATCTCTTAGTGTTATGGGCATTGAAAAGGTCTTTAAACCGAGTCAAGGTGGGGATTTCAGACGTAAGGTCTTGAATCGTGAATCCTTCCGGATTTTTAAATTGCAGACTAGAACCCCGTTGGGTCTGAATAAACGGCAAGATTTGATTTTACAATACGATTAAAATATATATTTTTTCCTCTCTCTTGTTTCCTGCATAAACTTCAGTGGTAATGCATATTTCTCCGTTGTTAATTTGATCTGGATCTTTGTATACAGTGTCTTAATGCTATCACTGCGTTTTTCTATGAATCATTGTATGTCAATTGTATGTGTACCAATGTTGGGACTTTTAACTAGTGCACCAGTTTTTGTTTTTTTTTTGTTCGATTTCAATTGCTGAACCTGTTGTGTTTAATTTTTTCTATATATGTTTTGTTGATCTGACCATATACCATACCATGATTAACGCGTTGGTCGTATCATGTACCCCATCATTTGCTGTACCACTATGAAATAAGGATTTTAATGGATTTGTCTAAATAAATTGAACTTTTATCCAAGTTTCACGCTGGAGATTTACTTTTTTTTTTTTTTCTCATATGTGGCACATTGTTATATGGAGCATCTTATGGGGCCATAGTGAACTGTATGGAGCATTATATGTGGCACATTGTTATATGGAGCATCTTATGGAGCCATAATGAACTGTATGGAGCATTATATGTGGCACATTGTTATATGGAGCATCTTATGGGGCCATAATGAACTGTATTGAGCATTACATGTGGCACATTGTTATATGGAGCATCTTATGGGGCCATAATGAACTGCATAGAGCATTATATGTGGCACATTATTATATGGAGCATCTTATTGGGCCATAATCAGTAGCGTAGCTACTGGGGGGGCAGAGGGGGCCATCGCCCCGGGCCCTGTCACATGAAGGGGCCCACTGGGAGCCAGGGCAGTCCACTTCTGTGAGGAGGCAGATCACAGCATAGGAGCAAAGCAGTATAATGTCTGCTCCCGTCTGACGGAGACTCTGCAAGCTGGCTAGCACAGTGGCCGGCTGCAGAGTCTCCCTCCTGCAGTGAATGGTATTGCCTGTCTTTTCTTGGGCTGCAGCTCTGAATCTTGACTCTGTGCAGTGTGCACGCTGGGTCCTAGTGCCATTTCACTGACACAGACACATCCTGGTCCTGCCTGCAAACTTCATCAGTAAGGGTATGTTTCCACGTGCAGGAAACACTGCGTGTCTGACGCTGCATAGAGCCGCAGCGTCAGACACGCAGCGTCCAGATGTTACAGCATAGTGGAGGGGATTGAATGAAATCCCGTCTCCACTATGCGTGGTAACACGCACGCGGTGGCCCTGCGACTCCGGACATGCTGCGCGTCTTTTCAGATCGCAGCATGTCCGTATATCTTGCGGCGACGCTGCGTCGCCGCAAGATATATCACAGGGCCCTGTGGTGGGGAGCGATGATCCCGGATGTGTGCTATGAACACATCCGGCATCATCGCGTCCCAGAAAGGGGGCGGGGCTTACCGCAGAGCGGCTAAGCCGCTCCGACGATACCGCCGGCCATCCTGAAAGTGGACACATACCCTAAGTGGGGATGGAACTTATTAGCTTTACTAAATTCAGGTATGTCACTGTGAGGTGAATGTGAGACCATTAGGGTATTGTGGGCGCTGAAAGTAGGTGAGGAAGGACAGGGTACTGGGGGATGAATGTTAGACCAAGGGGGTATTGTGGGGGAGGGGAGACAGGGCACTGGGGGGTGAATGTGAGACCATGGGGGTATTGTGGGAGAGGGGAGACAGGCCACTGGGGGGTGAATGTGAGACCATGGGGGTGTTGTGGGTGAGGTGTGGACAGGCCACTGGGGGGTGAATGTGAGACCATGGGGGTATTGTGGGGGAGGGGAGACAGGCCACTGGGGGGTGAATGTGAGGCAATGGGGGTATTGTGGGGGAGGGGAGACAGGGCACTGGGGGGTGAATGTGAGACCACAGGGTTGTTGTGGGGGAGGGGAGACAGGGCACTGGGGGTGAATGTGAGACCATGGGGGTGTTGTGGGTGAGGTGTGGACAGGCCACTGGGGGGTGAATGTGAGGCAATGGGGGTATTGTGGGGGAGGGGAGACAGGCCACTGGGGGGTGAATGTGAGGCAATGGGGGTATTGTGGGGGAGGGGAGACAGGCCACTGGGGGGTGAATGTGAGGCAATGGGGGTATTGTGGGGGAGGGGAGACAGGGCACTGGGGGTGAATGTGAGACCATGGGGGTGTTGTGGGTGAGGTGTGGACAGGCCACTGGGGGGTGAATGTGAGACCATGGGGGTGTTGTGGGTGAGGTGTGGACAGGCCACTGGGGGGTGAATGTGAGGCAATGGGGGTATTGTGGGGGAGGGGAGACAGGCCACTGGGGGGTGAATGTGAGGCAATGGGGGTATTGTGGGGGAGGGGAGACAGGGCACTGGGGGGTGAATGTGAGACCACAGGGGTGTTGTGGGGGAGGGGAGACAGGGCACTGGGGGTGAATGTGAGGCAATGGGGGTATTGTGGGGGAGGGGAGACAGGGCACTGGGGGGTGAATGTGAGACCACAGGGGTGTTGTGGGGGAGGGGAGACAGGGCACTGGGGGTGAATGTGAGGCAATGGGGGTATTGTGGGGGAGGGGAGACAGGGCACTGGGGGGTGAATGTGAGACCACGGGGGTGTTGTGGGTGAGGTGAGGACAGGGCACTGAGGGGGTGGATGTGAGATGATGGGGGTATTGTTGGGGCTGAAATGGGGGAGGGGGACAGGGCACTGGGGGCTGAATATTATGTTTTTTTATGTTATTTTATTATATGTACTCCACATGTAATATTTGCTGTCTGGGGGGGGGGTAGGGGGCTTTTGATACGTACCACTTGGGTCTTCTATGAGTATTAGTATAAGAAGCCCCATACAGTAACCAAGAGCTGCATCACATTTACAGCACCACTCCAGTATTTTTTTTTTATTTCACTGCTGGAGCGGAGCTGAAAATCCAAGTCACCTGCCCCCTGTCTAATACTCACCTTCAGGGGTTTTCATCGGTTTTCACCTCGGCTCCGTCTCCTGCAGTGTTTCATGGAGCGGTGCAGAGGTCACTAATCATGTAAGTCTATGGGAACCTCGTTCTGGTATGTTCCTCGCTCTCATAGTCTTACATTGAGCGCTTGTGACATAGCTTCTCACTTCTGGCCAGTCAGAAGCTGCGCTCACAAGTTTGAGCCGCCGTACTGCAGCAGTGCCACAAAATAGTGCGCTTAAAGCACCATTCCAGCGGTAGAAAAAAAAACCCTGCTAGAGAGGTGCTTTAATAATTTAATAATAAGCAATTTTTTACTATAAAGTTGATAAAGGCTTGGAATAAATGTCTGCAGTCACTTTATATGACTGCAGATTGCCAAATCATAATCGTGAGCTGCGGGCCCATCATATTGTGTATAAGGGAGCTGCGGGCCCATCATACTGTGTATAAGGGAGCTGCGGGCAAATCATACTGTGTATAAGGGAGCTGCGGGTCCATCATACTGTGTATAGGGGAGCTGCGGGCCAATCATACTGTGTATAGGGGAGCTGCGGACCCATCATACTATGTATAAGGGAGCTGCGGGCCCATCATACTGTGTATAAGGGAGCTGTGGCCCCATCATACTGTGTATAAGGAAGCTGTGGCCCCATCATACTATGTATAAGGAAGCTGTGGCCCCATCATATTGTGTATAAGGGAGCTGCGGCCCATCATACTGTGTATAAGGAAGCTGCGGGCCAATCATACTGTGTATAAGAGAGCTGCGGGCCCATCAAACTGTGTATAAGGGAGCTGCGGGCCAATCATACTGTGTATACGGGAGCTGCGGGCCAATCATACTGTGTATAAGGAAGCTGCGGGCCAATCATACTGTGTATAAGGGAGCTGCGGGCCAATCATACTGTGTATAAGGGAGCTGCAGGCCCATCATACTGTGTATACGGGAGCTGCGGGCCAATCATACTGTGTATAAGGAAGCTGCGGGCCAATCATACTGTGTATAAGGGAGCTGCGGGCAAATCATACTGTGTATAAGGGAGCTGCGGGCCAATCATACTGTGTATACGGGAGCTGCGGGCCCATCATACTGTGTATACGGGAGCTGCGGGCCAATCATACTGTGTATACGGGAGCTGCGGGCCCATCATACTGTGTATACGGGAGCTGCGGGCCAATCATACTGTGTATACGGGAGCTGCGGGCCCATCATACTGTGTATACGGGAGCTGCGGGCCCATCATATTGTGTATAAGGGAGCTGCGGGCCCATCATACTGTGTATAAGGGAGCTGCGGGCAAATCATACTGTGTATAAGGGAGCTGCGGGTCCATCATACTGTGTATAGGGGAGCTGCGGGCCAATCATACTGTGTATAGGGGAGCTGCGGACCCATCATACTATGTATAAGGGAGCTGCGGGCCCATCATACTGTGTATAAGGGAGCTGTGGCCCCATCATACTGTGTATAAGGAAGCTGTGGCCCCATCATACTGTGTATAAGGAAGCTGTGGCCCCATCATATTGTGTATAAGGGAGCTGCGGCCCATCATACTGTGTATAAGGAAGCTGCGGGCCAATCATACTGTGTATAAGAGAGCTGCGGGCCCATCAAACTGTGTATAAGGGAGCTGCGGGCCAATCATACTGTGTATACGGGAGCTGCGGGCCAATCATACTGTGTATAAGGAAGCTGCGGGCCAATCATACTGTGTATAAGGGAGCTGCGGGCCAATCATACTGTGTATAAGGGAGCTGCAGGCCCATCATACTGTGTATACGGGAGCTGCGGGCCAATCATACTGTGTATAAGGAAGCTGCGGGCCAATCATACTGTGTATAAGGGAGCTGCGGGCAAATCATACTGTGTATAAGGGAGCTGCGGGCCAATCATACTGTGTATACGGGAGCTGCGGGCCCATCATACTGTGTATAC
This sequence comes from Ranitomeya imitator, assembly GCF_032444005.1. Classification (NCBI taxonomy): domain Eukaryota; kingdom Metazoa; phylum Chordata; class Amphibia; order Anura; family Dendrobatidae; genus Ranitomeya; species Ranitomeya imitator. The sequence goes on from NC_091284.1 coordinate 93,398,578, forward strand.
GGGAGCTGCGGGCCAATCATACTGTGTATACGGGAGCTGCGGGCCCATCATACTGTGTATACGGGAGCTGCGGGCCAATCATACTGTGTATACGGGAGCTGCGGGCCCATCATACTGTGTATACGGGAGCTGCGGGCCAATCATACTGTGTATACGGGAGATGCGGGCCAATCATACTGTGTATTGGGGAGCTGCGGGCCCATCATACTGTGTATAAGGGAGGTGCAGGCCCATCATACTGTGTATAAGGGAGCTGCAGACTCATCATACTGTGTATTGGGGAGCTGCGGGCCCATCATACTATGTATAAGGGAGCTGCGGGCCCATCATACTGTGTATAAGGGAGCTGCGGGCCCATCATACTGTGTATAAGGGAGCTCCTGGCCAATCATACTGTGTATAAGGGAGCTGTCGACCCACCATACTTTGTATAGTGAACTGTGAAGGCATTAAATTGTGCATATGGGAGCTGTTGGCCCATTACACTGTATATAGTGGGGCTCTGGGGGTCATTATACTTTCTATAGTGGAGCTCTGTCAGCATTATACTGTGTAAAGGGGAGCATTGGGCTTATACTTTCTATACTGGAGCAGTGGGAACATCATACTTTGTAAAGGGGAGCAGTGGGAACATCATACGGTGTATAGGGGAGTTGTAGAATCATAATTTGTTTAGGGAAGCTTTGAGCTCACCATACTGTGTATAATGGAGCAGTACATGAGGGAACTTAGGGGACATTATTAAATGTTAACTGGGCACTTAAGCATTATTGTTATAGGGGCACTCAGAGTATTGTGACCATCAAAGTTGCATATGGGGTATTATTACTTTCTAGGTCAAAAATGTGGAGGGCACTAGCAAAGGGCATTAATGTTTTCTAGGAGGCAATTTTACTCTAGAGAGCAAAAAGGAGTCATTATTACTATGTAAGGGGCACATAGTGGTGGCATTATTATGTGGGGCGGTAAGAGGAGCCGTTATTGTACCACACAGTAGGTGCAGTAATAGGGACACATATGGCAGCAGCGGCTCAGTATTGGGGTATCAGCAGGATGAGGAGTTTGTGCAGATTGGGGAAGATGGGGACAGTGCAGAAAATGTGAGGAGTCAGATGTGTTGTTGTCATGTCAGTGTGGGCCAGATGGAAAAGATGGGAAAGTGAATGACTCCATCAGAGAAAACGTCAGCTGTAAGTCACCATCTATGACTGTAGTGTAATCTCTTATATGGTCTGCAGAACTGGTATCTACCACTATATGGTCACATTATGGCAGTAAAATCAATGTTTGTTTTTGTATATAGATTTATTTTCAATAACAGCGCGGTCATATTCTGAGGTTCCACTATATTCACAATTAGAGTGCGCAACCGTAGTTGTAATCAGGGTTAGCTGGTTAGGGGCCCACTCAGGTGTTTCGCCCCCCCTAAGGTGAAACCCTAGCTACGCCTCTGGCCATTATGAACTGCATAGAGCATTATACGTGGCACATTGTTATATGGAGCATCTTATGGGGCCATAGTGAACTGTTTGGAGCATTATATGTGGCACATTGTTATATGGAGCATCTTATGGGGCCATAGTGAACTGTATGGAGCATTAGATGGGGCACATTGTTATATGGAGCATCTTATGGGGCCATAAAGAACTGCATGGAGCATTATATGGGGCACATTGTTATATGGAGCATCTTATGGGGCCATAATGAACTGCATGGAGTATTATATGTGGCACACTTTTATATGGAGCATCTTGTGGGGCCATAATCAGCATTTGTGCAGCATTATATGGGGCATAATAGTCTATGGGGCATCTTATGGGGCCCATCATAGATTTTATGGAGCATTATATGGGGCATATTTTGTATGGAGCATCTTATGGGGCCCATCATCAACTGTATGGAGCATTATATGAGGCTCCTGATTCAATATGGATATTCAAAAACACTTAACCTACTGATGTCTCAATTAATTTTACTTTTATTGGTATCTGTTTTTATTTTTGACATTTACTGGTAGCTCCTGCATTTTCCACCCTAGGCTTATACTCGAGTCATTAAGTTTTCCCAGTTTTTTGTTGCAAAATTAGGGGGGGTCGGCTTATACTCGGGTCGGCTTATACTCAAGAATATACGGTATCTAACGTTTGTGAACTAAAAAAGTTGCATTGCATTTTTAGGTGAAATTTCAGTACAAAAGAGGCAGGAATCAAACAAACCCAAAAGAATAGAGGGTCACCAATTCTCTATATAGAAAAGTGGTCGGAACTTGCCAATTTAAGTGTATATGGAGGTGTCTCATGGCTGTCCCCTGGAGACATATATCAGAGAAATGAATTATGGGGCACGTTAGATTTCAACATGCCCAATCCTTTGTTCTCAGAAGATAAGTCACTGGCAGAGAGATGTCTGCCAGCAACTTTTTCCTTCTCTACATTGAATACAAGTGGAGTCGAGAGTAATAGTAGTACATAGCAATCTTATCTACATGTTCTCCTTAAAATTTCCTAAACTTACAAGTTTGAAACCACAAGTCATTATCAGATAGCCTTATCACAGCCGTGACAGCTCATTTGTTTTACCAGTGAATAGCAGCATTACTTGGAAAGTGTACCGCCATCATTGTGTAGTTACCTGACAGTCTTTTTGTAAAAAAAAATAATAAAAAATTATATTTGTCTTTAATCTTGTCCGTCGCTGAGCTCCTTCACATTAACAGCGCACTACATATTTTTTGAAAATGCAAATGTCAAAAGCATTAAGCATGCGTTCAATCACTGGGGGAAAAATGCACTTTACAACAAATTCTCAATATGTAAGTTTCACTTTTTGCAGCTGACTCGTTAAATCTGGGCACTATAAAAACTGCAAAATTGCTGAGGATGATTCTAGAGATAAAAAGTAAAGTTGAGCTGATAAAATAATTTGGAATGTGCCACATATACCTTTCTGTTAGTACATTTAGCATGTGCATTAAAGATGACATAAACTTAACCCCTATCCACATCTAGGGCATATAAACTGCTGGGTACCCTCCATTAGTAGCTCCAACTGAGAGATGCAAACAAACAGAAGTGGACTCAGGCCAAATATTACAAGGCCAGCTAGTCATGTAAGAGAGAACACTGCTATACTGTAAAAACATCGTCAGGTCAATGAATGAATGATTCGCCACAAGACTTTTAAACCCCACAAAGAGGCTTAACTTCAGAGGTGCAGAGGTTGCAGTCAGGCCTGGCCCAAAGGATCCATTTGGCTTATATAGCAAGACAAAAATTATAAATAAGGTGAGAATACCTGAGGGCCCTGTTGGAGATTTTGCATTGGGGCCCAAGAGCTTCAAGTTATGCTACTAGCCCAACTGTCTTTCTCACAGAGACATGCCAGAAGCATCATAAGGATGGCACACTATGAGAGCACAGAATGAAGCGCCCACCTACCCCCTCATGTTAAAAGCGTCTGTCAGAGATTAACAGCTTAACAGCCACAGGCGGAGCTCCAATCCACCCTTGGCTGTTAAAGGCAGATGATGGCTGAACAACAGCCATCATCTGCTGGGAAATATGTAGGCTTGGCGGATGAGCCTGCACAAAATCAGGGAGACAGCATATGACGTACCAGTATGTGATATGTCTGACTATAAAGTATTTTGCTATTAACTTATCTTGTAGCACTGTGTAATCCCTGTGTGTAAAATTAATCTTATGGCAGGTTCACACAGGGGTATTTTATGTTCCATATACAGACCATCATGCCTAGACTTACCCCAGGTCTCCCAACTTGGACTTGGAACTTGTTAGACACATTTGAGGCTGTAAGTTTGGGAGAGCCGCCATCAGGTATTGTGGTGCGTATACTGATTGTGAAATACGCTCGTGTGGACCCGATCTCACTGATATCTCTGCAGCAATCACCAGCACCAGGTCCAGTAGCAAACTACGAGGATAATAATGCTGGCAGCAGTCTATTTACATTTTTTTAGAGCGTTTGAATATACATAGTAACATAGTAACATAGTTAGTAAGGCCAAAAAAAGACATTTGTCCATCCAGTTCAGCCTATATTCCATCAGAATAAATCCCCAGATCTACGTCCTTCTACAGAACCTAATTGTATGATACAATATTGTTCTGCTCCAGGAAGACATCCAGGCCTCTCTTGAACCCCTCGACTGAGTTCGCCATCACCACCTCCTCAGGCAAGCAATTCCAGATTCTCACTGCCCTAACAGTAAAGAATCCTCCTCTATGTTGGTGGAAAAACCTTCTCTCCTCCAGACGCAAAGAATGCCCCCTTGTGCCCGTCACCTTCCTTGGTATAAACAGATCCTCAGCGAGATATTTGTATTGTCCCCTTATATACTTATACATGGTTATTAGATCGCCCCTCAGTCATCTTTTTTCTAGACTAAATAATCCTAATTTCGCTAATCTATCTGGGTATTGTAGTTCTCCCATCCCCTTTATTAATTTTGTTGCCCTCCTTTGTACTCTCTCTAGTTCCATTATATCCTTCCTGAGCACCGGTGCCCAAAACTGGACACAGTACTCCATGTGCGGTCTAACTAGGGATATAGTGGGGCAAATTTATCAAATGAATGAAATGATGGGGTGAATTGGTGTTTTTGTAGATTTTTCACTAGATACTACTAAGAAGTCTACCTCATGACACTAAATGAGTTAAATTGGCCCTAAGTCTCAGGAGTTGAGCCTATTCCTACACATGGCAGGTGCCAGTTGTGTAATAAAGCAGAAACCTGCCTCTTAAGGCAGTGAACTGAACTTGCTCCAATCACTGCTGTTTAACAAATGAACCCCCCTGAAAAAGTGATAAAAATGACAAAAAGAATGAATGTATGCACAGCCATGAAAAAAAAGGCTTGCTGTGCATGCATATGTTCCATTCTATGTCCATTCCCCTAGCGGCTTCCACTTCCATGTTATATATATGGAATTTAAAAAAAAAAACTCTGGTGGGAAATCTGGGGACATCAGTAAAATAGCTTCAGGGAAAACACGCCAGCGTTTCCCTGAAGTGACTTCAGCTTCAACAACTGTGTGGGTATACAAGTATCATGTACATACCCTTAGATGTTTGATCTTGGGGGCATTGTGTTAAGATGCTCATCGACCAGATTACTATGGCAATCAAGGATTTTCATTAGGCCATTTTGGTTTTCCTACGAAGCTCACCAGATACCAAGTATTGTGGTGTACTGTCCAAACAATTAAAGGTTCACAAGTTGTGGTTTTTTGTATTAAAACTTTAAAACAAAAACCCCTTTGCCTACATTCTGCCCTATAGGGCAAATACAGTGAATAAAAACAAATAAAAACACAATTTTTTTGTGTGTGTGGGGGGAATTTGTGTTTTTTTGTGTTCATCTTGCGCCCTCCCCCCAAAAAAAAATATGTGAGAAAAAGCGATGAAAAAGATTTATATGCATTGTTGGGAATTTTTTTTGCAACATTCACAAGTTATTAATTTATACATTGATACACTTTTTGAACATATACATATCTACAATATAAAGCTGAATGTGTGTGTGTGTGTGTATGTCCGGGATTGGCATCTGCACCGTCGCAGCTACAGCCACAAAATTTTGCAGTCACACGTCTGGACCCCGAGAGCGTCATAGGCTATGTTGTGAGGCAAAATTTTAACCCCGCGCGTTCCAATTCACCAAACAATTTTGCCCCTATCTACATAATGGGGAAAAAAGTGAAAGGAAAAGTGTTGGAGGCGTCGCAGCTACAGAAACAAAATTTTGCACAGTCACACGTCTGGACCCTGAGAGTGTCATAGGCTACGTTGTGAGGTGAAATTTTAACCCCGCGCTTTCCAATTCACCAAACAATTTTGCCCCTATCTACATAATGGGGAAAAAGTGAAATGAAAAGTGTTGGAGGCGTCGCAGCTACAGCCACAAAATTTTGCACAGTCACACGTCTGGACCCTGAGAGCGTCATAGGCTATGCTGTGAGGTGAAATTTTAACCCCGCGCTTTCCAATTCACCAAACAATTTTGCCCCTATCTACATAATGGGGAAAAAAGTGAAAGGAAAAGTCTTGGAGGCCTCGAAGCTACAGCCACAAAATTTTGCAAAGTCACACGTCTGGACCCTGAGAGCGTCATAGACTATGTTGTGAGGTGAAATTTTAACCCCGCGCTTTCCAATTCACCAAACTATTTTTCCCTTATCTACATAATGGGGAAAAGTGAAAGGAAAAGTGTTGGAGGCAAATTGACAGCTGCCAGATGTGAACAAGGGGGACTGTCATGATCCCAATGGCAGGGGATCACAAAAGGACAAGCACAAAAGCAAAACAAGCTCTAGGGTGATGGAACCTGAGCTGACCGCGATACTGAACCTAACACACAACTAGCTGTAGCCGGGGAACGTGCCTACGATGATTCTAGACGTCTCGCGCCAGCCGAAGAACTAACTTCCCCTATTAGAAGAAACACAGACCTCTCTTGCCTCCAGTGAAACACCCCACAGAAATAGCAGCCCCCCACATGTAATAACGGTGAAATGAGAGGAAAGCACATACGTAGTTATGAAAACAGATTCAGCAAAATGAGGCCCGCTAAAGCTAGATAGCAGAGGATACAAAAGTGAACTGCGCGGTCAGCGAAAAACCCTTCAAAAAAACCATCCTGAAATCACTTGAACTCATGTGCCAACTCATGGAACATGAGGAGTAATTTCAGCCCACAAGAGCAACCAGCAACAAGAAATCACATATCTGCAAGCTGGACAAGACAAAAATAAAGCAAAACGTGGAACAGGAAAATCAAAACTTAGCTTGTCCTGAAGATTACAGAAGCGGGTAGCAGAGGTAAAAAGACACACTGATTACATTGATAGCCGGCGAGGAAATGACAAGAAAGCCAGGCTAAATAGGAAACTCCCATATCCTGATGGAACAGGTGGACACCAGAGACCGCAGAGAACACAAGTCACCCAGTACCACCAGTAACCACCAGAGGGAGCCCAAAAACAGAACTCACAACAGTACCCCCCCCTTGAGGAGGGGTCACCGAACCCTCACGAGAACCACCAGGGCGACCAGGATGAGCCCTATGAAATGCACGGACCAAATCGGCAGCATGAACATCAGAGGCAACCACCCAAGAATTATCCTCCTGACCATAACCCTTCCACTTGACCAAATACTGGAGCTTCCGTCTGGAAACACGAGAATCCAAGATCTTCTCCACAACATACTCCAATTCTCCCTTCACCAGCACCGGAGCAGGAGGCTCGAGCGAAGGAACAACAGGTACCTCATACCTCCGCAACAACGACCGATGGAACACATTATGAATAGCAAACGATGCCGGGAGATCCAAACGAAACGACACAGGGTTAAGAATTTCCAAGATCCTATAGGGACCGATGAACCGAGGCTTGAACTTAGGAGAAGAGACCTTCATAGGAACAAAACGAGAAGACAACCACACCAAGTCCCCAACACGAAGACGAGGACCCACGCGGCGACGGCGATTAGCAAAATGCTGAGCTCTCTCCTGGGACAACTTCAAATTGTCCACCACATGACTCCAAATCTGATGCAACCTATCCACCACCATGTCCACTCCAGGACAATCAGAAGGCTCCACCTGACCAGAGGAAAAACGAGGATGAAACCCCGAATTACAAAAGAAAGGAGAAACCAAGGTAGCAGAACTAGCCCGATTATTAAGGGCAAATTCGGCAAGCGGCAAAAAGGTAACCCAGTCATCTTGATCAGCAGAAACAAAACACCTTAAATAAGTTTCTAAGGTCTGATTAGTTCGTTCAGTCCGGCCATTCGTCTGGGGATGGAATGCAGACGAAAAGGACAAATCAATGCCCATCTTAGCACAGAACGTCCGCCAAAATCTAGACACAAACTGGGATCCCCTGTCAGAAAAGATGTTCTCCGGAATACCATGCAAACGAACCACGTTCTGAAAAAACAGAGGGACCAACTCAGAGGAGGAAGGTAACTTAGGCAAGGGTACAAGATGAACCATCTTAGAAAAGCGGTCACACACAACCCAGATGACGGACATTTTTTGAGAGACAGGAAGATCCGAAATAAAGTCGATGGAAATGTGCGTCCAAGGCCTCTTTGGGATAGGCAAAGGTGACAACAATCCACTGGCCCGAGAACAGCAAGGCTTAGCCCGAGCGCAAACTTCACAAGACTGCACAAAAGAACGCACATCCCTCGACAAGGAAGGCCACCAAAAAGACCTGGCCACCAAGTCTCTAGTACCAAATATTCCAGGATGACCTGCCAACGCAGAAGAATGGACCTCGGAGATGACTCTACTGGTCCAATTATCCGGAACAAACAGTCTTTCAGGCAGACAACGATCAGGTTTATCCGCCTGAAACTCCTGCAAAGCACGTCGCAAGTCCGGAGAGACAGCCGACAAAATCACCCCATCCCTCAGGATACCAGTAGGCTCAGAATTTCCAGGGGAGTCAGGCACAAAACTCCTAGAAAGAGCATCCGCCTTCACATTCTTTGAACCTGGCAGGTATGAAACCACAAAATTGAAACGGGAGAAAAACAGTGACCAACGAGCCTGTCTAGGATTCAGACGCTTGGCAGACTCAAGGTACATCAGATTTTTGTGATCAGTAAAGACCACCACACGATGTCTAGCACCCTCAAGCCAATGACGCCACTCCTCAAATGCCCACTTCATGGCTAAAAGCTCCCGATTACCAACATCATAATTCCGTTCAGCGGGCGAAAATTTTCTAGAAAAGAACGCACATGGCTTCATCACTGAGCCATCGGAGCTTCTCTGCGACAAAACCGCCCCCGCTCCAATCTCGGAAGCATCAACCTCAACCTGAAAAGGAAGCGACGCATCTGGCTGACGCAACACAGGAGCGGAAGAAAACCGGCGCTTAAGTTCCTGAAAGGCCACCACAGCCGCAGGAGACCAATCCGCAACATCAGCACCCTTCTTAGTCAAATCCGTCAAAGGTTTAACAACACTAGAAAAATTAGCTATGAAACGACGATAAAAATTAGCAAAGCCCAAGAACTTCTGTAGACTCTTAAGAGATGTAGGCTGCGTCCAGTCACAAATAGCCTGAACCTTGACGGGATCCATCTCAATAGTAGAAGGGGAAAAAATATACCCCAAAAAAGAAATCTTCTGGACTCCAAAGAGACACTTTGAACCCATTACAAACAAAGAATTGGCCCGCAGGACCTGAAACACCTTCCTGACCTGCTGAACATGGGACTCCCAGTCATCAGAAAAAACCAAAACATCATCCAAATACACGATCATAAATTTATCCAGATATTCACGGAAAATATCGTGCATAAAGGACTGGAAGACAGAAGCAGCATTAGAAAGTCCAAAAGGCATCACCAAATACTCGAAATGGCCCTCAGGCGTATTAAATGCGGTTTTCCACTCATCACCCTGCTTTATCCGCACAAGATTATACGCACCCCGAAGATCAATCTTAGTGAACCATCTAGCCCCCTTAATGCGAGCGAACAAATCAGTCAACAATGGCAAAGGATACTGATATTTGACTGTAATCTTATTCAAAAGACGATAATCTATACAAGGCCTCAAGGAACCATCTTTCTTGGCCACGAAAAAAAACCTGCTCCCAAAGGGGACAAAGATGGACGGATATGTCCCTTTTCCAAGGACTCCTTAACATAATTCCGCATAGCAGCATGCTCTGGCACTGACAGATTGAACAAACGACCTTTAGGAAACTTACTGCCAGGAATCAAATCTATAGCACAATCGCAATCCCTGTGAGGAGGAAACGAACTGAGCTTAGGCTCCTCAAAAACATCCCGATAATCAGACAAAAATACAGGAACCTCAGAAGGAGTAGATGAAGCAATAGAAATCGGAGGTGCATCATCATGAACCCCCTGACATCCCCAGCTTAACACAGACATTGTTTTCCAGTCCAGGACTGGGTTATGAGTTTGTAACCATGGCAGACCAAGCACTAAGACATCATGTAAATTGTACAGTACCAGAAAGCGAATCACCTCCTGATGAACGGGAGTCATACGCATGGTCACTTGTGTCCAGTACTGAGGTTTATTCATAGCCAAAGGTGTAGAGTCAATTCCTTTCAAAGGAATAGGAACTTCCAGAGGCTCCAGACTAAACCCACAGCGATTGGCAAATGACCAATCCATAAGACTCAGGGCAGCGCCTGAATCCACATAGGCATCGACGGAAATGGATGATAAAGAACAAATCAGAGTCACAGACAGAATGAACTTAGACTGTAAAGTACCAATGGCAGCAGACTTATCAACCTTTTTTGTGCGTTTAGAGCATGCTGATATAACATGAGCTGAATCACCACAATAAAAACACAACCCATTTTTCCGCCTATAGTTTTGCCGTTCACTTCTGGACTGAATTCTATCACATTGCATTGTCTCAGGTGCCTGTTCAGAAGACACCGCCAAATGGTGCACAGGTTTGCGCTCCCGTAAACGCCGATCAATCTGAATAGCCATAGTCATGGACTCATTCAGACCTGTAGGCGCCGGGAACCCCACCATAACATCTTTAATGGCCTCAGAAAGGCCATCTCTGAATTTTGCAGCCAGAGCGCGCTCATTCCATTGAGTAAGCACCGACCATTTCCGAAATTTCTGACAATATATTTCTGCTTCATCTTGCCCCTGAGAGAGAGCCAATAAAGCTTTTTCAGCCTGAATCTCTTGGTTAGGTTCCTCATAGAGCAAACCCAATGCCAGAAAAAACGCATCCACATTAAGCAACGCAGGATCCCCTGGTGCCAATGCCCAATTCTGAGGGTCACCCCGCAGGAAAGATATAATAATCTTGACCTGCTGAGCATGGTCTCCAGAGGAACGAGATTTCAATGAAAGAAACAACTTGCAATTGTTCCTAAAATTCAGAAAACTAGATCTATCTCCAGAAAAAAACTCTGGGATAGGAATTCTAGGTTCAGACATAGGAGCATGTACAACAAAATCTTGTATATTTTGAACCTTAGCAGCAAGATTATTCAGACTGGAAGCCAAACTCTGGACGTCCATGATAAACAGCTGAGGTCAGAGCCATTCAAGGATTAAGAGGAGGATAGAAGCAGCCAGGCTGCAATTAAGGCTAGGCAGCAACCTCTGGGAGAGGAAAAAAAAAAAAAAAAAACTTCCTCAGACTACTTTTCCTCCTACTTCAGCCAATACGATTACCACTTTTTGGCCGGCTATACTGTCATGATCCCAATGGCAGGGGATCACAAAAGGACAAGCACAAAAGCAAAACAAGCTCTAGGGTGATGGAACCTGAGCTGACCGCGATACTGAACCTAACACACAACTAGCTGTAGCCGGGGAACGTGCCTACGATGATTCTAGACGTCTCGTGCCAGCCGAAGAACTAACTTCCCCTATTAGAAGAAACACAGACCTCTCTTGCCTCCAGTGAAACACCCCACAGAAATAGCAGCCCCCCACATGTAATAACGGTGAAATGAGAGGAGAGCACATACGTAGTTATGAAAACAGATTCAGCAAAATGAGGCCCGCTAAAGCTAGATAGCAGAGGATACAAAAGTGAACTGCGCGGTCAGCGAAAAACCCTTCAAAAAACCATCCTGAAATTACTTGAACTCATGTGCCAACTCATGGAACATGAGGAGTAATTTCAGCCCACAAGAGCAACCAGCAACAAGAAATCACATATCTGCAAGCTGGACAAGACAAAAATAAAGCAAAACGTGGAACAGGAAAATCAAAACTTAGCTTGTCCTGAAGATTACAGAAGCGGGTAGCAGAGGTAAAAAGACACACTGATTACATTGATAGCCGGCGAGGAAATGACAAGAAAGCCAGGCTAAATAGGAAACTCCCATATCCTGATGGAACAGGTGGACACCAGAGACCGCAGAGAACACAAGTCACCCAGTACCACCAGTAACCACCAGAGGGAGCCCAAAAACAGAACTCACAACAGGGGACTTAAAGAATGAGAGCGATGGCGCCAAAGAGTATATACCGATCAGTTCCTAAGGTGGGGCCCCGACATGAGATACTCACCACACATGGGGATATGAACACACACAAAATGTGCCACACACTACCACGTGCTTGAACACATATACCACCATCAGCACACATTTCACCACACATACACCAACCTTGCCACATAAAAGTCGAAACACAAAAGTCGCCGCTCAAAACTCACCACGCGCAAAACTCGCCACATGCAAAAACTAGGCTCACGCAAAACTCGCCACAAGTGCAAAACTCACCTCATGGAAAACTCGCCACACGCAAAACTTGCACACGCGGAAAAATTGCCACATGCACAAAATTTGCAACACATGCAAAAGTTGCCTCACACAAAACTTGCACATACTCAAAAGGCACCAGACATAAAACTCACCACGCGCAAAACTCGCGATGCGCAAAACTTGCTGCACACAACTTGCTACACTAACCTGTCACATGCAACTCGACACACAAAAAGTTGCTACACGCATGTTGCCACACAAAACTCATCTCACAAAAGTCACTACATGCATGTCGCCACACACAACTCAACACACACAACTTGACAGACGAAACTCGCCCTAAAACACACACAAGTCTGGTATTAGCCTTCAAAAATAAAAATCTGATTAATAAGCAGACAACCTACAAGAGCAACAAATGTACCATATAGGAAATACAGCAGCTGTCAGTCACATGACCTGTCTATTATGTGTATGTGTGAGCTAATATATACTGCCAGGGGGAGGGCTTCCTGTTGGCTGGGGATTTATCAGGCTGCCAATTTATCTTACAAATACTGAGGTAAAAATACTGAGCAAATAACGTGTTAACGAGGTCTAATACAGGAGATCACACAGGTATATACTATATACAGGGGAGATGACACACAGATATATACTATATACAGGAGAGATGACACAGGTATATACTATATAGAGGAGGAGATGACATACAGGTACATACTATATACAGGAGGAGATGACATACAGGTATATACTATATACAGGAGGAGATGACACACAGGTATATACTATATACAGGAGCAGATTACCTACAGGTATATACTATATACAGGAGGAGATGACATACAGGTATATGCTATATATAGAAGATGACATACAGGTATATACTATATACAGGAGATGACACACAGATATATACTATATACAGGGGAGATGACACACAGGTATATACTATATACAGGAGGAGATGACATACAGGTATATACTATATATAGAAGGAGATGAAATACAGGTATGTACTATATAAAGGAGGAGATGACATACAGGTATATACTATATATAGGAGGAGATGACATACAGGTATATACTATATATAGGAGGAGATGACATACAGGTATATACTATATACAGGGGAGATGACACACAGCAGGTATATACTATATACAGGGGAGATTACATACAGGTATATACTATATACAGGAGATGACATACAGATGTATACTATATATAAGGGAGATGACAAACATGTATATACTGAGGTGAAAATGAGAGGTGTGAGGTGAAAATGAAAAGGTGTGAGTGCAAAATGAGAGGAGTGAGGGAAAATAGTGTAGTGATCGGAAAATGACAGATGTGAGGTTGAAATGACAAGCGTTAGGGGGGAATGAGAGGAGTGAGGGAGAAAATGAGAGGTGTGAGGGAGAAAATGAGAGATGTGAGGGGGAAAATTAAAGATGTGATTGGGAAAATGAGAGGCGTGATGGGAAAATAAGAGAAGTGACGTGCTATAACTAACCACAGATATTTACTATGCCCAGGCAACGCCGGGCTCTTCAGCTAGTCTACTATATAAAGCTGAATGTGTGTATGTGTGTGTGTGTGTGTGTATGTGTGTGTGTATGTCCGGGATTGGTATCTGCACCGTCGCAGCTACAGCCACAAAATTTTGCACAGTCACACGTCTGGACCCCGAGAGCGTCATAGGCTATATTGTGAGGCAAAATTTTAACCCCGTGCATTCCAATTCACCAAACAATCTTGCCCTTATCCACATAATGGGGAAAAAGTGAAAGGAAAAGTGTTGGAGGCAAATTGACAGCTGCCAGATGTGAACAAGGGGGATTTAAAGAGTGAGAGCGATGGCGCCAAAGAATATATACCGTACAGTTGCTAAGGTGGGGCCCCGACATGGGATACTCACCACACACGGGGATATGAACACACACACACAAAATGCGCCATACACTACCACGTGCTTGAACACATATACCACCCTCAGCACACATTTCACCACACATACACCAACCTCACCACATAAAAGTCGAAACACAAAAGTCGCCGCTCAAAACTCGCCACGCGCAAAACACGCCACGTGCAAAACTAGGCTCACGCAAAACTCGCCACACGTGCAAAACTCACCTCATGGAAAACTCGCCACACGCGGAAAAATTGCCACATGCACAAAAGTTGCAACACATGCAAAAGTTGCTTCACACAAAACTTGCACATACTCAAAACGCACCACACATAAAACTCGCAACGCGCAAAAACTCGCCATGTGCAAAACTTGCTGCACACAACTTGCTACACTAACCTGTCACATGCAACTCGACACATAAAAAGTTGCTACACGCATGTCGCCACACAAAACTCATCTCACAAAAGTCGCTACATGCATGTCGCCACATGCAACTCAACACACACAACTTGACACATGAAACTCGCCCTAAAACACACACAAGTCAGGTATTATCCTTCAAAAAAAAAAAACTCTGATTAATAAGCAGACAAACTACAAGAGCAACAACTGTACCATATAGGAAATACGGCAGCTGTCAGTCACGACCTGTCTATTATGTGTATGTGTGAGCTAATACAGTGGGGCAAAAAAGTATTTAGTCAGTCAGCAATAGTGCAAGTTCCACCACTTAAAAAGATGAGAGGCGTCTGTAATTTACATCATAGGTAGACCTCAACTATGGGAGACAAACTGAGAAAAAAAAATCCAGAAAATCACATTGTCTGTTTTTTTAACATTTTTTTTGCATTTTATGGTGGAAAATAAGTATTTGGTCAGAAACAAACAATCAAGATTTCTGGCTCTCACAGACCTGTAACTTCTTCTTTAAGAGTCTCCTCTTTCCTCCACTCATTACCTGTAGTAATGGCACCTGTTTAAACTTGTTATCAGTATAAAAAGACACCTGTGCACACCCTCAAACAGTCTGACTCTAAACTCCACTATGGTGAAGACCAAAGAGCTGTCAAAGGACACCAGAAACAAAATTGTAGCCCTGCACCAGGCTGGGAAGACTGAATCTGCAATAGCCAACCAGCTTGGAGTGAAGAAATCAACAGTGGGAGCAATAATTAGAAAATGGAAGACATACAAGACCACTGATAATCTCCCTCGATCTGGGGCTCCACGCAAAATCCCACCCCGTGGGGTCAGAATGATCACAAGAACGGTGAGCAAAAATCCCAGAACCACGCGGGGGGACCTAGTAAATGAACTGCAGAGAGCTGGGACCAATGTAACAAGGCCTACCATAAGTAACACACTACGCCACCATGGACTCAGATCCTGCAGTGCCAGACGTGTCCCACTGCTTAAGCCAGTACATGTCCGGGCCCGTCTGAAGTTTGCTAGAGAGCATTTGGATGATCCAGAGGAGTTTTGGGAGAATGTCCTATGGTCTGATGAAACCAAACTGGAACTGTTTGGTAGAAACACAACTTGTCGTGTTTGGAGGAAAAAGAATACTGAGTTGCATCCATCAAACACCATACCTACTGTAAAGCATGGTGGTGGAAACATCATGCTTTGGGGCTGTTTCTCTGCAAAGCGGCCAGGACGACTGATCCGGGTACATGAAAGAATGAATGGGGCCATGTATCGTGAGATTTTGAGTGCAAACCTCCTTCCATCAGCAAGGGCATTGAAGATGAAACGTGGCTGGGTCTTTCAACATGACAATGATCCAAAGCACACCGCCAGGGCAACGAAGGAGTGGCTTCGTAAGAAGCATTTCAAGGTCCTGGAGTGGCCTAGCCAGTCTCCAGATCTCAACCCTATAGAAAACCTTTGGAGGGAGTTGAAAGTCCGTGTTGCCAAGCAAAAAGCCAAAAACATCACTGCTCTAGAGGAGATCTGCATGGAGGAATGGGCCAACATACCAACAACAGTGTGTGGCAACCTTGTGAAGACTTACAGAAAACGTTTGACCTCTGTCATTGCCAACAAAGGATATATTACAAAGTATTGAGATGAAATTTTGTGTCTGACCAAATACTTATTTTCCACCATAATATGCAAATAAAATGTTAAAAAAACAGACAATGTGATTTTCTGGATTTTTTTTCTCAGTTTGTCTCCCATAGTTGAGGTCTACCTATGATGTAAATTACAGCCGCCTCTCATCTTTTTAAGTGGTGGAACTTGCACTATTGCTGACTGGCTAAATACTTTTTTGCCCCACTGTATATACTGCCAGGGGGGAGGGCTTCCTGTTGGCTGGGGATTTATCAGGCTGCCAATTTAACTTAAAAATACTGAGGTAAAAATACTGAGCAAATAACGTGTGAACGAGGTCTAATACAGGAGGAGATGACACACAGCTATATACTATATACAGGAGGAGATGACACACAGGTATATACTATATACAGGGGAGATGACACACACATATATACTATATACAGGGGAGATGATACAGGTATATACTATATACAGGAGGAGATGACATACAGGTATATACTATATACAGGAGCAGATGACACACAGGTATATACTATATACAGGAGGAGATGACATACAGGTATATACTATATACAGGAGGAGATGACACAGGTATATACTATATACAGGGGAGATGACACACACATATACAGTGGGGCAAAAAAGTATTTAGTCAGTCAGCAATAGTGCAAGTTCCACCACTTAAAAAGATGAGAGGCGTCTGTAATTTACATCATAGGTAGACCTCAACTATGGGAGACAAACTGAGAAAAAATAATCCAGAAAATCACATTGTCTGTTTTTTTTATCATTTTTTTTGCATACTATGGTGGAAAATAAGTATTTGGTCAGAAACAAACAATCAAGATTTCTGGCTCTCACAGACCTGTAATTTCTTCTTTAAGAGTCTCCTCTTTCCTCCACTCATTACCTGTAGTAATGGCACCTGTTTAAACTTGTTATCAGTATAAAAAGACACCTGTGCACACCCTCAAACAGTCTGACTCCAAACTCCACTATGGTGAAGACCAAAGAGCTGTCAAAGGACACCAGAAACAAAATTGTAGCCCTGCACCAGGCTGGGAAGACTGAATCTGCAATAGCCAACCAGCTTGGAGTGAAGAAATCAACAGTGGGAGCAATAATTAGAAAATGGAAGACATACAAGACCACTGATAATCTCCCTCGATCTGGGGCTTCACGCAAAATCCCACCCCGTAGGGTCAGAATGATCACAAGAACGGTGAGCAAAAATCCCAGAACCACGCGGGGGGACCTAGTGAATGAACTGCAGAGAGCTGGGATCAATGTAACAAGGCCTACCATAAGTAACACACTACGCCACCATGGACTCAGATCCTGCAGTGCCAGACGTGTCCCACTGCTTAAGCCAGTACATGTCCGGGCCCGTCTGAAGTTTGCTAGAGAGCATTTGGATGATCCAGAGGAGTTTTGGGAGAATGTCCTATGGTCTGATGAAACCAAACTGGAACTGTTTGGTAGAAACACAACTTGTCGTGTTTGGAGGAAAAAGAATACTGAGTTGCATCCATCAAACACCATACCTACTGTAAAGCACGGTGGTGGAAACATCATGCTTTGGGGCTGTTTCTCTGCAAAGGGGCCAGGACAACTGATCCGGGCACATGAAAGAATGAATGGGGCCATGTATCGTGAGATTTTGAGTGCAAACCTCCTTCCATCAGCAAGGGCATTGAAGATGAAACGTGGCTGGGTCTTTCAACATGACAATGATCCAAAGCACACCGCCAGGGCAACGAAGGAGTGGCTTCGTAAGAAGCATGTCAAGGTCCTGGAGTGGCCTAGCCAGTCTCCAGATCTCAACCCTATAGAAAACCTTTGGAGGGAGTTGAAAGTCCGTGTTGCCAAGCGAAAAGCCAAAAACATCACTGCTCTAGAGGAGATCTGCATGGAGGAATGGGCCAACATACCAACAACAGTGTGTGGCAACCTTGTGAAGACTTACAGAAAACGTTTGACCTCTGTCATTGCCAACAAAGGATATATTACAAAGTATTGAGATGAAATTTTGTTTCTGACCAAATACTTATTTTCCACCATAATATGCAAATAAAATGTTAAAAAAACAGACAATGTGATTTTCTGGATTTTTTTTCTCAGTTTGTCTCCCATAGTTGAGGTCTACCTATGATGTAAATTACAGACGCCTCTCATCTTTTTAAGTGGTGGAACTTGCACTATTGCTGACTGACTAAATACTTTTTTGCCCCACTGTATACTATATACAGGGGAGATGATACAGGTATATACTATATACAGGAGGAGATGACATACAGGTATATACTATATACAGGAGGAGATGATACACACATATATACTATATACAGGAGCAGATGACACACAGTTATATACTATATACAGGGGAGATGACACACACAGGTATATACTATATACAGGAGGAGATGACACACAGGTATATACTATATACAGGAGCAGATGACATGCAGGTATATACTATATACAGGAGGAGATGACTTACAGGTATATACTATATACAAGAGGAGATGACACAGGTATATACTATATACAGGAGGAGATGACATACAGGTATATACTATATAAAAGAGGAGATGACACATAGGTATATAGAGGAGGTGATGACATACAGCAGGTATATACTATATACAGGGGAGATGACATACAGGTATATACTATATACAGGAGATGACATACAGGTATATACTATATATAAGAGGAGATGACATACAGGTATATAGTATATACAGAAGAGATGACATACAGGTATATACTATATACAGGAGGAGATGACACATAGGTATATACAATATACAGGAGGAGATGACACAGCACGTATATGCTATTTACAGGGGAGATGACATACAGGTATATACTATATACAGGAGATGACATACAGGTGTATACTATATATAAGGAGATGACAAACATGTATATACTGAGGGGAAAATGAGAGGTGTGAGGTGAAAATGAGGGGTGTGAGGTGAAAATGAAAAGGTGCGAGTGCAAAATGAGAGGAGTGAGGGAAAATAGTGGAGTGATCGGAAAATGACAGATGTGAGGTCGAAATGACAAGTGTTAGGGGGGAATGAGAGGAGTGAGGGGGAAAATAAGAGGAGTGAGGGGGAAAATGAGAGGTGTAAGGGAGAAAATGAGAGATGTGAGGGGGAAAATGAGAGGCGTGATGGGAAAATAAGAGAAGTGAGGTGCTATAACTAACCACAGATATTTACTATGCCAGGCAACGCCGGGCTCTTCAGCTAGTTAACATATAAAGAGTCCCAAAATTTTGTATAGACATAGTTACTGGGCAATTTTTCCACCAAATGCACACCATGTATACAAAAAAAAAAAAAAACTCTGCGGAATTGCATTGTTTTTCACCATTTCACTACACTTTAAATTTTTTTTCAGGTTTTTCAATTTAGTAAATAGTGAAGTGAATGCTAAACTAATCAAATTTACAGAGGATGCAAAGCTAAGAGGTATAGCTAACACAAGAGAAGACAGAGAGAGGATTCAAAAGGATCTAGATAAGCTTCAAGAATGGGCAGTGACTAATAGAATGGTAGGCTGCTTTCACACATCAGGTTTTTGGTTTCAGGCACAATCCGGCAGTTTCAGGCACAATCTGGATCAGTTTTTTTCTTATGCCTGATCCGTTTTTTCCCCATAGAGTTGTATTACTGCCGGATTGTGCCTGAAGGACATGCGTTTCATCTGTTTTGTGCCGGATCCGTCCCTTCAGGCTTTTTTGCCGGACACAAAAAACGTCTCCTGCAACGTTTGTTGTGTCCGGCGAAAAAGCCTGAAGGGACGTTTCCGGCAATAAACGCATGGAACTGATATGTGAAAGAACATTTCCGGCGACCGAATCTGTTTTTAACACACTGAGCATGCCCAGAAGCTTTGTTTTTGATTCTGGCATGGAGATATCTCTCTCTCTCTCTCTCTCTCTCTCTCTCCAAAAACCATGCCCAGGAACTCAAAAACCATGCGCAGAACATAGAGCCGGATCCAGCTAAAAAAAGGATCCGGTGCTTCAGTTTGCATCCGTTTTTTTCAATATGTACACCGGATCCGTTTTTTATGAAATTTGCCGGATTGTGCCTGAAACCAAAAACCTGATGTGTGAAAGTAGCCTTACAGGGAGAAATGCAAGATTCTACATCTGGAGAAGAAAATCGAAAATTACATCTACAGAATGGGAGGAATAGAGCTAAGCAACAGCACATGTGAAAAAGACTTGCTTATACTAAGGCCGGCGTCACACACAGCGTAAAACAATACGGTCCGTATATTACGGCCGTAATACGCTGAAAAGTCCCGAAAAAAGTGGTCCGTAGCTCCTCCGTAGGCAGGGTGTGTCAGCGTTTTTTGCGCATGGCATCCTCCGTATGTAATCCGTATGGCATCCGTACTGCGTGGTTTTCTCGCAGGCTAGCAAAACCAACATACCGCTATAGAAGTGATCCATGTGTCCCAAAAAGAAAAGAAAATATATATATACTGTCTATATATATATATATATATATATATATATGTCAGTAGACACATATATTAGAGAGAAAAGCCGGTAATTCAGTGCGGTGTACAGTAAAATCACACTGACAGCTTACAGTAGAATAGGTAGAATAAATGTGTACACGTAGAATAGGTATATATATATATATATGTCAGTGAGACACATATATGTATATATATTAACCCCTTAAGCCCCGAGGGTGGTTTGCACGTTAATGACCGGGCCAATTTTTACAATTCTGACCACTGTCCCTTTATGAGGTTATAACTCTGGAACGCTTCAACGGATCTTGGCGATTCTGACATTGTTTTCTCGTGACATATTGTACTTCATTTTAGTAGTAACATTTATTCGATATAACTTGCGTTTATTTGTGAAAAAAATGGAAATTTGGCGAAAATTTAGAAAGTTTCGCAATTTTCCAACTTTAAATTTTTATGCCCTTAAATCACAGAGATATCTCACGCAAAATACTTAATAAGTAACATTTCCCACATGTCTACTTTACATCAGCACAATTTTGGAACCAAAATTTTTTTTTGTTAGGGAGTTATAAGGGTTAAAAGTTGACCAGCAATTTCTCATTTTTACAACACCATTTTTTTTTAGGGACCACATCTCATTTGATGTCATTTTGAGGGGTCTATATGATAGAAAATACCCAAGTGTGAGACCATTCTAAAAACTGCACCCCTCAAGGTGCTCAAAACCACATTCAAGAAGTTTATTAACCCTTCAGGGGTTTCACAGGAATTTTTGGAATGTTTAAATAAGAATGAATATTTAACTTTTTTTCACACAAAATTTATTTCAGCTCCAATTTGTTTTATTTTACCAAGGGTAACAGGATAAAATGGATGCCAAACATTGTTGTACAATCTGTACTGAGTACGCTGATAGCCCATATGTGGGAGTAAACCACTGTTTGGGCGCATGGCAGAGCTCGGAAGGGAAGGAGCGCCATTTGACTTTTAAATGCAAAATTGACAGGAATTGAGATGGGACGCCATGTTGCGTTTGGAGAGCCACTGATGTGCCTAAACATTGAAACCCCCCACAAGTGACACCATTTTGGAAAGTAGACACCCTAAGGAACTTATCTAGATGTGTGGTGACCACTTTGACCCACCAATTGCTTCACAGAAGTTTATAATGCAGAGCCGTAAAAATAAAAAATCATATTTTTTCACAAAAATGATCTTTTCGCCCCCAATTTTTTATTTTCCCAAGAGTAAGAGAAGAAATTGGACCTCAAAAATTGTTGGCCAATTTGTCCTGAGTACGCTGATACCCCATATATGGGTGTAAACCATTGTTTGGGCGTATGGCAGAGCTCGGAAGGGAAGGAGCGCCATTTGACTTTTCAATGCAAAATTGACTGGAATTGAGATGGGACGCCATGTTGCGTTTGGAGAGCCCCTGATGTGCCTAAACATTGGAACCCCTCACAAGTGACACCATTTTGAAAAGTAGACCCCTTAAGGAACTTATCTAGATGTGTGGTGAGCACTTTGACCCAACAAGTGCTTCACAGAAGTTTATAATGCAGAGCCGTAAAAATAAAAAATCTTATTTTTTCACAAAAATGATCTTTTCGCCCCAAATTTTTTATTTTCCCAAGGGTAAGAGAAGAAATTAGACCACAAAAGTTGTTGTGCAATTTGTCCTGAGTGCGACGATACCCCATATGTGGGGGTAAACCACTTTTTGGGTGCATAGCAGAGCTCGGAAGGGAAGGAGCGCCATTTGACTTTTCAATGCAAAATTGACTGGAATTAAGTTAGGACGCCATGTTGGTTTGGAGAGCCCCTGATGTGCCTAAACATTAAAACCCCCCACAAGTGACACCATTTTGGAAACTAGACCCCATAAGGAACTTATCTAGATGTGTTTTGAGAGCTTTGAACCCCCAAATGTTTCACTACAGTTTATAACGCAGAGCCGTTAAAATAATTTTTTTTTTTTTTTTCGCAAAAATTATTTTTTAGCCCCCAGTTTTGTATTTTCACAAGGGTAACATAATAAATTGGACCCCAAAAGTTGTTGTCCAATTTGTCCTGAGTACGCTGATACCCCATATGTGGGGGGGAACCACTGTTTGGGCGCATGGCAGAGCTCGGAAGGGAAGGAGCGCCATTTGGAATGCAGACTTAGATGGATTGGTCTGCAGGAGTCACGTTGCATTTGCAGAGCCCCTGATGTACCCAAACAGTACAAACCCCCCACAAGTGACCCCATATTAGAAACTAGACCTCCCAAGGAACTTATCTAGATGTGTTGTGAGAACTTTGAACCCCTAAGTGTTTCACTACAGTTTATAACGCAGAGCCGTGAAAATAAAAATTCTTTTTTTTTTTCACAAAAATGATTTTTTAGCCCCCAGCTTTGTATTTTTACAAGGGTAACATAATAAATTGGACCCCAAAAGTTGTTGTTCAATTTGTCTTGAGTACGCTGATACCCCGTATGTGGGGGGGAACCACTGTTTGGGCGCATGGCAGAGCTCGGAAGGGAAGGAGCGCCATTTGGAATGCAGACTTAGATGGATTGGTCTGCAGGCGTCACGTTGCATTTGCAGAGCCCCTGATGTACCCAAACAGTAGAAACCACCCACAAGTGACCCCATATTGAAACTAGACCTCCCATGGAACTTATCTAGATGTGTTGTGAAAACTTTGAACCCCCAAGTGTTTCACTACAGTTTACAACGCAGAGCCGTGAAAATAAAAAATCCTTTTTTTTCCCACAAAAATGATTTTTAGCCCCCCAAATTTTTATTTTCCCAAGGATAACAAGAGAACTTGGACCCAAAAAGTTGTTGTCCAATTTGTCTCGAGTACGATGATACCCCATATGTTGGGGTAAACCCCTGTTTGGGCGCACGGGAGAGCTCGGAAGTGAAGGAGCACTGTTTTACTTTTTCAATGCAGAATTGGCTGGAATTGAGATCGGACGCCATGTCGCGTTTGGAGAGCCCCTGATGTGTCTAAACAGTGGAAACCCCCAATTATAACTGAAACCCTAATCCAAACGCACCCCTAACCCTAATCCCAACTGTAACCCTAACCACACACCTAACCCTGACACACCCCTAATTCTAATCCCAACCCTAATCCCAACCGTAAATGTAATACAAACCCTAACCCTAACCCTAGCCCTAACCCTAGCCCTAACCCTAACCCTAATGGGAAAATGGAAATAAATACATTTTTTTTAATTTTATTATTTTTCCCTAAGGCTAGGTTCACATTGCATTAGGGAAATCCGTTTAGCACTAGCGGATTGCGCTAACGCAATGTCTTTTTAGGTGTCGTGTTTAGTGGTCGCGTTAACGTCCCCGCTCTGGAAGATCGGGGATCGGACCTCGGGCGCGCCGCGGACGCTGCAAGCAGCGTCTGAGGCGCGCCACAAAAGAACGGCACCTTGCTAGCGCGAGCCGAAAATGGCACGCTCTAGCGATGCGCTACACCCGAAAATCACATTGCTGTCAATGGTTGTGCTAACGGACCCGTTGCACGGCGTTAATTGTGACATTTTCGCCGTGCAACGCTGTCCGTTAGCGTTAACCCATTAACGCAATGTGAACCTAGCCTAACTAAGGGGGTGATGAAGGGGGGTTTGATTTACTTTTATAGCGAGTTTTTTATATCGGATTTTTATGATTGGCAGCCGTCACACACTAAAAGACGCTTTTTATAGCAAAAAAGTTTTTGTGTCTCCACATTTTGAGACCTATAATTTTTCCATATTTTGGTCCACAGAGTCATGTGAGGTCTTGTTTTTTGCGGGACGAGTTGACGTTTTTATCGGTTACATTTTCGGACATGTGACATTTTTTTATCGCTTTTTATTCCGATTTTTTGTGAGGCAGAATGACCAAAAACCAGCTATTCATGAATTTCTTTTGGGGGAGGCGTTTATACCGTTCCGCGTTTGGTAAAATTGATGAAGCAGTTTTATTCTTCGGGTCAGTACGATTACAGCGATACCTCATTTATATCATTTTTTTTATGTTTTGGCGCTTTTATACGATAAAAGCTATTTTATAGAAAAAATAATTATTTTGGCATCGCTTTATTCTCAGGACTATAACTTTTTTATTTTTTTGGTTATGATGCTATATGGCGGCTCGTTTTTTGCGGGACAAGATGACGTTTTCAGAGGTACCATGGTTATTTATATCCGTCTTTTTGATCGCGTGTTATTCCACTTTTTGTTCAGCGTTATGATAATAAAGCGTTGTTTTTTGGCTCGTTTTTTTTTTTTTTTTCTTACGGTGTTCACTGAAGGGGTTAACTAGTGGGCCAGTTTTATAGGTCGGGTCGTTACGGACGCGGCGATACTAAATATGTGTACTTTTATTGTTTTTTTTGTTTTTTTTTTATGTAAAGAAATGTATTTATGGGAATAATATTTTTTTTTTTCTGCTTTATTTAGGAATTTTTTTTTTTTTTTTTTTTACAAGTGTGGAAATTTTTTTTTTTACTTTTTCACTTTGTCCCAGGGGGGGACATCACAGATCACCGATCTGACAGTGTGCACAGCACTCTGTTAGATCGGTGATCTGACATACAGCCGGGCAGGATTAGAGCTGCAGCTGCAGCCTGATCCTGACCAGGAAGTGCTCCCTGCAGGACCCGGATGCAGCCCGGCGGCCATTTTGGATCCGGGGACTGCAGGGAGAAGACGCTCGGTACACGGTGAGCACATCACCGTGTACCGATCGTCTCAGGGAAGCCCGCAGGGAGCCCTCTCCCTGCGCGATGCTTCCCTGCACCGCCGGCACACCGCGATCATCTTTGATCGCGGTGTGCCGGGGGTTAATGTGCCGGGAGCGGTCCGTGACCGCTCCTGGCACATAGTGCCGGATGTCAGCTGCGATAGGCAGCTGACACCCGGCCGCGATCGGCCGCGCTCCCCCCGTGAGCGCGGCCGATCGCATATGACGTACTATCCCGTCCATGGGAATTAAGTCCCAGGTCACCTGGACGGGATAGTACGTCATATGGGATTAAGGGGTTAATATTTTTTCCAGCGCTATACAGCTTGAAAGCCGGTAATTCAATTACCGGCTTTTTCTTTCTCCTTCCTAAAACCCGACATGATTTGAGACATGGTTTACATACAGTAAACCATGTCTTCTCTCCATTTTTTTTGCAGATTTCACACTACTAATGTCAGTAGTGTGTATCTGCAAAATTTGGCCGTTCTAGCTCTTAAAATAAAGGGTTAAATGGCGGAAAAAATTGGCGTGGGCTCCCGCGCAATTTTCTCCGCCAGAGTAGTAAAGCCAGTGACTGAGGGCAGATATTAATAGCCTGGAGAGGGTCCACGGTTATTGGCCCCCCCCTGGCTAAAAATATCTGCCCCCAGCCACCCCAGAAAAGGCACATCTGGAAGATGCGCCTATTCTGGCACTTGGCCACTCTCTTCCCATTCCCGTGTAGCGGTGGGATATGGGGTAATGAAGGGTTAATGCCACCTTGCTATTGTAAGGTGACATTAAGCCAGATTAATAATGGAGAGGCGTCAATTATGACACCTATCCATTATTAATCCAATTGTAGTGAAGGGTTAAATAAAACACAAACACATTATTTAAAATTATTTTAATGAAATAAAAACAATGGTTGTTGCAGTATTTTATTCAACGCCCAATCCAGTCACTGAAGACCCTCGTTCTGTGAGTAAAAAAACATAATAAACCAACAATATACTTACCCTCCGCAGATCTGTAACGTCCAACGATGTAAATCCTTCTGAAGGGGTTAAAACATTTTGCAGCAAGGAGCTGTGCTAATGCAGGCTGCTCCTCGCTGCAAAACCCCAGGGAATGAGGCTAAAAATAGATCAATGATCTATATTTAGCTTTATTTGCGGTGAGGCGCCCTCTGCTGGCTGTTCATAGATCGTGGGAAATTACCTAGAAAGCTCCCTGGCGTTGCATTAGCAGAGCTCGTGGCTGCAAAATATTTTAACCCCTTCAGATGGATTTACATCGTGGGACTTTACAGATCTTCGGAAAGTAAGGATATTGTTGGTTTATTATTTTTTTTTGTTACAGATCGAGGGTCTTCAGGGAGTGGATTGAGCGTAGAATAAAATATTACAACAACCTTTGTGATTTTTTCATTAAAAGACTATTTAATAATGTGTTTGTGTATTTTTTAACCCTTTACTACTATTGGATTAATAATGGATAGGTGTCATAATTGACGCCTCTCCATTATTAATTTGGCTTAATGTCACCTTAAAATAGGAAGGTGGCATTAACCCTTCATTACCCCATATCCCACCGCTACACGGGAATGGGAAGAGAGTGGCCAAGTGCCAGAATAGGCGCATCTTCCAGATGTGCCTTTTCTGGGGTGGCTGGGGGCAGATATTTTTAGCCGGGGGGGGGCCAATAACCGTGGACCCTCTCCAGGCTATTAATATCTGCCCTCAGTCACTGGCTTTACTACTCTGGCGGAGAAAATTGCGCGGGAGCCCACGCCAATTTTTTCCGCCATTTAACCCTTTATTTTAAGAGCTAGAACGGCCAAATTTTGCAGATACACACTACTGACATTAGTAGTGTGGAATCTGCAAAAAAAATGGAGAGAAGACATGGTTTACTGTATGTAAACCATGTCTCAAATCATGTCGGGTTTTAGGAAGGAGAAAGAAAAAGCCGGTATTGGAATTACCGGCTTTCAAGCTGTATAGCGCTGGAATAAATATTAATATATATACATATATGTGTCTCACTGACATATATATATATATATACCTATTCTATGTGTACACATTTATTCTACCTATTGGACTGTAAGCTGTCAGTGTGATTTTACTGTACACCGCACTGAATTGCCGGCTTTTCTCTCTAACAGCGCTGCGTATTTCTCGCAAGTCACACTGCTTGTCCGTGTGTAATCCGTATTTTTCACACTTCTATAGACTTTCATTGGCGTATTTCTTGCGCAGTACGGTGACAAACGCAGCATGCTGCGATTTTGTACGGCCGTAGAAAGCCGTATAATACTGATCAGTAAAATACGGCAAATAGGAGCAGGGGCATAGAGAATAATTGTGCCGTATTTTTTGCGAGTTTTACGGACGTAGATTCTGCGCTCTTACGTCCGTAAAACTCGCAAGTGTGACGCCGGCCTAATAGATCACAGACTGCATGAGTCACCAATGTGATGCAGCAGCAAAACACAGTTCTAGGATGAGTCTAGATCACGTGAAGTCATTATCCCCCTCTACTCCTCCTTGGTTAGTAAACCTATACAAAGAGCAAACAACGTATATGCTCCGCCATATTAAATATAATGATACCCAAAAAGATAATGGACACCAGAGCTATAAAAGTAACAATTTTATTGAGAGACAAGTTTCTAAAATATTATACAAAAATGTTAAAAAACACAAGTACAAAAAATGATGCAATGGGAAAGAGAAGGGTAAACCTAGTACCAGGCACGGGTACAGTTAATAGTAATGGAGCAAATCAAAAGCGAACCGAACATACACATAAGTAAATCAACTCCCAGGCATGATAACTCTAGCTAAGGGTACCAAACACCAGATAGTTACTCAAAAAAAAAATATATATAGTGTAAATAAAAAATAGGTAGCTATGCCGGGGGGAAGAAAAAAGACTCCAAGCTAAGTAATATAGCAGACAGCAAGGTGGTACAAAGATACACTGAGGAATTAATCCAAATGGATCCCCTATGAGAAAGAAGCAAATAGAAGCAGTGCCACAACCTATGCCTGCCAAGTGGCTGGAGGGGATATAGGTAACATAAGTAACCGGTATACTAAAAGACCATATACCAACCTGCTGCCGCTATTGTCGTGCGTGGACAAGAGGCCCCGACGCGCGTTTCGCAATGTGGCTTCTTCGGGGAGCTAGAGTTATCATGCCTGGGAGTTGATTTACTTATGTGTATGTTCGGTTCGCTTACTCAGCATTTTTGATTTGCTCCATTACTATTAACTGTTCCCGTGCGTGGTACTAGGTTTACCCTTCTCTTTCCCATTGCATCATTTTTTGTACTTGTGTTATTTAACATTTTTGTATAATATTTTAGAAACTTGTCTCTCAATAAAATTGCTGTGTGACAGCTCTCCAGCGACCAAATAGCGACGCTGCAGCGATCGACATCGTTGTCGGTATCGCTGCAGCGTCGCTCAGTGTGAAGGTACCTTAATACAGATTAGATGTTGGAAAAAACTCCATCAATGGAAGTCTTCAAACAGAGGCTGGACAGACATCTATCTGAGATGGTTTAGTGAATCCAACTCTAACATTCCATGATTGTATGTATCACACAAAACTACAACCAATATCGAAAAAAGCGAAACCTGATATGGTTAAAATTCTCTTCAATAGGAGCAGATCTGTAGATTTCCGCAGTGACCACTTCACAATGTATGTAAATGTGCTGTTTAGTGCTAATCACTATTTACATCCGGCCACCACTGGAGCTAATAACAGCAGAACTGGGGCAACATCCTGTAGAATGTAAGCCCACAATGGCAGGGTTCTCGCCCCTCTGTACCAGTCTGTCATTGTTAGTTTGCTTACTGTAAGTGATATCTGTAATTTGTATGTAACCCCTTCTCATGTACAGCACCATGGAATCAATGGTGCTATATAAATAAATAATAATTATACCTTTAATGCAAAAACAAGAAAAAGTAACATTACAGAATGGTGGGGGTTTCTAAAAGTAAATTTAAGAGAAAATTAACTCTCACATATATAGTATGTCACCTCAAAATAGCAGTTTTATAGAATAAAGCTTGTCCTGCAAAACAAAACCCTATAATGTGCAGAAAAAAAACATCAATTTTTGACAAATATAACATATGGCCACTAGATGGCAGAATAATCAGCATAATGCAGCTTGTTTTATTTTACTGTTTTTTTTTTTTGGCTCCAGGCTTTCTTTTTAATAAAGGTATTTCTTATAAAAAGAGAAAATATTTATTTTATAATAATTTCATGTGATTTATTTTAACAGTATACATAATACTTTCTATTTAATAATTTCTGGATTCATAAAGTTCTCTAAGAGATGTGCTTACAACTGTGAATGCCGCAGTGTAGTTTTTTATCTTAATTGTGAAATATATTATTTGTTGGATTTCTGCAGCGCGGATTTGTCACTAAACCTGAAGGATTTCCTGATGCCGGCAAAGTGAATGAGAATCCTGAGGTCTCATGCACACGTTGCTTCTTTGTGACTTGCAGATTTGGTGCAGATTCAGATCTGCAGCATGTCACTATTTCAGAGTTTTTGCAGCATTTTTTCACTAAAGTCAGTCAAAAACATTTTAATAACGCAGATATAAACATTTTCTGTGTATTTGCTGCATTTTTGTAGTGTTTTTGCATGCTACAAAAATAATAAATATAGATAGACGGAAATATAGACAGATCTATAGACAGAGGGAGGCGCCGAGTGACACCTCCCCCTCAAGAGCAACATCAGTAACGTGACTGCTCTTCAGGCGTTCCTGGTCACTCTGCGCTCTGGACTACGTCGGATTCCATGGACTACAATGGACCTGTGTGGGAACATTTCTTAATAAATAATACATTGATGAATGAGAGACTGTCTTGTTTTTATTTCCCTCTGCTTTTTGGTTTCCATTTGTGGTCTACGTCAGATTCAGTGGACTACGTCGGACCTGAGTGGGAATTTAAAATAAATTGGTGAACAACGGTTAGTCTCGGGGAAGGGGATATTTCAATAAAATATTTGTGTGTGTGTGGTTTTCTTTTTTCTAACTGGGCTAGTAATGGGGGTTACTAGCACCAGGGCTTGATGTCAGCTGTGTTTTTGGACAGTTCACAGCTGACATCAACCCTAAGCCCAATTACCCCGATTACCATCGCGCCATGGCAATCAGGAAGAGCCAATGTGAAGTGCCAGGATTGGCGCTTCTAATGTGATGCTCCACTTCTGGGGCGGCTGCGGGTTGATATTTTTACACTGGGGAGGGCCCAATAACCAGGGACCTTCCCAGCCTGATAATATCAGATCTCAGATGTCTCCTTTACCTTTGCTGGTTACAAAAATGGGGGGGACCCGACATATTTATTTTCATTCATTCATTTATTTATTTATTTAATCATGAAGGATTTCAATAAGCTCCACAGGGTGCAATTTTATAATATGTCAGGGGGAGGAGGGGGAGTGCAATTATGTCTATATGTCTGTCTGTCTATCTCTATTATCTATCTCTATAGCAATCGTTGTCTAAAAGGGCATGCAAAACACGTTCTTCCTGCCAAGAGATGCAGAAATGGTGCAGAAATTTCTCCTGACAAATACTCAAATTGTGCACATGCCCTTCGAGTGGCGTGTTTATTTTCGTATGCATTCTGCCAACACTATATGTACTGGAACTTCATTTCCCCTCACTTTTCCAATCATTCAGTGCACCAGCTATTGTCTAGTGACTTATCTGCACCGAACCGAAAGCCCACCTCTCAGTTATGTCCGTATGAAATTTGACAGACAGCAGAGCACTGTAGTCATAGTGAACAATAAAGAATTAAAAACATTTATAAGGCAAAAAAGGGTAAGAGTTTTTTGCACACTGCCAAACCAGATCTCCACAGAAAAATATATGTGGAGATCAGAACAGACTCCATACTGTACTAGCAAAAATAAAGCTGAACACAGTAATATATGTACAAAGGTAAGGACATGAACAGCCCCCACAAACTGCAAATACGGAAGCAAAAATGGCAATAAATAGTGGCTATGGTATACCAATAGATCATAAAAGATGTAGATCAATGAGTAGAGACGAGTATAAGCACCAGATTAGAAATAGGAATGGGACCTATACCGGATGAGCGGTACGCCAGCTACTGTGGCTTCTTCAGGGGTATCAGTATGTAGTAGGTGGGATCCTTGTTACAAATTTTGAATTGGTGTCCAAGAATTTGCAGAATGTGGAGTATTGATTGAACCCTAAGGCTGTGTTCACACGTTGCGGTTTTTTCGCGGTTTTTCCCGATAAAAAACGCTATAAAACCACAAAAAAAGCGCATACAATAAGCATCCCATCATTTAGAATGAATTCCGCATGTTTTGTGCACATGATGCGTTTTTTTTCCGCGAAAAAAACGCATCGCGGCAAAAAATGCAGCATGTTCTATAATTTTCCGTTTTTTTTGCGGATTTCCCACTCCAAAATGCATTGGGAAGTGTCCGGAAAAAACTGCGGCAAAAGCGCGGCAAAAACGCGACAAAACCGCGGCAAAATCGCGGCAAAAACGCATGCGGTTTTCTTGCGGATTTCTTGCAGAAAATGTCCGGAATTCTCAGGAATTTTCTGCAAGAAATCCTGAACGTGTGCACATAGCCTTAGGTAATATTGTCTAGATATTTTTACATGTAAACTAAGTTATTATGATAGTAAAGTAGAGTGACATATGCAATGTTTCCAGATCTTCTTCAGGCGGTCACCTTGTTTTTCTTTACCTCTTTTTAAGTTATGTGCCATATTAGAGCCTGATAGCCTATAGCTAATTTTTCTGTACTAGCATAAATGTTTATTGACATTCAAAAGCCAAGACTGAGAATCACGGCTACTGAAGCATAAATGTAAGTAACAGAGCACTTGTATTCAGACATAGTGGCATATGCTACTTTGTCTTTAGCGTAGTTGTTGCACCGTGTTGGTAGCCTGATTATGGTCAATTTAGCAATTATCCAGCCATTTTTCTGCTTGCCATGCAGTAGTGTAAGTACCTTGTCAGCACAGTGATGTAAGCTAGCGCTGTATCACTGGAGTCACATCTACGTGATGTGCTAATAGCTCAATTTGACTTTCAGTGAATTTACCCTCGCCATTGTGTGCGACTTACTGATGGCAGGGATTGATTTAGCTAATTATTATCATCGTACTGCTCAATGAAGTAGTATAATTAGTTCTGTATAATTAACAGCTGACAGGATTGTGGGTAAACTTAGGGCACATAAACAGTGGCAGATAATTGGGTGCTCGCAAGGGCTCATGCACATGACCATCTTTTCCTCATCCGAGAGAATCTGATCACACAATGAACACAATCTGATCAGAGTGTGATCAGAGTGAGATTTGCATATTGACCCGATCCTCTTGGATGATAGAATATACTCTCGTTTGTTCCTAGCCTTACCCAATTATCGACCTGTCTATACAGTCCAGCAAATTGCTTGTTCTTCAGGTGAAATGATTTTTAAAGGGAACCTGTCACCTGAATTTGGCGGGACCGGTTTTTGGTCATATGGGCGGAGTTTTTGGGTGTTTGATTCACCCTTTCCTTTCCCGCTGGCTGCATGCTGGCCGCAATATTGGATTGAAGTTCATTCTCTGTCCTCCGTAGTACACGCCTGCGCAAGGCAAGATTGCCTTGCTCAGGCATGTACTAACACGCCTGCGCAAGGCAAGATTGCCTTGCGCAGGCATGTACTACGGAGGACAGAGAATGAACTTCAATCCAATATTGCGGCCAGCATGCAGCCAGCGGGAAAGGAAAGGGTGAATCAAACACCCAAAAACTCCGCCCCCATATGACCCAAAACCAGTCCTGCCAACTTCAGGTGACAGGTTCCCTTTAAGCTAGCTTAAAAATCATTGTTCTAGGCAGCACATCGTCCTGTGTAAGCAGGACATATGCTGCCAAGAACAATGATATTCTATTCGCTGGTATTAATAATAATAATAATAATAATAAGCTGGTATTAACAATTGTTCCACATGCATGGAAGTTCCGCCAGCCTGGCTAAATAGGCTATTAAAAGGCTATTGAATGACTGCGATCAGAGTTCATGTAGCCAATCGGAAGTCGTTTAATGCCCATGATGATAAGTTGTGAAAATGCCGCGTTAGCTGGCCCATCATTAGATAATCTTATAATCACATTTATATGTTCAATTGATTTTTAAAGAAGAATGATTTTTACAGTGTTTTAGCTGTAAGTGCGGATTTGGATTTGGCTTTGCCCTTCATACTCATTCTTTACTCATCCTTCACTCGTTTTCTTATAAAATATGGTTATATTAGGGAAATGTCTGTCAAATGGGCTAGAGACTTGCTGACTGATAAACCAGATTAGTCGATCATTTTAATTATAGATGGTTTAGCTGATACATAAGCATGAATGTGGCTGACATCAGAGGAAAAATTCTGCTTCATTAATTAATAAGTAGCACTAGCATGCCTCCATTATAACGTAGCTTCTGCCGTAAAGGGATCTGTGACCTTCTGCATGCCACTAATTTTATAATAGGGGTTTTGTCAGAAAAAGTAGTCATTGCATACTCCAATGCCAGTTTCAGAATGAAGGACTTATTAAGGAGTGTAAAGGGGAAAAAGCTCAAACATGGAACTGCTACTCAATACAAGGAAAGCAAAGATATTGACTACTGCCAGGTATGACCGGGACACATTTCAGATGGATGGTGAAGAAAGTGAAGTTGTAAGGGACTTGAGCCTACTTAGGTCGACGATATCTCAAAATCCAGTGATGACACCAGAAGTCAATAGGAGAATAGCTATGGGCAAATCAACAATGAAGTTAGTGGACAAGGTCCTCAAATCGAGGAACATTTCACTGGCGATGAA
The DNA here is from genome assembly GCF_032444005.1 of Ranitomeya imitator. NCBI lineage: Eukaryota > Metazoa > Chordata > Amphibia > Anura > Dendrobatidae > Ranitomeya > Ranitomeya imitator. Next base: position 93,432,971 of record NC_091284.1, read on the forward strand.
GACATGGCTGGTGCACAGTTTGGTCTTTTCTGTGGTTACGTACGGATGAGAGACCTGGATGATAAAGAAACAAGACAAAAGAAGAAATGGCGCCTTCGGAATGTGGAGCAGGAGAAGGAGGTTATCAATACCATGCAAGAAGAGCAAACAAATCAATTTTGGAACAAATCAAGCGAGACATATCACTTGAAGCAAGGATCGCCAAGCTATGACTTGCTTACTTTGGACACATCATATGAAGAGAGCAATCACTGGAGAAGGACATCATGGTCGGAAGAATAGAAGGAACAAGGCGAAGACGAAGACCAGCAACTCGATGGCTTGATATTATCAAGAAAACAGCGGAGAAGACCCTGATGGCCCTATCTAGGTTTGCAGATCAATCTTGCTACAGAGCGTACCCACCATCAAATCGCTATGGATCAATGTTAAAATTACAGTAGCAGATAGCAGGAGGGAGGATGGTGTGCACAGATCTGCAGTGGATAGAGGAGATCAAATATCTAAGGGAAGAGAGTGGAAAAGACTATGGAGAAGGAAAGCACATGAAGTAAAAATAAGTACAGTATTGGAGTTGTGCTGGTACGTGAAAGCAAAAGAAGACAGCATTTCCCTGGATACATACAGTCTTCACATCCAGCCTGTATTAGGCCTCTTTCACCCTTCCATTTTTTACAATCAGTCACAATCCGTCAAAATGTTGAAAAGACGGATCCTGTGCTGATTGTAAAAAACGGATGCACTGTAGCTGTTTTTTGATGGCTCCATTGCATCCTAGAAGGCTATGTGCACACGTTGTGTATGTGTCTTCGCCGCGGTTTTTCGCTGCAAAAATGCATACACAACACAACCCAGGTTTAAAATAATTAAAAAAATAAAAAGTCGTCATATTCTTACCTTCCGGTGTCCCCAACAGCCTTCCCGCGGCCTTCCCGATGCTCGCGATGCTGCCGGCAGCTTGCGTTCCCAGTAATGCATTGCAAGCAATGACCTGTGATGACATAGCGGTCTCGCGAGACCGCTACATCATCGGGTCATTTCGCAATGCAATACTGGGAACGGGGGCTACCAGCAGCATCGCAAGCATCGGGAAGGCCACGAGAAGGCTGCAGGGGACACCGGAAGGTGAAAATATCACGATTTTTTATTTTTTTCATTATTTTTAACATTATATCTTTTTACTATTGATGCTGCATAGAGAGAGAGAGAGAGAGAGAGAGAATTTCCCTGACAGGAAATTCTTCCGTGCATGCTCAGTTTCAAAGGACGGCATCCGTCGCTGGATTCTTGCTTTTGACAGTCAGCGATGGATCCTGCGCCCATAGGCTTACATTATAGCCAACGACGGACAGCATAGGATCCGTTGTTGAGCGATTTTCCGATGTACAGAAAAATCGTTCCTCTGTGTGTTGTCTTCGCCCGACGGACAGCAATTTTACGACGAATACAGTGCACAACGGATGAAGCGGATGGCCATCCATCACAATCCGTCACTAATACGAGTCTATGAGAAAAAAAAAACGGATCCAGCAGCACCATTTGCTGGATTTGTTTTTTTCACAAAACGATGGATTGTGACGGAAAAAGAGAGACGGAAGTGTGAAAGAGGCCTTACTGTGAGAGAGACTCCTGCAAGAGATAAATCTGTAACTTGGATGAGGCTGCAAACTGCATATCAAGCAATCTAAAAGTGAATGAAGGTATGAAGATTCTGCTGTCAAACTTAATGCAATCTTATTAACGAAAAAGAACAACTAACAAAGGTAAAAATCATTTTCCATGCCAAATATGCCCATAGAATTTAAAATATTATTCCCACAATTGTATTATTGTTCACAAAGACAAGTAAATGCATGCTTGTTAATGGAGCACCCCCAAGTTTAGCGGGGTACTCGGTACCGGGTCATTCGGTTCACAGGGGGGATGTCACGGTGGCTGACCCGATCCGTGGCCCTTGAGACGTCCGAATTAAAGGGAAAGGTCTTTAAAGGGATAATGTTCGTGATGCCACCTGTGGTATTTGGTCAGGGTGACCGACGCTGCTTTAAGGGGTCCACTGGGGTGATGTTATGGCAGCTAGATGGTATACCTTCCCACAGGTGAAGTATGTCCCCAGGGCTTCCCAGTGTGTAGATGGTGGATGGTGAGAGGCGCAGTGAAGAACGAGGACACAAGGTTGCTGTCTCTTTACCTTTACTGAAGGCTTCAGCATCCACAGTCCAGAGCACCAGACCACAGGGCAGGCAGAGTCCGGCCGGTTTAGAGGCAAGTCCAGAGTCCCCTTATCCAGGTGGAAATCAGTAGCCTTCCTCTAGCCCCTTGGTGTTGTACTACCTTACTGCTAAGCCTCTCATAAGGTCCTCACCGATGTTGTAGATGTTATTGATGTTATGTCTCTCTCTCTGTCCCCAGATGGATAGGACAAACCCGTATGACCGGTGACTTGAGTGTTATGGCTGGCAATCAGGCAACACAGCGTGCAGTAATCAGCGCACATACAGAGATCTGGCAATAACCCAAAACAATAGGACGAGCTCTGAGACGTGGAATCTCTGTAGACTGCAGTACCTGATCTATCCTCACACAACTGGAAGCAGCAGTGGATTGCGCCTATCCACTACCTATGCAACTCGGCACTGCCTGAGGAGCTGACTAGCCTGAAGATAGAAATACAAGCCTGACTTACCTCAGAGAAATACCCCAAAGGAATAGGCAGCCCCCACATATAATGACTGTTAGCAAGATGAAAAGACAAACGTAGGAATGAAATAGATTCAGCAAAGTGAGGCCCGATATTCTAGACAGAGCGAGGATAGCAAAGAGAACTATGCAGTCTACAAAAAACCCTAAAACGAAAACCACGCAAAGGGGCAAAAAGACCCACCGTGCCGAACTAACAGCACGGCGGTGCACCCCTCTGCTTCTCAGAGCTTCCAGCAAAAGTTAATAGCAAGCTGGACAGAAAAAACAGAAAACAAACTAGAAGCACTTATCTAGCAGAGCAGCAGGCCCAAGGAAAGATGCAGTAGCTCAGATCCAACACTGGAACATTGACAAGGAGCAAGGAAGACAGACTCAGGTGGAGCTAAATAGCAAGGCAGCCAACGAGCTCACCAAAACACCTGAGGGAGGAAGCCCAGAGACTGCAATACCACTTGTGACCACAGAAGTGAACTCAGCCACAGAATTCACAACAGTACCCCCCCCTTGAGGAGGGGTCACCGAACCCTCACCAGAACCCCCAGGCCGACCAGGATGAGCCACATGAAAGGCACGAACAAGATCTGGGGCATGGACATCAGAGGCAAAAACCCAGGAATTATCTTCCTGAGCATAACCCTTCCATTTGACCAGATACTGGAGTTTCCGTCTAGAGACACGAGAATCCAAAATCTTCTCCACAATATACTCCAATTCCCCCTCCACCAAAACAGGGGCAGGAGGCTCCACAGATGGAACCATAGGTGCCACGTATCTCCTCAACAACGACCTATGGAATACATTATGTATGGAAAAGGAGTCTGGGAGGGTCAGACGAAAAGACACCGGATTGAGAATCTCAGAAATCCTATACGGACCAATAAAACGAGGTTTAAATTTAGGAGAGGAAACCTTCATAGGTATATGACGAGAAGATAACCAAACCAGATCCCCAACACGAAGTCGGGGTCCCACACGGCGTCTGCGATTAGCGAAAAGCTGAGCCTTCTCCTGGGACAAGGTCAAATTGTCCACTACCTGAGTCCAGATCTGCTGCAACCTGTCCACCACATAATCCACACCAGGACAGTCCGAAGACTCAACCTGTCCTGAAGAGAAACGAGGATGGAACCCAGAATTGCAGAAAAATGGAGAGACCAAGGTAGCCGAGCTGGCCCGATTATTAAGGGCGAACTCAGCCAACGGCAAAAATGACACCCAATCATCCTGGTCAGCGGAAACAAAACATCTCAGATATGTTTCCAAGGTCTGATTGGTTCGTTCGGTCTGGCCATTAGTCTGAGGATGGAAGGCCGAGGAAAAAGATAGGTCAATGCCCATCCTACCACAAAAGGCTCGCCAGAATCTCGAGACAAACTGGGAACCTCTGTCAGAAACAATATTCTCAGGAATGCCATGTAAACGAACCACATGCTGGAAGAACAAAGGCACCAAATCAGAGGAGGAAGGCAATTTAACCAAGGGCACCAGATGGACCATTTTAGAAAAGCGATCACAGACCACCCAAATGACAGACATTTTTTGAGAAACGGGAAGGTCAGAAATGAAATCCATCGAAATATGTGTCCAAGGCCTCTTCGGGACCGGCAAGGGCAAAAGCAACCCACTGGCACGTGAACAGCAGGGCTTAGCCCTAGCACAAATTCCACAGGACTGCACAAAAGCACGCACATCCCGTGACAGAGATGGCCACCAGAAGGATCTAGCAACCAACTCCCTGGTACCAAAGATTCCTGGATGACCGGCCAGCACCGAACAATGAAGTTCAGAGATAACTTTACTAGTCCACCTATCAGGGACGAACAGTTTCTCGGCCGGACAACGATCAGGTTTATTAGCCTGAAATTTCTGCAACACTCTCCGCAAATCAGGGGAGATGGCAGACACAATGACTCCTTCCTTGAGGATACTCGCCGGCTCAGATAACCCCGGAGAGTCGGGCACAAAACTCCTAGACAGAGCATCCGCCTTCACATTTTTAGAGCCCGGAAGGTATGAAATCACAAAATCAAAACGAGCAAAAAATAACGACCAACGGGCCTGTCTAGGATTCAAGCGCTTGGCAGACTCAAGATAAGTAAGGTTCTTATGATCAGTCAAAACCACCACGCGATGCTTAGCACCCTCAAGCCAATGACGCCACTCCTCGAATGCCCACTTCATGGCCAGCAACTCTCGGTTGCCCACATCATAATTACGCTCAGCAGCAGAAAATTTCCTGGAAAAAAAAGCACATGGTTTGAACACTGAGCAACCAGAACCTCTCTGTGACAAAACCGCCCCTGCACCAATCTCAGAAGCATCAACCTCGACCTGGAACGGAAGAGAAACATCAGGTTGACACAACACAGGGGCACAGCAAAAACGACGCTTCAACTCCTGAAAAGCTTCCACGGCAGCAGAAGACCAATTAACCAAATCAGCACCCTTCTTGGTCAAATCGGTCAATGGTCTGGCAATGCTAGAAAAATTACAGATGAAGCGACGATAAAAATTAGCAAAGCCCAGGAATTTCTGCAAACTTTTTAGAGATGTCGGCTGAGTCCAATCCTGGATGGCCTGAACCTTAACCGGATCCATCTCGATAGTAGAAGGGGAAAAGATGAACCCCAAAAATGAAACTTTCTGCACACCGAAGAGACACTTTGATCCCTTCACGAACAAGGAATTAGCACGCAGTACCTGGAAAACCATTCTGACTTGCTTCACATGAGACTCCCAATCATCTGAGAAGATCAAAATGTCATCCAAGTAAACAATCAAGAATTTATCCAGATACTCACGGAAAATGTCATGCATAAAAGACTGAAAAACAGATGGAGCATTGGCAAGTCCGAACGGCATCACCAGATACTCAAAATGACCCTCGGGCGTATTAAATGCCGTTTTCCATTCATCTCCCTGCCTGATTCTCACCAGATTATACGCACCACGAAGATCAATCTTAGTAAACCAACTAGCCCCCTTAATCCGAGCAAACAAGTCAGAAATCAATGGCAAGGGATACTGAAACTTAACAGTGATCTTATTAAGAAGGCGGTAATCAATACACGGTCTTAGCGAACCATCCTTCTTGGCTACAAAAAAGAACCCTGCTCCCAATGGTGACGACGATGGGCGAATATGTCCCTTCTCCAGGGACTCCTTCACATAACTGCGCATAGCGGTGTGTTCAGGTACGGACAAATTAAATAAACGACCCTTAGGGAATTTACTACCAGGAATCAAATCGATAGCACAATCACAATTCCTATGCGGAGGTAGGGCATCAGACTTGGACTCTTCAAATACATCCTGAAAGTCCGACAAGAACTCTGGGATGTCAGAAGGAATGGATGACGAAATAGACAAAAATGGAACATCACCATGTACTCCCTGACAACCCCAGCTGGTTACCGACATAGAGTTCCAATCCAATACTGGATTATGGGTTTGTAGCCATGGCAACCCCAACACGACCACATCATGCAAATTATGCAGTACCAGAAAGCGAATAACTTCCTGATGTGCAGGAGCCATGCACATGGTCAGCTGGGCCCAGTACTGAGGCTTATTCTTGGCCAAAGGTGTAGCATCAATTCCTCTCAACGGAATAGGACACCGCAAAGGCTCCAAGAAAAATCCACAACGTTTAGCATAATCCAAATCCATCAGATTCAGGGCAGCGCCTGAATCCACAAACGCCATGACAGAATATGATGACAAAGAGCACATTAAGGTAATGGACAAAAGGAATTTGGACTGTACAGTACCAATAACGGCAGAGCTATCGAACCGCCTAGTGCGTTTAGGACAATTAGAAATAGCATGAGTAGAATCACCACAATAGAAACACAGTCTGTTCAGACGTCTGTGTTCGTGCCGTTCTACTTTAGTCATAGTCCTGTCGCACTGCATAGGCTCAGGCTTACTCTCAGACAATACCGCCAGATGGTGCACAGATTTACGCTCGCGCAAGCGACGACCGATCTGAATGGCCAAGGACATAGACTCATTCAAACCAGCAGGCATAGGAAATCCCACCATTACATCCTTAAGAGCTTCAGAGAGACCCTTTCTGAACAAAGCCGCTAGTGCAGATTCATTCCACAGAGTGAGTACTGACCATTTTCTAAATTTCTGACAATATACTTCTACATCATCCTGACCCTGGCATAAAGCCAGCAGATTTTTCTCAGCTTGATCCACTGAATTAGGCTCATCGTAAAGCAATCCCAGCGCCTGGAAAAATGCATCAACATTACTCAATGCAGAATCTCCTGGTGCAAGAGAAAACGCCCAGTCCTGTGGGTCGCCGCGCAAAAAAGAAATAATAATCAAAACCTGTTGAATAGGATTACCAGAAGAATGAGGTTTCAAGGCCAAAAATAGCTTACAATTATTTCTGAAGCTCAGGAACTTAGTTCTGTCACCAAAAAACAAATCAGGAATCGGAATTCTTGGTTCTAGCATCGATTTCTGATCAATAGTATCTTGAATCTTTTGTACATTTACAATGACATTATCCATTGAGGAGCACAGAGCCTGAATATCCATGTCCACAGCTGTGTCCTGAAGCACTCTAATGTCTAGGGGAAAAAAAAGACTGAAGACAGAGCTAAGAAAAAAAAATGATGTCAGGATTTCTTTTTTCCCTCTATTGGAAATCATTGAAGGGCTCCTTGTACTGTTATGGCTGGCAATCAGGCAACACAGCGTGCAGTAATCAGCGCACATACAGAGATCTGGCAATAACCCAAAACAATAGGACGAGCTCTGAGACGTGGAATCTCTGTAGACTGCAGTACCTGATCTATCCTCACACAACTGGAAGCAGCAGTGGATTGCGCCTATCCACTACCTATGCAACTCGGCACTGCCTGAGGAGCTGACTAGCCTGAAGATAGAAATACAAGCCTGACTTACCTCAGAGAAATACCCCAAAGGAATAGGCAGCCCCCACATATAATGACTGTTAGCAAGATGAAAAGACAAACGTAGGAATGAAATAGATTCAGCAAAGTGAGGCCCGATATTCTAGACAGAGCGAGGATAGCAAAGAGAACTATGCAGTCTACAAAAAACCCTAAAACGAAAACCACGCAAAGGGGCAAAAAGACCCACCGTGCCGAACTAACAGCACGGCGGTGCACCCCTCTGCTTCTCAGAGCTTCCAGCAAAAGTTAATAGCAAGCTGGACAGAAAAAACAGAAAACAAACTAGAAGCACTTATCTAGCAGAGCAGCAGGCCCAAGGAAAGATGCAGTAGCTCAGATCCAACACTGGAACATTGACAAGGAGCAAGGAAGACAGACTCAGGTGGAGCTAAATAGCAAGGCAGCCAACGAGCTCACCAAAACACCTGAGGGAGGAAGCCCAGAGACTGCAATACCACTTGTGACCACAGAAGTGAACTCAGCCACAGAATTCACAACACTTGAGGCTTTTTACAGGGATTCTATCATGCCCCGGCCTCTCGTGGGTGCCACCTTGCCTCCTGGGTATAGGGGCGGATCAGTAACGTGAAATTAGCTGTCCTTATGGTCTCTGGAGCAAGGCATAAAGGACTGTTGCTCCCTCGGTGTTCCAGCTACCGGGATCCTGCGCCTCAGAAGGAGGCAGCCTGTGTAGGGCAGAACTCCTCCTGGTATCCGCTCCTTTGCTATGGCTTCTTCACCCTCTCTACAATACAATTCTCTTTCACTGTCTGTTCTTAGGAACTGCTGCACTTAGGGCAGGCACAGCCCCATGTCCTTCTGTCTCAGCCTCTGACAGGCTCCCACCCCTGTCAGGGACCAACTACCTGAGCAAAGCTCAGCCAGCAACTGCCTCACTTCCTCCCCAGGCAACCAGTTTTACCCAAGTGTTAATAGTGCCCCAATAAATAGGAGCATAGCTCCCCTGGTGGCCTGGAGTGTGAAATGTGTTGCATGTTTGTGATACCTGGATTCGGCTGTCTTTCTTTGCCTCCAAACGCAACATCACTCCCCCCTAGAGGAGAATGATATCACTGCAACGACCAGGACCCTGGGGCGCTGCATTAACGTACAGGCAGAGCACAACATATAGATTCTCTCTTGTACCTTGTGTCTTTTTTCATCTCCATCTACCCCGCTGTGCTTCCAGCTTTACATAGCTGAATGTACAGTCCTATTCTTGTACTACTATAACTACATTTCCCAACAACACCCTGCTTTTCTTCAGTGCTGCAGACCCCTCTCCCTTTTCTTTATGCTCCTGACAAACCCCACTTGTAGCTTTGTGAGGATGAACTGCATTGAAAGAAAATTATTTGTGAATGGCGTCTCTAGACGTGGCCTCACAGATTTGAAGGAAATAAAATTAAATAACAGCATTTCCCAAGTCAGCACCATACCCATATAGACCCTCATCAGTCTGCTGAGTACTGAAAAACATTCACTTTCCTTGCATTAGTATTATTTTTTTCCTTTTTATCAGCTAATGAGTGAGAACATGTCACTATATATTATTAAATATATGGAACATTTTCCCATGACAATATTTTATGGTATACCCACTAGATATGGCCACAATTGACCAATTGCTGGAAGCATATTCAGTCCAAAAACAAGATTGTTTAACTCTCCATTTCCTTGAAGAGGTACTTCATATACATAGCCAGATTCTATTAAAGGGGTTTGTCCCAATGAAACAGGTTTTCCACCCATTCAGAGGGACAGTGGCATCCTCTATATTAGTCTATTATTCTATTTTATGTCTATTAGAATAGGGCGACAGTGCAGATGATCAACCGCTGCTCCATTCATTCTGTCTGGACTGGCCAGGACCTGTATTCAGCTTTCTCCTCCTGCCCTATAAGAATGAATGGGATGGCAGGTGAGCCCCCAAAGACCTACCCCATGGTGATAACTTGCCATAATCTTTGTTTTTTTTTTCTCAGATATCTCATGAGGCTTTCTTATATAATAGTGGTGTACATAATTTGGGGCTTCCGTTATTTAAACAATTGTAGTGGAGAGTGACTGTAAAGATGGTCCCTCTTCCTGGAGGTCCTAGTCTGTCCACCATGTTTTACACAGACAGCCCATGGATTTCAGGGAGACCTCAAACAATTCTTCATTTTCTCTGCATGGGAACTAAATACCTTCTTCCAGGTTGACAAATTCCATCTGATCACTGGGGGGTCTAAGCAGCAAGACACCTTATGATCAGCCTATATTTTGTGGGAAGTATAGGAACAGATAAATGCACTGTGCTTTTCATATATATCTAAAAAAAACTTTAATGGAGAGTGACTGTTTTTGGACATCCATTGATATCAATAAAAGTGAAGTCTGGTCTCCATTTTTTTTTAAAGAAATGGTTTACATATGCAGTTAGTCTCAATTAAAAAGGACCTGTCATCATGTCACAAGTAGCCGTTTCTTCTTATTTTATTCCTGCTGCTCTCCTGATTACTCCAATCTTTATTTTTGTTAAATCTGCCATACGGTTCCAGGGTTATGGGCCTTTTTATTTAGTGTTAAGTTTTATGGTCTGTACCCCCTTGGCGTTGCTAATAGGATAATAATGCAGAGCAGCGTGAACACACCACGCCCCAGAGGATGAATTTATCCATGCACCCTTTGTAAAGACCATAAAGATGAATATTAAATAAAAAAGGCCTGGAACCGTATCATGTATTAAAAAAATAAACATCGGAATACTCAGGGGAGTAGTGGAAATAAAATAAAATTTAAAAAGCATACTTATCTATTGTCTGTATACGTCCCCTCTATAATTTGTAAAGCGCTGCGGAATATGTTGGCGCTATATAAATAAAATTATTATTATTATTATTACTTTCATCATTATGAAAGGTTCTTTTAAAAGTCCTTGAGAGACACAGGGATCGCTATGTGCTCACACAACTTCCGGTATTTCTAAATTTCCCTTAGCGCAGAGTCACCATGATGAGACCCCTCTTAACTAAGCTCTTTATTAAAACATTTTTAAGGGAAATTGCGAAGATGTCAGACTAAAGTGTTTCTCATTTGCCCAGTTACATTACCCTAATTCTGGATAACGAGCCAGGAAAGGAATGATAATAATTTCTCCTTTCAACCGAGTCTTACCAAGCTGTTATCTTATTGACAATTATTATGGTATTTAACAACGCATTTTTAAAAAAAATAAATTCAGTGAAATGTGAGAAAATATCATAGAAGTTAACACAAATCCGGCCTGCAGTTAAAAAGATAATTACCGTGTCCTGTATATATCAACCAAACCGCTGGGATTTTTTTCCTTTTCAATCTGCTAATAAAAATAAAATCTAGCATAACGTGAATGTGAAAGCGCAGGAAAGGATACGGAGATTATTTTATGCGAGGTTCTGAATATCTGAAGAACATCAGTTAAGAATAAAAGCTTTTATGGCTGGAGAGAAAAGATGAGGAATTCCACTGTTAACACCCAGGAGAATCCAGTGATGCTGTTCCCTGTGAAAACTGCAATAATCTGCTTGTGTCATCAGCCCAGCATCTGAGATGGTTCCTCCTGAGAGGACGATTCCACTTGAGAAGCCTTTAGCAGAGGCTGGGGCAGGGCAGCAGCAGTCTGCAGCAAATCTACCAAAGAGCTAGAGCTTCACATAGGATCCTACACCACCCAACTCTCCATTCTGCTCTCCTATAACCTAACAAGACCCCTTTCTTCTCCATCACACACATCACATTTGCTGCTTTGCATTAGCCTTTGTCTTACAGTCTCCATGGGATTTTAGCGGCTCTGAAAGAGAAGTTTCTATCACTTTTGTAAATACTGCAATAGACAGTGTGGCGGAGAAGTCTATCACTGTCATGGCCATTAACACAGATGCCCAGTATGAGAAGACACTGAGTGGATCAGGTAACCCTTTACCTGCAGATGCCCATGAGACTGAGAAACTCCTGACATCTGCCTCCGAGGCAAAAGAAGAGAATGGGATGAAGAAGTCATTCTCAGTTACCATGTCCAGCGAAAAGTCTATAGGAGACCTGGACCAGAATGGCCACAGTCTGCCCTACAAGTCAGTTTCTGCAGGACAACTGGAGTCTGCACCCCTCTCGCCCTCCAGAGGCAGCCTTGCCAGGGCGTCTTCTACAGCCACCACCACCGCCCAGGAGCAAAACAGGCCCACTGATTATCTGGTCTTGGCCATCTTATCCTGTTTTTGTCCTGTTTGGCCAGTCAACATAGTGGCCTTGGTCTTCTCCATCATGGTGAGTACAGTCCCAACTGCTAGTGGCATGGTGGAGCACTTTGTGGCAGAGTGCACTGCATGAATTGCTTTATGGTTAATGTTATTAGAATTCTGTGTTTGATATAAAACCGAAACATTCTATAAAAAAAAGTAATTGCTGCATCTGTTTGCATGCGAGGCCCCACCCAACAGTGGTAATGAAACAATGCACACACGGATTTCCACCACAGTATATGATACACATAGAGTATAAGCTACTGCATGATGAAGATGTTACATCTCTACCCATGCGGTTATCCTATATAGCCGGGTGTTCCTGGTATAGGTTGGCTTTGGCAGCATGCCCTCCATGTGCGTCTTACTGTACCATATTACAAATACCATCCCTATTAATGGGACATAGGAAGGTACTGACTCCTCCCTGCTGCTTCCCGCATCCAATTTACTTCTGGCCATCTCAGCACTTGGATATTGAGCCTGTTCTTTTAATCAGACTGAAAAGCAGGGAGTGTACGTGCATGACAAGCTGGGGGGGATTTATGTGTTATTGGTTGCTGATTTTCAGCATTTAACCCCTGCTTGCATCATTTGAGCAATAACTTCCAATACTGTTTAGTGAAAGGTCAGCATTATCCAGCCATTGTCCATATTGATACTAGAGTCACTGCTATTCCTTCAACAATGGATGATTGTATCAGCCGCCTAAAACGCACCCCAGGGTATATGGCACACAAAAGATATCGACTATCCTACTGCATGCTCGTCAACTCATGAACTGGCCCTTCACAATGCTAAAATATCACAAATATAATGAGTGTAACAATTCACGAGCTGATGGAAAATATTATAGTGCTTTTTTTTTTAACCAGTGACCTGATTTTCTTTTACTTGTTAAGAGAAGCTATTCAATTAATAGATTAAGGATTTACTTAAAATAATGGCTGGCGGAGATTCCCTTTAAGTAATCTAGGATCTCAGTTGATTACAACATAGTTTATGATTGTCGTTGGGATACGTTGTAGATTATTAGAATGTATCAAACATTGTAATGTTTTGTAGACAGATGGGAAAATAATTCTTCAGCTCTTATTATGTTCATGTCTTGCTTTATTGGTGGTTCTTCCTCCAACCTTTAAATGATTTTATGGAAAAGGTTGAAATATATTCTATGGAATAGGAGGGGGGGGGGGGGGATCACATGGAATTGACTGCTTAACAAATGCAAAGGGTCCGTCCACTGCCTGCATGGGAGGGGCCCTTTAATGTCGTAATAAAACATTGCTATCGATTCCCAGATAGATGTGGATCAATACTCAGCTCTGGGATTTACATCAGACCTGCAGACTTGGTTGGCTTCAATTTTTTACTTTCATTCATCTTTAATTCACACCTATGTGGAAACAAAAAGATTAAGCTTGGCCAAATCCCTAGCCCTGAAGCTGTAATAGGCATATATCATTTACATGTCGACAGCGACTGCAGTATGGTGTATAATAAATGTGTGGACTGATGACTTCTCTCTCTCTGAAACAGGAGAGTGAGTTTATTAGGGAGGAGGCTGCCGCATCACACAAGATTTATAGTTTGTATAGAATCTGTAGAGTAATGATAGGGCATTTCCGATCCGGAGCTCTCCGTGGTCCTGCATTAATTAAAGCGAGGAACAATTCACAATCACATATTACGGGCATTGCACTATTTGCACTATGACAAGGTGCGATAGTAGCACACATCCAGTCTGTTAGCCATAGATCATTTTGGGAGGGTCTTAATGGCATTGATATGTAGGTATTAGCCATCAACTGGGTTGTCAAGGATTAGGAACTCTATATGGCATTCATTCTAGCCGTTGCAAGGAATAGCATCAAACATCACCGTCCTATATAATTTCCTAATTTGATCTTCGCCATAACTCTTACATCTATAACATTTCATGTAAAAAGCTATTTGGAAGTTCATTCGTGGCTCACTGTTCCCTTTAAACCCTACAGAGAATTACACAAATGTTCATTCATTATTAAAATGTTTTAAGAATATTTGATGAAGCGCTTACAGTTTTCACACGCGCTGACCCATGTACATGACAAAACATTTGCCCATTTCACGTTTCATCTTGGTACTACATTTATGTTCACAACTTGAGGGTATACATGAAGGATTGTAGGATATCTGTTAATGCAATGATATTGGAGTACTTTTCAAAGGAATAACTAAAATAATATTAATCGTTTAGTTTTATCTGTCAGTTCTGTGGACTGTTGAGCTGCGCATGTTCATCAATGTTTATCATGAGAATGTGCCTCCATGTTCTCATAATCAGGAAAGTCCCAGTGGTTGGACTGCCAGCGATCCCCTGTGGAAAGGTGATAACTAAGCGTTAATTCTGGAAAAACAGATTTAAGGGGGTTGTGCACTACTTGAACAACCCCATCTCAGTGTTTCAGTGGTGTCAGCACTGGCTATTGCGGGGATCACATGTCATTGTTGTGTCACACGATCCCTGCAGCAAATCGGCTCTGGTTTCACTCGCCTTCGGACAAATAACACAGATCCAGAGGAAATTAGAGCTGCTGCTCTCTCACTTCCTCTGGATGTATGTGATTTGTCTGAAGGAGAGTGAAGTCAGCGCTGATTGGCTGCAGGGATTGTGTGACATAATGTCACGAGAGCCCTGGGAGAGCCAATGCCGACATTGCTGGAATGGTGACAGCATCAGAGGTAAGTACTTACAATTGCTAATTTTGCCCTTCTACTCAGTTAATTATTCTCTTTTCCATTAAGTCTATGACATCATGTGATTAAAAACTGACGAGCTAAGTAGTGATGAGCGAGTGTACTCGTTGCTCGGGTTTTCCCGAGCGCGCTCGGGTGACCTCCGAGTATTTATGACTAGTTTTCATCGCGGCTGCTGAATGATTTACAGCTACTAGCCTTCCTGAGTACATATGGGGGTTGCCTGGTTGCTAGGGAATCCCCACATGTAATCAAGCAGACTAATAGCTGTAAATCATTCAGCTGCCGCGATGAAAACTAAATCTCCGAGCAGTCATAAATACTCGGAGGTCACCCGAGCGTGCTCGGGAAAACCCGAGCAACGAGTATACTTGCTCATCACTAGAGCTGAGTCCTTCTAAGCTCTAAGCAGAAACAGGAGGTCAATTTTCCCTGTATAATAATCTTTATTTTAATAATCTTTATTTTTATATAGCGCTAACATATTCCGCAGCGCTTTACACACATTATCATTGTATGAGACATAAGTCACTGCAAAAGTCAATGGCAGGACAGAGGAGGGAGTAGTTGGGCCAGGAGTTGAAGACGGGGGTGATAAACGCAGGGACAAGAGACTTCCTGTTTCTACATAGAGCAGAGAAAAAAGAAGAATTAACTGGGTACAAAGGCAAAATGAGCAATTGTAAGTACACAGTGCTATATACAGTAATATGATGATTGCAATATAATAAGAGGATTAAGAGGATAAAAACTTTGATGAGAGGAGGAGTGCTTATTTAAGTAAGACTCTTCACTTCTCCATTTCTTTCAGATTTCCATCAAGATTTCTCTAATTTTGATGACATTAAAACATAGTAATGGAACCCCAGTGTACTCCATTATATCTATTTATGTGGCAGCACAGGTCTTTGGGCTGTCTTTAGATCTATCATATGATGGATCTCGCACACTCCTTTTATTTAATTTATGAATGAAAGTCAAAGGCCACGGTTTATCATCGCCTTTGCATCTGTTTATTTTGTCTAGTTTTGTGTGTTTTACGTCTTTTTTTTGTTTGCATTTCATTCATTAATCTGTTTGTGCCTTTTTAAAGTCTATTTTATATGTAATTGCCTTCTTTATTTGTTTTCCGCTTTGTGGATGGAGTTTAGTGATTCCAAATGTTTTATTCCCAATCCATCAATTATTACTTTTTAAAATGTTGCAAAAATGTGGTGCAACGCTCCTCCAATTCCTCCCTGGTATGTTTTTGAGTACATCATAATTTTGGTGCAATTTTTATGAATTTTATGACCAAAGTACACCCAAAAAATACAAGACAGAAAAAAAGATCATTTTTGTTTTTGCAGCAAATTCATGAATCACATGCACCATTTGAAGGAATTGGGTTAAAAAGGGGCAACCAATACAAGACAATAAAGGAAAGTGATGTGAATGTTGAATGATGTGAAAAAACATGGAAATGATGAATTGGGTCGAAAGTGCTAATATTTAAAAAAAAAACTTATAAAACTCAATTTTTCAAATATCTAATTCTTTCATTCCAATTAATAGTATTGCCTATAGAAAAATGTTGTGAGGGGCTGTACAAAGTACAAAGACGATAAATACTTTTTGGTGAAGATAAGAGCAGTGTCTTCTTTGGACCATCGCTTTTTGTAAATGAGGTACCTCTATGATAAGTTGAACTTTGTGAGCAGCCGCTGGGATAACACCCTGCTATAAACTTTAATCTGTAGGGGGATGTGGCAGCAAATGATCATTATTCTCCTTTGCAAGGGCATACTATAGTAGGTGCAGTGGTTGCAATTGCACCCGAGCCCTTTTCTTGGCCCATAGGAAAACACTTACACCTGTAATAGTTGGGGTCCCAGTTGGAGATTTTGAATTGGGGCCCACAAGCTTGAAGTTACACCACTGCTCCTTTGTTAAGTGTGAGGACCATGTCTACTCATTAGAATACTTTGGCCCAGGATGATAAAGAACTATTTTTCAGTTGTTAAAGAAAATAGGACAATTAATGTGGTCTTGATTAAATAAATGCATTTTAAAGCACAAATCATGATAAATCTCGGCTCTTTTTTGCACATTTATGAAGCTTAAATTTCTTGCCAAGCCTCATAATGATGCAGAATTTTACAAATTATGAATAAGGAAATCCACCATCATATTAAATAGATGTACCCATCTTTCTGCAAGAGTCCATCAGTCCCTTGCCTCCTGGCTTCCTACTTGGGTTAGTGCACTGGTTTGAGCTGGCTCCATGGCTGAGCTAGTGTCCTTAAAGAGGTTGTCCACTACTTTATCATTGTTAACCTATACCTAGCATAGGTCATCAATTCTGATCGGTCCGGGTCCAACACCCGGCACCCCCTGCCGATCAGCCGTTATCGGTGGAGGTAGCCGATGGCTGGCGTGGAGCTGCTCTGTTTTCTGACAGTGTTCGCGGCAGGATACTGCTGATCCGCCTCCTATTCAAATCAATAGGAAGCGGATGAGCAATACCTAGCCGTGGCCACTATCAGAAGATGGAGCAGCTCCACAATTGAGAATTTCCGGCTGATGGCCACTGCCACAAACATCGAGAACAGCTGATCAGCAGGGGTGCCGGACACCAATCTATCAGATATTAGTGACCTATCCTAAGGATAGGTCATCAATGATAAAGAAGTGGACATCTCTTTTTTTTAATAAATGTATCTTTATTAGGTTTCAAAGATAAATATTAATGTAAACACAAGGCACTAATTGTGCGGAAATAGCAGGTCAACAAGACCACATGGAAATAACAATAAACATTATTTTCATAGCATTTAAAGCAAAATAAAGTAAAGTAAACACAATCCACGGTAGAATCACAGGTTGTACATTGGTTCAGTGTGTTATATAATATTACCTGCATAGAGACTCAAACTTACATGTTGAATTGTTACATCAAACTGTAAATTAATAAGGGGGGATTAAAAAAAAAAGCAGGAGAGGAGGCTAAAACCATAAACACAGAGACACACAAAGACAAAGGGCGATGGGGGAGGGGAAATCCGGGAAAGAGGGTAAGGGGGACAACAGAGAGGCTCCAAAAGTGTGTATAAGGTAGAGCTAATCAGGAGATAATTTAAACTCCATCCAATAGAACCATGTTTTGTAGAATATGTCATGAGAGTTATTGATCTTGAAGGTGAGCGCCTCCATTAGCATAATCTCATTCATTTTGGAAAACCAGGGCGAGATTGTTGGAGTGGTGTCACTTTTCCATACAAAGGAATGCACTGTTTAGCAGATGTAATCAAATATCTCAGTATCGAGTTTTTAAAGGGATATCACTTTGATGAAGAAGGTTGAAAGCTGGATGAAGGTCTGAAATAAGATCAGTGACTAGTTGTACTTTTCCCCAGAAAAGTGAAAGAAGTTTGCAAGACCACAGAATATGTAATATCTCCAACACATGGGATTTGCATCTGGAAATATAGAGTGTAGGTGGGTTGGGATCCCATACCATCGAGGGAGTAGCTTATAGCTGGCCTCCTGAAATCGAGAGCTAATGGATGATTTATGTGTCAGAGTGAAGAAAAGCCGCCACTGATCTTTCATCAAGGTGCGATCTAGATCCCTCTCCCATTAGGTCTCAAAGCCATCTTTAGACTGGCCCAGGTGATTAATCAGAAGGGAATATGAGAATGACAAAGTATGTCTTATGTAAGAGGCCAGTTTTCGAACATTCCACTTCAAAAATTGTTTTGTCATTTTTACAAAATGCTCTAGATGGGAGTGAGTGAAGAAAATTAGAAAGTTGACTATTTCTCCAGGGTCCTAAGGGTGAAGGAGCAAAGGGCACCTGAAGATGTTCCTTTGAAGGGCAGTGGACAACCTCTTTAACTGTGCGCTCTCCTCTACAACATCGAAGGAATGCCGGAACACTGAAGCTAGCCAGATATGGACATCTTCAGAGCAGCAAATGCAAGCTGCATAGTAAAAAGCTTGCAAGTGCACGCTACTTGTCTAGAAAACCGGCCTCCTCTGAGGTGGCTGGTAACCTTGGCAATGAATGAGCTGTAAACTATTTTAATATATACTTGCCTTGTAATGTCTTCACATCCTGTTCCGTCCAGATGTGTCCATAACCCAGAATTCTAAGTGGCGGAAGTTCACCGACCGCCATATTGGGCCACCCAAGTGCCTCAATATGGAAACTGCTGGTGGTACCCACCTCTTGCGCGGTACCACCAGCGGAACACTGTCGCACCACACACACACACTGTATAACCTGTACGCACCACACACTGCATATGCCGTGCGCACCACACACACTGTATATGCCGTACGCACCACACACACACTGTATATGCCGTACGCAGCCTCTTACGCGGTACCACCAGTGGAACATCGTCACGAACACGCCGTCAGGATCAGCCGAATTATTCACTGACTGCCGCCATCTTTGTACACGAGGAGCGCATGCGCAGTTTTAATGTGACCACCACTCTCTGTCTTCACAAAGATGGCGGCGGTCTGATTTACTGTGCCTGCGCAAATTCCGCACAGGCGCAGTGAATCATTCAGCTGATTCCGGCGGCAGATGCGCGTCGTGTCTACAGGCAGAGGAAGCCGGTCACATTAAAGGGGTTTTCCCACGAAAGAAAGTTCATTTTAAAACTTGTCGGTGTCTGACCATGCACGAGAGCACATGGGGTACACAGGTCAAAGAAGAGATGACATGAGAGGAGAAGACAGCAGATGGGGGAGAGAGAAAGCGCACAGGGGGAAAGAGACAGAGCACAGGGGGAGACACCTCAAACGGACAGCACATGAGGGGAGAACACAGCACAGGAAGGAGAGAGACAGCAGACAAGGGGGATAGCAAATGGGGTAGACAGGCCAAAGAAGAGAGCACAGACCGGAGAAGTCAGCAAAAGGGGAAGGAGAGAGTGGATAGATGGGTGAGCACATGGGGGGAGAGATTCTCAACGCTGCAAAGCCTGCCCCATCGTGAAATTACTGCCCTCCCGATTCAATAGCATCTAGTGAAATTAATAATCCCTCTATTCTTAAAAACAGAGATGATTTTTCTACAAGATAAATTTCAAATGTATTTGTTTTTATAAACTCTTTGCAATTTTACCCATTTATGATTATGTTTTGAAAATTTATTCTGGTTAATATATTGATATTATCCCTTAATGTAGCTGTATGGCATACCTTTGGGGAATTTGGACATGAATAAATGTTATTCAGGCCTTAATTTGAGAAATATATCCTAATGAACTTGTAAAAGAGTCAGATCATGGCAGTGTACGGCATATCCCTGGAGACATCGTTTAGCAGCTATGGAACCATTATGGGTTACATTCTGATTATATTATCCAAGATTTTCAAACAAAAACTGATTGAAATATGTCTGTGTTATGTGATCCTAATTCTGGGTCAGCCTAAAACAGACGATAGCTATGCAGGCTTTATATAAGCTTTTCATTTTATGCTAGGTGTATATTCATGATAGCACTGGCGAATGTGGAGAAGCAAACAATTTGTAATGTTAGATCATGTTCCATTCAGAGACGTAAAACACAGAGTCACTCTGAAATATGTAAAATTTTAAAGGGGATTTCCAGGGAAAAATATAACTAAATCAGCCGTAAGCAATGAACTGCATAACTTACTAATACGGCTATATGAGGCGAGGGTCCTGATCCTCTGATCAACGCTGCAGCAGCTTTTTGGTTTCGAAACCTAAGCCAGTCAAGTTCTCTATCACAACTAATACAGACAGATGTGGGGGCTGGTTTAGCAGTACAGATAAATAACCAGACCCCTTCACAGACTGCTATGGTCACCTGCCGACATAGGAAACACTGCCCTATCTCACTGCACCCTGTATTATCTCAGTTTACTCTGTCTGTCAATGCTTCCTCTAGACTTAAGGTACCGTCACACTCAGCGACGCTGCAGCGATATAGACAACGAGCCGATCGCTGGAGCGTCGCTGTTTAGGTCGCTGTAGAGACGTCAAACACAGCAGCTCCAGAACGATGCAGGAGCGATCCAGTGACGTAACGGCGACTCACTTCTCGTTCTCGCTGGTTGTTAGCTCCATGTCAAACAGCCGGAGTGTATCGGTCCGACACACATCTAGGGGCCCTATGCTCGTTGCTGGCGTCGTTGCTTTTGATGTCAAACACGACGATACACGCCGACCTGGCGACCAAATAAAGTTCTGGACTTCTAGCTCCGACCAGCGATGTCACAGCGGGATCCAGATCGCTGCTGCGTGTCAAACACAACGAGATCGCTATCCAGGACGCTGCAACGTCACGGATCGCTGTCGTTCTCGTTGCAGAGTTGCTGAGTGTGAAGGTACCTTTAAGCTATATTCACAGGCCCAATAATCATCCCTTAGAACAGACGGATACAGAAGCAATCCATTGGTAAAAAAAAAGTTGTGCAGACACAACTTTTTGTCCATTTAAAAAAAAAAAAACTATTTCAGCTGAATTAGTTTTTTTTTAACATTGAAGTCTATGGAAAATGCATCTGATAAATAGCCATCTGTTTTTTCCTTTATATGAAAAGGATTCGTGTTTTGTTCACTGAATCCACTTGAAATGGAAGAAAATGGATGGCTATTTAATGGATCCGCATTCCATAGATTTCAATGTAGAAAAAACGGATCCAGTTGAAATCATTTTTTTGTTGTTTTTTTTAAACGTTTTGTGTGCACAACTTTTTTGCCAATGGATTGCTTCTGGGTCCGTTCTAAGGCATGGTTACTGGACATGTGAGCATAGCCTTACTTCTAATGAGTTAAAGGTGCAGAGAAATGCTTATGTGAGCCTGATTAATGTGTCTGATCGGCCAAGATGAAAGTTAACTCTCCACCAACTACCGCTGTGCAGTGGCCATCTGGGGAATCTGACAGCAGCTTTTTGCTATGTAATCTGAAAGCAGTGTGATGTAGGGTCAGAAAACTTGATACCAGTGATATATCACTTACTAGGGTGATTGCTGGCATTTTGATAGAATGCCTATTTTCTCGCTTGTAGATGGAAAAATGGTCAGTATGCTGAACTGTGCATAACACAGCTTCGTGTGTATATACTGTGCATTGTTAGTTAGCTGCCTATCAGCGTTGAGGGCGTGGTTACAGAGAGTAGCTGGACTGGCCTGCACATGTCACCTAGTCCTGCAGTGATAATCTCTTGCTTATAAAATACTGTATTGAAACTACAGTTTTATCTTTCTATTAACACATTTATGGGACATCATTTTGAGGCATAAATATTACAGGTTCAGCGTCGTTCTCTTTTGTAAAATACCATCTGCTTGTTAGCAGACTTAGTCATGGACTGCATAATGCTCCTGTTAAAAATGGCCTCCGATGGCAGGGCACGTGATCAGACCAGAACATCAGTCTACTTTAGTTGAAAAACATGCACATGGCAAAGATGTGATTCAATTGGAGGAGGTTGATGATACTGTCTGGCCACGAGCCCCTCTATTATCAGACATGTAGAAAAGAGGCACCTAGCATTCAACGAATAAAGTTACCCTTCCAAGAGGGCACTGATTCACAAGGGAGGAGAACTAAAATACTTACATATATACAGTATATTGCCACAAAATCTTGCTCCAAACATATTTCTTAAAACAAAAATTAAGTGGACAAACTATTCAAGGGGTCAAAAATGCACATTAGATAACAAACATAACATTTTTAATTGACCGAAATGCTTATAAAACATCACTGTTGGTGCAGGCTTCAGTTTTACTTTACGAAAGAGCATAAAATTCCCCTAGACAGAAAGTAGCGGCTACAGAGAACGCGTGAAGCCAAGAAGTAGATGAGATTACTTGCTGAATCCAGTTTGTGTTCTTTGCAAATTAATGCAGTAGAAAACTGCTGGTGTATTGGCAGCGTTTCCTGTGTCTGCAAGTAACTGGCAAAAGTATGCCGAGATTTACAAGTCAGCTCATTTGTGAGCGCCACGACTAATTGTTATTTTATTCATGGCGAGGACGCTGTCGTTTGTTGGAATGATTTATTTCATTTAGCTGAGGTTTCATATTTATAATAAATCATGAGAGTTTTATAAAACCATCCTAATATTTTGTAAATATACACAACAGAAGAGACACAAAAAAAAAAGTCTAGTAATGATGGTTCTCAGTGTTTAACCCCTATAAAAAGAAGACAGTCGCAGACCAATAACATTGTTAAGGCTCATTCACACAAAATGTTTTCTTGCACAGGTTCCCTCTGTTTTATACCTCGGGGCTGTCTACATGTCCGATTCCTTCCTCGGACCGAATGGTCCACGGAAAATATTGTAGACATGTCCGATTTTGATCCAAGCAGCGGCTCAAAATTTGCAATGCAAGGCTATGCAACTGTGAAAAAATCAAACCGCACTCCAATGACATCCAAGTACAGTCCGATTTTTTGTTAGGATGAAGAAGGTGGAGAAACTTCCGTTCAACAAAAACTGATGACACTCAGACACTCGGCCCTGAAAGTTCAACTTTAGGGCTCGCTCAAACCAATTTTTAGGATCGGAGAGGTGGCCCAGCCAGGGGATCCGGATATTATAGAAATGATATAGGATGTCAGATATTTTGACCACAATACACTTAGAGCGTGATTGTATTAAGACAATGTTTGCCTAAAAGTAAGGATAGAGATGAAGATTTCAACCAAATGGCTCTGTGGATCCCAGTGGCCATATTGACTATATGGACGAGGTGATGAGTCCTGTTAGTAACGTTAAGAAGTTTGTCTCCCAACAGAATAACCATTGAATAAGAGCAGAATGATCCAATGAGTGCAGGAACTAGAGAGTGAACTTTTCTCCACAGGACACTCACAATAAGGCAAAACCACTAGGTACCAATGGTCTCCGCCTGTGAAGCAGTGATCAGAAACTGAAGGGGAAGTGGGAACACGATGCACTCGGTGCCAGTGATTGAGGAATGGTTTAGTTAAAGAAACTTAGTTACTACCCATAGAGAGGATGTCACAGCAGTGCCACCATCTTACAGGTGATCCATCTCCCATTGCCAATGGATCTCAGCCTAAGTACCATGGGGAGGAGAATTAAACTGTTAGTACAAAAAAAGATATCACACCTCACCCAAAAGGATCAGAAATGCAGATTCTTTCACCCCTTGTGGCAATGGCTATAGAAGGATTGGTAGGAAGTGAATTAATAAAGTGGTGTATTTGGTTAATGTGCAAAGTTTTGGATGGAGGAATGGAAGTGTTTTTGGAATTCAGAAACCGTAAAAGCCTGTTTCCAGACTTCAGGGGTCTTAGGTGTGTGAGCTCCCTGTGCTTCCACCAGAGATATTCATTTGCGTTGTGTCTTGACCTGCGAGGGCCGGTTTTGTAATTATAGTGCTTTGGGACAAAGCACTATATTGTTATTCCACCGTAGTCAACTTATTCTTCTTATTATTATTCAGTCCGCAATTAATGCGGCCCGAACCGCTGCACGCACAGACTCCAGTGAGGTGTCATTTCGAAGCCAGCGTTCCTGGCAGGTGTGCTAAGTATTTTTCGTGTCGATCGGATTTGTAGTTTTGGCGCAATTGGCGTTTGAAAATTTCGTCTCAATGCATTTCAATGGGAAATTGTTCCAACAATAAGGGATAATGGCTGATTTCTGAGGCAATTTCAAAATAACTGCCAACTGCCACCTGGCTGATTAGCTCATTGCGATGTGCAGTCAGACCCAGTTACTATGCCAACGCCTACGAACTCTACATGACCCCACCAGGACACAGTTTTGCCAGATAATATCAGCTCTTAATGTGACCCGCGCACCAAATTGGCACCTGAGGTGCGCAGCCCACCAAATCGGACCCGAGTGGCCCCGCCCACCAAATCGGACCCCGAGTGGCCCCGCCCGCCAAATCGGACCCCGAGTGACCCCGCCCACCAAATCGGACCCAGAGTGACCCCGCCCACCAAATGTGACCCAGAGTGACCCCGCCCACCAAATGTGACCCAGAGTGACCCCGCCCACCAAATGTGACCCAGAGTGACCCCGCCCACCAAATGTGACCCAGAGTGACCCCGCCCACCAAATGTGACCCAGAGTGACCCCGCCCACCAAATGTGACCGAGTGACCCCGCCCACCAAATGTGACCGAGTGACCCCGCCCACCAAATGTGACCCAGAGTGACCCCGCCCACCAAATGTGACCCAGAGTGACCCCGCCCACCAAATGTGACCCAGAGTGACCCCGCCCACCAAATGTGACCCAGAGTGACCCCGCCCACCAAATGTGACCCAGAGTGACCCCGCCCACCAAATGTGACCCCGCCCACCAAATGTGACCCAGAGTGACCCCGCCCACCAAATGTGACCCAGAGTGACCCCGCCCACCAAATGTGACCCAGAGTGACCCCGCCCACCAAATGTGACCCAGAGTGAACCCGCCCACCAAATGTGACCCAGAGTGACCCCGCCCACCAAATGTGACCCAGAGTGACCCCGCCCACCAAATGTGACCCAGAGTGGCCCCGCCCACCAAATGTGACCCAGAGTGACCCCGCCCACCAAATGTGACCCAGAGTGACCCCGCCCACCAAATGTGACCCAGAGTGACCCCGCCCACCAAATGTGACCCAGAGTGACCCCGCCCACCAAATGTGACCCAGAGTGACCCCGCCCACCAAATGTGACCCAGAGTGACCCCGCCCACCAAATGTGACCCAGAGTGACCCCGCCCACCAAATGTGACCCAGAGTGACCCCGCCCACCAAATGTGACCCAGAGTGACCCCGCCCACCAAATGTGACCCAGAGTGACCCCGCCCACCAAATGTGACCCAAAGTGACCCCGCCCACCAAATGTGACCCCGCCCACCAAATGTGACCCAGAGTGACCCCGCCCACCAAATGTGACCCAGAGTGACCCCGCCCACCAAATGTGACCCAGAGTGACCCCGCCCACCAAATGTGACCCAGAGTGACCCCGCCCACCAAATGTGACCCCGAGTGACCCCGCCCACCAAATGTGACCCCGAGTGACCCCGCCCACCAAATGTGACCCAGAGTGACCCCGCCCACCAAATGTGACCCAGAGTGACCCCGCCCACCAAATGTGACCCAGAGTGACCCCGCCCACCAAATGTGACCCAGAGTGACCCCGCCCACCAAATGTGACCCAGAGTGACCCCGCCCACCAAATGTGACCCAGAGTGACCCCGCCCACCAAATGTGACCCAGAGTGACCCCGCTCACCAAATGTGACCCAGAGTGACCCCGCCCACCAAATGTGACCCAGAGTGACCCCGCCCACCAAATGTGACCCAGAGTGACCCCGCCCACCAAATGTGACCCAGAGTGACCCCGCCCACCAAATGTGACCCAGAGTGACCCCGCCCACCAAATGTAACCAAGAGTGACCCCGCCCACCAAATGTGACCCAGAGTGACCCCGCCCACCAAATGTGACCCAGAGTGACCCCGCCCACCAAATGTGACCCAGAGTGACCCCGCCCACCAAATGTGACCCAGAGTGACCCCGCCCACCAAATGTGACCCCGCCCACCAAATGTGACCCCGCCCACCAAATGTGACCCCCGCCCACCAAATGTGACCCCGCCCACCAAATGTGACCCCGAGTGGCCCCGACCACCAAATCGGACCGCGAGTGGCCCCGCCCACCAAATCGGACCCAGAGGTGCCCCGCCCACCAAATCGGACCCAGAGTGACCCCGCCCACCAAATCGGACCCAGAGTGACCCCGCCCACCAAATCGGACCCAGAGTGACCCCGCCCACCAAATGTGACCCAGAGTGACCCCGCCCACCAAATGTGACTCAGAGTGACCCCGCCCACCAAATGTGACTCAGAGTGACCCCGCCCACCAAATGTGACCCAGAGTGACCCCGCCCACCAAATGTGACCCAGAGTGACCCCGCCCACCAAATGTGACCCAGAGTGACCCCGCCCACCAAAAGTGACCCAGAGTGACCCCGCCCACCAAAAGTGACCCAGAGTGACCCCGCCCACCAAAAGTGACCCAGAGTGACCCCGCCCACCAAAAGTGACCCAGAGTGACCCCGCCCACCAAAAGTGACCCAGAGTGACCCCGCCCACCAAATGTGACCCAGAGTGACCCCGCCCACCAAATGTGACCCAGAGTGACCCCGCCCACCAAATGTGACCCAGAGTGACCCCGCCCACCAAATGTGACCCAGAGTGACCCCGCCCACCAAATGTGACCCAGAGTGACCCCGCCCACCAAATGTGACCCAGAGTGACCCCGCCCACCAAATGTGACTCAGAGTGACCCCGCCCACCAAATGTGACTCAGAGTGACCCCGCCCACCAAATGTGACCCAGAGTGACCCCGCCCACCAAATGTGACCCAGAGTGACCCCGCCCACCAAATGTGACCCAGAGTGACCCCGCCCACCAAATGTGACCCAGAGTGACCCCGCCCACCAAATGTGACCCAGAGGTGCCCCGCCCACCAAATGTGACCCAGAGGTGCCCCGCCCACCAAATCTGACCGAGGTGCCCTGCCCACCAAATCTGACCCAGAGGTGCTCTGCCCACCAAATCTGACCCAGAGTGGCCCCGCCCATCAAATCTGACCCAGAGTGGCCCCGCCCACCAAATCGGACCCAGAGTGGTCCCGTCTACCAAATCGGACACAGAGTGGCCCCGCCCACCAAATCATCCCCTGAGGGGCCCCGCCCACCAAACCAGCGCCTGAAGGGCACCCAAGTGTGAAAGTCTTGCAGGGGCAGCCCGGGCACCATTACAAAGCACTATCTGTAGTTCCTTCAGGAAATACCCATCTAGTATTATTATTGTAATCCGAACGTGGTAAACTAATTATTATTAGGCTTTTTTCTGCAATTAATGCGGCCCGAACCGCTGCACGCACAGACTCCAGTGAGGCGTCATTTCGAAGCCAGCGCCCACGAGAGGTGTGCTAAGTATTTTTCATGTCGATCCGATTTGTAGTTTTTTTTTTAAAATCGCATTTTTTTAAAAAAATTTCCCATAGGAAATAATGGTGAACTTTCCATTACCCCCCACTTGACCTTCCAAAGATGGCAGCTATGCAAATGTACAGTGTCCATTTTAGGACATGATCATTTATCAAAGTCAAACAGAATAAAGTGACGATGACACCCTCTTGTCCCGTGTATGAAAAGTAAGTGCACCCCCAGGCCCGTGTGTGAAAAGTAAGTGCGTCCCGGCCCCCAAATCGGACCGTGAGTGACCCCGCCTCACAAATCGGACCCCGAGTGACCCCGACCCCAAATCGGACCCTGAGTGACCCCACCCCCCAAATCGGACCTTGAGTGACTCCATCCCCCAAATCGGACCCCGAGTGACCCCGCCCCCCAAATCGGACCCCGAGAGACCCCGCCCCCCAAATTGGACCCTGAGTGACCCCGCCCACCAAATCTGACCCAGAGTGACCCCGCCCACCAAATCGGACCCCGAGTGACCCCGCCCCCCCAAATCGGACCCCGAGAGACCCCGCCCCCCAAATTGGACCCCGAGTGACCCCGCCCACCAAATCTGACCCAGTGACCCCGCCCACCAAATCAGACCGTGAGTGACCCCGCCTCACAAATCGGACCCCGAGTGACCCCGACCCCAAATCGGACCCTGAGTGACCCCGCCCCCCAAATCGGACCTTGAGTGACTCCATCCCCTAAATCGGACCCCGAGTGACCCCGCCCCCCAAATCGGACCCCGAGAGACCCCGCCCCCCCAAATTGGACCCCGAGTGACCCCGCCCACCAAATCTGACCCAGAGTGACCCCGCCCACCAAATCAGACCCAGAGTGACCCCGCCCACCAAATCGGACCCAGAGGGAACCCGCCCATCAAATCGGACCCAGAGTGACCCCACCCACCAAATCGGACCTAG
Organism: Ranitomeya imitator; assembly: GCF_032444005.1. Lineage (NCBI taxonomy): Eukaryota > Metazoa > Chordata > Amphibia > Anura > Dendrobatidae > Ranitomeya > Ranitomeya imitator. The sequence continues at coordinate 93,461,506 of NC_091284.1, forward strand.
AGTGACCCCGCCCACCAAATCGGACCTAGAGTGACCCCGCCCACCAAATCGGACCCAGAGTGACCCCACCCACCAAATCGGACCCAGAGTGACCCCGCCCACCAAATCGGACCCAGAGTGACCAAGCCCACCAAACCAGTGCCTGAGGGGCACCCAAGTGTGAAAGTCTAGCAGGGGCAGCCCGGGCACCATTCCAAAGCACTATCTGTAGTTCCTTCAGGAAATACCCATCTAGTTGAAATTTGAAATGCATTCATCTCCACAAGTTGAGGGAATGTGAGAAGAAAGGAGCTTTGCCTGCTATACCCTCAGCAATAGGACCACATTAATCCTTGCAGAGTATATAGGGAGGATAAAGCTAAATCTAGATTTTTCCATCTATATTTGCTATTGTGTGCTCTGAGAATTTGCACTGCTTTGTAATACAGAGAAATTTGGGGTGAGACAACCTTCCTACAAAACTGTGTCTAAACATGGTAGTCTCCGCAATACTAGAGTGCTTGCCTTGGTAGAAAAATCGGGAAAAAATTAATTACCGTATTATTAAAATTAAAAAAAATATTATTAAGTTGTGCAAACACCCTGGCTGAGATTAGGATGGGGAAGGAGCAAACGAGATAGAAAATTTTTGGAAAATAAATTATTTTCATCACATGAACTTGACCTAACCAAGAATGTGAAGAGGTAGACAATCAAGACAGATCCATAATTTTCCCAATAAGCAGAGAGTAGTTCAACTTAAGCAGAGTTTTTACTGATGGGAATGTTGATGCCTAAGGACGTAAGGTAACGGTCTTTCTTTTGCAATCCAAATTGAGCATAATACTATTTTCTTGGAAGGCGGTGTGTTAAGAGCTTCTGATTTTTTGATTTTTCAACATTTATCTTGAGGCCAGATATCCGTTCAAGCCAGCCCAGAAGGTCAAAAAAGTTAGAAATTGCAATGTGTAGATGCGTAATGGTCATGAATAAATCATCTGCAAAAAGACTTGGCTTGTATTGCGCAGAAGAAAGGTTGAACGCAATGATATCTGGGTGTGCTGTGGCCTCATGGCCACTGCCAATGGCCCAATCACTAGAATATATAGTGATGGACACAGCAGGCCTCCTTGGTGAATTCCTTTTGCTATATGGAGACAGGGGGCTGTAGTAGGAAGCTTGTAAAAATAGAGGGTGAGAATCCAAATTTGACACTCTAAAATTTTTACACTGGGCACTCTTTCCACCGCCAGGACACCAATGAGATCGGAGCAAGGCATAGTTTAATAAAGCAGTCCAACATGCTCAACAATAAAAACAGGCAGAACACAATTTTACAGTATCAATGATCCACATAATACGGAATCCTCACGCTTCATCTCACTTCCAGTTTCGTTCAATTCATCGAATGATATGGCTATCAGTCCTGCTGAGATCAGTAGTACCACATGCAATCACCATCAATGATCGTGTGATGAGTTTCCCTTAAAAATGAAACCAGACATAGAGCAGCACTGATGGACAATTAGCTTTCAATTGATTTTTGTTATTGTACTCAAATGAATTCATTAACCCCTTCCCGACCTTTGACGCCACGTAGGCGTCATGAAAGTCGGTGCCATTCCGACCCATGACGCCTATGCGGCGTCATGGAAAGATCGCGTCCCTGCAGATCGGGTGAAAGGGTTAACTCCCATTTCACCCGATCTGCAGGGACAGGGGGAGTGGTAGTTTAGCCCAGGGGGGGTGGCTTCACCCCCTCGTGGCTACGATCGCTCTGATTGGCTGTTGAAAGTGAAACTGCCAATCAGAGCGATTTGTAATATTTCACCCATTATAACGGGTGAAATATTACAATCCAGCCATGGCCGATGCTGCAATATCATCGGCCATGGCTGGAAATACTAGTGTGCCCCCACCCCACCCCAGCCCTCCGATCGCCCCCCCAGCCCTCCGATCTGGCCGGTACACTGCTCCGGCTCTCCTCCGTCCAGTGCTCCGCTCCCCCCCGTGCTCTTGTCCGCTCCCCCCATGCTCCAATCACCCCCCCGTGCTCCAATCACCCCCCCTGCACTCCGATCCACCCCCCCCCGGTGCTCCGTTCCACCCCCCGTGCTCCATTCCAGCCCCCCCGTGCTCCGTTCCACGCCCCCCGTGCTCCGTTCCACCCCTCCCGCACTCCGATTCCCCCCCCCGTGCTCCGATCCCCCCCCCGTGGTCCCCCCCCACCCCATCATACTTACCGATCCAGCCGGGGTCCCGTCCGTCTTCTCCCTGGGCGCCGCCATCTTCCAAAATGGCGGGCGCATGCGCAGTGCGCCCGCCGAATCTGCCGGCCGGCAGATTCGTTCCAAAGTGCATTTTGATCACTGAGATATAATCTATCTCAGTGATCAAAATAAAAAAAATAATAAATGACCCCCCCCCTTTGTCACCCCCATAGGTAGGGACAATAAAAAAATAAAGAAATTTTTTTTTTTCCACTAATGTTAGAATAGGGTTAGGGTTAGGGTTAGGGGTAGGGTTAGGGGTAGGGGTAGGGTTAGGGTTAGGGCTAGGGTTAGGGTTTCGGTATGTGCACACGTATTCTGGTCCTCTGCGGATTTTTCCGCTGCGGATTTGATAAATCCGCAGTGCTAAACCGCTGCGGATTTATGGCGGATTTACCGCGGTTTTTCTGCGCATTTCACTGCGGTTTTACAACTGCGATTTTCTATTTGAGCAGTTGTAAAACCGCTGCGGAATCCGCACAAAGAAGTGACATGCTGCGGAATGTAAACCGCTGCGTTTCCGTGCAGTTTTTCCGCAGCATGGGCACAGCGATTTTTGTTTCCCGTAGGTTTACATTGAACTGTAAACTCATGGGAAACTGCTGCGGATCCGCAGCGTTTTCCGCAGCGTGTGCACATACCTTTAGAATTAGGCTATGTGCACACGGTGCGGATTTGGCTGCGGATTCGCAGCAGTGTTCCATCAGGTTTACAGTACCATGTAAACATATGGAAACCAAATCCGCTGTGCCCATGGTGCAGAAAATACCACGCGGAAACGCTGCGTTGTATTTTCCGCAGCATGTCAATTCTTTGTGCGGATTCCGCAGCGTTTTACACCTGTTCCTCAATAGGAATCCGCAGGTGAAATCCGCACAAAAAACACTGGAAATCCGCGGAAAATCCGCAGGTAAAACGCAGTGCCTTTTACCCGCGGATTTTTCAAAAATGGTGCGAAAATATCTCACACGAATCCGCAACGTGGGCACATAGCCTTAGGGTTAGGGTTGGAATTAGGGTTGTGGTTATGGTTAGGGGTGTGTTGGGGTTAGGGTTGTGGTTAGGGGTGTGTTGCGGTTAGGGTTGTGTTTAGGGTTATGGCTACAGTTGGGATTAGGGTTAGGGGTGTGTTGGGGTTAGTGTTGGAGGTAGAATTGAGGGGTTACCACTGTTTAGGCACATCAGGGGTCTCCAAACGCAACATGGCGCCACCATTGATTCCAGCCAATCTCGTATTCAAAAAGTCAAATGGTGCTCCCTCACTTCCAAACCCTGACGTGTGCCCAAACAGTGGTTTACCCCCACATATGGGGTACCAGCATACTCAGGACAAACTGCGCAACAATTACTGGGGTCCAATTTCTCCTGTTACCCTTGTGAATCAAAAAAATGCTTGCTAAAACATAATTTTTGAGGAAAGAAAAATTATTTTTTATTTTCACGGCTCTGCGTTGTAAACGTCTGTGAAGCACTTGGGGGTTCAAAGTGCTCACCACATATCTAGATAAGTTCCTTGGGGGGTCTAATTTCTAAAATGGGGTCACTTGTGGGGGTTTCTACTGTTTAGGCACACAGGGGCTCTGCAAACGCAACGTGACACCCGCAGACCATTCCATCAAAGTCTGCATTTCAAAAGTCACTACTTCCCTTCTGAGCCCCGACGTGTGCCCAAACAGTGGTTTACCCCCACTCATGGGGTATCAGCGTACTCAGGAGAAACTGGACAACAACTTTTGGGGTCCAATTTCTCCTGTAACCCTTGGGAAAATAAAAAAATCTGGGCTAAATAATTATTTTTGAGGAAAGAAAACGTATTTATTATTTTCACGGCTCTGCATTATAAACTTCTATGAAGCACTTGGGGGTTCAAAGTGCTCACCACACATCTAGATAAGTTCCTTTCGGGGTCTAGTTTCCAAAATGCAGTCACTTGTGGGGGGTTTCTACTGGTAAGCCACATCAGGGGCTCTGCAAACGCAACGTGACGCCCACAGAGCATTCCATCAAAGTCTGCATTTCAAAACGTCACTACTTCACTTCCGAGCCTCGGCATGTGCCCAAACAGTGGTTTACCCCCACATATGGGGTATCAGCATACTCAGGAGAAACTGGACAACAACTTTTGGGGTCCAGTTTCTTCTGTAACCCTTGGGAAAATAAAAAATTCTGGGCTAAATAATTATTTTTGAGGAAAGAAAACGTATTTATTATTTTCACGGCTCTGCATTATAAACTTCTATGAAGCACTTGGGGGTTCAAAGTGCTCACCACACATCTAGATAAGTTCCTTTGGGGGTCTAGTTTCCAAAATGAGGTCACTTGTGGGGGGTTTCTACTGTTAAGCCACATCAGGGGCTCTGCAAACGCAACGTGACGCCCACAGAGCATTCCATCAAAGTCTGCATTTCAAAACGTCACTACTTCACTTCCGAGCCCCGGCATGTGCCCAAACAGTGATTTACCCCCACATATGGGGTATCAGCGTACTCAGGAGAAACTGGACAACAACTTTTGGGGTCAAATTTCTCCTGTTACCCTTGGGAAAATAAAAAATTGCAGGCTAAAAGATCATTTTTGAGAAAATAATTTTTTTTTTTTTCATGGCTCTGCGTTATAAACTTCTGTGAAGCACTTGGGGGTTCAAAGTCCTCACCACACATCTAGATTAGTTCCTTTGGGGGTCTAGTTTCCAAAATAGTGTCATTTCTGGGGGATCTCCAATGTTTAGGCACACAGGGGCTCTCCAAACGTGACATGGTGTCCGCTAATGATTGGAGCTAATTTTCCATTTAAAAAGCCAAATGGCGTGCCATCCCTTCCGAGCCCTGCCGTGCGCCCAAACAGTGGTTTACCCCCACATATTGGGTATCTGCGTACTGAGGACAAACAGGACAACAATATTTGGGGTCCAATTTCTCCTATTATCCTTGGCAAAATAGGAAATTCCAGGCTAAAAAATCATTTTTGAGGAAAGAAAAGTTATTTTTTATTTTCATGGCTCTGCGTTATAAACTTCTGTGAAGCACCTGGGGGTTTAAAGTGCTCAATATGCATCTAGATAAGTTCCTTGGGGGGTCTAGTTTCCAAAATGGGGTCACTTGTGGGGGAGCGCCAATGTTTAGGCACACAGGAGCTCTCCAAACGCGACATGGTGTCCGCTAACGATGGAAATAATTTTTCATTCAAAAAGTCAAATGGCGCTCCTTCCCTTCCGAGCCTTACCATGTGCCCAAACAGTGGTTTACCCCCACATTCGAGGTATTGGTGTACTCAGGAGAAATTGCCCAACACATTTTAGGATCCATTTTATCCTGTTGCCCATGTGAAAATGAAAAAATTGAGGCTAAAAGAATTTTTTTGTGAAAAAAAAGTACTTTTTCATTTTTACGGATTAATTTGTGAAGCACCTGGGGGTTCAAAGTGCTCACTATGCATCTAGATAAGTTCCTTGGGGCGTCTAGTTTCCAAAATGGGGTCACTTGTGGGGGAGCTCCAATTTTTAGGCACACGGGGGCTCTCCAAACGTGACATGGTGTCCGCTAAAGAGTGGAGCCAATTTTTGATTCAAAAAGTCAAATGGCGCTCCTTCCCTTCCAAGCCCTGCCGTGCGCCCAAACAGTGGTTTACCCCCACATATGAGGTATCAGCGTACTCAGGACAAATTGGACAACAACTTTCGTGGTTCAGTTTCTCCTTTTACCATTGGGAAAATAAAAAAATTGTTGCTAAAAGATAATTTTTGTGACTAAAAAGTTAAATGTTCATTTTTTCCTTCCATGTTGCTTCTGCTGCTGTGAAGCACCTGAAGGGTTAATAAACTTCTTGAATGTGGTTTTGAGTACCTTGAGGGGTGCAGTTTTTAGAATAGTGTCACTTTTGGGTATTTTCAGCCATATAGACCCCTCAAACTGACTTCAAATGTGAGGTGGTCCCTAAAAAAAATGGTTTTGTAAATTTTGTTGTAAAAATGACAAATCGCTGGTCAAATTTTAACCCTTATAACTTCCTAACAAAAAAAAATTTTGTTTCCAAAATTGTGCTGATGTAAAGTAAACATGTGGGAAATGTTATTTATTAACTATTTTGTGTCACATATCTCTCTGGTTTAACAGAATAAAAATTCAAAATGTGAAAATTGCGAAATTTTCAAAATTTTCGCCAAATTTCCGTTTTTATCACAAATAAACGCAGAATTTATTGACCTAAATTTACCACTATCATGAAGCCCAATATGTCACGAAAAAACAATCTCAGAACCGCTAGGATCCGTTGAAGCGTTCCTGAGTTATTACCTCATAAAGGGACACTGGTCAGAATTGCAAAAAACGGCAAGGTCTTTAAGGTCAAAATAGGCTGGGTCATGAAGGGGTTAAAAACTCAAAAAATATGTCAAACATGTGGTACTACAGTTTCTACATGACCCTGGGTTAAGCTTCTGCTTGGGGAAACCTCAGGAAGAAGCCTATGAGTGCAACCTAGAGTCGGGAAGAAGCTGGTGTGTTGGATATATTTGTTTCTAAATAATTTATTCTATTATTTTGTGAGTATGATAAATCACCGTAACTGGAAGCTAATTGTCCAGCTGTGCTGCTCTATGATTGGTTGTTCTTTAAGGCCGGTTTCACACGTCAGTGGCTCCGTTACGTGAGGTGCCAGTTTCCTCACGTACCGGAGCCACTGACACACGTAGACACATTGAAATCAATGCATCTGTGCAGATGTCATTGATTTTTTTGCAGACCGTGTCTCCGTGTGCCAAACACGGAGACATGTCAGTGTTCGTGGGAGCGCACGGATTACACGGACCCATTAAAGTCAATGGGTCCGTGTAAAACACGTACCGCACACGGACGTTGTCCGTGTGCAGTCCGTGTGCCGTGCAGGAGACAGCGCTACAGTAAGCGCTGTCCCCCCCACTGGTGCTGAAGCCGCCATTCATATCTTCTCTGCAGCAGCTAAGGTATAAAGATTATATGATTTGTCATTATTATTATTATATTATTATTTATTATTATTGATAAAAACGAGTACCGTAATCTTAAGCAATAAAAGTCACGACTGGTACAGGAGGAGAGAGGACGCTGCCTGTGAAGGATTACAGTCTTCAAGGGATGGGTGAGGATACAATAGGTGAGGGTAGAGCTGGTCGTGCAGCGGTTTGGTGGATCGGTGGTTACTGCAGGTTGTAGGCTTGTCGGAAGAGGTACAGTACGTCTTGAGGTTCCTTTTGAAGGTCTCTGATCCTTGTCTAGCAAGCTGGTTTTCTAGATCAGTTTGGAAAGATGCACATTTCTATTTGCGCACAGAGACTAAATGGATTAAAGTCCCTTGAATGTATTGTTTATGAGTCTTATCGATCCTATGTATTGGGTCTGTGAAGAAAGATTTATTAAGCTCCCAACAGTAGAGCGAGAGGCTTCTTTCAGGTGCTTGGGTCTCAGGGCTCAATGAAGTATAGCTAGACTCAATGAAGCCTGCATTTGTAACGTCACTGACATATCTCTTTATTAGTATGTTTAATAACCTGTGATTGTGTCCCATTATTACATAAGAGTCTTACATCAGTAAGTTGTTTTCCTAGTTGGGATTTGTTTTAGTAACACATTCAAAATATCAAGTTTAGATTAAAGGTACCTTCACACTAAACGACGCTGCAGCGATCCAGACAACGATCCCAATCGCTGCAGCGGCGCTGTTTGGTCGCTGGAGAGCTGTCACACAGACAGCTCTCCAGCGACCAACGATGCCGGTAACCAGGGTAAACATCGGGTTACTAAGCGCAGGGCCGCGCTTAGTAACCCGATGTTTACCCTGGATACCATCCTAAAAGTAAAAAAAACAAACGCTTCATACTTACCTTCCCCTGTCTGTCCCCGGCGCTGTGCTTCTCTGTACTGGCTGTGAGCACAGCGGCCGGAAAGCAGAGCGGTGACGTCACCGCTCTGCTTTCCGGCCGCTGTGCTCACAGTGAGTGCAGGAAAGCACAGCGCCGAGGACAGACAGCCGAAGGTAAGTATGAAGAGTTTGTTTTTTTTTACTTTTAGGATGGTATCCAGGGTAAACATCGGGTTACTAAGCGCGGCCCTGCGCTTAGTAACCCGATGTTTACCCTGGTTACCAGCGAAGACATCGCTGAATCGGTGTCACACGCCGATTCAGCAATGTCAGCGGGAGAGCCAGCGACCAAAGAAAGTGCTGGCCCTCTAGCCCCGACCAATGACATCACAGCAGGATCCTGATCGCTGCTGCGTGCCAAACTGAACGATATCGCTAGTGAGGACGCTGCAACGTCACGGATCGCTAGCGATATCGTTTAGTGTGAAGGTACCTTAATACTGTGTCTTTAGCAATTTAATGATATGCATGGCTGCTGCACAGTTGTAGGTTTTTCAGGAGTGATAGCAGCATCTGGTACAATGGAGAGCTGTGCCTCTAGTCAGATAATTATAATATCTCTTTAAAGTTAAATGATATGCTGTGGAATTTTCGTTTGCCTCTTTGCCATTGTTCTATCCTTCCCCTGTCTTTGTCTGGTTTCCCCCATGTTAATTGCATTACTATTATTGTCACAACTTTTTGAACTTCCCCTGCCAGGGAATAATATATATATTCCTTTTCGTTTTATGAAAACAACCTATTAAGTTTAAATTGTTTAAATAAAACTTTATTGAAATTAAAAGTTAAATGATATGCAAGACTGTGGCTGCATCAATTTAGGGTTTTAAGATCCTACTTTGCAGGCTAATCCAGAACAATAGTGTATATGCTCCTACTTACCGTCATTTCTGAGGTTGTGAATCCAATCTTATCCACAAGTATCTGATTTAGTAATTTTTTAGTTTCACTTTAACCTCTTAAAGGTAATCTGACACCAGGTTTTTGCTATTCCATTTGAGAGCAGTTATAGAGGAGGAGACCCTGAACCCAATAATGTGTCACTTACTGGGCTGTTTGCTGCAGTTTTGATAAAATTACAGTTTACCTGCTGCAGCTCTAACAGTTCTCTGAATGCTCAAATGTGTAAAAACCCACCCACACCACTGATTGTCAGTTTTCGGCCTATGCACAGTGCACAATCAGAGGTGAGGGCAGGGATATACAGAGCTCATGAATATGGTGTACTACATAGCAGCAAGTTTACTAGTTCTCTAGTGATAATCTCCTGATAAAACAGGGATTTTGTCAAAACTACAACAAGAAGTGACACATCACTGAAATTAGGGTCTCAGACTCGACATAATGATGCTCTCAGATTTGGTGGCAAAATCCTGATGACAAATTTGCTTTAAAGGGTTATCCCCATCCCAGCTTTCATGGCTGAGATGGAAATAACTACATCCAGCTCCAACCAATGAAAAAAGCTGAGAGCAGCTGAGCGAAACTTTTTTTTGTAACACCTTTTTATTTTTATGGAAACTACAGAACTAGCACAACTCATCTGCTCTCGACTGATTTCTGTAGCTCCTTCTCCAGTGGTCACAGGTGGATAGAGTAATTTTCCATCTCCATCATGAAAGCCTGATACGAGAATAACCCTATAGAGGTGTTTTCTTGGTTTCAGAAATTTTCTGTCGCCTGGCTGCAATTTGTTTAAAAAAAATAAACTTTGCTTTAATGACCCTTTCTGAATCCACTGATGAGCCTCTGCCACATCACCAAGCAGGGCCGGGACAAAATATTTTGGTGTCATAGGCAGATGAAACCAATGGAGCCCCCCAACACCGAAGCAAAGGAATGGCTCAGAGACTAAGGTAAAGGACCTCTTTCCCTATAATGGGTTCGGTCGCAAACTCTGATGACCACTTGCACTAGAATTTTTCCCTTTTTCACAAAAAATATGTCATCAAAAGTAAAAAAAAAAAGTGTACTTTAGAGATGTGACTTAACAGGGAGTGCAATTTCAAAGTTAGATACAGAATCAATCATTTTTTTCTGACTATTTACACAATACAGGGGAGAAAATAGCACTATTCATCCCTGACGTACTATATATTAAATATAGAACGCAAGGATAGTTATTGAAACTAATAAAGTCTAACAATAATCGGAGCCATTTGGTCTCAATTAAAGGGAACCTGTCACCTGAATTTGGCGGGACTGGTTTTGGGTCAGATGGGCGGAGTTTTTGGGTGTTTGATTCACCCTTTCCTTACCCGCTGGCTGCATGCTGGCCGAAATATTGGATTGAAGTTCATTCTCTGTCCTCCGCAGTACACACCTGCGCAAGATTGCCACAGTCCAGAGTAGGGACCACAGGGTAGGCAGAGTCCGGCCGGTCTGAAGGCAAATCCAGAGTCTCCTTGTCCAGGAGGAATTCAATAGCCTTCCCCTAGCGCCCAGTAACGTAGTAGGTCCCTACTTGCATAAGCTACCATAAGGTCCTCACTGTGGGACCATATAGTACGGACGGTCCCGAATGCAGGCTTAGCGACAGGCAAGGGTCAGAGATACCGATACCCGATGCTGTAACAGTGTGTTGCTGAGTAAACATGTTGAAGTTGAAGGGAAACCGGACTGTGACTCTTTATTCTTGGAATCGTCTGCAGAGGTAACTGTCCCGTACAGGGAAAACCCTGATGGCATAGAGGAGCAGCACCGAGGTACTTTAAAGGGATGGGGACAGCGGGTGATACAGGGTTTACTGTTGGCCATGCCCACTGCCCTGGCTCCCCAGCCCTACACTGGTTCTGGGTAGAGTGAGTAAAGTAAAGATTTTTTTTAAAAACAAACTGGGCTTTGGGACAGGTTTTCTGAGACCTGAAAACCCCTTTAAGGATGTAGCCTACTTTGGTAATTAATGATGCAGCAATTTCCTTTTTTTTATCACAACATTTCAAACACCATAACATTTTTTTATTGTAGCGCATCAGTGCTTCTTTTTCTAGGACACACTGTATTTTTTAAATGGCACCAATTTAAGGTTACTGCATTCAGTGATTCATTACAGTTTAATTTTTCTGTTGGTAAAGCTGTGTGTAGGCTTATTTTTGCTTTCTGCGGAATGACATATAGTTTTCACTGGTGCCATTTTGATATTTTGATCACCTTTATTGCAAATCTTGGAAGCAGAATGATCAAAATATAGCAATTTTGTTATTTTTCCCCGTGCTCACTATGCAGCATAAATGCAATCATTATGATGTATAGCTGTTACAGATGAGGTAATACTAAACACTTTGCCGACTTTTTTTTCTTTTTTCTAAGGTCTCTTTCACACTTCCGTCTTTCATGTCCCGTCACAATCCGTCGAGTTTTGAGAAAACAGGATCCTGCAAATTTTTCTGCAGGATCCTGTTTTTTTCTCATAGACTTATATTAGCGACGGATTGTGACGGATGGCCATCCGTTTCATTCGTCGTCCACTGGATCCATCGGCAAAAAATGGTCCGTCGGGCGGATAAAACGTTCAGAGGAACGTTTTTTCTGCACGTTGGAATATCGCTCAGCAACGCATCCTGCGGTGCCCGTCGTTGGCTATAATGAAAGCCTATGGGCGCAGGATGCGTCACTGACTGTGAAAAACTCTCTCTCTCTCTCCAGAATTTTATACCTTAAAATTCAGGCTGGAACTCGTTCGATGCATCCGTCATAACACTGGATGTGTTACACATGTTTTTCCCTATTTTCACAACATCCGTCGATACGTCACTTCACTAGGACGTACCCCGAACAACGGAAGTATGAAAGAAGCGGGACTTCAACATTTCATATGTTGTTTTACAGTATATTGCAGTATGTCTCTGACTGCAAATCTGATGGGCAGCATAGTAGATCTTGCTTTTGTTACAATACAGTAACGAGACACCTCCATCTGTTTAACCATTTAGATGAGGAGACCAACTCCAAATTCTGCATCTATGGCGTTAGTCAACCAGAATCTGAGTTATTTCAGATCCTGGAGATTAGAATGGCATGTTTTGCTATTTAATACAGCTGGCTCCCACAAGTGATAGCATCATCATATTATTTATGTAGGCCACTGGAACCATATACAGCTCTGGCAAAAATTAAGAGACCACCACATCAAATCCCTGTCATGGGCAGCCCAATCTCCAGACCTGAACCCCATTGAAAACCTCTGGAATGTAATCAAGAGGATGATGGATAGTCACAAGCCATCAAACAAAGAAGAACTGCTTACATTTTTGCCCCAGAGGCAGTGTGCAAGACTGGTGGAAAGCATGCCAAGACGCATGAAAGCTGTGATTAATAATCATGGTTATGCCACAAAATATTGATTTCTGAACTCTTCCTGAGTTAAAAAATTTGTATTGTTGTTTCTAAATGATTATGAACTTGTTTTCTTTGCATTACTTGAGCTCTGAAAGCACTGTTTTTTTTATTTTGACCATTTCTCCTTTTCAGAAAAAAATACAAAATGCATTGCTTGGAAATTCGGAGACATGTTGTCAGAAGTTTATAGAATAAAAGAACAATTTACAGTTTACCTATAAAGAGAAAAATCAGTCAAACTGAAAATTTTGCAGTGGTCTCTTAATTTTTACCAGAGCTGTATGTTGCAGAGCAGCAAGAGGATAATAAGGCATAATATGGGAAATGGTTTAAACACTCATAAGAGGAGCAATTATCAAAGAATGTTGAACAAACCAAACTAAAAAAACATTGAATGATTTGTGTATTCTTCTTGCTCAGGTCTCTTATTTCTCTCACAGGCACTCAGTCAACACCATGTGACGTCCCAAAGTTTCTGTATTGTATATTGCAACAACCTCATGTTCTTTTATGTGATCGGGTCCACGAGGTTAAAAACGTTGGCCATCTTGTAAAGTCTTGTACCCTTGAACATGACATGCTGACAGATCAATGACATTGCTAATTAGTAGTGATCTACTGTAGGATTCCCACTTTGGCCCAAATGGAACTTTCGCTTGGCCACCACTAGACATCTGTACTCTACCCAGTCCAATTTAGTTTAGGGCTGTACTACTAGGCCTCATCTGGTGCCTACAGGTAACTTAATCTCACTGTAGTTATCTACCACCATACAGGAATCTTCCTAAACCTCCCAAAACAACCCAACTAAACCATCCTGTCCTGATGGTTCACGTAGATCATCCTAGCAAACCTCTCAGGCTGACACTCTGTGTCAACTGACCCTGCTTCTATAGTGGCCCACCCAATACACTTTCCACAGCTAGACTCTATCAACCCATAGACTAATTTGTTAGTTCTCTGTAACACATACTCCATGCCCCACTTGACAAAGCAACAGTGCCAGACTTGTCAACTTTTGAAAACTGCCTTTAGGGAGACAAAGGCACATACAGAATTTTAATGCCATGCCACAACATTTTGCAGAGCAAACAACCTTTTGTAGATATTTTTTTACCAACCATACCCATTTACACGCCCTTACCACACCCATGACATATATAATTAATGGTAACCAAAATGAAAGGCACATTGTCTATTCTGCAATGTAGTCCTGCAGATCCTATGTAACACCACAGGTAACACAAAGTGATAACCCCCTGCATACAGATAATGTAGCAGATGTCACAAAATAGAAGAAGGGGAAAGTACATATACATCATAAAACATCTGTCACCTAGTTTGTGGACCAGTTCTACCTCCTAGTGAAACGAATTGTTGGTTTGCGGTGTTGTGACACACCAGGTTCCTGGTTGTCACAGTGGCATTGCTTTCCTCATGGGGAGAGTGATGTCACGCTTGGAAGCGAGGAAGGATCTTCTTTATCAGGTAAACACAAGCATACAACATGTTCACACTCCAAGCCAGAAGGGAGAGCTCTGATCCAGCTTGTGGGTGGCTCCCCTATATATATTCTGGTCTGGAGGGAAAGTGAGTCAGTGAGTGCCAGACAGCAGGCTGGAGCAGTCTGAGGCAGAGAAGGAAACAGAGGAGCTGTGCAGCCACTCCTAGAAAGAAAGAGAAATCCAAACGGATTGCAGAGAGCGTGTAGGAGAAGTGAAGTGCAGGAGAGTGAGAATTGGTGAGAATAGCTGCGACTGAGCTACCTCCCTACAGAGAGCAGACACCGGTATCCGGAAGACCGAGGTTGTGAGGGACTTCATGACTCACAGCAGAAACCGGAAGGACAGCTGGATTACAAGTCACCTGTCCGCCCTGACACCTGGAGACACAGTGGTGCATAGAGCCTGGGTTGTGATAGAGACCCTGTAAAAAGGCTCGAGACACCTGTCATACGGGTTAGTGTCCTACCTACAAGGAGGACAGAGAGGACACGTGAGGACCTTGTGAGTGGACTAAGGCAGCAAAGGACTACACCACGGCGCTAGAGGGAAGGCTTCTAACTCCACCTGGTTGGACTCCAACTCGCTTCCAAGCCGGCCGGACCCTACCTGTACCTGTGATCTGGTGCCCTGGACTGTGGCAGCCTGAATTCTTCAGTAAACCAGGTAAAGAGACTGCAAACCTGTGTCCTCCATTTCGTTCTACACTTCCCACCATCTCTATCTAGACACCGGGAGCCCTGGGGACCCAGCTTCACCTGTGGAAAGCTATACCATCCCTGCTACCACAACATCACCCCAGATGACCCCTTCAAGCAGCGTCGGTCATCCTTGACCGAATACCACAGGTGGCGTCACAAGCAAACTTTATTCAGAAAACCCCTTTAAAGACTTTCCCTTTTACATGGGAGCCCAGGGCCACGGACCGGGTTGCCGCTGTTACATATCCCTTTAAGTACCAGACCCGGTACCGAGTACTCTACAGCCCTGGCAAGCGTCACAGTGGTACATTGTTTTACTATTCAAAGGCAGCTGAACAAATATGGCCGTCATGAGTCATCAGAAGAAAACCTCTCCTGTGTTCTCACCTAATTCAATTCAGCATCAGAAGTATGCATCTAAACATGCCTGATGCATTTTGGAAACAAGTCATGTGGACCGATGAGGCCACAATGATCAAAGGTGGAGAAAAAAGGGCACAGAATTTCAGGAAAAGAACATCTCACCAACCAATAAACATGGGGGTGGATCAGTCATGCTTTGGGGTTGTGTTGCAGCCAGTGGCATGGGGAACATTTTACGGGTAGCAGGAAGAATGGGTTAAATGAAAGTTCAACAAATTCATGATTCAAACATAACACCATCTTTAAAAAAGCTGAAGTTGAAAAAAGGATGGCTTCTACAAATGGATAATGATTCCATTCCTAAACATACAACAAAATCCATAATAGACTATGTCAAAAGGCGCAGCTGAGTGTTTTACAATGGTTCTCACAGTCCTCTGATCTGAATGTGTAATTTTTTAAATGTAAAAAATGACTATATAATTTTATTTTGCATAAAACACAAAGTAAACGTGCCATCTTTAACCTTAGGCTAGGTTCACATTGCGTTAGGTGACTCCGTCTAACGGACACGTTTTTAAGCAGTAAAAACGCAATGTAACGCACATACTAACGCACCCATAGACTTGCATGGTCTGACGCATCGTGACGCATCCCAAAATTGGTATGTGTTTGTCACATAACGTTTTTTTCTGACGGACCTTGGAACGCGGCTTGCAGCGTTTTCGGGTCCGGCCAAGCTAACGCAATACTAACGGAAGCGTTCATTCTGCCATAGAAGGCAATGGCAAACGCAGTCAGACGCAAATCATGAAAAATTTCCAAATAGGACCACACGTTTTAATATCGTTTGAGGGTGGTCACATGTGGTCATGTGACAGGAAATGTGATTTCGGCCAAATGAGGA
Organism: Ranitomeya imitator; assembly: GCF_032444005.1. NCBI lineage: Eukaryota > Metazoa > Chordata > Amphibia > Anura > Dendrobatidae > Ranitomeya > Ranitomeya imitator. The sequence goes on from NC_091284.1 coordinate 93,477,461, forward strand.
GTATCCCACCCACACATTTCTCCTGAGGTCTACTGCACGTGACAGAGTGTTGCAAGAGATCACAGGAAATGTAAGTACATTTCTATATATTATATATCTCTGTATACATCATGGGAGTCTGTAATGTCCGTCGGATGTGTGTGTACTAAAAATGTATTGCTTTGTTGCACGCAGATGTCGGATACTGATGTCAGCAGCAGCAGCATGTCAGTGGTGTTTTCATCGCAATCGGTAGGCTTGCACTTTAAAAAACCACAATAATGTTGTGTGAAACTCCATTGTATTGAGCTAAGCACGTAATAAAAATCATGTTTTTATTGTGAATAGGAGTCTTCTGAGCCCGAGGCTGCTAGACCTCCCCCCAAAAAACAGGCAAAAACCACAAAGGTACATAGCACACATTTTGACTTTTTCAGGCATAAATTTATTGATCCAATGAATGTAAATTTTTTTACATTTTACATACACAATAGGTTGTGGCACACGGAGGACACAAAAAAAAAGAAGGTCCCTAGCCGTCTGTCGTCGCCACAACTGCCAGTGGTAAATATAAAACTAGAAATATTCTATCCAATATTTATCAACAATCTATCTATTCACTTTCTATCTACTATATCTATAAACTATCTATCAACTATCTATCGCTCCATCTATTTATCTATCTATCTATATCTATGTATCTATCTATCTATCGCTATATCTTTTTATCTATCTATCGCTATATCTATGTTTCTATCTATCGCTATATCTATGTATCCATCTATCGCTATATCTATGTATCTATCTATCGCTATATCTATGTATCTATCTATATCTATGTATCTATCGCTATATCTATGTATCTATCTATCGCTTTATCTATGTATCTATCTATCTATATCTATGTATCTATCGCTATATCTATGTATCTATCTATCGCTATATCTATGTATCTATCTATCTATATCTATGTATCTATCGCTATATCTATGTATCTATCTATCACTATATCTATGTATCTATCTATCTATATCTATGTATCTATCGCTATATCTATGTATCTATCTATCGCTATATCTATGTATCTATCTATCTATATCTATGTATCTATCGCTATATCTATGTATCTATCTATCGCTATATCTATGTATCTATGTATCTATCTATCTCTGTATATATGAATATTGGCATCCAGTGAAATTTACACTATCAACATAACGTTTTGTGTTTACATAGTCCAAGTCAGCGACCAAAAAAAAAAGAATTGTCGTTGACGAAGAGCCATTGACTATTCACAACGAGACACTGATCAACCTTGTGGAAGCCAACCCCTCCATATGGGACCAGAGCGACAGCTCCCACCATGACATCGTGAAGAACCGCAAGTTGTGGGATCAAATTATCTGTTACTTTGATCCCCGATACATGGAGAAGTCGACAACCTCAAAGAAAAAAATTGGTAAATATTGGTGACGTTACATCCTATCAACCTATCCACTTGTTGTCTGCTATCTATCTCTCAATTATCAACTATCTGTACACTATATATCTATCTATACACTATTTCTAAACTATTTCTCTATTATCTAACAACTATCTATATACTATTTATATATCAACTATCGTAAGAAACTATGAACAATTTTTCATATATCTTCAAACTATCTATCTACTATTTTTATATATATATATTTTTTTTTTTTAATTTAAAGCCGATGCTGTCCATACCCGTTGGAAGTCCCTCCGCGATCGCTTTGTCCGTGACTACCGGAACAGTCAGAATGCACCAAGCGGATCAGGTGGCAAACGGGTGACACCGTATGTGCATTACGACCAATTGCTCTTCCTTCAAAAAACATTGTCTCAGCGCTCGTAAGTAGAAATAGGTCTGTGTGCGAGACATATTTGTTTAAAGGAAAATAATTAATTTTTTTTTTGTGGTTTTACAGCACGATATGCAGTACCGCTGCGCCTATACCAGCAGAGGAACTGGAGCCTTCTCCAGTGGAACCAACCCAACCTGAAGATGTGTCTGGCATCAGCGAGCCTCGATCTGTGGATAGAAGCACTGTTGCTGCAGGTGTGAGTACCCGGTTGCAATCACAGCGTGGACGCAAGCGAGCATCACAAAAAGATGAAGCTGATGCAATTATCGTCGATGGACTCCAACGGGTAGAGGACATGTGTCGCAGTGAGCTCAAAGACCTGAGACGGGAAATTACCGAGCTGCAAGCCCGCGAGTCTGTATACTCTGCTAATGAGTGGAAGCTACTTTTCTTATCCTATGTGCCTGTAGCACAAAATATCCCGGCACATAGAAACCTTATGTTTAGACAAAGACTGAATAACCTTCTTGAGGAATTTGTGGGCCCCCAGGAACCCGCTCCATCGGGAACAAGAAGAATGGACATGCCGGCCTACAACCCTCAATATAGAGGCCGGGGTGAAACGAGCGTTGAACCTCATAGACAATGTAGCAGTCCATCATACAGTTGGGCAGACAATACGCCCGTGCAGTACCAAAGTCTTTTGTACTGTTCAGTGTCCCCAGCCAGGTGCAATTACCGCGTTGCAAGTTTTGTTTTTGTTTTTTTATTTCTATTTTCCTTTGGTTTTCATCCCTATGGGATATCATATGTTAAACCTGTCTACCAACAGTTTGTTGGCAAAATCCATAACCATTTAGTAAACTGTTTCAAATTTAAGATTCTTGTATTACTTAAACTTTTAACACAACATAACTTTTTACACGACATAAGGTAACTTTTTACACGACATCAGGAAGACTTTAAATTATTTTCACACGTATCTGTCTTGCCATGGAACATGGCCTTCATGTGTGAAGTAATGTGCAAATTGATCACGAATCCTCATTATTTGTGCTGTAGACCGAACTGCATTCGATTCAATGCTAATGAGGTTCGACTCACAATCATCGGGGTCTACCACCTGGGGTTCATGTCTCGCCACAAAATTATGCAGACAGATGCACGCCTTCACAACACGGTCCACATTTTCTGGTTGCAGTTGCATGCAGGTTAGTAAAATCCGCCATTTTAATGTCAAAATCCCAAAGGCACACTCCACATAACGTCTTGCCCGGCTCAAGCGATAATTAAAAATGCGCCTGGTGGAGTCTAGACTACGGCTTGAGTACGGCTTGAGGAGATTTTGTCCGAGTTGGAACGCCTCATCACCAACTAAAACATAGGGCAAACTTGGGCCTTCGGTCCCCGGAAGAGGTCGTGATGACGGTATATTTAAACTTTGGCTGTACAAACATCGGCCCATGTTGGAGTCTCTGAAGACTCTGGAATCGTTAGTCCGGCCATAAGCACCAATATCCACAGCAACAAAACGGTACCTGGCATCCGCAATCGCCATCAATACTATAGAAAAGTATTTCTTATAGTTATAGTAGAGGGATCCACTATGCGCAGGTTTCTGAATCCGAATGTGCTTGCCGTCCACGGCACCAATACAATTGGGGAAATTAGCCACATCCTCGAACTGTTGGGAAATCGCTAGCCACATTTCTGATGTTGGTGTTGGTAGCACAAGTGGTTGCAAGTTGTTCCAAATGGCATCACAAGTTTCCCGAACAAGTTGGCAAAGTGTTGACTTCCCAAGTCTAAACTGATAATGCAGTGACGCAAAAGATTCTCCGGTAGCCAGATATCTGTCGACATTCAAAAAGAAAAAAAAATTAGGATTTTAATGATCATCTAAAAGGCTAGTTACAATAGAATATACAATTGCTAAATGAACATTAGGCCACACGATACCGAGATCTAGTCTTTGTCAATAGAATGATAAAAAAAAATGTATAATTACCTCACAGTCACTACTAAACGTTGCTCCGCACAGATGCTTTCACGAAAAGTGCTGCGATGATGATGTATCTCATCCTTCACATGTGAGAGCAGAACATCAAAGGTCTCAATGGACATCCGTAGATAGCGTTGGAATTTGAAGGGATGATCCCGAAGCTGCACATACAGGGTGTGAAAGGCACCATATGTATTCCGCAAGAAATTCACTTCGTGGATCCAATATCTCCTTTGCGAACTACGCTTTCTCTGCCGAAGTCGCAACCGCATCAAGCGAAATCTAACAAGCTCAGACACAAACATCTTGCTAGCAGAAGTTCACTCAATGCTTTCAAAATGGAGAATGAGTCTGTGCCCACACCCGACAGTGACAAAAGGGAAAAAAAACAAAAAACAAAAAAAAAAACAGAACAACTTTATTGACAGTGACAAACGCAGCCAAACGGATACTTCGTAACGGACATCAAAAAGAAAAAACGCGATCACATGCGTTAACGCTAGCGTTACCGTGACGACGAATTTTTTACATATTTTGGCTCCTTTTCTGTACATGCGTTTAACGAATCCGTTTAACGCCATGTACTTGACGCAATGTGAACATAGCCTTAGTCCTTTTAGAGATCATTTAATCTTCAACTTGTTTAACTATTCACAATAGTAATTTTGACCAAGTTTGCCCAAATTTTCACATGCCACTGTATGTGTAGGGATTGTGCGAGAGGCATAACATTTGTAAAGTGCTGTGGAATATGATGGCCCTATATAAGGAAAAATAATAAATAATACTGTGCGGAGGTGACACATTATGCATGGAGTAATGTACTGAGAGGACCATGAATGCTGAATCACACTGTGTGGGAACACTAATGGGCATCACTAGTTGCAATATTTATGTGTGGGCATATAAGAGACTGGGCAAGGTTAGGGAAGTAGAATAGAGTTGAATCAAAATTGCACGCCACAGTATTTGTTTCTCTTTCTTGTACTTGTGGGTGTAATTTTATATAAGTTTAGTGCACCTTTATTGTGGATATGTCTGACCATTGGTAAAACTAGAGTCTTGTGGACCTCGATGCAAAATTTTGACTTGGGTCCACACCAGCATGTCAGTCAGATGTATGATTCCTGTGATAATGTCCTCCATCTGGCCCCTTCCTATTGAGTAATAATAATCTCCCATATCCTGGTCCCTGTACTGTAATAATATCCCTTTATCCTGGCACTCTTCTCTAACACATTTTAGAAAAGAAAAGATTCTTCATCCCTGTCCCTGCTCCCATGGAGAGCAGCATCCTCTTCCTCCTTCATAGCCAGCACAGGAGGCGGTCAGTAATTGATTGGCCAGCAGGCTGTACAGCTATTGCGGTGGAGGGAGTTGGTGGAATACTGCACCGCAATACATTTTAGCTGACTGTGCCTCCAAGGGCATTCAGCTGAAAACGGCACTTTTACAGGCCGTTCCCCCCTCCTACATGGGCCTGGTCACTGTCGCACCCCCTACGAATGGAGCGCCCCCAGACACAGGGCCGCGGGTTACTCGGTATCGGTCCTCTCTTTCTCAGTTCTTGGGTTGTCACGGTGGCTGGACCCGGTCCGTGACCCTGCTAAGGGGCGTCCAATAAAAGGGGTGATGAAAGTCGGCTAAAGTTTCGTGACGCCACCTGTGGTATTCGGTCAGGTCGACCAACGCTGCTTGGGGTCCACTGGGGTGATGTGATGGCAGCTAGATGGTATACCTTCCCACAGGTGAAGTATATCCCCAGGGCTTCCCAGTAGTGTAGGTGGCGATGGTGTGAGGAGCAGTCAATAATGAGGACACAGGGTTGCAGTCTCTTTACCTTTTACTGAAGACTTCGGTATCCGCAATCCAAAGCACTGCTAACTGGGCTGTCTGAGACCGGCCGGTCCGAAGGCACATCCAGAGTTCCCTTTGCAGGTGGAAATCAGTGCCTACCACTAGCGCCTGTGTGTTGTAGTCCTTCCCTGCGGAGCATTCGGGATAGTCCTCACAACTTCTGTTCTCGTTCTTTCTCTTTCTCTCTCTCTCTCCGTCCCCCAAGTTTATCTGGATAGGACGCACCCGTTTGATGGGAAGGCTCGGAGCTATTCTGGGACTCTAGAGACGCCCCTCTCCACACTTGCCCCCTATGTCTGTTTAGGTGATGTATGGTAGACAGCCAACCTATAATTAACTGTCCTGCGGTATTTGAAGTAAGGCATAGAGTCAGTTACTTCCTCGGTGTTCCGGTCACCGGCTACGCGCCTCAGTAGGATGTTGCCGTTCTCGGGGCACGACTCCTACTGGCTCTCCTTTGTGCTTGATCTCGTTTCTCACTTTCCACAATATCCTTCTCTTCGTGTCCTTTCTTAGGATACCGCCGCAAGGTAGTGCAGGCGCGGTTCCGTTGCTTTCTATTCGTTCTGCTAGGCCCCTGTTAGCAACCCACCCCTGACAGATCCTCCCTGGACTCTCCCAGGCTGCGTTCTGTTCTAACTTCCTATCCGACCCCTAGTTTTACCAGTGTGAGGAGTGGACTAATACATAGTGCCTTTTGCTCCCCCTAGTGGCCGGAGTGTGAAGTGTAATGTGTGCTTGTGATACATGGCCAGGTGAACTCCTTTAGTGCAATCAGACATAACATCACCCTCCTTAGCGGCAGAGCAACATTACTGCAACAACCAGGTCTCTGGGGCGCTGCACGAACATGATCGTCACTCCCCTGTGTCTGACCTTATAAGAACACACATTTCCATGCCATTAAGTAAACTAGTGGTGGATAGAAAGTGTTGAAAGTACATGGTTCCATGAATGAACCCAATGATATCCTTGAAATCAGTTTGCATCTTCTCAGTGATAAATTGTAGGTTACAGCATCATGCATGTGTAAAAATCAGGGTAAAGATGAAGTTCCACATTATGAGCGTGCAGTGTATGACTGAGGGGGCTCCGGAGCCATACAAATAGACACCTGGCTAGGCAATACATGGGGCTTCCTGTGGCTAACACAATAACACAGGGAAGGTATGCTTTTTGTACCTGAGGTACAATCTTAAGCAAACTATTGTAGAAGTGAACACTTTGTTTATTGTCTATTGAAGAGAAATGTAGAAATTAATTTACAACTACTACACCAAGAACTTATATTCACATTAGGTTTTTCTATGTTGCTACTGTGCAGATTCAGACATGCATAGTCAGTTCACATTACTTTAAAGCCACGTTCACACGTTGAGTATTAGGTCAGTATTTTACCTCAGTATTTATAAACCAAAACCAGGGGGGGAACAATCGGAGGAAATGTATAATAGAAACACGTCACCACTTCTGTATTTATCACCCACTCCTGGTTTTGGCTTACAAATACTGATGTGAAGTACTGACCAAATACTCAATGCGTGAATGCGGCCTTATAGTCTACTAGATGGTGGCCCGATTCTAACGCATCGGGTATTCTAGAATATGCATGTCCACGTAGTATATTGCACAGCCTTCGTAGAATATTGCCCAGTCACGTAGTATATTGCCCAGCCACGTAGTATATTGCCCAGCCACGTAGTATATTGCCCAACCACGTAGTATATTGCCCAACCACGTAGTATATTGCCCAGCCACGTAGTATATTGCCCAGCCACGTAGTATATTGCCCAGCCACGTAGTATATTGCCCAGTCACGTAGTATATTGCCCAGCCACATAGTATATTGCCCAGCCACATAGTATATTGCCCAGCCACGTAGTATATTGCCCAGTCACGTAGCATACAGCACAGAGCCACGTAGTATATTGCACAGCGATGTAGTATATTGCCCAGTCACGTAATATATTGCCCAGCCACATAGTATATTGCCCAGCCACATAGTATATTGCCCAGTCACGTAGTATACAGCACAGAGCCACGTACTATACTGCCCAGTCACGTAGTATGTTGGCCAGTCACGTAGTATGCACCATAGTAGCCCAATCTATCTGTTAAAAAAAAGAATTAAAATAAAAAATAGTTACATACTCACCTTCCGGAGCGGATCGAAGCGGCCGCTTACCGATGCTCATCGCGCGCTCCGGTCTGAAGAGTGCATTGCGGTCTCGCGAGATGATGACGTAGCAGTTTCGCGAGACCGCACGTCATCATCTCACGAGACCGCAATGCATGGAGCGGTCACCGGGGCGTCGCGAGGAGCATCGGTAACCGGCCGCTTCGATCCGGGGGCTCCGGAAGGTGAGTATGTAACTATTTTTAATTTTTTTAATTATTTTTAACATTAGATCTTTTTACTATTCATGCTGCATAGGCAGCATGAATAGTAAAAAGTTGGTCACACAGGGTTAATAGCAGCGTTAACCGAGTGCGTTACACTGCGGTCAACGCTGCCATTAACCCTGTATGAGCGCTGACTGGAGGGGAGTATGGAGCGGGCACTGACTGCAGGGAGGAAGGAGCGACCATTTTTCCGCCGGACTGTGCCCGTCGCTAATTGGTCGCGCAAGCCATGACAGCTGGCGAGACCAATCAGCGACTTGGATTCCATGACAGACAGAGGCCGCGACGAATGAATATCCATGACAGACAGAAACACAGAAGGACAGAAAGACGGAAGTGACCCTTAGACAATTATATAGTAGATAGTATGGCCTCATTCAGACGACACACATACACGTCACAAACGAGAGAAAAAAACGGGTCAATTCTCATCAGTGTCTGTGATCTGAATTTCATTCGAGTTACACCAGAGTTTTATCAGTTTTGTCCAGGTTTCAGCAGTTTTTCTCAGATGAGAAATTTTTTTTCTTGAGATCATCCTATCTATCAGTTCGTTGCTGTCTGTTTTTTTCATGGACGTATAGACTTGCATTGCATGTCTCCATGATTTTATGCAGACCACTCAGTGTGACAAAAATAATGTGAGCAGCCTCATAGACTATCTTAGGTACAAATTCTATCAGTGAAAATCAGAACTTATAAACATATGCAAATTGAGTCTTCAGAGAAAAAGAGGACTTGAACTCTATAACGCCACCTGTTGGAAGGCGCTATAGAGTTCAAGTCCTCTTTTTCTCTGAAGAGGCAATTTGCATATTAAATTTCCCAGAGGAGCACTGCACGGCGAATAAGCCTCCTTACCTTGACAAACCAAAGCTGGTATGTCACTCTCCACAAGGAGAAACTACCCCTTAGAACTTATAAACAGACGTCTAAATGAGGCATAAGGGGATTGCACCACTCTTGGAATAATAGAAAGATAGATTCAGATCACCCTCACTGAGATTAACACTGCGGTGAAAAACAGGTGAACGAGAACATTATGGGAGAGTCAATCTCATAGGACAGTCTGAAAGGTTGGTGGTTCCAGCACTCAGGTTGTTTCCACTTAAAATCAATATACTCTTCTCCTGTGCCCCGACATGTTGCATGAAAGGAGGGGATCCTGCCTGGGTGTGTGGACTTGTGCTGTGAGGGTGCCAGGACTGTACAGGCTGCATGTAACCGATGTTGCTGGTTTGCCAGGACCAGCTGTTGAACAGATCAATGAGGGAGACCACCATTTGAAATTAAACTTTTTACTGAACGTGAACTTGGTAGGGAATATATACAATAGATAGCAGGTACACAGTCATTTGGACGTTTCCTTTGCAACTCAAAGCATTTTCCACCTTTGTTTCTCTATTCTTCTCCTTTCCCCTTTACTCTCTCTATTTGTCTTCTGTCTCCACTGTTTTTCACTACTTCACCACAGTACTACAGTCCTGTTTAGCAAGAATCCTTTAATCAACCCGCTGTTCCATGCCTTCCTCCCAATCAGGGTGCCAGTATGGCAAATACTTATCTTCTCTAGCGCTAAAGCTCTGAAACTCCCGCCAGGGATAATCTATTCATCTTACGTACCCAGTCATGTCTAAGCCCTTTACCTTCAAGAGTTATAAACTCTTGCCTTTCTGCTAGGAGTAGTCTCCAAAGACCCGTCTCCGATCAATCACTTTGTCTCTGAGTCAATTCTGCTCCGAATCTCGCTATCTCTTTCCTTCGGTATCCTCTCACTTTAGGTAGACCCCAGAATGCGTCTCTGCTAGTGATGAGTGAGTATGCTCATTACTCAAGATTTACAAGCATGCCCGGGTGTTCCCCGAGTATCTTGGGCGTGCACGTAGATTATGTTTGTGTCACCGCAGCTGTATGATTTGCAGCTGCTAGACAGCCTGAATACATGTGGGGAATACCTAACAAACAGGCCATCCCTGCATTTGTTCAGGTTGTCTAACAGCTGCAAATCATGCAGCTGCGGCGACACAAACATAATCTATGAGCACGCCCAAGATACTCGGACAACACCCCAGCATGTTCGGATATCTCGAGTAACGAGCACACTCGCTTATCACTAGTCTCTGCTGTGCCAATCTCCATTCGGGTGGTTATTGGGTCCACCCTATCTTCCCAAATCACTCATCAAACCAATCTGCTTATACTCATGATCTCTCCAAAACATCAGGAGATAATTTCCTTGTTGGTCATCCCCGAGGGTATTGATGAGGTACTGTTAGGCATACCTTGGTTGCGCCGCCATTCGCCTCAGATAGATTGGGCTACTAGGAGCATACTGGGATGGAGTAGGTCATGTGAGGGACAGTGTTAGGGCCCAAGTTCTGGTTGGGTCGTTTGAGGTCACTTCAGATCTAACTTCTCTTCTTAAGCACTACTGGCAATATGCTGATGTGTTCTCTGTCCTATAGACCACATCCCGGGGGTAGAGCCTCCTCATGGGCGTGTTTACCCCGGAGGCTGAGGCTATGTCGGAGTATATCAAGGAGAATCTGGCGAGAGGGTTTATTAGGAAATCTGTGTCTCCTGCTGGGGCAGGGTTCTTATTTGTCCAGAAGAAGAGTAGGGAACTTTGTCCTTGCATTGAATATAGGGGTTTGAATGCCATCACCATCAAAAACGAATACCTTTTACCACTCATCTCTGAGCTCTTCGATAGACTGCTAGGATCTAAGTACAGAGTAAAGTACAGCAGTGCGCAGGCGCTGGGCTTCACTGACCTTTCCCAGCGCCCGCGCACTGCAGTACTTTGGTCTGCCTTCTACAGGGCAGATAAGTACGCTTGCGCAGGAGCGCGATGCCGGGGAGCGATGAAGCAACAAGAGGACGGCATCGCAAGAAGATGGGAGGTGCCGGACTCGGACCTGCAACACCCTTCGGACTGGACCGCACCAGACCGCCCCCTCCCCCCGGGTAATTATAATAAAAAATATGTTTCTTATCTTGCAGGTCAGACCGGGGCTTATCTATAGCATTATAGAATGCTGTTGATAAGCCCTGAAACGCAGTGGCTGTATCTTATATCGGCCAAAACTGCTGACAGGTTCGCTTTAATATCTTTAAATAGGGTCAATACCTTCATTTAATTAAGCTCAGGCAGCCATTTATTGACTCAACATCTATATTACTATTTTCTTATAAGCAGACAATTTGTCTGTATTTCTAGCAAAATAATATATTTTTTCAATATGATGACTGATATTTGGCTGTTCTGGCGGTAATTTTATTGAATCTCTGCATTCATGGCAATTATCTATGTTTAGTACCTTGCATATTCAAATATACCATTTTGTATATGCCGATTACTTGATTTATATATGGTCACTGCATTTATACAGGAATTTACACTTACTTATTAGGGTAGACTTTTGCATACTTGCTGGATGTTTTGTGCTCCCTCTGTTTGGGTTTTAGGCACTCTTTTAAATTTCATGTGTATGATTTTATATTTTTCCTAATAAAGCATTGATTTTAATAATATTTGTCTTAGTCAAACACTTCTTGATCTATATGCGATTTACCATCATTTGATTTATGTGGTTTTGATTTACTTGAGAAAGGCAATAGCCGAAACGCGCGTCGGGGGGGGGGGTACAGGGGTGAGGTGCCAGTCCACGCCGGGATTCTTTCTACACTGACTGGTATGTATATTAGTTTTACTCATTGTGTATGTGCTCTTTTATACATTCCTCTGGACCTGTGTGTTTAATGCAGGTGTTTGAACTTTATTTACTTGCACAGTCACTTTGATTTTTCTGTGATACCTGTCTCGGTTACAATGTGGATATATTTATACTGTAGGCACCTGTCCCCTGTTCATGTAGGTGCGTGCTGAGTACAGCACGGGGATTATTTCCCCCTGTCGTTTTTAAACCTGGAATTATCATTAATAAAGTTTGTTCTACATATTTATCTGGACTTTATGCTGCTTCCTTTCTATTGGTTTTTGTTGGTTTATGTTATGTGGACCTGGTTGGCACAAATGTAATGAATAATTTATTAAGTGAACTTTATTACAGACACCTAACAGTCTTACCAGGTTGTAGTTGCGCTACTTTGTTATATATATCTGACTGGTGTAAATGTTTACTGCATATCCCCACATTTAAATAGCAGCACCTGTCTTTTTTTACAATATTTAAATTTATTAATAAAGATTTATTGTAGTTGAATATACTCTGGGTGTTTCTTTTCATGCCTACAGTTATGCTTCAACAGCATTCACATGTATGATTTGCTTTTGCCCACACCTTAGCTCCAAATCCAAACAAAATATTAAGAGAATTCCCTGATAATTGCATCTATTGTGCGCACACGCTACCGATGATGCATGGAAACAATTAATGGGATTAAAAAACTACAAATAATAAATTTAACTCTTGTATATTGGGGTGGGGAATCAAGAATTCCCTTAGTGGTTCTACGCTTCTGACATAAAAAGTAGCAAAAAATGCTGATATCTTTTGAAGCAGCCCTATCCATTTTCTAAGAGAGGGCATTGTTTCTCAGAAGAGAGCTGAATAAAATTATCACATCAAAGAGGACGTTTACATTGCATGGACAGATGGACCTGCAACAATGTACATGTTTAGGGATCAGTGGTTGTTCAATAGCCTGCTTAAACATGCTGACTGCACTACCCATGTGCACAGAGCAACCGTTATTAGATCATCTTGTGCACATAGGTTGTCATTGATTTTGGCAGCACATGTCCTTTCTAGATAGGACGATGTGCTGCCAAGAATGATCATTTTTAAACAGAGAAGTATCTTGCATTTCCAATCCTTTTGTTGCCTGAGGAGTCTAGCAGACACAGGAGCGGTCAGCTGTGTATGGGGAATTTGTCAGCCGAACAATCTTTTGACAGACAGATATCCAATTTGTATGGGGGTCTTTAGATGGAACAATGATTGAAACATACTGAAGTCCTGCCCCTCACGCATTACATACATGCCACACACCACCCACATCTGACAAAATGTTAACAAACGACACATATTGGACTTTCATGCACACCGTTTACATATTATACACTTGCAGCATCCATCATTCACATATTATACACCTGCTGCACGCACAACACTCACATATTATACACATACATCACACATTGCTTACTTATCATTGGCGTACAACACACTGGTCACATATTATACACATACATCACACATTGCTTACATATCATCGGCATACAACACACTGGTCACATATTATACACATACATCACACATTGCTTACTTATCGGCATATAACACACTGGTCACATATTATACACATACATCACACATTGCTTACTTATCGGCATATAACACACTGGTCACATATTATACACATACATCACACATTGCTTACTTATCGGCATACAACACACTGGTCACATATTATACACATACATCACACATTGCTTACTTATCGGCATATAACACACTGGTCACATATTATACACATACATCACACATTGCTTACTTATAATCGGCATACAACACACTGGTCACATATTATACACATACATCACACATTGCTTACATATCATCGGCATACAACACACTGGTCACATATTATACACATACATCACACATTGCTTACTTATCGGCATACAACACACTGGTCACATATTATACACATACATTACACATTGCTTACTTATCGGCATACAACACACTGGTCACATATTATACACATACATCACACATTGCTTACTTATCGGCAGGGCCGGCGTCAGCACCCGGCGCACCGGGCAAATGCCGGGGCCCTGGGGAGAGAGGGGGGCCCACTCACGCTGTCATAGATACAGCTGGGAGAGCAGAGCAGGAGAACATGCTCTCTCCGCCCACAAAGTCACTGCTGGCTGCGTTCTCTTAACCCCTATGTGCCAGCTCTGACACAAGCATCTTCTCACTCATTCAGTGCAGCCAGGCAGGCACATAGGGGTTAAGAGAAGGCAGCCAGTGTGAAATTGTCTGTGGGCGGAGAGAGCACGTTCTCTGCTTTGCTCTCGGCCCCTGGCTAGCTGCCGTGCTGCTGAAGTTATGAGGCAGATTCAGGAGGAGCTCCTAGTCCTACCAGTGCCTGAGTGAGTGGCGTTGCTATATACTACGTGGGCTGCGCTGCTATATACTACATAAGCTGCGCTGCTATATACTACGTGGGCTCGGCTGCGCTGCTATATACTACGTGGGCTGCGCTGCTATATACTACGTGGGCTGCGCTGCTATATACTACGTGGGCTGTGCTATATACTGCATGGGCTGCTATATGCTACGTGGGCTGCTATATACTACATGGGCTGCTATATACTACGTGGGCAGTGTTATATACTACATGGCTGTGTTTATATGCGATCATGAATCGGGGTATGTGTTAAAGGGGGGGCCCACTGAGACTCTTTCGCCCGGGGCCCTCAAAAACCTGGAGCCGGCCCTGCTTATCGGCATACAACACACTGGTCACATATTATACACATACATCACACATTGCTTACTTATCGGCATACAACACACTGGTCACATATTATACACATACATCACACATTGCTTACTTATCGGCATACAACACACTGGTCATATATTATACACATACATCACACGTAGCTTACATATCATCGGCATACAACACACTGGTCACATATTATACACATACATCACACATTGCTTACTTATCGGCATACAACACACTGGTCACATATTATACACATACATCACACATTGCTTACATATCATCGGCATACAACACACTGGTCACATATTATACACATACATCACACATTGCTTACTTATCATCGGCATACAACACACTGGTCATATATTATACACATACATCACACATTGCTCACTTATTGTCGGCATACAACACACTGGTCATATATTATACACATACATCACACGTAGCTTACATATCATCGGCATACAACACACTGATAACATATTATACACATACATCACACATTGCTGGCTTGATGGGCACTTTTTGTGTACCATACGGTCAAGCTGCTCCCACAACAGTTCAATGGGGTTGAGATCTGGTGACTGCGCTGGCCACTCCATTACAGATAGAATACCAGCTGCCTGCTTCTTCCCTAAATAGTTCTTGCATAATTTGGAGGTGTGCTTTGGGTCATTGTCCTGTTGTAGGGTAAAATTGGCTCCAATCAAGCACTGTCCACAGGGTATGGCATGGCACTGCAAAATGGAGTGATAGTCTTCCTTAGTCAAAATTCCTTTTACTTTGTACAAATCTCCCACTTTACCAGCACCAAAGCAACCCCAGACCATCACATTACCTCCACCATGCTTGACAGATGGTGTCAGGCACTCTTCCAGCATCTTTTCAGTTGTTCTGTGTCTCATAAATGTTCTTCTGTGTGATCCAAACACCTCAAACTTGGATTCGTCTGTCCATAACACTTTTTTCTAATCTTCTTCTGTCCAATGTCTGTGTTCTTTTGCCCATATTAATCTTTTCCTTTTATTAGCCAGTCTCAGATATGGCTTTTTCTTTTGCCACTCTGCCCTGAAGGCCAGCATCCCGGAGTCGCCTCTTCACTGTAGACATTGACACTGGCATTTTTCTTGTACTATTTAATGAAGCTGCCAGTTGAGGACCTGTGAGGCATCGATTTCTCAAACTACAGACTCTAATGTACTTGTCTTGTTGCTCAGTTGTGCAGCGGGGCCTCCCACTTCTCTTTCTACTCTGGTTAGAACCTGTTTTTGCTCTCCTCTGAAGGGAGTAGTACACACCATTGTAGGAAATCTTCAGTTTCTTGGCAATTTCTCACATGGAACAGCTTTCATTTCTAAGAACAAGAATAGACTGTCGAGTTTCACATGAAAGTTGTTTTTTTCTGGCCATTTTGAGAGTTTAATGGAACCAACAAATGTAATGCTCCAGATTCTCAACTAGCTCAAAGGAAGATAAGGTATATAGGTTCTCTAATCAGCCAAACTTTTTTCAGCTGTGCTAACACAAGGGTTTTCAAGGGTATTCTAACCATCCATTAGTCTTCTTACACAGTTACCAAACACAAAGTACCATAAGAACACTGGAGTGATGGTTGTTGGAAATGGGCCTCTATACACCTATGAAGATATTGCATTACAAACCAGACGTTTTCAGATAGAATAGTCATTTACCACATTAACAATGTATAGAGTGTATTTCTGAATCATTTAATGTTAGCTTCATGGGAAAAAACTGTGCTTTTCTTTCAAAAATAAGGACATTTCTAAGTGACCCTAAACTTTGGAATGGTAGTGTATATTATACATGTACAACAAACATTATTCACATATTATCGGCATACAGCACACTGGTCACAAATTATACACATTCAATACACATCACTCACATATTATACATATACATCACTCATATATTATAAACGTACAACACTTACCACTCGTACTATAAACACACAAAACACACCACTCACATAATATACACATAAAACACACACCACTCACATAGTATACACGTACAATATAGACTTCTTACATATTATATTCATACAACACACGCCATTAACATAATATACACCCCTCAAATATTATAAGCATGCAACACTTACCACTCATATTATAAACACACAAAACAAACCGCTAACATAATATACCCATACAGTACAACAGGCACACCCACATATTATATACATATAGATATATTTATATATACACACAACACTTACATATTATACACCTATAGTACACACCA
This sequence comes from Ranitomeya imitator, assembly GCF_032444005.1. Classification (NCBI taxonomy): domain Eukaryota; kingdom Metazoa; phylum Chordata; class Amphibia; order Anura; family Dendrobatidae; genus Ranitomeya; species Ranitomeya imitator. Next base: position 93,494,291 of record NC_091284.1, read on the forward strand.
CTCATGTCCAGTCATGGCCAAAAGTGTTGGTACTCTTGAAATTGTTTCAGAAAATGAAGTATTTCCCCCACAAAATTATTGCAATTAATTACACATGTTTTGTTATGCACATGTTTATTCCTACACACATATTTGGTTGCACACCCTTTGGAATAAATAACAGCAATAAATCGCTTACTATCAACAAGTTTCTTACACCTCTGACATGGAATTTTGGACCAATCTTCTCTTGCAAATTGCTCCAGGTCTCTCAATTTGAAGGGTGCTTTTTCCTATCAGCAATTTTAAGATTTCTCCAATGTGTTCAATGGGATTTAGATCCAGACTCAATGATGGCCACTTCAGAACTCTCCAGCGCTTTGTTTCCATCATTTCTGGGTGTTTCTAAAAGTATGTTTGGGGTTATTGTCTTGCTGGAAACTTAGGATGCAAACCCAGCTTTCTGACACTGGGCACTACAAAATCCTTTGGTAATCTACAGATTTCATGATGCCTTGCACACAGTCAAGGCACCCAGTGCCAGATCCAGCAAAACAATCCCAAAACATCTTTCACCCTCCACCATATTTGATTGTAGGTACTGTGATCTTTTCTTTGTAGAGTTCATTCCATTTTCGGTAAACATTAAAATTATGTGATTTGCCAAAAAGCACTATCTTGGTCTCATCTGTTCACAAGATGCTTCCCAGAAGGATTTTGGCTTACTTACGTACATTTTGGCAAACTGCAGTCTAGCCTATTTATGTCTCTATGTCAACAGTGGGGTCCTCATGGGTTTTCCTGTCATAGTGTTTCATTTCATTGAAATATCGATGAATAATATGCACTGACACTGATGCACCCTGAGCCTGCAGGACAGCTTGAATTTCTTTGGAACTTGATTGCGGCTTCTTATCCACCATCCAGATTATCCTGCATTGCAATCTTTCATCAATTTTTGTCTGCCTTCCATGTCCAAGGAGATTAGCTACAGTACTATGGGTTGTAAACTTCTTGATCATATTGTGCACCGTGGATAAAGGAACATCAAGATCACTGGAGATGAACTTGTGACCTTTGTTGATATTGTTCAACAATTTGTGTTCTTAAGTTCTCAGTTTTCTCCCCTTTTCGTTTCCCATGCTTAGTGTGGTACACAGACACACAATACAAAGATTGAGTCAACATCTCCTCTTTTTATCTGGTTTCAGATGTGATTTTCATATTGCCCACACCTGTTACTTGCCACAGGTGATTTTGAATGAGCTTCACGTGCTTGAAACAAAGGTATTTACCCACAATTTTGGAAAGGTGCCAACAATTTTGAAGGTTAATTTTTGACTTTTTTCTCTGCTTTTTTTTTGTGTTTTTGCAATACACACAAAGGAAATAAATGTGTATAACAAAACATGTGTAAGTGGAATAATTTTCTGGGAGAAATACTTCATTTTCTGGAACAGTTTCAAGGTCATGACTGTATATATATATATATATATATATATATATATATAACCACAACCGAGATAATTATTTGAGGCCATGTTTGCACAATTCTTGTAGCCACATGGTAAACTATGCCCCCATACAGTGGGCCGCATTCTGTCAGTATTTCTGCAGTTCTGCCTGTAAACCTGAGTGGATATGAACAATTATGTTAATGCTGAGTGGTTTTGCTGGAAAAACAGCAGTATTAGCAATAAATATGTTAGATGAATTTGTATGTTATCGAAAAACCTTCGATGTGGCTATAGTTGAATGCAGCCAACCCAAAGTGTGAACTCTTGTTTTTAGTGATGCACAGTAGACAAGATAGGCCGGACTGAATCAAACTGAATGTCTTGTAACTTGATGATACTGAGGTTGTGTAATTCTCCAATATTCAGGTTTGCCTTGCTGTTTTTAGCCACCTGCTCTTTCTCAATAAAAATTACAACTGAACTAAAATACAAGCTGCTTTATAACTTCCGAGAACACTGCAAACAGCAAAATAGTGAGAAGTAAATGTTTCACTATCTATCAAAAACTGAACAATTAGCAAAACACAGAAAAACTGTATGTAGTTATATAGTTACTATGATTTACACCAATTTCTGTCTATTAATGTTAGTTTCTCTTGCTGTGTTTTTTTTTTTTGCATGTTACTAGTCACGGAACAGCTTGCAGCAGGGTGATATGGATGGAGCCCGGAGATTGGGACGCTTGGCCCGACTACTGAGTGTTGTATCTATCTTGCTGGGAATTGTCATCATTATCCTTTGTATCCTCAGTCTTACAGGTAAGAAGTCATATAAGAAAAAAATGAAAAGACAGAGCCACACATGTGAGGCCAGCTCTGTATACTGTACATTATCGCCCGAAAGCCATTGTCTATGACCACTTCACCAGGTGGAACAACTTACACTTACACGGACAAAAGTATTGGGATACACATTTTAATCATTGAATTCAGGGTTTTAATTTTATCCCATTCCCACCGCTGTAAAGTCCAGCCCCTCAGCAGTCTGCCTTCAATAACATTTATGAAAGAATTGCTCCTTCTAAAGAGCTCATTGAATTCATGCGTTGTCCTGTAATTGGAGCCACCGGTGTTACACGTCAATTCATAAAATGTGGTCCCTCCAAATGTTTCATGATTAAAGAGAATCTATCATCAGGTTTCTGCAATTTAATCTGAGTGCATCATGAAGTAGGGGCTGAGACACTGACTTCAGCGATGTGTCACTTGTTGGGCTGTGCGCTGTAGTTTCAATACAATGAGTGTTTTGTCAGCAGGAGATTATCACTGCCATGAAGACGCTGTACACGTGCTTTCTGGTACAATCGTGCCCCCCAGCACTGATAAGCAGCTTACTATCAATATACAATGTACGTAGAAAATTGTTAATCAGAGTTGTGGGCGGGGGCAGCTTTCTGAGCTCTGCTGTAAAAACTCTGATTGTATGACAATGGCTGCACCCAGTAAACAAAGTGGCACATTGCTAGAATCAGGGTCTCTTTTTCCCACATTATTCTGCTCTCAGATGAGGTAGCAAAAACCTGATGACAGACTCCCTTTAACTGTATCATTTTTATTGATAAGTTGAAGCCTTTAGAAACCAAAGCAACTCAGCCATGAAGAAGAGACAGATCACGTAAAGTTACAGAGCGAGTTCTCCAAGTGCTAAGATGCATAACGCTCTGCTGCCTCAATAACTGCAAAGATCCAAACCTCCTCTGTCATCAAAGGGAACCTATCATGAGTAGTTTATACTAATGGCATGGCTGTACAGGTGCTTTCAAGCTGATTAAATCCATACTTTGATCGTAGAAATCCATTTTGCAGCTTTGGTGAAATCTAACGTTGAAATTGTATGCAAATGAGCTGCAAGTGGGGCTTTGTGATGGGATATTGCACTTGCAGCTCTCCTGTACTTTCTTCCTATTCCCACCCCACCACCTGCCTACTGTCTGACTAACAGGTCTCCACCTGAACAAATACCGTATACACTCGAGTATAAGCCGAGAATTTCAGCCCATTTTTTTAGGCTGAAATTGCCCCTCTCGGCTTATACTCGATTTATTCCCAGGGGTCGGCACGGGAGGGGGAGCGGCAGCTGTCTAATTATACTCAAAAAAACAAAAAACAACAACAAGGATTCCTAAAATATAACTTTTAATAGAAAAAAGTTAAAAAGCTCTATTTTTCTTAATAACAATACAAATTGGGAAGGATGTGTGCCTGTTGGGCCCTAAAAGGTAACTATACTACGCCCTGCCTTGCAGTGGAGGTTGGCACCCTGAGTTTCTGCGGTAGGCGCCCCCACTCCTCGACGGCTCACCCTTTAAGTCCCTAAAAATCCCTGTAATACAGGAATTCTGCTGAACCCTATAGATAGTCCCTATAATCACCCCTGCCTGGCAGTGGAGGTAGACACCCTAATTTTCAGCGGTAGGTGACCCCACTCATCGATGGCTGACCCTAGGGTCCCTAAGAGTCCCTGCAATGGGGATAGAAAATAGAAGTGTCCCCAAAACACCCTGGTACCCGTAAGAAGAAAAAGAAAAAATACACAAAATATGCAAAAATGAAGCAGTAAATATATAAAAAAGAAAACAAAAAAGAAAACAAAAAATTCAGATGTCACTCAATCAGTAGTTGTCACCAATATAAACTGATAAGTCACTCAATATTTTAACCCAAGATACATATACGGGTAGACAGAATGTAAAAAGAGTTGTTTGTCAAAGCGAAAAATACCACAGTATAAAAGTGCATAGTGTGAAGGCGCAATCGCCTTATTCAGACACAAAGGCAATGCTATAATTCAGATACATGCACCCATCTATTTGCTGCGGTGTCCTATGCTGTTCACTCAAACAACCAGATAAAGGAATAAAGTAATAGATCATGCGCTAATCAGCGTCTGTTATATCACCACAGCATGTGACAGATTTATAAATCATTGTTCAGATAATGATAGCCATATGGGGTTTTCCAGATACAAAAAGATCACTTAGTGAGAGATACCACAGCATAAAACTGCATAATGCAAAGACTCAATCGTCTTTTTAAGTAGAAAAGCAATGCAATATTTCAGATCTGTACTCATCTGTTTGCTGCGGCATCCCGTCTTGTTATCCACAAAACCCAGATACACGGATAGTGTAATGAATGAGGCAGTAGTCAACGTCTAATAAATCCCCAAGCAATGCCCGACGCGTTTCCCCCCCATTGGGAATGACGGGGGTTCATCAGGGGTTAGTAGAATTTTCAATCTTTCTGCTGTTTGCAACTAACCATACAACACAATAAGTCGATAAACCACTTATTCTATTAGTTGTGTTCAGCTGTTTACATTGTTCTTGTTTGACTGGTTTATTGCAAACAGTTTGTAAATTTTGCTAATAAATCTAATTCGCAACGAGAGGTTGAATAATTTTGATTGCAACTGTAAAGTCTTGGTGATATCTGGCTATTAGCTGGTAGCACAGTTTGTAAAGAAAGATATTTCATCACAAAATATGACTATTTGGTGTCATTCACTGATATCAGATATACCATTAGAAGGCATATTGGTCTAATTGGGGTATGTACATTTTAAACAAGGTCATATCTTGGATGTCATAAGTGGTAAACCTATTACCGTAATTAACGTAGGGGTGCAGTAAACTGGAAGTAAATCTCCTGAGAGTCCTATTATTGAGTGGTTCTTCCCTAATTAGTATTAATGGGAACCTATCAGGTTCACCAAACATTTAAAACCACCACTATTTTAGCAGCTTCCTCCCTAAGCTTTCCCTCCTGGGCATACACAGTGAAGGCAGATGTACTGCTCCTTGCTTTATTGGCGTATTGGTATAGAGGAGCTTTGCGTAACCTATAAGTCTACTTAACCTGACATGGTGCTCTCCACAAGGAGAAACTTCCCCCTTTTAAACACCCTGTGAGGGGCCTCTCATCCAGCCAAATCAGACCTCTTGCTTTGTACTGATCAGGAGTAAGTACCCTGAAACATTTATCTGCTAATGAAGTGTCTGGTTTTTTTTAATCAGGGTATGTGCACACGTCAGGATTTTTTCCTGACAAAATCCGGAGATTTCTGCCAGAAATCCGCGTGCTTTTTTTGCGTGGATTTTGCACGGAATTTGTGCATTTTTTACGCGTTTTTTTGCGCGGATTTTTTGCGTTTTTTTCCAGACACTCCAATTTGATGGGAAATCCGCAAAAATAATGAACATGCTCGTTTTTTTGCGGAATGCGTTTTTTTTGCGGAAAAAAACGCAAACATATGCACAAAAAATGCGGAATGCATTCTAAATGATAGGATGCATAATGTTTGCGTTTTTTTAGCGATTTTATAGCGTTTTTATCGGGAAATTCCGCAAAAAAAACACTAAAAATCCGGACGTGTGCACATGCTCTCAAGGTACCTTCACACATAACGATTTCGTTAACGATATTGTTGCAACGTCACGCTTTTTGTGATGTAGCAACGATCCCGCTAACGATCTCGTTATGTGTGACAGCAACCAACGATCAGGCCTCTGCTGGGAGATCGTTGGTCGCTGGGGAATGATCAGGACCTTTTTTTGGTCGCTAATCACCCGCTGTCATCGCTGGATCAGCGTGTGTGACGCCGATCCAGCAATGTGTTCACTGGTAACCAGGGTAAATATCGGGTTACTAAGCGCAGGGCTGCGCTTAGTAACCCGATATTTACCCTGGTTACCATTGTAAAAGTAAAAAAAAAAACCAGTACATACTCACATTCCGATGTCTGTCACGTCCCCCGCCGTCAGCTTCCCTGGACTGACTGTCAGCGCCGGCCGGCCGTAAAGCAGAGCACAGCGGTGATGTCACCTCTGTGCTCTGCTTTACGGCCGGCGCTGACACAGTCAGTGAGGGAAGCTGACGCCGGGGGACGTGACAGACATCGGAATGTGAGTATGTACTGTTTTTTTTTTAACTTTTACAATGGTAACCAGGGTAAATATCGGGTTACTAAGCGCGGCCCTGCACTTAGTAACCCGATATTTACACTGGTTACCCAGGGACTTCGGCATCGTTGAAGACAGTTTCAACGATGCCGAAGTCTTTCCCCTGATCGTTGGTCGCTGGAGAGAGCTGTCTGTGTGACAGCTCCCCAGCGACCACACAACGACTTACCAACGATCACGGCCAGGTCGTATCACTGGTCGTGATCGTTGGTAAGTCGTTTAGTGTAATGGTACCTTAAGTCATGTGGCACAGCTCATTTTAATGGTCAATATTGACTTTTGGGGTTCGAAGAAGATATTTGCATTTTTAGCTTCATGGTGCCTGCTCAGAAAGGAAAGCTTGGGGAGGATGTAGCACGCAGAAGTCATATTTGCTGCAAGGCAGAAATAATGTGGACAGTGTGGAGGATATCCACACCCAGGGGGATATGATCACATGAACTGAGGCCAGACTAGTCTGGAGGAAGTCACATCTCACAGGACTACAGCTCGGTAAATTGCATATGGTGATCAACTGAATATGACTTGTTTTGCAACACATGGAAACGTTGAAGTGGGACATCCAAAACATTGTTAGACGGCAGGAAGAGGGCTCTCAAGTGTAGTAGTGATGGTTTTGGAGTCTTGGGGAGCTGATAAGTTCCTTGTAACACGAGGACTTTGATTGAGAGATATGTTCAAGTTGCACTCCATGCCCCCTGGCTTGACAGTTTATGGGTATTATATAGATACCCTTGTTTGATGTATCGCTATCTACTCCCAAGACCATGAAAATGGTTTCTCAAGATACATCACATCATTGCTTATGCTCAAGGAAAAACAATTCACATGTCGATCATGTCTTCCAGTCCTTTAGAAGTGATACTAATGTGTTTAGCATAATGCTTTCTTCAATCTTTTCTCTGCTCTAATTACCATTGCTTATTTCTCTTCTAGTTTTCCACTAAGATTTGCAGATAATCTGGGGCTCAGACGGAGATTCAGAAATGGCCTGCCTTATCGTTTCCTTCAGTTTTTAACCTCTTCATTGCAAAAAGGCCCTTCTATTTTGGAGGCTGGCCGGAGGAAAGAAAAGACCCAACTCTTCCCATGGTCCAAGGGATTGCATGCAGCACTTTACACACCCTTGGGAATTGAGAGAGATGCAGGAGAACAGCACAAAATGTAAGGGACTTGCAAAAGGGGAAACAGAGAGATGCCTTGAGGTTGCCCTCCTATCCTAAAAACCTACTGATGGACAATTTATGGAGAGGCATCTGGGGACTGGCAATCAGGTGATAGCACAACTCCTTTTTTATTTCCAGCTTTTGTATCAAAGGAATGAAAGCTATTGTCTGTGTTAAATAATAAAGCTGAAAACTGCCATATATAGGGTTGCCATTAGGAAAGAACTTGACACTGCACCGTGCTGTGTGACCTCCCCCTGTTTTGGATGATGCTGCTTCCTCGCTGACAAAATGGAACAGGACTTTTAATCTCTTTTTTAGCATTTTTCATGGGTTGTCTAAAAAACACAACATATACAGAAAACTGCGGCTAACCATTTGCATGGTTCCTTGTTCTCTTGATCAAAGCACTTCTTCTCCTTCGCTTGCAGCAGACGGGAGCTGTGACATTCATACAAGTAAAGGAGTTATTGACGTGGGTAGACTTCTACAAAAGTGCGCACCTAGCATTTGTAACAAATGACCCAGATATGTGCAGCGGCTTTATATAGCTAATGCTGCCATTTATTCTCTCTTTATATCTTCCGTTAAGATCACAGTCACTGAAATACAAGGTCCCGAGAGAGGCTTCTTTAGAGATAGGGACATGACCACGTAGGAGGATAAAGAAAGGCCATGGGCTTTACTGCTGTCTAGTCTACTGAGTTTTTTAGAATTCTTAAGGATCATCCTGTCATGTTGACAATGTTATCTGATCGGCAGTCAGGATGTTATAGAGCAGGAGGAGCCGATCAGATTGATAGAAATTTTTTGTGGGAAAAATTTCAGTAAAACTTGCATTTCATTCATTGAAATCCCCGGTGTTTATATGTATATGAGTGCATTGGGCGGTCCTATTCAGTGACTTACAGTCTTCCTTGTATGACTGTGCATGCAGAGATGGCTGTCAGTCACCAGTAGGGCCTACTGGACTTATATTCATAAAGACACCAGGAATTTCAATGAAAAAACTACAAGTTATACTGAATGTTTTCCAACAAACCTATATATCATTCTGCTCAGTTCCTCCTTGTCTATACCGTGCTGTCCACAGATCACAGTTAATGGACAACAAGACAGGTTCCCTTTAAGCATTACTAGACCTGTTAGCTGTTGCTATAAAGAAGAAACAGAAGCTGAGAGCTGACCTATCCGCTGTTTATTCCATTTTCCAATCGCAAGTCACAAGTATTTAGTCTTGGTTTTAAGAACGTTGGACTCTACCATGGTCCTTCAATGGTAATCATGTGGACAATTAATATCTCAATAACTAAGAAAGTATGGATAAGTTGACATTAGATTCTTAGTTACTAGAAACATCCAAAGAACCATTGTTCTTCAACTATTGCCCTTACCTAATAGATTAATAATCTGGTTTTAAACAAAATATGTAAGTACGGTAATAATAAGGAGGATATATAACTTAGATAGTTGTTGGTCAAATGCTTGTTCCATTGGTAGCTATTCTTCCCCTCCATCTACGCATTCACACTCAACTTGACTGAGCATTCAAGTGTATTCTCAGTGAGGAGATGGGAAAAAGCTGCTGCTGGACACCTCTGGCGGCAGCCTTACCTTCTTGAAATCCAACATCAGCCCTCAGGGGAGAATCAGTATAGGACCATACATGATAGGTGATCAGGTTGTTTTGCTAAAATTGGTAAGTTTGGGCAACATTTATGTTATATGTATGTTCTTTTAAAAAAGTGAAATATACTTATCTTAATTTAGAGTTGGAAATGTTTGTAATACTCTTATCTGGTGTTGCTTCTCCTACTTTGACCAACTAACTACATCTGAACATCAACTTTGCCAGAAAGGCCATGAAAGTTACGATAAGGTATAAGTTCTTTTATTTTTAATAAGCAAACCAGTCATTTAAAATACACTTAGCACGAAACGATAACATTTCAAAAAGTTCTAAATATCTAATTGAACGATCACTTACATTTCTAATATATATATATATAATGTATCCACTCAGATTAGAATAGACATAAGTCATAAAAAAAGTTTGTAGATACAGCTCATCCCATCCAATATATGTATGTTGTTCAGCCTAGTTTCCTGGGCAGTCCACCCCACTATGCAAGGATAAAGCTTGTAAGGCATCAAGCAGTTTTGTTCAAAGTTGTGAAAAGAGGTTTTTCAATTCAATAAAGTGAATTAAAAGCAAAAAGACTTTATTATAAATTCATTAAAATAAGAGCATGGGCATAAAAAAATATATTCTGACGCGTTTCGACTAAAAAAGGACCTTTTTTTGAACTACATCTACGATTGAGGCTCAAAACGCGTTGGTTATATATTTTTTTTACGCCCATGCTACTATTTTAATGAGTTCATAATAAAGTATTTTTGCTTTTAATTTGCTTTGCTGGTTTGAAGAACCTCTTTTCACAACTTTGGACATAAGTTAATAAGCAATTAAATGGTCTGTTTATTTTATATGAAGAAATAAAAAATCACCCCAAGATAAAAAAAAACAAAACAAAACTGGAACATGTTTGAATATTGGGCATTTATGTATCAGGTACCATAGTCAGTCACACCAATATGAGCAATAGTCACATACAAGTCTACGGTTAATCACCATTTTTGCCCTCTCCGCTGGATTCTTCTACTATTATAGGCATTCTCTAAGTGTAAAATTTACAAGATGCATAATTTATATAATATACTCTGTGCTAGAAAAAAAACACTTAAAAGCTCACACAGCCCGGACAAAGCTAAATGCTGTAAGTCCTGCAAAAACACTTTACGGCTAATAGCATAATCCAATTTGCTAGTTAAACTACAGGGTAATGCGAGCGGCGTCACTCTGACATTACGGTAATTTTCGCATATGTTGATATTTTCAATTTTCACTAGATTTCACCCGGGTGAGCAGGTACAATAATGGTGATTGACATGTGCTGGTTAGTGACATCTATTTGGAACTCAGGACCAGAACATGTTGTGATGTGTATTTGATAAGCCACGGTGCTAACATTTGCCAAATTACTTCATCACTGATGACATTTATGTTTTCCGGTATTTATATTGTATGATTTAAATATTAATGTGTTCACTATGCAGTATTCTGAATTGTCAAGACTGAGTAGGCAATCTTCAGCAAGTACAAAAATGTGACTGATATTATTTACCACCATAGTATATGGTCAGCAAGGGCAAGGGACAGTCTGTTGGTAGCTAAGCCAGTGGTTTTAGGTTTAGGATAATTAATTTATAGGGAGTCTGTCAGCACAAAATGACTGTTCAAACCAAGCATAAGGCATTTGGTGTACCCTTGGCACAGCTCAGCTGTTCAGTGCACCCTTCTACCTTCTTGTTTTTCATCTATTTCCACCCCCCTTTTCCTTGACTGTCAGCCCTGGCTTTATGGGATTCAGAGGGAGGGTGAGGATAGATGGAAAGCAAGTATGTGGGAAGGTGCACTGAAGTGTTTGGCCGCACCAAGTGTGCACTTATTGCTGGGGCATAGTTTGATCAGTCATTTTGTTCTGACAGATCTCTGTTGCACGTTGCCCTACTATTCAATAGTGTTCTTATTAGGCCGGGGTCACACTTGCGAGAGTGATGGGAGAAACTCGCATGAGTCTCTCGCATCAATACCCGGCACTCGGACCGGAGCGCGCGGCTGCATGTATTTCTATACAGCCGCACACTCCGGTCCCGAGTGCCGGTGGCAGTGCCGGGTATTGATGCCAGAGACTGGTGCAAGTTTCTCCCATCACTCTCGCAAGTGTGACCCCGGCCTTACAGGAAAGGACTGATCGGTTTAAAATAAAAATAGCAGAAAATTACTTTTTTATTTAAAAAAAGTTTCCATAAATTATACGCTCCCATACAAGTGAACGCCTGCTCCTCTTAGCCATTAACAACCTGCTGATAATTTGGAAGTTATCAATCAGCACTAAATGATTATATTCTTGTTTGGAGCTTACCTCTAATCCTGTATTAATATGTGGCGAAGAGCTGAACCTTGAATATATTGTATAATTGATATGTTTCTGGAGAAGAGTTAACATTAAAAAAAAATCATTGTAAAATTAACTTTGAAAGAACGATGTTTACGTAAAGCTAGGGTCACATGACCATTTTATCGCCATCCAAAAAACGGTAAAATTATACTAATCACACTCCGATCAGAGTTTGGTCAGAGTGGGATACGTTTTTCTCGGAGGTGGAAAGGGGAAAAAAAGTTTTTCTACCTTCTCCTTTCAATCAGGCATTTTCCACAGACCCATAGACTTGCATTGCTGATTTTGATCATACTCTCAGATCAAAATTGGACAGTGAACAGAATAACATAGGTACAAGTGCTATCCATCAGAATCACATATAGCACGCGTCTGATTTAAAGGGACACTGTCACCTGAATTTGGAGGGAACAATCTTCAGCCATGGAGGCGGGGTTTTTGGGTTTTTGATTCAAGCCTTGCGCAGGTGTGTACTACGGAGGACAGAGAATGAACTTCAATCCAATATTGCAGCCAGCATGCAGCCAGCGGGTAAGGAAAGGGTGAATCAAAAACCCCAAAACCCCGCCTCCATGGCTGAAGATTGTTCCCTCCAAATTCAGGTGACAGTGTCCCTTTAAACGGTCGTGTACACAAGCCCAAGTCTGCATCACAGTGCCACACCTGGTTGTGTGTGGTATTGCAGTGTAAATCAGACTCAATCACTGCAATTGAACTGGGCTACCAGACAAACCCTTTAAAATTGTGGCCCTATTTTTGTCATATAGTAGTTTTCATTTTCTAATCCTTTAAAACCCCTTTAACCTGCCATCACAGTACATTGCTGTAATGTTGAAGACTGCCTGCTCTGAGGATATTTCATATGTATTTTTTATGTCAATGTTAATGTAATATTTTGCCAAAACTAATTCTACGATGTTTTGTTCTATATGCAATGTGTGATAGATTCTCCATTGTGAATTAATAAGCGCTCAGACACACAGCGTACATCATATATGTCAGTCGCCCCGTTGTTAGAGACCTGTAGAAGCAATGTCCGTTCAGTAACTCCTATAATCTCTGTAATCAGCAACTTTTTTTCTTGCTGATTAGATGAGACACTTAATGGAGACATAGCAGGAAAGTATTTATGATGAAATGCGGTGCAATGCAGGTAGGGCATAGTGCCATGAGACTAGAAGCTACGTGGCTCTGCTCCAACCCTTGCTAAGAAGTGGCATGACCATTAAGCATTTGCATAAAACCCCCACAATTCTCCTCTAGCGAACACAGCAGACCTTCCCTGGATAATGAGGTCCTTTCTCGAGTCTTATATCACTCAATGAACAAACAGTAGCATGCAGGAATCCCACACTGACTTCCTCTTGCCAAAAGACAAGGGCATGTTATTAGGAATATATACAGAAATCTAGAGGAGGAGGTGAGGGATTGAATGCATTCCATTTTGTATTTTTGGCATGAACGAAATAAAGTTTGACAGTGCATGGGCCACTTGCCTTGGGTCTCTCTTTTCCTCGCCTATCGGGTGACAGCAGTAAAGAGCTCGGTTTCTCCTTTATTTATGAGATACTTCTGCAGTATGGTCTTGGCAGCTTCACCAAGGAGAAAATGTGCATCAGGATGGAACACGCTGGATCCGGGCCAGATTTCCAATATATCAATGGTGAAAAATGAGATGAAACAAGAAGCAGGTTGTGCTCGCAGAAGGGGAACATTCATCAAGCTGAGTTTCCGGAGTATTAGTCTTTGCACTTCAGGTAGCTTTCATTTTTGCAGAGAACTGTGATCAAACCCAAGGAAGCTTAAGTTACAAAATCAAATCATAAAATATTACACATAATCTCAGTTTGGAAATCAATGTTAAAAGATTTAAAATCAAACATCATGAAAGCTAGCGCGTAAGAAGAAACACAAGTTACAAAAGCAAATCATAAAATATTCTATAAAATCCTAGAGTTTAGAAATCGTTAAAGATGTGTGTCATTGGCACAAATTACTGATCATTGTCATAAAAATGAGAAAACATATTTGGATCTTACTAACTAAATAAGGATGTCATTATAAAATTGTCACCAATGCCCCAATTTCAGACTTTTCTTAAAACCTCCCCATCCATATTAATTCTGACACAGGCAGGGAGTTTGCCTCCTCTGTGTCAAAGGGGCTGGTTGTCAAGCTCAGTTTATTTATTAAGCCAGACCCTTTTTTAACCCCTTAGTGACAGAGCCAATTTGGTACTTAATGACCGAGCCAATTTTTGCAATTCTGACCACTGTCACTTTATGAGGTTATAACTCTGGAACGCTTCAACGGATCCCACTGATTCTGAGATTGTTTTTTCATGACATATTGTACTTCATGTTAGTGGTAACATTTCTTCGATATTACTTGCGATTATTTATGAAAAAAACGGAAATATGGCGAAAATTTTTAAAATTTTGCAATTTTCAAACTTTGTATTTTTATGCCCTTAAATCAGAGAGATATGTCACAAAAAAATAGTTAATAAATAACATTTCCCACATGTCTACTTTACATCAGCACAATTTTGAAAACAAAAATTTTTTTTGTTAGGGAGTTATAAGGGTTAAAAGTTGACCAGCAATTTCTCATTTTTACAACACCATTTTTTTTTAGGGACCACATCACATTTGAAGTCATTTTGAGGGGTCTATATGATAGAAAATAACCAAGTGTGACACCATTCTAAAAACTACACCCCTCAAGGTTCTCAAAACCACATTCAGGAAGTTTATTAACCCTTTACGTGCTTCACAGGAACTGAAACAATGTGGAAGGAAAAAATGAACATTTAACTTTTTTTTGCAAACATCTTAATTCAGAACCATTTTTTTTATTTTCACAAGTGTAAAAACAGAAATGTAACCATAAATTTTGTTATGCAATTTCTCCTGAATACGCCAATACCCCATATGTGGGGGTAAACCACTGTTTGGGCGCACCGCAGAGCTTGGAAGTGAAGGAGCGCCGTTTTACTTTTTCAATGTAGAATTGGCTGGAATTGAGATTGGACGCCATGTCGCGTTTGGAGAGCCTCTGATGTGCCTAAACAGTGGAAACCCCCCACAAGTGACCCCATTTTGGAAACTAGACCCCTTAAGGAACATATCTAGATGTGTGGTGAGCACTTTGAACCCCCATGTGCTTCACAGAAGTTTATAATGTAGCGCCGTGAAAAAAAAAATCGCATTTTTTCTACAAAAATGATCTTTTTGCCCACAAATTTTTATTTTCACAAGGGTAACAGGAGAAATTAGACCACAAAAGTTGTTGTGCAATTTCTCCTGTGTACGCTGATACCCAATATGTGGGGGTAAACCACTGTTAGGGCACACCGCAGAGCTTGGAAGAGAAGGAGTGCCGTTTTACTTTTTCAATGTAGAATTGGCTGGAATTGAGATTGGACGCCATGTCGCGTTTGGAGAGCCCCTGATGTGCCTAAACAGTGGAAACCCCCAAGTGACACCATTTTGGAAACTAGACCCCTTAAGGAACTTATCTAGATGTGTGGTGAGAACCTTGAATGCCCAAGTGCTTCACAGAAGTTTATAATGCAGAGCCGTGAAAATAAAAAATATTTTTTTTTTCCACAAAAAATATTTTTTAGCCCCCAAGTTTTTATTTTCACAAGGGTAACAAGAGAAATTGGACCCCAAAAGTTGTTGTCCAATTTGTCCTGAGTATGCTGGTACCCCATATGTGGGGGTAAACCACTGTTTGGGTGCACGGCAGAGCTCGGAAGGAAGGAGCGCCGTTTTGGAATGCAGACTTTGATAGAATGGTCTGCGGGTATTATGTTGCGTTTGCAGAGACCCTGATGTACCTAACCAGTAGAAACCCTCCACAAGTGACCCCATTTTGGAAACTAGACCCCCCCAAGGAACTTATCTAGATGTGTGGTGAGAACTTTGAATGCCCAAGTGCTTCACAGAAGTTTAGAATGCAGAGTCGTGAAAATAAAAAATATTTTTTTTTTCCACAAAAAAGATATTGTAGCCCCCAAGTTTTTATTTTCACAAGGGTAACAGGAGAAATTGGACTGCAATAGTTGTTGTCCAATTTATCCCGAGTACGCTGATGCACCATATGTGGGGGTAAACCACTGTTTGGGCGCACGGCAGAGCTCGGAAGGGAAGGAGCGCCTTTTTGGAATGCAGACTTTGATAGAATGGTCTGTGGGCATTATGTTGCGATTGCAGAGCCCCTGATGTACCTAAACTGTAGTAACCCTCCACAAGTGACCCCATTTTGGAAACTAGACCCCCCAAGGAACTTATCTAGATGTGTGGTGAGAACTTTGAATGCCCAAGTGCTTCACAGAAGTTTAGAATGCAGAGTCGTGAAAATAAAAAAATATTTTTTTTTTCACAAAAAAGATATTGTAGCCCCCAAGTTTTTATTTTCACAAGGGTAACAAGAGAAATTGGACCCCAGAAGTTGTTGTCCAATTTATCCCGAGTACGCTGATGCCCCATATGTGGGGGTAACCCACTGTTTGGGCGCACGGCAGAGCTCAGAATGGAGGGAGCACCATTTGACTTTTTGAGTGCAAAATTGGCTGTCGTGTTTGGAGACCCCCTGATGTACCTAAACAGTGGAAACCCCCCAATTCTAGCTCCAACCCTAACCCCAACACACCCCTAACCCTAATCCCAACCTGATCCATAGTCCTAATCACTAACCCTAACGATAATCCCAACCCTTACCCCAAAACAACCCTAATGTCAACCCTAACCATCACCCTAATCAAAACCCTAAATCCAACACACCCCTAATCCTAATCTCAACCCTAACCTCAAACCTAACCCTAATCCCAATACACCCCTAATCACAACCCTAACCTTAACCCTAATCCCAAACCTAACCCTAATCCCAAGCGTAACCCTAATGCCAACCCTAACCCTAATACCAACCCTAATCCAAACCCTAATCCTAATCCCAGCTCTAACCCTAACTTTAGCCCCAACCCTAGCCCTAACTTTAGCCCCAACCCTAACCCTAGCCCTAAGGCTACTTTCACACTTGCGTCGTTTGGCATCCGTCGCAATCCGTCGTTTTGGACAAGAAACGGATCCTGCAAATGTGCCCGCAGGATGCGTTTTTTGCCCATAGACTTGTATTGCCGACGGATCGTGATGGATGGCCACACGTCGCGTCCGTTGTGCACTGGATCAGTTGTGTTTTGGCGGACCGTCGGCACGCAAAAACTTTCAATGAAACGTTTTTTTGTACGTCGCACCCGCCATTTCTGACCGCGCATGCGTGGCCGTAACTCCGCCCCCTCCTCCCCAGGACATAGATTGGGCAGCAGATGCGTTGAAAAACTACAGCTGCTGCCCACGTTGTGCACAATTTTCACAACGTGCGTCGGTATGTCGGGCCGACGCATTGCGACGGCCCCGTACCGACGTAAGTGTGAAAGAAGCCTAACCCTAAATTTAGCCCCAACCCTAACCCTAAATTTAGCCCCAACCCTAACCCTAAATTTAGCCCCAACCCTAGCCCTAACCCTAACCCTAACCCTAGCCCTAACCCTAGCCCTAACCCTACCCCTAACCCTACCCCTACCCCTACCCCTAACCCTACCCCTACCCCTAACCCTACCCCTACCCCTAACCCTACCCCTACCCCCAACCCTAACCCTACCCCTAACCCTACCCCTAACCCTACCCCTACCCCTAACCCTAACCCTAACACTACCCCTAACCCTAACCCTACCCCTAACCCTACCCCTACCCCTAACCCTAACCCTACCCCTAACCCTACCCCTAACCCTACACCTACCCCTAACCCTACCCCTAACCCTAACCCTAATTTTAGCCCCAACTGCTGTTCTCCTGCCGGCTGGCAGATGGAGACAGATGGCGGGCGCACTGCACATGCGCCCGCCATTTTCTTCTGCCGGCGGCCAGGAGGAGCAGCAAGAGGATCCAGGGACACAGGTGAGTATTGTAGGGTCCCCGAATCCCCCTATTTCTCTGTCGTCTGATGTGCGATCACATCAGAGGACAGAGAATTACACTTTACTTTTTTTTTTTTTTTTGCGGTCGCCGGTAAACAGTTAATTACCGGCAATCGCAAAACAGGGGTCTGTAAAACCGACCCCGATCATGCTCTTTGGGGTCTCGGCTACCCCCGGCAGCCGAGACCCCAAAGATTCTCGCGGGGCCGGCCGGCGCACTGCACATGCGCCCGCCATTTTTAAGATGGCGGCGCCCACCGGGAGCCACGAGGAGCATCGGGGGAGCTAGGTGAGTATTGGGGGGCCACCTGGGACCCCTTTTCTCTGTCCTCCGATGTGCGATCACATCGGAGGACAGAGAAATTAAAAAGAGATCGCGTTTTTTTTTGTTTTTTTTTGCGATCGCCGGTAAACGGTTAATTACCGGCGATCGCAAATGCGGGGTGGGTTAAAAACCCCCCGAATCATGTTCTCTGGGGTCTCGGCTACCCCCGGCAGCCGAGACCCCGGAGAAAATCAGCCTCAGGGGGGCGCTATTCACTTTTTCCACAGCGCCGTTAATTAACGGCGTTGTGGTTTAAGTACCCTTAGCGGCCGCCGTTAAAAGGCGTATCGGCGGTCGCTAAGGGGTTAATAAAGCTGGTTCTGAAACAGAGAAGAGCGACTGTTTAGTTCATAAACGGAGCCTTGTTATGTCCTTTGACAGCGCCTTTAACCCTTTAATTCACTAGTTCCTAAAAGAAATCAACCTTGCCCCACAATCAAGGGCTGGCTGGCAAATTTTAGCCTGGGGGGGCAGGCATACAACAGTGACCCACAAGTTGTGGCGGCCCGTTTTTAAACAACTTACCTCATGCTGCTGCATAAAACAGCAACCAAGCTTACCAAATCAATACGGGATCAAAACCGAGCTTAATACATTGATATGGGAACAGGACTGAGCTCAGGACATGTAAATGGGAACAGAATCAAGCTTACTACAGACATACAGATACAAGAACAGATTCTGTTATCAGAAACATAAGTTTGTGGCCTGGAAGTTGCATTTTATCCTCATAATTTCTGCCATATTCAAACTGCATATTTTCTGTACTTGTCACGTGACCGCTCCATACATGATGCATATGCAAGTATGAGCCAACCTCTTTTATTTAACCCCTTAATCCCATTGGACGTACTATCCCATCAAGGTGACCTGGGACTTAATTCCCAGTGACGGGATAGTACATCCAGTGCGATCAGCCGCGCTCACGGGGGAAGAGCGGCCGATCACGGTCGAGTGTCAGCTGACTATCACAGCTGACATCCGGCACTCTGTGCCAGGAGCGGTCATGGACCGCCCCTCGCACATTAACCCCCAGCACACTGCGATCAAACATGGTCGCAGTGTTCCGGCAGTATAGGGAAGCATCAAGCAGGGAGGGGGCTCCCTGCGTGTTTCCCTTAGACCCTCGGAGCAACGCGATGTGATCGTGCTGCTTCGAGGGTCTCTTACCTCCTCCTCCCTGCAGGCCCGGATCCAAAATGGCTGTGGGGGGCCTCCTGGGTCCTGCAAGGAGGTGGCTTACCAGCGCCTGCTCAGAGCAGGCGCCGGCAAGCCTCCCTGCTGTGCCTGTGTGATCGCTGATCTGACACAGTGCACAGCAAAGTGTCAGATCAGCGGTCTGTCAATATAATGTGATGCCCCCCCCCGGGGCAAAGTAAAAAAGTAAAAAAAAATTTTTTTTACATGTGTAAAAAAAAAAAATCCTAAATAAAAAAAAAAAATACATATATATATATTGTTCCAATATATACATTCCATTATCTAAATAAAAAAAAAAAATAAAAGTACACATATTTGGTATCGCCGCATCCGTAACAACCCGACCTATAAAACTGTCCCTATAAAAATTAAACGAGGCAAAAAACAACCCTTTATTATTATACCACTGAACAAAAAGTGGAATAGCACGTGATCAAAAAGACAGATATAAATAACCATAGTACCGCTGAAAATGTCATCTTGTTCCACAAAAAACGAGCCACCATACAGCATCATCACTGAAAAAATAAAAAAGTTATAGTCCTCAGAATAAAGCGATGCAAAAATAATTATTTTTTCTTTACAATAGTTTTTATCGTATAAAAGCGCCAAAACATAAAAAAATAATCTAAATGAGGTATTGCTGTAATCGTACTGACCCGAAAAATAAAACTGCTTTATCCATTTTACCAAACGCAGAACAGTATAAACGCCCCATCCCCAAAAGAAATTCATGAATAGCTGGGTTTTGGTCATACTGCCTCACAAAAATCGGAATTAAAAGCAATCAAAAAATGTCATGTTCCCGAAAATGTTACCAATAAAAATGTCAACTCGTCCCGCAAAAATCAAGACCTCACGTGATTCTGTGGACCAAAATATGGAAAAATTATAGCTCTCAAAATGTGGTAACACAAAAAAATTTTTTTGCAATAAAAAGCGTCTTTTAGTGTGTGACGGCTGCCAATCATAAAAATCCGCTAAAAAACCCGCTATAAAAGTAAATCGAACCCCCCCTTCATCACCCCCTTAGGAAAAAATAAAAAAAATTAAAAAAATGTATTTATTTCCATTTTCCCATTAGAGTTAGGGCTAGAGTTAGGGCTAAGGTTAGGGTTAGGGTTAGAGCTAGGGTTAGGGCTAGGGTTAGGGCTAGGGTTAGGGTTAGGGTTGGGGCTAGGGTTAGGGTATGGATTACATTTACGGTTGAGATTAGGGTTAGGGGTGTGTCAGGGCTAGGGGTGTGGTTAGGGTTATGGTTGGGATTAGGGTGTTATGATACGGTGGTCTAGGAGCAACATGGAACGAGCTCTGAAGGAAGTGGTAACTGTACTGACCGCAGTCCCTAAGCTCAACACAACACTAGAAGTAGCCACAGGATGCTCCTAACTCTACCTAGGCACCTCGAACACAGCCTAAGAGCTAACTACCCCTAAAGATAGAAGCAGGAAAGCTATCTTGCCTCAGAGAAAATCCCCAAAGGATAGATTAGCCCCCACAAATAATGACTGTGAGTGGAGAGGGAAAAGACATACACAGAATTAAACCAGGATGAGCACAGGAGGCCAGTCTAGCTAAATAGATAGGACAGGATGGAATACTGTGCGGTCAGTATAAAACACTACAAAAAATCCACGCAGAGTTTACAAAAAATCTCCACACCTGACTAAAGGTGTGGAGGGTAAATCTGCTTCCCAGAGCTTCCAACAAGACAGAATTAATTCATACTGATAAGCTGGACAAACATAGAAAGCACAGAACGGATAAGTCCACAATCTATGGACAGAAAAGAGCAAGCAAAAACGTAGCTTTGCTGAACTGGTCAGGATAACAGGGAAATCCAAAGAGATGTGAATCCAACCAGGAACCATTTACAAGTGGCACTGGCTGAAGAAAGAGCCAGGCATAAATAGCCGAGCAGAAAAGACGATGAGTGGAAGCAGCTGAAGACAGCTAAATCCAAGGAGCAGCCATACCACTAGAAACCACAAGAGGGAGCCCAAGAGCAGAACTCACAAAAGTGCCACTTAGAACCACCGGAGGGAGCCCAAGAGCGGAATTCACAACATAGGGTTAGGGGTGTGTTGGAGTTAGGGGTGTGGTTAGGGTTGGGGTTAGGGGTGTGGTTGGGATTAGGGCTGTGTTTGGTTTAGGGTTTCAGTTAGAATTGGGGGTTTCCATTGTTTAGGCACATCAGGGGCTCTCCAAACGCGACATGGCGTCCAATCTCAATTCCAGCCAATTCTGCGTTGAAAAAGTAAAACAGTGCTACTTCCCTTCCGAGCTCTCCTGTGTGCCCAAACAGGGGTTTACCCCAACATATGCGGTATCAGTGTACTCAGGACAAATTGGACAACAACTTCTGGTGTCCAATTTCTCTTGTTACCTTTGGGAAAATAAAAATTTGGGGGGCTAAAAAAAACATTTTTGTGGGACAAAAATTATTTGTTATTTTCACAGCTCTGCGTTATAAACTGTAGTGAAATACTTGGGGGTTCAAAGTTCTCACAACACATCTAGATAAGTTCCTTGGAGGGTCTAGGTTCCAATATGGGGTCACTTGTGGGGGGTTTCTACTGTTTAGGTACATCAGGGGCTCTGCAAATGCAACGTGACGCCTTCAGACCAATCCATCTAATTCTACATTCCAAATGGCGCTCCTTCCCTTCCGAGCTCTGCCATGCACCCAAACAGTGGTTCCCCCCCACATAAGGGGTATCAGCGTACTCAGGACATATTGGACAACAACGTTTATTGTCCAATTTCTCCTGTTACCCTTGGGAAAATACAAAACTGCGGGCTATAAAATAATTTTTTGGGGAAATTTTTTTTTTTAATTTTCACGGCTCTGCGTTGTAAACTGTAGTGAAACACTTGGGGGTTCCGAGTTCTCACAACACATCTAGGTAAGTTCCTTGGGGGGTCTAGTTTCCAATATGGGGTCACTTGTGGGGGGTTTCTACTGTTTAGATACATTAGGGGCTCTGCAAACGCAATGTGACGCCTGCAGACCAATCCATCTAAGTCTGCATTCCAAATGATGCTCCTTCCCTTCCGAGCTCTGCCATGCGCTCAAACGGTGGTTCCCCCCCACATATCGGGTATCAGCGTACTCAGGACAAATTGGATAACAACATTTACGGTCCAATTTCTCCTGTTACCCGTGGAAAAATACAAACCTGGGGGCTGAAAAATTATTTTTGTGGAAAAAAATATTTTTTATTTGCACGGCTCTGCGTTATAAACTGTAGTGAAACACTTGGGGGTTCAAAGCTCTCACAACACATCTAGATGAGTTCCTTAGGTGGTCTACTTTCTAAAATGGTGTCATTTGTGGGGGGTTTCTACTGTTTAGGTACATTAGGGGCTCTGTAAACGCAATGTGACGCCTGCAGACCATGCCATCTAAGTCTGCATTCCAAATGGTGCTCCTTCCCTTCCAAGCCCTCCCATGCGCCCAAACGCTGGTCCCCCCCCCCACATATGGGGTATCAGCGTACTCAGGACAAATTGGACAACAATATTTGTGGTCCAATTTCTCCTGTTACCCTCGGAAAAATACAAAACTTGGGGCTAAAAAATAATTTTTGTGGGAAAAAATATTTGTTTTATTTTTACGGCTCTGCATTATAAACTTCTGTGAAGCCCTTGGTGGGTCAAAGTGCTCACCACACCTCTAGATAAGTTCCTTAGGGGGTCTACTTTCCAAAATGGTGTCACTTGGGGGGGGGTTTCAATGTTTAGGCACATCAGTGGCTCTCCAAACGCAACATGGCGTCCCATCTCAATTCCTGTCAATTTTGCATTGAAAAGTCAAACGGCGCTCCTTCCCTACCGAGCTCTCCCATGCGCCCAAACAGTGGTTTACCCCCACATATGGGGTATCAGCGTACTCAGGACTAATTGGACAACAACTTTTGGTGTCCAATTTCTTCTCTTACCCTTGGGAAAATAAAAAATTGGGGACAAAAAGATAATTTTTGTGAAAAAATATGATTTTTTATTTTTATGGTTCTGCATTATAAACTTCTGTGAAGCACTTGGTGGGTCACAGTGCTCACCACATCTCTAGATAAGTTCCTTAGGGGGTCTACTTTCCAAAATGGTGTCACTTTTGGGGGTTTCAATGTTTAGGCACATCAGTGGCTCTCCAAACGCAACACGGCGTCCCATCTCAATTCCTGTCAATTTTGCATTGAAAAATCAAATGGCACTCCTTCACTTCCGAGCTCTGTCATGCGCCCAAACAGTGGTTTACCCCCACATATGGGGTATCAGCATACTCAGGACAAATTGGAAAACAACTTTTGGGGTCCAATTTCTTCTCTTACCCTTGGGAAAATAAAAAATTGGGGGCGAAAATAATTTTTGAGAAAAATATGATTTTTTTATTTTTACGGTTCTGCATTATAAACTTCTGTGAAGCACTTGGTGGGTCAAAGTGCTCACCACACCTCTAGATAAGTTCCTTAGGGGGTCTACGTTCCAAAATGGTGTCACTTGTGGGGGGTTTCAATGTTTAGGCACATCAGTGGCTCTCGAAACGCAACATAGCGTCCCATCTCAATTCCTGTCAATTTTGCATTGAAAAGTCAAATGGCGCTCCTTCCCTTCCGAGCTCTCCCATGCGCCCAAACAGTGGTTTACCCCCACATATGGGGTATCAGCATACTCAGGACAAAGTGTACAACAACTTTTGGGGTCCAATTTCTTCTCTTACCCTTGGGAAAATAAAAAATTGGGGGCAAAAAGATAATTTTTGTGAAAAAATATGATTTTTTATTTTTATGGTTTTGCATTATAAACTTCTGTGAAGCACTTGATGGGTCAAAGTGCTCACCACACCTCTAGATAAGTTCCTTAGGGGTCTACTTTCCAAAATGGTGTCACTTGTGGAGGGTTTCAATGTTTAGGCACATCAGTGGCTCTCCAAACGCAAAATAGCGTCCCATCTCAATTCCTGTCAATTTTGCATTGAAAAGTCAAATGGCGCTCCTTCCCTTCCGAGCTCTCCCATGCGCCCAAACAGTGGTTTACCCCCACATATGGGGTATCAGCGTACTCAGGACAAATTGGACAACAACTTTTGGTGTCCAATTTCTTCTCTTACACTTGGGAAAATAAAAAATTGGGGACAAAAAGATAATTTTTGTGAAAAAATATGATTTTTTATTTTTATGGTTCTGCATTATAAACTTCTGTGAAGCACTTGGTGGGTCACAGTGCTCACTACATCTCTAGATAAGTTCCTTAGGGGGTCTACTTTCCAAAATGGTGTCACTTTTGGGGGTTTCAATGTTTAGGCACATCAGTGGCTCTCCAAACGCAACATGGCGTCCCATCTCAATTCCTGTCAATTTTGCATTGAAAAGTCAAACGGCGCTCCTTCCCTTCCGAGCTCTCCCATGCGCCCAAACAGTGGTTTACCCCCACATATCGGGTGTTAGCATACTAAGGACAAATTGTACAACAACCTTTGGGGTCCAATTTCTTCTCTTACCCTTGGGAAAATAAAAAATTGGGGGCGAAAAGATAATTTTTGTGAAAAAATATGATTTTTTATTTTTACGGTTCTGCATTATAAACTTCTGTGAAGCACTTGGTGGGTCAAAGTGCTCACCACACATCTAGATAAGTTCCTTAGGGGGTCTACTTTCCAAAATGGTGTCACTTGTGGGGGGTTTCAATGTTTAGGCACATCAGTGGCTCTCCAAACGCAACACGGCATCCCATCTCAATTCCTGTCAATTTTGCATTGAAAAGTCAAATGGCACTCCTTCACTTCCGAGCTCTGTCATGCGCCCAAACAGTGGTTTACCCCCACATATGGGGTATCGGCGTACTCAGGACAAATTGTAAAACAACTTTTGGGGTCCATTTTCTCCTGTTACCCTTGGTAAAATAAAACAAATTGGAGCTGAATTAAATTTTTTGTGAAAAAAAGTTAAATGTTCATTTTTATTTAAACATTCCAAAAATTCCTGTGAAACACCTGAAGGGTTTATAAACTTCTTGAATGTGGTTTTGAGCACCTTGAGGGGTGGAGTTTTTAGAATGGTGTCAAACTTGGTTATTTTCTATGATATAGACCCCTCAAAATGACTTCAAATGAGATGTGGTCCCTAAAAAAAAATGGTGTTGTAAAAATGAGAAATTGCTGGTCAACTTTTAACCCTTATAACTCCCTAACAAAAAAAAATTTGGTTCCAAAATTGTGCTGATGTAACGTAGACATGTGGGAGATGTTACTTATTAAGTATTTTGTGTGACATATCTCTGTGATTTAATTGCATAAAAATTAAAAGTTGGAAAATTGCAACATTTTCAAAATTTTCATCAAATTTCCATTTTTTTCACAAATAAACGCAGGTAATATCAAAGAAATTTTACCACTGTCATGAAGTACAATATGTCACGAGAAAACAGTGTCAGAATCACTGGGATCCGTTGAAGCGTTCCAGAGTTATAACCTCATAAAGGGACAGTGGTCAGAATTGTAAAAATTGGCCTGGTCATTAACGTGCAAACCACCCTTGGGGGTAAAGGGGTTAACTTAATACTTTGTTGCGCCACCTTTTGCTGCGATAACAGCTGCAAGTCGCTTGGGGTATGTCTCTATCAGTTTTGTACATCGAGAGAGTAAAAGTCTTGCCCATTCTTCCTTGGCAAACAGCTCGAATTCAGTGAGGTTTGATGGAGATCGTTTGTGAACAGCAGTTTTCATCTCTTTCCACAGATTCTCGATTGGATTGAGGTCTGGACTTTGGCTTGGCCATTCTAACCTGGATACGTTTATTTGTGAACCATTCCATTGTAGATTTTGCTTTATGTTTGGGATCATTGTCTTTTTGGAAGACAAATCTCCGTCCCAGTCTCAGGTCTTTTGCAGACTCCAACAGGTTTTCTTCAAGAATGGTCCTGTATTTGGCTCCATCCATCTTCCCATCAATTTTAACCATCTTCCCTGTCCCTGCTGAAGAAAAGCAGGCCCAAACCATGATGCTGCCACCACCATGTTTGACAGTGGGGATTGTGTGTTCAGGGTGATGAGCTGTGTTGCCTTTATGCCAAACATATCTTGTCAATGTTACCAAAAAGTTTGATTTTGGTTCATCTGACCAGAGCATCTTCTTCCACATGTTTGGTGTGTCTCCCAGGTGGCTTGTTGCAAACTTTAAACAACACTTTTTATGGATATCTCTGAGAAATGGCTTTCTTCTTTCCACTCTTCCATAACGGCCAGATTTGTGCAGTGTACGACTGATTGTTGTCCTATGGACAGACTGTCCCACCTCAGCTATAGATCTCTGCAGTTCATCCAGAGTGATCATGGACCTCTTGGCTGCATCTCTGATCAGTCTTCTTGTTGGAGATGAAAGTTTAGAGGGACGGCTGGGTCTTGGTAGATTTGCAGTGGTATGAATCTCCTTCCATTTCAATATGATCGCTTGCACAGTGCTCCTTGGGATTTTTAAAGTTTTGGAAATCATTTTGTATCCAAATCCAGTTTTTAACTTCTCCACAACAGTATCACGGACCTGCCTCTTTCACAGAGCAGGTGCATTTATACGGAGACTTGATTACACACAGGTGGATTATATTTATAATCATTAGGCATTTATGACTACATTGGATCATTCAGAGATCCACAATGAACTTCTGGAGTGAGGTTGCTGCACTGAAAGTAAAGGGGCGAATAATATTGCACGCCCCACTTTTCAGTTTTTGAATTTCCACAAAAATTTAAAATAACCAATAAATTTCGTTCAACTTTACAATTGTGTTTCACTTGTTGTTGATTCTTCACCAAAAATTTACATTTGGTATCTTTATGTTTGAAGCATGATATGTGAGAAAAGGTTGAAAAGTTCCAGGGGGCCGAATACTTTCGCAAGGCACTGTATATGCTCATGAGAGCGAGCCCTCTTACAAAGTGCAGTGCAAAAACATTTTTGTTTTACTTGGTCACTTACCAAAACACAAAGACATTTTTTTCAATTGCGGAGGTGAGTGCTTGACCTCTACTCCATTTGGATGGGACTCTTCACAGCACCAACCTTAGGATTGGGATTGGTGGGGTCCCAGCAATCAAGAAGCATCCCACTATCTGATGGATAGCAAATACCCTACATACTTGGCACAATAACTTTTATACGGGCAACAATTGCTTCAGGGTAGGAGATTAACGTTGGGCCTTTCAGATTAACGCCTTCACGACGTATATTTACATCATATGTCGCATCAGTGACTTTGATGCCGGCTTTGGCACTGAGCTCAGATCTTTACCTGCATATGACAGCTAATTTAATCAGCTGTCATTTGCCTTTAACAGCCGTGGGTGGATCGAAGCTCCACCAGCGAGTGTTAACCGGTTAACCCCTATCTGACCTCGGACGGGATAGTACGTCCGAGGTCAGATCCCCTGCTTTGATGCAGGGCTCCGCGGTGAGCCCGCATCAAAGCCGGGACATGTCAGCTGTTTTGAACAGCTGACATGTGCCCGTTATAGGCGCGGGCAGAATCGCGATCTGCCCGCACCTATTAACTAGTTAAATGCCGCTGTCAAACGCAGACAGCGGCATTTAACTACCGCTTCGGGCAGGGCGGCCGGAAATGACGTCATCGCCGACTCCGTCACATGATCGGGGGTCGACGATGCGTCAGGATGGTAACCATAGAGGTCCTAGAGACCTCTATGGTTACTGATCACCGGTGGCTGTGAGCGCCACCCTGTGGTCGGCGCTCACAGCACACCTCCATTTGTGCTACATAGCAGCGATCAGCAGATCGCTGCTATGTAGCAGAGGCGATCGAGTTGTGCCTGCTTCTAGCCTCCCATGGAGGCTATTGAAGCATGGCAAAAGTAAAAAAAAAAAAAAAGTTAAAAAAAATGTGAAAAAAATAAAAAAAATATAAAAGTTTAAATCACCCCCCTTTCGCCCCAATCAAAATAAATCAATAAAAAAAAATCAAATCTACACATATTTGGTATCGCCGTGCTCAGAATCGCCCGATCTATCAATTTAAAAAAAGCACTAACCTGATCGCTAAACGGAGTAGCGAGAAAAAAATTTGAAACGCCAGAATTAAGTTTTTTAGGTCGCCACGACATTGCATTAAAATGCAATAACGGGCGTTCAAAAGAACGTATCTGCACCAAAATGCTATCATTAAAAACATAATCTTGGCACGCAAAAAATAAGCCCTCAACCGACCCCAGATCACGAAAAATGGAGACGCTACGAGTATCGGAAAATGGCGCAATTTTGTTTTTTTTTTAGCAAAGTTTGGAATTTTTTTTCACCACTTAGATAAAAAAATAACCTAGTCATGTTAGGTGTCTATGAACTCGTACTGACCTGGAGAATCATAATGGCAGGTCAGTTTTAGCATTTAGTGAACCTAGCAAAAAAGCCAAACAAAAAACAAGTGTGGGATTGCACTTTTTTTGCAATTTCACCCCACTTGGAATTTTTTCCCGTTTTCTAGTACATGACATGCTAAAACCAATGATGTCGTTCAAAAGTACAACTCGTCCCGCAAAAAATAAGCCCTCACATGGCCAAATTGACGGAAAAATAAAAAAGTTATGGATCTGGGAAGGAGGGGAGTGAAAAACGAACACGGAAAAACGAAAAATCCCAAGGTCATGAAGGGGTTAAATACTGTTTTCAATGTCTGACTGCGCGTCACAATTCCCACCCATTGGCACCCCTGCTACATGATCGGGGAGCGCCAATGGATTGTTATGACAGCCAGGGGTCTGCTGATAACCCCAGTGCCTGTCATTAATATACATCATGGCCGGCATTCATAGGAAATTGTCATTTTTGCTTAGATGGACTATTATTTAAAGAAAAAAAATGAGGAAAAAATAAATATTTTTAAATAAGAAAAAAACCTCCACAAATATTCAAATCACCCCCCTTTTTCCCCATTGAAAAAAAAATTATAAAAAAATACACATATTTGGTATTGCTGCATTCAGAAAAGCAAATTAATCAGATTAGTAAACAGCGTAACGAGAAAAATTGAAAAGACAGAATTAAATTTTTTTGCCACCACAACATAGCAACAAAATGCATTAAGAGGCAATTGAAACAATCAATAAATAATTAAAAAGTCAGCTCAGGACACAAAAAATAAGTTATTACCCAGCCCCTAATCCCAAAAACTGGAAACACTACGTGTCTCTGAAAATGAGTGGGCGCGGTGACGTCACCACCCAGCACCTGCTGTCAGAAGATGAGCGAGAGCTCGGAGCACCGCTGGAACAAGGAGGAAGAGAGGTGAGTATTTATTTATATTTTTTTTTATTGGGGCTGCCGTATACTACAGGGTCTGCCTATGGGGGTTTTGTCTTATACTTACAGGGTCTGCCTATGGGGGTACTCTCTTATACTTACAGGGTCTGCCTATGGGGTACTGTCTTATACTTACAGGGTGTGCCTATGGGGTACTGTCTTATACTACAGGGTCTGCCTATAGGGGTACAGTCTTATTCTTACAGGGTCTGCCTAAAGGGTACTGTCTTATACTTACAGGGTCTGCATATAGGGGTACTGTTTTATACTTACAGGGTCTGCCTATAGGGGTACTGCCTTATACTACAGGGTCTGCCTATGGGGGTACTGTCTTATACTTACAGGGTCTGCCTATGGGGGTACTGTCTTATACTTACAGGGTTTGCCTATAGGGGTACTGTATTATACTTACAGGGTCTACCTATAGGGGTACTGTCTTATACTTACAGGGTCTGCCTATAGGGGTAGTGTCTTATACTTACAGGGTCTTCCTATAGGGGTACTGTCTTATACTACAGGGTCTGCCTATGGGGGTACTGTCTTATACTACAGGGTCTGCCTATGGGGGTACTGTCTTATACTTACAGGGTCTGCCTATAGGGGTACCGTCTTATACTTACAGGGTCTGCCTATAGGGGTACTGTCTTATACTACAGGGTCTGCCTATGTGGTGCTGCCTTATACTACAGGATCTGCCTATGGGGTGCTGCCTTATACTACAGGATCTGCCTATGGGGTGCTGCCTTATCATACAGGGTCTGCCTATGGGGTGCTTCCTTGTGCTATAGAGTCTGCCTATGGGGAGTGCATTATACTATGTTGAGGACTATCTGGTGCATTATACTATGTGGAGGCCATCGTACAGTGTGGGGATTACAGTGATGGGGCCATCATACAGTGCAGGAGCCATCAAACAATTTGGAGGCTACTAAGCGGTCATTATACTGTTTGGGTGCTACTATACAGAGAGGGGGCATTATACTGTGTATAAGAGAGCATCATACTGTGTATAGGGGAGCTGTACAGGGGGGGAGACTAGGGACATTATTAAATGTAAAGTGGGCACTTATTGTTATAGGAAAACTCAGGTTACTGTGACTATTAAAGAGGCACACAGGGCAATATTACCTTCTAGGGAGCAAAATGTGGGCTCTGTTTTCTATTGCACTTGCACTCGGCATTATTATATTAGAGAGTGGTGCTTTAGAATTTAGAGGGCACAAAGAATCACACAGGTGCAGTAATAGGGACACATACGGCAGCAGCGGCTCAGTATTGGGGTATCAGGTGCAGTAATAGGGACACATATGGCAGCAGCGGTTCAGTATTGGGGTATCAGATGCAGTAATAGGGACACATACGGCAGCAGTGGCTCAGTATTGGGTTATCAGGTGCAGTAATAGGGACACATAAAGCAGCAGCGTCTCAGTATTGGGTTATCAGGGGCAGTAATAGGGACACATACGGCAGCAGCGGCTCAGTATTGGGGTATCAGGTGCAGTGATAGGGACACATACGGCAGCAGCGGCTCAGTATTCGGGTATCAGATGCAGTAATAGGGACACATACGGCAGCAGCGGTTCAGTATTGGGTTATCAGGGGCAGTAATAGGGACACATACGGCAGCAGGGGCTCAGTATTGGGGTATCAGGTGCAGTAATAGGGACACATACGGCAGCAGCGGCTCAGTATTTTGTTATCATGGGCAGTAACAGGGACATATACGGCGGCAGCGTCTCAGTATTGGGTTATCGGTGCAGTAATAGGGACACATACGGCAGCAGCAGCTCAGTATTGGAGTATCAGGTGCAGTAATAAGGACACATACGGCAGCAGTGGCTCAGTATTGGGGTATCAGGTGCAGTAATACGTGCACATACGGCAGCAGTGTCTCAGTATTGGGTTATCAGGGGCAGTAATACGGACACATATGGCAGCAGCGACTCAATATTGGAGTATCAGGTGCAGTAATAGGGACACATACGGCGCCAGCGGCTCAGTATTGGGGTATCAGGTGCAGTAATACGGACACATACGGCAGCAGCATCTCAGTATTGGGGTATCAGGGGCAGTAATAGAGATACATACGGCAGCAGCGGCTGAGTATTGGGGTATCAGGGGCAGTAATAGGAACACATATGGCAGCAGCGGCTCAGTATCGGGGTATCAGGTGCAGTAATAGGGACACATACGGCAGCAGCGGCTCAGTATTGGGGTATCAAGTGTAGTAATAGGGACACATACGGCAGCAGCGGCTCAGTATTGGGGTATCAAGTGTAGTAATAGGGACACATATGGCAGCAGCAGGCCAGTATTTTGCTATCACGGGCAGTAACAGAGACACATACGGCAGCAGCGTCTCAGTATTGAGTTATCGGGGCAGTAATAGGGACACATACGGCAGCAGCAGCTCATTATTGGAGTATCAGATACAGTAATAGGGAAACATACGGCAGCAGCGTCTCAGTATTGGGTTATCAGATGCAGTAATAGGGACACATACGGCAGCAGCAGATTATTATTGGAGTATCAGGTGCAGTAATAGGGACACATACGGCAGCAGCAGCTCAGTATTGGGTTATCAGATGCAGTAATAGGGACACATACGGCAGCAGCAGCTTATTATTGGAGTATCAGGTGCAGTAATAGGGACACACGGCAGCAGCGGCTCAGTATTGGGGTATCAGGTGCAGTAATAGGGACACAAACGGCAGCAGCGTCTCAGTATTGGGTTATCAGGGGCAGTAATAGGGACACATACGGCAGCAGCGGCTCAGAATTGGGGTATCAGGTGCAGTAATAGGGACACATATGGCAGCAGCGGCTCAGTATTGGGGTATTGGGTGCAGTAATAGGGACACATACAGCAGCAGAGGCTCAGTATTGGGGTATCAGGTGCAGTAATAGGGACACATACGGCAGCAGCGGCTCAGTATTGGGTTATCGGGGCAGTAATAGGGACACATACGGCAGCAGCGGCTCAGTATTGGAGTATCAGATGCAGTAATAGGGACACATACGGCAGCAGCGACTCAGTATTGGGTTATCAGGGGCAGTAATAGGGACACATATGGCAGCAGCGGCTCAGTATTGGGTTATCAGGGGCAGTAATAGGCACACATACGGCAGCAGCGGCTCAGTATTTGGTTAGCAGATGCAGTAATAGGGACACATACGGCAGCAGCGTCTCAGTATTGGGTTATCAGGGGCAGTAATAGGCACACATACGGCAGCAGCGGCTCAGTATTCGGTTAGCAGATGCAGTAATAGGGACACATATGGCAGCAGCGTCTCAGTATTGGGTTATCAGGGGCAGTAATAGGCACACATACAGCAGCGGCTCAGTATTCGGTTAGCAGATGCAGTAATAGGGACACATATGGCAGCAGCAGCTCAGTATTGGGTTATCGGGGCAGTAATAGGGACACATACGGCAGCAGCGGCTCAGTATTGGAGTATCAGATGCAGTAATAGGGACACATATGGCAGCAGCATCTCAGTATTGGGTTATCAGGTGCAGTAATAGGGACACATACGGCAGCAGTGGCTCAGTAGTGGGGTATCAGGGGCAGTAATAGGGACACATAAAGCAGCAGCGGCTCAGTATTGGGGTATCAGCAGGATGAGGAGTTTGTGCAGTATGGAAGTAGATGGTGATGGGGCTGGAATGTGAGAAGTGAAATGTTTCTTTGTTGTATTCTCTGCAGGTGAGACGTTGCTGGAAGAAGCTGTCATGTCTGTCTGGGCCAGATTGAAAAGACGGGAAAAGTGAACGATTTCATCAGAAAGGACATCAGCGGTA
Organism: Ranitomeya imitator; assembly: GCF_032444005.1. Taxonomy (NCBI): domain Eukaryota; kingdom Metazoa; phylum Chordata; class Amphibia; order Anura; family Dendrobatidae; genus Ranitomeya; species Ranitomeya imitator. The sequence goes on from NC_091284.1 coordinate 93,527,549, forward strand.
AGTCATTATCTGTAACTGTGCAGTGATCTCTTAGGCTGCTTTCACACATCAGGTTTTTTGTTTCAGGCTAAATCCGGCTCATGGGAGAAAAACCGGAACCGGAGAAAATAAAAACCGGATCCGGTTTTTCCCCCTTTGAATTGTATTAGCGCCGGATTGCGCCGGATGGCCCAGCGTTCCTTCTGGTTTGATGCCGGATGCGGCGTACACTCGATTCCGGTATCTGGAAAAAACGTCTACTGTAACGTTTTTTGTCTCCGGTGAAAAAGCCTGAAGCGCCGGATCGTTGTTTGCTAGAATGGAAGCCTATGGGAGCCGGAAGGTGCCGGATGCAGAAAATGGCAGATCCGGCGGCCTGATCCGGTTTTTTAAACTGAGCATGCTCCAATTTTTTATTTATCCAATAATCTAGATAGGCTAGCCGGATCCATCAAAAAAACTGATCCGTGGCATCAGTTTTTCACAATCTGCGCCGGATCCAGTTTTTCCAACATTCACCGGATTTAGCCTGAAACAAAAAACCTGATGTGTGAAAGTAGCCTTATATGTTCTGTAGGGCTAGTATTTACCACTGACCATATGGTGGTAATGTCTATGTTGGTCTTTATGTAGAGATTATCTTCCGTAACAGCGCGATCATCTGCTGAGGTTCTCCTCCACTATTAGGCTGGCCTCACACTCAGCGTATAAAAATACGGTCCGTAATTTACGGCCGTAATACGCAGAAAAGTCCCCAAAATAGTGGTCCGTATCTCATCCGTAGGCAGGGTGTGTCAGCGTATTTTGCGCATGGCATCCTCCGTATGTAATCCATATGGCATCCGTACTGCGCGGTTTTCTCGCAGGCTTGCAAAACCGACATACGGACATACAATGGATCCATATGCTCAAAAAATCGTAAAAACATATATACTGTCTATATATCAGTGAGTCAGTGAGACACATATATATATATTAATATATCATACAGTGCTAGATAGCTTAAAAGCCGGTAGTTCAATTACCAGCTTTTCCTATCTCCTTCTCAAACCCGACATGATATGAGACAAGGTTTACATACAGTAAACCATCTCATATCCCTTTTTTTGCATATTCCACACTACTAATGTTAGTAGTGTGTACAGTGGGGTAAAAAAGTATTTAGTCAGTCAGCAATAGTGCAAGTTCCACCACTTAAAAAGATGAGAGGCGTCTGTAATTTACATCATAGGTAGACCTCAACTATGGGAGACAAACTGAGAAAAAAAAATCCAGAAAATCACATTGTCTGTTTTTTTAACATCTTTTTTGCATATTATGGTGGAAAATAAGTATTTGGTCAGAAACAAACAATCAAGATTTCTGGCTCTCACAGACCTGTAACTTCTTCTTTAAGAGTCTCCTCTTTCCTCCACTCATTACCTGTAGTAATGGCACCTGTTTAAACTTGTTATCAGTATAAAAAGACACCTGTGCACACCCTCAAACAGTCTGACTCCAAACTCCACTATGGTGAAGACCAAAGAGCTGTCAAAGGACACCAGAAACAAAATTGTAGCCCTGCACCAGGCTGGGAAGACTGAATCTGCAATAGCCAACCAGCTTGGAGTGAAGAAATCAACAGTGGGAGCAATAACTAGAAAATGGAAGACATACAAGACCACTGATAATCTCCCTCGATCTGGGACTCCACGCAAAATCCCACCCCGTGGGGTCAGAATGATCACAAGAACGGTGAGCAAAAATCCCAGAACCACGCGGGGGGACCTAGTGAATGAACTGCAGAGAGCTGGGACCAATGTAACAAGGCCTACCATAAGTAACACACTACGGGGCGTGGCTTGGGCATGGAGATGTGAGCACACATCTCTCCTGAGCTCCAGCGTGCCTGAGACCTCTGCAGCAATTATATAGCCACCATCAGCTCCACTCACCCACCTATGTTGAAGAGCAAGGTTGGGCTCCGCTCCCAGGCACCCAGGGAGCTCACAGCAGGTCCTGCAGGCTCCAGTATCACCAGGTACATGTCGGTGTCTGGGAGGGCGGGAAAGAGAGCAGCTCCTTCAGCCATGGTGGAGGGGGGAGGTGCTTCCTCCTCCTTGCAGCAGCATGAACACAGGAGCTCTCCACCTGGAAATGCAGGCACTCAGAAGAATGGGGCCACAGCAGAGAAGGCACAGGAGAGAGGACGAGTGATTGCTGCACCAGGGACCAGCCGCTCACCACAGAAGCTGACAGGAGGGAGCCCAGCACAGAGCAAGGGAGAGGTGAGAGCTGTGACCTGCCCCTCCGACCCTGGACAGACTGTGTCACAGGCTGAGGACCTGTCTCCCCCTATACTGCACCCTTATCAGGCTCAGGAAACTGAAATGGGCCCCCCACTACTACCACCAGGGAGACATGAGAGAGGGGCCTCTCCCAGCCTAGTGCCAAAGGACATTGTGCCCACCATCACTGCATCTCATGGCCTCCACACACAGGCTCCTGTTAGGTCCCTGGCCTCTGATGACTATATAACTGCCTCTGAGCTGAGAGCGCAGCTGAGTGCCTTCCCTACAAAGGCTGACATGGAGGGCTATATACAGCGTCTGGAGGCAGTGTGCAGGAGTGAAGTGGGGTCCCTTAAGGAAGACGTGTCCCACCTTACCACCACTGTCTCTGCATTAGAAGCTAAAGTGGAGTCGCTTTCCTCACAATTGCAGAGTCAGCAGCAGCTTCTTGACCTACACTCAGAGACTTTCAATGTGGTCCTAGATATGCTGGAGGACTCTGAGAACAGGAACCGGAGGAATAATATCAGGCTCCGTGGGATCCCTGAGTCCGTAGCCCCACGTGACCTCTCCTCGGCCCTCCATGGCATTTTCAATTCTCTCTTAGGGAGGTCACCCACTGAACACATTGAAATTGACAGAGCCCACCGCTCGCTAGGCCCAAAGAACCCCGATACATCTAAGCCGAGGGACGTCATCTGCAGGATTCACTACTTCCAAACTAAGGATGACATCATGCGTAAGGCGAGGGACCACGATGCTATTGACTTTAATGGGTCTGATGTCCTTCTCTTGTCTGACCTCTCACGCTTCACCCTGGCTAAACGGAGGGCACTGCGCCCCCTCCTGGAGGTGCTGCGGGAAAATAAGATCCCCTACAGTTGGGGTTACCCATTCCAATTACAAGTACGCAGTGATAAAGGATTGATAATTTTGAGATCCCCGTCAGATCTGCAGAACTTCACCGCTGCACTGGGCTTACACATTGTCACACTGGGAGACTGGCCTCGCCTTACTGCGTCTGACCTATGGGGCCCACGCCGTGCTGGAGGACCCCCCACCGGGTCGCTGGGAAAGAGGAAACGGGGCTCCCGCCGTAGACCTGCCTCCGTTACTCATGCTGATGACACTTGATCACCTATTTCAGACCTTATGATCACTATTGCCCCTTTTCTCTTTTTGCTTTCTTGCCGCCTACATTGTCCCTCCATGTTGCCAGGCTCCCACGGGGGGCTTGGTCGTGACTTTGCTTTAGCCTGCTAATTGTGGATGGATTGGAGCCACATGTTTTGTAGCGGTGACATTCCTATTTGATTCTACCTGGGACTCCTGAGCGGGGTTCCTAACATGGTTCATTTTGCACTATTTATGAATGTCCACCTACGTCAATTGACTCCTCATGTACTGTGCTCAACTGTTGCACTACTGAATTAATGTGTTAATGTTATTTTATGTTGGCTAACGCTGCTCTTTCTCCTGAAATGTGACTTTTGATGATACCCCTTCGGGGGCTTGTTATGACTCTGCTCATTTCGACAAATGTACTTGGCCCATGATCCGCTGTTATGTTCATTAACAATGTTTATGTTACCAAGGTCATGGGCCTACTGGGTAGAGTTGGATTTTTTTTTTATTTTCTTTTTTGCTGCAGGGGCTCGGCTGGTTGCTCTCTGCTCAATCACCTCCCCACTAGGGTGTGTCTCTGACACTACTTCTCAGAGTTTTCTCTGATATTGTCCTGTACCCTTGACGCCTAGTGGCTTCTTGGTTTTTCTCTTTTTTTTCTGGTCGGAACCCTGTCTTCCGGCTGAACTACTCTCTTTCCTTGGTGCTTTACTTTCTCTGTTTCTATTTTTCCCCACTTTCCACCCCTCCTACTCCTTTCCGACCCGATTGTACCACCCGCAGGCCCGATAGTTCCTATGGCGTCTCTACAACTCTGCTCGCTTAATGTCAGGGGGTTTAATGTCCCTGAAAAGCGATCAAAGGTTTTATACGGTATGCATAAGAAACGGGTTGACATACGTCTGCTGCAGGAGACACATTTCCGAGCAGACAGAATCCCTAAGCTTAACCATAAATACTACACACAGTGGTTCCATGGCAGTAACTCTGACTCCAAGTCTAAAGGTGTCAGCATTGCATTGCACAAGTCTTTACAGGCTCAGGTAGTTGCCTCTAAAGCGGATTCTAATGGTCGATATGTGTTTTTAAAGCTCAAAATTGCCCATGATTTGTTCACCATAGCTAACATTTATCTCCCCAATCAAGACCAGGTCCGAGCGTGCAGAAAGTACCTACGGGACCTCTCGGCCTTTGCGGAAGGCTATGTGATTATGGGAGGGGACTTCAATATGGTGTTGGACCGCGCTGTGGATTCCTCTTCGGGCAGGTCAGCGGTGTCCCTCTCACAGCTGGAGAGACTGCGGCGGGCCCTGACGGACTCAAGGTTGGTGGATGTTTGGAGGTTACTACACCCCACTATCTGAGATTATACCTACTTCTCCACAGTACATAATTCCTATAGTAGATTGGATTATTTTTTGATCAGCCACGGGCTCCTGTCTCTTGACCCAAAGTCTGACATTGACACGATGTTGTGGTCAGACCATGCCCCAGTTTTGCTCTCCCTTCGGCTGCCGAGCCTTTCTCCGAGAGAACGGACCTGGTCCTTAAACCCTGGTCTCCTTGGAGATCTAACATGTCAGGCGGCCGTGCGAACAGCAATCTCAGACTTTCTAGATTTTCACAAGCATGACCCCACGGCCATCCCATACCAATGGGAGGCTCTGAAGGGAGTAATACGGGGAGTATTTATACAACAGGGGGCCCAACTGAAGAGAGAGAGGGAGACTAACATTGTGGGTTTGTTGACTCGTATCCAAACTCTGGAGTTGGATCATAAACGAACTAGAGATGCTGGGGTGCTGGCTGATCTCCTCCGGGCACGCTGTGAGTTGAGTGCCTTGTTGGACATGACGTTAGCACGACAGAGGGACCGCTTTCATAAATTTCTGTATAAGTACTCTGATAAACCCGGGAGAGCTCTAGCGAGGTTTTTGCACCCCCGTGCCCCCACCACTTATATCCCTACCATGAGGTCTGCTACGGGTGAACTGGTCCATTTTCCTGAGGAGATTGTGGACTCATTCAGAGCATATTACGACTCTCTCTACAATTTAAGTGGCCCGCTGTCTGATATGTCCCCTTCCGAGTTTCAAGCACGGGTGGACGACTACATCCGGGACACTGAGCTCCCGCCTATGTCGGTGGAGGAGTCTGAGGCCCTGGAGAGTCCTCTCTCGGAACAGGAGGTTTTAGACACGATAAAATCTTTGGCTAATGGTAAAAGCCCTGGTCCTCACGGATTCTCCGCCGCCTTCTATAAGTTATATGCGAATTCCCTGGTCCCCTTCATGACCAAACTGTTTAACTCCATCTCGGCCAGCTGCCCCTTTGCCCCCCAAACGCTGATGGCCACAATCACCGTGATTCCTAAACCGGAAAAAGATCCCCTATTGTGTGCAAGCTATAGGCCCATATCCCTCATTAATGTGGATATGAAGGTGTTCGCGAAAGTGTTAGCTGGTAGACTGAACCCTATTCTCCCTGGGTCCATCCATAGTGATCAGGTGGGCTTTGTGCCGCACAGGGAGGCCAAGGATAACACGGTGAAGACGTTGCTTCTGACCTCGTACATGCGCACAGGAAAGGTACCAGCATGTTTATTATCTATTGACGCTGAGAAGGCGTTTGATCGCCTAGGCTGGACCTTTCTACGTGCCTCCCTGAAGCAACTGGGAGTGGGACCTAACATGTTGGAGAGGATTTTTGCTCTGTATCATAGGCCTACGGCCCGTCTTAGAGTGAACGGTACCCTTTCCCCGACCATTGACATAAGAAACGGGACCCGTCAGGGTTGTCCCCTTTCCCCCTTACTTTATATCCTTGCGATGGAGCATCTGGCAGTGGCATTACGGAAGACTCCTGATATTGAGGGTCTGCGGATTGGCCAACATGAATTTAAGATATCCCTGTATGCGGATGATTTATTGCTGTACATTACCAACCCGACCGTGGCTTTTCCTGTACTCCTCCGAGAGTTCCGTAGGTTCGGGGAGGTTTCAAACTTTAAAGTCAACTACTCCAAGACGGAGGTGCTCAATATCTCCCTGCCTGATGATCTAGTCTCTCAGCTTCAGGCGTCCTTCTCTTTTAAGTGGAAGACCGATGCCTTAAAATATTTAGGAGTCTTAATACCTGCTGACATTAGCGCAACATATGCTCTGAACTACGTCCCGCTCCTGCAGAAAACTATCTCGGACCTTAAACGGTATGGCAGACCTCAGCTATCTTGGTTCGGACGGGTGGGAGTGGTCAAAATGGATATTTTACCCCGATTCCTCTATCTTTTTCAGACTGCTCCAGTGCAGGTTCCGGATTGCTTTTTCAGGCGCCTGCAGTCAGCTATCAATAGCTTTATTTGGGGAACTAAGAAGCCGCGGACTCGATTCTCAGTGTTAGTGAGACCCAAGACTAAAGGGGGGGTAGGCCTTCCTGATTTTAAACGTTATTATCAGGCAGTCTTGCTCTCTAGGATTGTCGACTGGAGGTTCGGTGATGCTCATAAACAGTGGGTGCTCCTGGAGAAACTTTTATCGCCCTCTTCTTTGTACTGGCTGCCTTGGCTGGGGGGGACCGGACGCCCACCTGTGTCGAGTTTTGCTCCACTCACACAGATTGTTTTGAGGTTCTGGGATAGATCCTATGTGAAATTACGCCTGACCTCCCGATTGAGCAGACTGAGTCCCCTTTTTGACAATCCGGCCTTTCCCCCAGCAATGAATAGATCTGCGTATCTGTGTTGGTCACGACTTGACGGGGTGGGACTGGGTCAGGTGAAGGATAAGCTTGCGGGGCTCTCCGGCATGCGGGGGTTACGAGGTTCTGATCTTACGACACCGCTGTCCTGGCTGGAGTTTCTGAATTGCGGAGCTTTCTTTCCAGTGTGCCGATGGGGGCGCTGACACCATTTGAGTCCCTGATGCTCCCTACCGAGGGTCCCTCCCACATGGTTTCGGTGCTCTATGGCCTGGTCTTGAATTCACTTCCCCCTACTACGCTTGGATTTATGGAGGCTTGGGAGAGGGACCTGGGGATCACCTTTTCTGAGGCGGATAGTCTAAAAATCTTCACTCTTGCACATAAGATGACGATGTCCAGTCAGGCGCAGGAGAGGAATTATAAATTACTGACACGCTGGTATAGGTGTCCTGTCCTTCTCCACAGGATTAACCCGGAGATCTCGGACGCCTGCTGGAGATGTGGCTCCGCCACGGGCTCTATGCTTCATGTTTGGTGGTCCTGTGGTCCCCTGCAACCCTTCTGGAACTCAGTCTTCGATGCCTTTCATTTGATGACTGGGGTCCGCCACGAGCCCTCCCCCCAAATGGCCCTACTGTCCCTGATACCCAGTTCGATAGCTTCCGTTAAAAAGGGGATCCTGAGATTTTGCCTCATAGCTGCTAGGGCAGTTATTCCCCGACATTGGAGGTCCACTGAGGTCCCCTCCACGGAGGAATGGATAGCTGAAATGGATAGATTACATCGTCTAGAGTCGCTGGTGGCGGGTGATGGTGATGCTGCATATGTCCAGGGACGCACCTGGTTCCTCTGGCAATCCTTCAAGGAAAGCACAGGGTTCCTGACTTGGCTGCGTACATACTCATAATTCTCAATATGTGGGCGTATACATTGCTGGGTCTCCCTTAATCCCCCCTTCTTCCCCATTCCCCCCCCCCCTTTTTTTTTTCTCTCTCTTCTTCTCTTTCTTTCTTTTTCTCCTATCTCTACAATTGCTTTTCTCACAGGTTCTGTATCCTGTATCCATTTCCCGAGGTGATTCTCAAGATGAGAAGCATGTACCCTTTATGTGCCAGAGTCCTTGTTCAACTACACTTGTGCTGTGTTCTCAGAGGCGTAATGTATAGTTCTGGACATTGTAATGATTCGTTTAATTGTTTTTCCTGTTTAAAATTTCAATAAATATATTTACTGAAAAAAAAATAAGTAACACACTACGCCACCATGGACTCAGATCCTGCAGTGCCAGACGTGTCCCACTGCTTAAGCCAGTACATGTCCGGGCCCGTCTGAAGTTTGCTAGAGAGCATTTGGATGATCCAGAGGAGTTTTGGAAGAATGTCCTATGGTCTGATGAAACCAAACTGGAACTGTTTGGTAGAAACACAACTTGTTGTGTTTGGAGGAAAAAGAATACTGAGTTGCATCCATCAAACACCATACCTACTGTAAAGCATGGTGGTGGAAACATCATGCTTTGGGGCTGTTTCTCTGCAAAGGGGCCAGGACGACTGATCCGGGTACATGAAAGAATGAATGGGGCCATATATCGTGAGATTTTGAGTGCAAACCTCCTTCCATCAGCAAGGGCATTGAAGATGAAACGTGGCTGGGTCTTTCAACATGACAATGATCCAAAGCACACTGCCAGGGCAACAAAGGAGTGGCTTCGTAAGAAGCATTTCAAGGTCCTGGTGTGGCCTAGCCAGTCTCCAGATCTCAACCCAATAGAAAACCTTTGGAGGGAGTTGAAAGTCCGTGTTGCCAAGCGAAAAGCCAAAAACATCACTGCTCTAGAGGAGATCTGCATGGAGGAATGGGCCAACATACCAACAACAGTGTGTGGCAACCTTGTGAAGACTTACAGAAAACGTTTGACCTCTGTCATTGCCAACAAAGGATATATTACAAAGAATTGAGATGAAATTTTGTTTCTGACCAAATACTTATTTTCAACCATAATATGCAAATAAAAGGTTAAAAAAACAGACAATGTGATTTTCTGGATTTTTTTTTCTCAGTTTGTCTCCCATAGTTGAGGTCTACCTATGATGTAAATTACAGACGCCTCTCATCTTTTTAAGTGGTGGAACTTGCACTATTGCTGACTGACTAAATACTTTTTTGCCCCACTGTATGTGCAAAATTTGGGCGCTCTAGCTATTAATTTAGAGGGTTAAATCGTTGAGAAAAATTGGCGTGGGCTACCGCGCAATTTTCTCCGCCAGAATGGTGGTAAAGCCAGTGACTGAGGGCAGATATTAATAGCCTGGAGAGGGTCCATGGTTATTGCCCCCCCCCCCCCCCGGCCAAAAACATCTGCCCCCAGCCACCCCAGAAAAGGCACATCTGGAAGATGTGCCTATTCTGGAACTTGGCCACTCTCTTCCCATTCCCGTGTAGTGGTGGGATAAGGGGTAATGAAGGGTTAATGTCACCTTGCTATTGTAAGGTGACATTAAGCCAGATTAATAATGGAGAGGCGTCAATTATGACACCTATCCATTATTAATCCAATACTATGAAATGGTTAAAAAAACACACACACATTATTACAAAGTCTTTTAATGAAATAAATACACAGGTTTTTATTATACTGGTAATCCACCTGAAGACCCTCGTTCTGTAAAAAAAAGGTAAAATAAAAAAACAACAATATCTCATACCTCCCGTCGTTCTGTCACGTCCAACGATGTAAATCCATGCAGCTGTGCTCCTGCCTGTAAAACCCCGGGGAATGAATGGAATGTAGGTCAATAACCTGTAGTTACCTTCAGTTGCGGTGATACACCCTCTGCTGGATGTCCTCATATGAACTCGAGCCTAGGAAAATATTCTGAAAAGTTCCCACGCTCGAGTTCACATGAGGACATCCAGCAGAGGGCGCATCACCGCAACCGAAGGTAACTACAGGTCATTGACCTACATTCCATTAATTCCCCGGGGTTTTACAGGCAGGAGCACAGCTGCATTAGCAGGCTTCTGCTTGTAAAATTAGTTAACCCCTTCAGAAGGATTTACATCGTTGGACGTGACAGAACGACGGAAGGTATGGGATATTGTTGTTTTTTTTATTTTACCTTTTTTACAGAACGAGGGTCTTCAGGTGGATTACCAGTATAATAAAATATTACAAAAACCTGTGTATTTATTTCACTAAAAGACTTTGTAATAATGTGTGTGTTTTTTAACCATTTCATAGTATTGGATTAATAATGTATAGGTGTCATAATTGACGCCTCTCCATTATTAATCTGGCTTAATGTCACCTTACAATAGCAAGGTGACATTTACCCTTCATTACCCCATATCCCACCACTACACGGGAATGGGAAGAGAGTGGCCAAGTGCCAGAATAGGCGTATCTTCCACATGTGCCTTTTCTGGGGTGGCTAGGGGCAGATGTTTTTAGCCAGGGGGGCCAATAACCATGGACCCTCTCCAGGCTATTAATATCTGCCCTCAGTCACTGGCTTACCATTCTGGCGGAGAAAATTGCGCGGGAGCCCACACCAATTTTTTCCCGCGATTTAACCCTTTAAATTAATAGCTAGTGCGCCCAAATTTTGCACATACACACTACTAACATTAGTAGTGTGGAATATGCAAAAAAAAAAAGGAATATGAGATGGTTTACTGTATGTAACCATGTCTCATATCATGTCGGGTTTGGAAAGGAGATAGCAAAAGCCGGCAATTGAATTACCGGCTTTTAAGCTATCTAGCGCTGTATGAAATCTTTATATATATATATATATATATATATATATATATATATATATATATATATATATGTGTGTCTCACTGACATATATATATATATATATATATATATCCCTATACTATGTGTAGACATTTATTGTAGCTATTCTATTCTAACCTGTAAGTGTGATTTTACTGTACACCGCACTGAATTGCCGGCTTTTCGATAGAACACTGCTGCGTATTTCTCACAAGTCACACTGTTGGTCAGTGTGTAATCCGTATTTTTCTGGCCCCCATAGACTTTCATTGGCGTATTTTTTGCGCAATACGGTGACAAACGCAGCATGCTGCGTTTTTCTACGGCCGTAGAAGACCGTATAATACGGATCAGTAAAATACGGCTGATAGGAGCTGGGCCATAGAGAATCATTGGACCGTATGCAATCCGTATTTTCTGCACCTCTCTTACGTCCGTAAAACACGCTAGTGTGAGGCCGGCCTTTGGGTGCGTCACCAAGTTGTAATCAAGGTTACCTGGTTAGGGGCCCACTCAGAAGTTTCGCCCCCCCTGAACCAAAACCCCGACTACGCCTCTGGGTATACAGTCTGATATAGGGAGGGATGATGGTACACTGCCAGACTGTTCATAGAAGAATAGTGACAATTTATTCAATTAAGGCCGCATTCACACATCTGTGTGTCACAGTCCGAGTACAGACTATCATTCACGAACTGGCCACAGGTCTTTTGACCCAAAATTGACAACCTCATCAGCATATATGAGGCTGTAATGTTCAGGTTAGGAGACCTGCAGCCGGTTGGGGAATAACTACCTGTCCTCAGCCGGTGACACATATATGAGCTGCTGCTCTCTCTATTCCTCCGGATGTATGTGATATGTCCAAAGGTGGGTAGAGTACAGCCAGTGTTGATTGGCTACAGGGATCACGTGACATAACACTGGTTCGCAATCCGAGTGCCGACACCGCCGGAACTGGAGGCGAGGATAAGTTTTATTATTTTAAAAGGGGAAAACATTTGGATTGAAAAGAGGTTTCCAAGTAATAAAGCAAAATTTGACATGACCTGTCAATGTTCAACGATTTGGGTTGAGGACACTTACTGTATTATTGTATGTGGGCTGGTGAATTTTGTGTGCCAGGGCTGCTTTTTGGTCCCAGTCCGGCCCTGAATCACCTCCATTATCTGAATGCAATGAAGAGTGTGAACTTGTGCTAATTGTGCAGTAACACTTTGTCATCTTTGCTTCGTCCTGTCTTCCAGCACAGGGTTAAAAATGCTCTGACTCCACACCTGGCTTCATTTCTTGATCATAGATGCTGGATCCTGGTTCCCCAAAAAATCCCACCAACCCAAGATTGTGAAAGAAACACACAAAACACATTTATTGGATGTGAAATTGACCGAATTGTATTACAAATCACATTATTATTATTTCATTCAGTGTCTGAAATTTAGAATCAGCCAATTACTATGGAAAAGACACTGAAAATGGCACAACCCCCGACTCACAAAGAATCATCCTTCAGCACTCAGGAGAGAAAAAACCCTGTGGTGGAAATCTCTAGGGAACCATGGCTGGAGGACTGCCCTTCCCTCGGGCTTAGAAGGTTAATGGCAATACAAATTGTGCATTGTATCATATTTACAGTGAGACATAATATACATCCACCATAGATATGATCACAGTGACATCATATAGTCACACAGGTTACACATTACGTCACCAGAACACAGACAGTAATGGTCAAAGCAGGAGCCCTGTGTGGGCGCCGTATGGAGAGGCCTAATGAGACCTCTCCAGGCCATACCCATAAAGGTGAAGGCGGCTAGTACCGGACGTGAGGGAGATCTGGCTGCAACATCTGTCACCCCATTGATCACCAGGGTTAGTTTGATCTGGCTGGCTAGGCGGTATGGCTGATCTGGCTGGCTAGGCAGTATGGCTGATCTGGCTGGCTAGGCGGTATGGCTGATCTGGCTGGCTAGGCGGTATGGCTGATCTGGCTGGCTAGGCGGTATGGCTGATCTGGCTGGCTAGGCGGTATGGCTGTTCTGGCTGGCTAGGCGGTATGGCTGATCTGTCTGGCTAGGCGGTATGGCTGATCTGTCTGGCTGGTCTGTATGGCTGATCTGGCTGGCTAGGCGGTATGGCTGATCTGGCTGGCTAGGCCGTGTCCCCTTCCTCCCATTGTGGAGTGATGAAGCTCCAGGTCTCCAGACACATCAAGTACGGCACCTCCTGAGTGACCTGTGGTTCCGGATTCTTCTCTATCATAGATGCATGTGTTTATGACATCAGCACAGTTGCCGTAGTTACCACAGGTGTTTAATGCTGATGCTTCATTGGCTAGAAAGTCCCTCTCAGCGTTCTAAAGAATTAACCCTTGAATGACTGGCATTGTGCCTTTCTCCAGATGTCTGTAAAGTAATCTTGTCACTAGGCAGGATCGTTATCATTATTATATTTTAAAGTTTCCCTAACCAAAGTCTAATTAGCGTTGCGTTGCTGTGACACCCGGCGGCGCGCTGGGATTGGATAAGCCAGGGTTCAGACAGAGTTCAGAGGCGTGTCATGTACAACGTGCTAAGTAAGTACGCCTCTGACCTCTGTATGAACCCTCAGAGCGGAGCGCTGTGAAGAGCGGCAGCGGCGCCATTATTGTCTGAGAGGCTGGCGGCCACCATTAGAGTGTGTGAGAGAGAGTGCCTGCGCTAAGCCTGCACATACTGCTGTTAGTGGCCATCTGACTGCAGCAGTGCTCATGTGACATGATCTATTCTTCATATTCTCTCATGATATATTGATCTATTGACAATAGATCAATATATCATGAGAATTGTGCATAGCTCACCCCTGTATATACTGCACCCTCTATATAGTACCTGTATATTACACATAGCAGGTACTATATACAGGGTGCAGTATATACAGGGTATAGTATACACAGTGTACACTGCACCCTGTATATACTGCGCCCTGTATGTAGTACCTGTATATACTGCACCCTGTATATAGTGCCAGTGTATACTGAACCCTGTATATAATGCACCCTGTATATAGTACCTGTATATACTGTACCCTGCATATAGTACCAGTGTATAGTGCACCCTGTATATACTGCTCCCTGTATATAGTACCTGTATATACTGCACCCTGTATATAGTACCTGTGTATACTGCACGCTGTATATAGTACCTGTATATACTGCACCCTATATATAGTACCTGTGTATACTGCATCCTGTATATACTGCACCCTGTATATAGTACCTGTGTATACTGCACCCTGTATATATGGGGTTCTCTGGTGCTGGGAGTAAATTAACTTTATTCCATCCGACAGTCTCGCTCTTTCAATCATGTGTTCACTGACTGACAGCAGGTTCTAATGCATAGTTAGCTGTCAGTCAGTGCAGGGGGCACGGTCACAGCCACCTCTCCCTATACACAGAGTGATGACTGAACCCACGCCGGCATTACCCACGTGACTGAAAGAGGGAGACTGCCAGATGGAATAAAGTTAATTTCCTCCCAGTCCCAGCACCAGAGCTATAGTGTACATAGAGAGGTTATGTGAAGGCTCGTACTGTGTCTAGGGGGCTATGTGGGTACTCATACTGTATATAGGGGGCTATGTGAGGACTCACACTGAATATAAGGGACTATGTGAGGGCTCATACTGTATATAGGGGCTCATACTGTATATAGGGGCTCATACTGTATACGATACGATACACTTTATAGATCCTGAGGGAAATTATAGTATTACAGCAGCGTTACAAACAGCATTTCAAACATTACAATATTACAAATAGCATTACATAAAGTAATTACTATATTCTATATGTAGGTAGGGGGACATGTTGGGCTCACACTGTATGTAAGGGGCTATGTGACTGCTCATACTGTAGATAGAGAACTTATGTGGAGGCTTATACCTCATTTGGGGGGCTGTGTGTGGACTCATACTGTATATAAGGGAGATGTCAGCATACTTAAAGGCAACCTGTCACCAGGTTATTCCAATATAACCTATGACCACCACCTTTCAGTCTCATGTGACAGTGTTCTGGAATGCTCTATATATGACGCCCTGTAAGGTAAAAAAAATAGGTTTTATTATACTCATCTACTGGGCAGTCGGGTCCGATGGATGCCGCTGGTCTTGTTCCAGTCCTCCTCTCTTCTTGCGATGACGTTCTCCTTCCCTGCTTTGTTTGGATGACGCATCCTACGTCATCCACATAATGTCCCCCATCGTGCTCTTGTGCAGGTGCACTTCTCTCTGCCCTGCTGAGGGCAGAGCACTGTACTATAATGCGCATGCGCCGGCACTCTTTGGCCTTTGCATGCACATGCGCAGCACTCTGCTCTTCCCTTGGCAGGACAGATAGAAGTGCGCCTGCACAGGAGCGCGATGGGGAGCTCTGTGTGGATGATATAGGACACGTCATACACACGAAGCAGAGCCCTCATATGACCTTTAAAATTATATATTATATGATAATGTTGTTTTATTTTAATATGAATTGTAATTAATATGTTAATAATATTGAACAGAATTAATTTCAGCCTATTGCTTTGGCCTCAACGAGTCATGGTCTGTCACGTGGCCCATCTGAGAAATTATATTTACCCATACTATGTGCACAGACATCAGATGTTATATACAGGATAATATGTGACTGGTGTAACGTCTGGTGTCTGTACTCATAGTACAATATACAACAGTCACATATTTTCCAGTACATACCATCTGATGCTTGTAGTCACAGTATAACACATACCCATCATATATTCTCCTGTACAGTGGATGTGGTATATTGTGTGCACATCTGATGTATATACAGATGATATGTCACTGATATCTCATATACCAGTCACATATTATCTTGTATCCATATTTCTAAATGTAACCAGGTCTCCTACACAGAAAGGATACAACTGTATGTCAATTATATTCTGCTTTAAAGAATCCTCCTATTAATTTTTTCCCCCCTAATTCTGTGTAGAGGCTGGAGTAGTGTCAGTGAGTGATAATGTGTACAAACTGTAAAGCGCTGCGGAATATGTTAGCGCTATATAAAAATAAAGATTATTATTATTATTATTATTAATATACTCACCTAACGGCACCTTCTCCGGTATCAAGGAGCGCTCTGCTTCTCCTCTGAGTGACATCTTCACTCTTCAGACTCCGGCTCACACTATGCTTTATAGGTGCTTCTCACAAAATTAGAATATCATCAAAAAGTTCAGTTATTTCAGTTCATCAATACAAAAAGTGAAACTCGTACATTATATAGAGTCATTACAAACATAGTGATGTTTTTCAAGTGTTCATTTCTGTTAATGTTGATGATTATGGCTTACAGGTAATGAAAACCCATGAATCATTATGTCAGTAAATTAGAATACTTTATAACAGCTTGAAAAATGATTTTAAAATCTGAAATGTTGGCCTACTGAAATGTATGTTCAGTAAATGCACTCAATATTTGGTCGGGGCTCCTTTGGCATCAATTACTGCATCAATGCGGCGTGGCATGGAGGCGATCAGCCTGTGGCACTGCTGAGGTGTTATGGAAGCCCAGGTGGCTTTGATAGCAGCCTTCAGCTCATCTGCATTGTTGTGTCTGGTGTCGCTCATCTTCTTCTTGATAATGCTCCATAGATTCTTTATGGGGTTAAGGTCAGGAGAGTTTGATGATATTCTAATTTTGTGAGAAGCACCTGTATGTGACCTGGAAGTCTCTTTGCATTGTAAGTCCATGGATCCAGCGATGAAATAAGGTGCTGGCCTTCTAGCTCCGACCAGCGATGTCACAGCAGGATCCTGATCGCTGCTGCGTGTCAAACACAACGATATCGCTATCCAGGACGCTGCAACATCACGGATCGCTATCGTTATCGTTGTTAAGTTGTTCAGTGTGAAGGTACCTTTAAAGAGGTTGTTCTTGAAGAATGCAAAAAGACAAATGCTGAAATATGTCAACAACTTGTTAATTCTTTATTTAGAAGACTTGGTGCTGTCCTTAAAAATCACAGAGGTAATAGAAAATACTATATGTA
Organism: Ranitomeya imitator; assembly: GCF_032444005.1. Classification (NCBI taxonomy): domain Eukaryota; kingdom Metazoa; phylum Chordata; class Amphibia; order Anura; family Dendrobatidae; genus Ranitomeya; species Ranitomeya imitator. The sequence goes on from NC_091284.1 coordinate 93,544,462, forward strand.
GTAGTTTTTGATGTGGGATTTATTCATTTTTGCATCAAGTAATTTTAGTAAATCTCAAGATATTTTTAATTAAAGTTTTACTATTAACCTTATTTTCATGTTAGGCATAAACATTTTTTGTGAAACTCAGTCTTGTCAAAATTTGGGAAGTTGTTCAGTGACAGATTGATTGATTAAAATCTTACTTTCCAGTGGGGTAGTACTCATTTATCCTGAGAAGTGAATATTGTGCTGACTTTCTCTAAATAGTTTCCTGGGTATGTTAATTTTCGTTTCATGCTGTTTTAGGGTGGATTCTACACCAAAATTTGTGTGAAATGAGGATTGTAATATTTTCAATAAGAAATGTGCATTTGTTGGATAAATGCGTACTTTCCATACTTGCTGCAGATTTTCAGCAGCGTACTATAACACTGGCCAGATAAGATTATCAATTTTCCATAAAAAAAATTGAAAAACAGTATGGAGTTTGAAATTTGAAACATCAAATCTTTCGGTGTCGCAGGAAAAAAAAATGTGTCAAGTACCTTATTGAACCGAATACTGTTTGTGGATTCCACATGCATTAGCCACTTTGAATGAGATCCCACAACACATGAGTATACTGTAGCTCTGCTGCAGAAATCCAAGGTTTAGGTGAACCTGTAACCTCGGAAAACACTATTTACCTGCAGCTATACGGTTAATAGCACTCCAATGCTCCTTGGGAGAAGATGATCTTTATTTCTCCTGGGGGTCTCTGGCTTTTAGTCATGGGGCTGTGCACAAAGCAGCAACAGTTACCGCTCAGTGCACATTGAGCAGCGGCTGTAAGAACGCCCCAGCAGTTTGATTGACAGCGCACAGTGCAGCGTGTATCTATAGAACTGTCAATCAAAGTGTCGGTGCGTGCTTACAGCTGTTGCTCACATTATAGTGAGTGAGCTGCTCTATGCATGCCCCCGGAATGAAAGTCAGCTGCTGGGAGGAAATAAGTTCAGTTTCTTCCTGTAGCTGCATGTTCAGTCAGGTGTTAGTGTAAGGTGCCCGAGCGGGGTAGTCGTGGGCGAGCTGTAGCTCCTGCACGCTCTGGCACCCTACGAGAATATTGTGTCCCAGTGTGCTGTCAGGTGTGGAGTGCATCACACTCACTCTTGTGCAGAAGGCCTCTGCTGACTCCAGGCCTCCATCTTCAGTCCAGGGGACACCAGGTGCTTTTCAGCAAACTTTTACTGAACAGTTTCACAGACCTTACAGTGGAGCATGTGGGATAGGGCACAACAGGTTAAAGTCTTTCCCCCAGGTACCGGACATAGCTTCAGTCCTAGCACTTGTTCCCAATGGAGCATCCCTTTTCCTGGTGTCTCTATTACCTTTAGAGATCACTCTCCACTGATGGCAGTGCACCCAGATTCCATCATCCTCCACCTTTGATGATCTGTGTCCATCTTCCTCTGCAGGGCTGCAGGTGTGATGTGTTGATGGCCCCGGCGCCAATCTCAAGGTCTCGAGCCTGACAAATGGATCCCTATGGAGAAGTTGTAGGGAAATCCACTGCTAAGGCCCATGTTGGCCCTAGCAGTCCACTGCACTTGAACTCCATAATGAACTTGCTCAAACCTTCCACTACTCCTAACCCACTATAACCAGGGAGTCCCTCTCCTTTTATTAACATTATTCCCCTCCCATCTGTAGGCCTGCTTCTAACATTATAATAACAAAACCTGGAGACATATTGATCAGAGATGGGGAATTAAGCAGTAAATAGTGCAAAAGAACCCAAAGCCAATAGGAAAACCAACTCCATGTCAGATACCAAAAGAGGAGAACAAAGGAGTTAAAACAATAATATTTTATTTTATTAACAATGTATCAAACATTGTGCTTACAACGCACAAAATTCAATAAGGTGCATAGGGATAGTTAAAGAGTGGACAACCCCCCGTGTGAGTAGCCAATATTATCAATACAAGTTGCTTCTAACATTAACTATTTCTTATACTGTAAATGCATAAAATGCATAACACTGTTCACATTACACTTAGGCACACGGTGGTTGCTTTAAGGGTAGTGACAGGGTAAGGCAGTCCAGATCCTCATACCAGGACAGCTTTGTTATACCATTAACCTGCAGATTATCTCTATTTCCTCCAGGTAAATGGCGTTTTCTGAGTCGACAGGTTCCCTTTAACTGGAAATTTCTGCCATGAATTCATTGGCAAAGCTGAAATAGATTTTTTCTGACTGTTTGAGGCCTCATTCAGATGTCCATTTTTCATGTTTGTGTCTTGCCATACCTGTGGAGTGTGGAAAACAGGCAGTACAAACAACATGGTTGGTTCTGTCCATTTTTTTAAAGGTCTCATTGACTTCGATAGGTGATCTTTAACTACAAATCGGATGAAAATCAGACCTTTCTCCGTTTTGATTTGCAGATCGATCGTCCACATGGACCATCCGTATTCCGTCCAATTTTTACAGATACATTACCATTTTATAGCACAGAACAATGTAAATGGTCCTTTAAAGGATTGTAGAATAATAGTTGCAGAGAAAAAAAAACACATTGCATATGCAGGTCATAAGGATGCTGTGTGATAAAAATCACATTGGAAACCAGGTGGAGGTGTCACTTGATGCGCTGCTGATGAAGGCTAACGACAAATATAGATTTATTGCACAGGTTTTAAGAGTCAACGCGTTTCGAGGTCACGCAGGACCTTTTCATCAGGACAAAAACTTAACAGCGACTGTCTGAACCGATGGTCTTTTATACGGTATTTAAAAATAAAAACGCCAAACCAGGCACATAACAATGTCAAAGTTCATCAGCAATGAAAAATAGTGTTGATCTATTGCACAGCATAAAACACTTAAGATAGTCTAGGGTCTCCATTTTCCATTGAAAACCTCCAGAGTATTTGAGAAAATGTAAAAAAAAAAAGAAAAAGACAGGCAAAGAACTATAACAGTAAAAAAATGTAATTCTGAAAGAAGGGGGTCCACATGCCTGAAGAAAATGGCATCAGTTGAGATCCAAACTAGCATTCAAGTGATCTCTGAGGTTATTAAATCCAAAAAATAAGGCCATGTAAAGGTCTGGATGTGAAGATCTTGAAAAAGGCAGGGGAACATACAGTGGGGCAAAAAAGTATTTAGTCAGTCAGCAATAGTGCAAGTTCCACCACTTAAAAAGACGAGAGGCGTCTGTAATTTACATCATAGGTAGACCTCAACTATGGGAGACAAACTGAGAAAAAAAAATCCAGAAAATCACATTGTCTGTTTTTTTATCATTTTTTTTGCATTTTATGGTGGAAAATAAGTATTTGGTCAGAAACAAACAATCAAGATTTCTGGCTCTCACAGACCTGTAACTTCTTCTATAAGAGTCTCCTCTTTCCTCCACTCATTACCTGTAGTAATGGCACCTGTTTAAACTTGTTATCAGTATAAAAAGACACCTGTGCACACCCTCAAACAGTCTGACTCCAAACTCCACTATGGTGAAGACCAAAGAGCTGTCAAAGGACACCAGAAACAAAATTGTAGCCCTGCACCAGGCTGGGAAGACTGAATCTGCAATAGCCAACCAGCTTGGAGTGAAGAAATCAACAGTGGGAGCAATAATTAGAAAATGGAAGACATACAAGACCACTGATAATCTCCCTCGATCTGGGGCTCCACGCAAAATCCCACCCCGTGGGGTCAGAATGATCACAAGAACGGTGAGCAAAAATCCCAGAACCACGCGGGGGGACCTAGTGAATGAACTGCAGAGAGCTGGGACCAATGTAACAAGGCCTACCATAAGTAACACACTACGCCACCATGGACTCAGATCCTGCAGTGCCAGACGTGTCCCACTGCTTAAGCCAGTACATGTCCGGGCCCGTCTGAAGTTTGCTAGAGAGCATTTGGATGATCCAGAGGAGTTTTGGGAGAATGTCCTATGGTCTGATGAAACCAAACTGGAACTGTTTGGTAGAAACACAACTTGTCGTGTTTGGAGGAAAAAGAATACTGAGTTGCATCCATCAAACACCATACCTACTGTAAAGCATGGTGGTGGAAACATCATGCTTTGGGGCTGTTTCTCTGCAAAGGGGCCAGGACGACTGATCCGGGTACATGAAAGAATGAATGGGGCCATGTATCGTGAGATTTTGAGTGCAAACCTCCTTCCATCAGCAAGGGCATTGAAGATGAAACGTGGCTGGGTCTTTCAACATGACAATGATCCAAAGCACACCGCCAGGGCAACGAAGGAGTGGCTTCGTAAGAAGCATTTCAAGGTCCTGGAGTGGCCTAGCCAGTCTCCAGATCTCAACCCTATAGAAAACCTTTGGAGGGAGTTGAAAGTCCGTGTTGCCAAGCGAAAAGCCAAAAACATCACTGCTCTAGAGGAGATCTGCATGGAGGAATGGGCCAACATACCAACAACAGTGTGTGGCAACCTTGTGAAGACTTACAGAAAACGTTTGACCTCTGTCATTGCCAACAAAGGATATATTACAAAGTATTGAGATGAAATTTTGTTTCTGACCAAATACTTATTTTCCACCATAATATGCAAATAAATTGTTAAAAAAACAGACAATGTGATTTTCTGGATTTTTTTTTCTCAGTTTGTCTCACATAGTTGAGGTCTACCTATGATGTAAATTACAGACGCCTCTCATCTTTTTAAGTGGTGGAACTTGCACTATTGCTGACTGACTAAATACTTTTTTGCCCCACTGTATATGAACAGAGGGAGCACAAATTTGGTTCACAAAAAAAGTGTGTGGCTATATCTAAAAAATACATAAAAGTATTTGTTAAAAAAACGTAATTAAAATTTAGATAAAAAACTTATAAGGATAAACATGGGGAGAAAAAAAGAGAAACGGCAAAAGATGACCCCTCTCTAGAGAGTATATACAGCTCTGGCAAAATTGAGGAGACCACTGCAAAATGTTCAGTTTGTCTGATTTTTCTCGTTATAGGTATATTTTTGAGTAAAATTCGGGGTGCGTTTTATAATCCGGAGCATTTTATAATCCGCAAAATACGGTAAACTACTGATTCCTATTATAGTGACACTACAATTACAGAACTTTATATACTTTATGTCGTATACACAGATACACACTATACATGGACAATGTTCTCATTCCAGCATGGATTACTTTTAAAATGGGCATTATGTTCTCTGCTGATAGAGGAATCCGTTTCTTTATGCAATGTCCAGTGGAGGTCAGAATTACAAAAACAGCTCAGCTGTATACAATCCAGGAGATGTAAATCTATATACATAATCGTCTAAGGGTCACTTCCATCTGTTTGTCTGTCTGTCACGGAAATCCCGCCTGGAGGCCGCAACCAATCAGCGACGGGCACAGTCCGGCCGCGAATTCGCCCCTTCCTACTCTGTGCCCTCTCCATAGTCCCCTCAATCAGCGCTCACACAGGGTTAATGGCTGCGTTACACCGCGTTATGCCGCGGTGTAACGCAGTCCGTTAATGCTGCTATTAACCCTGTGTCACCAAATTTTTACTATTGATGCTGCCTATGCAGCATCAATGGTAAAAAGATCTAATGATAAAAATAATAAAATAAAAAATCATTATATTCTCACCTTCCGGCGCCTTTCCCACGCCTCGCGACGCTCCAGTCACCGTTCCATGCATTGCGGTCTCGTGAGATGATGACGTAGCTGTCTCGTGAGACCGCTACGTCATCATCTCGTGAGACCGCAATGCACTCTTGGGACTGGAGCATCGCGAGGAGCATCGGTAAACGCCTCGCCTGGATCCGGGGGCCGACGGAAGGTGAGTATATAACTATTTTTTATTTTAATTATTTTTTTTTAACAGGGATATGGTGCCCACATTGCTATATACTACGTGGGCTGTGTTAGATACTGCATGAGCTGTGTTATATACTACGTCTCTGTGCTATATACTATGTGGCTGTGTTATATATTACGTGGCTGGGCAATATACTACATCGCTGTGCTCTATACTATGTGGCCTGTGTTATATACTGCATGGGCTGTGTTATATACTACGTGGCTGTGCAATATATTATGTGGCTGTGCAATATATTATGTGGCTGTGCAATATATTACGTGGCTGGGCAATATACTACGTGGGCTGCGTTATATACTGCATGGGCTGTGTTATATACTACGTATCTGTGCTATATACTACATGGCTGTGGTATACTGTATATTACTTGGCTGGGCTATATACTAAATCGCTGTGCTCTATACTATGTGGCCTGTGTTATATACTGCATGGGCTGTGTTATATACTATGTCTCTTATATACTACGTGGCTGTGCTATATACTACATGGCTGTGCAATATATTACCTGGCTGTGCAATATATTACATGGCTGGGCAATATACTACATGTCTGTGCTATATACTACGGGGGCTGTGCTATATACTACGTGGCTGGGCAATATACTACGTGGGCTGTGCTATATACTACGTGGTCTGAATTATGTTCGCATGCTATTGATTATTGTTTTTAATCGTATGGTGTTGTTCCTGTTAAGAGTTCCTTGCCCTCTCTCACAGCAATAGGACCCGTTGAAGCGCAGGTGCACGATACGGCCGTCGTCCAATTGCAGTACACGTTCTCATTTGTCTCCCTGCTGCTGACTCTTATGTCACAATAAAAGATTGAAAATCTTATGGATGGTGAGTGCTCTCAACTTTCTTTGTTACTTTGGGCTGTGTTATATACTACGTGGGCTGTGTTATATACTATGTGGGCTGTGCTATATACTATGTGGGCTGTGTTATATACTACGTGAGCTGTTAGATGCTACTTGGCTGTGCTATATTTCTCTGCTGTATCTATGCATCATGAATCGTGGTATGTGTTAAAGAGGGGGGTCCACTCTTTCGCCCGGGGCCCTCAAAAACCTGGAGCAGGCCCTGGCTTCACTGATTGGTCACGCCCGGCCAAGAACAATCAGTGACAGGCGCAGTCCTGCCGCGAATTGGCGCGGAATTTGAACCACGCTTCACTAATTGTTCGCACCCGGCCGTCCGAATCCTGTGTATAAATTGCATTATTCTGAAAACTTCATAAATAAACTACTGTATATACTCGAGTATGTGCCGAGAATTTCAGCCCATTTTTTTAGGCTGAAATTGCCCCTCTCGCTTATACTCGAGTCATACCCAGGGGTCGGCAGGGGAGGGGGAGTGGCAGCGGTCTAAGCATACTCACCTGCTCCTTGCGCGGTCCCTGCTTCCCTGGCGCCGGCAGCTTCTTCCTGTTGTGAGAGGTTACATGGTACCGCTCATTACAGTAATGAATATGGACCCCACTCCACTCCCATAGAGGTGGAACCACATATTCATTACTGTAATTAGTGGTACCATGTGACCGCTCACTACAGGAAGAAGCTGCCAGCGCCGGGGAAGCAGGGACCACGCCAGGAGCAGGTGAGTATAATGCAGTGCGCGATATTCACCTGCTCCCCGTTCCACCGTCGCCAGCCGCCGCTCCGTCTTCTGCATCCTCTGCACGCACTGACGCTCAGGTCAGAGGGCGCGCCGCCCTCTGTTTGAGCAGTCAGTGCAGTGGACGGGGAACGTAGCGGCGGCTGGCGACGGTGGAATGCGGAGCAGATGAATATAGAAAGTGTCGAGGCCTGAGCGACGAGAGGTGAGTATGTGATTTTTTTTATCGCAGCAACAGCATATGGGGCAAATAACTGTATGTAGCATCTTATGAGGCATAATCAGCATTTATGGAGCATTACATGGGGCAAATGACTGTATGGAGCATCTTATGGGGCCATAATCCGCATTTGTGGAGCATTACATGGGGCAAATGACTGTATGGAGCATCTTATGGGGCCATAATCAGCATTTGTGGAGCACTACATGGGGCAAATGACTCTATGGAGCATCTTATGGGGCCATAATCTGCATTTGTGGAGCATTACATGGGGCAAATGACTGTATGGAGCATCTTATGGGGCCATAATCAGCATTTGTGGAGCATTACATGGGGCAAATGACTGTATGGAGCATCTTATGGGGCATAATCAGCATTTATGGATCATTACATGGGGCAAATGACTGTAGGGAGCATCTTATGGGGCCATAATCAGCATTTATGGAGCTTTACATGGGGCAAATGACTGTATGGAGCATCTTATGGGGCCATAATCAGCATTTGTGGAGCATTATATGGGGCAAATGTCTGTATGGAGCATCTTATGGGGCCCATCATGAACTGTATGGAGCATTATATGGGGCTCCTGATTCAATAAGGATATTCAAAAACACTTAACCTACTGATGTCTCAATTAATTTTACTTTTATTGGTATCTATTTTTATTTTTGACATTTACCGGTAGCTCCTGCATTTTCCACTCTAGGCTTATACTCGAGTCATTAAGTTTTCCCAGGTTTTTGTGGCAAAATTAGGGGGGTCAGCTTATACTCGGGTCGGCTTATATTCGAGTATATAAGGTACAGAGGCGTAGCTAGGGTTTCAGCTTGGGGGGGCGAAAAATCTGAGTGGGCCCCCCCTAATGAAGTACCCCTGACTACAGATACATGGTGCACCCTAATTGTGCACATAGGGGAACATCAGCAGATGACCGCACTGTGACTGAAAATACATCTATATACAAAAACAAATACCGATATGACAACTTCTCCACCCAGGACTCTTCTGCAGAAATTATGATGACACATCAAACTTCTCACATTTCCAGCCCCGTCCCCATCTATCCCCAACCTGCACAAACTCTTCATTCTGCTGATACCTCAATACTGAGCCACTACTGCCATATGTGTCCTACAGCACCTGCTGTGTGGTACAATAATGGTGCCGCCCCACATAGTAATGCCACCATTGTGCCCCTTACGTAGTAATAATGACTCCTTTGTGCTCTCTACATAATGAAATTCACCCCTAGAAAACAGAAACCTGTGAAACCCATAAAGGCAACAGGTTTCTGCAAATAACAAAGAAAAATTATCTTTCACAATTGGTGCAGAATCCAACCAGAGGAGCAGCACTTTTAGACCTAATACTATCTAATAGACCTGACAGAATAACAAATCTGCAGGTGGTTGGGCATTTAGGAAATAGCGACTACAATATTGTGCAGTTTCACCTGTCTTTCACTAGGGGGACTTGTCAGGGAGTCACAAAAACACTGAACTTTAGGAAGGCAAAGTTTGACCAGCTTAGAGATGCCCTTAATCTGGTAGACTGGGACAATATCCTCAGAAATGAGAATACAGATAATAAATGGGAAATGTTTAAGAACATCCTAAATAGGCAGTGTAAGCGGTTTATACCTTGTGGGAATAAAAGGACTAGAAATAGGAAAAACCCAATGTGGCTAAACAAAGAAGTAAGACAGGCAATTAACAGTAAAAAGAAAGCATTTGCACTACTAAAGCAGGATGGCACCATTGAAGCTCTAAAAAACTATAGGGAGAAAAATACTTTATCTAAAAAACTAATTAAAGCTGCCAAAAAGGAAACAGAGAAGCACATTGCTAAGGAGAGTAAAACTAATCCCAAACTGTTCTTCAACTATATCAATAGTAAAAGAATAAAAACTGAAAATGTAGGCCCCTTAAAAAATAGTGAGGAAAGAATGGTTGTAGATGACGAGGAAAAAGCTAACATATTAAACACCTTCTTCTCCACGGTATTCACGGTGGAAAATGAAATGCTAGGTGAAATCCCAAGAAACAATGAAAACCCTATATTAAGAGTCACAAATCTAACCCAAGAAGAGGTGAGAAACCGGCTAAATAAGATTAAAATAGATAAATCTCCGGGTCCGGATGGCATACACCCACGAGTACTAAGAGAACTAAGTAATGTAATAGATAAACCATTATTTCTTATTTTTAGGGACTCTATAGCGACGGGGTCTGTTCCGCAGGACTGGCGCATAGCAAATGTGGTGCCAATATTCAAAAAGGGCTCTAAAAGTGAAACTGGAAATTATAGGCCAGTAAGTCTAACCTCTATTGTTGGTAAAATATTTGAAGGGTTTCTGAAGGATGTTATTCTGGATTATCTCAATGAGAATAACTGTTTAACTCCATATCAGCATGGGTTTATGAGAAATCGCTCCTGTCAAACCAATCTAATCAGTTTTTATGAAGAGGTAAGCTATAGGCTGGACCACGGTGAGTCATTGGACGTGGTATATCTCGATTTTTCCAAAGCGTTTGATACCGTGCCGCACAAGAGGTTGGTACACAAAATGAGAATGCTTGGTCTGGGGGAAAATGTGTGTAAATGGGTTAGTAACTGGCTTAGTGATAGAAAGCAGAGGGTGGTTATAAATGGTATAGTCTCTAACTGGGTCGCTGTGACCAGTGGGGTACCGCAGGGGTCAGTATTGGGACCTGTTCTCTTCAACATATTCATTAATGATCTGGTAGAAGGTTTACACAGTAAAATATCGATATTTGCAGATGATACAAAACTATGTAAAGCAGTTAATACAAGAGAAGATAGTATTCTGCTACAGATGGATCTGGATAAGTTGGAAACTTGGGCTGAAAGGTGGCAGATGAGGTTTAACAATGATAAATGTAAGGTTATACACATGGGAAGAAGGAATCAATATCACCATTACACACTGAACGAGAAACCACTGGGTAAATCTGACAGGGAGAAGGACTTGGGGATCCTAGTTAATGATAAACTTACCTGGAGCAGCCAGTGCCAGGCAGCAGCTGCCAGGGCAAACAGGATCATGGGGTGCATTAAAAGAGGTCTGGATACACATGATGAGAGCATTATACTGCCTCTGTACAAATCCCTAGTTAGACCGCACATGGAGTACTGTGTCCAGTTTTGGGCACCGGTGCTCAGGAAGGATATAATGGAACTAGAGAGAGTACAAAGGAGGGCAACAAAATTAATAAAGGGGATGGGAGAACTACAATACCCAGATAGATTAGCGAAATTAGGATTATTTAGTCTAGAAAAAAGACGACTGAGGGGCGATCTAATAACCATGTATAAGTATATAAGGGGACAATACAAATATCTCGCTGAGGATCTGTTTATACCAAGGAAGGTGACGGGCACAAGAGGGCATTCTTTGCGTCTGGAGGAGAGAAGGTTTTTCCACCAACATAGAAGAGGATTCTTTACTGTTAGGGCGGTAAGAATCTGGAATTGCTTGCCTGAGGAGGTGGTGATGGCGAACTCAGTCGAGGGGTTCAAGAGAGGCCTGGATGTCTTCCTGGAGCAGAACAATATTGTATCATACAATTATTAGGTTTTGTAGAAGGAAGTAGATCTGGGGATTTATTATGATGGAATATAGGCTGAACTGGATGGACAAATGTCTTTTTTCGGCCTTACTAACTATGTTACTATGTTACTATGTATTAATGCCCTGTGCTAGTGCCCTCCACATTTTGTCCATAAAAAGTAATAATACCACATATGAAATTTTGATGGTCTCAGTACTTTGAGTGCCCATATAACAACAATGTTTAAGTGCCCACTTAACATTTAATAATGTCCCCTAAGTAGCCTCCATGTACAGCTTGACTATACACAGTATGGTGGACCCAGAGCTTTCCTATACACAGTATAATGCCCCCACAGCTCCCCTATACACAATATGATGATCCCACAGCTCTCCTATACACAGTATGATGTCCCCACTGCTCCCCTATACACAGTATGATGAGCCCACAGCGCCCCTCTACACAGTATGATGAGTCCACAGCTTCCCTATACACAGTATAATGCCCCCACAGCTCCCCTCTACACAGTATGATGAGCCCACAGCTTCCATATACACAGTATAATGCCCCCACAGCTCCCTTATACACAATATGATGATCCCACAGCTTCCCTATACACAATATGATGATCCCACAGCTTCCCTATACACAATATGATGATCCCACAGCTCCCCTATACACAATATGATGATCCCACAGCTCCCCTATACACAGTATGATGTCACCACTGCTCCCCTATACACAATATGATGAGCCCAAAGCTCCCCTATACCCCTATACAGTTTTATGCCGACAGAGCTCCACTATAGAAAGTATAATGCCCCCAGTGCTCCCCTATATACAGTATTATGGGCCAACAGCTCACCTATGCATGGTATAATGCCTTCATAGCTCCCCTATACATAGTATGATGGGCCCACAGCTCCCATATATACAGTATGATGTCCCCCACAATTCCCCTGTACACAGTATAATGGGCTAACCGCTCCCTTATACACAGTATAATGCCCCTACAGCTCCCTTATACACAGTATAGTATGCCCACCGCTCCTAAACATACAGTATGATGTCCATTAGAGTTCCTCTATACATTGAATGATGTCCCCATTGGTCCCCCAAAACACAGTATAATAGTTAATAGTGTTCTGACACTGTGTGTCTCCTGCACTGAGAGTCACACTGCCAGGAGGAAATTAACTTTATTCCTCACTGCAGCCTCGGAGGCGGCGCCGGCACGGTTTCAGTCACCGCTCTGTGTATAGAGGGCAGCAGCTGTAACTGCGCCTCTTAGGGTATGTGCACACATTGCAGATTGCATTGTGGATTTTTCTGCCCGGATTCCGCAGGGCGTTTTACCTTGTGAATTTTGTGCACTTTTTGTGCGGATTTCGCCTGCGTTTTTACACCTGCGGATTCCTATTAAGGAGCAGGTGTAAAACGCTGCAGAATCCGCACAAAGAATTGACATGCTGCGGAAAATAAACCGATGCGCTTCTGCGCGTTATTTTCCGCAGCATATGCACTGCGGATTTGGTTTTCCATAGGCTAACATGCTACTGTATAACGCATGGAAAACTGCTGCAGGTCCGCAGAGTCAAATCCACAACGTGTGCACATACCCTTACTGCGACTGACAGTCGGCTCAGCAGTCTCTACCACTCAGTAGATGCGCACTGATGCCCCTATAAATAATAATGCTTCTTAAGTGCCCACTTGACATTTAATAATGTCCCATGTACAGTAACAATGGCCCCAGCATCGCTGATGTCAGCAGACGGTCATGTGACGACTCTTTCGGCTTCTATCAATTCTCTTCTATTGAAAGAAACCAAACCTTTCTAGTCGACACAAGCACATAGTAAATGTGGTCGCATGACCGCCTGATGACGCCAGTGATATTGGGGGCTCATGCAGCAGGCGCTCCGTGTCATGATTTGGCAGTCTGCTTATTATTAAATTATTAAAGCACCACTCTAACAGGGTTTTTTTTCACTGCTGGAGTGGTGCTTTAAGTGCATATGAGTATATGACCTTGCCCCGGTCATATACTCATCCTCCGCCGTATTCACCGCTTTTAGCACAGCTCCAGCCCCGCGGCTCCATCTTGTGAGCACAGCTTCTGATTGGCTAGAAGTTAGAAGCTGCGTCACAAGCGCTCAATGTAAATATATGGGGGACAGGAAGAGACCAGAACGCAGCTCTTATAGACTCAAATTTATTAATGACCTCCGCACCGCTCCATGAAACACTGGTGCAGCGGACAGGTCACAAACTGCAGGAGATGGACCCAAGCAGTGCGGTGACAAAAGCAGATGAAAACGCCGGAAGGTGAGTATGTATCAGACAGTTGGTCTTAGATTGAGGCTATGTGCGCACGTTGCGGATTTTTCCGTGCAGATTTTGAAAAATCCGCAGGTAAACCGCACTGCGTTTTACCTGCAGCTTACCAGTGGATTTATTGTGGTTTTTGTGCGGATTTCATCTGTGTTTTACCACCTGTGGATTCCTATTGAGGAGCAGGTTTAAACCGATGCGGAATCCACACAAAGAATTGCCATGCTCCCGAAAATACAACGCAGCGTTTCCGCGTGGTATTTTCCGCAGCATGTGCACTGCAGATTTTGTTTTCAATAGGTTTACATGGTACTGTACAACGCATGGAAAACAGCTGCGAATCCGCGCCCAAAAAATGCTTTAGTGATGCTTTAAAGGGAACCTGGGAACACCCATCGGATCGGACCACCCTTGGGTGAGTATAATCTAACCTCTTTTTTTCATCTTTCAGGATACATCGGGGGGGGGGGGACTTATCTACTGCATTACAGAATGCTGTAGATAAGCCCCTGATGCCGGTGGGTTTAGTTCATATTCCATTTTGGGAGTGACAGGATCCCTTTAAATGTGATGCAGCTCATGGCTTACTCAGCTGGTTAGTAAAATAAGCCCCCTACCTCCCCATCCCAGAGAACAACTATTACATGTGATGGAGTGCATATAATCTCGTGACAACACAGTATAATAATCAGCCCCCCAGTGCCTGTCGCCCCTCACCCACCTCAGCCCTCACTAGTCCCTTATCTTATCACATTCACCCCCAGTGCCCTGTCCCCCTCCCCCACCTAAGCCCCCTCAATACCCTCATACTCTCACATTTACCCCCCAGTGACTATGACATGCCTATAAATCTAATGCATTTTATCCCCACTTACCAATGAAGTTTGCAGCAGGACCAGGAAGTATCTGAGTGAGTGAAATGCAGGTGGGCACTAGGACCCAGCGTGCCTGCCCTGAGCCAATCGCAGCGTGCACATGGAAGGAAGAAAACTGCAGTCTGGGAGAAGCTCCGGAGGTCAGTCAGCACAATACAGTGCAGGAGGGAGATTTGCAACTGGCCACTGTCCGACCAGTGTGCAGAATCTCCGTCAGGCAGGAGAGCAGGTGTTTTTCTGCTCATCACGGAAGTGGCAGTGCCGGCTCCCAGTGGGCCCCTTCATGTGACAGGGCCCGGGGCGAAGGCCCCCTCTACCCCCCCAGTAGCTACGCTAATGATACGGTACATACATATTCTAGAATACCCGCTGCCCCAATGCGACCAATCAGCGACGGGCACAGTTCGGCCGCAAAATGGCCGCTCCATACTCCCCTCCCAGTCAGCGCCCGCCACCCACATAGCGTTTTAGCACTCCCTTAAACCGACTGCGTTACACCGCGGCATAACGCAGTGTAACGCAGTATGCTAACGCTGCTATTAACACTGTGTGACAAACTTTTTACTATTGATGGTCCCTATGCAGCATCAATAGTAAAAAGATATAATGTTAAAAATAATTAAAAAATAATTAAAAATGGTGCTATTCTCACCTTCCACCATCCACCGATGCACGCGAGCGGCGAGGCTGCCGCCAACTTCCGTTCCCAGAGATGCATTGTGGAATTACCCAGATGACTTAGCGGTCTCGCTAGACCGCCAAGTCATCTGGGTAATTTCGCAATGCATCTCTGGGAACGGAAGCTGGCGGCAGCCTCGCATGCAATCGGGACAACTTCGGTGGATGCCAGAGGGTGAGTATATAACTACTTTTTATTTTAATTCTTTTTTTTAACTGAGATATGGTGCCCACACTGCTGTATACTATGTGGGCTGTGTTATATACTGCGTGACTGATATTTACTATGTGGGCAGTGTTATATACTGCGTGGGCTGTGTTATTTATTGCGTGGGCTGTGTTATATACTACGTGGCTGCTATATACTACGTGATTGCTATATATTATGTGGCTGCTATATACCACGTGGCTGTGCTATATACTATGTGGCTGCTACATACTTTGTGGCTGCTATGTACTACGTGGCTGCTATATACTACGTGGCTGTGCTATATACTACATGGCTGTGCTATATACTACGGGCTGTGCTATATACTACGTGGCTGCTATATACTACGTGGCTGTGCTATATACTACATGGCTGGGCTATATACTACATACTACGTGGCTGTGCTATATACTACGTGGCTGTGTTATATACTATGTGGCTGTACTATATCCTGCACCCCGAACCCCCGACATCCTGCGAACAATCAGCGACAGACGCAGTCCAGCCGCGAATTGACGCGGGATTTAAACCACACTTCGCTGATTGGTCACGCCTGGCCAGCCACGACCAATCAGTGATATTGGCATGGGATTTAAACACCGCTTCAGTGATCAGTCGCACACGGCCCGCCGCGACCAATCCGCGATATTGGTGTGGGATTTAAACACCGCTTAAGTGATTGGTAGTTTACGGCCGGCCGCGACCAATGAGCGATATTGGCGCGGTATTTAAACAGCACTTCGGTCAGTGGTTGTGCCTGGCCGGCCGCGATCAATCAGCAACAGGTGCAGTCTAGCCGCACATTGGCGCCAGATTTCAACCACATTTCGCTGATCGGCCAGCCAGGCGTGGCCAATCAGCGATATTGGCGCGGAATTTAACCCCCACTCACAGCGCGACATACATACATACATATTCTAGAACATCCGATGCGTTAGAATCGGGCCACCATCTAGTCTACTATATAATTGTCTAAGGGTCACTTCTGTCTGTCTGTCTGTCCTACGGATATCCCTATTCAATTCTCAGACCAACAGCTTGTTTTAATTGGAGTAGATGGCAGACCCAATAAACATACTCTTACAAAACCCATCCCTGTGGGACCTTTCTTTGAGGTTACTGCTCAGTTGGTAATCTCTCCCACATGTCCAGTAAATTTATTAGGGGCAGATTTATTATCACAGTTCTGCTCCAGAATACAATTCCAAGATGATTGTCAGATGGTCCTTACGTTACATAACCCTTATGCAGATGAAAATAGTGAGATCTGTATCCTACACGCCCTTCCTACAGTTATGATGGCCTGTATAGGCCCAGACCCTCCCCCGATAATGCCTGAAGATCAGCGACTCGCGCCATATTTCTCAGAGATACCACCCAAACTCTGGTCAAAAGGGCCAGATGATATAGGGAAAATGCCTGTAGAACCGTTAAAAGTGTTTTTCAAACCTGGTGCCCCTT
This sequence comes from Ranitomeya imitator, assembly GCF_032444005.1. Lineage (NCBI taxonomy): Eukaryota > Metazoa > Chordata > Amphibia > Anura > Dendrobatidae > Ranitomeya > Ranitomeya imitator. The sequence continues at coordinate 93,561,255 of NC_091284.1, forward strand.
TTCCCAAAGTCCATCAATACCCTTTGAAACATGATCACGAGCGAGGACTCAAGGGGCAAATACAAATGATACTGATAATGGTGCCCTCGTACCCTGTGTTTCCCCATGTAACACACCCTTGTTTCCCTTTAAGAAAAAGACCCTACCCGGCCAACCCCCTGTGTACCGGCTGGTACAAGATCTACGGGCAGTTAATGCAGCTACTGTTCTGGAAACTCCGGTGGTGCCTAATCCACATACTCTTTTGTCCCAGATACCACAGAATGCTGCTTGGTTCACAGTCATCGACCTTGCCAATGCCTTCTTCAGCATTCCATTACACCCAGATTGCCAGTTTCTGTTTGCATTCAAATATCAGGGACGACAATTGACGTGGACAGTTATGCCACAAGGGGCCCAAAACAGTCCCAATCAGTTTGCAAAAAATATGGGCGAGTGTCTTTTACCCTGGCAGTTTACCCTGACTAGAACCCTTGTATGACGGTCCTTATCAAGTCCTCCTCATCACTCCTATGTCAGTAAAGCTGGAATGGAGACCGACGTGGATACACGCATCGCACTGCAAGCTGGTTAAACAGACTAGTGGCAGATAAAGGGGCATAATGTTTAATACTACTGTTGCTGTCCAAAACCAACTTATCATAGTCACTAATCAATATACTATAGTACTGGATTATTTAACGGCAGCACAAGGCGGTATGTGTCAGGTTATTGGACCTACTTGCTGTCATTATATAGATCCCAATAGCACTATGAAGTTAAAGTTAGAAGATATTCAAAGACTCAGGGATCAATATAATAAAGACAATGATCGTAATAAGGACAGTTGGTGGGCAGACATCTTTTCCTTTCTCAATCCAGCCAATTGGTTCAAAGGAATTGGGGGCTGGATAGCTGAAATCTTGCAAAGTTTGTTACACATCACTGCCTTTATCCCTTTCATGTATGTAATACTAAAACTTGTTCTTTGGTGTATTTCTGTATGTATTAGGAAATTCTGCACTAGGACAGCTAATGATGATACCAAAAGCGTTGCCACCCCTGCTCTTCTCTACACCGATTTCATGAAGTTATCTGATGAAGATGTTGAAGCCAATCTACCAGGAAATTTTAGAGCACTTCATGCTTCCCTCTGCCAACAAGCTTTTTGGAAATGGAAATTTCATTCTCCAGCAGGACTTGGCACCTGTCCACACTGACAAAAGGACCAATACCTGGTTTACAAACAACAGTATCACTGTGCTTGTGTGAAGGACTAAAATTAAGAAAGAGTAAAGCCTGCTTCATTTTGTGCTTTTTGACTCCATCTTGTTGTTTCCAAGATAAATTCTGTTATTTAACTAGGCAAAAGTTCATAGTTGTTGTGGGGCCAGATTGTTCTAGCCTGAACAAGATATGAAACTGAGGGTGTATTGTTCTGCGAGTCCTTGACGCACAAGCTGTTATGTTTTATTCTATGTCATGTAGACACGACCATATATGTAGTTTCCGGCTTTCCTGCATTTTTAGGTTAAGTGTTACAAGTGTGATTTTATACTATTGGTTGAAGTATCATTTGCTAAAATCATAAAAGAGGTGACATAATAAACAGGGGTTAGAGATCTGCCTTTGATCCTCCCAAACAGAGATACGTCTCCGTCTGGTCATTCTCAGTTGCCGGCAAAGCCCTGTGGATTAATTTGGAAATCAGTAGGTCAACCGTGAAGGGTCACTTCAGATCCACCCCCAAAACTTGATTCGCCAGCAAACTCGCCTGACCTTAACCCCATAGAGAATCTATGGAGTATTGTCAAGAAGAAGATGAGACACCAGACCCAACAATGCTGACGAGCTGAAGGCTGCTATCAAAGCAACCTGGGCTTCCATAACCCCTCAGCAGTGCCACAGGCTGATCGCCTCCATGCCACGCTGCATTGATGCAGTAACTGATGCAAAATGAGCCCCGACCAAGTATTGAGTGCATTTACTGAACATACATTTCAATAGGCCAACATTTTGGATTTTAAAATCATTTTTCAAGCTAGTGTTATAAAGTGTTCTAATTTACTGAGATAATGACTTTTGGGTTGCCATAATCATCAACATTAACAGAAATAAACACGTGAATTAGATCACTCTGTTTGTAATGACTCTATATAATATATGAGTTTCAATTTTTGTATTGAAGATCTGAAATAAATTAACTTTTTGATGATATTCTAATTTTGTGAGAAGCACCTGTACATCTCATACACATCAACAGCTGCCTACCTAGGGATTGGGATGATTTTTTGCTCCACTTCATGACTGGCCTCTTTGACTGCTTGAGCAAAATTGTAAAAGTCAAACATATTATTTACACCTGAGCTGCATATTCATATAGAGCGTGACAACTCAGTTTCCATGAACACACCACATCAAGATATTTGTCCTAGAAAAATCAAACCTGCATTACATTTAGGGGTTTCCCAGAAGACAGCTGTCACAATAATGATGACACATGAATTGTTCTATTCTCCTTATTGTCTTACTACGGTGACTGCACAAACATGTATTATCTCAGCCAGCATTGTGAACAGTTTCCTCGTATCATTTTTCCTATTTGCTGAAGAAGGAGCAGACATATTTATTTAAAAAAAAGCAATTTTCCAAACTTGTTAGAGGCTAGTTGTGTGAAAACACACACACATACACACACAATATATATGCTTTGCCTTTTGTTGCTCTGTATATCTATTTACAAAATGGATATAATAAGTTTGCACATCCCTGTTAACCCCTTTCCAACATTGGTCATAATAGTACACCCATGTCAGACTCCCTCCCTTTGATGCAATAACGGGCGATCAAAAGATCGTATCTGCACATAAATGGTATCATTAAAAATGTCAGCTCAGCATGCAAATAATTAGCCCTCACCCGACCCGAGATCACAAAGAATGGAGACACACCGGGTATCGGAAAAGGGAGCAATTTGTTTTTCTTTTTTTAACAAAGTTTGGACTTTTTTTCACAACTTAGATAAAAAAGAACCTAGATATTTTTGGAGTCTATGAACTCGTAATGACCTGGAAAATCATAATGGCAGGTCAGTTTTAGCATTTAATGAACCTAGTAAAAAAAAGCCAAACAAAAAACAATGTGATTGCACTTTTTTTGCAATTTCATCGCACTTGGATTTTTTTCCTACTTTCTACTACATGACATGGTAAAACCAATTGAGTCGTTCAAAAGTACAATTCGTCCTGCAGAAAACAAGCCCTCACATGGCCATTTTGACCACAAAATAAAAAAGTTATGGCTCTGGGAAGAAATGGGACCAAAAATGAAAATGCAAAACCAAAAACACCTCTGTCGTTAAGGGGTTAAAATGCCAGGTTTTTGTCATGTAAGTAAAATCATACCAAGAAGAATCATTTCAGAACATTTTTCCACCTTTAATATCACCTATTTTTTGCACAGTTCAATTGAAAAATAAGCTGAAATCTTTTCAGATGGGAAAAGAAAAACAATTACCTACAGGTCCTTCTCAAAAAATTAGCATATAGTGTTAAATTTCATTATTTACCATAATGTAATGATTACAATTAAACTTTCATATATTATAGATTCATTATCCACCAACTGAAATTTGTCAGGTCTTTTATTGTTTTAATACTGATGATTTTGGCATACAACTCCTGATAACCCAAAAAACCTGTCTCAATAAATTAGCATATTTCACCCATCCAATCAAATAAAAGTGTTTTTAATAACAAACAAAAAAACCATCAAATAATAATGTTCAGTTATGCACTCAATACTTGGTCGGGAATCCTTTGGCAGAAATGACTGCTTCAATGCGGCGTGGCATGGAGGCAATCAGCCTGTGACACTGCTGAGATGTTATGGAGGCCCAGGATGCTTCAATAGCGGGCTTAAGCTCATCCAGAGTGTTGGGTCTTGCGTCTCTCAACTTTCTCTTCACAATATCCCACAGATTCTCTATGGGGTTCAGGTCAGGAGAGTTGGCAGGCCAATTGAGCACAGTAATACCATGGTCAGTAAACCATTTACCAGTGGTTTTGGCACTGTGAGCAGGTGCCAGGTCGTGCTGAAAAATGAAATCTTCATCTCCATAAAGCATTTCAGCCGATGGAAGCATGAAGTGCTCCAAAATCTCCTGATAGCTAGCTGCATTGACCCTGCCCTTGATGAAACACAGTGGACCAACACCAGCAGCTGACATGGCACCCCACACCATCACTGACTGTGGGTCCTTGACACTGGACTTCAGGCATTTTGGCATTTCCTTCTCCCCAGTCTTCCTCCAGACTCTGGCACCTTGATTTCCGAATGACATGCAAAATTTGCTTTCATCAGAAAAAAGTACTTGGGACCACTTAGCAACAGTCCAGTGCTGCTTCTCTGTAGCCCAGGTCAGGGGCCTCTGCCGCTGTTTATGGTTCAAAAGTGGCTTTACCTGGGGAATGCGGCACCTGTAGCCCATTTCCTGCACACGCCTGTGCACGGTGGCTCTGGATGTTTCCACACCAGACTCAGTCCACTGCTTCCTCAGGTTCCCCAAGGTCTGGAATCGGTCTTTCTCCACAATCTTCCTCAGGGTCCGGTCTCCTCTTCTCGTTGTACAGCGTTTTCTGCCACATTGTTTCCTTCCAACAGACTTACCATTGAGGTGCCTTGATACAGCACTCTGGGAACAGCCTATTTGTTGAGAAATTTCTTTCTGGGTCTTACCCTCTTGCTTGAGGGTGTCAATGATGGCCTTCTTGACATCTGTCAGGTCGCTAGTCTTACCCATGATGGGGGTTTTGAGTAATGAACCAGGCAGGGAGTTTATAAAAGCCTCAGGTATCTTTTGCATGTGTTTAGAGTTAATTAGTTGATTCAGAAGATTAGGGTAATAGGTCGTTTAGAGAACCTTTTCTTGATATGCTAATTTATTGAGACAGGTTTTTTGGGTTATCAGGAGTTGTATGCCAAAATCATCAGTATTAAAACAATAAAAGACCTGACAAATTTCAGTTGGTGGATAATGAATATATAATATATGAAAGTTTAATTGTAATCATTATATTATGGTAAATAATGAAATTTAACACTATATGCTAATTTTTTGAGAAGGACCTGTATAGTAACGCGGTTACATAAATATGCACACTCTTAAACTAATACTTTTTTGTTGAAATACCTTTTGAATTTATGACAGCAATCAGTCTTTTTGCGTTGAAGTCTATCTGCATGGTACAGCTGGAATTAGCAATTTTCGCCCACTCTTTTTTGCTGTCATGCTCCAAATCTTATAGATTGCAAGGGTATCTCCTGTGTACAACACCCTCTCTGGGTCAACCCACAGATTTTTTATTGTACTCAGGTCTGTGCTCTGGCTGGGCCATTCCAAAGCTCTGATTATTCTTCTGTTGAATCCATTCTTTTGTTGATTTGGAGGTATGCTTAGATTCATTGTACTGAAAGGTGAAACTCATCTTCATTTTCAGTTGTTTAACACACGCTTAAAGATTTTGTTGCTAAATTGACTGATAAACTTCCCTCCACTTTGACTAAAGTCACAGTTACAGCTGCTGAAAAACAACCCAAAGAATAATGCTGCCTTCACCATGCTTCACTGTGGGTATGGTTATTTTGGTGATGTAGTGTTGGCTTTGCACCAAACATATCTTTTGTAATTGAGGCAGTGGTAACAGCCACCGCATAGAGCTGTGACTGAACTGGCAACACCCCCTTGACTAAAACCCAAACTCTTCCGGGAGGAATCATTTCCTTCTGGAAGCTGGGGGTGTAACTGCCGACACTGGGCCAGTTTAGAATGCTATAAACCTGTATATTAACTCTATGTCTGCAGGATAATAGGGTTTTTTTCATATGACAGGTTCCCTTTAATATGTGTTGGTTTTTGGGAGCCCCTAAGATGCTTGAGAGATATTATTATTATTATTATTTATTAATATAGCGCCATTTATTCCATGGCGCTTTACATGTGAGGAGGGGTATACATAATAAAAACAGATACAATAATCTTGAACAATACAAGTCACAACTGGTACAGGAGGAGAGAGGACCCTGCCTGCGAGGGCTCACAATCTACTGACTGTTGAGATGTCACCCCTAAATAAAAACCCCTTCTCTCTGCTACACTTGTATTAGCTGCATCAGATAAGGGATAGATGAGCCAACACACAGGATACTGGGAAAGAGAAAGAAAGGGACTATAGAAGTGAGAACTGTATCCTGGGAAAGGAGAGCTGAATCTGACAGCATTATATAGAGAGACAGAGGGAACATCTAGGTGACAGTGTAGTGAAAGAAGCATAGATGGTTAGCGTTAGCAGGGTAACCTCTATTTCTCAATTTATTCCCACAGTCCAGAAATCCCCCCTTTAATTTATTATCCTCACTACAATTTCGTTTAATGCTGGTGTACTCACCCACAGGTATTGATCTTACTGTGTGCTTGGGGTGACTACTGGACACATGTAGTATACTGTTACCAGACAAAGGTTTAGAGAATGTACAAGTGGTAATTTTGTTGTTCAAACCACTTAATTGAAGATCTAAAAAATAAATTGAGGATTTGTGGGAAACCCATGTAAGCGATAAACTATAAAGATTATAATTGATATATTGTACAAAATCAGGTATTAGTGACATGTTCACCCTTCCAAATGCAAGGACAAAAATGGGACAATAAACCCGTTCTTTCTCTACAATATAGTCCCCAATTTTTGGATATCAAGAGAATTTTTTACAAATATCTTCCAATTTTGGAAGAGGACAGTATTTTGTCCAAAGTACTAAGTTCGGGTTGTGCAATTATTGCAAAAAGAGCTCAGATTGTGGGAAACATTCTATCTAACCCACGTTCTACCAACCAGGATAGACATACATGGCTGGATTGTAAGGGTTTTTTTTTTTTTTAAATGTGGTGAAAAGCGATGTAGGATGTGCAAATTTGTGTCTGTAACAAAAACCTTCAGTAACTCTAATGCAGCTAAGCACTTTGATATTAACCAATATCTAAGCTGCAATAGTGAGAATGTGGTATACATCATTCACTGTTCCAGTTGCGATAAAATGTATGTCGGATGCACTTTTAGGACTTTAAAAAAACGCATTTTTGAACATCTAACTGACATTTATAGTATTTCAGAATCATTTCGTACAATGTCACTGGCTTCCAGACATTTTGTACAGGTCCATGGGAGGAATACATCATCCTTTCAAGTTTATGCCATTGAGAAAACCCATTTGACACGGAAGGGAGGAGACATCAGGAAACACCTTCGTGACCGGGAAGCCTATTGGATGTTTTATCTGAACACTTGTAGTCCAGCAGGGTTGAATCTCCGCAAGGAATTATTATTCCATTAATAATTTGCGTTCTTTACTCATGTGCTGCTTGCGTTTATTTGCGTTGTTGTGATTTTAAACAATTTCTGTTGTTGGTTTTAGATCACTTGATTTTTTTTTCTTGCTTGGGAGGTGTGGTTTATTGACCATAGTATAAATTGTGGGTTAGTTGTGTGCATTGCAGCTTTGACAAAGAACACAGCTCGTGTTCAAAATGCGTAGCTACACATATGGGAGCCATGTCACTATTTTATACGAATTTGGAATAAAGACAAGCTTTTCTTGATAAGTATTCAGACCCTTTGATAAGACACTCATATTTAAGTCACATGCTGTCCATTTCCTTGTGATCCTCCTTGAGATGGTTCTACTCCTTCATTGGAGTCCAGCTGTGTTTAATTAAACTGATAGGACTTGATTTGGAAATTCACACACCTGTCTATATAAGACCTCACTGCTTACAGTGCATGTCAGACCAAATGAGAATCATGAGGTCAAAGGAACTGGCCAAGGAGCTAAGAGAAAGAATTGTGGCAAGGCACAGATCTGGCCAAAGTTACAAAAGAATTTTTGCAGTACTCAAGGTTCCTAAGAGCACAGTGGCCTCCATAATCCTTAAATGGAAGAAGTTTGGGACCACCAGAAGTCTTTCTAGACCTGGCCATCCAGCCAAACTGAGCAATGATGGGAGAAGAGCTTTGATGGGAGAAGAGCTTTGGTGAGAGAGGTAAAGAAGAACCACAAGATCACTGTGGCTGAGCTCCAGAGATGCAGTAGGAAGATGGGAGAAAGTTCCACAAAGTCAACTATCAACTATGGCAGAGTGGCCCAATGGTAGCCTCTCCTCAGTGCAAGAAATATGAAAGCCCGCATAGAGTTTGCTAAAAAAAAAAAAACACTTGAAGGACTCCCAGACAATGAGAAATAAAATTCTCTGGCCTGATGAGACGAAGATAGACCTTTTTGGTGATAATTCTAAGTGGTATGTGAGGAGAAAACCAGGCACTGCTCATCACCTGCCCAACACAATCCCAACAGTGAAACATGGTGTCACGGTCACGCCCTGACTGGTGGGCGTGAGCTCGAGGGTTTTGTGGCCCCACTGTGCCACAAACCAGACTACCCTGGAAGGGGTGTGACTATGACAGCTGCCTGGGTTTTCACTGGAGCCTTTGATGGTGAGGTCAGGCTTGTGCAGCAGGCAGCTGCCAGGTGCTACTAGAGGGTGGTGTCTGGCTGTGGCTGCTGATCCCACTTGGAGAACAGGAACACTAGGACAGGTGCGGGCATCAGGCAGGTCTGGCAGAGAACACTGGACTGGTAGGAACGGCAGAGAACACTGGAATGGCAGGAACACAGGACTGGTTGGTGTGGTGTATGAAGGAACAGGTAGGGACCTGTTCACACAGGAGGTGCAGGTATGGATATGTAGTAAGAAAAAAAGGTAGGGACCTGTTCACACAGGAGGTGCAAGTATGGATATGTAGTAAGAAGAAACAGGTAGGGACCTGTTCACACTGGAGGTTCAGATAAGAAAACAAGCAGAAAGGAATAAAGTATGAAGGAACAGGTTTGGACCTGTTCACACAGGAGATGCAGGTATGGAAACAAGCCAGAAGGAAAGGAGAATGAAGGAACAGGTTGGGACCTGTTCACACAGGAGATGCAGGTACGGAAACAAGCCAGAAGGAAAGGAGAATGAAGAAAAGGAAGAGAAATGCAAGGCTGCAGATAGGAGCAGAAGAGCAGCAAGAGATAGTGTAGCAACAAAAGCTAAGCAGAGTGGAGCCACAAGGAATGCGGAGAGGAGCTGCAGCAAGAGGTTTCTGCAGAAGCTAAGCAGAGCAGAACCGCAAGGAATGTGGAGAGGAGCTGCAGCAAGAGATTACTGCAGCAACGGGAGTGGAGCAGAGTAGAACGGAGCAGAACCACAGGAGTGCGGAGCAGAGGTAAAGCCACAAAGGTACAGAGCAGGCAGAGCCGCAAGAGTGCGGAGTGTAAGCAGACTGAGGAAAGACACAGCAGGGAAGGAAGCCACAGACAAGGAGACCGAGATAAGACTAAGTTCAGAAAAGGGACAAAAACAAAGACGCAGGGACAAAGACACAGGGACCAGGATATTCTGCCTCCTGGAGGGCGGACAACAAGATCAAGGAAAGAACACAGCGAAAGACCATTAGAGAGGGAGTAACACAGAGCAAGGCCTGGCAAACTCAGAAGCAAAACACAAACTGAGCTAACACATTGCACAGGCCCAGTCCACTGGGTGGAGCTGCACTAAATACTGGAGGCCTCTGGGTAATTGGTCAGGAACAGATTAGACAGGTGCACCTGATTCCTATAAGAACCAGAGAGTTCAGGCGCTGCCCCCCTATACACACGGCCAGGAAGCATGCAGAGAGCAGAGGCACAGAATATGGCGCTGGCAAAAAAGAGAAAGCGCATCATGGCCTGGAGCAGTGGGTAAGATAGTGTGAGAGATAAGTTGCCATGCCGTCATGCCAGCAGAGTTGTTACACATGGTGGTGGCAGCATCATGCTACTGGTTGCTGTTGAAGGAAACATGAATGCGGCCAAGTACAGAGATATCCTGAATGAAAACCTCTTCCAGAGTGCTCTGGACCCCAGACTTGGCTGAAGGTTCACCTTCCAACAAGACAATGACACTAAGCACAGAGCTAAAATATCAAAGGAGTGCCTTCAGAACAGCTCTGTGACCATTCTTGACTGGCCCAGCCAGAGCCCTGACCTAAAACCAATCGAGCATCTCTGGAGAGACCTAAAAATGGCTGTCCACCAATGTTCACCACTCAACCTGACAGAATTGGAGAGTATCTGCAAGGAAGAAGAATGGCAGAGGATCCCCAAATTCAGGTGTGAAAAACTTGCTGCATCACTCCAAAGGAGACTCATGACTGTACTAGCTCAAAAGGTGCTTCTACTCAATACTGAGCAAAGGGTCTGAATGCTTATGACCATGTCATATTTCAGTTTTTCTCTTTTAATAAATTTGCATTTTGTATTTGTTATTACTATTATTTGTTATTACTTTGTCAGCTTCAAGTTATTTCTGTGACCATTGTGGGTTTTTCTGTCATTAAACGAGGGGTACCAAAAATTTTGACCATGTGTATCTATTAATATAATTGCCTTGTATTGTTTTAATTTCCTGTGCTGTCCAGATGTCTCGTATCCCAGAATTCCAAGCGGAGGAAGTTCACCGATCGCCATATTGGGACACCCAAGTGATGGGTGTCTCAATATGGAAACTGCTGCTGGTACTAACCTATTGCACAGTACCACCAGTGGAACACAGTCGCACCACAAACACTCTATAAGTCGTACGCACCACACACACACACTCACACTCGACACACACTCACAATCACGCTCACACACACATACACACACTCACACACACACTCACACGCAGCCTCTTGCGTGGCACCACCAGTGGAACACAGTTGCAAACATGCTGCCACCGGGATCAGCTGAATGATTCACTGACTGCCGCCATCTCTGTACAGGAGGAGCGCATGTGCAAATTACGTGCAGGTGCAGTGAATCATTCGGCGGATCCCGGTGGCAGATGCGCGACGTGTCTACAGGCAGAAGAAGCCGGTCACATTAAAGGGGTTTTCCCACTAACGAAAGTTTATTTTAAAAATTGACTGTGTCTGACCGTGTACGAAGCATACCACATCTTCTGGGCAGGGGAGGAAGCAAAATACAATACTGATATTACAGCAGGGGATCACAGTGGACTCATTTTTGTGAGGTAAAATATTTCACTGACCGTTTTTAAAAAATATTTTACCTCACAAAATGTCTCCTCTGCGATCTCCTGCTGTAATGGCAGTATTGTCTTTTGCTTCCTCCCCTGCGCAGGAGCTGTGGTATGTTCTGTACACAGTCAGACACAGACAATTTTTAAAATGAACTTTTTTTTGTGGGAAAACCCCTTTAAAAAGCAAATATCAACGCCAACATGGCTCCTCCTAAAAAGTACGCCAATGACAATGAAAGAAAAGCAGCAAAGACACAACATTGAACACAACAAAGGGCAAATGACTCTTGAAGAGCAACCGCATCGCTGGGACAAAAACGATGCATATAAGCGTTGGCATCAAGCACGTGAGTCCCCTGACGCAAAAGTCATTAGATTATCACAGGATGCCATTAGGCAACAAAAGTGCCGCATGCCTGCCTCCATCGTGACATTACCTCCCTCCCGATGTGATAGCATCGGGCCTCCATCTAATGTGTATATATATATATATATATATATATATATATATATATACAGTGCCTTGCGAAAGTATTCGGCTCCCTGGAATTTTTCAGCCTTTTCCCACATTTCATGCTTCAAACATAAAGATACCAAATGTAAATTTTTGGTGAACAATCAACAACAAGTGGAACACAATTGTGAAGTTGAACTAAATTTATTGGTTATTTTAAATTTTTGTGGAAAATCAAAAACTGAAAAGTGGGGCGTGCAATATTATTCGGCCCCTTTAACTTAATACTTTGTTGCGCCACCGTTTGCTGCGATTACAGCTGCAAGTCGCTTGGGGTATGTCTCTATCAGTTTTGTACATCAAGAGACTAAAATTCTTGTCCACTCTTCCTTGGCAAACAGCTCGAGTTCAGTGAGGTTTGATGGAGATCGTTTGTGAACAGCAGTTTTCAGCTCTTTCCACAGATTCTCGATTGGATTGAGGTCTGGACTTTGACTTGGCCGTTCTAACACCTGGATACGTTTATTTGTGAACCATTCCATTGTAGATTTTGCTTTATGTTTGGGATCTTTGTCTTGTTGGAAGACAAATCTCCGTCCCAGTCTCAGGTCTTTTGCAGACTCCAAAAGTTTTTTTTCAAGAATGGTCCTGTATCTGGCTCCATCCATCTTCCCATCAATTTTAAGCATCTTCCATGTCCCTGCTGAAGAAAAGCAGGCCCAACCCATGATGCTGCCACAATCATGTTTGACAGTGGGGATGGTGTGTTCAGGCTGATGAGCTGTGTTGCCTTTACTCCAAACATATCGTTTGGCATTGTTGCGTTCCCGCAAACCGCAGTACTAGCACGACGGCACGATCGCGTGGTCTCACGTTGAGCACCGCGGCGATCGCATACGGGTGTCAGCTATATGTGACAGCAGACACTCCGCTAGCGTCGATCATGAGCATTTAACCCCTCTGTCAGTAGTGACAGCGACACAGAGAACAATCGCTCAGGGAGGGGCTCCTTGCTCTCTCCCACCGAAACAACGTGATGCGATCGCGTTGTTCCGGTGGTCTCCATGGAGACGCCGGATCCAAAATGGCCACCGGGATCCTTCCGGGTCCTTCACTGAGGTGGCTTGCCGGCGCCTGCTGAGAGCTATGCAAAGTGTCAGATCAGTGATCTGACTTTATATAGTAACTAGATGGTGGCCCGATTCTATCGCATCGGGTATTCTAGAATATGTATGCAGTTTATTTATGAAGTTTTCAGAATAATGCAATTTATACACAGGATTCGGCGGGCCGCAACCAATTTGCGAAGCGTGGTTCAAATTCCGCGCCAATTTGCGGGCGGACTGCGCCTGTTGCTGATTGGTCATGCCCGGCTGCGAACAATCAGTGAAGCCAGGGCCGGCTCCAGGTTTTTGAGGGCCTCGGGTGAAAGAGTCTCAGTGGGCCACCCTCTTTAACAGATGCAGCAGAGAAATATAGCACAGCCAAGTAGCGTATAACACAGTCCACGTAGTATATAACACAGCCTACGTAGTATATAGCACAGCCACGTAGTATATTGCCCAGCCACGTACTATATTGCCCAGCCACGTAGTATATTGCCCAGCCACGTAGTATATTGCCCAGCCCACATAGTAAATAGCACAGACACGTAGTACAGTATATTGCCCAGCCACGTAGTATATTGCCCAGCCACGTAGTATATAGCACAGACACGTAGTATATAGCACAGACACGTAGTATATAGCACAGACACGTAGTATATTGCCCAGCCACGTAATATATTGCCCAGCCACATAGTATATTGCCCAGCCACGTAATATATTGCACAGCCAAGTAGTATATAGCACAGCCACGTAGTATATAACACAGAGACGTAGTATATAACACTGTCCATGCAGTATATAACACAGGCCATGTAGTATAGAGCATAGAGATGTAGTATATTGCCCAGCCACGTAATATATACCACAGCCACGTAGTATATAGCACAGCCCACATAGTATATAGTACAGAGATGTAGTATATAACACAGCCCACGCAGTATCTAACACAGCCCACGTAGTATATAGCAATGTGGGCACCATATCCCTGTTAAAAAAAGAAGTAAAATAAAAAATAGTTATATACTCACCCTCCGTCGGCCCCCCGGATCCAGCCCAGGCGTTTACCGATGCTCCTCGCGACGCTCCGGTCCCAAGAGTGCATTGCGGTCTCACGAGATGATGACGTAGCGGTCTCGCGAGACCGCTACGTCATCATCTCGCGAGACCGCAATGCATGGACCGGTCACCGGAGCTTCGCGAGGAGCGGGAAAGGCCTGGTTTGGATCCAGGGGGCCAACGGAGGGTGAGTATATAATGATTTTTTATTTTTTTTATTATTTTTAGCATTAGATCTTTTTACTATTGATGCTGCATAGTTGGTTACACAGGGTTAATAGCAGTGTTAACGGAGTGCGTTGATGTAACGCAGCCATTAACCCTGTATGAGCGCTGACTGGAGGGGAGTATGGAGGGGACACTGACGGCAGGGGAGTAGGGAGCGGCCATTTCGCCATTGGACAGTGCCCATTGCTGATTGGTCGTGGCCATTTTGCCGCAACCAATCAGCGACTTGGGATTTCCATGACAGACAGACAGACAAACAGACAGACAGACAGACGGAAGTGCCCCTTAGACGATTATATATATAGATGTCCCAACCTGGGACAATGTTATAAAGTAAAAAAAAAATAGAATGTATACAAAATAAATAAATCCCCAAATAAAGAAAAAAAAATATTTTCCAATAAATCCATTTATTTATGTAAATAAAAAAAAACAACAAAAGTACACATATTTGGTATCACCACGTCCGTAACGACCTGCTCTATAAAACTATCTCACTAGTTAACCCCTTCAGTGAACAGTGTTGAAAAAAATAAATAAAAAATGAGGCAAAAAGCAATGCTTTATCATCATACTGCCGAACAAAAAGTGCAATAAAACGCGATAAAAAAGACGGATATAAATAAACATGGTACCGCTGAAAACATTATCTTGTCCCTCCAAAAAAAGCCACCATACAGCTCCATCAGCAGAAAAAAAAAGTTATAGCTCTCAGAATAAAGCGATGCAAAAACAATTATTTTTTATATTAAACAGTTTTTATTGTGTAAAAGCGTCAAAACATAAAAAAAGATATAAATGAGGAATAGATGTAATCGTACTAACCCGAAGAATAAAACTGCCTTATCAATTTTACCACACGTGGAATGGTATAAACGCTTCCCCCCCCCCCCCCCCCTAAAAGAAATTCATGACTTGCTGGTTTTTGTTACTTCTACCTCCCAAAAATCGGAATAAAAAGCGATCAAAAAATGTCATGTGCCCAAAAATGGAACTAATAAAAACGTCAACTCGTCCCACAAAAAACAAGACCTCACATGACTCTGTGGGCCAAAATATGGATAAATTATAGCTCTCAAAATGTGGTGATGCAAAAACTATTTTTTGCAATAAAAAGTGTCTTTTAGCGTGTGACAGCTGCCAAACATAAAGACCTGCTATAAATAGTAAATCAAACCCCCCTTTATCACCCCCTTAGTTAGGGAAAAATAATAACTGTAAAAAATGTATTTATTTCCATTTTCCCATTAAGGTTAGGGTAAAGGTTGGGGCTAGGATTAGGGTTAGGGTCGGGGCTAAAGTTAGGGTTAGGGTTGGGGCTAAAGTTAGGGTTAGGGTTGGGGCTAAAGTTGGAGTTAGGGTTTGGATTATGTTTACGGTTGGGGTAAGGGTTGGGATTAGGATTGGGATTAGGGTTAGGGGTGTATCAGGGTTAGGGGTGTAGTTAGGGTTATGGTTAGGGTTGAGATTATTGTTAGGGGTGTGTTGGGGTTAGGGGTATGGTCAGAATTATGGTTGGGATTAGGGTTATGGGTGTGTTCGGGTTAGAAGTGTTGTTAGGGTTATAGTTGGGATTAGGGTTAGGGGTGTGTTGGGGTTAGGGTTGGAGTTAGAATTGGGGGGTTTCCACTTTTTAGGCACATCAGGGGCTCTCCAGACGTGACATTCGTCCGATCTCAATTCCAGCCAATTCTGCGTTGAAAAACTAAAACGGTACTCCTTCTTTTCCGATCTCTGCAGTGTGCCCAAACAGTGGTTTACTCCCACATATGGGGTATCAGCGTACTCAGGACTAATTGGACAACAACTTTTGCGTCCAATTTCTCCTGTTACCCTTGTGAAAATAAAAATTTGGGGGCTAAAAAATCATTTTGTGGAAAAAAAATGATTTTTTAATTTTCACGGCTCTACATTATAAACTTTAGTGAAACAATTGGGGGCTCAAAGTGCTCACCACCCACCTAGATAAGTTCCTTAGGGGGTCTATTTCCAAAATGGTGTCACGTGTGGGGGGTTTCCACTGTTTAGGCACATCAGGGGCTCTCCAAACGCGACATAGTGTCTGATCTCAATTCCAGCCAATTTTGCATTGAAAAGTCAAATGGCGCTCCTTCCCTTCCGAGCTCTGCCATACGCCCAAACAGTGGTTTCCCCCATATATGGGGTATCAGCATACTCAGGACAAATTGCACAACTTTTGGGGTCCAATTTCTCCTGTTACCCTTGTGAAAATACAAAATTGGGGTTAAAAAATCATTTTTGTGGAAAAAAAATGATTTTTATTTTCACGGCTCTGCATTATAAACTTTAATGAAATACTAGGGGGTTCAAGGTTCTCACAACACATCTAGATAAGTTCCTTTGGGGGTCTAGTTTCCAGTATGGGGTCACTTGTAGGGAGTTTCTGCTGTTTAGGTACATCAAGGGCTTTGCAAACACAACGTGACACCCGCAGACCATTCCATCAAAGTCTGCATTCCAAAACAGCGCTCCTTCCCTTCCGAACTCTGCCATGCGCCCAAACGGTGGTTCCCCCCACATATGGGGTATCAGCTAACTGAGGGCAAATTGCACAACAACTTTTGGGGTCCAATTTCTCTTGATACCCTTGGGAAAATAAAAAATTGTGGGCTAGAAGATAATTTTTGTGGAAAGAAAAAAATATTTTTTCATTTTCACGACTCTACATTATAAACTTTAGTGAAACAATTGGGGGTTAAAAGTGCTCACCACACATGTAGATGAGTTCCTTAGGGGGTTTACTTTGCAAAATGGTGTCACGTGTGGGGGGGTTTCCACTGTTTAGGCACATCAGGGGCTCTCCAAACGCGACATAGTGTGTGATCTCAATTCCAGCCAATTTTGCATTGAAAAGTCAAACGGCGCTCCTTCAATTCCGACCTCTGCCATACGCCCAAACAGTGGTTTACCCCCACATATGGGGTATCAGCGTACTCAGGACAAACTGCACAACAACTTTTGGGTCCAACTTCTCCTGTTACCCTTGGTAAAATAAAACAAATTGGATCTGAAGTAAACTTTTTGTGAAAAAAGTAAAATGTTAATTTTTTTTAAACAATTCCAAAAATTCCTGTGAAGCACCTGAAGGGTTAATAAACTTCTTGAATGTGGTTTTGAGGACCATGAGGGGTGCAGTTTTTAGAATGGTGTCACTTTTGGGCATTTTCTGTCATATAGGCCCCTGAAAGTCACTTCAAGTGTGAGGTGGTCCCTAAAAAAAATGGTTTTGCAAATTTTGTTGTAAAAATGAGAAATCACTGGTCAATTTTAACCCTTATAACAATTATGTTTCCAAAATTGTGCTAATATAAAGCACATATGTGGGTACTGTTATTTATTAACTATTTTGTATGATATGACTCTCTAGTTTAAGGGCATAAAAACTAAGTTTGAAAATTGCGAAATTTTCAACATTTTCGCCAAATTTCCATTTTTTTCACAACTAAACGCAACTCATATCGAAGAAATGTTACCACTATCATAAAGTACAATATGTCATGAGAAAACAGTTTCTGAATCACCAGGATCTGTTGAATCATTTCAGAGTTATGACCTCATAAAGTGACAGTGGTCAGAATTTAAAAAAAATGGCCTGGTCAGGAAGTTGAAAACAGACTTCGGGGTGAAGGGGTTAAACTTCTCCACAACAGTATCATGGACCTGCCTATTGTGTTCCTTGGTCTTCATGATGCTCTCTGTGCTTCAAACAGATCCCTGAGACTATCACAGAGCAGGTGCATTTACACGGAGACTTGATTACACACAGGTGGATTATATTTATCATCATTAGGCAACTAGGACAACATTGGATCATTCAGAGATCCACAATGAACTTCAGGACTGAGTTTGCTGCACTGAAAGTAAAGGGGCCGAATAATATTGCACGCCCCACTTTTCAGTTTTTGATTTTCCACAAAAATTTAAAATGGCCAATAAATTTTGTTCAACTGCACAATTGTGTTCCACTTGTTGATTGTTCACCAAAAATTTACATTTGGTATCTATATGTTTGAAGCATGATATGTGGGAAAAGGTTGAAAAGTTCCAGGGAGACGAATACTTTCTCAAGGCATTGTATGTATATAATTAAAAAGCTATGAGGTTTAAATCGTGAGTCCCACACTAAAAAATGGCATCATGCACAACAGGAGAGAAAATAAAATGCATATATTGGCAAATCAATATTAGTTAGCAATTATAAGTAGTGTAAGCAAAGAGACCACAGATCAAAATAGAGCAATATTGGACCATAGCATCATATAACCCAGCTCACCCACAGATGAAGGCTTTTTGCCAACATACACGTCAAGACAGACGCCAGCACAGCAGGAGAGGATTTTATGGGTTGACTCTACACACTTTTATTTTCAATGTTTTGTGCTGCATATGACAATTATGAATTTGGCTTGGAACAATTATGCATAAGTACCTTAAGCAATTACGCATCTGCTTTATATGATGTTATGGTCCAGTATTGTTCCATTTTGATCTGTTGTTCCCTTGTTAACACTACTTATACCGTATATACTCGAGTATAAGCCGAGATTTTAAGCCCATTTTTTTAGGCTGAAAGTCCCCCTCTCGGCTTATACTCTAGTCATACCCAGGGGTCGGCAGGGGAGGAGGAGCGGGGACAGTCTAATAAGACTCACCTGCTCCTGGCACGGTCCCTGCTTCCAGGCGCCCCAGCATCTTCCTATAGTGAGTGGTCACATGGTACCGCTCATTACAGTAATGAATATGCGGCTCCACCTCCCATGGGGGTGGAGCCGCATATTCATTACTGTAATGAGTGGTAACGGTGACCGCTCAGTACAGGAAGAAGCTGCAGAGCCGGAGAAGCTGTGACTGCACTGCGCCAGGAGCAGGTGAGTATAACGGGGAGGGCGCCGCTCCGTCTTCAGCGTCTTCTGCAGTGACGCTCAGGTCAGAGGGCGCGGTGACGTGGTTAGTGTGTGCCCTCTGCCTGAACGTCAGTGCAGAAGACGCTGAAGATGGAGCGGAGCCGGAACGAGGAGCAGGTGAATATTGAAAGACGAGAGGTATGTGATTTTTTTTTTTTTATCGCAGCAACAGCAAATGGGGCAAGTGTCTGTATGGATCACCTATGGGGCCATAACGTTTGTGCAGCACTATATGGGTCAAGTGTCTGTATGGAGCATCTATGGGGCCATAACATTTGTGCAGCATTATATGGGGCAAGTGTCTGTATGGTGCCATAACGTTTGTGCAGCACTATATGGGGCAAGTGTCTGTATGGAGCATCTTATGGGGCCATAATCAAAGTTTGTGCAGCACTATATGGGGCACATATCTTTATGGAGCATCTTATGGGGCCATAATTAACGTTTGTGGAGCATTACGGTATATAGGACAAGTGTCTGTATGGAGCATCTTATGGGGTCATAATCAAGGTTTGTGCAGCACTATATGGGGCAAATATCTTTAAGGAGCATCTTATGGGGCCATAATCAACATTTGTGCAGCATTATATTGGGCAAATGTGTCTACGGAGCATCTTATGGGGCCATTATTAACCTTTATGCAGGATTATATGGGGCATATTTTAATATGGAGCATCTTATGGGGCCATCATAAACTTTATGGAGCATTATATGGGGCTCCTGATTCAATATGGATATTCAAAAACACTTAACCTACTGATGTCTCAATTAATTTTACTTTTATTGGTATCTATTTTTACTTTTGACATTTACTGGTAGCTGCTGCATTTCCCACCCTAGGCTTATACTCGAGTCATTAAGTTTTCCCAGTTTTTTGTGGCAAAATTAGGGGGGTCGGCTTATACTCGGGTCGGCTTATATTCAAGTATATACGGTAATTGCTATCTATTATTGATTTGCATATATGCATTTTATGTCCTCTCCTGTTGTGCTTGACGCTTTTTTTTTTTAGTTTTTCTCGATACATTTTTAATAGTGATGAGCGAGCTGCTGAGGAGATGAAAACTTGATCTCCGAGCAGTCATAAATACTCGGAGACTACCCGAGCGTGCTCGGGAAAACCCGAGCAACGAGTACACTTGCTCATCACTAATTTTGAATTATATATATTTTTGTAAATATAAATTAATGTATTTTTAATTTAAATCTTATGTCTAGCCATTGTCTTTTTCACGAGTAAGGTTTTGTGCTGAGCACCTGATCTGTACCCCAAATACAGTAAAGTAAGTATCACTTAATTTATGCATCTGTGAATATTTTGATGGTCTAGGCCCACACAACTGAGGTCCACATATTAATTCCCTGAAATTGAATCCATAGAAAATATTCCTTAAACTGAACCTGTCAGCAAGATTTAGCTAAGTAAACTACAGGCATTGTCAGGTTGGCAAGATTAAACTAATTAAAATGATACCTGCGGTGAAGAAATCTGTTTTGTAGTTGTGCAATCAGTGTTATAAGTTTTAAGTTAATCATATACCCGTGCTCTGGGGCAGACTGTAGGCAGAGTCTTATCTCCCTGCTCTAAGCCAGAGAAACCAAGGAAAGACCAGGCCACCCCAAAGCACAAACATGTTCCTCATCATAGAGATAGTGAGAGGCAACCTGTTTGTGCTTCGAGGCGGCCTGTGGGCAGGTCTTTTCTTGGTTTCTCTGGCTTAGGGCAGGAAGATAAGATTCTGCCTACAGTCCCTCCCCGGAGCACAGGCTGTTGTGAATTCTGTGGCAGAGCTCCCTCCTGTGGTCACAAGTGGTACTTCTGCTGATTCTCTCTGTGAGCTTCCGTTGGTGGAGGGAAGTGGTACTGCGGCGTCTGAGTTTCCTCCCTCAGGTGATGTGGTGAGCTCGTTAGGTGCTGCTCTACTTAACTCCACTTAGTGCTTTGATCCTGGCTTCCTGTCAATGTTCCAGTATTGGACTTGTTTTCCTCCTGGATCGTTCCTGTGGCCTGCTGCTCTGCATAGCTAAGTTTTCCTTTGCTATTTTGTTTGTTTTTTTTCTGTCCAGCTTTTCCATTTGTTTGCTGGAAGCTCTGGGATGCAGAGGGTGTACCTCCGTGCCGTTAGTTCGGTACGGAGGGTCTTTTTGCCCCCTTTGCGTGGTTTTTAGGGTTTTGTGTTGACCGCAAAGTTACCTTTCCTATCCTCGCTCTGTTCAGAAAGTCGGGCCTCACTTTGCTAAATCTATTTCATCTCTACGTTTGTCTTTTCATCTTAACTCACAGTCATTATATGTGGGGGGCTGCCTTTTCCTTTGGGGTATTTCTCTGAGGCAAGGTAGGCTTATTTTCTATCTTCAGGCTAGCTAGTTTCTCAGGCTGTGCCGAGTTGCATAGGGAGCGTTAGGCGCAATCCACGGCTGCCTCTAGTGTTTGTTGGAGAGGATCAGGGATTGCGGTCAACAGAGTTCCCACGTCTCAGAGCTCGTTCTATGTTTTTGGGTTATTGTCAGATCACTGTATGTGCTCTGACCTCTATGTCCACTGTGGTACTGAATTGCCTAGTCATAACAGTACAGGAAGCCAAAAGTACTAATGATTCTCAATAGAGGGAAAAAAGAAGTTCTGAGACCATTTTTTTTTCTCTGCACTGTGTTTTGCCTTTTTTTTCCCCTAGACATTTGGGTGGTTCAGGACACAGGTGTAGCAATGGACATTAGAAGTCTGTCTTCATGTGTGGATCAGCTCTCGGCAAGAGTACAAAAGATTCAAGACACTATTGATCAGAAATCTATGTTAGAACCAAGAATTCCTATTCCTGATTTGTTTTTTGGAGATAGAACTAAGTTTCTGAGTTTCAAAAATAATTGTAAACTATTTCTGGCCTTGAAACCTCGCTCCTCTGGTGATCCAGTTCAACAGGTTTTGATCATTATTTCTTTTTTGCGTGGCGACCCTCAGGACTGGGCATTTTCTCTTGCGCCAGGAGATCCTGCATTAAGTAATATCGATGCGTTTTTCCTGGCGCTCGTATTGCTGTACGACGAACCTAATTCAGTGGATCAGGCAGAAAAAAATTTGCTGGCTCTTTGTCAGGGTCAGGATGAGATAGAGTTATATTGTCAGAAATTTAGAAAGTGGTCCGTGCTCACTCTATGGAATGAATCGGCGCTGGCAGCTATGTTCAGAAAGGGTCTCTCTGAAGCCATTAAGGATGTCATGGTGGGATTTCCTATGCCTGCTGGTTTGAATGAGTCTATGTCTTTTGCCATTCAGATTAGTCGACGCTTGCGTGAGCGTAAATCTGTGCACCATTTGGCGGTATTACCTGAGCTTAAACCTGAGCCTATGCAGTGCGATAGGACTTTGACCAGAGTTGAACGGCAAGAACACAGACGTCTGAATGGGCTGTGTTTCTATTGTGGTGATTCCACTCATGCTATCTCTGATTGTCCTAAGCGCACTAAGCGGTTCGCTAGGTCTGCCACCATTGGTACGGTACAGTCAAAATTTCTTCTGTCCGTTACCTTGATCTGCTCTTTGTCATCGTATTCTGTCATGGCATTTGTGGATTCAGGCGCTGCCCTGAATTTGATGGACTTGGAGTATGCTAAGCATTGTGGGTTTTTCTTGGAGCCCTTGCAGTGTCCTATTCCATTGAGAGGAATTGATGCTACGCCTTTGGCCAAGAATAAGCCTCAGTACTGGACCCAGCTGACCATGTGCATGGCTCCTGCACATCAGGAGGTTATTCGCTTTCTGGTGTTGCATAATCTGCATGATGTGGTCGTGTTGGGGTTGCCATGGCTACAAGTCCATAATCCAGTATTAGATTGGAAATCCATGTCGGTGTCCAGCTGGGCTTGTCAGGGGGTACATGGTGATGTTCCATTTCTGTCAATTTCGTCATCCACCCCTTCTGAGGTTCCAGAGTTCTTGTCTGATTACCGGGATGTATTTGATGAGCCCAAGTCCGATGCCCTACCTCCGCATAGGGATTGTGATTGTGCTATCAATTTGATTCCTGGTAGTAAATTCCCAAAAGGCCGATTGTTTAATTTATCTGTGCCTGAGCACGCCGCTATGCGCAGTTATGTGAAGGAGTCCCTGGAGAAGGGGCATATTCGCCCGTCATCGTCGCCATTAGGAGCAGGGTTATTTTTTGTAGCCAAGAAGGATGGTTCGCTGAGACCTTGTATAAATTACCGCCTTCTAAATAAGATCACGGTTAAATTTCAGTACCCCTTGCCGTTGTTATCTGATTTGTTTGCTCGGATTAAGGGGGCTAGTTGGTTCACCAAGATAGATCTTCGTGGTGCGTATAATCTTGTGCGAATTAAGCGAGGCGATGAATGGAAAACTGCATTTAATAAGCCCGAGGGTCATTTTGAGTATCTTGTAATGCCATTCGGACTTGCCAATGCTCCATCAGTGTTTCAGTCCTTTATGCATGACATCTTCCGAGAGTACCTGGATAAATTCCTGATTGTGTACTTGGATGACATTTTGATCTTCTCGGATGATTGGGAGTCTCATGTGAAGCAGGTCAGAACGGTTTTTCAGGTCCTGCGTGCTAATTCTTTGTTTGTGAAGGGATCAAAGTGTCTCTTTGGTGTGCAGAAGGTTTCATTTTTGGGGTCCATCTTTTCCCCTTCTACTATCGAGATGGATCCTGTTAAGGTCCAAGCCATCCATGATTGGACTCAGCCGACATCTCTGAAAAGTCTGCAAAAGTTCCTGGGCTTTGCTAATTTTTATCGTCGCTTCATCTGCAATTTTTCTAGTATTGCTAAACCATTGACCGATTTGACCAAGAAGGGTGCTGATGTGGTCAATTGGTCTTCTGCTGCTGTGGAAGCTTTTCAAGAGTTGAAGCGTCGTTTTTCTTCTGCCCCTGTGTTGTGTCAACCAGATGTTTCGCTTCCGTTCCAGGTCGAGGTTGATGCTTCTGAGATTGGAGCAGGGGCTGTTTTGTCGCAGAGAGGTTCTGATTGCTCAGTGATGAAACCGTGCACCTTCTTTTCCAGGACGTTTTCGCCTGCTGAGCGAAATTATGATGTGGGCAACCGAGAGTTGCTGGCCATGAAGTGGGCATTCGAGGAGTGGCGTCATTGGCTTGAAGGAGCTAAGCATCGCGTGGTGGTATTGACTGATCATAAGAACTTGACTTATCTCGAGTCTGCCAAGCGGTTGAATCCTAGACAGGCTCGTTGGTCGCTGTTTTTTGCCCATTTTGACTTTGTGATTTCGTACCTTCCGGGCTCTAAAAATGTGAAGGCGGATGCTCTGTCTAGGAGTTTTGTGCCCAACTCTCCGGGTTTGTCTGAGCCGGCGGGTATCCTCAAGGAAGGAGTAATTGTGTTTGCCATCTCCCCTGATTTGCGGCGAGTGCTGCAAAAATTTCAGGCTAATAAACCTGATCGTTGTCCAGCGGAGAAACTGTTTGTCCCTGATAGGTGGACGAATAAAGTTATCTCTGAGGTTCATTGTTCGGTCTTGGCTGGTCATCCTGGAATCTTTGGTACCAGAGAGTTAGTGGCTAGATCCTTTTGGTGGCCATCTCTGTCGCGGGATGTGCGTTCTTTTGTGCAGTCCTGTGGGATTTGTGCTCGGGCTAAGCCCTGCTATTCTCGTGCCAGTGGGTTGCTTTTGCCCTTGCCGGTCCCGAAGAGGCCTTGGACACATATCTCTATGGATTTTATTTCAGATCTCCCCGTCTCTCAAAAGATGTCAGTCATTTGGGTGGTCTGTGATCGCTTCTCTAAGATGGTCCATTTAGTACCCTTGTCTAAATTGCCTTCCTCCTCTGATTTGGTGCCATTGTTCTTCCAGCATGTGGTTCGTTTACATGGCATTCCAGAGAATATCGTTTCTGACAGAGGTTCCCAGTTTGTTTCGAGGTTTTGGCGAGCTTTTTGTGGTAGGATGGGCATTGACTTGTCTTTTTCCTCGGCTTTCCATCCTCAGACTAATGGCCAG
Source organism: Ranitomeya imitator (assembly GCF_032444005.1). Taxonomy (NCBI): domain Eukaryota; kingdom Metazoa; phylum Chordata; class Amphibia; order Anura; family Dendrobatidae; genus Ranitomeya; species Ranitomeya imitator. The sequence continues at coordinate 93,586,135 of NC_091284.1, forward strand.
ACCGAACGAACCAATCAGACCTTGGAAACATATCTGAGATGTTTTGTTTCTGCTGATCAGGATGACTGGGTGTCCTTTTTGCCTTTGGCTGAGTTCGCCCTTAATAATCGGGCCAGCTCGGCTACCTTGGTTTCGCCATTTTTCTGCAACTCTGGGTTCCATCCTCGTTTCTCGTCAGGACAGGTTGAGTCTTCGGACTGTCCTGGTGTGGATACTGTGGTGGACAGGTTGCAGCAGATTTGGACTCATGTAGTGGACAATTTGACCTTGTCCCAGGAGAAGGCTCAACGTTTTGCTAATCGCAGACGCTGTGTGGGTCCCCGACTTCGTGTTGGGGATCCAGTTTTGTTATCTTCTCGTCATATTCCTATGAAGGTTTCCTCTCCTAAGTTTAAACCTCGTTTCATTGGTCCGTATAGGATTTCTGAGGTTCTTAATCCTGTGTCTTTTCGTCTGACCCTTCCAGATTCTTTTTCCATACATAACGTATTCCATAGGTCATTGTTGCGGAGATACGTGGCACCTATGGTTCCATCTGTTGACCCTCCTGCCCCGGTTTTGGTGGAAGGGGAGTTGGAGTATATTGTGGAGAAGATTTTGGATTCTCGTGTTTCAAGACGGAAACTCCAGTATCTGGTTAAGTGGAAGGGTTATGCTCAGGAAGATAATTCCTGGGTCTTTGCCTCTGATGTCCATGCTCCCGATCTTGTTCGTGCCTTTCATGTGGCTCATCCTGGTCGGCCTGGGGGCTCTGGTGAGGGTTCGGTGACCCCTCCTCAAGGGGGGGTACTGTTGTGAATTCTGTGGCAGAGCTCCCTCCTGTGGTCACAAGTGGTACTTCTGCTGATTCTCTCTGTGAGCTTCCGTTGGTGGAGGGAAGTGGTACTGCGGCTTCTGAGTTTCCTCCCTCAGGTGATGTGGTGAGCTCGTTAGGTGCTGCTCTACTTAACTCCACCTAGTGCTTTGATCCTGGCTTCCTGTCAATGTTCCAGTATTGGACTTGTTTTCCTCCTGGATCGTTCCTGTGGCCTGCTGCTCTGCATAGCTAAGTTTTCCTTTGCTATTTTGTTTGTTTTTTTTCTTTCCAGCTTTTCTATTTGTTTGCTGGAAGCTCTGGGACGCAGAGGGTGTACCTCCGTGCCGTTAGTTCGGTACGAAGGGTCTTTTTGCCCCCTTTGCGTGGTTTTTAGGGTTTTGTGTTGACCGCAAAGTTACCTTTCCTATCCTCGCTCTGTTCAGAAAGTCGGGCCTCACTTTGCTAAATCTATTTCATCTCTACGTTTGTCTTTTCATCTTAACTCACAGTCATTATATGTGGGGGGCTGCCTTTTCCTTTGGGGTATTTCTCTGAGGCAAGGTAGGCTTATTTTCTATCTTCAGGCTAGCTAGTTTCTCAGGCTGTGCCGAGTTGCATAGGGAGCGTTAGGCGCAATCCACGGCTGCCTCTAGTGTTTGTTGGAGAGGATCAGGGATTGCGGTCAACAGAGTTCCCACGTCTCAGAGCTCGTTCTATGTTTTTGGGTTATTGTCAGATCACTGTATGTGCTCTGACCTCTATGTCCACTGTGGTACTGAATTGCCTAGTCATAACAACAGGCATATCATTGACTAAAAACTTCTAACACTCATTACACAAGAACCACAAGACAGATTTCTTCAGACCAGGTATCATTTTAATCAGTTTACCACTGGCAACCTGACAATGCCTGTAGCTCACTGGCTTTTCATGCCCTAGTAGACATGCAACTTATCAATTCTGACATGAAAAAACACTGAATCTTCACGCTGCTGCTTCCAAACGTTATACAATTTCCACTGTTAGTAAAAATATAAGATAAGGTTTTGAAAACTGTCTGTTTTTGCAGCAGCTCAATTAACTCTTTACATGTCATTGTCAATAGTGACCTCTGAATGTAAAGAGTGTGACAGAGGCGATTACTCCCTTTGTCACTACATTGGATCCCCGCAACACAATTGTGGGTTGACGGTGGAGTAGCCTTTGGGTTGGCCATAGATCAAAATGTAATAGATTGTGCCAGAACCAATCTCCCTGAGTTTATTTAAAGGAGTTTTACAGGCAGAAATAGGATATAAGGACACATCGTCTTTTTCAGGCAGTTTCTGCCATGGAAATCGCTTGAAAACCTTTCAAAAGAATGAACATATGAATATCTCTGGAAAACAACTTGCTCTGCATGTTCAGTCTTTTTTTATGTCTTATTTGCTTCAGCGTTTGGAAACACTGGGGAGTTTAAAAGAAGTATTGTCATGATTCAGACCGGGTTTTGGGTCTTGTCTCTCCTTTCCCGGTCTGCTCAAGTCAGAGGTTAACTTTCTCTGCCTCGTTCCGGTGTCGGGTCTGCTATTTCTCTGCTTTGCATCTTGCAGGCAGTGTCAGTTATATTTCCTGCCTATGACATGTGTAGCTGGCTCTGGTGAGACCCTGATTTGTCCTGCTGCGTTTAGCTATTTTTGCCCGTGTCTGTTCATTCCTCTCTTCTTGCCCCCGACTCTGTGTCCCTGTGTGTGTTTGGATTCCCCGGTACTCGACTCTGATTTGGCTCTGACCTGATTCTGCCTCTTCCTTCTGGTTCTTCTGCTACGGATCGTTACTGACCTTTTGGCGCTCCTCTGATTCTGTGTTTGGGATTCCCCTTGGTACTACGCTACTGTCTGGTATCCACCCGGCTTGTCTGACTATTCTGCTGCCACCTGGTGGTAGCCTCGCTGAAGTTCTGCTGGTCAGCTCTGAGCAGTATTTCAGCTCACTCTCTCCATTCTGCTGCCATCTAGTGGAGTTTGCATTTACCTGCAGTGCTGCAGCGTAACCTTTATCATGTTCATACTCCGGGCAGCTTCTGCATTAAAGTGTCACGGATGTGTCAAATGCTGCAGACCATTGCACTGCATATGTCTGCAGAAGGTCTTGGTTGTTTGCTTTTCAGACTAGTGGACACCTCCCCTGATGCTAATGACCACACCTGGACCTGGGTGTTTATAATTCCCTACTTCCTGTTGGGAGTTGCAGGTGATATTTTCTATTTGCACTTCTCTGTTGAGACTTGGAGCTCTAGCAGTCTGCTAGCATCCTCTTGGAGTCTGAATGGCATCGCTGTTTCTCTCTCAGTCTACTCAAGCTAAGTGCCCCCCTAGTTTCATTTATCCTTGCTGTCTTTCCTGGGATTGACTAGCGTTCATCCTGTCCTTCCCGATTCAGAGCTTATTGTCAGGGTCACAAAGGGTCTAGGTATCCCAGTCAGCGATAGGTGCGGAATCTATATAGGGCTGGTAGGAAAGACAGGGTGACACTAGATAAGTCTAGGGGTCTCCACTTCCCCATTCCCTAGTGTTTGGTTCCCCTTCCCTTATCCATTTGTGTTGCACTTAGTCTGTCCTACACTGTGAGTGACAGGAAGCCACCTGCTTTCTTCTTAGAACAAATAGTGAAAAAGCCACCAACTTTTCTTGAAGCTCCAAATCCTATTCTAAATATCAAAACTCCTCAAAAACATGGTGGTTCTGCTCAGTTTCTGCTCTGAAAACACTATAAAAAAACTCTTATGTGCACATAACACCTGAGGGCATCTGCACACTACATCTTTAAGACCCTGGAGCACCAGCCAAGGTTTGGCTAGGGAATGCCGAGTTGGGAAAAAACAGTGGCAAATTTTCTGTTTTTTTGCAAGTTCTTTTTTCTGTTATTCATAAACTGTAGCTAGCATGTGGCTTCCTAATGGAAGCTGCCTGCCAAATGAACATGATATTTCTTTTAACCACTTTACAGTTTCTCAAACCTGAAGCAGTTTAAAGAAGTAACAATAGATTGAACGTGTGCACAGCAATGTTGTTTTCACATTGCTGTTCATTTGTTCATTTTTTATGGCAGTTTTTCTGTGCTTTTTCAGGCAGTTTCCAAGTAGAATCTACCTGAAAAAGACATCATGACCATATACCCTTAAGGTACCTTCACACATAACGATATCGTTAACGATATCGTTGCTTTTTGTGACGTAGCAACTATATTGTTAAGGAAATCGTTATGTGTGACAGCGAACAACGATCAGGCCCCTGCTGGGAGATCGTTGGTCGCTGAGGAAAGTCCAGAACTTTATTTCGTCGCTGGATCTCCCGCTGACATCACTGGATCGGCGTGTGTGACGCCGATCCAGCGATGTCTTCACTGGTAACCAGGGTAAACATCGGGTTACTAAGCGCAGGGCCGCGCTTAGTAACCCGATGTTTACCCTGGTTACCAGTGTAAATGTAAAAAAACAAACACTACATACTTACCTTCAGCTGTCTGTCCCCGGCGCTCTGCTTCTCTGCACTCCTCCTGCATCCTGGGTCAGCGCCGGCCAGCCGGAAAGCACAGCGGTGACGTCACCGTTCTGCTTTCCGGCTGACCGGCGCTGACAGTGCAGATGAAAGCAGAGCGCCGGAGGACAGACAGCTGAAGGTAAGTATGTAGTGTTTGTTTTTTTAACGTTTACGCTGGTAACCATGGTAAACATCGGGTTACTAAGCGCAGCCCTGCGCTTAGTAACCCGATGTTTACCCTGGTTACCGGGGACTTCGGGATCGTTGGTCGCTGGTGAGCTGTCTGTGTGACAGCTCTCCAGCGACCAAACAGCGACGCTGCAGCGATCGACATCGTTGTTGGTATCGCTGCAGCGTCGCTGAGTGTGAAGGTACCTTTAGACTACTTTGACACTTGCCGTGTTTTTTGCGGGTCTTTTTTGTGGGCCATATTGCTGTAATTTTGATGGCCTGCCGCAATAAATGTTCTCCGCTCACTGTTTTTCTGGTTTGGAAAAATAGGGGGGAAAAAAGGAAGTTATCAATAAAAATTTTTAAAAAACAGGAAATTGTCAAGGAACAATAAAGAAAAAAAATCCAGTGACATTTTCTTCTGGTCTTCACAGTGTGCAGAGCTCTGTGTCCTTTGTTGCAAACTTTGGATTTCGCTTTTCTGAACGAAAAATGTCGAGTCGTTTTAAAGATGATGTGATTCTGTGTTGGTTGCTTAACCAGCATTTAGAGCATGAGCAAAGAGCAGCAGCAGCAGCTGACACTTGCACCAATTCTGTCGCAGCGTTCGTGGAAGCGTCATTTCCATATGCTATACGTGACCTGCGACAGCACCCGGAGAAATTCTTCACATTCTGCCGTATGTCCGTAGCTACTTTTGATTTGCTGTTGTCAGAGGTGTGGCCCTGGTTTACATTCAATGATACCAGAATGCGTCCCTGCGTATCTCCGGAACAGCGGCTTATTGTGACATTGAGGTAATTACAACCTTATTTTAAATAACTAATTTTGGATTTTAATGTTTCATATAGATTACTGATGTCAGCCACCCCCTTTTTAAAATTACAGATTCCTTGCAGGCAACTCTTTCTCGGCACTTCATTTTGAGTTCCTGTTAGGGATTACTACAATGTCCAAGATAGTTGCACAAACCTGTTTGGTATTGTGGGAGCGCCTAAAGGAAATTGTTATAGCAGCGGACTTCCAAGCAAACGCACAGTTTCCACACTGTATCGTTAGATGGGAAGCATATCCGGGTTAAAAAAACGACCTTCTCTAGCTCAAAATTTTTCAATTATAAACATTTTTTTTCTATTATACTAATGGCTATTGCTGATGGCAATTATAATTTTGTAATGGTCAGCATTGGGGCTTATGGAAGCACATCTGATGCAAGGATCTGGAGTAGCTCTCGATTGGAGTACCATTTGAGGAACAATCAATTAAATGTCCCTGAACCTGATGCATTACCGGACTACTCTGACCACCAATTTCCATATGTCCTGGATGCTGATGAGGGTTTTGGACTCTCCCCAAATGTTATGTGGCCATTTCCCCGACGATCTTTAAATTCCTGGAAGAAGATCTTTAATTATAGACTTACTAGAGATTGAAGGTACGTTGAGTGTGCCTTTGGGATCCTGTCGGCAAAGTGGCGTGTACTCATGAGCTGCATGGAAGTAGGACGAGAGAATGCAACAAATATTGTTAAGGAGTGTGTGATGTTACATAATTTTGTTAGACGGCATGAAGTGTTATGATCTGGTGATTAAGGAGCGACATGCGTCTAGCTCTGAGCAGGTGGCAACTATAATGACCGCAGTCCCTAAGCTCAACACAACACTAGAAGTAGCCGTGGAATGCTCCTAACTCTGCCTAGGCATCTCGTCACAGCCTAAGAGCTAACTACCCCTAAAGATAGAAGCAGGAAAACTATCTTGCCTCAGAGAAAATCCCCAAAGGATAGATTAGCCCCCCACAAATAATGACTGTGAGAGGAGAAGGAAATGACATACGTAGTATGAAACAAGATTTAGCACAGGAGGCCACTTCTAGCTAGATAGAAAATAGTACAGGACAGAACGCTGTGCGGTCAGTAATAAAAACTAGAAAAAGTCCACCGCAGAGAAATGCAAAAATCTTCACACCTGACTAAAGGTGTGGAGGGCAAACTCTGCTGCCCAGAGCTTCCAGCTTAACTGAATAGATCCATACTGAAAAGCTGGACAAATGAACAAAAACAAAGAAAGTGCTGAACAACAAAGTCCACAACAAGAGAACCGCAAAAGGACAAGCAAGGACTTAGCTTTGATGAACTGGTCAGAGTGTCAGGAAAGTCCTAAGAGCAATGACTCCAGGCAGGAACAATAGACAACTGGCATTGAATGAGGGATAAGGCCAGACTAATATAGCCGAGCCAGAAAGACGATCAGTGAAAACAGCTGCTGAAGCTAAATCCAAGAAGCAGCCATACCACTCAAAACCACAGGAGGGAGCCAAAGAGCAGAACTCACAAAAATGCTACTTACAACCACCGGAGGGAGCCCAAGAGCGGAATTCACAACAATGAAAGTAACCAAGAACTCTTGCTTTCTGTGGAATCTCCATCGGACAACACAATCAACCCCTCAGATTAGCAAGTTAATTTTGGTCGACCTGCTGCAGCTGCAATTGCAATTCGAGAGGTTTTTGCAGATTACTTTGTGTCTTCCCAGGGAGCCGTCTCCTGTCAGCAGGCGGCCATTTCATCAAATGAATATTAAAAACTAAGGTGTGGATTGTGGCAGCTGATTTCCCTGGACTTACATATCGCATTGAAAAAACACTCACAAAGTTACTTTGCTAAATGTTATTAATTTAACAAAAACCAAACATTTCCAACGTGGCCTTAAAAAAAAGGCCTTTGTAATTACAACAGGTCAGCTTGCAATTCCATTCACATATTAAGGAAATTGGGGATGTCATGGTCAAGCATCCCCGTCTGGGAATACTCTGAAGATTGAGGAGTGCTACTAACACTAGATGAGCCCTGAAATTGCAATGTGCCCCCGGAAGACTGTGGCAGAGTTGCAGTAGCCTGAAGCTGCATGAAAGAATCGCGTACTCTATGCCTCATTGGCTGCTTAAACCCATCAATAGCCTCCTCCAAATCAATCGGATGGGGTTCATGAGAACATATGTAGATGACACTGTTGATCATGCTAATGCAGCTCTGCTTGTTTTCCGGGAGCACATTGCGAAAATATGATCTGAAGCTCCTTAATAGCTCCTCCTCTGGGCCTTCTGTTTTTTTTTCTTAAAAATTCAAGGATCTCTTGGGATGTCTCAGATGGAGGCATCATTTCTAGGGCAGCAGCAGAAGCAGTAGCAGCAGCTCTCCTCTTCACACGGCTCCCTCCACTTGTACTTGGCTGAGATGTCCACACTGACCACCCTTTCTGCATGACATTCTGAACTCTCTTCTGCAATCAGACTTGTTTTCCTTGACTCAAAAGAAGTACCAGTACTCGCACCACTGCTGCTAGACTGCTGCTGCTGTGATTATGTGGACTCTGCCGGTAGACTTTCTTCAGTTCTGAAAATGAGAACAGACAATTTAAGTGGCTAGACAACAAACATCAACATGGAGGGTACATATATATATGTATGTATACTTACTCAGGCATGGCAAGTACAGATATTGATGCTGTTTTGTAAATCTGTATGGCTTCTTTTCTTTACCAACAGCCTCTCCAGACCTCTCTCTCTCTCTCTGCTTTTGCCTTTAATTCTCTTTTTAATTGGTCCCTGGCAGATCCCCACTTGGTCTTAATGGATTTCACTGTAGTGGAAGAAAAAACGTAACTCAATTTTACACTTTTTAAATTGTAAACAGCAAGTATATCATGTCATGTGCTGAGTACTTACATATAAAGTCTTGCTCCTTGTCATCTGCGCGCTGCCAGCGGTTAGGGATGAGGGATTGAGCCACATTCTCCCTGACCCGCTCTTTCATGTCCCAGTCGTGATAGCTCTCACTCCTGGAATCCCAAATGCAGGGATGATCCTGAGGCAGAAAAAGGGGAGTGATCAGTAATAGCATATTTTGGGAAATAAAACAGCATTTAAATAACATGACTAATCCGCAACCCCGCTTTTGCACACTTTGCCAAACCCCTCTTTTGCACTCTGCAACCCCGCTTTTGCACACTCAGCCTACCCTTCATTTGCACTCTATGCAACCCCTCTATCTTTTATCACCCCCCATCCCTGTTTGGCCCCCATCACAACAAAAGACAACAGTAACCACCGTCTCCCATAACTGCAGCCTCCCCTACACTCCTCTACAACAAAGGAGGGGGGGGCTTTTCAGCATCCCTTCATTCCTGAACGAGAACAATGATTCTCTCCCGATACATCTTGTATCTTGTCTCTCTGCAAGAGTGTAGTGATAAACAGGAAGTACATGGGAGTGTCCTATAAAAATACGGTGTTCTTCACGGTGTACCGCAAAATCAACATACTGGGCAAGCTTCTGTTGTTTTTGCGGCCCCATTCATTTTCAATGGGGGCCGTGTAAACAAGCCGTGAAATAATATTGAACAAAATAGAAATTTTTTCACGGCCTTAAATATGGCCCTCACAGCCATACGGCGCGCCTACGATTTTTTAGCGGCCTGTTTTTGCGGCCCAATAGAAATCTATTGGGGACACAAAAACGGGCCGCAAAAACATGGCAAGTGTAAAAGCAGCCTAAGGCTGTTCACCCACAAAAAAAACCAAGCATTGAATTTGAAAAAATAAAAACGCAGCAAATGTTTGTCGATATGTGTATGTACTTTTAAGATTAATTTTATTTAGTGTTTTAGATTTTACTAAATATTATCAGAGAATAAGATAATATTATACTTTTCTATTAATATTTTATTATATAGATAATTGTTAAAAACCTATATGTAAATGAGGGAATTTTTTTTTGTATGAGAGATAACATTTACCCAAAGATGAAGAGGGGAAATTTTCAGGTCAACTGTTTTTTTAAGCTATTATTTCTGGAAAAATTATATCCTGAAGTAATGTTCGCTGGTATTAACTAATAGTTTCAAGAGCAGTGATAAATATAACTCTGCTCTATCAGATTAAAATCCCATGGTGAGTTTTTGACGATGAGTATTTTCAAAGTGACTAAAAACGCAGTGTATTACAGTTCTAGCAAAGTGGATGGGATTTATAGAAATCTCATGCCCACTGCACACTGTGCAACGTCAACTGACCTGCAGTAAGTTTTTGAAATCCGCAATATGTTAATTTGTATTGCAGGAACGTTGAGTTTTATGTTTAAATTTTCCCCATAGAATGGCATTAGATGTAGAAAATCCACAGGTAAAACACATGGGTGTTTTAGTGTATTTTCACTGCAAAAATGCACTAAAAACACATAAACATACATAACTAAATCAATAAAGTTTTGTCAAAGCCAAAACTATGTCAAGTCCATCCGTTCAGCTATCCGTCTATCCCTAATCATTATTGTGTATAGTCTCTCCAGTATCCAAGGCTGCATTATAATGAGGGTAATCTTGGCTACTGCCTCGGACCCGAGCCTCCTGTGGGGGGTGGGGGTGGTTGGGGGTTACATGGCCAGATTGCCCTTATTATAATGTTTTGTGCACCATCATCAGTGGAGTGACTCTAACCTAAGGCTGGTTTCAATTAATGCTGGATAACCTACCTTTTACATTTGTAGTCTTTTAGCCCGGGAAAGACATGTTTGATAAATATTAGGTTTAGGGTCCCATCAAAGAAAGGTCACCTTGTCATGGCTGGTGGGTTCACATGAATTGGCCAATTTATGCGGTGAGTACCTTCATCTTATACGTATATTTTATGTAGCATTAATACAGTCTAAATTTCATATATACAAAGTTTGCTCATGTTAGTGATACAGAGGCTACTGTATTATTTTATTTGTATCTATCTATCTGGACCGCTATCTATCTTTCCTGATAATGCTTGACACCTAAACTTTCGTACACAAATGGCAGATTACCACTGTCACTCTTTCTGTGATTGGGGAGGAGAGTGCAAAATAAATTCTGACTAGTTTGAGAAAGAACAACCAAATTACCAACCTAGCAATTGAAAGCATACAGATAATACACAGTAATGTCATTTCTACAGTGCATTCTGCTGAGTGTATATGCCTGAAATTCAAAAAACTGTATTATTCATACATATATGGTAGCATGTCCGGAGACTAAAATGGGCAAGAGTAGTGTAAAAAAAAAAAAATACCGTAATAATAATTTTAAAATTGATGCTCACAGTATTGTGACAGTGGGGAGATATTGTACTCAGTTATGTCTTTGTAAAAGAGTCAATGAAAGTGCAATATAAAATTCTTGCACACAGTTATGTCAGTGCAAGAATAACAGAAAATACAGTGATATCATAGTGGAGGAATAATAAACAGAAAAATTGAAGGTCGCTAAAAACGTTTTCCGAGAGCTAGGAGAGAAGCTGAAGTCTAGGACGCCCAAGGTGGTGTTTTCAGAAATAATTCTAGTGCCATGATCGTCACTAGAAAGGCAGTGGAAGATAAACAAGTGGCTTAGAAATTGGTGATGAAAGGAAGGGTTTCGGTTCATGGAGAACTGGGCTTGTTTATTGATTTTAGGTTCTACTGCTCTGAAGGGCTGCACCTCAAGAATGGCTAAACAGCTGGTAGAGCTTTCAAATTAGGATTGGGGGAGGGAGGGTAGTGGTGCAAAAAAAAGGATACCTTGATTTCCCAAAAATAATACAGGGTCTTATATTAGTTTTTCCTCCCAAAGATTTGTTACAGCTTATTTTCAGGGTATGTCTTATTTTACCACAAACAACATTCAACATTTAATTTTGAACAAAAAAAGAACATTTATTCAAATATAGTCATCACATTCTGGAATATTATCATAACTCTCCAAACCTTGAATTCCATTGGGAATTTCTTGTGACTCTATTTCCTTTAGAACTATTTTCCCCAATTTCTCATTTCTAGAAATAGTGCTTTGCTTAAATATACACCTCTTGTAGTGCCTCTGCTCGTAGCGCATTGAAAATGCAACTGTCAATGATTTTATCCCATGAATTCTTCACTCAAGTCGCAACCTCTTGCAGTCTAGGCATCATAAAGTTTCCACATTAATTTCTCTCCATTAATGTAGTCACTAATTTCCATGTACAAATGGTCCTTGAATGGATTTTTATTGACTGGCATCACTCCTGTCACAGGCACATTACGTGTTGTCAGGTCCTTTGGCATTGCAGATGCTCTCTTCCATGTTCCACAGCATCCAGGTAAAGCTGTTTGCTCCCTCAGTTGACCAGAAGAGCAACAGCACTCTAATATAATGGACTCAGGAGTGGAGTGACTCTATCGAGACTACTCGATCTGTGTGTGACAGCCCAGCACTTGCCAATCCTTATTATTTTGGGTCTCATGGGGTATTTTGAGTGTAATTCTTTTGGGGAGGTGTGGGAGTGGTGGAGATGGTGTTCCACTCTCTAACACCCCAAGTGGTTTAATGTATTTTATAGTTATGTATGTTATCTGAAAACAAAACTTTCTAGGGCTGCAGTATAATTAGACAGGGTTAATTGTAATGGCTGGCCCCTATTGGGGAGGGGGATCTCCGAATTCTTGTCAAGTTCAGGAAGTGTCGGTTCAGTTAGATGGAGTGTGGTGGCATGCTAGCAGTGGTCATATGCAGTAGGCTGCCAAGGCCAACATAAGCCTGTTACTTAGGGCACTGGATTGCCATAGAACCCTTCTGGGCGAATACAGCTGTCGGGTCTGGGACCTCGAGAAGGACATCGGGGCCTTTGGGCGCACTAAGCCTGTGATGCTGCAGGGGAAGATAGACTCAGACTCTCAGAGGCGGGAGGTAATGAAATCCAGGTGCACTGACTTCAGGGGAGAAGAATTCCTAGCTCTGGAGAAGATAGCAAGAGGGATGCTCTACCCAGACCAAGAACTAGTAACCTGTTGTGCCCTATCCTATGTGCTTCATTGTAATGACTGTAAACTGCTCACTAAAAGTTTGACTGTTATAAAGTATTCGGTGTCCACTGGATTGTGTGCTGCAAAGCTTCTGGAAGACGAAAGTCTGGAACCAATGGAGGCCCATGGGCCACAAGTAAATGTGATGCACCCCACATTCAGCAGCACATCGGGACTGGGACACAATTTTCCTGTAGGGTGAAAGAACGTGAAGAATCAGCAGTTTGTCCACGACTACCTCGCTCAGGCACCTTACATTTGTCTGCTTTGCTTGGTGAATAACCTATCTATCCTGCTGCATTCTATTGCTAATTGATTTAACTTTTTTTTACATGTATAGCTGCCTGAGCACTATTTAAATGTATTTTTTATGAACAGTAACTAGGGCTTAGTTTTGGAGTATGGTTTATATTTCGAGCATCCTCAAAACTCCTGAATAATCATGCTAGGATTTATTTATGGCAAAACAGGGTAGATAAAGCAGAGAGTGAGAGACAGTAGAGGCCAGTGAGGATATAGAGGGGGCTGGGACTAGCAAGGAAAGTGGTGAGGTGATTAGGAGCAATAAATATGCTAATAGTATCAAACATCTATTGTCGAATGCAAGAAAGTCTTGCAAACAAAATGAATGAATTGGAGATTCTTATGTCAACTGCATGGCGACATTGGGAGGAGCCGGGACAGTGTAGACACAGTATGGAGAAATATCCATGGGGCTGACAATAATGGTAAGCTACTAACTGGAGTTTGCTGTTAGCCTCAGAGGAGATCTCATATACGGTAATGTATATTTATGTATAAATATGTGTGTGAGTTGTCAGACTGTGAAATCTTCTACCACAATAGGTAATAATAGCAGATACTATAGAAACATGTAAAAAAAAAGGGCTACATGCAATTCTCACAACAGAATAGTTCAATCCAGGAAGGACCGCCAAAACAATGAGGTGTCAGGTTATACAGCATACTAAAGTCAGTGGAAAGGGAAACAGAGAAAGATATAAGCATAGAAACACATAGTTCCGCATCTTTCAAACAAGTATATTAGACTATGCCAGAGATTGATTCACAGCTACACTGATCAGTAGTACAATGCAATTTCCTCCATGCCTCTGTTGCTTCTGTGTGCTACCCAAGGAAAGAAAAGCAGGGATCCTGTTCTGTGTGTGCAGAAAGCATCATAGCAGAATGTCTTCACCCACTAGCTCAGAGACAATTGCAAACTAGAGATTTTGCCTGCCAAGGGTAAAATTGATGAAAAATGCAGTATGCAAGGCATATAATGGTCAGAAATAGTGTTATTCCTAATGTACATACAGATATGATGGCTTAGGCTACTTTCACACATCAGGTTTTCAGTGTCAGGCTAAATCCAGCGAATGTTGGAAAAACTGGATCCGGCACAGATTGTCAAAAACTGATGCGACAGATCCGTTTTTTTGACGGATCCAGCTAGCCTATCTAGATTATTGGATAAAAAAAAAATTGGAGCATGCTCAGTTTAAAAAACCGGATCAGGCCACCGGGTCCGCCTTTTTCCGGATCCGGCACCTTCCGGCTCCCATAGACTTCCATTGTAGCAAACAGCCGAAAGCGCCGGATCCGGTGCTTCAGGCTTTTTCGCCGGAGACAAAAAACGTTGCAGTGGACGTTTTTTTCAAGAAACCGGAAGCGGCAGATTTGCCGGATCCGGCAAAAACCGGACGAAACGCAATGTCATCCGGTGCAATCCGGCACTAACACAAGTCTATGGGAAAAAACCTGATCTGGCGGCAACATTCGCCTGATCCGGTTTTTTTTAATTTAGCCGGATTTAGCCTGACGGCGAAAACCTGCTGTGTTAAAATAGCCTTATTCTGAACTTACTTGAAAGTATAGTAGTTACCCTTTAAAAATGCATCAGTTTATTTTATGTCATGTTTCCAATAGTTCTAATTTTTTACAACCGGCAGCATGCTAAGATATGGCATTTCTTCACAAAATCCATCTTCTGTTCACAAATTGTATTAAAGAGAAAAACCAGTAAATAAATATATTTTCATTCTTTGATGCCATACTATTAGCTGTCATGGTTAGGACATGGTTGATGTCCTGTTCTCTCAGGGTTAATTTTGATGGCCTTCTTTTGGATCTGGGAGGGGTATTTATACTCAATCCAGACTAGGATTCCCTGTCAGCTATACTTTCGTGTGCCTGACCCCTGGAGTGTGTGCCTGGTTTGCAATTGTTTTGCTTGCTCTCTGTGCTTTACTCGGCTTGTTTGTTCTTTTGGATCTCTGACCTCTGGCTTCCCTTCTGACAATCTCCTGTCTCACCCCTATGGTAGCTCGTGATCTCCTGTCTCTGATCTTAGCTTGTTTGACTACTCTCCTGTGTTTATCGTCTCCTCTGCACCCCGGTGTCTGGCTCCACCCCCGACCACCTCCTACTCTGTCACATAGTTCAGGTCCTGGTTGTTACCTGGTTAGTTACTCGGCACTTTGCTCAGCTCCCTTGCTGCTGTGTGCAGCTCTCCCCGCAGCAGTAACACCCAGGAGTCGTGACTCGTGACATTAGCACTGTGCTGGGGATTGGTTTCATCAATCCCCAGGACAATGCCCCAATTTTATATAGTATAGTATTCATTATTTAATTTTGTTGAGTAGAGTTCGCTTTGTTAAGAGTTCCACTGAGAACTGTCGGGAGGATTTTTATCTTCATAAGATACAAAGTGTGTTATGATATAAAATCCAGATCCATGGAGCTTAGACATTATTTTGTGTCAACGGCCACTCTAAGCTGAATGTGCCTGCCCTCGTCAGATCGCAAATGCTAAGCAGCTTGAGGCTGGGCAAGTACCAGCATGGGAGACTGGCTGGGAATCCCTGGTACCGTTGACGTGCCTTTTTACGGCCTTACTAACTATGTTACTATTATTGTATCATAGAATTATTAGGTTCTGTAGAAGGATGTAGATCTGGGGATTTATTATGATGGAATATAGGCTGAACTGGATGGACAAATGTATTTTTTTCGGCCTTACTAACTATGTTACTATGTTACTATACAGTAGATGCTTAGTTGTAGGACATGCAAGAAACCAGACTAAAAGAGGCGTAAATAGTGTGAGATTTGTTTAGAAAAGGGAAACAAAAAAATCATAAAAGGAGGTTCATCAAGTATGGGTATGCAAGAATAGGCACAACACCAATGTATGGGATGGAAATTCTCCTGCTCTCCCTACTCTTCAGCTGTGTGGGCCAATGTCAACTAGGAGAATAAATATCAAGAACATGGAGGGATTTGTAAGGAGTACCCCTCAATCAACAGCAAAGTTGTGATTGCAAGAACATCCAGTGGTGGGACAAGTCGGGAAGTAGATGGAATTTTATTGATAAGTCTCGAAGAACTCCTTGTTCTTGGAGACATCAATAAAATTCCATCTATTTATACTACCTTGTTCTTTCCACTGGATGATCTTGTGCCTTTTGTCCTGGAGATCGAGAGATTGTCTTGCCACAAGCCTCCATGTTATTGACAGTAGATGCTTAGGGGCTGACACCAAATTCTAGAAATAGGTTCCCATATT
The DNA here is from genome assembly GCF_032444005.1 of Ranitomeya imitator. Lineage (NCBI taxonomy): Eukaryota > Metazoa > Chordata > Amphibia > Anura > Dendrobatidae > Ranitomeya > Ranitomeya imitator. The sequence goes on from NC_091284.1 coordinate 93,602,031, forward strand.
GTGAATATGTTACAGATTTGTGAAATATCCATTTCATATTACAGTAGTAGTGTTGTAAATCAGATTTCGTTAACGTTATGTCTCACTAGTGAGGTGGATATTTTAAATCCTTGGTTAAGATAGGCAGCAGTTATGCAGCACGGACAGATGACGTTGGTGCAACAGAGATCCAAGTGCAATAATGGAAGCTGTTCTGGCAGACCAGCATGAGAAGGAGCAAGCAAGAACCAATGAAGCAGAATTCAGATTATGGCCACATTCGTAACAGAGTTGCAATAAACAAGGGAGCAGAGGAGATTTTGTATTTTGGAGCTGGTAAAGCAGAGCTGAGTTGCACAGGAGGGTCAAATGTGAAGCGGATCTGGCAATGTAGGAAAGTTAATCATGAAAAATTTATTATAAATATATAAAGTGACAAAGAACATGGTCATAAATAGGGAATCATGTGGAAACATACAGCATGGAAGCTAAGAGCAGGGTGGCGCATACTGCGTAATATACAGAGTAGTACCAACTAAAACGCATCAAGCCAAATGTATACAAAAATCCATACTGACAGTAAAAAGATAGCAATTAATCAAAGTTGGAAACATGCCATATGGAGCAATAGAGTAAACATACCAATATATACGCAGGACACCACGCCGACTCAGACCCACCCCGCGCGCGTTTCGGTATAATCCTTCCTCAGGGTACCGAAACGCGTGTCGGAGTGGGTCTGAGTCGGAGTGGTGTCCTGCGTATACTGGTATGTTTACTCTATTGCTCCATATAGCATGTTTCCAACTTTGATTAATTGCTATCTTTTTACTGTCAGTATGGATTTTTGTATACGTTTGGCTTGATGCGTTTTATTTAGTACTACTCTGTATATTACGCAGTATACGCCACCCTACTCTTAGCTTCCATGCTGTATGTTTTCACATGTTTCCCTATTTATGACCATGTTCTTTGTCACTTTATATATTTATAATAAATTTTTCATGATTTGCATTCACTTTGGACTATGGCACTAGTTTTATTCAGTGGTTTTGTCTCTAGTAAGGCTTGATACATGGGATGTTTCCCTCTATTAGCATGATTTTGTATATATACTATTGCCTGCTGTGGTTGCTTTATTTTCAATGTAGGAAAGTTATCATAGAAAAAAAACTGGGGATACAAAACTGAGTTGCAAATCCATTTGTGTTATATGCAAATTTGGTGCAGATTTAAATATATTTTAAACTATTATTGCTATAAAATATTGTATGCACAAAATGACATGTTAATAAGTGGACATTCATTTAGGGTTTATTCACATGTTGTGGCCATGTGGTGTGTTTTGCTGTGATTTTCTGATATTGTGGGAAAAATGCTTTAGTTTTATCTCAATTTCAGAAAATCATTGCAACAACCATGGAGGTCGATAAGTGAATAAACCCTTCCATTATGTTTTAGATTGACTGGTTACTGTTTTATTCAGAAACTAAAAGTGATTTTTTTAATAATAGGCTAACGGGGATATTCTTGAGTTTAAATACCTAAATTACCCTAAGGAAATAAGATATTCCCCATATATCTGTCATCCGTGGACATGCATGCAAGCAAAGGATAATGCTGCTACAACTAATTATAGGAAAGTGATGGTGGGAAATATCCATTACTTATTCATGTTTAATCTATGGATCATAGGCATAAATATGCAGTAGTATTAATTTTAACAATAGGGTCTGGCTCCAGACAAGTTGTTAACTGAGAAATAACATAGGATGACATTTCTTTAGCTTCAACTACAGGAAAACTGGGGCTGCCCAAAGTACAAGCACACAAACATTGCAAATGGCACTATTTCCACATTTTGTGTAGGAAAGGGAAAGAAGCAGCCAGAGCTTTGGCATGATGAATAATTAATACAGCAGCCTGATGTGCTGATAAATAATACATGGGTGGGAAATGGCACTTGGTTCTCCTTCCTCCATCCAAGCATCATCCACTTATCCAGCACAGGGCAGGAACATATTTGTTTTTCATGGCTACCCTGTACAATGTGCATCATACTGTAATAACACAGTGAAACACTAAAAGTATTAAGTCACTGAGAAGCTGGAAAATGCAATCTGGCCAAGTCCTTAAACTGAAGATAAATTTTCACTGTCAAATTTTGAGTGCGTCACCTGTACTAAAATATAGTAACGGTGACATGCACTACATCTGCAATCGGGCTATATACTATTGATCCCTCCCATCATTCTTCAACTAGATTAAATCTGGAAATAGAGACATATGAACCTAAGGCTAAGTACAGTGATCCAATCATTTTCACTAAGCACAGTAAATGCATACTTGTTGGAAATATATAGAATTAATCGAACATAACTGTTATGTATGTAACTCACTCATACACGGGTAACAGGAATGATAAAGCCATCAACACAAAGAAGCCGCACCCACACCCTACTAGACCCTGTATATCTATCTATATTATTATTTATTATTATTATTATTATTATGTATTTATATAGCACCATTGATTCCATGGTGCTGTACATGAGAAGGGGTTACATACAAGTTACAGATATCACATACAGTAAACAAACTAACAATGACGGACTGATACAGAGGGGCGAGGACCCTGCCCTTGCGGGCTTACATTCTACAGGATTATGGGGGAGGAGACAGTAGGTTGAGGGTTGCAGGAGCTCCGGTGTTGGTGAGGCAGTAGCTTCGATAGTGATGAGGCGGCAGCGGTGTCAGTGCAGGCTGTAGGCTTTCCTGAAGAGATGAGTTTTCAGTTCCGTTCCGTTCCGTTTCAGGTTCCGTTCTCAGGTTCTATATAATTGTCTAAGGGGTACTTCCGTCTGTTTGTCTGTCTGTCGCGGAAATCCCGCGTCACTGATTGGTTGCAGCTAGGGTTGAGCGACTTTTACTTTTTTAGGGTCGAGTCGGGTTTCGCAAAACCCTACTATCTCAAAAGTCGAGTCGAGTGAAATCGGCCGATTATCGCGAAAAGTCGGGGATCGACCGAAACACGAAACCCAATGCAAAGTCAATGGGAAATCTCTCTCTCTCTCTCCCTCTCCCCCTCTGTCCCTGAACAGAAAAGCTGGTGTTACACATTGCAAATCGCTACAGCGCCCAAGCGAGAAGATGGCGATAGGCGTGCACGCCCCTAAGACCTATGTCATCACTCTGCCCACGCTCCTTCATTGGCTGAAAAAATGGCACCAAACGCGTCATACGAAACGCGACTTTGGCGCGAAGATCGCCGACCGCATGGCCGATCCCACACTAGGATCGGGTCGGGTTTCATGAAACCCGACTTTGCCAAAAGTCGGCGACTTTTGAATTTGTTCGATCCGTTTCGCTCAAGCCTAGTCGCAGCCAAAAAATTAAAAAATTGTGCTATTCTCACCTTTTGCTATCCACCAATACGCGCGATGCTGCCGCCAGCTTCCATTCCCAGTGATGCATTGCGAAATTATCCAGATGACTTAGCGCTCTCGCTTCGGTGGATGCCGGAGGGTGAGTATATAACTATTTTTTATTTAAAATTTTTTTTTTACAGGGATATGGTGCCCACGCTGCTATATACTACGTGGGCTGTGTTATATACTGCGTGGGCTGTGTTATATACTGCGTGGGCTGTGTTATTTACTGCCTGGCTGCTATATACTACATGGGCAGTGTTATATACTGTGTGGGCTGTGTTATACAGTATACTACGTGGCCTGTGCTATATATTGCGTGGGCTGTGCTATATATTACGTGGGCTGTGCTATATACTACGTGGCTGCTATAAACTACGTGGCTGTTATAAACTACGTGGCTGTGCTATATACTACATGGCTGTCTGTTATATACTACGTGGCTGTGTTATATACTACGTGGCTGTGCTATATACTATGTGGCTGTGCTAAGCGCGACGTATATACATACATATTCTAGAATACCCAATGCGTTAGAATCGGGCCACCATCTAGTACTAGATAATCCCTAACCACACAACTAACAACAACACCTCAGACCTGGCTCCCTAAAAGGCCATGGAGGGGTTTCTTGTACTTCTTGAAGGACCAGAGAATTGTGGTCATTGTATACTTATAAATGTAGCCAACAAAGAAAATCAGTGAGAGGTGAAAAGAGAAAATGGAAAATATCTGAAGTGAAGCAAACCAAGAAAAACAAAGCAAGGACAAAAGAACCATCAGTATTTGAACAGTGACAAATCGGGCTCAACACAGAGGCAAACAGACCACACAGCAAAAGGTCACGGAATCGAGTCCCGAAATCGAGCCATGACAATAACATTGTTTCTTGGACCTGTGTCTTTTTTTCATCTCCATTTGCCCCTTTGTGCTTCCAGCTTCACATAGCAGAATGGGCAGTCCTATTCTTAAGGCAGGTGCAGATGGCTATAGATTATCTCATTCAAGAGAATCAGGACTATTAAGCAAATTACACTCTGATAAACATTTGATCAGAGTGTCAGCATAGTGTGATTCGATTCTCTCAGATGAGGAGAAAATGGAGAAAAAAATGTCATCTTCTGCATTCTGTATGGCTGCGAAATTCGGACTACACTCAGATGTCATGTTTCCTATACACTCATTAACTTACATGGCTGAGGGCGATCCATATATCGGATCAAGCTCAGACATGCATAATTTTTTTCCTAGAACAGACACTTTGGTCCGGGTGCTATCCAATGTTTTGTCGGATCACACTTGAACCAAAAATACTCTCGTCTGCACCTGCCCTAATATATTTTCCAGCAGCTGGCTTCTCCTCAGTGCTCCATATACCCCCCTCCTGTGTGCTCTTGACTAGCCTCACCTCCCTGAATTATCATTAACTAACCTAATACCAACTAGAGAGTACGTAGAGCCTAGAGGAGCTACCATTGCAAGTGATATTGGCAGATTTAAAAATGAGCTATGTTGGTACAAATTATTAAATATATGTATTGAAAGGTGGGAGTTGGACAAGTAATGGATGAGAGGTATATGTGTAACACCTCAGGTGACCGATTGTTACAGTGATATTGCCTTCCTTTTGTGAAGGGTAATATGCTTGTAGGCAAGGGGGATCCTCTTTGCCAGGTAAGGCACCCACACACAACACATTCCAAATCCAGGCGAGGAGGGGGAGCTCTGAACCCGGATTTGGGGGAGCTTCCCTCAGATATATGCATCCTGGCCTGGAGGAGGAGTTAGAGAGTTGGTCCAGGGAGACAAAGAGAGAGTCAGTCGGAGAGAGACAGTGGACAGAGAAGGAAGTCTGGAACTGAGTGCAGACAGCGGAGCCGTGCAGCCAGGATTGAGCTGCAGCTCCAGGAAGGAAGGAGAACCCAAGGGGTTGAATGTGGTGGAGCTACTGAGGGAAGGAGCAGAGGAGAGATAAAGGGCTCAGAGGGGAACTGCGACCGGGCACCCTCAGAGCCAGAACACAGCAACAGGGCACCAGGAGCCCGAGGTTGTGTCGCTCTCCAGGACGCACGACAGAACTGGAGGGCTAAGAACTGTATGTGATTTGCCCACACCATACCTGAAGACGCAGCAGCACCTGAAGGGCCCGGGTCATGATAGAGACCCTGTAAAATGGCCCAAGCTGCCCTCCATACAGGTACCTGTCCCAGGACAGGGGAAAGAAGGGGTACCTTGCCAGCAAGCTTCAGGCAGCAGGGACCTCGCACACCAGCGTTAGTAGGAAAGGCTCACAGATCTCAACTGGAAAAGGGATTCATCTATTGCCTCCAGGCCGGCCAGACCACTGCGACACCTGTATCTGGTACCCTGGACTGAGACAGACTGCTACCATCAGTAAACCAGGTAAAGACTATCATACGGTGTCCTTTGTTATTTGTTGGCATACACCATCATTGCCGCCCTCACCTTGGGAGCCCTGGGGACCTCGCTTCACCTGTGGGAAGCGTCACCATCCAGCCGCCATTCCATCTGATGAGCCCACAGGGCAGTGGGGTACTCGGTACTGGGTCTGGTGTTCACAGGGGGATGTCACGGTGGCTGCGACCCGGTCCGTGGCCCTGGGCATCAACGTTAAAAGGGAAAAGTCTTTAAAGGGAATAAAGTTTATGTTCGTGACCCCACCTGTGGTATTTGTCAGTGGGGACCGACGCTGCTTTAAGGGGTCCTCTGGGGTGATGTTATGGCAGCTAGATGGTATAACTTCCCACAGGTGAAGTATATCCCCAGGGCTCCCGGAGTGAAGATGGAAGATGGTGAATGGCGCAGTAAAGAATGAGGTTTGCAGTCTCTTTACCTTGTTTACTGAAGACTTCAGGCAGCCACAGTCCAGGGCACCAGATCACAGGGCAGGCAGGGTCCGGCCGGCTTGGAGGCAAGTTAGGAGTCCCCTTATCCAGATGGAAATCAAAGCCTTCCTCTAGCGCTGTGGTGTTGTAGTCCCTTACTACCTAAGGCTTCAGATAAGGTCCCCACAGATGTTCTCTTTCTCTCTCTCTGTCCCCGTATAGGATAGGACATAACCCATATGACTGGTGACTTGAGTCTGTTTGTAGGGACTCTAGCACGCCCTGGGCTCTAAAGGTGTCACCGTGTCTCCTGGGTATTAGGGCGGACAGGTAACGTGAAGTTCAGCTGTCCTACCGGTCTCTGATGTAAGTCGTAGAGTTACTTACACCCTCGGTGTTCTGGCTACCGGTCTCTGCGCCTCAGAAGGAGGCAGCCTGCTCGTTACTGGTCTCCCCCTGGTATCCTCTCCTGTGCTTTGCTCTCCTGCATGCTCTCTGCAATCAATTCGGCTTTCTGTATAATCTCTTTCCAGGAGCTGCTGCACTGTGGCTACACAGCTCCGTAAGCCCTCTTCTGCCTCAGACTGATCCAGTCTGTTTCCTGGCAAGAACTGTTCTGTCCTTTCCCTCCAAAACTACCATATATATATGGGGAGTCACCTAGTAAATAGGATCAAAAGCACCTCCTGGAAGCCTGGAGTGTGAATGTGTTGCATGCTTGTGGTTACCTGGTTACAGTTATCCCTTCTTGCCTGCAAGCGTAACATCACTCTCCCCATGAGGAAAGCAATGCCACTGTGATGATCAGGACCCTGGGGCACCACACATCACCCTAGGGGACCCCTTTAAGCGGCGTGGGTCCCTACTGACCGAAAATCACAGGTGGCGTCACAAACAATAGACTTTATTCACAATTCCCCTTAAAAGACCGTTCCCCTTTTATTTGACCACCCAGGGCCACGGACCGGGTCAAAGCCACCGTGACATCCCCTTTAAGAGCGACCGGACCTGGTGCCGAGTACCCCACTGCCCAGGCGGGCGACTCATGTCACCTAGGTGCCAAGCCTCACTGATGTAGGATCTGGAGAAGCAGGCTTTTGCATGTATAGTGCTGAAGGGTGTTTTTTAATGGGCCCGGATTTTGGGTGCAGATTTTAGGACTGGTCATAGAGCTGGAAGGGACTGGTCATTCTATTACCTCCAGTTTCAGCATTTGGAATGGGTTTTAAAAGGCAGTTCAGCTGCCTCATTCAGTGTCTGGGAGCAGAGGTGGAAACACCTCTATTGGTGTTAAGGTACCGTCACATTAAGCGACGCTGCAGCGATATAGACAACGATGCCGATCGCTGTAGCGTCGCTGTTTAGTCGTTGTGTGGTCGCTGGAGAGCTGTCACACAGACAGCTCTCCAGCGACCAACGATGTTGAAGTCCCTGGGTAACCAGGGTAAACATCGGGTTACTAAGCGCAGGGCCGCGCTTAGTAACCCGATATTTACCCTGGTTACCATTGTAAATGTAAAAAAAAAAAAAAACACTACATACTTACATTCCGGTGTCTGTCGCGTCCCCCGGCGTCAGCTTCCCTGCATTGTGTAAGCGCCGGCCGTAAAGCAGAGCGGTGACGTCACCGCTGTGCTCTGCTTTACGGCCGGCCGGCGCTGACACAGTGCAGGGAAGCTGACGCCGGGGGACGTGACAGACACCGGAATGTAAGTATGTAGTGTTTTTTTTTTTTTTACATTTACAATGGTAACCAGGGTAAATATCGGGTTACTAAGCGCGGCCCTGCGCTTAGTAACCCGATGTTTACCCTGGTTACCAGTGAACACATCGCTGGATAGGCGTCACACACGCCGATTCAGCGATGTCAGCGGGTGATCCAGCGACGAAATAAAGTTCTGGCCTTCTAGCTCCGACCAGCGATGTCACAGCAGGATCCTGATCGCTGCTGCGTGTCAAACACAACGATATCGCTATCCAGGACGCTGCAACGTCACGGATCACTATCGTTATCATTCTAAAGTTGCTCAGTGTGAAGGTACCTCAAGTCAGATCCTGACAAGCAATGAGTGTGTCGGAATGGGTGAGCCCCGTGCCTCTAAATGGGCTATTTACTTTTATGTTTTCTTTTTGTCCCAGAAAGGCTGTTTTGTTTTGTTAACCTGAATCATTTATAGACACTATTCATTTGTTTTGAACCAAAGAATTGTATCCTTGTGTGTGCACTAGCGTCTAACAGAGAGCTGATCCCTTACAGTATATAATATTCTAAGACTACACTGTGATTTTGGGAATAACCTTTTAAAAAGAATGTGTCTCTTGCCATAAATATGTTTGTTTTTTTTAACCTCCATCTTTCCTGAATGTAAATCTAGTCTGTTCAGCCAACTGAACGTGCTTTTCAACTCTTCTCTGTGGGCATTTTAAGAGGACCATGGACAGTTGGCTTACTAGTAGTGTTGAGCGATACCGTCCGATACTTGAAAGTATCGGTATCGGATAGTATCGGCCGATACCCGAAAAATATCGGATATCGCCGATACCGATATCCGATACCAATACAAGTCAATGGGACATCAAGTATCGGAAGGTATTCTCATGGTTCCCAGGGTCTGAAGGAGAGGAAACTCTCCTTCAGGCCCTGGGATCCATAGGGATGTGTAAAATAAAGAATTAAAATAAAAAATATTGATATATTTACCTCTCCGGCGGCCCCTGAACTCAGCGCGGGTAACCGGCAGGCTTCTTTGTTCAAAATCAGCGCTTTTAGGACCTGAGAATCACGTCCCGGCTTCTGATTGGTCGCGGGCTGCCCATGTGACCAATCACAAGCCGCTACGTCTTTGAAAGCCATTAACGCACTCATTTTTAAAAATGAGCGCGTTAATAGCTTGCGGTGACGTCGCGGCTTGTGATTGGTCGCGGCCACGCGACCAATCACAAGCCGCTACGTCTTTGAAAGTCATTAACGCGCTCATTTTTAAAAATGAGCGCGTTAATAGCTTGCGGTGACGTCGCGGCTTGTGATTGGTCGCGTGGCGGTCACATGGGCGGCCCGCGACCAATCAGAAGCCGGGACGTGATTCTCAGGTCCTAAAAGCGCTGATTTTGAACAACAAAGCCTGCCGGTTACCCGCGCTGAGTCCAGGGGCCGCCGGAGAGGTAAATATATCAATATTTTTTATTTTAATTCTTTATTTTACACATCTCTATGTATCCGATACCGATACCCGATACCACAAAAGTATCGGATCTCGGTATCGGAATTCCGATACCGCAAGTATCGGCCGATACCCGATACTTGCGGTATCGGAATGCTCAACACTACTTACTAGACTAGATTTATATACAGGGAAGAAAGGATCATATCTCAGGAACAAAGAGGCACAGGAACAAAAACAGTAACATCTACACCAACTAAATTGTGTATTTATGGCAAGTGCAAGGTCCTCGCTAAACGGGTTGTACCAGATTAAAAATACATGACTGCTTTGCTTCAAAAACAACACCAAACCTGTTCATATTCTTCATGTGGTATTGTATGGTTCTTAAAGGGACTCTGTCACCTGAATTTGGAGGGAACAATTTTCAGCCATAGGGGCGGGGTTTTCGGGTGTTTGATTCACCCTTTCCTTACCCACTGGCTGCATGCTGGCTGCAATATTGGATTGAAGTTCATTCTCTGTCCTCCATAGTACATGCCTCACCTTTAGAGGTTGTGAAAGGTCACAACCCCTTGCAGAATATGAGAAGAAACAGTGATCGCTGCAGACTCCCGTGGATACCAATGTCACAAAGGAAGGAGAAGACCAGGTTTCTCAATGTATCCACGCTGACCACACACGATGGAAATATTCTTGAGAGCTTTATTGTGCAGACGCGTTTCGTGGCAATCTGCCACTTCCTCAGGGCCAAAGATTGTAACTGGTGTATGACATTCTGACACTGGAGGGGACATTTCCACAGGAAGTGATGTCAGTTTGTTTGTAATTGTGATGCCATGAAAATTCTGTATAAAACCACTGCTGTAAACAGATACTGTAAACTATTTGGCCCTGAGGAAGTGTGAGACTGCCACGAAACGCGTCCGCACAATAAAGCTTTTAGCAACATTTCCATTGTGTGTGGTCAGCGTGGATACATTGAAAAACCCAGTATTCTCCTTCCTTCTTTGTGACATGAAGTCAACATTGGCCAGGACAGCGACCAATGGTTTGATATAACATTGATGTACAAGTTGTTCTGGGCATTTTGGTTACCATTCATATTATCCGTCTCTTCAGTTTTCCTCTTGTCGCCACACCCAGAGAGGTTGACTCACTCAGAGGAGCTTAAATTTCTGAATAATATGTACAACTGTAGCAGGGGCGGATTATCAGAGGGTCAATATGGGCGGTAGCCCAGGGCCCAGTGGTCTGGGGGGGCCCTGGGCTACCGCACAGATTGACCCTCTGATAATCATCTGTGAATGCCGGCGGCCGCCGCCGACATTTATGTGCCCCCCCGCCGTACCTGGTGGGCAGAGAGAGGCGGCCCGCATTGGGCCCCTTCTCATCTGCTCACCGGGCCCCTTCCGGCGCTGCGGCGGTTTCCTATTGACGTGCGGGCACGCTCCCGCACGTCAATAGTTGACAACAGCCGCCAGCCAATTGGAGGCTGGCGCCTGATGTCGGCCGCAGGCGCACACGTCGCCGGCGTCTGACGTCATTGTCAGTCGCCGGCGAGTGTGCGCTGCTGCAGGGAGCTCGCCGCCTGGAGCCCGGACAGGTGAGGAGACTGCTTGTTTTTTGTTTTTTTTTAGAATGGAGGACACACTGAGCGCAATGCTGGAGGACACTGGGGCAGATTGCTGGAGGACACTGGGGCAGATGGCTGGAGGACACTGGGGCAGATGGCTGGAGGACAGTGGGGCAGATGGCTGGAGGACACTGGGGCAGATGGCTAGAGGACACTGGGGCAGATGGCTGGAGGACACTGGGGCAGATTGCTGGAGGACACTGGGGCAGATTGCTGGAGGACACTGGGGCAGATTGCTGGAGGACACTGGGGCAGATTGCTGTAGGACACTGGGGCAGATGGCTGGAGGACACTGGGGCAGATGGCTGGAGGACACTGGGGCAGATTGCTGGAGGACACTGGGGCAGATGGCTGGAGGACACTGGGGCAGATGGCTGGAGGACACTGGGGCAGATTGCTGGAGGACACTGGGGCAGATTGCTGGAGGACACTGGGGCAGATTGCTGGAGGACACTGGGGCAGATTGCTGGTGGACACTGGGGCAGATTGCTGGAGGACACTGGGGCAGATTGCTGGAGGACACTGGGGCAGATTGCTGGAGGACACTGGGGCAGATTGCTGGAGGACACTGGGGCAGATTGCTGGAAGACACTGGGGCAGATTGCTGGAGACACTGGGGCAATGCTGGAGACACTGGGGGAAATGCTGGACATACTGGGGCAGATTGCTGGACACACGGTTGGTAATATTCTGGACACACTGTCTGGGGGCAATGCTGGACGCACTGGGGCAGATTGCTGGACACACTGTCTGGAGGCAATGTGCTGGACACACTGGGGCACTATGCTGGACATACTGGGGCAGATTGCTGGACACACTGGGGGTAATATGCTGGACACACTGGGGCAGATTGCTGGACACACTGGGGCAGATTGCTGGACACACTGTCTGGGGGCAATGCTGGACACACTGGGGGCAATATGCTGGAGACACTGGGGCAATATGCTGGACATACTGGGGCAGATTGCTGGACACACTGGGGGCAGGACTGGAGGCATGGGCAGAATGTAGACACGGGGCATGATTGGAGACACGGGGCAGAATGAAAGACATGGGGCAGGATTGGATCATGGGGCAGGATGGATACGATGGAGACATATGGGGCAGGATGTGGAGATCATATGGGGTAGAATGGATACTCATGAGGGCAGGATGCGAGAACATATGGCTGGAGCCAGGAATGAGACACACGGGGCCAGGATGTGGAATATTATTACCATAGGGGCTAATTAAGGGATATTATTACTGCAGTGATGTATTTATTTTATTTTTTGAGTATACTGTTTTAAATGGGGGTCGGTCCTGTTACTGTGCAGAGTGACACTATATCGCCTTTTTTTCTTCATGTGGTGTAATGTAGAAGTTGTGAAAAATTAAGTAATGTGTTCTACAAGCGGAGCTCGAGATAACTGTGTTATTTCCTGCAGAAACGAGTCCTGGCTGGAAGAAATGATGGCGGTCTGTGCTGGATGAAAGATGAAGGACTTCACCTAGAGACGTCACTGGTGAGTCAGTGTTACCTATACACTGACACTATACACTGTATACTATATAGAGGTCCTGTGTATAATACCACCAGTGATCTCTGTATTACCTCTACACAGACACTGCATACTAAGTACAGATCTCCTGTGAATACTGGCACTTATGGTGATAGTATTGTGTTGTTGTTTTTTACTGATCAGTATTGTAGTATTCAGTCACTATGTAGTGGTAATATATGGTCTGGAAATGGTGTTGTGGTATTTGTCCCTTGTATGTGATATTTGGTCACCAAGTGGTGGTAATATGTGGTCTTGACATGGTGCGGTGGTATTTGTTCCTTGTATGTGATATTATTCGATCACTGTGGTTGTAATTTGTGGTCTGGTCAAGTTGCAGTGGTATTTGTTCCTTGTATGTGATATTATTGGTCAAAATATACCTAAACTGTATTGCAGATTCTACCAAATATTTAAAAGGTTACAGTAGAGTAGGGCCCGGCCATTTTTCTGGAATAATCTGGTTCGGGTATATCATGACCCCCGTCACATGACCCCCGTCACATGACCCCCGTCACATGACCCCCGTCACCTGACCCCCGTCACATGACCGGGGGGGGGGGGGCACAGTGTCTGAACAGCCCGGGGCCCTGTCTACCCTTAATCCACCCCTGAACTGTAGTAACAGAAACATCGAGCTGTTTGGAGATGGTGTTATAACTTTTACCTTTAGAATGTTGGTCTATAATTTTCTTTCTAATTTCCTCTGACAACTCTTTCCTTAGATTTTTCTGGTCCATGTTCAGAGTGGTACACACCATGATACCAAACAGCACAATGACTACTTTTCATCCCTAATTAGGCAAACTGACTGATTAGAAGTTTATGATGCTAATTACAGGACACTCCTTAAGGTACCTTCACACTCAGCGACGCTGCAGCGATACCGACAACGATGTCGATCGCCGCAGCATCGCTGTTTGGTCGCTGGAGAGCTGTCACACAGACAGCTCTCCAGCGACCAACGATGCCGGTAACCAGGGTAAACATCGGGTTACTAAGCGCAGGGCCGCGCTTAGTAACCCAATGTTTACCCTGGTTACCATCGTAAAAGTAAAAAAAACAAAACACTATATACTTACCTTCCGCTGTCTGTCCCCGGCGCTGTGCTTTCCTGCACTCACTGTGAGCACAGCGGCCGGAAAGCAGAGCGGTGACGTTACCGCTGTGCTTTCCGGCTGGCCGGCGCTCACAGCCAGTGCAGAGAAGCACAGCGCCAAGGACAGACAGTGGAAGGTAAGTGTGTAGTGTTTGGTTTTTTTTACTTTTACGCTGGTAACCAGGGTAAACATCGGGTTACTAAGCGCGGCCCTGCGCTTAGTAACCCGATGTTTACCGTGGTTACCAGTGAAGACATCGCTGAATCGGCGTCACACACGCCGATTCAGCGATGTCTGCGGGAGTCCAGCGACGAAATAAAGTGTTGGACTTTCTGCAGCGACCATCGACATCACAGCAGGATCCTGATCGCTGCTGCCTGTCAAACTGAATGATATCACTAGCCAGGATGCTGCAACGTCACGGATCGCTAGCGATATCGTTCAGTGTGACGGTACCTTAAGTTTAACATGTCCCTATGGACAAATTATTTTTAATCTTTTCTAGAGATACCATCATATTTGTTCAGGATTTTTGTGTAGTTTTTTTTTCTTCTGTTGAACCACAATTCAAAAGCAATTTTCTGTTTTTCCTTAGTTGATATTCAGTAAATTTAATTAACAAATAATTTTTCGTTAGTTTCCAGTTATTTCAATAAACATTGTGGGTTTTCCTTACTTTAATATAAGGGTACAAATATATATATATATACATATATATATATATATATTGCTGCAGAAATTCACCCATGTATCAGCCACCACATTGTAGTGCATTGTACCCTAACTTGTAGGGGTGTGCATCTATGCTCAGGCCCACTAAGCCTCTTTAGTATGTACCTCAGTTAATGCACGTTCCCTCCACAGCTAGCTATTATTCATCAGAAGCTGGCATTGTGATTTAGTCACTATTCTTTTACCTTAGTGACCTTGATCAATTTTTACTCTTATGCTTGATGCCTGCTAAATGATCTTTCAGCTGACTCTTGAAACTTTCAGTTCCTCCATTATCACTCATATTTGGCTTGGCTGCGCGTACATGTTATCCTGTGGAGCAAGGAATGCTTAGTGGCTTTTCTTTTTAATTATTTATTTATTCAAAGGATTTAAGACATAAGCAAGATTTAGCCAAAATCCCATAATGAACAGCAGTATAAAACATTATCCATAAATAAAATAAACAAGAATAAAGACATTGTATGTACACATTTCCCAGTTGTGTAATACTTCCTTGAATATTCATCTCCTTATCTATATTTATCAAATGGCTATAGTCCATCTCCATAGTTTCATGCTGGGCAAATAAAAAGCAAAGGAAACCAAAGGAAGAAAAAAAGAACAAAAAAATGAATTTTTCACACTCCTTTTGGCTTCACATATGTAGCCTATTGTCACTCATGTTAATGTCTATTGTGAATATCAAAGTATTCACAAAACCCCTCAAACAAATATAAAATACAAATCAATTTCATTGAATAGAATTAAAACAATTAGAGGAAAATGTGTATAAGGTTTCAGAGGGATTCAAGGGTAACAAAGGTGGTGGGCACACACATATAAGCAGTCACAGGAATAACAGATGATCAATTTCAATTTTATGTCACGAATGGGCATAATCATACGCAATCTGAGTCTAAACATTCTGGGGTATATAATCCTGTATAGTATACAAGTGCTATTAGAAACATGGAAAAACCTACATAGATGTCAGAATCATAGAAATTTCAAAAGAGCCAAGGGAAAACCTCATATGTCCATCAACACTATCATGCTAGGGCATATCATAAAGAAATGTAGAAAGACTCAGAAATATTGTTCTCAAATATACTGCTGCTTACCCTTAATATAATGTGGAGATCACCATGACCACCCTCAAAATAATAAACTTTCAATAGTTTATTTCTGTTAATGTTGATGATTATGGCTTACAGCCAACGAAAACCTAAAAGTCATTATCTGAGTAAATTAGAATACTTTATAACACCAAAATGTTGGCCTACTGAAGTGTATGGTCAATAAATGCACTCAATACTTGGTCGGGGCTCCTTTTGCATCAATTACTGCATCAATGCGGCGTGGCATGGAGGCGATCAGCCTGTGACACTGCTGAGGTGTTATGGAAGCCCAGGTGGCTTTGATAGCAGCCTTCAGCTCATCTGCATTGTTCGGTCCGGTGTCTCATCTTCCTCTTGACAATACCCCATAGATTCTCTAGGAGGTTAAGGTCAGGCGAGTTTGCTGCCAATCAAGCACAGTGATACTGTTGTTTTTAAACTAGGAATTGGTACTTTTGTCAGTGTGGACAGGTGCCAAGTCCTGCTGGAGAATTAAATTTCCATCTCCAAAATGCACGTAGGCAGAGGGAATCATAAAGTGCTCTAAAATTTCCTGGTAGACGGATGCGCTGCCTACACCAGCAGATGACATGGCTCCCCAAATCATCACTGATTGTGGAAACTTTACACTTAGACCTCAAGCAGCTTGGATTGTGGCCTCTCCACTCTTCCTTCAGACCCTGGGACCTTGATTTCTGAATGAAATGCAAAATTTACTTTCATCTGAAAACAACATCTTGGACCACTGAGTAACAGTCCAGTTCTTTTTCTCCTTGTCCCAGGTGAGATGCTTCTGGCATTGTCTATTGGTCATGAGTGGCTTGACTCAAGGAATGCGTCATTCGTAGCCCATGTCCTGGATACGTCTGTGTGTGGCGGCCCTTGAAGCAATGACTCCAGCAGCAGTCCACTCCTTGTGAATCTCCCCCAAATTTTTAATAGCCTTTTCTTAACAATCCTTTCACGGCTGCGGTTATCCCGGTTGCTTGTGAACCTTTTTCTATCACACTTTTTCCTTCCAGTCAACTTTCCATTAATATGCTTGGATACAGCACTCTGTGAACAGCCAGCTTCTTTAGCAATGACCTTTTGTGGCTTACCCTCCTTGTGGAGTGTGTCAATGACTGCCTTCTGGACATCTGTCAAGTCAGCAGTCTTCCCCAAGATTGTGGAGCCTACTGAAACAGACTAAGGGACCTTTTAAACACTTAGGAAGCCTTTGCAAGTGTTTTTTGTTAATTATTCTAATTTATGGAGATAATGACTTTTGGGTTTTCGTTGGCTGTAAGCCACAATCATCAACATTCACAGAAATAAACACATGAAATAGATCACTCTGTTTGTAATGACATTATATAATATACGAGTTTCACTTTTTGTATTAAAGAACTGAAATAAATTAACTTTTTGCTGATATTCTAATTTTGTGAGAAGCACCTGTAAGTCACTCATATATTGGTAAATGGACACATAGCGTTACTATTGATGCATGTCCTTGCTATACAGCGCATATATATATATATATATATATATATATATATATATAGTGCACATGGGCTATTTTCCACATGAACCTCAGGTATACTCTAATGGGTTCACATGTGTGTATAAAAAAACTATTTGAATTTCACCCAGAAAGCTCAGACGATTTTTTTCTCATTTGTCACAAAGGTGCAATCTGTTTTAGCAGTTGTTAAGAATTTACAAGACTAAATACAGTTTATTATGCTAAAAAAATTGCAATATATCCATAAAAATAAGATGCTATACAGTAGCTCCGTATGGAATCCGATTTTTTTTTTCCCACCCATAGACTTGAGTGGCTTTCTTTCACACACGGATTTGGTCCATGAAAAAAAATTCCATTTTTTCATAAACAGCACTTGGACTCAAAATAAGCCTATGGAAATGTACCCTAATACTCAGTAGCTAACTAATAGCAGCAGACCACGTGGACGCAAATACAGTTGCTAATGATGGAACAAGGAGCAGTCAGCTCTTATTCCATCATATTCTCTGCGTTTGAGCTCTAATGTCTAAGTCACACCCTCTGTAGGGAGCTTAAAAACACATTCTGCAGAAGCCGGAGCAGTGGGAATACAGAGGTGAATAATTTTCTTTTGATTACATCAGTGAGTACATTGTATGGGGATATACTAGGTGTGGGGAATATACTGTTGGGCAATAATACTTTGTGTAGGGAGATGTAGAGCCATCATAAAGTGTGGGGAGCTCTAGGGGCCATCAACTGTACGTGAGGGGACTTTAGGGGTAATCAAACTGTGTATTGGGCTTTAGGGCTTTTAAACTGTGTGGCGGGATATACTGTAATGGTGATCAAACTGTGTACCAGGTCTCTGTGGGGACCATTATACTGTGTAATAACTAATATACTGTGTGGAGGGCTGTGTTTGGCATTATACTGTGTGGTGGGCATTATACAGTGTGGAGGGCTGTGTAGGAGCAATATACTTTGTGGATGGCTGTGTGAGGGACATTATTCTGGGTGGAAGGCTGTGGGGAGGCGCTTAAACTGTGTGCCATCATACTTTATGGAGGCCATTACAATGTGTGGAGGCAATTATACTGTGTAAAGGGACGTATGGGGGCCACTATGCTGTACGGAGGTCATTATACTGTGTGGAGGTCGCTATACTGTGTTCATATATTTGTGCAGGAGGGAGTCAGCAATTAGGACTTCAGCTATTGGCCCCATGATTCCTTTGTACACCCCTGCTAATACTTCAAAGCCCTCAGCAGAGATGACAAAGGACTCAATACTCGAACTTGAATGAGTGACAAATCTTTTCTCCATAAATATTGTCAGTTTTTTTTTACTTGAAATACCTGTTCACTATGTGAACAAAAGTATTGGGACACCTACACATTACAACTACAGGAGCATTTATAACAATTTAAATCCATAGTCATCAATATAGGGTTGAAATCCAGTTGTTCCAACCAATCTCACTCAACCATGCCTGTGTAGGCCGGCATAGGTGGTAGCCGTGAACGAGGCACTTGTCTCCATTTAAGCCCCATAGCACTACATGAAAGTGTGAGTCCTGGCTGGGTCTGTAGACTTTTGCTGTGAGGGCATCAGTCTGCATGCAGCTGGTAGTGCAGACAGACAAAGAACATAGGTTCCACAGTTAAATAAAGGAGCCTGTTTTTCAAACATAGAGTCTTTACTGAATGATAATTAGCAAAGTATATATACAAGAGATAGCGGGCACAAAGTCTTGTGGTCGTTTCCTGTATGGAATAAAGAATTTTCGCTTACACCATATTTTTCCTCTGTAGTTCTACTCCAGGGCTCTGCAGTGTCTCTGTTTTGTCCCAAGTCACCACAGCCTAGCCTGAATGCCACAGTCCTGACTAGTGAGTCTGGTTACTTGCTAAGCGGTTCCATGTCTTATTTCTTCCACTACTGGCACCTTGAATCTACCGCTCAGGACCCTCACTAGTCCCACAAACTCGGACCTGTTTAGGCCCATTACCTTCAGCATTGCAAGAGTGGAGGTATGTGGTGTCCTATCCATTGATGCCTCCTCTGGAAGGCTACTGTGACTAATCAGTCACCCTTTCTTTAGGATCTCACCATCCTTATCCTCAAGTCTCCTCTTAGTGTGGATCACCCCAATGGCAGCATTCCTAACATTACACACTGAACTCCAGCTATCTACAGAAAGCAATGACTTGCCCTATGACTTGCCCCAACACTAATCCCCTCCCACTGTGGGCTAGTCTCAAACATTAACTCTATCTTACCCTAATGTCATTACCTATGCTACAGTCTACTATTTATCCATACAAATTTATCAAAAGTCCCAAAAAATTTTGCACACCTCAAAATCATATTCATAAACCACCAATCCCCAGAATATAATCTGGGAGAAAAAAGGCATGGACTAGATTTTCAAAATTAAAACCAATTTTTAATAAATATAATTTCATAAAATACACAAAAAATACACAAACCAGGGGTAAAGCGCACAGTACATATGGTTGGGAACAGTAAATATACAGTACCAGGTAATGCCATGTGCATATAGCCATCAAAAATCCATCAATTGAGCCTAAGTATACTTGTGGGTAACCAATAGTCTCCCAAGCTTCACTACACAGCTTATGTGTTGCTGGACTACTGCAGCAGGGTGTAATACATAGTAACATAGTAACATAGTTAGTAAGGCCGAAAAAAGACATTTGTCCATCCAGTTCAGCCTATATTCCATTATAATAAATACCCAGATCTACGTCCTTCTACAGAACCTAATAATTGTATGATACAATATTGTTCTGCTCCAGGAAGACATCCAGGCCTCTCTTGAACCCCTCGACTGAGTTCGCCATCACCACCTCCTCAGGCAAGCAATTCCAGATTCTCACCGCCCTAACAGTAAAGAATCCTCTTCTATGTTGGTGGAAAAACCTTCTCTCCTCCAGACGCAAAGAATGCCCCCTTGTGCCCGTCACCTTCCTTGGTATAAACAGATCCTCAGCGAGATATTTGTATTGTCCCCTTATATACTTATACATGGTTATTAGATCGCCCCTCAGTCGTCTTTTTTCTAGACTAAATAATCCTAATTTCGCTAATCTATCTGGGTATTGTAGTTCTCCCATCCCCTTTATTAATTTTGTTGCCCTCCTTTGTACTCTCTCTAGTTCCATTATATCCTTCCTGAGCACCGGTGCCCAACACTGGACACAGTACTCCATGTGCGGTCTAACTAGGGATTTGTACAGAGGCAGTATAATGCTCTCATCATGTGTATCCAGACCTCTTTTAATGCACCCCATGATCCTGTTTGCCTTGGCAGCTGCTGCCTGGCACTGGCTGCTCCAGGTAAGTTTATCATTAACTAGGATCCCCAAGTCCTTCTCCCTGTCAGATTTACCCAGTGGTTTCCCGTTCAGTGTGTAATGGTGATATTGATTCCCTCTTCCCATGTGTATAACCTTACATTTATCATTGTTAAACCTCATCTGCCACCTTTCAGCCCAAGTTTCCAACTTATCCAGATCCATCTGTAGCAGAATACTATCTTCTCTTGTATTAACTGCTTTACATAGTTTTGTATCATCTGCAAATATCGATATTTTACTGTGTAAACCTTCTACCAGATCATTAATGAATATGTTGAAGAGAACAGGTCCCAATACTGACCCCTGCGGTACCCCACTGGTCACAGCAACCCAGTTAGAGACTATACCATTTATAACCACCCTCTGCTTTCTATCACTAAGCCAGTTACTAACCCATTTACACACATTTTCCCCCAGACCAAGCATTCTCATTTTGTGTACCAACCTCTTGTGCGGCACGGTATCAAACGCTTTGGAAAAATCGAGATATACCACGTCCAATGACTCACCGTGGTCCAGCCTATAGCTTACCTCTTCATAAAAACTGATTAGATTGGTTTGACAGGAGCGATTTCTCATAAACCCATGCTGATATGGAGTTAAACAGTTATTCTCATTGAGATAATCCAGAATAACATCCCTCAGAAACCCTTCAAATATTTTACCAACAATAGAGGTTAGACTTACTGGCCTATAATTTCCAGGTTCACTTTTAGAGCCCTTTTTGAATATTGGCACCACATTTGCTATGCGCCAGTCCTGCGGAACAGACCCTGTCGCTATAGAGTCACTAAAAATAAGAAATAATGGTTTATCTATTACATTACTTAGTTCTCTTAGTACTCGTGGGTGTATGCCATCCGGACCCGGAGATTTATCTATTTTAATCTTATTTAGCCGGTTTCGCACCTCTTCTTGGGTTAGATTGGTGACCCTTAATATAGGGTTTTCATTGTTTCTTGGGATTTCACCTAGCATTTCATTTTCCACCGTGAATACCGTGGAGAAGAAGGTGTTTAATATGTTAGCTTTTTCCTCGTCATCTACAACCATTCTTTCCTCACTATTTTTTAAGGGGCCTACATTTTCAGTTTTTATTCTTTTACTATTGATATAGTTGAAGAACAGTTTGGGATTAGTTTTACTCTCCTTAGCAATGTGCTTCTCTGTTTCCTTTTTGGCAGCTTTAATTAGTTTTTTAGATAAAGTATTTTTCTCCCTATAGTTTTTTAGAGCTTCAATGGTGCCATCCTGCTTTAGTAGTGCAAATGCTTTCTTTTTACTGTTAATTGCCTGTCTTACTTCTTTGTTTAGCCACATTGGGTTTTTCCTATTTCTAGTCCTTTTATTCCCACAAGGTATAAACCGCTTACACTGCCTATTTAGGATGCTCTTAAACATTTCCCATTTATTATCTGTATTCTCATTTCTGAGGATATTGTCCCAGTCTACCAGATTAAGGGCATCTCTAAGCTGTTCAAACTTTGCCTTCCTAAAGTTCAATGTTTTTGTGACTCCCTGACAAGTCCCCCTAGTGAAAGACAGGTGAAACTGCACAATATTGTGGTCGCTATTTCCTAAATGCCCAACCACCTGCAGATTTGTTATTCTGTCAGGTCTATTAGATAGTATTAGGTCTAAAAGTGCTGCTCCTCTGGTTGGATTCTGCACCAATTGTGAAAGATAATTTTTCTTGGTTATTAGCAGAAACCTGTTGCCTTTATGGGTTTCACAGGTTTCTGTTTCCCAGTTAATATCCGGGTAGTTAAAGTCCCCCATAACCAGGACCTCATTATGGGTTGCAGCTTCATCTATCTGCTTTAGAAGTAGACTTTCCATGCTTTCTGTTATATTTGGGGGTTTGTAACAGACCCCAATGAGAATTTTGTTACCATTTTTCCCTCCTAATACTGCACAGTGCTTGATTAAATGGGGCCCAAACACCCTCTACAAACAAATGTACTTATCCCGCATACAAAGCCAAATGTACTAAGCTGTAAAGTGGAGTGAAATATATGTAAACTTACATGATTGGCTATCCCGATAAGTACTGTTCCACAACGACCCCGACAGCGCCGTTTCGCCTGACTGGCTTCCTCAAATAGGGGGCATTTATCCATACAGTTGTAAGCAGATCACTGTATGCAACACGCAGACAAGGAAAAGGCGGACGTAACAATTTATCTATTTATTCTCTGGGTGTAAATATAGGTGTGGATGATATGAACAGAAAGAGAATTGCGGTGAACAGGGTATTTCCATATTACAATATTCAATATACAATAATAGCAAAGTTTTTATCAACGCACAATAACTCTTGCAGCACTAATTCACTACGTTATATATCTAGTTTCTAGTGAGAACAATGTTCACAGTAATAAGGGTATCGCTACAATGATCCCCTTTATGTTCCAGGCCCTAGAGAGAGTCTCCGCTTCTTCACATTCTTCAAAGTCAATCAATGCTCTCTGGGCCTCCCGCCCTCTGGCTGGTCCCCATCCCATCTGTTGCACCACCCCAGACTGATTCCTGTACAGTACGTCAATGTCAGAAGTAATGGCCTCATTGACTAGCGCCTCCTGGCCACTACCTCAGACGTTAACTTCTGGATGTCAGAGTGCTGCCTAGGGGCTTTGGCTCTCCTGTATCACTCCATTGTGCATCATGTGCGACAGCCAGGGACGGCGTCAGCACCCGGCATACCCGAGCAAGTGCCGGGGCCCTGGCGAGACAGGGGGGCCCATTCAAGGCCGGCATTAAGGGCAGGCAGCTGCCAGTGCCTAGGACCACCGCTCCCCCAGGGGCCCTCAGCTAGTGGCACATCACGGAGCTGACTCAGCAGGGGAGGGGGAGCGGCCGGGGGCTGTCTAATTATACTCACCTACTCCTGGCGGCTGGGGCGGTCCCTGCAGGTCCCCGGCTCCCCAGCTTCTTCCTGTACTGAGCGGTCACATGGTACCGCTCATTACAGTAATGAATATGCAGCTCCACCTCCCATAAGGGTGGAGCCGCATATTCATTACTGTAATGAGTGGTAACGGTGACCGCTCAATACAAGAAGAAGCTGCCGGCGCCGGAAAGCAGGGACTGCACAGCGCCAGGAGTAGGTGAGTATAACGGGGAGGGGAGCGCAGCGCTGCGCGATATTCACCTGCTCCTCGTTCCAGCCGCCGCTCTGTCTTCCACATCCTCTGCAGTGACGCTGAGTTCAGAGGGCGCGGTGACGTGGTTAGTGTGCACCCTCTGCCTGAGCGTCAGTGCAGAAGACGCTGAAGAAGATGGAGCGGCGGCTGGAACGAGGACAGGTGAATATTGAAAGTGCCGTGGGCCTGAGCGACAGAGAGGTGAGTATGTGATTTTTTTTATCGCAGCAACAGCAAATGGGGCAAGTGTCTGTATGGAGCATCTTATGGGGCAATAACGTTTGTGCAGCACTATATGGGGCAAGTGTCTGTATGGGGCCATATTGTTTGTGCAGCACTATATGGGGCAAGTGTCTGTATAGGGCCATAACGTTTGTGCAGCACTATATGGGGCAAGTGTCTGTATGGAGCCATAACGTTTGTGCAGCACTATATGGGGCAAGTGTCTGTATGGAGCATCTATGGGGCCATAACATTTGTGCAGCACTATATGGGGCAAGTGTCTCTATATACTACATGGCTGTTCTATATACTACGTGGGCCATGTTATATACTACATGGGCTGTTATATGCTACGTGGGCTGTGCTATATACTAGATGGCTGTTCTATAACCTATGTGGGCCATGTTATATACTATGTGGCTGTGCTATATACTATATGGGCTGTGCTATATACTACGTGGCTGTGTTATATGCTACGTGGTCTGTTATATACTACATGGCTGTGTTATATGCTACGTGGCTGTGCTATATACTACGTGGGCTGTGTTATATACTACATGGCTGTGTTTATATGCGATCATGAATCGTGGAATGTGTTAAAGGGGGGGCCCACTGAGACTCTTTTGCCCGGGGCCCTCAAAAACCTGGAGCCGGCCCTGGCGACAGCCAGTCTTTTACTTCATGGTACATGAGGTATGATCTGCCGATGCTCTCCCCTGCATTGAGTGACACTGACAGAGTCCACAGGTCCCTTTTCACCAGAGTCAATTCTACTTTGTCAAGGTGCTGGGAGGTGGTTGATAGCCTTTGAATCTGGTGGATCCATACCAGTTGTTGGAACGCTCACTTGCTTGCATGATGTCGGGTTACAGGGGTGCAACTATTCTTTCATCCTCCGTCAGCCAGGAAGTGCCTGACATTCATCCCCAGGATAGCGATGGGCCCTCCCCCCTCAGGGGCCCCTCAGTAACACAATCCCTTTTCTGCCCAAATCTTTTCCGCACACTTGTATATACATCCACACTACTCCAGCCACAAGGGTGGGCAGCTGATTGGCAGCTACCAGTCAAATGGTTGGTTCATTTCCGTAGCAAGCAGCGCCTGGATGCTGTCCATTAAACGCAGCCCAAGTGACAGGTCTCTCAGAAAGGATATCTTCAGAATCTTCATCCCCTCTCTCAGGTGTGTGGCTCACGGTGTGCTCCTTGATCGTGGAACGCATTCATTAAATAGATGCCCCCTTCTTCATTTTTCTCGGTTTGTACAGTCCCAGGAGATTTGTTCCCTTCTGTCACAAGTCCAGCATTCCACCCCACGTTCCCCTGATGGACAACGGCTTTGGGGTGCCTAGACATGGGACGAGAGGTATTCCAGCGCCAACTTCTCCCAATACTGGGCCATGGGGCCAGGCATCGTGGTGTTAGTGAGGGTTCTTCTAAAACCGTGTAATTCCCCACTGATGTTCTGTATTTTATGTCATATCTCTAGGTCCCAGTCAGGCTCTATACTTGCTAATTCTGAAGTGGTCACTTCATGGCTCCAGACTAAATCTCTTAGAGAGCTCATATTTGGATTGGCGCATAGGAGCTCCTTCAGGTCCTGTCTCAAGTAGGGGTCTCCCAGGCCAACAACCAGTTGGTCTCTCAATACCTCGTCAAGTGTCTTGTTGGTGATGGGTCATTACTATCTGCAAAGCATTTATGCACTGGGCCAAGCTCCTGTCCTCCTCGGTTAGTGGTGTCACTATGCCCGTCCTCTGAGACGTACTTCTGATCACTTTGTCGACAATGTCACAGTTCCTTGACTGCCAGGACATAACTGTCTGTCAGGCCTCTTCGTCTAGGGTCAATAAGTCTAACTCCGCCTGTAAGGCTGAGGCCATGGGATACATGGGTAACATACTTCTCAGTTGCTCCACCCAGTCCCACAGTAAAATTGCTCCCCGTAAACTTATGGAGGTTGCTAAGAATAGCTCCCATGTGATTGCTCCCCCTGGTGGACTCGGTTATTGGCTGGTCCCCATTTCTGTGCTGGAATATTGCATCTTGTCAACTATGCAAAATGTAAGCAGGTCACTGAATGCAATACACAGACCAGGACAAGGCAGGCGCAAACCAACTCCAGTCAGCAATCTTCAGAAAAACTCTCCAACCGCCATCTCCAAGCACTGAACTTTCTCCTTTGCCACCAAACCAGGAAGTAGAACTATCACTGGCAACTCCCAAGTGCCAGTAACAAGCATATATACCAGAGGGGAGTGGCCAACACAGAACAGCTAAGACAATTCAGGATGGAGAGTTCCAGGAGATAAACGGAATTGATTAACCCCTGCCACGACAGAGCAAGGAATACCTGCCCTGCCTAGTTTAATAGGCTAGAGAAGTAACTCTAATAAGTGCAGGAGTTTGTGTAACCAGATGCCAGAATCTTCTAACCCATCTCTGTCGCGGTATCCCTGTTGCAACAATGTTCATAGTAATAAGGGTTCAAATATCTTCCCGACTTGTCACTCCGGCCATGTATATCGGGGAACTGAGTCACGAATGTCACCTGACCTGGTGCTCAATAAAGACTCGTCCTTCTCCAAACACTCCTCCCTCTAATTGGTTCCACAGGGTTCAGTTTGAGCAGAAGGTGGCAGTCTCCAGACACAAATGCCATACAGCTCTGAGGAATCTTATCATCCACGACACAACCTCATACGCAATGTCTATCCTATATACTGTGCATATTATACTTCACATTACTATATTACTATACATTACACAGGATCATATTGCACTTCACATGATACAATATTTACAAAAGACGCAAGACATTATTCACATTAAATCACAATGGCTCATTTAAAAAATAAACCTGTATCTTTAAGGGGGAAACGTGGGAGGCATGTCCATATCCTTACACCTTAATGGACCTTGCTTTGTGCACTAGTGGCACAATCATGCTGAAACAGAAAAGGGCCCTCCCCAAACTGAAGAGTGAAGAACTTTCATGAACTGACTAGTTTGTCTTTATTACAGGACCACCCTGGTGTAAATCAGATCTTTAGAATGACCCGTTCTTTCACAAGTGTTTGTAAAGACAGATGACATGTTAAGGGCTGGATTTCATACTCCAGTGGCAATGGGACTAAAGGAAAAAGCTGAATTCAATGATTAAGTGGTGTGTCCCAATACGTTTCTTCATAAAAAAATAGAAAAATGTTTAAATTGTGCTGGTAAATCACCACTGCATTTCTAAATAAATAAATCAACCACAGGGGCAAGTTTATGGTTTCCTTTGCTTCTTAACCCCCTTTATATGTGGCTTGGGTGAAAAAAAATATCATTAACAAAATTATTTTAAAAAAGGGCCATAGGTCCCTGTAAAAAAAAATTCCAGCACCAGTAGACAGTTTTTGCATTTGTGTGATCCTATCACATTTATTGCATGATAATGGTGAATTATTAATGGTGACTTACCCTCCTAACCAATTACTGCAATATGAGCTCAAAAGGCGTCATATGATACCTGATACCAAAACATCCTGTACGTCTAACCCAGAGAATGCTCATCAAGTTCTGGTGCTCTGTCCCACATTGTTTCTCAATAGTTGAAAGCTTGAGTTCCACATCAGTTATTAGACATTGTTATACCTTATATTAAAGAAAAAAATCACCTCTATCTCATAGACTGACTGGCTGCACTTAACCAACATTCTTCTGTTTCTTCCAGTAAGTCATTTCACAGTTTTTCTCTAGTAATAGTGCAGCACCCACCTCATATGTCAAGGTTATATTGTCTGCTCAAGGTCTTGTGCTTAGCATGGCATTTAAGACATTTTAATTAATTCTCTTTCTTTGATTTTACTCCATGTTTACTAAAAATTCCACACACTACACATTTATCTCTTGACCACAAGAACAATCTCATCTCCTCAATATTTGTCTACCCTAGTGGACAATGAAGAAAATAATAAAATCGGCATTATTGACATTGAGCCTCGTTCTTGGAATCACTGAGGTCTAAGTGATCAGATCCCCAACGATCAGTAAGCTATGGATATAGTGAAACATTAAATGAAGTACCTGAACTCACCACGTTTATATAGATGGCTCCATTATATATTGATGTAATTGCTTCTTTCAATGCTGGGCTAACTAGAAAAAATGTATCTGGAGGATTTGAAAATATCTCACATAGCAAAATAACCTCCTAATATCAATACCCTTTATTAATATTTATTAAAAGCTGCAGAATAATAACCATACCCCAAAAAAGAATTCAAAGGGAAGCGATAAGGTGGAAAAGAATCTATTAGTATGGTATAGGGTATCAGGGGAAGGACATACTGATATCCTTGATTTGGACACTCTTGCTACAGACTCCTTGTTGCCTCTGGTGTGACACTTCTCTTCCAACATCAGAATTTAAAAGTCTCTTGGGTGTGGAAATCAACTTGTCCTTTGTTGGCTGCATACCATTTCATTTGTAATGTATTTGAGTCGCCCACCAGGGCAATGGGGATGCTCGGTACCGGGTCTGGTTGCACTTAAAGGGGATGTCACGGTGGCTATGACCCGGTCCGTGGCCCTGGGACTCAATTAAAGAGGAAATGTCTTTTAAGGGAATTGTGAAAGTCTATTTTCGTGACTCCACCTGTGGTTCTTGGTCAATAGGGACCGACGCTGCTTAAAGGAGTCCTCTGGGGTGATGTTGTGGCAGCAAGATGGTGACGCTTCCCACAGGTGAAGTGGGGTCCCCAGGGCTCCCAAGGTGTATGGCAGGGATGATGTGTTGCCGGTAAATAATGGGAGACACAGGGTTGCAGTCTTTACCTGGTTTACTGGTGGCAGCAGGTCACAGTCCAGGGTACTGGCAACAGGTATAGAAGGAGTCCAGGCAACCCAGAAACAAGCGGAAATCCCCTTGGCAGGTCAGGTTGGCAGCCTTTCACTATGCAATGCTTACCTGGTCCCTTGTTCCCTGTAGTTTGCTGGCAAGGTACCCCTTTTCTCCCCTGTCCTGGGACAATACTTGCACGGTAGGCAACTTGAGCCATTTTCTTGGGGTCTCTGACAGGGTGGCTCCAGGCTCTAACTGCTGCTGTACCTCAGGTGTTGTACGGGCAGTTTACGTATAGTCCTATACCCTCCGGTTCTGCTGTGGACCTTGCAGTTATCCACAACCTTGGGCTCCCAATGCCCAGTTTCTGCACTCTAGCTCCTAGGAGCCCTAAATCGTAGACTCCTTGAGCCCTCAATCTCTCCTCTGCTCCTTTCCTGTCTCTCTCCACTCAGACTCTCACAGAATCCTCCTCCTGACCAGGATCTATGTATCTCATGGAAGCTCCCCTAAAACAGGGTTTTGAGCTCCCCCTCCTGGCCTGGAGTTGGAATGTGTTGTGTGTGGGATAACCTGCCAAAGGGATGCCTCTTGTCTCCAGGTATAGGCTAGCACTACCCTTCCCGAGAGGAAGGCAGCACTACTGTGGTACCTGAACTCCTAGGGTGACACATATTCACCAATTAAAATAAGACTCTTTGCTTTCGCCTTTAGTGGCAATTGTCGCCCTCTAGGGTAGTAATAGCAATATACACTTGCAAACGGGCACATGTGTTGCCGTCACCTGTAAAAAACTACATCAATTGCAGTTCAAGTTGGAGAATTGTGCACACTTGCACGATGCCCTAGGGTAACGTACCTTAATAGAGAGTGCTACTCACCCTCACTTGGGAGCTAGCCATGGCAGAGGTGTCTTCTTGTTTCTTGAGCAGCTCTCCTCTTTCTGCTTTTCTACCACATCTTCATTTAGCGGATCTTTTATGCCAGGAAACAGGAAACTTTTATTCTCTGCAATGCTTACACTGGCATGGCTGCATTCTTGGCACAGATACCAAACTGCCCTTTAACCCAGACATATTAGCAGCAACTTGATTAATTAATTATTTAGGACACAACACAACTCTCACTCCAAATGAATGGCACTTTGCACTACTCTGCAGCTATCCAGTGTCACTATAGACAGGCTTTCCTTGGCATGAGGAGTATCCTCCACTAACTACTTTCACTAAAATTGTCACACCTTAGTTGCAGCTGAAGAGATGGCCAGGGGACCACCACTGTGCAGGAAGACTACCGTACACAAGATGAGGTGCAAACAACAAAGGGTAGATTTATTGGAAGGCAAGGAATAAAGTGGATGAGGAAGATCTCACCTTGCACCACCTGGACCAGCACCTCCTGATGGTTTGGGTCTCCTCTGGTATTGGCGCCCTGGACATGCATCACCCCAGAAGTGTAGCTCTCCTCTTTACTTCGGGCCACTGTTTCCGCCAGGATTTGACGAAACGTAAGAGCCGGATCTGCCCGTACCCGTACCCAGAATGAATTGCTCCCAGAGTATCCTGTCTTTAGTGTTGTGAATTCTGTGGCAGAGTTCACTCCTGTGGTCACAAGTGGTACTTCGGCTGATTCTCTCTGGGAGCTTCCGTTTGTGGAGGAAAGTGGTACTGCAGCTTCTGAGTTTCCTCCCTCAGGTGATCTGGTGAGGTCGTTAGCTGCTTCTCTACTTAACTCCACCTGATGCTTTGATCCATGCTTCCTGTCAATGTTCCAGTGTTGGACTTGTGTTTCTCTGGATCATTCCTGTGGCCTGCTGCTCTGCATAGCTAAGTGCTTCTTTGCTATTTGTTGCTATTTTTTCTGTCCAGCTTGTCTATTTGTTTTGCTGGAAGCTCTGGGACGCAAAGGGTGTACCTCCGTGCCGTAAGTTTGGTACGGAGGGTCTTTTTGCCCCCTTTGCGTGGTTTTCTTTAGGGTTTTGTGTAGACCGCAAAGTTATCTTTCCTATCCTCGTTCTGTCTAGAATATCGGGCATCACTTTGCTGAATCTATTTCATCCCTACGTTTGTCTTTTCATCTTACTCACAGTCATTATATGTGGGGGCTGCCTTTTCCTTTGGGGTATTTCTCTGAGGCAAGGTAGGCTTATTTTTCTATCTTCAGGCTAGTTAGTTTCTCAGGCTGTGCCGAGTTGCATAGGGAGCGTTAGGCGCAATCCACAGCTGCCTCTAGTTGTGTTTGGAGAGGATCAGGAATTGCGGTCTACAGAGTTTCCACGTCTCAGAGCTCGTTCTATTATTTTGGGTTATTGTCGGATCACTGTATGTGCTCTGATCGCTATGTACATTGTGTTACTGAATTGCCTAACACAACACTTTAGAGCCCATGCCGCCAAATCCATCGCTTTCTTTCTCTGCACCTCCTCTAACACTTCTTGCAGTGCTGTTGCATACTGAGAAATTCCTTCTTCCTGCTGCAGCCTAGAGAAAAATTTGGCGCAAAGGTGTCCGCCGCTAGCAGTCTTGCCGTAGATATCTTCCAGGAACTTCACTAGCTCCTTCAGGGTACTGCGGGTGAGTTCTGGTTGTAGGCTTCTCCCTCTAGGGCAGTTAAAGCAATGTCTGCTTCAAGGTCTGGACTGATGTTATAAATCTTCAGGGTGCTTTGCAGCTGGGACACCCAGTCGGACAGTGGCATATTATTGCCATCAAACTTTGGTAGCACACTAAATATGGTGCCAATAGGGAGTGTCCTTGCAGGGGTTCCACCAATGCCCACAGCATGTCCATTAACATTCCCGCCATTGCTGTCTGCTGCCTCCATCTTGGTGACAGTGCCCTGCTCACAGCGACACTTGAAGCGATGGCCGGGGGACCACCACGGTGCAGGAAGACTACTGTACACAAGATGAGGCGCAAACAACAAAGGGTAGATTTATTGGAAGGTAAGGAATGAAGTGGATGAGGAAGACGCAAACAGGGGTATGCAATGGCAAAAGATAATTTACAAGCGTTATATTCTTTAGCTTGTCCGTAAAATAGCACGGTGCTCCAAATGTTACAGACTAAATATATGTCACACAAATTTACTAAGCAGGCCTAACGACTGCCGTGTTCTGACTATTGAGGCCTACACTAGGCCCTGCCATGTGCACAAAACAGGAACAAACTCATGGTGATGTTGGGGACTCAGATCCAGTCCCGGGGGCCCCCACCAGTCTAGTACGGTGGTGCGCACAGCTTTCTGCCAGCTCCGTGAAATGTGGTCTTCTCCTTGCTTCGGGGTCCTGGAGGTGCTCCTGGAAACTGTAAATCCCTTTTTCGGTATCTTCATGGCTTCTCAAACTCACACGGGACAGCCACTCTTGCTGCACCCGGAAAAGTCTGTCAAATTTCACAAGTCCACTCCGTTACAAACTGTGGGTCCTCTCTTGCAGCAAACAGCACAACGTTCTTTCTGCAGCAGCTTCAGTTCTTACATGCTGTCCAGGCTGCACCCCCACCCTCTGCTCAGTCCAGTTCATTCAGACAGTCTATTGCAGAGGAGAAGCAGAACATTCCATCACGACAGACAAGGGGGTGCAGTCTCTTAAAGTGACAGTGTGTTCCCCACTGTCCATAACAGCACCACCCTCTCACACAGCACCCAGAGAATAAAGTACATTAATAAACATTAGTATGGCACTAAAGTATGTAACTGAGAGGGGCGCAACTCTACCCAGTAATAATTGAACCCCTCATCTCCTCCTTGGTCAGACTTCATCTGAAATACTGTGCCAATTTTGCAAACCAAATTTAAAAAAAGATCGAAAAACTGGAGCAATTTCACAAAAGAGCTACCAGGATGGTGATCAAACTGCAAACTATGTCCTACGAGGAACGGCTAAAGGATCTGGGAATATCTAACTTGCAAGAAGAGGCCAAGAGGAGACTTAACACCTTTATTCCCAAGCCCATTTTCGTCTTCATGACCCGGTCACTTTATGCAATTACTCTGGAATGCTTCAACGGATCACACAATTCTGAGTCTATTTTTTCATGACATATTGTACTTCATGGTAGTGGTAACATTTCTTTGAAATGATTTGCGTTTATTTGTGAAAAAAATCTAAATTTGGCAAAAATTTTGAAAAAATTGCAATTTCAAACTTAAATTGTATGCCCTTAAAT
The DNA here is from genome assembly GCF_032444005.1 of Ranitomeya imitator. Classification (NCBI taxonomy): domain Eukaryota; kingdom Metazoa; phylum Chordata; class Amphibia; order Anura; family Dendrobatidae; genus Ranitomeya; species Ranitomeya imitator. The sequence goes on from NC_091284.1 coordinate 93,634,787, forward strand.
CAGTTATATAAGCAAGAAAACAGCCGCACTCTCTCAGGCTATATCTTGCAAAGGGTGATGTATTTATTCACATGAGGCAGTAATTTATACCAGCACACATCAGGTCCACCATTTAACTCACCACCCAACTTACTTTATTAGTATGTCTCCGTTCCTAATCTCGTTGAATAGTGCTTCCCATAAATTGCCTAACTCACTAGAGACCAAAGGGAGGATTTTAGTGCATTGATTGTACCTCGTGACTTTTTCCCTAGAACGGGACCTATGTATTATTGATTGTAAATATAGTTGTATGCATATTTGTACATATTGATTTCACATGCCTTATTACATGTACAGAACACTAATTGTAGTTTGTCTTTACTTGCAGTTTGAGAAAGACCCTGAATAGGGTCGAAACGTTACTCCGTTTTCTTATCCTGCTGTGTGTGTATATATACTTATGTTTCAACACATGTGAATAAATGCATCACCCTTTGCAAGACATAACCTGAGAGAGTGCGGCTGTTTTCTTGCTTATTGGACTTTCCCAAGTACAGCCTGGACCACCTAGTTGGCTGAGTGCGCTCCATTGTTTTGAATATATACTTAAATCAGTTATGTCACACAGAATAGTTAATAAATAACATTTCCCACATGTCTATTTACACAATTTTTTAAGCATTTTTTTGTTAAGAAGTTATATTATAAGGGTTAAAAGTTTACCAGTGATTTCTCATTTTTTCACCAACATTTACAAAGCAATTTGTTTTAGGGACCACATTACATCTGAAGTGACTTTGAAGGGTCTATATGACAGAAAATGCCCAAAAGTGACACAATTCTAAAAACTGCACCCCTCAAGGTGCTCAAAACCACATTCAAGAAGTTGATTAACCCTTTAGGTGCTACGCAAGAATTTTTGAAATTTGGAAGGAAAAAATGAACATTTAATATTTTTTCACAAAAAGTTTCACTTTAGACCCAATTTTTTTATTTTCACAGAGATAACAGGAAAAAATGGACCCAAAAATTTGTTGTGCAATTGCTCCTAAGCATGACGATACCCCATATCAGAGGGAAAACCACTGTTTGGGCGCAGGGCTCTGAAGGGTAGGAGCACCATTTGACTTTTTGAAAGTAAAATCTGCTGGAATAATTAGCAGACATGTAGTGAGCACCTTGAACCCCGAGTTGCTTCACAGAATTTTACTTTGATCTGTGAAAATTAAAAAAAAAATTCCCACAAAACTGTAGTTTTAAGCCCAATTTTTTTCATTTTCACATGGATAGCAGTAGAAAATTGACCCCAAAATGTGTTGTGATTTTTTTCCTGAGTACAACGATACCCCATATGTGGTCAAAACAGCTCTTGAGGCACAGTGCAAAGTTCAAAAGGGAAGAAGCGCCATATTGGAGTTCAGATTTTGCTGAAATGGTTTGAGGGTGCCATGTCACATTGGCAGAGGCCCTGAAATGCCAGAACAGCAGAAAACCCTCCCCCATATATGACATTTTACAAACTACACTCTCCAATGAATTCATCTAGTGGTACATTTTTACCACTAAAATGTTGTTTTAACCCAAGTTTTTAATTTTTTAATATTATACACCATTTTTACTGGAGCAGTTGTGCGTCAAAAGCATACAGCCAGACTTGTGCAAATTTTCCTGCAATAGTAATACTGCAATTTTTTTCAGCAGTGTAAATTTATACAGCTTCTTCGTGCTGCAGTTGTGCCTCAAAACACAAAAGAAAACTTGTTTGGTTACAAATAGCATCGCTGTATTGTGCAGTCTAATAAGTTCATCTGAAGTGGGCCAATTTCCCTGCCATTGTAATACTGCAATTTTTTCCAGCAGTGTAATTTTATACAGTATTTTTCGTGATGCAATTGTGCCTCAAAACAAGGAAAAAAATAGTTTGGGTAGAAATAGCATCGTTGTATAGGGCAGTCTAATAAGTCCGTCTGATGTGGGCCAATTTTCATGCCATTGTAATACTGCAATGTTTTCTCAACATCGATATATCATACTTAATTTAAATTGGGCAAGGCGCGTGATAAGGGGCGGGGAAGTGGATGTGATGCTGATGGTGAGGGCAGAGGCCACGGGTAAGGTGAAACTGTGTCTGCTACAGAAGCGCAACAAGCACACATCACGTGTATATTGTTTCCTGTCCAACTTTGTAAGGGGGGCGTGGAACACCACTCCTGAAACCAGGCCAGTGTGAAAAGGTTGTTGGATGGATAGCAGATTATTCCAGTCACTTTGCCAGCACCACTAAGTCTTCCGGTTCACAGTTAAGTCTCAGTAGCCGTGATTCTGGACCACATAATCCTCACCCTGATCCTCCATCCTCCCACCATGCCGAGTGCCTGGGGACAAGTAATCTTGCACTTAGACACTCCGAAGAGCTGTTCACATTTCGATTGATAGATTCTGGCCGCTCGCCCTGCCTGTTTCAAGTGGGACATGAGGAGACCGAATGTAGCGATGCCCAAATATTTGAGCAGCCACACTCACAAGAAGGCGATGATGGGAAAATGCAATTAATGTCTCAAGATAAACACCAAAAGAGGAAAAATTCAAGAAAACACACCAAAATCAGGCAGAGATGCCTACCTGTCTAAATGGGCCTCAATACAATTGCACAGACAGGGTGCAGCAGACCAAAATAAAATGGCAAATGCACAGGTGCAATACCTAATGAAACAGCCAGCCTTCAATCAGGGATTGGCCATGTGGTACACCAATGCACTAAGATATATACTCTGTATGTGGCGTATTCACACAAGGAATGCAGAGCATCTGGCTTCAGCCTATTAATAACGCCCTATGGCGGGCTGCCCAGTGCTACAATGCATCCTGTGTGAACAGAGGCCACAGTGTACAGAACCATTTGGGCCCAACTGCACCCTGCAAAAAATACAACGTGCAAAACAAAACATATAAATATATGTAAGGTATTGGTTGATATTCTAGCCATAATATGTAAGGCGGCAACCCGCGTCAAAGGTCCTTACGTTTGCCAGTCCTACTCTAACATGAAAAACACCAAAAGAGGAAAAATTCAAGAAAACACACCAAAAACAGGCAGAGATGCTTACCTGTCTAAATGGGCCTCTATACAAGATGTCTCAAGATGTGGGTGATGATGAAACACAATTGCAAACAAGCAGTGTTGTTACGTTAGCAGGTCAAGAGAAGGATCAGGGTGCGGAAGTGGAAGATAAGGTGATGGATGATGATGTCACTGACCCAATCTGGGAAGGCAACATGCAGAGCGGGGATAGCAGCGCACAGGGGGAGGTATCCACAGCACCACAACAGGCAGGAAAAGTCAGTGGGGTGGCCAGACTCACAAGAATAACACAACTGTTCACCAGAGCACCAACACGGGTGATGTTGCCAAGCCAAAGGTTAGGTGTTCCCGAGTCTGGCACTTTGTAAGAACATTCTAGTTAACAAAAAAGGCCATTTGCAACATACGCCATCCCAGCATCAGCATGGGCCGCACAACTGCCAGCCTGACCACCACCAGCATGTTCAGGCACATGGCAGCAAAACACCCGACTAACATTGTGTGGTTCTATTATTTTAATACTCAATGCTGATGGAATGAAGCATAATTAACATATTATAGCACATAGCATGGCGTACAATTACATAATTTACATTTGCATAAAAATAAGGGAATTTCGGTAACCATGTGGTATCTCCATCAGGGTCACATGTAATCTTTACCAAAATTCAATGGATGTAGCAGTCTAGAAAATAATAATGAGGCTCAGTTGGCATCAGTTCTTAACTTTTCTAATACGATAAAAAACTTATGGAGCGCCTCGCCTGGGCCTTGGGGTACTCTGTACCGGGTCCGGTCTTAAAGGGGATGTCATGGTGGCTGCGACACGGTCCATGGCCCTGGGCATCCAATTAAAGGGAAAGGTCTTAAAGGGGATTTGTAATGTCTGTGTTCGTGACGCCACCTGTGGTGTTCGGTGAGTAGGGACCAATGCTGCTTAAAGGCGTCCTCTGGGGTGATGTTGTTGCAGCAAGATGATAATGCTTCCCACAGGTGAAGCGGGGTCCCCAGGGCTTCCCAGGTATATGGCAAGATGGTGTAAGCCGATAAATGTACAAAGAACGAGGACACAGGTTTGCAAGTCTTTACCTGGTTTACTGATGGTAGTAGTAGTCCTCAGTCCAGGGTACCAAGTACAGGGGAGCTGTGGTCCGGCCGGCTTGGAGGCAATAAGCGATCCCTTTACCAGGTGAGGTCCGTAAGCCTTTCTGCTAGCGCTGTTTAGTTAATTAGGTCCCTGCTGCTTGAAGCTTAGTGCCAGTCCCCTCTCTTCTGTCCTAAGACAGATGTCTGTACGATAGGCAGTTTGAGCCTGTTTATAGGATCTCTTAGATGACCTGGGCTCTCACAGTCACCGCTTCACCTCAGACTTGTTACAGGCAATTGACATATAGTGCTTTGCCCTCCAGTCCTGTCGCGCGTCCTGGAAAACAACATGACCTCGGGCTCCCGGTACCCGGCTTTTGCACTCTGACTCTGAGGGTGTCCTTCCACTGTTCAACTCCTGAGCCCTTACCTCCTCTATGCTTCTTTCCTCTAAGCTCCTCCACAATTCAAGTCTCCTTCTGCTTCTCTTTCCAGGGGTAGCAGCTCCCTCATGGCTGCTCAGCCCCCACGTCTGCTCCAGATGTCCTTCAGCTACTGGAGAGCAACTGTCTCCCTCCACTCTCTCTCTCAGACTCCCTGAGACTGACTGGCTCCTCCTCCAGACCAGGATACATAAAGTGTAAGGGAGCGCCCCTGAATCTGGGTCCTGAGCTCCCCCTCCTGGCCTAGATTCAGATTGTGTTGAATGTGAGTGCCTTACCTGATAAATAGGATCCCCTTTGCCTCCAAGCGTGACATCACCCTCCCCGAAAGGAAGGCAACATCACTGCAGCAACTGGTTACCTGGGGGTGCTGCACTTATTTTATGAGCCCTTTTACTTCTTGACTCTACTAAAACCTATTTACCAGTTTTATAATAATTAATGGGGATGCTTTGTTTGTATTCAAATCTGTGACTATTTTGTGCAGCAAATTTATGCTTAAGTTGGTCACAGTTCATAAAAATATCCCCTCTTTCTGAACTGGCAATTCTTCTGTTCTCTTGGATTTCAAGGAAGCAACAATTAGGGAAAAGCCTTGCTGTGCAGAAAAGTTTTCATAAATATTTTTCATTGTTTTGTGGAAATTAATTGGAAGGATTGTGGTGTTGGTGTTTTTGGAACATTTTTTACTCTTTTTGACCTCAACAGAAAGGTAAAAATTAGAAGTGCAAATGGATTTTTGCAGTCTTGTTCTGGGCACAAGAGGGACAGACTGAGATGAAATCTGCAATATCCTTGCGCAGAGCTGGCCACCAATAATACCAGGAAATGAGGACAGCTGTTTACTTCTGTCCCGCATGACCAGCCAATTTGGACGAGTGACCCCACAGAAGGACCCACTTCCTGTCTGGTTCAGCAATGAAAGTCTTTTTGGATGGGACCCAAGACAAATCCAGTAGAGCAACCATAATTATTTTGTAAGCCTCAATAATGTATTAAGACTCTGCCTCCTGATTGGAAGACAGGAAGGACATAGAGAATGCGGACGAAGAACAGAGGCGACCTAGGTTGCCGTGGATTTAGCTGCTATGCGGACTGCAGATTGACCACAAAAATCTAGCCTGTGTAAATAACCACCAGATGCATCATGCTTCAAGCAAGAATCACCACTCCTCCAGAACCAGTTTTAACGATTAGTTGCATTCTAGAGCTGAGAAGATTTTGGAAAAAAAGCTGCAGGTCACTATGGGAGACTTTTGGTTAAGAACAGCTCAGGCCTCTGAGGAAGAAGCATCCAACTATGTTATATTTGATTGTGGATTATATTGCTCCATGGTTTTTGTGGTTGGAGCAGAGGAGAAGGCCTTTTTCTCTGCCTCTGGAGGTAACATATTAGGGTTGGCTCCCTTGGAGGTCAGTGAAGAAATAGGAGCAGTCCAAGAGGAGAAATATGGAATGAACTGGGAGTATTAATACGCAAGTCAGAGAAACTGCTGGATAGCTTACAGACTGTCAGGATGGGGCCTCTACAGGACATGAGACACTTTCTCTGGATCCATTTTCAGGCCGGTCTCAGAGATGATGTATCCAAGAAACGCAAGAGAGGTCTGCTAGAAGACGCATGTTTCTTACTTGGCATTCAGATGACCAGGAAGAAAGTCAATCTGGCAGTCTCAGCCTTGGTTTTGTCAAAGACATCAGCGTACGTCCAATATGCAGCAGGCAAGCTAGGCAAATTAGATGGAGAAGCCAGAGGTCAAGCAAGACAAATGGGGACTAGATACCTCTCGTGGCACTCCTACCCCCAACAGAGCAGTGTTCTAGATTTCCAATCCAAGACAGGCTCGTGTTTTCGCAGCCATGGAAGACTTAGAACCAGAGGATGAAACAGGCCCGATAGCTCATCGAGAGGAATCTTCTCCGAGTGTAGCATTCCTACCCAAAATTCCACAGGCTCAGTAACAAAAAGGATGGTCTCCGAAAGAGGTTTTACATCTACCAATGAAAGCACCAATGAGTCCTGTAGATATTTTATCAGGATTTGATACTGTTCCACAATGGCCCGTTGAATGAGATTTCCTGTGGAACCTGGGTCCAGATAGGCCGACTCGACAAAATGGATGTTGCCAAAGGAAACTGATACTGACAGTTAACAAAAGAGAGGAGTGATCCTTGCCCAGAGTAGCCTCTCCAACAGACCCTAGGCTGTGGAGTTTTCTGATTTTTCCTGGCAGGAACTGATCAAATGTCCAGGACCGCCACAATAGAAACACCTTGCCTCAGCACAATGGACCTCCTGATGATGCTTGGCCATCTTTATCTGGTCAATAGACTCTGGAGAAGGTGCTGAAGTTGAGGCTTGTTGCAAGATTGACCTTTGAAAGATAGAAGCCAGGTCTTCTCTCACAGGTCACCTCCTTGGAAAACTCCTGAAACCTGATGTTGATGCGAGTTGCCAGGGACACCAGGTTATCCAGTGAGATGGATATATCATGAACGGCCAGCTCGTCCTTGATTTTTCCCAGAAAGACCTTCCCAGAAGGTGGCCAACAGCTCATCATTATTCCGGGAGACCTCGGAACACAGGGTATAGAATCGGACAGGATACTGCCTCACTGTGAGATTTCCCTGGCATAGTCTGAGGAGAGAAGATGGCACGGAGGAAACGCAGCTGGGCTCATCAAAACCTTATGTAAGACCTCTAAATAGGACTGGAGGTTCGAAGCAAGATAATCACCCTCTCTGCTATAGGGGATTGAGCCGCACCAGAGCTTCAGCAGTGAAATGGGACATGATGAAAGCCACTTTGGCCCCATCTGAAGTGAATCACTGCCTTGGATGGAGAGGAGTGTGCAGGAATGCCAGTGCTACACTCTCATTGGTGTTTTGGACAGAGTATCTGTCAGTAACGCCATTGAAAAATGTTATTTTAAAGCCTAAAAAGTTTGCAAACAGATGAATTCACTGTGTTTTTTTTAGCATTTTTCTAGTGGTTTTATTTTTTTGGTTTTATTCAAAAACTTAGCATGTTGTTTGTGTAACTATTTATTTTTCTATAGTTTTCCCATATTTTCAACAATATAAAAAATACATGTTACAAGTGTAACAAAGAAAACTATAAAGTTCCTGGAAATCATGGGAATTTTTCAAGTGTATAGATCTATTGTAAAAACAGTGCATGTGAAGGTCTTAAATTACTTATTTTTGTAGATTTAAACAAGCCAAGCTTAAATATATGCCAGCCTCTCTATCAACCAATGTGAATGATCCCGGCAAGATACATTTATTGTACATCCATTCTAACAGGTCATGACCTTTAGGATCACATTATCCATGAGTGATGATAGTAACAGGGACAAAGAAGTGACAAGCTCACCTTCATTGTAATGACAAAGAGTGATTGTCATTATAAATAAATTACACAGCGTAGATGATGGGTGAGTACGATGGATGTCAAGAATATATGATCAAAATTTAATATGACTGCAAATGGAAATGTAATACAAGCTAATAAATAAGGATATAATTACCTTTTTACTTGGTGATTCAAGTCAGATTGCAGAAAGAATACTTAATGTCAGAAATTGGACTGCAGTCTTACTTATTAAGTTATTTAGAAAATATTTATTACTTGAACAAAACCCACTAACCTTAATGTGAACAGAGCCTTTCTAGGTATGCACTGCCAGTACTTTCATAAAATGTATACAGCATATAAAAAGTAAATTGATATGTCCCCTAACTATTAAACTTTATTTCTAAAACGTTTGGTGTCCTCTTTCCTGAAAGTGGACAAACCCTTTAATAATGAGTGTATGAGAAATATGTGATCATCTCCTTAGAAGTGGTTTTTGTTCTCCGTAAAATGTTACTGTACCTTGCAATGAGGCTGCTACCGCCTGCAGCTTTCACACTCGGAAATTCAATTGCCCACAGGGAATCCCTTCACAACAAGGAATGATTGCAAACGTGGTCTGCATACAACTGCAGTCAGCACAAATCTAGCCAAAAGATGGCATGTAACCACAGTCCCTGATTCAGCACAGTAGATGTTTTACATCTCTTATGTTCCCTTCCTGCTCTCCAGACAAACAAAAAATGTCAATGTCAAACAAACTGAGATAAGTCACTTCATAAATCATACTGCCCATCTATCTATCTATCTATCTATCTATCTATCTATCTATCTATCTATCTATCTATCTATCTATCTACAGCTGTGCTCAAAAGTTTACCTACCCCGGTAGAATTTTTACTTTCTTGGCCTTTTTTCAGGAAGTATAACTGATAACACCAACATTTTTTCTCCACTCATGGCTAGTGGTTGGGTGAAGCCATTTATTGTCAAGCTACTGCGTTTTCTCTTTTTAAATCATAATGACAATCCAAAACATCTAAATGACCCTGATCAAAAGTTCACATACCCTGGTGATTTTGGCCTGATAACATACACAGAAGTTGACACAAATGGATTTGACAGTCTACTAAAGGTAACTTCCTCACCTGTGACCTTTTTGTTTGTAATCAGTGTGTGTGTGCATAAAAGCTGAGTGAGTTTCTAGGATCCAGACAGACTCTTGCATCTTTTATCCATCCACTGAAGTTTCTGGATTGTGAGTTAAGGTACCTTCACACTGAACGATATCGCTAGCGATCCGTGACGTTGCAGCGTCTTGGCTAGCGATATCGTTCAGTTTGACACGCAGCAGCGATCTGGATCCTGCTGTGACATCGTTGGTCAGAGCTAGAAGGCCAGCACTTTATTTCGTCGCTGGACTCCCTGCAGACATCGCTGAATCGGCGTGTGTGACACCGATTCAGCGATGTCTTCACTGATAACCAGGGTAAACATCGGGTTACTAAGCGCAGGGCCGCGCTTAGCAACCTGAGGTTTACCCTGGTTACCAATGTAAAAGTTAAAAAAAACACTACATACTTACCTTCCGCTGTCTGTCCTCCGGCACTGTGCTTCTCTGCACTGTGAGCGCCGGCCAGCCGGAAAGCAGAGCACAGTGGTGGCGTCACCACTGTGCTTTACGGCTGGCGCTCACAGTCAGTGCAGAGAAGCACAGCGCCAGAGGACAGACAGCGGAAGGTAAGTATGTAGTGTTTTTTTTTTTTTTACGTTTACGCTGGTAACCAGGGTAAACATCGGGTTACTAAGTGCGGCCCTGCACTTAGTAACCCGATGTTTACCCTGGTTACCAGGGGACCGGCATCGTTGGTAGCTGGAGAGCTGTCTGTGTGACAGCTCTCCAGCGACCAAACAGCGACGCTGCAGCGATCGGGATCGTTGTCTGGATCGCTGCAGCATCGCTTAATGTGACGGTACCTTTATGGAGAACGCAAAATAATTGTCAACAGATCTAAGGAAAAAGGTAGTTGAACTGTATAAAGCAGAAAAGGGATACAAAAAAAGATATCCAAGGAATTGATAATGCCAGTCAACAGCATTCAAACTGTGATTAACAAATGGAAAATCAGGGGCTCTGTAAAAACAAAAACACGGTCAGGTAGACCAACAAAAATTTCCTCCAAAATTGCCAGGAAAATTGTTCGGGATGCTATGAAAAACCCACAAATATCATCAACTGAAATACTGGACTCTGAAAACTAGTGGTGTGGCTGTTTTAAGATGCACAATAAGGAGGCACTTGAAGAAAAATGGGCTGCATGGTCGCGTCGCCAGAGCAAAGCCATTACTGCGCAAATACCATAAAGTATCTCTAGTACAATAAGCAAAACAGCACATAGACAAGCCTCAAAACTTCTGAAACAAGGTACAGTAGTTTGGAGTGATGAGACCAAAATTGAACTTTTGGAGAGAGGTCAACAAGGTCTATGATGAAAGGAACACCATTCCTACTGTAAAGCACAAAGGTGGATTGCTGATGTTTTGGGGATTTGTGAGCTACAAAAGGCACAGGAAACTTGGTCAAAGTTGAAAGAAAGATGAATGCAGCAAATACTGGAGGCATATTTGCAGTCATCAGCCCAGAAGCTGCGCATGGGACGTACTTGGACGTTCAAACATGACAGCAATCCAAAACACAAGGCCAAGTCGACCTTTCATTGGCTACAGCTGAACAAAGTGAAGGTTCTGGAGAGACCATCTCAGTCTCCTGACCTCAATATCATTGAGCCACTCTGGAGAGATCTCAAGTGAACAGTTCATGCTAGACAGCCGAGGAATTTACAGGAACTGGAGGATTTTTCCAAGAAGAGTGGGCAGCTTTACCATCTGAGAAAATAAAGAACCTCATCCGCAACTACCACAAAAGACTTCAAGCTGTCATTGATGTTATAGGGGGCAATACACAGTATTAGGAAATGTGATATTTGAACTTATAAACAGGGTCATTTGAATGTTTTGGATTGTCATTATGGTTTATAAAGAGAAAACACAGTAGTTCGACAATAAATGGCTTCACCCAACCACTAAGCATGAGTGGAGAAAAAGTTTTGGTGTTATCATTCATATTCTTGGAAAAAAATGACAAGAAAGCAAAAATTCTGCCAGGGTATGTAAAGTTTTGAGCATAACTGTATCTATCTATCTATCTATCTATCTATCTATCTATCTATTGTTTAAATGGCCCATTGCGCGACGTTCCGGCTCTGTGTTTGAGCCTTCTTCAAGCAATGTGCAAATGCACATACAGAGTATTTAAGGTGTACAATAAAGTGAACATACTGAACAGTAATTAATCTCAGAAGACTATTATTCCATAGTTTACAATTCATATTCCTACATATGGTGTAAAGGCATATTAATTTCAGCAATATACAGTGCCACAAAAAAAGTGCATACAGCGCAGACTTGTCCAAAAAATGATTAAAAGCTCAATTGGTCATCATGTAATCAGCTGCAAGGAGTTAAAATAACACATGATTCACCCCATTCTTAACAGCGCTGTTGTCAGCATCCTAAATTATCAATTGCGCATGTCAGGAGGTTAATATATTGAAAGTAAAGGTATATCAAAAGTCCCAGCATACGCAGTTGCGCTCCAGCAGATGTCCAGCTCCATCTTTGACAGCAGAAATTTACGGCTCACATCACAATGTCAATGTGATTCGGCTCAAGCGTCATTCCGCATGTGTCTCTCGAGTGCCATCTTGTTTAAGGGATTTCACGCACATATTTTGCCCAAAATATGCTGGTATGCTAATGCAGCGCCCCAGAGTCCTGGTCGTTGCAGTAATGTTATTATTCCACCAGGGGGAGTGATGTTACGTCTGAAGGCAATGAAGGAGATCTTCTGTCCAGGTATCACAACCACAATACACACTTCACACTCCAGGCCGCCAGGGGGAGCCATGCTTCTATCTATTAGGGCACTCTTCACAATTAGGTAAAACTGGTAGTCTGGACAGAAAGTCAGAGTCAGAGAGGAGAGGAGAGCAGAAGCAGACTGAAGCTGAAGCTGGCTGGAGTGAGAGGGATCCAGAGGCAGACTGAGGTCTGCAGAGGACGAGGGTTCACGGAGCTGCGCCTGCCCCACGTGCGGCAGCATCCTAAGAAAGGACACGAAGGGAATTGTCTTGTAGTAAGTGAGAAACGAAGTCATAGCAAAGGAGAAGAATATCAGAGGGAGACCAGCCAGGAGCAGGCTGCTTACTTCTGAAGCGCAGAAGCCGGTAGCCAGAACACCGAGGGAGTAAGGATCTCTATGCTTTACTTCAGAGACTGGCTGGACAGTTGATTCCACGTTGGCTGCCTGACTTTATACCCAGGAGGCACGGTGGCAACTTGTGGGAGCTGGGGTGTCAAAGGGTCCCTGTAAAAAGCCTCAGGCCATCAGTCATACGGGTTTGTCCAGATGTCCAGTCCAGTTTGTCCAGATGTCCAGTCTGCTGCGCAGACTTCGTGGACCTGCCGATCCACAGCAAATCTTCATAACCCCACCGAGTTACCGCCAGAAGCCTTCAATCTTTGTGGCCCCGCCGAGCCACCGCAAGCTGTCTTGAAAAAATTTTTCCAGCAGATTTTGCACAACGCTATGTAGCACACTTTGGGGTATGGCTCAGTTCACACTGCCCGCATTCTCCACCATATTGTAGTAGCATTATACACACTGAAGAGTCAGTGACCCACAAAGTTCCAACACAAAACTCTCTTTAATGTGTTTCCTCAAAGCATTAGAGTCCAATTCACACAAATGCATATAACTTCAGTGTATATTATCTGTGCACAGTTCACACCAGTTCATAGCAATACATATATGGCTTTAAACTGCAGCCCCTAAACAGGCCAGGTGTCCCTTGTCCAGTTTCCCTGGGCGACCGCATGCCATATTACAGTCTTCATATACACAGCCTCATATGTTGCAGACACTACACACACCATCCCTGTTGTGAATTCCGCTCTTGGGTTCCCTCCGGTGGTTGTAAGTGGCACTTTTGTGAGTTCTGCTCTTGGACTCCCTCCGGTGGTTTTAAGTGGAATGGCTGCTCCTTGGATTTAGTGGTCTGCAGCTGCTTCCACTAATTGTCTTTCTGCTCGGCTTTTATTCCTGGTCTTCTCTTCAGCCAGTGCCACTTGTCAATGTTTCCTGGCTGGATTCACATCTCTGCTTGGATTTCCTTGATTTCCTGCGCAGTTCAGCTAAGATAAGTCCTGGCTTTGCTCATTTCTGTCCACATGTTATGGACTTATTGTTCTGTGCATTCTATGTTTTGTCCAGCTTGTCAGTATGGATTATTTCTGTTAGCTGGAAGCTCTGGGAAGCAGATTTACCCTCCACACCTTTAGTCAAGTGTGGAGATTTTTGTAAACTCTGTGTGGATTTTTTGTAGTTTTTATACTGACCGCACAGTATCCTTTCCTGTCCTATCTATCTAGCTAGTATGGCCTCCTATGCTAAGATCTGATTTCATTTCTGCGTATGTTATTTTCCCCTCCTCTCACCAACAATATTTGTGGGGGGCTATCTTTCCTTTGGGGATTTTCTCTGAGGCAAGATAGGTTTCCTGTTTCCATCTTTAGGGGAAGTTAGATCTTAGGCTGTGCCGAGGGGTCTGGGGAGTGTCGGGTACCCCCCACGGCTATTTCTGGTTGCGCTGCTAGGTTCAGGGTTTGCGGTCAGTACAGATACCACCTCCTTCAGAGCTTGTCCCATGTTGCTCCTAAACCACCAGATCATAACACATCCCCCTCCGACTAGTTCCGTGGGTGTCCGGCTTCACTGTATCACAGTCTCCTACAGTCTCTTTACTCACACAGCCTCATATGTTGCAGACACTACACACGCCAGCCTTCCTCTGACTAGTTCCTGTGGGTGTCCTGCATCACTGTATCACAGTTTCTTACACTCTCTTTACTCAAACAGTCGTGCGCAGCCCAGGATATCCTCCGGATAGCAGCTAGTCCTCTTTTGGACACATGACATCCACCTCCAGCCACAGGACTATCCACATCCGTCTCTTTCGGGCACAGGACATCCACATCTGACTCCTTCGGCAACTGGACATCCACCTCCGGGCACAGGACTGTCCACATCCGAGAGCAGTACCATGAATGACTTGCATCGCTGTATATTGAGCTCTTGAGCTGTCCTGGGTGATGGCTCCGCTGGCCTGTGCCTCCATGCACTCAGCCAGCGCTCTGCAGGCCTCTGCTCTGCACACCAGTACACACCAGACTGACACTGACGTGCACCTCACACACCTGACACCTCCATACCTCTTACTGCAGGGCTTTTAGCACACACAAACCTGTGGCCTTCAGCCATATGGAAAACCCGGATCGGAAATCCGTGACTCCCATGCACACCTATGGACTTCATCTGTCTGCATGCACAACCTGGGGAGAAGACACAGCGACCCTTACCTTTGACATGAGTCAAAGTGTGGAAAATAAGAAATTGATACTTTGTCGATTTTGCAAGTTTTCCCACCTACAAAGCATGGAGAGGTCTGTAATTTTTATCGTAGGTACATTTCAAATTTGAGAGATAGATTCTAAGAAAAAAAAAAAGAAAATCATTGCATTATTTTTACATAACTAATTTGCATTTTATTGCATGAAATAAGTAATTCATACAAAAGAAAAAGAGAACTTACCATAATATTTGGTACAGAAACCTTTGTTTGCAATTACAGAGGTCTGATATTTCCTGTAGTTCTTGACCAAGTTTGCACACACTGTAGAAGGGATTTTGGCTCACTGCTACATATAGATATTTTCCACATCCTTCAGGTTTTGGGGTTGTCATTGGGCAACATCAAGATTCAGCTCCCTCCAAAGATTTTCTACTGAGTTCAGGTCTGGACACTGGCTAGGCCACTCCTGGAACTTGAAATGCTTCTTATGGAGCCACTTTTTAATTGCCCTGGCCATGTGTTTTGGCTCATTGCCATGCTGGAAGACTCAGCCACGACCCATCTTCAATGCTTTTACTGAGGGAAGGAGGTTGTTGGCCAAAATCCTGCAATACATAACCCCTTCCATACTCTCTTCAATACAGTGCAGTCGTCCTGTCCCCTTTGCAGAAATTACCCTTAAAGTATGATGTTTCCCCACCATGCTTCACTGTTGGGATAGTGTGACAGCTCTTTGGTTTTGGCCATGGTGAAGAGGTTGGAGTGTCATTAATTGTGCTCATATAGGTAACGAGCTCAAACAGGTGCATTTAATACAGGCAATGAGTGCAGAGTTGGAGGGCTTCTTAAAAAAACTAACAGGTGATTGGTTGGTAGGTGATCAAATACTTATTTCATGCAATTTAATCATTTAAAAACCATACAATGTGATTTTCTGGTTATTATTTTTAGATTCTGTCTCTCAAAGTTGATGTGTACCTACAACACAAACTACAGACCTTACATTACATTCTTGTAGGTGGAAAAACGTGCAAAATCGGCAGTGTATCAAATACTTATTTTCCCCGCTGTATCTTTGTATGTGTATATATATATATATATATATATATATATATATATATATATATATATATATATATATATACGGTACAGACCAAAGTTTGTACACACCTTCTCATTGAAAGATTTGTATGTATTTTCATGACTATGAAAATTGTACATTCACACTGAAGCAGGGCCGCCATCAGGGAATTACAGCCGTCACTGGCGTATGGGGCCCGGTGAGCAGAGGGGGCCCACATCGGGCCTCCTCTTACCTGCTCACCGGGCCCCTACCGGCAGCCGCAGGCTGAACCGGGCCCTTAGCGGCGGCCAGCGCTGCAGCTGTTTAACGCTATTGACGTGCGGGCCCGCGCCCGCACGTCAATAGTTAACAGCCGCCAGCCGCAGCGTGCAGGTCGCCGGCGTCTGACGTCAAGCTGGACACAGGGGGGGGGGGCAGAAAGCTGGACACGGGGGGGGGGGGCAGAAAGCTGGACACGGGGGGGGGCAGAAAGCTGGACACAGGGGGGGCAGAAAGCTGGACACAGGGGGGGCAGAAAGCTGGACACAGGGGGGGCAGAAAGCTGGACACAGGGGGGGCAGAAAGCTAGACACAGGGGGGGGCAGAAAGCTGGACACAGGGGGGGGCAGAAAGCTGGACACAGGGGGGGGCAGAAAGCTGGACACGGGGGCAGAAAGCTGGACACAGGGGGGGCAGAAAGCTGGACACAGGGGGGGCAGAAAGCTGGACACAGGGAGGGCAGAAAGCTGGACACAGGGGGGGACAGAAAGCTGGACACAGGGGAGGGGCAGAAAGCTGGACACAGGGAGGGCAGAAAGCTGGACACAGGGGGGCAGAAAGCTGGACACGGGGGGCAGAGTGCTGGACGCAGATGGGGCAGAGTGCTGGACACAGATGGGGCAGAGTGCTGGACACAGATGGGGCAGAGTGCTGGACAACAGATGGGGCAGAGTGCTGGACACAGATGGGGCAGAGTGCTGGACACAGATTGGGCAAAGTGCTGGACACAGATGGGGCAGAGTGCTGGACACAGATGAGGCAGGATTGGAAACAGATGGGGCAGAGTGATGGACACAGATGGGGCAGGATTGGACACAGATGGGGCAGAGTGCTGGACACAGATGGGGCAGAGTGCTGGACACAGATGGGGCAGGATTGGACACAGATGGGGCAGAGTGCTGGACACAGATGGGGCAGAGTGCTGGACACAGATGGGGCAGAGTGCTGGACACAGATGGGGCAGAGTGCTGGACACAGATGGGGCAGAGTGCTGGACACAGATGGGGCAGAGTGCTGGACACAGATGGGGCAGGATTGGACACAGATGGGGCAGAGTGCTGGACACAGATGGGGCAGAGTGCTGGACACAGATGGGGCAGAATTGGACACAGATGGGGCAGAGTGCGGGACACAGATGGGGCAGAGTGCTGGACACAGATGGGGCAGAGTGCTGGACACAGATGGGGCAGGATTGGAAACAGATGGGGCAGAATGGAGACAGATGGGGCAAGATTGGAGACAAATGGGGCAGGATGGATACGATGGAGACAGATGGGGCAGGATGGGGAGATCATATGGGGCAGAATGGATACGGGGCTGGGGTGGAGCCTGGACGGAGTTTCAAGGGGGCCCCGCAAATTTTGCCAGTATGGGGCCCCAAAATTTCTAGTGGCAGCCCTGCACTGAAGGCATCAAAACTATGAGTTAACACATGTGGAATTATATACTTAACAAAAAAGTGTGAAACAACTGAAATTATGTCTTATATTCTAGGTTCTCCAAAGTAGCCACCTTTTGCTTTGATGACTGCTTTGCACACTCTTGGCATTCTCTTGATGAGCTTCAAAAGGTAGTCACCAGGAATGGTCTTCCAACAATCCCAAATGAGTTCTCAGAGATGAAGCTACAAAAGTGGTGGGATATGAGATAAATTATATACCCTCTACACCTTGTCTGCCATAGGATACATTGATCCTTGATTTTATATATATTTTATATATGGTTATTAATTAAATATATGATTTTGTTATAATTCGGATACATGCACAATTTTATTATTTGCTGTTCTATTGTCATTAACAATATGAGATGAAATAAAATATACTTTTTCCTTATTATTTTCTGCTTTTTGTGTTCTTGGTCATATCTAATTCGGAGTTTGGTTTTTCAAATTTACTGAATGCATATTGACATGTGTGTGCTCCTCACACCCAGCCCCATCTTTCGATCTTATCCTGCTTCTGTCTTCATCTTTGATGCTAGTTAAATGTTCTATTAACTGCAATCTCTTAATTGCTCAATGCTGTGAATTGTCCTCCTGCTCCTCCCTCCTCCCCTCTCTCACCTGGCTTCATTTCATGGACACTTGAATGGTATAAGTTGAATGGAGCAGGTCAGATATGACTTTGGTCAGATGTGACATCATTTGAAGTGACCTGAAATAGTCTAGAAATTGGCCAGAAGGGAAGACTAATCACTGCCTTCTAATTTTCCTTACCTTTTTTCTTTTCTTCCCCTGCTCTTTAACCATGCACACATTTGCCCTCACCATCTTTGCTCCACTAATCCTCACCCTCCATCGCTATCCCCAAACCCCTGCACCCTCGAACCAAATAAGTATCTCCCCCTCTCTCTTACCCCCCTACCTCGCTTGATCTGCAGACCTGCTCCTTAACCACAGACCTCTCCTACTAAAATATAATATAAGCCGATCACTCTCCTTCACCCACCTGCTTTCCCTTTCTCTGCTTCTTCTCACTGCTGGCGACATATCCCCCAATCCTGGCCCCCCCACCTCATACATCCCACTAATCCTTACCCCTTTACTTCTCACACTAAGAGAAACTACTGCAATCCCTCACATTTAAAATCTATGCCACTGACCCCCACCCCCCTGCTTCCTCTCTCTGGAGCACTTTGGAATGTCCGCTCCGTCTGCAACAAGCTCCACGCGATCCACAATCTCTTTACTTCGGCCTCCCCTGCTGCACTGAGTTACAGTCGCCTCCACTTTACCCACACTCTTTGCTCTGGCAACAGACATGACGGAGGAGTGTGTTTCCTTCTTTCCAAAAACTGCTACTTCATGCCCTATACAATCCCCACCCTCCCTATTCCTCCCTTCTTTCAAGGTTCACTCTGGCCGTATCTACTCTCCCTCTAATCTCCAAATGGCTGTCATATACCGATCACCATGCTCAGCCACTGCCTTCATTGACCAATTCTCCACCTGGCTTCTTCACTTTCTCTTTGCTGACATCCCCACCATCATAATGGATGACTTTAATATCTCTACTGACACCTGCCAGCCAGCAGCGTCTAAACTCCTGTCCCTTACCTTATCCTTTGGACTTACTCAGTGGTCCTCCACAGCCACCCACACAGATGGACATCCACTAGACCTCATCTTCACCCGCCTCTGTTCCCTATCTAATCTCACAACCTCTCCCTTCCCCCTATCTGACCACCATCTACTCACCTTCTCATCCTTGTTCTCCTCACCTGCCCCCCATGTCAAGCCACTAGCACATCCCCGCAGAAACCTTGCACACCTAGACATTCACAGACTCTCTTCTACCTCTGCCCTTCATATCTTCACTCCACGACATGGACAGCGCCACCTCTTTCTATAACGCTATCCTCACATCAGCCATAGACTCAGTCGCCCCTCTCATGCATGGCTAAGTGCGACAAATCTATAGGCACCCCTGGCTTAACAATCTCACCAAAAAACTTCGACAAGTATCCAGGGTCACGGAGCAGCATTGGAAGAAAACATGCCTGCCAGACGACTTCACTGCTATCAAAAAAATTACTCTTGCTTTCAAATTCGCCCTCACCTCTGCTAAACAGACCTACAGTCATGTCCAAAAGTATTGACACCCCTGCAATTCTGTCAAATAATACTCATTTTCTTCCTGAAAATGATTGCAAACACAAATTATTTGGTATTATTATCTTCATTTAATTTGTCTTAAATGAAAGAAACACAAAAATAATTGTCCTAAAGCCAAATTGGATATAATTTCACACCAAACATAAAAAAGGGGGTGGACAAAAGTATTGGCACTGTTCGAAAAATTAAAAGTAATTAACAGCACCTGTAACTAACCTGTGGCACCTAACAGGTGTTGGCAATAACTAAATCACACTTGCAGCCAGTTGACATGGATTAAAGTTGACTCAACCGCTGTCCTGTGTCCTTGTGTGTACCACATTGAGCATGGAGAAAAGAAAGAAGACCAAAGAACTGTCTGAGGACTTGAGAAACCAAATTGCGAGGAAGCATGAGCAATTTCAAGGCTACAAGTCCATCTCCAAAGACCTGAATGTTCCTGTGTTTACCGTGCACAGGGTCATCAAGAAGTTTAAAGCCCATGGCACTGTGGCTACCCTCCCTAGATGTGGATGGAAAAGAAAAATTGACAAGAGATTTCAACACAAGATTGTGTGGATGTTGGATAAAGAACCTCGACTAACAGCTAAACAAGTTCAAGCTGCCCTGCAGTCCGAGGGTACAACAGTGTCAACCCTGTTATGTTTGCTAATGACAGGTGTTATGAAGGCAATCCAGATCAGAGCGCACACAGTGATCTGACAAATACCCAAAAATACAAGAACGAGCTCTGAGACGTGGAAACTCTGTAGACTGCACACCTGATCCTATCCTAAACACAACTAAAAGCAGCTGTGGATTGCGCCTAACAACTACCTAGGCAACTCGGCACAGCCTAAGAAACTAGCTAGCCTGAAGATAGAAAAATAAGCCTGACTTGCCCCAGAGAAATTCCCCAAAGGAAAAGGCAGCCCCCCACATATAATGACTGTGAGTAAGATGAAAAGACAAAACGTAGGGATGAAATAGATTCAGCAAAGTGGGGCCCGATATTCTAGGACAGAGCGAGGACAGTAAAGCGAACTTTGCAGTCTACAAAAAACCCTAAAGCAAAACCACGCAAAGGGGGCAAAAAAAACCCACCGTGCCGAACTAACGGCACGGCGGTACACCCTTTGCGTCTCAGAGCTTCCAGCAAAACAAAAGACAAGCTGGACAGAAAAAAAGCAACAAAAAAGCAAAAAGCACTTAGCTATACAGAGCAGCAGGTCACAGGAACAATCAGGAGAAGCTCAGATCCAACACTGAAACATTGACAAGGAGCAAGGATAGCAGCATCAGGCGGAGTTAAGTAATGAAGCAGTTAACGAGCTCACCAGAACACCTGAGGGAGGAAGCTCAGAAGCTGCAGTACCACTTGTGACCACAGGAGTGAATTCAGCCACAGAATTCACAACAGTACCCCCCCCTTGAGGAGGGGTCACCGAACCCTCACCAGAGCCCCCAGGCCGACCAGGATGAGCCGCATGAAAGGCACGAACAAGATCAGAAGCATGAACATCAGAGGCAAAAACCCAGGAATTATCTTCCTGAGCATAACCCTTCCATTTAACCAGATACTGGAGTTTCCGTCTAGAAACACGAGAATCCAAAATCTTCTCCACAATATACTCCAATTCCCCCTCCACCAAAACCGGGGCAGGAGGCTCAACAGATGGAACCATAGGTGCCACGTATCTCCGCAACAACGACCTATGGAATACATTATGTATGGAAAAGGAGTCTGGGAGGGTCAAACGAAAAGACACAGGATTGAGAACCTCAGAAATCCTATACGGACCAATAAAACGAGGTTTAAATTTAGGAGAGGAAACCTTCATAGGAATATGACGAGAAGATAACCAAACCAGATCCCCAACACGAAGTCGGGGACCCACACGGCGTCTGCGATTAGCGAAAAGTTGAGCTTTCTCCTGGGACAAGATCAAATTGTCCACTACCTGAGTCCAGATCTGCTGCAACCTATCCACCACAGAATCCACACCAGGACAGTCCGAAGACTCAACCTGTCCTGAAGAGAAACGAGGATGGAACCCAGAATTGCAAAAAAATGGAGAAACCAAGGTAGCCGAGCTGGCCCGATTATTAAGGGCGAACTCAGCCAACGGCAAAAAGGACACCCAATCATCCTGGTCTGCAGAAACAAAACATCTCAGATATGTTTCCAAGGTCTGATTGGTTCGTTCGGTCTGGCCATTAGTCTGAGGATGGAAAGCCGAGGAAAAGGATAGGTCAATGTCCATCCTACCACAAAAGGCTCGCCAAAACCTTGAAACAAACTGGGAACCTCTGTCAGAAACAATATTCTCAGGAATGCCATGCAACCGAACCACATGCTGAAAGAACAAAGGTACCAAATCAGAGGAGGAAGGCAATTTAGCCAAGGGCACCAGATGGACCATTTTAGAAAAGCGATCACAGACCACCCAAATGACTGACATCTTTTGAGAAACGGGAAGGTCAGAAATGAAATCCATTGAAATATGTGTCCAAGGCCTCTTTGGGACCGGCAAGGGCAAAAGCAACCCACTGGCACGAGAACAGCAGGGCTTAGCCCTAGCACAAATCCCACAGGACTGCACAAAAGTACGTACATCCCGTGACAGAGATGGCCACCAGAAGGATCTAGCCACTAACTCTCTGGTACCAAAGATTCCAGGATGACCAGCCAACACCGAACAATGAAGTTCAGAGATAAGTTTATTAGTCCACCTATCAGGGACGAACAGTTTCTCTGCTGGACAACGATCAGGTTTATTCGCCTGAAATTTTTGCAGCACCCGCCGCAAATCAGGGGAGATGGCAGACACAATGACTCCTTCCTTGAGGATACCCGCTGGCTCAGATAAACCCGGAGAGTCGGGCACAAAACTCCTAGACAGAGCATCCGCCTTCACATTTTTAGAGCCCGGAAGGTACAAAATCACAAAGTCGAAGCGGGCAAAAAATAACGACCAACGGGCCTGTCTAGGATTCAAGCGCTTGGCAGACTCGAGATAAGTCAAGTTCTTATGATCAGTCAATACCACCACGCGATGCTTAGCTCCTTCAAGCCAATGACGCCACTCCTCGAATGCCCACTTCATGGCCAGCAACTCTCGATTGCCCACATCATAATTACGCTCAGCGGGCGAAAACTTCCTGGAAAAGAAAGCACATGGTTTCATCACTGAGCAATCAGAACCTCTCTGTGACAAAACCGCCCCTGCTCCAATCTCAGAAGCATCAACCTCGACCTGGAACGGAAGAGAAACATCTGGCTGACACAACACAGGGGCAGAACAAAAACGACGCTTCAACTCCTGAAAAGCTTCCACAGCAGCAGAAGACCAATTAACCAAATCAGCACCCTTCTTGGTCAAATCGGTCAATGGTTTGGCAATGCTAGAAAAATTACAGATGAAGCGACGATAAAAATTAGCAAAGCCCAGGAACTTTTGCAGACTTTTCAGAGATGTCGGCTGAATCCAATCCTGGATGGCTTGGACCTTAACTGGATCCATCTCGATAGTAGAAGGGGTAAAGATGAACCCCAAAAATGAAACTTTCTGCACACCGAAGAGACACTTTGATCCCTTCACAAACAAAGAGTTAGCACGCAGGACCTGAAAAACCATTCTGACCTGCTTCACATGAGACTCCCAATCATCTGAGAAGATCAAAATGTCATCCAAGTAAACAATCAGGAATTTATCCAGATACTCACGGAAGATGTCATGCATAAAAGACTGAAACACAGATGGAGCATTGGCAAGTTCGAACGGCATCACTAGATACTCAAAATGACCCTCGGGCATATTGAATGCAGTTTTCCATTCATCTCCTTGCCTGATTCTCACCAGATTATACGCACCACGAAGATCTATCTTAGTGAACCAACTAGCCCCCTTAATCCGAGCAAACAAGTCAGATAACAATGGCAAGGGATACTGAAATTTAACAGTGATCTTATTAAGAAGGCGGTAATCAATACACGGTCTTAGCGAACCATCCTTCTTGGCTACAAAGAAGAACCCTGCTCCCAGTGGTGATGACGATGGGCGAATATGTCCCTTCTCCAGGGATTCCTTCACATAACTGCGCATAGCGGCGTGTTCGGGCACGGATAAATTAAATAATCGACCTTTAGGGAATTTACTACCAGGAATCAAATTGATAGCACAATCACAATCCCTATGCGGAGGTAGAGCATCGGACTTGGGCTCTTCAAATACATCCTGATAATCAGACAAGAACTCTGGGACCTCAGAAGGGGTGGATGACGAAATCGACAAAAATGGAACATCACCATGTACCCCCTGACAACCCCAGCTGGATACCGACATGGAATTCCAATCCAATACTGGATTATGGGTTTGTAGCCATGGCAACCCCAACACGACCACATCATGCAGATTATGCAACACCAGAAAGCGAATAACTTCCTGATGTGCAGGAGCCATGCACATGGTCAGCTGGGCCCAGTATTGAGGTTTATTCTTGGCCAAAGGTGTAGCATCAATTCCTCTCAATGGAATAGGACACCGCAAAGGCTCCAAGAAAAACCCACAACGTTTAGCATAATCCAAATCCATCAGATTCAGGGCAGCGCCCGAATCCACAAACGCCATGACAGAAAACGACGACAAAGAGCATATCAAGGTAATGGACAGAAGGAATTTGGACTGTACAGTACCAATGACGGCAGACCTAGCGGACCGCTTAGTGCGCTTAGGACAATCAGAAATAGCATGAGTGGAATCACCACAGTAGAAACACAGACCATTCAGACGTCTGTATTCCTGCCGTTCAACTCTAGACATAGTCCTATCGCACTGCATAGGCTCAGGTTTAACCTCAGGCAGTACCGCCAAATGGTGCACAGATTTACGCTCGCGCAAGCGTCGACCGATCTGAATGGCCAAAGACAAAGACTCATTCAAACCAGCAGGCATAGGAAATCCCACCATGACATCCTTAAGAGCCTCAGAGAGACCCTTTCTGAACAAAGCTGCCAGCGCAGATTCATTCCACTGAGTGAGTACTGACCATTTCCTAAATTTCTGACAATATACTTCTATATCATCCTGACCCTGGCACAAAGCCAGCAAATTTTTCTCAGCCTGATCCACTGAATTAGGCTCATCGTACAGCAATCCGAGCGCCAGGAAAAACGCATCGACACTACTCAATGCAGGGTCTCCTGGCGCAAGAGAAAATGCCCAGTCTTGAGGGTCGCCGCGCAAAAAATAAATAATAATCAAAACCTGTTGAATAGGATTACCAGA
This sequence comes from Ranitomeya imitator, assembly GCF_032444005.1. Lineage (NCBI taxonomy): Eukaryota > Metazoa > Chordata > Amphibia > Anura > Dendrobatidae > Ranitomeya > Ranitomeya imitator. The sequence goes on from NC_091284.1 coordinate 93,659,430, forward strand.
AGAATGAGGTTTCAAGGCCAGAAATAGCTTACAATTATTTTTGAAACTTAGAAACTTAGTTCTATCTCCAAAAAACAAATCAGGAATAGGAATTCTTGGTTCTAACATAGATTTCTGATCAATAGTATCTTGAATTTTTTGTACATTTATAACGAGATTATCCATTGAAGAGCACAGACCCTGAATATCCATGTCCACACCTGTGTCCAGAATCACCCAAATGTCTAGGGGAAAAAAAAAAAGTGAACACAGAGCAGAAAAAAAAAAAAAAAAAATGATGTCAGAACTTTTTCTTTCCCTCTATTGAGAATCATTAGTTTGGCTCCTTGTACTGTTATGTTTGCTAATGACAGGTGTTATGAAGGCAATCGAGAAACACAGTGTGCTTAGCGATCAGAGCGCACACAGTGAACTGACAAATACCCAAAAATACAAGAACGAGCTCTGAGACGTGGAAATTCTGTAGACTGCACACCTGATCCTATCCTAAACACAACTAAAAGCGGCTGTGGATTGCGCCTAACAACTACCTAGGCAACTCGGCACAGCCTAAGAAACTAGCTAGCCTGAAGATAGAAAAATAGGCCTGACTTGCCCCAGAGAAATTCCCCAAAGGAAAAGGCAGCCCCCCACATATAATGACTGTGAGTAAGATGAAAAGACAAAACGTAGGGATGAAATAGATTCAGCAAAGTGGGGCCCGATATTCTAGGACAGAGCGAGGACAGTAAAGCGAACTTTGCAGTCTACAAAAAACCCTAAAGCAAAACCACGCAAAGGGGGCAAAAAAAACCCACCGTGCCGAACTAACGGCACGGCGGTACACCCTTTGCGTCTCAGAGCTTCCAGCAAAACAAAAGACAAGCTGGACAGAAAAAAAGCAACAAAAAAGCAAAAAGCACTTAGCTATACAGAGCAGCAGGTCACAGGAACAATCAGGAGAAGCTCAGATCCAACACTGAAACATTGACAAGGAGCAAGGATAGCAGCATCAGGCGGAGTTAAGTAATGAAGCAGTTAACGAGCTCACCAGAACACCTGAGGGAGGAAGCTCAGAAGCTGCAGTACCACTTGTGACCACAGGAGTGAATTCAGCCACAGAATTCACAACACAACCCGTACTATCCATCGGCGTCTAAATGAAAAGGGACTGTATGGTAGGAGACCCAGGAAGACCCCACTTCTTACCCCGAGACATAAAAAAGCCAGGCTGGAGTTTGCCAAGACTTACCTGAAAAAGCCTAAAACGTTTTGGAAGAATGTTATCTGGTTAGATGAGAGTAAAGTAGAGCTTTTTGGGCAAAGGCATCAACATAGAGTTTACAGGAGAAAAAAAAGAGGCATTCAAAGAAAAGAACACGGTCCCTACAGTCAAACATAGTGGAGGTTCCCTGATGTTTTGGGGTTGCTTTGCTGCCTCTGGCACTGGACTGCTTGACCGTGTGCATGGTATTATGAAGTCTGAAGACTACCAACAAATTTAGCAGCATAATGTAGCCCATTGTGAGAAAGCTGGGTCTCCCTCAGAGGTCATGGGTCTTCCAGCAGGACAATGACCCAAAACACACTTCAAAAAGCACTAGAAAATGGTTTGAGAGAAAGCACTGGAGACTTCTAAGGTGGCCAGCAATGAGTCCAGACCTGAATCCCATAGAACACCTGTGGAGAGATCTAAAAATGGCAGTTTGGAGAAGGCACCCTTCAAATATCAGGGACCTGGAGCAGTTTGCCAAAGAAGAATGGTCTAAAATTCCAGCAGAGCATTGTAAGAAACTCATTGATGGTTACCGGAAGCGGTTGGTCCAGGTTGTTTTGGCTAAAGGTTGTGCAACCAAGTATTAGGCTGAGGGTGCCAATACTTTTGTCTGGAACATTTTTGGAGTTTTGTGTGAAATGATCAATGTTTTGCTTTTTGCTTCATTCTCTTTTGTGTTTTTTCATTTAAGACAAATTAAATGAAGATAATACCAAATAATTTGTGTTTGCAATCATTTTCAGGAAGAAACTGAGTATTATCTGACAGAACTGCAGGGGTGTCAATACTTTTGGCCATGACTGTATTTCATAAACCTTGTATCTTCATTATCCTACAACCCAAAACAACTGTTCAACACATTCAACTCTCCTTCACCCACCACTGCCACCTCCAACTCCCCTCAACTCTGCCGATGACGTTGCCACCTGCTTCAAAATAAGATCGACCAAACAAAGCAAACCTTAACTGTTCCACCACTCCAACCACTCCATATACCAGCCTTCTCTCCTTCCCTAATAACCTTCCTCTCCAACATCACTGAAGGAGAGCTCACTCACCTCCTTTCCAAATCACACCTCACCACCTGTGCACTCAACCTCATCCCTTCCCATCTGCTCCCCAACTTCACTAACACACTCATTCCAGCCCTAACCCATCTCTTCAACCTATCGCTATCTTCTGGTACCTTCCCCTCTGCCTTCAAACATGCCACGATCACACCATCCTCAAAAAACTAACCTTGATCCAACTGCTATGCCCAGCTGTCGCCCCATATCACGGCTCCCATTTGCTTCCAAACTCCTTGAGCAGCATGTCCATGCTCAACTTTCCTCCCACCTCTCATTTAACTCTCCCCTTGACAACCTCCAATCTGGCTTCTACCCCCACCACTCCACCGAAACTGCCCTGACCAAAATTACTAATGACTTAGTCACAGCTAAAGCGAACAGGTCCTCCTTCTCAACCTGTCCTCTGCTTTCGACACAGTTGACCACTGCCTACTGCTACAGATTCTTTCTTTTCTTGGCATCAAAGACCTTGCTGTGTCCTGGATTGCCTCATACTTTTCCGACCACACATTTAGTGTTTCCCACTCCCACACTACCTCCTTATCCCGCCTTCTCTCTGTTGGAGTCCCTCAAGGCTCTGTCCTGAAGCCCCTACTTTTTTAATCTATACCCTTGGCCTAGGACAACTCATAAAGTCCCATGGCTTCCAGTACCACTTGTATGCGGACGACACTCAGATCTACCTCTCTGGCTCTGTTACCTCTTTGTGGTCTAGAATCCCGGAGTGTCTGTCAGCCATATCCTCCTTCTTCTCCACTCGCTTCCTAAAACTCAATGTAGACAAAACCAAACTCATCATCTTTCCTTTATCTCACGTACCTCCCCTACCCGACATATCTATTACAGTAAACGGCATCAAGCTCTCTCCCTCACCTGAAATCCGTTTCCTCAGAGTAACTCTCGATTCTGCCCTGTCCTTCACACCGCATGTCCAAACTCTTGCCACCTCCTGTCGCCTCCAACTCAAAAATATTTCCAGAATCCATACATTCCTCAGCCGTCACCTCAGACCTAGTTTATGTTTGGATGTAACTGTCAGTTTTTTTGACATTTGTTTTCATTAGCCTTCTGACTCCGCCTCTTAGCCTCAGGAGTTTTTAATCACAGCAGGAACCTACTCCTCCACAGAGATATAGATTTCAGTCCAAGAGAGGACTCACATTGGGATCCCATACAGATGAAGACTTTAGTCTAAGAGAGGAATGGCATTGTTAGGTCCTGGAAGCGAAAATGGCCTTAACCTGGCTTCCAGGTACACATGAATTTGCCAATTTATGCGCTAAGCATTCTCAATTTTTCATATTTCTAGTGCAGTAATGCAATTCAATTTTCATATTTCATATTTGCATGCTATGGAGCTACAGAGTGCTGCTTTATTTGTTTGATTTCATTCCGATGAAGGTGCTAGTATAAGATGGAAAAGTTAAAATTATTCTGGATCTGTTGGATTGTTTGAATAAAATTCTTCTGTTCTTCACATTCTTTTTCAGTACCGAGTTTTACATTTAAAAATTGATCAGTTTCCTCTAGTGTCATTTTTTTTATTGTTAGGGGAGTGTTAGGAAAATTAGTAATTGAATGATTGTACTTAGAGGGTGTCTGTACAGTATAAATAATTCCTAATAGTGTGGTGTACACATTATAGTCGTATCAGCCCCTGAGTAAGTCACACAATGTGATGAAACATGTTTTGGGGCTATTTGTCTAAATTACCATATTTAAATAGGAGACCATACATACAGCTTCTGGCACACTACAGACAACACTTGTCTCCATCCCGGTGTGCTGCTATGTGTGGGGTGCATCCCACTTACTCCGGGACTCCATTGGCTTCAGCTTTTCATCTTCTGGAACTTCAACATCAGTCAATTCTAGGGACACAATGTTAGGTGTCGAGTTCCCGCTGCTGCACAGGGGGAATCTCGAACCATGTCTGCTGCGGTCTCCCATTCTACATCGGCCGTAGTGGAGCCTGCTCAGCGGAGACGTCGGTCCCAGCGTCTGGCTAAGCCTGATACTGTGCGAAGGGTTACTGCTGCCTTTCCAGGCTCTCCCTTTGTAGCCAGCACTGGACAGCGGCGAGCAGGCTTTTCGGGGACTAAGTCCTGCTTTGAACACACTCAACATGCCGACAGGAGGACCTCTCATTGGAGGTCGGGGGTCACACGCTCAGACCTTGCAGCAGCTCCTAATGCTCCTCCAGGAAGGTCCTGAAAGAGCTGCAACTATAAAAAGTTTGCATGGCCGCACGGCCATGCGCTAGTATCAAATGTATTTGGCTTATATATATATGTGGTGTGAGACTGTAGTGCTGGGACTGTACACTCAGGCAGGCAGTTAGCATCAGTGGGGGCAATTAGCCATTGGCTTGCTTACAAGCACAACCCTAGAAAGGGCAATAGTTTTTGTGTACAGCGCGACTCTGTGCGGCAACAGAGATCGCTTTCAGTTGACACGGGGTGAAGCTAAACCCACGTGTGAGCTCTGAGTTTATTCGCCATTACTTTGCAGCAGACATCTCTGCACGGTGGACCCCGGGCTGCGTACGCACCTTGTTGCTTCCTACCTATACTCGGTGCGTTCCGCTAGCCCTACCACACAAGATTTGTAAAAACAGTCGAACTCTTTCTTAATGGTTTACAGGATAAGACCCAATGGGTTGTTGTCTTTCCCACAGGTCCCGGACACAACTTTTGCCCTGATTCTCGATATGAGTGGAGTGTCCCTCTTGCTATCTTCTCTAGCAGTAGAAATTCTTCTCCACCGCTAGCAGTGCACCTGGATTGCAATACTTTTCGCCCAATGTAGTCTGAGCCCATCTTTTCCTGTAGCTTCACAAGCCCCCAACATCCATCTCAAGTTTTCCCCAAGTTGGTAGACAGAATCACACGAAAGGGTATTTTTGGCAATCCACAGCCCCGAGTATTAGGCCTAATTTGTCCCTAGCAACACAGTGCTTGAGACTGCTGCTGCCACTTCACACTACTGTCCCTCAACTGTCTGACACTTCCTGAACTTGACACTAACACTCATATCTCCCTCCCAAACTGGGCCGGCCATTAGAGTTAACCCTGCCTAGGCTAGACTGCAGCCTCAGTGAGTATTACTCTTTTATAATATGCATGCATATAAAACACATTTAACCCTTTAGAGTGTCAAGGAGCAAATCATCAGCTCCACCACTCCCATACTTGCAGGCATTGACCGTTGCGTACATAAATAGCCAAACTCCTGGGACTCGCAATCATGTATATTTACATATGGCCGTGCCTGGTACTGTAGATCAGCCCCATGTACAACCCCAATTTCAAAATAGCCTTGTGCAGGCGTGTACTATGGAGGACAGAGAATGAACTTCAATCCAATATTGCAGCCAGCATGCAGCCAGCGGGTAAGGAAAGGGTGAATCAAAAACCCCAAAACCCCGCCTCCATGGCTGAAGATTGTTCCCTCCAAATTCAGGTGACAGTGTCCCTTTAAAGGCATAGCAATCTTAGTGTATATAAACTTTTGACTTTGCAGTAAGTAATAGAAATGCTTAAATCATTCTCTCTCTCATTATTCTGACATTTGGCAAATATTAATAATTATGGTAATCCTAATTGACCTAAAACGGGTTTATTCTGATTTCATGTCAGATATTGAGAAAAAACAGCATGTGTCTTTTTATATGGTGTATGGAAACTTCTAGTTTCAACTGTTCTTCAACATGCTGTTGTAAATAAAATATGGATGTAACAGATTTCCAAATGAATGCATTCTTGATTTTTTAAACATTTTCCACAGCATCCCATCACTATTTGGAATTGGGATTGTACTTTACCGCAAATCACCCCGAGCCTCACTGTAAATAAAGAGTAGCAAAAATGTACACATAGATTAATCATTTTTAAATGGATCCAACATTACAATCTGAATTATAGTCCAGAAGTGCATTCATATCTGCAATTCTCACAGCTGAAATATCCCAGTGTTTCGCTATATCATCATCTACTCAGGAGATTTGCATTCTGGGAAGTAGCCTTTACGCCAGGCACTCATCTCTGAGATATTCATGCTATGGTTGATTTAATGGAATTTTCTAAATGTTAATCTTAAGGAGCGCACTGCTACCATCTCCATGTATGCTCCTGAGTGATGGATAGATTGGACTAGCTGCATAATGATGCCACAAACCCAATCTGTGTCCAATTGCCAAAAGCAGAGGCAGTGATGGGGCACTGAATTTGGCTGGACTGTTGATCTAGCCAACTTCAGAGCAGTCCTAGTCTAAGTGGGTGGACTGTTGGTCTGTTCCTGTCTCTGAAGACAACAATCGCGTAATGTGAATTGCGTCATGTATCTCTAAGCGTCTAGATTGTAATATGATATTGCGTAGACGGTATATGTATTGTTAATATGATAATGTGAAGTCAGGTACAGACTGGAGCTGAAATTCAGCCCTGGCATTTGAAATCACACAGGCCCACGCTGTTCCCGTCCCCTAACACCAGATGAGAATATATTACTAATATTGGAGCGCACCCAGACGCAGGGCCGCGGGGTACTCGGTACCGGTCCTCTCTGTCTTGGTCCTGGGGTTGTCACGGTGGCTAGACCCGGTCCGTGACCCTGCTAAGGGGCGTCCAATGAAAGGTGATGAAAGTTTGTCAAGAGTTTGTAGAGTATATAACCTGGTGCACAGCCTAAAGACAAGAGGTGCTCAGGTAGGTTCCAACACCATACCATACATAACAAAACCTGGCACTCAACTTTAATGTCTAAGGAGATATTTATTGATCAGCAACGAAACGTTTCGGTCCTTAACAAACTGGACCTTCATCAGTCACTGAGAACATAAACAATATACATGATAACGTAAAAATAAAATACAACAAAACAACTGAAAATCCTTATTAAAGAAATAAAGTATATACAATGGGAGACATCAAATTGATGGCAAGTTACCAAAAAAGTGTAACAGCGAAACAACAACATGGAATCGTCCGCTAGTGGCACAATACTACTTCGGTTAGTAGGTGAATATTAGGATAAGAGAGTGGTAACATACCGTGCTTATTTAACGTGTAGCTATGAGCAATGTGCTCCTACGAGTAGATATGGTATCTGTAATGAAAGGGTAATCATGAGGGTAGTGGGTAGGAAGAGAGGTGATATAAGGTGTAAAGATACCTACAGAAGTGGCCGTCAGTAAGCAGACCATATGGCTGAGAGGGCAGAATCCTATCTGGATAAAAAGTATAGGGGATTACGAAAAATGGGCGCTGACCAAGCCCCATGTGAATAAAGTATCAGGGGTGCTCGCATCTTACCATGTGGTGGTGGCCGTCACGACGCGGTGTCCACCGCTAGTTCCAGACGTATTGCAGGGAGGACGCCGAGGCTGGTGTGCGGTCTCAGCGGTAAATACACCGCTGACCGGAAGTGGGCGTGTCTGGCGCGCTATCGCATGAGGCCTGCTACGTCACCGCTGCTATGGCGGTGCGTTCCAAGAGGTCGTTCATGCGTGTCATGCTGCAGGAGGAGGAGCGTTCACCACACCACAGCAATACCGCTGATCGGCGGTGTGCAGCGGGGAAATCCCTGATGCCTGACAATGCAGGGAGGGGAGGAGTAGTATCTCACTGAGATAGGAGAAGTGACTATACCTACACTACCAATAGAGAAGAGGATGATAAGATCCTAACTGAGACATAGGTGTGGGATATGGGTATGTACTTGAAGGAGAGCCAAGGGGGAGGGGGAAAGGAGTAAGGAGAAAAAGGGGGGAAAAAAGGGGGGAAAAGGACGGGCCAATGGTGGCTAAATGAAAAGACCATATAGCTACAGTCGTGATATAGTCTGTATAAAAATACGTGGATATGGAAACTTAGGTAAGACAACAAATACACAGCAGATAGGTGGAACACAGTACGTGGAAGGCCGTGCCTGGAGGCGATGCTACATTCGCTAAAGTTGCTATCGTGCCAGTGAATAATAAGTGAGCCGTCATGCTATGGTGAGTGCCACGTAGCAGGGTTCTCGATCCCAGAGTCAGTACAGGCGATTCTAGAGTAAGTAAACAAAGGGAACAGTTAGCATAGGTATAACACAAGTGGAACATGACAGTAATGGCTAATACACAAGTTTAAATAAATGCCAACAAATCATAGTACCTATCTGCTGTGTATTTGTTGTCCTACCTAAGTTTCCATATCCACGTATTTTTATACAGACTATATCACGACTGTAGCTATATGGTCTTTTCATTTAGCCACCATTGGCCCGTCCTTTTCCCCCCTTTTTTCCCCCCTTTTTCTCCTTACTCCTTTCCCCCTCCCCCTTGGCTCTCCTTCAAGTACATACCCATATCCCACACCTATGTCTCAGTTAGGATCTTATCATCCTCTTCTCTATTGGTAGTGTAGGTATAGTCACTTCTCCTATCTCAGTGAGATACTACTCCTCCCCTCCCTGCATTGTCAGGCATCAGGGATTTCCCCGCTGCACACCGCCGATCAGCGGTATTGCTGTGGTGTGGTGAACGCTCCTCCTCCTGCAGCATGACACGCATGAACGACCTCTTGGAACGCACCGCCATAGCAGCGGTGACGTAGCAGGCCTCATGCGATAGCGCGCCAGACACGCCCACTTCCGGTCAGCGGTGTATTTACCGCTGAGACCGCACACCAGCCTCGGCGTCCTCCCTGCAATACGTCTGGAACTAGCGGTGGACACCGCGTCGTGACGGCCACCACCACATGGTAAGATGCGAGCACCCCTGATACTTTATTCACATGGGGCTTGGTCAGCGCCCATTTTTCGTAATCCCCTATACTTTTTATCCAGATAGGATTCTGCCCTCTCAGCCATATGGTCTGCTTACTGACGGCCACTTCTGTAGGTATCTTTACACCTTATATCACCTCTCTTCCTACCCACTACCCTCATGATTACCCTTTCATTACAGATACCATATCTACTCGTAGGAGCACATTGCTCATAGCTACACGTTAAATAAGCACGGTATGTTACCACTCTCTTATCCTAATATTCACCTACTAACCGAAGTAGTATTGTGCCACTAGCGGACGATTCCATGTTGTTGTTTCGCTGTTACACTTTTTTGGTAACTTGCCATCAATTTGATGTCTCCCATTGTATATACTTTATTTCTTTAATAAGGATTTTCAGTTGTTTTGTTGTATTTTATTTTTACGTTATCATGTATATTGTTTATGTTCTCAGTGACTGATGAAGGTCCAGTTTGTTAAGGACCGAAACGTTTCGTTGCTGATCAATAAATATCTCCTTAGACATTAAAGTTGAGTGCCAGGTTTTGTCAAGAGTTTGTGACGCCACCTGTGGTATTCGGTCAGGGTGACCGACGCTGCTTAGGGGTCCACTGGGGTGATGTAATAGCAGCTAGATGGTATACCTTCCCACAGGTGAAGTATATCCCCAGGGCTTCCCAGTAGTGTAGGTGGTGATGATGTGAGGCGTGGTTAATAACGAGGACACAGGGTTGCAATCTCTTTACCTTTTCACTGAAGACTTCAGGATTCGCAATCCAGAGCACTGCTAACAGGGCTGGCTGAGACCGGCCGGTCTGAAGGCACATCCAGAGTTCCCTCTGCAGGTGGAAATCAGAGCCTACCTACTAGCACCTGTGTGTTGTAGTCCTTCCCTGCTGAGCACCACGGGATAGTCCTCACAACTGTCGTATTCGTTCTTTCTTTCTCCGTCCCCCAGTTTATCTGGCTAGGACGCACCCGTATGACAGGTAGGCCTGGAGTTATTCTGGGACCCTAGAGACACCCCTCTCCCACAATTGCCTCCTATGTCTGCTTAGGTGATTTAAGTTAGACAGCCAACCTATAATCAACTGTCCTGACGCTGTTTGAAGTAATGCTTGAAGTCTGTTATTTCCTCGGTGTTCCGGCCACCGGCTACGCGCCTCAGTAGGATGTTGCCGATCTCAAGGCACGACTCCTACTGGTTCTATCACCTTTGTGCTGTGATCTCGTTTCTCACTTCTCCACAATATCCTTCGCTTCGTGTCCTTCCTTAGGATGCCGCCGCAAGGTAGTGTGTTGTGAATTCTGTGGCAGAGCTCCCTCCTGTGGTCACAAGTGGTACTTCGGCTGATTCTCTCTGTGAGCTTCCGTTGGTGGAGGAAAGTGGTACTGCGGCTTCTGAGTTTCCCTCCTCAGGTGATGTGGTGAAGTCGTTTGGTGCTGCTCTATTTAACTCCACCTAGTGCTTTGATCCTGGCCTCCAGTCAATGTTCTAGTATTGGACCTGTTTCCTCCTGGATCGTTCCTGTGGCCTGCTGCTCTGCATAGCTAAGTTCTGCTTTGCTATTATGTTTGCTGTTTTTTTCTGTCCAGCTTGTATATTTGTTTTTTCCTGCTTGCTGGTAGCTCTGGGACGCAGAGGGTGTACCTCCGTGCCGTTAGATCGGTACGGAGGGTCTTTTTGCCCCCTTTGCGTGGTTTTTGTAGGGTTTTGTGTTGACCGCAAAGTTACCTTTCCTATCCTCGCTCTGTTCAGAAAGTCGGGCCTCACTTTGCTAAATCTATTTCATCTCTACGTTTGTCTTTTCATCTTAACTCACAGTCATTATATGTGGGGGCTGCCTTTTCCTTTGGGGCATTTCTCTGAGGCAAGGTAGGCTTATTTTCTATCTTCAGGCTAGCTAGTTTCTCAGGCTGTGCCGAGTTGCATAGGGAGCGTTAGGCGCAATCCACGGCTGCCTCTAGTGTGGTTGGAGAGGATTAGGGATTGCGGTCAGCAGAGTTCCCACGTCTCAGAGCTCGTTCTATGTTTTTGGGTTATTGTCAGGTCACTGTATGTGCTTTGACCTCTATGTCCATTGTGGTACTGAATTACCTTATCATAACAGTACTGGAGGCCAAAAGTACTAATGATTCTCAGTAGAGGGAAAAAAGAAGTTCTGAGACCATTTTTTTTTCTCTGCACTGTGTTTTGCCTTTTTTTTTCCCCTAGACATTTGGGTGGCTCAGGACACAGGTGTAGCGATGGACATTAAAGGTCTGTCTTCATGTGTGGATCAGCTCACGGCAAGAGTACAAAATATTCAAGACTTTGTGGTTCAGAATTCTATGTTAGAACCGAGAATTCCTATTCCTGATTTGTTTTTTGGAGATAGAACTAAATTTCTGAGTTTCAAAAAAAATTGTAAACTATTTCTGGCTTTGAAACCTCGCTCCTCTGGTGACCCAGTTCAACAAGTTAGGATCATTATTTCTTCATTACGTGGCGACCCTCAGGACTGGGCATTTTCTCTTGCGTCAGGAGATCCTGCATTAAGTAATATCGATGCGTTTTTCCTGGCGCTCGGATTGCTGTACGATGAACCTAATTCAGTGGATCAGGCAGAGAAAAATTTGCTGGCTCTGTGTCAGGGTCAGGATGAGATAGAGGTATATTGTCAGAAATTCAGAAAGTGGTCCGTACTCACTCAATGGAATGAAGGTGCGCTCGCAGCTATTTTCAGAAAGGGTCTCTCTGAAGCCCTTAAGGATGTCATGGTGGGATTTCCTATGCCTGCTGGTCTGAATGAGTCTATGTCTTTTGCCATTCAGATCGGTCAACGCTTGCGTGAGCGTAAATCTGTGCACCATTTGGCGGTATTACCTGAGCTTAAACCTGAGCCTATGCAGTGCGATAAGACTTTGACCAGAGTTGAACGGCAAGAACACAGACGTCTGAATGGGCTGTGTTTCTACTGTGGTGATTCCACTCATGCTATCTCTGATTGTCCTAAGCGCACTAAGCGGTTCGCTAGGTCTGCCACCATTGGTACGGTACAGTCAAAATTTCTTCTGTCCGTTACCTTAATCTGCTCTTTGTCATCGTATTCTGTCATGGCATTTGTGGATTCAGGCGCTGCCCTGAATTTGATGGACTTGGAGTATGCTAGGCGTTGTGGGTTTTTCTTGGAGCCCTTGCAGTGTCCTATTCCATTGAGAGGAATAGATGCTACGCCTTTGGCCAAGAATAAGCCTCAGTACTGGACCCAGCTGACCATGTGCATGGCTCCTGCACATCAGGAGGTTATTCGCTTTCTGGTGTTGCATAATCTGCATGATGTGGTCGTGTTGGGGTTGCCATGGCTACAAGTCCATAATCCAGTATTAGATTGGAAATCCATGTCTGTGTCCAGCTGGGGTTGTCAGGGGGTACATGGTGATGTCCCATTTCTGACTATTTCGTCATCCACCCCTTCTGAGGTTCCAGAGTTCTTGTCTGATTACCGGGATGTATTTGATGAGCCCAAGTCCGATACCCTACCTCCGCATAGGGATTGTGATTGTGCTATCGATTTGATTCCTGGTAGTAAATTCCCAAAAGGTCGACTGTTTAATTTATCTGTGCCTGAGCACGCCGCTATGCGGAGTTATGTGAAGGAGTCCTTGGAGAAGGGGCATATTCGCCCGTCATCGTCGCCATTAGGAGCAGGGTTCTTTTTTGTAGCCAAGAAGGATGGTTCGCTGAGACCTTGTATAGATTACCGCCTTCTAAATAAGATCACGGTTAAATTTCAGTACCCCTTGCCGTTGTTATCTGATTTGTTTGCTCGGATTAAGGGGGCTAGTTGGTTCACCAAGATAGATCTTCGTGGTGCGTATAATCTGGTGCGTATTAAGCGAGGCGATGAATGGAAAACTGCATTTAATACGCCCGAGGGCCATTTTGAGTATCTAGTAATGCCATTCGGACTTGCCAATGCTCCATCAGTGTTTCAGTCCTTTATGCATGACATCTTCCGAGAGTACCTGGATAAATTCCTGATTGTGTACTTGGATGACATTTTGATCTTCTCGGATGATTGGGAGTCTCATGTGAAGCAGGTCAGAACGGTGTTTCAGGTCCTGCGTGCTAATTCTTTGTTTGTGAAGGGATCAAAGTGTCTCTTTGGTGTTCAGAAGGTTTCATTTTTGGGGTTCATCTTTTCCCCTTCTACTATCGAGATGGACCCTGTTAAGGTCCAAGCCATTCATGATTGGACTCAGCCGACATCTCTGAAAAGTCTGCAAAAGTTCCTGGGCTTTGCTAATTTTTATCGTCGCTTCATCTGCAATTTTTCTAGTATTGCTAAACCATTGACCGATTTGACCAAGAAGGGTGCTGATGTGGTCAATTGGTCTTCTGCTGCTGTGGAAGCTTTTCAAGAGTTGAAGCGTCGTTTTTCTTCTGCCCCTGTGTTGTGTCAACCAGATGTTTCGCTTCCATTCCAGGTCGAGGTTGATGCTTCTGAGATTGGAGCAGGGGCTGTTTTGTCGCAGAGAAGTTCTGATTGCTCGGTGATGAAACCATGCGCCTTCTTTTCCAGGAAGTTTTCGCCTGCTGAGCGAAATTATGATGTGGGCAATCGAGAGTTGCTGGCCATGAAGTGGGCATTCGAGGAGTGGCGTCATTGGCTTGAAGGAGCTAAGCATCGCGTGGTGGTATTGACTGATCATAAGAACTTGACCTATCTCGAGTCTGCCAAGCGGTTGAATCCTAGACAGGCTCGTTGGTCGCTGTTTTTTGCCCGTTTTGACTTTGTGATTTCGTACCTTCCGGGCTCTAAAAATGTGAAGGCGGATGCTCTGTCTAGGAGTTTTGTGCCCGACTCTCCGGGTTTATCTGAGCCGGCGGGTATCCTCAAGGAGGGAGTAATTGTGTCTGCCATCTCCCCTGATTTGCGGCGGGTGATGCAAAAATTTCAGGCTAATAAACCTGATCGTTGCCCAGCGGAGAAACTGTTTGTCCCTGATAGGTGGACGAATAAAGTTATCTCTGAGGTTCATTGTTCGGTGTTGGCTGGTCATCCTGGAATCTTTGGTACCAGAGAGTTAGTGGCTAGATCCTTTTGGTGGCCATCTCTGTCGCGGGATGTGCGTTCTTTTGTGCAGTCCTGTGGGATTTGTGCTCGGGCTAAGCCCTGCTGTTCTCGTGCCAGTGGGTTGCTTTTGCCCTTGCCGGTCCCGAAGAGGCCTTGGACACATGGATTTTATTTCACTATGGACACTATGGATTTTATTTCGGATCTCCCCGTCTCTCAAAAGATGTCAGTCATTTGGGTGGTCTGTGATCGTTTCTCTAAGATGGTCCATTTGGTACCCTTGTCTAAATTACCTTCCTCCTCTGATTTGGTGCCATTGTTCTTCCAGCATGTGGTTCGTTTACATGGCATTCCGGAGAATATCGTTTCTGACAGAGGTTCCCAGTTTGTTTCGAGGTTTTGGCGAGCCTTTTGTGGTAGGATGGGCATTGACTTGTCTTTTTTCTCGGCTTTCCATCCTCAGACTAATGGCCAGACCGAACGAACCAATCAGACCTTGGAAACATGTCTGAGATGCTTTGTTTCTGCTGATCAGGATGACTGGGTGTCCTTTTTGCCTTTGGCTGAGTTCGCCCTTAATAATCGGGCCAGCTCGGCTACCTTGGTTTCGCCGTTTTTCTGCAACTCTGGGTTCCATCCTCGTTTCTCTTCAGGGCAGGTTGAGTCTTCGGACTGTCCTGGTGTGGATACTGTGGTGGACAGGTTGCAGCAGATTTGGACTCATGTAGTGGACAATTTGACCTTGTCCCAGGAGAAGGCTCAACGTTTTGCTAATCGCAGACGCTGTGTGGGTCCCCGACTGCATGTTGGGGATTTGGTTTGGTTATCTTCTCGTCATATTTTTATGAAGGTTTCCTCTCCTAAGTTTAAACATCGTTTCATTGGTCCGTATAGGATTTCTGAGGTTCTTAATCCGGTGTCTTTTCGTCTGACCCTTCCAGATTCTTTTTCCATACATAACGTATTCCATAGGTCATTGTTGCGGAGATACGTGGCACCTATGGTTCCATCTGTTGAGCCTCCTGCCCCGGTTTTGGTGGAGGGGGAGTTGGAGTATATTGTGGAGAAGATTTTGGATTCTCGTGTTTCAAGACGGAAACTCCAGTATCTAGTTAAGTGGAAGGGTTATGCTCAGGAAGATAATTCCTGGGTCTTTGCCTCTGATGTCCATGCTCCCGATCTTGTTCGTGCCTTTCATATGGCTCATCCTGGTCGTCCTGGGGGCTCTGGTGAGGGTTCAGTGACCCCTCCTCAAGGGGGGGGTACTGTTGTGAATTCTGTGGCAGAGCTCCCTCCTGTGGTCACAAGTGGTACTTCGGCTGATTCTCTCTGTGAGCTTCTGTTGGTGGAGGAAAGTGGTACTGCGGCTTCTGAGTTTCCCTCCTCAGGTGATGTGGTGAAGTCGTTAGGTGCTGCTCTATTTAACTCCACCTAGTGCTTTGATCCTGGCCTCCAGTCAATGTTCTAGTATTGGACCTGTTTCCTCCTGGATCGTTCCTGTGGCCTGCTGCTCTGCATAGCTAAGTTCTGCTTTGCTATTTTGTTTGCTGTTTTTTTCTGTCCAGCTTGTATATTTGTTTTTTTCCTGCTTGCTGGGAGCTCTGGGACGCAGAGGGTGTACCTCCGTGCCGTTAGTTCGGTACGGAGGGTCTTTTTGCCCCCTTTGCGTGGTTTTTGTAGGGTTTTGTGTTGACCGCAAAGTTACCTTTCCTATCCTCGCTCTGTTCAGAAAGTCGGGCCTCACTTTGCTAAATCTATTTCATCTCTACGTTTGTCTTTTCATCTTAACTCACAGTCATTATATGTGGGGGCTGCCTTTTCCTTTGCGGTATTTCTCTGAGGCAAGGTAGGCTTATTTTCTATCTTCAGGCTAGCTAGTTTCTCAGGCTGTGCCGAGTTGCATAGGGAGCGTTAGGCGCAATCCACGGCTGCCTCTAGTGTGGTTGGAGAGGATTAGGGATTGCGGTCAGCAGAGTTCCCACTTCTCAGAGCTCGTTCTATGTTTTTGGGTTATTGTCAGGTCACTGTATGTATATACCAAGATACGCGTGTCGCCACTACGGTGGCTTCATCAGGGGTGTGATTATCGCTACCACATGCCGTGTATAAATACCTTTAATGTAGATGTAAAAATGAACTCAGCTGTGTGCCCCCTCCTGGGCATGGCGGAGCCAAGTCAGGTGTGTGAAATCCATTAGCCATGTGGAACCAGTGTCCACTGCGCAAGCGCCGGCGTACTAAAACAGGAAACGCACAGCGCCTAGCAACAAAATGTACACAACAATAATGCCTACAAAGTGACGCCAGCTTACCATGACGGCGTCTCATTCACAGCCGCTGCAGCGGTGCTGGGCGCCAAAATCCAGACTGTTCACTGCGTAGGTGCTGGCGACCTGATCCAGAAACGCCAGGTACCTAGCAACAGACCATATACAACACTATGGCCTGGAGATCCAAAGTGTCTACTGCGCAAGTGCCGGCAACCTGAAACCGGACGCGCCAGGCACCTAGCAACAGATCGGATATAACACTGTCGGCTATAGAACTGTATCTGCTGCATGTGATGGCGTCCCATTCACAGCAGCTACAGCGATACTAGGCGCCACCCTCTCCAGACCCTGAAGTGATCGGCTCATAATAGCTATCCAAAGATACAGAGCCTAAGTCACAGAAAGGCAGGGTCAACCTTGCAAGTACCAGCATATAAGTCTTGAAAGTATCCAGTGCCAAGCAACCTGGGACACTTAGGCAACTATGTGTGCATATCAACGTTGGAGTTAGACGGCTGTATACTAACAGCCATAATGCTAAGGACCAGCATGTATAAGTACCCAGGTGCACATAAACGAGGCTATATATAGGTGCAGATGTGTGCCCGGCCGCATTTCTTATGCCTGGTGCACCTACATGGAGAGACCAACCCCTAAAAAAGGAATAAGCCCTTTGATGGATAGTATGCAAACCCAAGTATCATACTTCAGCCCCATTCGGCATGCATCAGAATATCAACAGCCTGTGTAGGCGCCTAGATACACATAACTGGAACTATATTTAGGTGCAAATATGCATCCAGCCGCATTTCTTATGCCTAGTGTACCTACATAGTTAAACCAACACCTAGACAAAATACACCCTTAGATGGACAGTACAGATAAAAATACAATAGAGAATATGCAGTATGTGTATATCTGTCAGCTTTAATATAATCACATGGTTCTGATATAGTACTAAATCATCCAATTATCATATACAACATAATGAGACTTGCAGTAGTGCACACAGCACCGGAAGCCCTATATATACACTTCTTAACAACTTTACAGAATAAAACATACAGCACAGTGAGCAATGGACCATTATGTAGGAAGTAAAACCCCCAAGCAGAATAATCCCAAATATGCTTTAACACAAATATAGCCACAAAACTCCATATAGCAAGGTGTCATGCTACAACCTCATTTTACCTGCATCCAAATTTCAGCAAGGCACAAGACATGCCCAATACACAGGATCAGTGTGGTCCCCTAAGGTAGGCCAAACCCAGGGGAGACACCGAGGCATACACCATGTTGAAGCTAATGTAGACTTAAGAAATAAGCTATACAGATATTGTACCTCGGCGGATAGTATTACTTATGTGCCCATATACCACACACCATACTGGAAGACCCCCTGCACACATGAAGATAAATGCACGCTACCAGATAGTAGAAGCTCCAAAGAGCTGATAATTACAAGAAATTTATAAACCATATGTATACACTGGTGCATTTAGAAATATAACAAGTATAGAACATAACATACAAACCAAGCCTGCAGGGGGTTAAATATGCTGTTCATATAGTACAAGTAAAAAAAAAAAAAAAATGAGGGTACTCAAGATAGAAAAAGTATAATTATATAGACTTGTCTCAAAATATTAAATTTCAAAGATATAGGACTCCATAATTCTCAGTAAGGAGCAAAAAGGTGTACAGAATGTAATAAGGCACCATATACAAACCAATCTGTGACACATGAAATCAGATATGCTTATAAAAGCCAGTGAAAAGTAAGTCCTCATTAAGGCCCCTTGGGGCAACACAGTCCAACTCAAAAATCCATCTTGATTCACGTCTGAGCAATTCCAGAGTGATATTGCCTCCTCTGACGTTAACAGGAACTTTTTCCAGGCCACAGATCCTAGTTCCATTCCAACGCGAATTGTGCTCCGTTAAGTAATGTGAGGCGACAGACGTGAGGGTCTTTCCCTTCGTCTTGTCTTTCTTTGCCGTAGTGATGTTAGAGAAGTGTTGTTGGATCCTCTTTCTCAATTCTTGTGTTGTTTGCCCTACGTAGACCTTCGGGCATGGACATACCAAAGCATAGATAAGATTTTTGGTCTTACAATTCAGCTGAGCCTGGAACAGTTCCACCAAGGTTATTTTATCAAATTTATCTAATTTCCTTTCACAAGCTTTTATCTTATCTCTTAAGGTTTCCAGAACACCCCGATCATGTGACAGTAACATATCAATAATAATATTAGAACAGGTCAATAGACCAGTTTCCCAAGTCTTCTGGAACTCCTCATCGGCCTCCCAAGCTGGGAAAATCTGTACCCTTAGGCCCCTAGGGATTATTCCAACCTTTTTGTACTCTTCTAATGTTTTCACATTCCACCAAGATTTGGTCAAAGACTTATGCAAATTGGTTAACTCTCTAGCCACAGATTGAAAATCGCCTTCAACACCAATATTGTTGGTCACTGCAGGCCCTTCACAAAAGATACCACTGGCCTGACTACTCCACGCAGCCTCCCTGGCTGCCAAATCCATGCATTCAAACGAAATACTACAATACAAAAAAATATAACCTGAAATAGATCATATATCCGTGTGCCAGCACCCTGAAGATGTAGTAGAAAAGACAACTACATATATACCAAGGGTACTCGCTCTTTCTGTATGCCTGTTACCCATTCTGGGCTATTATACCCATGTCTGAGATTTGATTGGGGTGGATGGTATGTAAGCAGGTAGTAGGCCATTTTTGGAGCAGGTGTATATATGCACGCTTTGGCATGTCCTTATATCTTGATTTCTAGGGCTATTTGGTGTACTCTATAACGCATTTAGTGTATATGGGCGGTGTGTTTTTTAGCGCACCTGGGTTATTGTACCCTCTATAGAGTACGGTATTGAGCTTATATAGCCTATTGTCTTATTACTGTATGTTATTTAGTGGTACCATCCTGCATATTGTACTTCTGGTTCTTAGTGGGTTAATCACCTATTATGAGCCTTCTTATGAGTTGCTTCCTTGCACACATCCACTTACCTCGGTCCTATGTACGCCGTATATGACTCTTAGGTGTTTATATTTATATTATTCATGCATATTCTTGTGTTTATGCTGTTCATATAGGACTTTGAGGAGTATCTATATCTTTCTCATCCCCTAGTCTATGGGTATACAGGTATATGCCTTACCTTAGGCTACTGTTTCTCATGTTGCTTTTTTAAATGTTTTTAATATGTTTGTCTTGTGTTATACCTAATAAAAGCTGTGTTTATTGTACAAATCTTTGCTGCCTGGTGATCTCCATGTTATGGCCTTTGCTGTTTCTTTGTTCTTTTTGTACAGGTCACTGTATGTGCTCTGACCTCTATGTCCATTGTGGTACTGAATTACCTTATCATAACAGTAGTGCAGGCGTGGCTCCATAACGATCTGTCCTTTCTGCTAGGCCCCTGCCAGGAACCCACCCGACAGGTCCTCCCTGGAGCTCTCCCAGGCTGCTTCTCTCTAACTTCCTATCCAACCCCCAGTTTTACCAGAGTGTGAGGAGTGGCCTAATACATAGAGCCTTTTGCTCCCCCTGGTGGCCGGAGTGTGAAGTGTAATGTATGACTGTGATACCTGGTCAGGTGAACACCTTTAGTGCAATCAGACATAACATTACTCCCCTTAGTGGCAGAGCGACATTACTGCAACGACCAGGACTCTGGGGCGCTGCACTCCCTCCCCGGTTAAATCCAGTACTCCCAGACTGGGAAAAGAAGAACAACAATACATGTTAGCAAAAGACATACAAAATTTTAAAATGCTATGAACAAGTAAACATTACAATGCTTCCCTTTATGGGAGGTGAGGTCACTTGAACGTTACAAACAGAAACATGTTAAAATATTTTAAATAACATTCTAATATACTGACTATAAATAACTTCCTTTACCCAGCCGGGTATTCTACTAAGTGCAAATTTTTGAACAATAATTTAACTCTTCCTTTAAGGGCGTATTGGCTGAACCCACTAAAGGCTTACTATGAAACGCTATGGTACAAATTTAACCTTTTCTTTACTTCTTCGACATCACATATGCAGGACCGCCTAACTACTTGTCTGGGCCTACTGCATCTCTTCTTCTCGGTTCACAACATGAGACCTATCATCCATCTCTCTATGGTTTTCAGGAGGACTCACTAACGCCTATGGGTTCACTTACTAACATTCTAGCTACATATTATCTGCTATGTAAACATTATTGCTATCTAACTACTTAAGGCAACATTATCAAGAGGCAACAAGTAAACATTCCCTTTAAGAGGAAAAATCAGTCTTCTCTGATGTAGTGCAAACAATCAACAAGTCACTAATAAACTTTAAGACAAGAGAAACTTTCACGTCGTCATCAGGAATAGTTTCTTTGCAAAGTCTTCTTTCTTGTAAAACCAGTAGAGAGCACCTTTAAGAAGGTGCGAACTATTTACAGGACCAGTTTGTGAATCATTCACCGTCCATGATTCGGCAGTCTCTTGATAACCATACAACTTGTGCAAAAACTTAGAACCAATAGGGATCCCGGGTAAACAAAGGGATCCCTTTAAGAATTAACCCTAAATGGGTTTTAAGTAGCAAAGGGCAGGAAACAATTAACTATGTACATATTCGGGGTTTCGAGGTTTATTTTTGCGACTGTAACGGCTTTACCTTGCACACCACCCTTCTCGGCCGAGAACGGGTGGGACTCAAGGTCACCTGACGAGTCCGAGCAACTTGGTGGTTCGCAACGGAGGTCGCAGTCGTCTCTTCCGTGACGGGCTCGGCTTCCCGGGCCAGGGTTGCAGCTAGAAGGGTTGCGCACCTTTGGAGGTCGTGGGCCCACCAGCCAGCTCCTCTCTGCCATCGGGTGTAGGTTACCGCATCTCCAGGTCATAAGTTGGGTCGGCGTCGTCTTGCCCGTAGCAGGGCTCTACCTCGTCCCGGGTGACACCGTCAACGGCGTCCCGATCTTCTGGATGACTCCCCTCCCCTCCTGGGGATTGAAGAGGACTACGATACCCCACTGCGGTAGAGGATCTTCCCGCGAGTCGATCAGGGCCCCGGGTTTGGTTTCCTCCTTCCACTCCACCAATCGGTGCTGCCGGTACTCCTCCCATGTGAGGACCCTAAGGTCCGGTCCCCTCGATCCACGATGGGGCAGCGATGCAGCTGGGCCCCCTGCAGCCGCAGCAAGCAGCGGATCAGATAGGCCTGGAGTTATTCTGGGACCCTAGAGATGCCCCTATCCCACAATTGCCTCCTATGTCTGCTTAGGTGATTTAAATTAGACAGCCAACCTATAATCAACTGTCCTGCCGCTGTTTGAAGTAATGCTTGAAGTCTGTTACTTCCTCGGCGTTCCGGCCACGCGCCTCAGTAGGATGTTGCCGATCTCAAGGCACGACTCCTACTGGTTCTATCGCCTTTGTGCTGTGATCTCATTTCTCACTTCTCCACAATATACTTAGCTTCGCGTCCTTACTTAGGATGCCGCCGCAAGGTAGTGCAGGCGCGGCTCCGTAACAATCTGTCCTTTCTGCTAGGCCCCTGCCAGGAACCCACCCCTGACAGGTCCTCCCTGGAGCTCTCCCAGGCTGCTTTTCTCTAACTTCCTATCCAACCCCAAGTTTTACCAGAGTGTGAGGAGTGGCCTAATGCATAGAGCCTTTTGCTCCCCCTGGTGGCCGGAGTGTGAAGTGTAATGTGTGACTGTGATACCTGGTCAGGTGAACTCCTTTAGTGCAATCAGACATAACATCACTCCCCTTAGTGGCAGAGCGACATTACTGCAACGACCAGGACTCCGGGGCGCTGCAATATTATTCTGGATGGAGGAAAGCAAGATTTACTACAAGACCGATATTTCCAAGATTGCCTTGCGCAGGTGTGTACTACGGAGGACAGAGAATGAACTTCAATCCAATATTGCGGCCAGCATGCAGCCAGCGGGTAGGAAAGGGTGAATCAAACACCCGAAAACTCCGCCCATATGACCGAAAACCGGTCCCGCCAAATTCAGGTGACAGGTTCACCCACACTGGTGGGTCGCATGCGATTAATCTCTTATACTAGAGAATCGGATGCTATATGCAAATGCCCTTGGCTCAAACTCTGCTGCGACCGTGAGCCAAGTGTCATTATACTGTGATCGGATTCTCTCACATGAGAAAATGCCATGGGATAATTATATAAGGCATTTTCTTTGCTCTGCGAGGGAGCTGGGGGTTAATGCACATGTTGGTAGACCGCTATGCACGAAGGCTTAAAGGTGGTAATTTTAGTTTACATTGGGAAAATCTGGTGACAGACTACCTGTCTTTGGCTAGAGTTGAGCAAAAACACTCCTAGGACCCTGGTCCAACATCCATATTGGTACCTCCATGGCAGCTGGAAAAGGTCAGTGCAAACGTCTACTGCAGGCTCTTAAATGCCAGAATCCCAAGCACATCTTATGATGACTAGGCTCCTGTTATGTCAATTAGCAATCTTCTTCCTCAAGTCTAACACTAACCCAATTTTTACTTGGTTCATACCCAGACATCCTGAGTACTTAGTCCAATTTTTTTTCAAGCAGCCAATGAGTGGTCTCTAACCAGACACCTCTGTAATCTAGAAGAACGGACGTTACAGTACAGTTATGGCCAAAAGTATTGACACCCCTGCAATTCTGTCAGATAATACTCATTTTCTTCCTGAAAATGATTGCAAACACAAATTATTTGGTATTATTATCTTCATTTAATTTGTCTTAAATGAAAAAACACAAAAGAGAATGAAGCAAAAATCAAAACATTGATCATTTCACACAAAACTCCAAAAATGGGCCAGACAAAAGTATTGGCACCCTCAGCCTAATACTTGGTTGCACAACCTTTAGCCAAAATAACTGCGACCAACCGCTTCCGGTAACCATCAATGAGTTTCTTACAATGCAATGCTGGAATTTTAGACCATTCTTCTTTGGCAAACTGCTCCAGGTCCCTGATATTTGAAGGGTGCCTTCTCCAAACTGGTCTGGACTCATTGCTGGCCACCTTAGAAGTCTCCAGTGCTTTCTCTCAAACCATTTTCTAGTGCTTTTTGAAGTGTTTTGGGTCATTGTCCTGCTGGAAGACCCATGACCTCTGAGGGAGACCCAGCTTTCTCACACTGGGCCCTACATTATGCTGCAAAATTTGTTGGTAGTCTTCAGACTTCATTATGCCATGCACACGGTCAAGCAGTCCAGTGCCAGAGGCAGCAAAGTAACCCCAAAACATCAGGGAACCTCCGCCATGTTTGACTGTAGGGACCGTGTTCTTTTCTTTGAATGCCTCTTTTTTTCTCCTGTAAACTCTATGTTGATGCCTTTGTCCAAAAAGCTCTACTTTTGCCTCATCTGACCAGAGAACATTCTTCCAAAACATTTTAGGCTTTTTCAGGTAAGTTTTGCCAAACTCCAGCCTGGCTTTTTTATGTCTCGGGGTAAGAAGTGAGGTCTTCCTGGGTCTCCTACCATACAGTTCCTTTTCATTCAGATGCCGACGGATAGTATGGGTTGACACTGTTGTACCCTCGGACTGCAGGGCAGATTGAACTTGTTTGCATGTTAGTCGAGGTTCTTTATCCAACATCCGCACAATCTTGTGTTGAAATCTCTTGTCAATTTTTCTTTTCCGTCCACATCTAGGGAGGTTAGCCACAGTGCCATGGGCTTTAAACTTCTTGATGACACTGCGCACGGTAGACTCAGGAACATTCAGGTCTTTGGAGATGGACTTGTAGCCTTGAGATTGCTCATGCTTCCTCACAATTTGGTTTCTCAAGTCCTCAGACAGTTCTTTGGTCTTCTTTCTTTTCTCCATGCTCAATGGGCTACACACAAGGACACAGGACGGAGGTTGAGTCAACTTTAATCCATGTCAACTGGCTGCAAGTGTGATTAAAGGTACCGTCACACTAGACGATATCGCTAGCGATCCGTATTGTTGCAGCGTCCTGGCTAGCGATATCGTCCAGTGTGACAGGCAGCAACGATCTGGCCCCTGCTGTGATGTCGCTGGTCGGGGAAGAAAGTCAAGAACTTTCTTTCGTCGCTGGATCTCCCGCTGACATCGCTGAATCGGCGTGTGTGACGCCGATTCAGCGATGCCTTCGCTGGTAACCAGGGTAAACATCGGGTTACTAAGCGCAGGGCCGCGCTTAGTAACCCGATGTTTACCCTGGTTACCATCGTTAAAGTAAAAAAAAACAACCACTACATACTTACCTACCACTGTCTGTCCCCGGCGCTCTGCTTCTCTGCTCTGGCTGTGAGTACAGCGGCCGGAAAGCAGAGCGGTGACGTCACCGCTCTGCTTTCCGGCTGCCCGCTGCTCACAGCCAGAGCAGAGAAGCACAGCGCCGGGGACAGACAGCGGTAGGTAAGTATGTAGTGTTTTTATTTTTTACTTTAACGATGGTAACCAGGGTAAACATCGGGTTACTAAGCGCGGCCCTGCGCTTAGTAACCCGATGTTTACCCTGGTTACCGGGGACCTCGGGATCGTTGGTCGCTGGAGAGCTGTCTGTGTGACAGCTCTCCAGTGACCAAACAGCGACGCTGCAGCGATCCGGATCGTTGTCGGTATCGCTGCAGCGTTGCTTAGTGTGACGGTACCTTTAGTTAATGCCAACACCTGTTAGGTGCCACCGGTAAGTTACAGGTGCTGTTAATTACACAAATTAGAGAAGCATCACATGATTTTTTGAACAGTGCCAATACTTTTGTCCACCCCCTTTTTTATGTTTGGTGTGGAATTATATCCAATTTGGCTTTAGAACAATTCTTTTTTTCATTTAAGACAAATTAAATGAAGATAATAATACCAAATAATTTGTGTTTGCAATCATTTTCAGGAAGAAACTGAGTATTATCTGACAGAATTGCAGGGGTGTCAATACTTTTGGCCATGACTTTATATAGTATATCGTATCTGCTAGCCTGGGATGTAAAATAAAAGAACACAAAATGCCCAATGGGTAAATGACTTAGTTAGCAGTAGCTAGTAAAGGTTCAGGATCAGATGAGCTGAGGCTTAAAAGCTTCAGAAGTCTTTCTTTGGGACAAGGCTTGGCATAACTCATCACATTTAATTGTACAGTGAACCTGCAGCTGCTGGTAATATCCCCATTAGAATTATTGATATTGACTGTTTTTAAGTACAGTCATTTGACAGAGTTGCTAAAAGATAAGCTGATTTTTTTCCTAATTGTCTTTACAATGCAACAATCAGATCAGGTTAGCGAAGAGAAAGCTCTGATACAATCTCTGGAGAGCAAGCAGCTGTGTCCAGTCATTTTCTGAGATGTAAACTCTCTTCTACACACTTAAAGGGACAATTGCTAAATCATACAGAATAGCACACAGGTCTCCACTGGTTCAATAACGTGTGATAGAATATTGATGATCCTTTGAAAGTCTCATAATGTAAAACAGTACCACGATAACACAGTGTCAATCATAACTGTAATTACCATAATTAAAAATTGTGCAATTACGTTTCTTCTGCCTCTAACCCAGTTCAAATTAATGAGGCAATTATGTCTCTACTAGATGGTGGCCCGATTCTAATGCATCGGATAATCTAGAATATGTATAGTATTATATAGCACAGCCAACGCAGTATATAATAGCCCACGCAGTATATACCCTGGATGGAGGAAAGCAAGATTTACTACAAGGCCAATATTTCTAATGATACCTGTGGCCTGGTAGGGTAAGTGACAAAGTTAGCAACTTTGTGCTCCGTCACAACTCTTAACAGTACGAGTGTCTTGAAAACACAGATTCTGCTAACAACATAGCAGACAAAGCAGTCCACAACCAGACAGGCCCTTCTGACATTTGCAAGAATTGCCAGATGGCCAGTCTGGCCATGTGTGAAGTATAATATGAATGATGTGAAGCAATGTATAATGTTGGTAGTGTACAGCATAAGGTAAGACATATATTAGGACCTGGCAAATAACATAAGGACAATAGGTTTAGTATGTACTGGTATAGGATCAGATACAGTTAATGTTTGGGGCTAGCTCACAGTGGGAGGATAGTGCTAGTTCAAAGCTTGCACTACATGGTAGTAACTCAGATAGGGAGATACAGTGATAAGGTTAAGTTGAGTTGCAGTGGGCTGCTAGGGCCAGCATGTAACGGTCGTCAAGGGAGTGGAAAGCCGTAATGATATCCCTTGCGGACATTTCGGCACTGTCAGGAGCCCAAAGCTCAGTGTGGGAGCTGATGGGCACCTCTTGTCCTCTGGCACACAGGGGAAGATTGACACGGAACCATGTGAAGGACAGGTGGCTGATCCCGGGTGCACTGCGCAACTGAACGGGAAATCCCTGGGGTTAACAGAGTCAGTGGTTTTAGAGATAGTCCAGGAAGAACAAATGGTAGGGCTGAAGATGTATTGTGCTAAAGAAGTAAAGAATACAAAGTGTAGTGCCCTATCCCACATGTTACAACTTGACAAACTTGAACTGACCTGTAAACATTTGTTTGTTGCAATGAACTTGGTGTCCCTTGAGTTGTGTGTGGCGGCTTGAGAGTGGAGGCCTGGAGACAACTGAGGCCTGCGGCCTACAAGTGAGTGTGATGCTTTCCACACCTGACAGCACAGGGACTGGGACACTGGGACATAGGCAGCATCAATAGTAAAAAGTTGGTCACACAGGGTTAATAGCAGCATTAACGGACTGCGTTATGCCGCGGTGTAACTCAGTCCGTTTAACGGACTGCTAAACCGCTATGGGGGCACTGACTGGAGGGGAGTAGGGAGGGGTGAATTCACGGCCGGACTGTGCCCGTCGCTGATTGGTCACGGCCGGCCGCGACCAATCAGCGGCGCGGGATTATCGTGACAGACAAACAGACGGAAGTGACCCTTAGATGATTACATAGATAGATGGCTAAGTTCACACTTGGGTATTAAAAAAAAGTCCAATTTTCATTAAAAAAAAGGATGATTTTTCATCTATATTGTCATCCGTATTTTATCTGATTTTTATACATCAGTTATTAAAATTTACAAGACCAAATAGTTTCCTATGTTAAAGAATTGTAAGGTATCTGTGTCAAGGATACGCAACCGGGGAGTCAGACTGATCCCACCGCTGCCTCCGGTTGTCAAGGATCAGTGCTTGGAGTTTATCACCATTTTTGTGTGTCTACCCCCTTTTTGAAGATTGACCACAGGTTTTCCATGAGATTGAAATCTCATGTTAATGTTTTGTTCACCAAACCACTTAGTTATCACTTTTGCCTTATGACATGGTTTTGATCATTTAATTTGTTTTACTCATTTATTTAGTGCCATTAATTCCACAACGCTTTACAGACACTATCATCACTGCCCCATTGGTGTTTACAATCTAAATTCCCTATCGATATGTGTTTGGAGTGTGGCAGGAAAAAGGAGTACCCAGAGGAAACCCATGCAAATACGGGGAGAACATACAAACTCCTTACAGATGTTATCCTTGGTGGGAATTGAACCCAGGACCTCAGCAATGCAAAACAACAGTGCTAACCACTGAGCCAACAGTGCTGCCCCATTATGCTGGAAAAAGCATTGTTCATTACAAAATTGCTCCTGGATCATTGGGAGAAGTTGGTCTTGGAGGATATTTAGATTCCATTATTTATTCATGGCCATGTTCTGTGAGTGAGCCCATTCTCTTGGTCTTGGAATGCTTTACTCTTTGGCATGACTCAGCCCTCACTTTTAGTGGTCACCATTTCTTCTTCAGAAAATCATTCTTCCAGATGTCTTAGACAGTCTGAAGGGGGCTTGATCAGAGATAACATCTTTAACCCAAGTCCTCTGCAGTCCAATTCCTGTACTTCATGCCAAATTATTTTCACTGATGAAGCC
The DNA here is from genome assembly GCF_032444005.1 of Ranitomeya imitator. Taxonomy (NCBI): domain Eukaryota; kingdom Metazoa; phylum Chordata; class Amphibia; order Anura; family Dendrobatidae; genus Ranitomeya; species Ranitomeya imitator. The sequence goes on from NC_091284.1 coordinate 93,687,787, forward strand.
TCATTCAGACTGTCTGGAAGAATGATTATTCAGAGAAGAATAGGTGAGCACTACTATGAGTCTTGTGTTTGCTGACCCAGAATCCCAATAACTTCCAGCATCCTCAAAACCATATAAATAAGTCAAAGCATTTTTGGGATTCTGTTCTGTAGGGTGATAAAAACAAAATTGGAACTTTTCAGAACTATTCATCATCGCTAAATGAATGAAAAAGAATGGAGAAAACGCTGAAAAATATTCCCTGCCTACCATAAAGCATGGTGGTGGCTCAGGGATGCTCTAGGGCTTCTATGCTTTCTCTTAGGGCACAGTCATACGGACATATAATGTGTCCGACAATCGCATTGCAGTGCAAAGAGTTGCTGGCACCTCTCCTGACCTGAGTATGACAGCATCATATACATTGGGGAAAATAAGTATTTGATACACTGCCCATTTTGCAAGTTTTCCCACTACAAAAAAAAAGAGAGTGCTTTAATTTTTATTATAGGAACATTTCAACGGTGAGAGACAGAATCTAAAAAATAATAACCAGAATTAAAAGATTGTATGATCTTTAAGTAATTAAATTGCATTAATGCATGAACTAAGTATTTGATCACCTACCAACCAGCAAGAATTCTGGCTCTCACAGACCTGTTATTTTTTCTTTAAGAAGCCCTTCTACTCTGCACTCATTACTTGTATTAATTGCACCTGACTCAACTCGTTACCTGTATAAAATACATCTGTGCACACACTCAATCAATCACACTCCAACCTTATGCAATTAAATCACAGAGATATGTCACACAAAATACTTAATAAGTAACATTTCCCACATGTCTACTTTACATCAGCACAATTTTGGAACCAAATTTTTTTTTGTTAGGGAGTTATAAGGGTTAAAAGTTGACCAGCAATTTCTCATGTTTACAACACCATTTTTTTTTAGGGACCACATATCATTTGAAGTCATTTTGAGGGGTCTATATGATAGAAAATAACCAAGTGTGACACCATTCTAAAAACTGCACCCCTCAAGGTGCTCAAAACCACATTCAAGAAGTTTATTAACCCTTCAGGTGTTTTACAGGAATTTTTGGAATGTTTAAATAAAAATGAACATTTAACTTTTTTTCACAAAAAATTTACTTCAGCTCCAATTTGTTTTATTTTACCAAGGGTAACAGGAGAAAATGGACACCAAAAGTGGTTGTACAATTTGTCCTGAGTACGCTGATACCCCATATGTGGGGGTAAACCACTGTTTGGGCGCATGGGAGAGCTCGGAACGGAAGGAGCGCCGTTTGACTTTTCAATGCAAAATTGACAGGAATTGAGATGGGATGCCATGTTGCATTTGGAGAGCCACTGATGTGCCTAAACATTGAAACCCCCCAAAAGTGACACCATTTTGGAAAGTAGACCCCCTAAGGAACTTATCTAGAGGTGTGGTGAGCACTTTGACCCAAGGGCTTCACAGAAGTTTATAATGCAGAGCCGTAAAAATAAAACAAAAAATTTCCCCACAAAAATTATTTTTTAGCCCCCAGTTTTGTATTTTCCCGAGGGTAACAGGAGAAATTGGACCCCAAAAGTTGTTGTCCAATTTGTCCTGAGTATGCTAATACCCCATATTTGGGGGGGGGGGGGGGCCACCGTTTGGGTGCATGGGAGGGCTCGGAAGGGAAGGAGCGCCATTTGGAATGCAGACTTAGATGGAATGGTCTGCAGGCGTCACATTGCGCTTGCAGAGCCCCTAATGTACCTAAACAGTAGAAACCCCTCACAAAAGACACCATTTTGGAAAGTAGACCCCCTAAGAAACTCATCTAGATGTGTTGTGAGAGCTTTGAACCCCAAAGTGTTTCACTACAGTTGATAACGCAGTGCCGTGCAAATAAAAAATATTTTTTCCCCAAAAAATTATTTTTTAGGCCGCAGTTTTGTATTTTCCCAAGGGTAACAGGAGAAATTAGACCCCAAAAGTTGTTGTCCAATTTGTCCTGAGTACACTGATACCCCATATGTGGGGGAGAACCACCGTTTGGGCGCATGGCAGAGCTCGGAAGGGAAGGAGCGCCGTTTGGAATGCAGACTTAGATGGATTGGTCTGCAGGTATCACGTTGCATTTGCAGAGCCCCTGATGTACCTAAACAGTAGAAACCCCCCACACGTGACCCCATATTGGAAACTAGACCCCCCAATGAACTTATCTAGATGTGTTGTGAGAACTTTGAACCCCCAAGTGTTTCACTACAGTTTATAACGCAGAGCCGTGAAAATAAAAAATCTTTTTTTCCCACAAAAATTATTTTTTAGCCCCCAGTTTTGTATTTTCCCAAGGGTAACAGGAGAAATTGGACCCCAAAAGTTGTTGTCCAATTTGTCCTGAGTACGCGGATACCCCATATGTTGGGGTAAACCCCTGTTTGGGCGCACGGTAGAGCTCGGAAGGGAAGGAGCACTGTTTTACTTTTTCAACGCAGAATTGGCTGGAATTGAGATTGGACGCCATGTCGCATTTGGAGAGCCCCTGATGTGCCTAAACAGTGGAAACCCCACAATTATAACTGAAACCCTAATCCAAACACACCCCTAACCCTAATCCCAACGGTAACCCTAACCACACCCCTAACCCTGACACACCCCTAACCCTAATCCCAACCCTATTCCCAACCGTAAATGTAATCTAAACCCCAACTGTAGCCTTAACCCTAGCCCTAACCCTATCCCCAGCCCTAACCCTAGCGGGAAAATGGAAATAAATACATTTTTTAAATTTTTTAATTTTTCCCTAACTAATGTGGTGATGAAGGGGGGTTTGATTTATTTTTACAGCGGGTTATTTAGCGGACTTTTATGATTGGCAGCCGTCACACACTGAAAGACGCTTTTTATTGCAAAAAATATTTTTTGCGTTACCACATTTTGAGAGCTATAATTTTTCCATATTTGAGACCACAGAGTCATGTGAGGTCTTGTTTTTTGCCGGATGAGTTGACGTTTTTATTGGTAACATTTTTGGGCACGTGACATTTTTTGATCGCTTTTTATTCCGATTTTTGTGAGGCAGAATGATCAAAAAACAGCTATTCATGAATTTCTTTTGGGGGAGGCGTTTATACCGTTCCGCGTTTGGTAAAATTGATAAAGCAGTCTTATTCTTCGGGTCAGTACGATTACAGCGATATAATTTATATCATTTTTTTATGTTTTGGCGCTTTTATACGATAAAAACTATTTTATAGAAAAAATTATTTTGGCATCGCTTTATTCTCAGGACTGTAACTTTTTATTTTTTTGCTGATGATGCTGTATGGCAGCTCTTTTTTTGCGGGACAAGATGACGTTTTCAGCGGTACCATGGTTATTTATATCTGTCTTTTTGATCGCGTGTTATTCCACTTTTTGTTCGGCAGTATGATAATAAAGCGTTGGTTTTTGCTTTTTTCTCTTACGGTGTTTACTGAAGGGGTTAACTAGTGGGACAGTTTTATAGGTTGGGTCGTTACGGACGCGGCGATACTAAATATGTGTACTTTTATGGTTTGTTTTTTTATTTAGATAAAGAAATGTATTTATGGGAATAATATTTTTTTTCTTTATTTAGGAATTTTATTTTATTTTTTTTTACACATGTGGAAAAATTTTTTTTCACTTTTTTACTTTGTCCCAGGGGGGACATCACAGATCACTGCTCTGACAGTTTGCACAGCACTCTGTCAGATCAGCGATCTTAGGCTACGTTCAGATTAGCGTTGTGCGCCGCTGCGTCGGCGACGCAACGCACAACGCACGCAAAAACGCGGCAAAACGCATGCAAAAACGCTGCGTTTTGCGATGCGTACGTCGTTTTTTGGCGAAAATCGGACGCAAGAAAAATGCAACTTGTTGCGTTTTCTTGGTCTGACGCTTGCGGCAAAAAAGACGCATGCGTCGCAAAACGCAACAAACAAAAACGCATGCGTCCCCCATGTTAAACATAGGGGCGCATGACGCGTGCGTCGCCGCTGCGTCGCCCGACGCACACTAGCACAACGCTAGTCTGAACGTAGCCTTACAGCGCTGCAGGCTTACCAAGCGCCTGCTCTGAGCAGGCACTTGGTAATCACCTCCCTCCCTGCAGGACCCGGATGCCGCGGCCATTTTGGATCCGGGCCTGCAGCGAGGAAGAAGGTAGGATACCCTCGGAGCAACGCGATCACATTGCGTTGCTGCGGGGGTCTCAGGGAAGCCCGCAGGGAGCCCCCTCCCTGCGCGATGCTTCCTTATACCGCCGGCACACCCCGATCATGTTTGATCGCGGTGTGCCGGGGGTTCATGTGCCGGGGGCGGTCCGTGACCGCTCCTGGCACATAGTGCCAGATGTCAGCTGCGATATGCAGCTGACACCCGGCCGCACTTCCCCCGTGAGCGCGGCCGATCGCGTATGACGTACTATCCCGTCGGTGGTCATACGGGCCCACCCCACCTATATGTTATGACGTTATATGTCAGAAAGGGGTTAATTTCTGTTTTTCTATTGTATCAAATACTTATTTCATGCAATAAAATGCCAATTAATTATGTAAAAATCACGCCATATGATTTTCTGGAATTTTTTTTAGATTCTGTCTCTTATAGTTGAAGTGAGCCTCCGATAAAAATTACAGACCTTTCCATTCTTTGTAGATGGAAAAACTTGCAATATCAGCAGTGTATGAAATACTTATTTTCCCCACTGTATTTCTATGCAGCTGTCACACTTGAGTCCGTCTGACTGCACCCTGATACTGGAAACCTGCAGAGTGTGGAGCTCAAGTTGATTCAATCAAATTTCTAGGAGACAACTTATTGCTTTCTGTGAGGCACCTGAAGCACCAATGGACCTTTTAAAAGGACACTGATCCAAATTATACCTCAAAGTCCACAAAGTCCTAAAAAGGCTTGACTGAAAAAGTAGTCCTGGAAGATTCTAGTGTGGCCGTCACAGTAACCTGACTTGAACCCAATAGAAAAGCTTTTGTGAAATTTTAAGAATTTTTTTTTGTACAAAAACCCAAGAATATTAGTGACCTGGAGGCCATTGTTGCCAGTATCTTACCAAAGAGGCTCTTCTGAGAAATAAAGACGCTCATCGTGAAGGGTTTAAATAATTCAGTAGCCATTAAAAGTGACATTTTGAGGCACGTTATATTAATTTTGTTGAGCTATTTAAAGGGGTTATGTGGGACTATTTCATGTTTTTTTGTACTATGGGCCCAAGTACTAACAGACAGGTGGTTGCCAACTGCCCGGCGCTGACATCAGCCGGAACAGAGCGGTACAGACTGCTCCTGCCGGCGATTCTTCAGCTTCCGCTGACATCACGCCGACAGAGCACCAGCTTCTCTTCCACTCTGTTGACAGGATGGGACTACCGACGTCATGCTGATTCAGAGCTGGCTCCCCACTGCCTAATTGTGGGGAGTCGGCTGTCAATCATCATGACGTTGGCAGTACCACCGCATTGACAGAGCAGCCCTGAAGAAGAGCTGCTCTGTTGACGTGCAGCAGCTGAATCACCAGGTAGAATAGGCAGGTGGTTGGCTCTGTTAGCAATTACCTGCCTGTCAGTTTTTAGGCCCATAGTAAAAAGAAAAAAAAAAAAAGTCCTGAACAACTCCTTAAATTATTCTACTTTCTTTGACTTATTTCAAGTTTGTAAATTCTGTTAACCTACAGTGGAGATTGAATGATTTTGATTGTAGCAATATATCCCGCCCCTTGACGTGTGCTATTGTGATGAGATAATCAATGATATTCATTTCACTACTTTTAACTATGGCTGGATAAAGTCCACACTACAAAACAATACAAGCCTGCAGGACAACAATAATTTTGGATGAAGCATTATGTAGCAAGCATGAAACATATGATGACGATTGCAAAGATTTCAGTGCGTATATTTTTTTTGACTATGTAATAAACTAGGAAAAGTTTGGTGTCAATATATATATATATATATATATATATATATATATATTCCTTTCTAAAAATATTTATTGATGTGTAACTATTTACAATTTTTACTCAGGAAATAATTATGTTCACACCTGGACTGTAAAATACTGATGTCACCCATTATTCTGCTGAATCCTGATTTTATATTGCAAAATCAGCAGCAGAAAATATAACATATAATATAACAATATAGGAAAAGGCAGCAAAAAACTCAAAAAACTAAAGGTTTCTCCTCCGCATTTCACATTCACAAGTGCTTTAGTCCCTTTATTTTAAAAAATGAAGTAAAATTGATCTGGATGGTGAACTGCGTTTCACCCCAGAGGAGGAGACTGATGAGAATGCAAACTCCAGGCTTCCTTGTCACCCCTCTGCAATCACGTGATAACTGCAAATATACAGTACTTAAGTTGCAGCTGATAGTTTTTCTAAACCAAAACTGACACACTGTGCAAAAAAAAAGGAGTTAACATGTTCTTTGACTTTTTCCATCAGCTGCTGGCTGGGATGAATTAATTCTAAAAATACTAAAGAGATGTGATCACGTTATTGTAAAAGACAACATGTTAAACATAAAAGCTCTCAAATCATCATAGTATTAAAGGTAATTTGTCACCAGGTTTTTGCTACCTATCCTAGAAGCAGCATAATGTGCGGAGAGAGAGATCCTGATTCCAGTGATGTGTCGCTTACTGGGATGCTTGCTGTAGTTTTGATAAAAACAGTGTTTTATCATCAGCGGATTATCACTAGAGGACTAGTAAACCTGCTGCCATGTAGTCCTCCATATTCATAAGTTCTATGTAATATTGGCCCCACCCCTAATTGGAAGCTTTATGACTATGCAGTGTAAACAGAAAGCTGTCAATCAGTGGTGTGGGCGGGGTTATACAGACATCAGCATTTAGAGAACTGCTAGCTCTGCAGCAGACATAAACTGTGATTTTATCAAAACTGCAGCAAGAGCCAAGCAAGTGATACATTGCTGGGATCAGGGTCTGTGCCCCTACATTAGGATGCTCTCAGATGGGGTGGAAAAATCCTGGTGACATATTTCCATTAATAATGATTGTAGTTCTGAAAATATCAGAATTTAAATATTACAGGAGACTGAAATAGTTCGTCACTATTGCCCTAAAAGTTTTATTTTTCTACACTCTCCATTTTCCAACTTAAATGGTTATTTAGTTAATAAAATTGTATTAGGAGTGCAGCAGATACTCAATGGCATCTTGAAAGGCTGCAATGGGTATAGATCAGACCTGGGCATACTGCGGCCCTCGGGCCATATCCGGCCTTGTGGCTGTTCCGGTCAGGCCAGCAGGCCGAGACAGCCAAAGGGCTGAAACAGTGGCCACACCCATGCCCTCTAGGGTTGTGGAGTCAGGGTCAGTGTCCATTTTAGTGGAGTTGGTATAAAATGGACCAACTCCTAAAAAATATATAATAAATTAGGTACACTAGTTCAGTGCAGGATGTGCTGCAATTTATGAAAGTTATGAAATGTCCTATAAATGTATGCTCTGTTCCTGATCTAAGGATCTCAACTTTTAGTTGATTATTTGTTTTTTTTTTTCATGTGCATAGGTTAGTTGTATGTACATAGAAGCCTGTGTGGGGCTTATGCTGTATATGGGCTATGTGGGGCTCACACTTTATATATATATATGGAGGCTATATGGGGCTCACACACTATATCGATGTTATGTGGGAGAAAGATAATGTATTTTGGAGTCTTTGTAGGAGCTCATACTGCTAATACATAGTGAGACTATGTAGGGCACATGCTGTATATAGGAGGCTATGTGGGGCTCACGCTGTATATAAAAGGCTATGTGGGGCACACATGGTACAGTCATGGTCAAAAGTATTGACACCCCTGCAATTCTGTCAGATAATACTCAGTTTCGTCCTGAAAATGATTGCAAACACAAATTCTTTGGTATTATTATCTTCATTTAATTTGTCTTAAATGAAAAAACACAAAAGAGAATGAAGCAAAAAGCAAAACATTGATCATTTCACACAAAATTCCAAGAATGGGCCAGACAAAAGTATTGGCACCCTCAGCCTAATACTTGGTTGCACAACCTTTAGCCAAAATAACGCGACCAACCGCTTCCGGTAACCATCAATGAGTTTCTTACAATGCTCTGCTGGAATTTTAGACCATTCTTCTTTGGCAAACTGCTCCAGGTCCCTGATATTTGAAGGGTGCCTTCTCCAAACTGCCATTTTTAGATCTCTCCACAGGTGTTCTACGGCAGGGGTCCCCAACTCCAGTCCTCAAGGCCCACCAACATGTCATGTTTTCAGGATTTCCTTAGTCTTGCCCAGGTAATAATTGCATCACCTGTGCAATGCAAAGGAAATCCTGAAAACATGACCTGTTGGTGGGCCTTGAGGACTGGAGTTGGGGACCTCTGTTCTACGGGATTCAGGTCTGGACTCATTGCTGGCCACCTCAGAAGTCTCCAGTGCTTTCTCTCAAACCATTTTCTAGTGCTTTTTGAAGTGTGTTTTGGGTCATTGTCCTGCTGGAAGACCCATGACCTCTGAGGGAGACCCAGCTTTCTCACACTGGGCCCTACATTATGCTGCAAAATTTGTTGGTAGTCTTCAGACTTAATAATGCCATGCACACAGTCAAGCAGTCCAGTGCCAGAGGCAGAAAAGCAACCCCAAAACATCAGGGAACCTCCGCCATGTTTGACTGTAGGGACCGTGTTCTTTTCTTTGAATGCCTCTTTTTTTCTCCTGTAAACTCTATGTTGATGCCTTTGCCCAAAAAGCTCTACTTTTGTCTCATCTGACCAGAGAACATTCTTCCAAAACGTTTTAGGCTTTTTCAGGTTTGTTTTGGCAAACTCCAGCCTGGCTTTTTTATGCCTCGGGGTAAGAAGTGGGGTCTTCCTGGATCTCCTACCATACAGTCCCTTTTCATTCAGACGCCGACGGATAGTACGGGTTGACACTGTTGTACCCTCGGACTGCAGGGCAGCTTGAACTTGTTTGGATGTTAGTCGAGGTTCTTTATCCAACATCCGCACAATCTTGCGTTGAAGTCTCTTGTCAATTTTTCTTTTCCGTCCACATCTAGGGAGGTTAGCCACAGTGCCATGGGCTTTAAACTTCTTGATGACACTGCGCACGGTAGACACAGGAACATTCAGGTCTTTGGAAATGGACTTGTAGCCTTGAGATTGCTCATGCTTCCTCACAATTTGGTTTCTCAAGTCCTCAGACAGTTCTTTGGTCTTCTTTCTTTTCTCCATGCTCAATGTGGTACACACAAGGACACAGGACAGCGGTTGAGTCAACTTTAATCCATGTCAACTGGCTGCAAGTGTTATTTAGTTATTGACAACACCTGTTAGGTGCCACAGATAAGTTACAGGTGTTGTTAATTACACAAATTAGAGAAGCATCACATGATTTTTCGAACAGTGCCAATACTTTTGTCCACCCCCTTTTTTATGTTTGGTGTGGAATTATATCCAATTTGGCTTTAGGACAATTATTTTTGTGTTTTTTCATTTAAGACAAATTAAATGTAGATAATACCGAATAATTTGTGTTTGCAATCATTTTCAAGAAGAAAATGAGTATTATCTGACAGAATTGCAGGGGTGTCAATACTTTTGGCCATGACTGTATATAGTGAGACTATGTGAAGGGTTCAGGCTGTATGTATGGAGCCTATGTGGTGCTCACGCTGTATATAGCAGTTTGTGTGGGCTCATGTTGTATATAGGAGGCTATGTGGGGCACATGCTGTATATCAGAGGTTTCATAGGGTACACACTGTATGTAAGAGGAAATGTGGGTCTTACTATATATATGTAAAAAGACTCCTATGTGGGGGCTCATACTGAATTTATGAGGCTATGTAGGAGCTCACACTGTATATAGTGCGGCTATGTGGGGGCTCATGCTGTATATATGGAGGCTATGTTGGGGTTCACACTATGTAAGAGGCTATGTGGGAGCTCATACTGACTGTAGAAGGTTATTAGGGGGCTCATACTGCATGTTGAAGGTTATGTCGGGGCTCATTATATATAGAAGGCTATGTGAGGGCTCATATTGTAAATAGAGAGGCTATGTGTGTGCTCATACTGTATATAGGGGCTGTGTGTGCTCATACTGTATATAGGGGCTGTGTGTGTGCTCATACTGTATATAGGGGCTATGTGTGCTCATACTGTATATAGGGGGCTATGTGCGAGCTCATATGGTGTATATGTCAGCATACTTAATTCTGCTGAATATTAAGTGATACCATTAAGATTAATATAAATAATAATGAATATGTTAATATTAATCAGAATTAATTTCAGCCTGCAACGGTCTCTTATGTGGCCCCTTAGGAAAATTAATTGCCCAACCCGGATATAAACCATGGTGATGTTTTGCTTTTTCATGTGTTCCAATCAGATGATATGAAGGAACAGCTTGGCACCTTGTGCCGTCTTCGCAACTGGTGTAAGAAATTGATGTCTTAAGTCAAAGATCCTGAACAGGGCTCTGATAATTGTATAGCAAGAGCTCCTTACATCTATTAGATTTCCATTTTTGTGCATCTTGTAGACGTGAATGAATAAAAATAACTTTTGTCATAAGGAAATCGTTTCATGAACACTTCTCTAAAGCATGGATATAGTAAGACCTCTGCGACGAGGACACCGAATGATCAACAGTGTGGTGCACTGTAGTCTGTGCCGTGTAAAATATTGCCCTGCATTGCAGTCCTAAAATGTTATTGTCGAACGAGCACTGACTCGAGCTGAACTTCCACTATTCCAGCATTCCTTTATCTTTATTCACATCTAGGAAGACTTTGTCCACTAGCAGTGCTGGAGCAGCTTTAAATCAAATATTTCACAACAGCAGTGAGATTTCCCTAATAAATGTATGATATTAAAGCTGCCCCATTTTCTGCCTTGAGATATTCGGGCAAAGCTGCTCTTCTGGTGCCACCAGAATTTTGCATCCAGCAGGGACTAATACATGAAATCTCACCCGCCAGTCTCTATCACAGGCCACATTATGATAATGTTCTTTTATAAAATCACTAAATTGCTTTTAACTCCTTTCCGACATTGGGCGTAATAGTACACCGATGTCCAATTCCTTGTTTGGCGTGGGCTCCGGCGCTGAGCCCGCACCTTTCCGGGCACATGACAGCTGATATTTACAGCTGACATGTGCCCGCAACAGCCGTGGGTGGAATCAAAATCCACCCACGGCTGTTAACTAGTTAAATGCTGCTATCAATCTCTGATAACACTTCCAGCATGCGTGTCGGAAATTCTGCCCATCGGTGACCCAGTCATGTGATCGTGGGTCACCGATGGGTTGGCATGACAACCAGAAGTCTCCAGCAGACCTCTATGGTTGTCATAGCCAAACTGCTATGTGCACTGCTCGGTGGTCAGCACTCATAGAAAGACGGCATTTCTGCTACATACAGGCGATCTGATCATCGCCTGTATATAGCAGAATCGATCAGACAACTGTAGCTTCTAGTCTCCCATAGAAACTATTGAAGCATGCAAAAAGTAAAAAAAATGTTAAAAATATTATATATATATATATATATATATGTGTATATATATATATATATATATATATATATATATATATATATATGTGTATATATATATATATATATATATATATGAGAGAGAGAGAGAGAGAGATTCAAAAAAAGAGGCAGCACTCCATTATTAAAGTGAGAAAATGTGGAAGGTTTAATCAACCCACATAGCCGGGCGATGGTAACCATACCTAGTGTCTATTTATATGTGTCGCAACAAACATTAGATTGAGTCCAATTACTTTACAATCAATTAGTGTTTACATATCATATACATTTTTCCTCATTTGTTCATATTTGCATCAAGTGCCCATATATAATAAAGTGACCTGTGCTTCTGTGCATTAAAAACCGATTCTTCAATCAACCCCAGATTCACTTAATGTACTGCTTATAGTCATTGTGATGATAAGTATCCTAATATTCGTTTCATTTTACATACATTATAGTCCACTTACCCCTGATTCACATGTGGACTCATGGAGGACAATTTGTTTGTAAGTCGGCGTTTCCTGCCGCTTACTGCGCATGACAGAACCGCATCATCGTGTAGGAACGCTGTTTTAGCCAGTAGGGCGCTCTGTGTGGCATTTTTTACACGGCGCATGCGCAGTAGCGCTGAAAACCGCCATGTTGGATGTGGCACATTAAAGTATTGCGACCTGTGTCACTAACGCTTGCGCAATAGCGCTATGCAGCCTGATAAGCTTCATGCTATTGGCTCTAGCGCTGTAATGCAGAGCCACAAACAAAATAGAGGACTTTATATTATTTCTGCAAATGCACAGTGTGGCACTTAATTAGGCTGCACAACTACATACAGCTCGCTCACCAGCCATGCCGAGTTTTCTATATAACCCATGTTAGGTGGATCTCACATCAGAGTCAAAAAAATGTTTAATAATATATTTATAGATTTAATATAGACCTTACAGTGGCTTTATACGCCCTGTTTTTTATGTTTATTTTGTGGACTTGAAAGGACTACTACGGATGCACAAAGGTATCTTGGCTTCATGGATGGCCGCATTTTAAAGACAGTCCCCATGAGTCAATGGAGCCACTCTGCCCCTTAGTTGTCCCTCCGGACAAAAGTGTTGCAGCCATGACATCCATATGATACCGGCACCATTGTCCTAACCCACTATACCTATTACAAAGAGCTATGTCAGTAATCTAAGGTTATGCATTTATATTGTACGAACAAAAAGGGGGGCATATAGGATGCATAGATGTATCCTGGCTCCACGAGTGGCCACTTGTTTACGGCAACCCTCGTGGGTCAGTGGAGTCACTCTGCCCCTCAATAGTCCCTCCAGACCAGAGTGTTGCAGTCATGACAACTATAAGATACTAGCTTCCATACCAATGTCCACTTATTAATCAGACACTAGACACCTCAATTTTTTTGCTGTCATTTATTTAGACCTGATATATGATCCACCCTACACATAGGTGCTCCATAACTTAAATACTCAATAGCCAGGTAGCGAAGTGCATATAGTGATAATTACACAGATTTTAAGACAATTTTGTGAATATTAAAGGTGGCATATAATAATTATTGGATAACCAATGCTGACAGAGTCTTTGTCCTCCATAGTACCACATTCCTTCAGGGGGAGGTTTCCTTTCAGGAATTAACATCTAAGGGGTGAAAAATAAAATAAAATTACAGATATGAAATATCCGATATAATTTAAAAGAATATAACAGTCAGAGTCCCAATTATACAGAAATAGAAAAAAAGGGTTATTGCATACCCCCCTATAACACCGTATGAATGTTAAAATCCGCGTTTAATCCTTTCGGTTTAAGGGTTTTTAACTCATAGATCCATTTAAGTTCCTTCTTTTTAAGGATCTGTTCCCTATTACCGCCTCTCCTTTGGATTGGGACTACATCAATTATCCTACATTTTAGATCTTTTTCCTGGTGATTGTATTCTACGAAGTGTTTGGGGACTTGGAGATCCATTCTTCTCTTTCTAATGGTATATCTATGCTGATTCATCCGAACCTTAAATGCATGTACCAACTACTGATTGTTATATAAATACATACAAAGGTTGCTATAATTGTGTAAATTAATTATCTACCCTGCGTACATAGATCATATTTGTCTTCTTACCTTGTTCTTGTTCCTTCCCCTTCACCCTCATGTGACATCCCCTTTTCCCTAGTCCCTTGACCCTTACCACCTCCCCCCCTTTCGTGTTATGTCTCGTATTATGTCCTGTTTACATGGTTGAGAAAATTTTCAATAAAAATTATTTGAATGAAAACGTCAGAAATAAATTTTTTTGGCAGCCGCAACATTGCATTAAAATGCAATAACGGGCAATCAAAAGATCGTATTTGCACCAAAATGGTATCATTATAAACGTCAGCTAGGCGCACAAAAAAATAAATCCTCACCCGACCCCAGATCACAAAAAATGGAGACGCTGCGGGTATTGCAAAATGGCACTTTTTAAAAAAAATTTTTTAACAAACATTGGAATTTTTATTCACCGCTTAAATACAAATAAAAATCTAGACATGTTTGGTGTCTATGAACTCGTAATGACCTGGAGAGTCATAATGGCAGGTCACTTATAGCATTTAGTTAACATAGAAAAAGACAAAAGCTGTAGGATTGCACTTTTTTTTGCAATTTCAGCGCACTTGGAATTTGTTTCACATTTTCCAGTACAAGATATGTAAAATCAATGATGTTGTTCAAGTACAACTCGTCCAGCAAAAAACAAGCCCTCTCATGGCCATTTTGACCAAAAAATAAAAAAGTTATGGCTCTGGGAAAGGGAGCAAAAAACGAAAATGCAAAAACAAAAATACTGCTCTTGGATCTACGTATGCATATATTAGTCTACAAATATAATTAGGGACTGTATACAGTGACTAGCAAAAGGACTACAAACATAAGGATGAATGACCTCGGGGAGATCAAAACATCCAACACCGCGGAGACACCATCACGTGATCCAGAACACTGCTCCCATCTCTTATGGGAAATATGCAAATGCATGTAGAAAAGATGCTTTGATCTCCCCGAGGTCATTCATCCTTATGTTTATAGTCCTTTTACTAGGCACTGCTCCTAATAGCCAGTTTCCTACTCCACACTGATGAGGGGCAAATACCCCGAAACAGCTGTCTGTGGATGGATACCATGTTTTGGCATAGGTGGTTTTCCTTTTTGGATGCTGCCCTTCCCGTGGTTGTTCCTTCCTGGTGAAAGACCTGGCTATTTATTGCTTGCGTTTAGAAACACGTGATGGTGCCTTCGCGGCTTTTCTACACTCTAATAACCTTGGCCGCTCTTCTCTGCACCCGCTCCAGTTCAGCTATGTCTTTCTTATACACCGGAGACCAGAACTGTGCACAGTATTCTAAGTGTGGCCGAACTAGTGACTTGTATAGAGGTACAATTATGTTCTCCTCATGAGCATCTATGCCTCTTTTAATGCATCCCATTATTTTATTTGCCTTTGTAGCAGCTGCCTGACACTGGCCACTAAATGTGAGTTTGTCATCCACCCATACCCCCAGGCATTTTTCATTGACGGTTTTGCCCAGAGTTTTAGAATTAAGCACATAGTTATACATCTTTTTACTTCTACCCAAGTGCATGACCTTACATTTATCCCCATTAAACCTCATTTGCCAAGCTTCTATTTTACATACCGTATTTTTCACTTTGTAAGACACACTTTATTTCCCCCAAATTTGGGGGGGAAATGGGGGTCCGTCTTACAAAGCGGACATACCGCTTACGGTTACAGGCTGGGATGAGGGTGTGTCCGCCACCGCTGCCGTGGTTGTCTGCCGCCCAGGGTGATGCTGGAGTCTCCGGTGCTCTGGTGACATTTTGTGAAAGGCCAGAGCCCCCCCGGCAGTTGGTCTAGGCTTTCCTGTGCGATGGACTTTGGGAAAATGGCCGCCGGAATCTCGGGAGATGAGATTTCAGCACTGAGATCTCATCTCTCGAGATCTTAGTCCCAAGATCTCCATCTGCGCATGAGCCACCTCTCGGCGGCCATTTTCCTGAAGTCCACCGCACATGAAAGATGGATGAACTGCTGGGGGGCTCTGGCCTTTCACAAAATGTCAGCAGGGCCCCCTGCAGCACAGGAGACACCCTTGCAGCACCAAAGACACCCCTGCAGCACAGGACACCTGCACACCCCCTCATCTCAGTCTGCAGCAACGCTTCACTTCTGTCTCCAGCAGCGACCCTGATCCACTGCAGCCACAACCCCCGGTAAGCAATAAGATGCATGGATTATATGAAGCACCACCAATTTATTTAAAAGTTTTTTTCCTATTTTTCTCCTCAAAATTTGGGGTGCGTCTTATAATCCGGTGCGTCTTAAAAAGCGAAAATACGGTAAATCATCCTGTATTATTAAATTGTCCTCCTCTGTATTGTTTACCCTGCAGAGTTTAGTGTCATCTGCAAATATTGAAATTCTGCTATGTCCCCTACAAGGTCATTAATAAATGTTAAAAAGAGGGCCCGATACTGACGCCTGTGGTACCCCACTGCTAACCGTGACCCAGTCCGAGTGTGCTCCATTAATAACCACCCTTTGTTTCCTATCCCTGAGCCAGCTCTTAACCCACTTACACATATTTTCCCCTATCCCCATTATTCTCATTTTATGTATCAAACTTTTGTGTGGCACCGTATCAAAAGACTTTGAAAAGTCCATATACACTACGTCCACTGGGTTCCCTTGGTCCAGTCCGGAACTTACCAAGTGTAAAAAAAAAAAAAAAAGTGAATATTTTTTGGCAGTAGATGTCATATAGCCATGGTATGTGACCCACTTGCTACATGCAGTCAAAACAAAATTGCCAGTTCAGTTCAAATTGGCCAGTGCAAAGGCATGGGGTGAAGAATAGTACTGTAAGTCTGAACTATGCCTCTCCTGCTTTTCTCTTCTCTGGATGCAACACAGTCATCATCCTCGCTGGCCCATAACTCACCAATGTAAAGGGGTGGTGGTGGGGGAGACATGGTTCAGACTTCCCGTGCATCTGCAGCGGCTATTTTAGACATTTGGGAAACAGGGCACCCATCTCCCAAATAGAAGGAACCATTGCAGAGCGAAGTCCATTAAGTGTAGTGACCATGCATTGGAAAGGGTCACGAACAACAACCACGCAATTCCAGAACTTGCATTTGCTTTTAATACTTTGTATGATGACAGAACGCTAAATACATTTAACGGAAGTGACTTAACACAAGGAGGGGAAAAAAAACAACATACAGAAACATGTATAACTCTAATTTATTATTAAATTACATAACAAAGCTTTTTTTCTTTATTACAGACAGGATTTGCATACAAGGTGCAGAAATGGGAAAATAATTACAAGAGCAATAAAATATAATTAGCTTCAATGAGCAATTTGTAAAGCAAAATAAGAAAGTGCTATTAGATGGGGAAGGTTATATACAGGTGGATACTTTGGATTCACACATCCCTTCTAAATGCCAACTTTACATGAGGTTTGGAGAATAAATTAGCTGTCACAGTCTACAGGAGAGCAGGCATACACGTGGCAGGTAGGTCAGTAAGAAGAGACTTCGTACATCTGCGCCTGGCTACACCTGAAAATGTCAATTGGAACCATAGACTTATAAGTTACATTTTGCATCCATTGGTGACATTTTTTAGGCCAGGTTCACATCTTGTATTTCAATTGTGGTTTCCTACCAGGAAAAGTGGGAGTTATACTGCTAGAAGGGATAAAAGGTTCCTTTTACGCTTTTTAAAAACCGTTAAACTAAATTTTCAGTTATTGATAAGTGAACTGATTCACAACTTATCAAATATTTGGATGCATTTTGTTAAATCTACTTGTTTTTCTTAAGCGTGAAATAATTAAAGGAGCTGTCTGGGATTAGAAAAACATTGCCTTCTGCCATAAACAGTGCCACACCTGTCTGCAGGTTGTATGAGGTATTACACCTCCGCTCCATATAAGTGAACAGGCCTGAGCTGTAACTCAATACATGTCCCACAAACTGTTATTGGCAATGGTTTTTGGAAGAGAGTAGCCATTTTTTACTACTCCTGGACACACCTTTTAACCTAAATGTTTCTTCAGGCAGCCATATTGTTGACCTCCTCTGGTTCTATGAACTTAGAGCACCCAATGGGTTCAATGGTAAGCCAAGTTTGCTTCAGAAGAACCATAAGGGGTATGTGCACACGTTGCGGATTTTGCAGCGGATCCACAGCGGATTGAAAAAACCACGCGGAAACGTAGCGTTGTTTATTCCGCAGCATGTCAATTCTTTGTGTGGATTCCGCAGCGGTTTACACCTGCTCCATAATAGGAATCCGCAGGTGGAATCCGCACAAAAATAGAGGTAAATCCGCGGTAATTCCGCAGGAAATCTGCAGTGCGGTTTACCTGCGGATTTACCAAAATCTGTCCTTAATAATTCTCAGCGTAATCCGCAGTGTGTGCACGTAGCCTAAAAGGTCTAAACTCTGCTGGAAAGTGGAAACTGCATTCATAAATGCTTCAGAGTTTGTGGCCTTATGAGAATATAAAGTCATCCTCCCGTCTTTCCTTTTTAGCGCTTATTTGTAGTATTAAAGTCTTATCCTTCATCCCCGTGACCTGACATTAAATAGACAGTTTTCATACACAGCAGTAATATGTTGAATATCTGAATACTTCCTTAAATTGTACTGGTGAAAGATCGTATTAACAAATCGTACAAAAGAAAAAAAAAATCATATAAACCTGCGGCTCCACCACGATAAAGTGTTCCCAATGATAATGGCATTGCTAGGATGTCACCTCTTTGAGAGAATGAAATGGAAATGTATTGGTAGAATTTGCAGGTATTTGACACAATTCTGAATAAATATTTTAACATTGGTTAAATGTGTTTTCCTTTTCAGGAGATCCACTCAACAAAAATGGGGAAGGGACCCAGTACAATGTTTCCCCCACTTCTTTACTGTACGGCGCTTTCGCATTCTTGATGAACAGAAAACATACTGGAGAGAAGATTTACCGATCACAGAGGGAAGGAAGCGTTTCTCAGTTCTCTGGTACAATGTTCTGACCAAAAGCGAATGGAGATTAAAATTCTTGAATTGCAGCTCCATATACTTACAAACAAATGAAAAAGTTGAAAAGGTTACAGGCTTTATGCAAAAAATTGTAATCCTGCAAAAAAATAAAAAACCCTTGGAAAATCAGTTAATTTGTAGACTACTTAAAGAGAATCTGTAAGCAGGTTTTGTTATCTAATCTGAGAGCAGCATGAGACCCCGATTCCAGCGACGTGTCACTTACTGGGCTGTGTTATGTTTCAATAAAGTCAGCATTTTATCACCAGGATTATCACTACAGGACTAGGTGTCTCGTGCCTCCTAGTCAATAGCTCTGTGTAACTCAACCCCCAACACTGATTGGGTGCTTTCTGCAGATGTGCAGTGTACACAGAGCTGCCAATCAGTACTGTGGGCGGGGTTATACAGAGCTCAGCATTCTGAGCACTGCTGGATCTGTAGCTGAGAAAAGAGTGATTGTATCAAAATGACAATACAGCCAAGTGACATCTCTGGAATCAGGGTCTCAGCTCATACACCATGCTGCTCTCAGATTACATAGCAAAACTGCTGACAGATTCCTTTCACACTAGACACTAACAATATTGGTCACATGCTAACGGACATCCCTAGACAAAGTCAAAGCAGAGATGATGGGATGACAAATTATGTAGAAGCAGCCGTGTTAATGCCTGAACAATCTACCACTAGAAAAAAATATTATGGAAGCAATTGTTGCATTCAGGCTCGGGCTGCACAGAGACTTTGGTAGAGACACAGGTCACTTGACCAAAGAATAACGAGTTCTGTATCGCAGCCAAAGTCACACATAGCCTTCCCTTAATTTGTATCAAGCAAAAATTGCAACTAACTGCAGCATCTGGTGGCATATGTACAACCCCTGGCAAAAATTATGGAATCACCGGCCTTGGAGGATGTTCACTCAGCTGTTTAATTTTGTAGAAAAAAGCAGATCACAGACAAGGCACAAAATTAAAGTCATTTCAAATGGCAACTTTCTGGCTTTAAGAAACATTAAAAGAAATCGAGAACAAAAAATGTGGTAGTCAGTAATGGTTAATTTTTTTAACCAAGCATAGGAGAAAAATTATGGAATCACTTAATTCTGAAGAAAAAATTATGGAATCACTCTGTAAATTTTCATACCCAAAAATAACACCTGCATCAAATTAGATCTGATCGTTAGTCTGCATCTAAAAAGGAGTGATCACACCTTGGAGAGCTGTTGCACCAAGTGGACTGAGATGAATCATGGCTCCAACACAAGAGATGTCAACTGAAACAAAGGAGAGGATTATCAAACTCTTAAAAGAGGGTAAATCATCACGCAATGTTGCAAAAGATGTTGGATGTTCACAGTCAGCTGGGTCTAGAATCTGTACCAAATACAAACAACATGGGAAGGTTGTTAAAGGCAAACTTACTAAACGAAAGCCATCATTAACACCTAAGCAGAAAAAAACAAGGTTACAATGGGCTAAGGAAAAGCAATCGTGGACTGTGGATGACTGGATGAAAGTCATATTCAGTGATGAATCGCAAATCTGCATTGGGCAAGGTGATGATGCTGGAACTTTTTGTTTGGTGCAGTTCTTTGGTGGAAGTTGAGGAAAATGGTCCATGACAAGGCTCCAACCTGCAAAGCTGATCTGGCAACAGCAATCAGAGATAGTTGGAGGCAGATTGATGAAGAGACTGTTTGACACTCATTAAGTCCAGGCCTCAGAGACTGCAAGCGGTTATAAAAGCCAGAGGTGGTGCAACAAAATACTAGTGATGTGTTGGAGTGGTTTTTTTGTTTGTTTTTCACAATTCCATAATTGAGTGATTCCATAATTTTTCCCCTATGCTTGGTTAAAAATAGTAACCATTACTGACTACCACGTTTTTTCTTCTTGATTTCTTTTAGTGTTTCTTAAAGCCAGAAAGTTGCCATTTGAAATGACTTTAGTTTTGTACCATGTCTGTGATCTGCTTTTTTTCTACAAAATTAAACAACTGAATGAACATCCTCCAAGGCCAGTGATTCCATAATTTTTGCCAAGGGTTGTATTCCAGTGGCTTGCACACAGCCAATGTTATCATGCCGCATAACACATATCTACAGTAGCAGAAAATATCTGATGTCGGAGGGACAGGAGAATATAGCGTCTTTGGCTTTTATCAGTTTCCCAAGGTCTGTATACAGGCAGTTTCCGCTCATCTAGTAAGGCTGCATTGTATGCCATGGCAGTTTTGTTCTGTCCTTTCATTAATTACCAAATATATGAATTAAACCCCTCTCAGGGTAGAAGGGGAACATATCCAGTGGAAGTTTTTAGAAATCACCTTTTTATTTCCAGGAGAAAGGTTTCACTCCCATTTCCAGTTTAACGTCTCTAATCTAAGGCTGGGGATACACAGCGACCCTGAGGGTAGAAACTCAAGAAATCTAACCGCATCCTATTTTTTTGTGACATCCTCGACGCAGTACCCTTGGGGTGGAAATGTGACCCCACTTTTATTGAGTTGCGATGTAGCAAACTTTGGTCGCACAATACATGTAGTCTCATCCTAAACATCACAAACGCTTATTAACTTAATTCAAGAGAATGGAGATCCCAAATTACCAACATTACAGACATGTAAAGACGCAAGGCATGTGCACACATTGTCTTTTCTGCTCCAAAACCTGCCTGAAAAAAAAAATGCTGAAAAGAATGAACATATGTAAAATGACTTGTGAATATAATCAGTATTTTTGAGCTTCTTTAACCACATTGGGCTTCGGAAGCCAAATAGCAGGTAAAAGAAGTGACTTTCAGGTGGTACTGTAATACATGATGTGAGAGAAAAATGCCAGCAGGCAATGCTACCACAAAAGGCGCCAAAAAAAAAAAAAAACACTTTTGTGGCAAAAAAAAGATGCCAGTGCTTTCCTGAAGCATCTTTCTCCAGCAGGTATGCCGGCACCT
The DNA here is from genome assembly GCF_032444005.1 of Ranitomeya imitator. NCBI lineage: Eukaryota > Metazoa > Chordata > Amphibia > Anura > Dendrobatidae > Ranitomeya > Ranitomeya imitator. Next base: position 93,709,413 of record NC_091284.1, read on the forward strand.
AAAGCCCTTTGTGTGCACATACCAGTTATCCGGTGATATACAGAATCTTAGGCATGGGAAGTGAGCGGTGCCGATGTTGTGACCCGCACACCTGCTGAGCTACATGGTCATGTCCTGTCACCAGATAACGCATCTAGGTTTTAGCTTTCTTGAACTTTAAGGTGCAGTGTCATCCCTAAAGGTTCCCCATGCATCTCATCTGTCAGCCATCTCTCCCAACTCCCACATACATACTCCGATAAGGCGAGGATGCGTCTATTTTCAATAGGGAGAACGGAGTTAGCTAATGCCCACAGAAACGGACCTCTTCAGCATTAGATTTAATTTTGTGTCGCCCTTAAAACTACCAAAAATAGTTTGTTATGTGTGCTTAGTATTGGGTGCAATTAGCCAGTGTACGCCAGACACATAGGATATGGACTCTCTGGAACTCATCTCAAGCACTACGGTTCCAGCTTGACGATCAATATAAATTTGAGGGAAAGATATAATTTAATATTGTTACGCAGCTTCTATGTATGCAGTAACAATCTTTAGGCATGATGGAGGCTCAGGGACTGATGCATTAAATTACTTCTTATTCTAGGCCTGAGAGATGCAGAACATTCCTAGTCACTGCCAATGTGGTTCTGTTGGTTTGCTTTTAGCATACGTTTTACTTTAACCAAACTTAGATAACCATAGGGTCCTATAGAGACCTAAATTGGAACGGTGGGCGGTACAAGTAGGAGGGTGACCCACACTTGCACATAAAGAAAATTCATAAAAATAAATCTTCTGTAAAAGACTTTAATGGGGACTTCTCATACATGTATGGTATACCCCACAGGATGTGACATAAATGTATAGTAGATGTCAACCCCACCAATGAAACCTGCATCTCCCCATAAAACGGGCCCTGATGCAGCACAATATCAGTGGAGAGGTGGTCAAAATTCCCATTCATTTGTATGGGCATTCCCATTGCCTCTCCACTGAAAGCAGCTCGCAACGAGGCCATGGTTCCATTGGTGGGACCTGAATCTACTGAACATTTCTGCATATCCTGGGAATATAACAAATGTAAGAGATGGGAATACCCCCTCTAGCTGGGGAGAGTAGAAGTCATTAGCGCATACAGATGTAGAACATCTATGTTCCCGCTTTGTCTACCAAAAACAGAAATATATCCTAGAAAGAAGAAGAAAAATCTTTCCTTTTCTGGGATCTATTCCTGGGGTTTGTTTTTCTTACTCCTCCCCCCCCCCCCCCCCCCCCCCCCAAAAAAAAAAAAAAAAAAAAGATATATAGAAAACCCAGATTGGACTGCGGAGTCCAAGAAATAAAACATAAAACAGTCGGCCATAAATAGCACCTGAATTTGGCTGACAGTTAAGAGGAAAGTGGAAAGAAGTTTGATTTGCACCATTCCATTAAAATCTCAATGTTACCTGGTTTATGCATTGATGATGATGATTAGAATCTTTAATTAAAGAGGACCTTTCACCAGTTTTAGTACGTTATACTGGCCCACATCATGGAATAGTGGCGACAGAGCTGAATAAAATCTACTTTTTATTTTTTAATTTCTCATCACATTTGCGGAGAGATTAGCTAGTAACGCTCAGATCCTAATTTCCACAGAGACCAAGGGTCGTGTTAGTTCAGATTCATCTCTGGGAGTGTTGAATTTTTCCCTTGCATGAAGCTGACCAATCATAAGAGGTGTCATGAAAAAAAAAAAATGCCCCCAGAGAGCGTCACGCCCGGCTTTCTCTAGAGTGAGACATGAAATAACAGACAGGACTGCTCTTCGTACTGTTCTCCCTGCAGCAATTACAACAAAGGGAGGGGGTAGAGTGTGTCATTACAAACATATTTTTTATCTGCAGCACTGCTCTACTCCCCCTCCCCTTACACTGACAGTGCTGTGACATGAGAGCTGCAGCTGTGTTTGTGTAATGGCAAAAAGCTCAGCTTTACTCCCCTCCCTTGCTTGTAATCAAAGTAGATGCTGGCGGAGAGGCCAAAAAGGGATGCAGAACTGTGCGTCATTACATTAAAAAAAAAGAAGCAGAGTGACATTTCCTAGGGGCCTGTTTTTGGGCTTTTTTTTTTTTTACCCCTGAATCACGTCTCCCACTTAAGATTGGTTAACATCATGCAGGGGGAAAAAAATCAATGCTATTACCATTCCATGATGTGACCAGTTTAACATGATAAAACTGTTGAAAATCCCCCCTATAGAGGGTATACATTATACACTGCACATGTTTCTTCTGTAAAGTCTTGTCATATACAGACTGTATGGTTACAGAATAAATAACTGATCCCTGCTACCTCCTGACAAAAGCCATTAAAGGAACACTAAACCAAAGCAGTGGTGCCAATACCATTATACTATGCCTCTTCCATCCCGGCAAACACTTATTCATAAAGTTGTCACAAATATTATATTTTTTGACGTATAGATATTGGAAATTGCTTTATTTTGTGCAGCCTTCCTTAGCAGTTTTAGAAGTACCAAGTAAGCATATGGTGACATATCTTTATATAACTGATTAAGAACTATATGCAGTAGTAATATTGGCGATTAATGGCTACCTACGGAGCCTTATTTATCTGCAGTGCTTGCCATACAGCACATTATAAGACAAGTTTCCCTAGAATAACTGGCGAATGCCCACACCATAACTTTTACATTGGATTAGTGCTCCTTTTTAAGGTGAACATTTCCTATCACAGATATCAATTAGGCTTTCACAAATCTTAATGCAATGTGTATGTAGAAGGTTAAATGACAAAGACTATGTACAGCTACTGGTCCACAACATGGAAGCTGTCAGTACTATAGCCTGTCGATATAAAATGTTAAGTATTCCTGTAATATCCCCACTCCCGTATGTACAGTTGGTGTGTGCAGAACTGCAACTTCCACGTCTTTTTCCATTTTGACGTTGGTGCTCCTCTGGATTGTGGCAGAGTCTGTGTCAGTTATCAATGGAAAGCATAAAGTAGCAGCAAAATAGTGCAAATGCCGATAATAGAGCCCAAGATGAGAGAATCCCGGCGCTTCCGGAGGTTAATCCTCTGGATCAGACTATTCACTGCAGGAAAACGATCTGTAGAGCTGTAGTTAAGGACAGGAACGTAAAGCATGGATCAGGAAAGAGACAATAGTGTCCACAATAGATCATAATACATGCATGCACGGATACAACCACTTACCACTGAGGTGAGGAGACACACAGACCTGAATCTAAAGGATCTGTCTTCAAAATAAGATAATGTCTACGTCTTTTATTGCAGGTCAGTGCTATCTAAGGGCAAGGTACTGAGCTGAGCAGTATGAAGCACAGCCATAACAGTATGTGCGGAGATGTGTCCGAGTAAAAACCGAAGAACCTCATCTTCCAGCATTTGTGCCCTATCTGGTGATGCTGCTGCAGTCTTTGATCAGCTTTAAATAGGGGTCGTGACTGCCACCACCCCACCAGGTGAGCCCACTCTGATCTTCTCTATTATTTGGTTACTGAGTAAGGCCTCTTTCACACTTCCGTCTGCTGGCGGGCGTCGTAATGCGTTGTCGTGACGTATCGACGGACATTGTGCAAATAGTGAAAAACGTGTGTAACGCATCCAGTGTTTTGACGGAAGTGTTACACATGTTGTTGCCGAAATTTCTCTCTCTTGAGAGAGAGACTTTTCCCCGGGTTGAAATATGCTTCCAACTATGCTCAGAAGTAAAAACTGCATCCGTCACTGGATTCCTGCGTTTCACGGTGTGCGCAGAATCCAGTGTTCATAGGCTCCCATTCTGTGGAACGACGTATGCAGCGGGAGGCGTCGGGGGAACGTTTTTCAACTGCAGACAAAAACGTTTCATGGAACGTTTTTTCGAAAAGACGGCCCGTCAAATTTCGCAGGATCCCGTGCACGACGGACGAAATGTGTGGCCATCCGTCGATAATACAAGTCTATGAGAAAATGCAGGATCCTGTTTTCTCAAAAAATGATGTATCTCGACGGGACTACAAAGACGGAAGTGTGAAAGAGGCCTAAGACCCTATTGCGCTTTTTGTCTTTCCTGCTTTCATTTATTCTTGACTAGACAGAGATGCACTTTGCTTTCTAAGTCTCAGGACTAATTTTCACACTGCCTACATTTAGATATAAAGTAGTTTTCACAAGAATTGGCTACAAATACATATGATATGTGCAAATCCCTCCAGTGGGAATCCTACCAGTGGTGCTTGCTCCATCCAGCTCAGAGAGGTTGCAATGACGTCACATCTATCAGATACCTGACCCGACAGCAAATCAGTGGCCAAGTAACTGAATAGATAGGTCACTTTCAGTCCCAAAAGAGACTACTTGAGCAATAGGCGATTAGAATCAAAACACTTGTTTCTTTATTTTATAATGCTCCTTTCTCCAGATGAGCAAGAAGATTTGTAGGACCCCGAGTCCAGCGAACATGTCAATAGTCCATTCATGGTCCAAAGACTAGAGTTGAGCGGATTTGTTCGGGTTCCCTCTTATTCGGCAAGCTATAGCGCTCACGGCTTCCTGGATCGTGCCGTACCATCAGCTGATCAGCACTGCAGCTGCATGTGTTGCGGCTGTGTGACAGTCATGACACATGCATGGAGAGCTTGTTTATTGGGCTTTCCATACATGTGCTGTGACTGTCACACAGCCGCATCACATGCAACTGCAGTGCTGATCAGCTGGTACAGATCCTGGAAGCCGTGTTCCCTCTGCAGCTTATTCGGTGAGCGCTATAGCTTGCCGAATAAGAGGGAACCCGAACAAATTTGCTCAAGTCTACCAAGCAGCGGAGCTCTGTGAACCTCCTACCTGCCACATCCCCAGCGCCCCTTCTGATGACTACACATGGCACAACATCATGTGTCAATGATAAGGCACAGTGTCTACTAATTAGAAGAGGAGCCGGCAGGTAGAAGGTTTGCAGGGCTCTAGTCCGGCGGTCACAGACTAGAAGCATGTAAGCTGCACCAGGGTCCTGCAAAATTCTAGTCCCTTTTCTCCGGTAAAGCTTGAAATGCTGTGAATGTTGGTATCATTTTACACCATCAGTCCTTGACTGGAGGGGCTCTTTAAAGGGAAGGTGCCACCAGTTTTCTTGTATTTTGTTTTTTTGTGAAATTAAGCTTAAAATAGTAATTAAAATGTATTAATGCAATGTTTGCACTGTTTGCAAACATTTCTATATGAAAAATATTATATATTTTTCTACAAATATACATATTTACCACTAGGGGGAGCATTTTCCGTTTTAGACCTCAAGCAGCTATAGTAAGATTTAGCAGCTCTGCCCCAGGGATATTAGACCACCCAAAAGGGGAGGGAAATGGTGATGTCAGCAGTTACTGCTCCAACAGTAAGAATGAAGAGCAGCATCACAGGGCAGAGCCATTTTGTGTGTGACTGCCCTGTGACCTGCTGTCACCAGCAGTTACTGCATCAGAGGCACAGCGTGTTTACAGAGGAGCAGAACACAGTGGGCTCAGCAGCATCTGGACCCAAGAAGAGTGAAGACATGTGGTGTGCATGGAGCAGCATTAGGAGCTGTCTGGGAGCTCCAGCTCTGCAGTGAATAGCCAGGCATTATGGAGGGAGGGGAGAGATGCATTGTATGGCTAAGGCCGGGGTCACACTAGACCGCAATACGGACGAGTGCAATGCGATAAAAAATCGCATAGCGCTCGTCCCAATGTTAATCTATGGGGCAGCTCCCATCATCCGATATTTTCTCGACCGTATTCAGGATCCGAGTGAAATCGCAGCATGCTGCGATTGTCAGCGTATCTCGGCCGAGAATCGCCAATGAAAGTCTATGGGGGTGAGAAAAAAATCCCACAGCACACGGACCATCAGTGTGACGTGCGAGAAATTCTCAGGCATTGGGCAGGTGACAGGAAAGGCTCAGCCATTATTTGCTCATTTTGCAAGTGTGTGAGAAAATCTCACCATACGGATGCCAAACGGATCATTGGATGCGAGAAAATCGCATCCTCGCACTGCACACGGATCACTGTTTTGGTAACATTTGTGCGATTCTGGTCCGTCAAAAACGGACCGTTTTTTTATACGTTGTGTGTGTCCCCGGCCTAAGAGTGACTGATGGGAGAGAAAGAGACGTGAAGTATGATGAGTGAGACACATATGGAGTGTGATGGGGAGATACACCTTGAGGCTGTGTGCACACGTTCAGGATTTTTCGCATTTTTTTGCGTTTGTTCGCTATAAAAATGTGATAAAAACAATTTAAAAATGCATACATCATTTATAATGCATTCCGCATTTTTTGTGCATATATTGCGTTTTTTCTGGGGGAAAAACGCATCGCAGTAAAAAACGCAACATGTTCTGCGCATGTCGTGTCTCCTCCTTTGATGTGGGCTCCGGCAGTGAGCCCACATCAAAGTCACGACATGTCGGCTGTTTTGTACAGCTGACATGTGCGCGCAATAGCGGCAGGTGAAATCGCAATTCACCCGCCGCTATTAACCTGTTAAATGCCGCTGTCAAATACTGACAGCGGCATTTAACTACCGCTTCCAGCTGCGCGGCCAGAAATGAGCGCATCGTCCACCCCCGTCACATGATCAGGGGTTGGCGATACGTCAGGATGGTAACCATAGAGGTCCTTGAGACCTCTATAGTTACTGATGCCGGCCTGCTGTGAGCGCCACCCTGTGGTCGGCGCTCATAGCAAGCCTGTAATTCAGCTACGGAGCAGCAATCTGATGATCGCTGCTATGTAGCTGAGCCGATCGAGTTGTGCCAGCTTCTAGTTTCCCATGGAGGCTATTGATGCATGGCAAATGTAAAAAAAAATGTTTTTAAAAATATGAAAAAAAAAATAAATTAAAGTTTAACACTAGAACTACTGATGGAGTCATTTTGACTCCTTTCGTTTTTTATTTCTCTTCTGTGACTACATTTTTCAGAATTCCGGCTTGAAACTTGGTGACTTTTCCTCAAATATGATGTGAAAAAAGATTTTGTGAGAATAAATAATTTTGGTAAAAAATTTGCGCGTTTTTTTCAAAATTTACCAAGAACTACTGAAGGGAGTCATTTTGACTCCCTACTATATTTTGAGGTCCTTTTGTCACTAAATGTTGCTATAAAGTTTTGTGCATAATTTTTTCACTCTGTCTTATTTACCCTGATGTTCATATAGATGTAGTTCAATTTACATGTCAACTTTTCACATTTTCCTTGTGTTTTACCTGCTTGTATTACTGTGTAATGCTGAACAAAATAGCTTGTTTACTCTAGGCTCTTATCTTATGCTAATGAAGGGTGGTGTTTTTCTAAGGTCCTAGCAGGAGACAGTATTCTGGATAGTAACTTTACTTTCAGTTCAGCTGAAGAGACAAAGAGAACAGACGCAGACATACGAGCTCTGAAGACTCATACAGGTATGAATTGTTATGAAATAGTTTAGCTGTCTGTCAACTGATTCAGCCCACCTACTTTTGAAGGTGGCAGAACAGTTATTATTTCTTTTAGTTTTCATTTCATTTCTATTTTTCAGCAGGGAACTATATAGAATTATGGAATTTGTGAGGAATATGGAGAGAAGACGTTTCATAAAGCCTCAGGATATTCTGGCTACTTTGCAATCCATACCGAGGATGAATCGGAATCCGAATTGCAGGAACATGTATTTGATTCTGACAGTGATGAAGATTTCATTCCTCAGAACATATCAAGTGAATCTGAAGACTCAGAAGGAACAAATCCAGAAGGTAAGTAGTTATGTGTATTTATTTGTTCTTCCACACACTGAGTTAGGGCCTGTGCACACTAGCAGAATTCTGGCTGAATAGCCATCTGGATATTCTTGCCGCAATACAGGCCGTACCTGCCCGCTCATGCCTGAAGCTCCGCTCCGAACCCCAGGCTGGAGCCGCTGTCAGGGACAGAGCAGCGCTTGCTTACGCGCGAGCACGGCTCCATCCCAGACAGCGGCTCCAGCCCGGGGTTCGGAGCGGAGCTTCAGGTATGAAACTCCGCTCTGTACCTGAGCGGGCAGGTACGGGCCGGATTGTGGTGAGAATATCCGGTCGGATATTCCGCCGCTAATCCAGCCAGTGTGCACGGACCCTTACAAAACAAAAATTCTAAATATTCATCAACTTTTTTCCAGATATTTCAAGCACATCAACTGGGGATCGGGCTCATGCAGTTATGTTGCCTCGTGACCATCCTCCTGGTCGTGGACAGAAAAAATCAGCAAAACGTCCCAGAAATGAAAGAACAACAGATAACGATGGCGGCGAAGGTAATGCAGCAACAAACACCAGAGAAGGCGAATCTGAAGGAATACTAGTTTCAGCGGATGGTATTCAATGGAAACCTGTTGAAATTGGACAACACTTGCCTGGTAGGCGTGACAGCCAAAATATTCTTCGAGAAGCACCTGGCCCTACAGGATACGCCAGAAGAAATATCATTATCGATAGTCCTTTGAGCGCATGGCGTTTATTTTTTGATTCATATATATTGACACATATAAAGAACTGTACGCTTGCAGAAGCATGCAGGAACAATAATTTACAGTTTACTCTATCTGATGAGGAGCTAGATGCATTCATTGCGATATTCTATGCTCGTGGAATATCTGGCACGAACCGTCACTCGATTAGCAGTATTTGGTGTAATGACTGGGGAATACAGTTTTGCAAAGCGACAATGTCTAGGGACCGCTTTGTTGAAATTATGAGGTTTCTCAGATTTGATGAGAAATCTACTCGATCGGAGAGACTGCAAACAAACAAGTTTGCTCTATTTTCTACTGTGTGGGACAGGTTTATTGAAAATTGCATTGCGTGTTACAAACCTGGCCCATACATAACGGTGGATGAGCAACTATTCCCAAGCAAAACTAGGTGTCCATTCACGCAGTACATGCCTTCCAAACCAGATAAATATGGCCACAAATATTGGCTAGCTGTTGATAAGGAGAGCAAATATCTGGCAAATGGCTTCCCTTATCTAGGCAAAGATGACACACGCCGTGCTGAGGACCGTTTAGCTGACCATGTGGTAATGAAGTTATTGGACCCGTTTTTGAAAAAAGGTCGCAATGTTACAACCGATAATTATTTTACTTCAGTAAAATTAGCTAAACAGCTAAAAAGCAAAGGAACAACCATCGTGGGAACACTGAATAAGATAAGGCGAGAAGTGCCTAGAGAAATAAAATCCATGAAAGAGGAATTGTACAACACTAAAGTGTTTAGAAATGAAGACAATTTTACACTTACAATATATCAAGGAAAGCCCAACAAAAATGTTGTCATTTTGAGTTCCGTCCATCCAGATGTTGTTGTTGTGTCTGATTCCACTAAAAAAAACTCCAGAAACGGTAAAGTTTTACAATGAAACAAAATATGGAGTAGATGTAGTGGATCAGATGGCACGAAAATATACCACACGAACATCCACAAGGAGATGGCCTGTTCATGCATTTGAAAATGCCTTAGACTTTGCGGGTATAAATGCATGTATAATATTCAAGGAGATTACCCACCAAAAAATGTCACGCAATGCATTTTTGCAAACGCTTGTGAGAGAGTTGAGTGGTCCTAATGTCACAGATAGGGAAAAGGGTTCCACGTCCCAAGTTTCTACATGTTCACAAGTGATGGTTCAAACAAAATTTTGCCAGATCAAAGAAAAGTGCAAGAAAAATAGATCTGTCGGCAATTGTAAGACTTGTGGTAAGTCTTTGTGTGGGCAATGTACTGCCATAAATCAAAGGCAATGCCTAAAATGCGAAACACCAAATGTTTAGAAGGTGAATTCTGCGCCATATTTTCATTTTTATGCTCCTCCACCTACATTTTCTCTGCTTTTTGTTCTTCAGTTGTTGTTTATATGTGTGTACTTGAATAAAAAAAAATGTTTGAAAAACGTCTATTATAATTATTGTTATTTTCTGTAGAAAAATAAGAAAAGCAGAAAAAAAACAATCAAAAGCATTACTGTTGGATCTCACAATAACAATACATTACAAAAAATATAATTATTAATAAATAACCACAAATGAAACTCTAAAAATAAACGAAAACAAGCAAGGAGTCAAAATGACTCCTTTCAGTAGTTCTAGGCGGGGTCACGAGTCCAGTAGTCCTAGTGTTAAATCACCCCCCTTTTTCCCCATCAAAAATAAAACAATAAAAAAATCAAACCTACACATACAGTGGGGCAAAAAAGTATTTAGTCAGTCAGCAATAGTGCAAGTTCCACCACTTAAAAAGATGAGAGGCGTCTGTAATTTACATCATAGGTAGACCTCAACTATGGGAGACAAACTGAGAAAAAAAAATCCAGAAAATCACATTGTCTGTTTTTTTAACAATTTATTTGCATATTATGGTGGAAAATAAGTATTTGGTCAGAAACAAACAATCCAGATTTCTGGCTCTCACAGACCTGTAACTTCTTCTTTAAGAGTCTCCTCTTTCCTCCACTCATTACCTGTAGTAATGGCACCTGTTTAAACTTGTTATCAGTATAAAAAGACACCTGTGCACACCCTCAAACAGTCTGACTCCAAACTCCACTATGGTGAAGACCAAAGAGCTGTCAAAGGACACCAGAAACAAAATTGTAGCCCTGCACCAGGCTGGGAAGACTGAATCTGCAATAGCCAACCAGCTTGGAGTGAAGAAATCAACAGTGGGAGCAATAATTAGAAAATGGAAGACATACAAGACCACTGATAATCTCCCTCGATCTGGGGCTCCACGCAAAATCCCACCCCGTGGGGTCAGAATGATCAAAAGAACGGTGAGCAAAAATCCCAGAACCACGCGGGGGGACCTAGTGAATGAACTGCAGAGAGCTGGGACCAATGTAACAAGGCCTACCATAAGTAACACACTACGCCACCATGGACTCAGATCCTGCAGTGCCAGACGTGTCCCACTGCTTAAGCCAGTACATGTCCGGGCCCGTCTGAAGTTTGCTAGAGAGCATTTGGATGATCCAGAGGAGTTTTGGGAGAATGTCCTATGGTCTGATGAAACCAAACTGGAACTGTTTGGTAGAAACACAACTTGTCGTGTTTGGAGGAAAAAGAATACTGAGTTGCATCCATCAAACACCATACCTACTGTAAAGCATGGTGGTGGAAACATCATGCTTTGGGGCTGTTTCTCTGCAAAGGGGCCAGGACGACTAATCCGGGTACATGAAAGAATGAATGGGGCCATGTATCGTGAGATTTTGAGTGCAAACCTCCTTCCATCAGCAAGGGCATTGAAGATGAAACGTGGCTGGGTCTTTCAACATGACAATGATCCAAAGCACACTGCCAGGGCAATGAAGGAGTGGCTTCGTAAGAAGCATTTCAAGGTCCTGGAGTGGCCTAGCCAGTCTCCAGATCTCAACCCTATAGAAAACCTTTGGAGGGAGTTGAAAGTCCGTGTTGCCAAGCGAAAAGCCAAAAACATCACTGCTCTAGAGGAGATCTGCATGGAGGAATGGGCCAACATACCAACAACAGTGTGTGGCAACCTTGTGAAGACTTACAGAAAACGTTTGACCTCTGTCATTGCCAACAAAAGATATATTACAAAGTATTGAGATGAAATTTTGTTTCTGACCAAATACTTATTTTCCACCATAATATGCAAATAAAATGTTAAAAAAACAGACAATGTGATTTTCTGGATTTTTTTTCTCAGTTTGTCTCCCATAGTTGAGGTCTACCTATGATGTAAATTACAGACACCTCTCATCTTTTTAAGTGGTGGAACTTGCACTATTGCTGACTGACTAAATACTTTTTTGCCCCACTGTATTTAGTATCGCCGCGTTCAGAATCGCCCAATCTGTCAATAAAAAAAAAACATGACTGACATGTGCCCGCAATAGCGGCGGGTGAGATCGCGATTCAACCGTTCCTCTGTATGTGTTTTCCGTCCGGCGGAAACAGCTGTTTTGACGGATCCTGCAAAAAACGGATGAAACGTGTGGCCATCCGGCGCTAATACAACTCAATGAGAAAATAACGGATCCGGCGAAAAAAAACTGATCTGGCAGAAAAAAAGTAAATTGTGGAAAAAAAACGGATCTGGAGTGAAAAAACTGATCCGGCGGAAAAAACTGATCTGGCAGAAAAAAAAGGAACTTGTGGAAAAAAAACGGATCCGGCGGAAAAAAACGGATTAGGCGGGAAAAAAAGGATCCGATGGAAAAAAAAACTGATCAGGCAGAAAAAAAAGGAAATTGTGGAAAAAAACGGATAAGGCTGAAAAAAATGGATTTGGCGGGATGCGTTTTTTTTCCCATAAACTTGTATTAGCGACAGATCGTGACGGATGGCCACACGTCGCGTCCGTCGTGCAATGGATCCGTCGTGTTTTAGCGGACCGTCGGCACGAAAAAACGTTCAAGTGAACTTTTTTTGTCCAGCGCGTCCGCCATTTTCTACCGCGCATGCGCTGCCAAAACTCCGCCCCCTCCTTCCAGACTTCAGAATGGGCAGTGGATGTGTTGAAAAACTGCATCCGCTGCCCACGTCGGGCACAAATTTCACAACGTGCGTCGGTATGACGGCCCGACGCATAGCGACGGACTCGTACCGACGCAAGTGTGAAAGAGGCCTTTATGAGGGTTGAATTTAAAAAAAAACAAAAAAAAACCGCGTGGGCGCCCGTGCAATTTTCTGCGCCAGAGGGGGAAAGCCAAAGGCCGGGGGCCAATATCTGTAGCCTGCTATGAATATCAGCCCGCAGCTGTCTGTATAGCCTTTACTGGCTATTAAAATAGGGGGACCCCCCCAAAAAAAATTGCGTGGGGTCCCTCTATATTTTATAGCCAGAAAGGCTACGCAGACAGCTGCAGGCTGATATTCATAGCCTAGAGAGGGGCCATGGATATTGCCCCCCCCCCCCCCCAGGCTACAAATACCAGTCCGCAGTCGCCCCAGAAATGGCGCATCTGTAAGATGCGCCAATTCCGGCACTTAGCCCCTCTCTTCCCACTCCCGTGTAGCGGTGGGATATGGGGTAATGAAGGGTTAATGTCACCTTGCTATTGTAAGGTGACATTAAGCCGGGTTAATAACGGAGAGGCGTCAATAAGACGCCTATCCGTTATTAATCCAATAGTAAGAAAGGGTTAAAAAAAACACGCACACATTAGGAAAAAAGTATTTTAATATTCTTCATTTCACCATACTTACCATACTTCAGCGCCTGCAAAAAACGTAAAATAATAAACCGTATACTACCTATTTGCCGTAGTCCAATTAATATCGAGTGTCCCACGACGATCTCCCCTATAGAACAGTGACATCGGGTGATGTCACTGCTATATAGGACCCTCAGTGACACACTGACAGGAGACAATGGCTCCTGCAGTGCATCACTGAGAGGTTACCTTAGGACAAAGGCTCACTTTATGGCAATTGCTGCCTGGGAAAATTTCTCATACAGCAATGGCATAAAGTGAGACTAGGGACTTTTTTTTTTACAGTGGCGGAGGAATACCTGCTGTCATTGTGTTCCTGGAGCCCCTAGAGAGCAGTCGCATTATCTGATGCTGCTGCTCTCCACGGGAGATCGCCGTGGGACACTCGTGGATTTCTGCGGACAGGGAGTATATTGGTTGTTTGTTTTTTTAATATTTTTTTTTTTAATATTTTTTTTTTACAGATGACACTGGCTTCGGGGAACAAAGTGACAAGTAATGGTGAGTATGAAATCTATGTTTAATGTACTGTATGTCTATATGTATGTAATGTATGAATGTATTGTATGTAGCATGTATGTAGCATGTATGTAGCATGTATGTAGCATGTATTTATGGAGTATTTTTATTTTTTCATTCAACACATTTGGGGGGTGGGGTCAGAACAGTTAATAATTTAAGAAATAGAAGTACAGAGAGGAACATAAAGTGCATGTATACTAATGCCAGAAGCCTCGCTAACAAAATGGACGAATTAGAACTAATGTTGTTGGAGCATAATTATGACATGGTGGGGATATCTGAAACGTGGCTGGATGAGAGCCATGACTGGGCTGTTAACTTGCAGGGCTATAGCCTGTTCAGAAATGACCGTATAGATAAGCGAGGGGGAGGGGTGTGTCTATATGTAAAATCATCCTTAAAACCCATCCTGCGCGATAATATAGGTGAATTTAATGAAAATGTAGAATCCCTGTGGGTGGAGATAAGGGGAGGGGGAAAAAATAATAAATTACTGATAGGGGTTTGTTATAAATCTCCAAAAGTAATGGAAGCAATGGAGAATATCCTCGTAAAGCAAATAGATGAAGCTGCGACTCAAGGAGAAGTCATTATTATGGGGGACTTCAACTACCCTGAAATAGATTGGGGAACAGAAACCTGCAGTTCCAGCAAAGGTAATCGGTTTTTGACAATTATGAGAGACAATTACCTTTCACAACTGGTTCAGGACCCAACAAGAAGGGGGGCACTGCTAGACCCAATATTAACCAACAGGCCAGACCGCAAATCAAATATAAGGGTTGGAGGTCACTTGGGAAATAGCGATCACAAAATAATAAGTTTTCATGTATCCTTTAATAAGATGTGTAGTAGAGGGGTTACAAGGACACTAAACTTCAGGAGGGCAAATTTCCAACGGATGAGAGAGGATCTTGGTGCAATTAACTGGGACGATATCCTGAGACACAAAAATACACAAAGAAAATGGGAGACGTTTATTAGCATCCTGGATAGGACCTGTGCACAGTATATACCGTATGGGAATAAACATACTAGAAATAGGAGGAAACCAATATGGCTAAATAGAGCTGTAAGGGGCGCAATAAGTGACAAAAAGAAAGCATTTAGAGAATTAAAGGAAGTAGGTAGTGAGGAGGCATTAAATAAATACAGAAAATTAAATAAATTCTGTAAAAAGCAAATCAAGGCAGCAAAGATTGAGACAGAGAGACTCATTGCCAGAGAGAGTAAAAATAATCCTAAAATATTCTTTAACTACATAAATAATAAGAAACTAAAAAATGATAGTGTTGGCCCCCTTAAAAATAGTCTGGGTGAGATGGTGGATGAGGATGAGGAAAAAGCCAGTATGCTAAATGACTTTTTTTCATCAGTATTTACACAAGAAAATCCCATGGCAGACAAAATGTCTAGTGATAAAAATTCCCAATTAAATGTCACCTGCTTAACCCAGCAGGAAGTGCGGCGGCGTCTAAAAATCACTAAAATTGACAAATCTCCGGGCCCGGATGGGATACACCCTCGAGTACTGCAGGAATTAAGTACAGTCATTGATAGACCATTATTTTTAATCTTTAAAGACTCCATAATAACAGGGTCTGTGCCGCAGGACTGGCGTATAGCAAATGTGGTGCCAATATTCAAAAAGGGAACAAAAACTGAACTCGGAAATTATAGGCCAGTAAGCTTAACCTCTACTGTGGGTAAAATCCTGGAGGGCATTCTAAGGGACGCTATACTGGAGTATCTGAAGAGGAATAACCTCATGACCCAGTATCAGCACGGGTTTACTAGGGACCGTTCATGTCAGACTAATTTGATCAGTTTCTATGAAGAGGTAAGTTCCGGATTGGACCAAGGGAACCCAGTGGATGTAGTGTATATGGACTTTTCAAAAGCTTTTGATACGGTGCCACACAAAAGGTTGATACATAAAATGAGAATAATGGGGATAGGGGAAAATATGTGCAAGTGGGTTGAGAGCTGGCTCAGGGATAGGAAACAAAGGGTGGTTATTAATGGAGCACACTCGGACTGGGTAGCGGTTAGCAGTGGGGTACCACAGGGGTCAGTATTGGGCCCTCTACTTTTTAACATATTTATTAATGACCTTGTAGGGGGCATTCAGAGTAGAATTTCAATATTTGCAGATGACACTAAACTCTGCAGGGTAATCAATACAGAGGAGGACAATTTTATATTACAGGATGATTTATGTGAACTAGAAGTTTGGGCTGATAAATGGCAAATGAGCTTTAATGGGGATAAATGTAAGGTCATGCACTTGGGTAGAAGTAATAAGATGTATAATTATGTGCTTAATTCTAAAACTCTGGGCAAAACCGTCAATGAAAAAGACCTGGGTGTATGACAAACTTAAATTCAGTGGCCAGTGTCAGGCAGCGGCTGCAAAGGCAAATAAAATAATGGGATGCATTAAAAGAGGCATAGATGCTCATGAGGAGAACATAATTTTACCTCTATACAAGTCACTAGTTCGACCACACTTAGAATACTGTGCACAGTTCTGGTCTCCGGTGTATAAGAAAGACATAGCTGAACTGGAGCGGGTGCAGAGAAGAGCGACCAAGGTTATTAGAGGACTGGGGGGTCTGCAATACCAAGATAGGTTATTACACTTGGGGCTATTTAGTTTGGAAAAGCGAAGACTAAGGGGTGATCTTATTTTAATGTATAAATATATGAGGGGACAGTACAAAGACCTTTCTGATGATCTTTTTAATCATAGACCTGAAACAGGGACAAGGGGGCATCCTCTGCGGTTGGAGGAAAAAAGGTTTAAGCATAATAACAGACGCGGATTCTTTACTGTAAGAGCAGTGAGACTATGGAACTCTCTGCCGTATGATGTTGTAATGAGTGATTCATTACTTAAATTTAAGAGGGGACTGGATACCTTTCTGGAAAAGTATAATGTTACAGGGTATATACACTAGATTCCTTGATAGGGCGTTGATCCAGGGAACTAGTCTGATTGCCGTATGTGGAGTCGGGAAGGAATTTTTTTCCCCAATGTGGAGCTTACTCTTTGCCACATGGGGTTTTTCCTCTCTGAACCCTGTTCACACAGGTTATATACAGATGATCCGGTTTTTAAATACATCAGATAGGGATTGCATACATTAGTTAGGACTGCTCTGATAAGGGTATACCGTGAAGATTGGTAGAGCAGCTTAGTATACATTTTTTGCAAAAAACGTATCAACCAAATACCCTGTTTTTTACATCTTTTACTAGCACTTGCGGATTACTGCAACATTTTTTCAAACTGAGTGTTTTTGGTTTTACTATTCTCTTTTGTGTCTTCAGGTTTCTTGGTGGTGTGTGAACATGATCATACAGACTTGTTCACTGTGCAAGTAGCCCATGTGTTCCTGTTTCCATAATTGTTCTCTTGTGTCTACAAGACTGGGGAGTTCCACCACTCCTCTTGGGCTATCTGCACAAAAGCTGTTCTACCCTGTATGCACACATGGATTTTTCCTCTCTGAACCCTGTTCACACAGGTTATATACAGATGATCAGGTTTTTAAATACATCAGATAGGGATTGCATACATTAGTTAGGACTGCTCTGATAAGGGTATACCGTGAAGATTGGTAGAGCAGCTTAGTATACATTTTTTGCAAAAAACGTATCAACCAAATACCCTGTTTTTTACATCTTTTACTAGCACTTGCGGATTACTGCAACATTTTTTCAAACTGAGTGTTTTTGGTTTTACTATTCTCTTTTGTGTCTTCAATATTCTTTAACTACATAAATAGTAAGAAACTAAAAAATGATAGTGTTGGCCCCCTTAAAAATAGTCTGGGTGAGATGGTGGATGAGGATGAGGAAAAAGCCAGTATGCTAAATGACTTTTTTTCATCAGTATTTACACAAGAAAATCCCATGGCAGACAAAATGTCTAGTGATAAAAATTCCCAATTAAATGTCACCTGCTTAACCCAGCAGGAAGTGCGGCGGCGTCTAAAAATCACTAAAATTGACAAATCTCCGGGCCCGGATGGGATACACCCTCGAGTACTGCAGGAATTAAGTACAGTCATTGATAGACCATTATTTTTAATCTTTAAAGACTCCATAATAACAGGGTCTGTACCACAGGACTGGCATATAGCAAATGTGGTGCCAATATTCAAAAAGGGAACAAAAACTGAACTCGGAAATTATAGGCCAGTAAGCTTAACCTCTACTGTGGGTAAAATCCTGGAGGGCATTCTAAGGGACGCTATACTGGAGTATCTGAAGAGGAATAACCTCATGACCCAGTATCAGCACGGGTTTACTAGGGACCGTTCATGTCAGACTAATTTGATCAGTTTCTATGAAGAGGTAAGTTCCGGATTGGACCAAGGGAACCCAGTGGATGTAGTGTATATGGACTTTTCAAAAGCTTTTGATACGGTGCCACACAAAAGGTTGATACATAAAATGAGAATAATGGGGATAGGGGAAAATATGTGCAAGTGGGTTGAGAGCTGGCTCAGGGATAGGAAACAAAGGGTGGTTATTAATGGAGCACACTCGGACTGGGTAGCGGTTAGCAGTGGGGTACCACAGGGGTCAGTATTGGGCCCTCTTCTTTTTAACATATTTATTAATGACCTTGTAGGGGGCATTCAGAGTAGAATTTCAATATTTGCAGATGACACTAAACTCTGCAGGGTAATCAATACAGAGGAGGACAATTTTATATTACAGGATGATTTATGTAAACTAGAAGCTTGGGCTGATAAATGGCAAATGAGCTTTAATGGGGATAAATGTAAGGTCATGCACTTGGGTAGAAGTAATAAGATGTATAATTATGTGCTTAATTCTAAAACTCTGGGCAAAACCGTCAATGAAAAAGACCTGGGTGTATGGGTGGATGACAAACTTAAATTCAGTGGCCAGTGTCAGGCAGCGGCTGCAAAGGCAAATAAAATAATGGGATGCATTAAAAGAGGCATAGATGCTCATGAGGAGAACATAATTTTACCTCTATACAAGTCACTAGTTCGACCACACTTAGAATACTGTGCACAGTTCTGGTCTCCGGTGTTTAAGAAAGACATAGCTGAACTGGAGCGGGTGCAGAGAAGAGCGACCAAGGTTATTAGAGGACTGGGGGGTCTGCAATACCAAGATAGGTTATTACACTTGGGGCTATTTAGTTTGGAAAAGCGAAGACTAAGCGGTGATCTTATTTTAATGTATAAATATATGAGGGGACAGTACAAAGACCTTTCTGATGATCTTTTTAATCATAGACCTGAAACAGGGACAAGGGGGCATCCTCTGCGGTTGGAGGAAAAAAGGTTTAAGCATAATAACAGACGCGGATTCTTTACTGTAAGAGCAGTGAGACTATGGAACTCTCTGCCGTATGATGTTGTAATGAGTGATTCATTACTTAAATTTAAGAGGGGACTGGATACCTTTCTGGAAAAGTATAATGTTACAGGGTATATACACTAGATTCCTTGATAGGGCGTTGATCCAGGGAACTAGTCTGATTGCCGTATGTGGAGTCGGGAAGGAATTTTTTTCCCCAATGTGGAGCTTACTCTTTGCCACATGGGTTTTTTTTGCCTTCCTCTGGATCAACATGTTAGGGCATGTTAGGTTAGGCTATGGGTTGAACTAGATGGACATATAGTCTTCCTTCAACCTTAATAACTATGTAACTATGTAACTATGTAACATTAGCCGGATGATGGGACTATTACTGTCCCATAATTGGCTAATGTGTCAATCACTGTCATTTTAGCAGGCATCGTCCGATGGGACTTGTAGTCCCATCGGACAATGCTTTCATACACGCATAGAGACCCCCCCACGCTGCACAGAGACCCCCCTCACCGCACAGAGATCCCCCACGCCGCACAGAGACCCCCCCACGCCACACAGAGACCCCCCCACTCCGCACAGAGACCCCCCCACGCCGCACAGAGATCCCCCACGCCACACAGAGACCCCCCCCACTCCGCACAGAGACCTCCCCACGCCGCACAGAGACCCCCCCACGCCGCAGAGATCCCCGACGGCGCAGAGACCCCCCCACGCTGCACAGAGACCCCCCACGCTGCACAGATACCCCCCCACTCCGCACAGAGACCCCCCCACGCCGCACAGAGACCTCCCCACGCCGCAGAGATCCCCCCACGCCGCAGAGACCCCCCATGCCGCAGAGATCCCCGACCCCGCACAGAGATCACCCCCACGTCGCACAGAGACCTCCCCACGCCGCACAGAGATCCCCCCAAGCCGCACAGAGACCCCCCCATGCCGCACAGAGACCCCCTCAATCACTGTCATTGTAGCAGGCATCGTCCGATGGGACTTGTAGTCCCATCGGACAATGCTTTCATACACGCATAGAGACCCCCCCACGCCGCACAGAGATCCCCCACGCCGCACAGAGACCCCCCCACGCCGCACAGAGAGCCCCCCACGCCGCACAGAGACCCCCCACGCCGCACAGAGATCCCCCCACGCCGCACAGAGATCCCCCCACGCCGCACAGAGACCCCCCCACCCCGCAGAGACCCCCCCACGCCGCACAGAGACCCCCTCACGCCGCACAGAGACCCCCTCACGCCGCACAGAGACCCCCCCACGCCACACAGAGACCCCCCACGCCGCACAGAGACCCCCCCACGCCGCACAGAGACCCCCCACGCCGCACAGAGACCCCCCCACGCCGCACAGAGACCCCCCATGCCACACAGAGACCCCCCCACGCCGCACAGAGACCCCCCCACGCCGCACAGAGACCCCCCACGCCGCACAGAGACCCCCCCACGCCGCACAGAGACCCCCCACGCCACACAGAGACCCCCCCACGCCGCACAGAGAGGGAGAGCGACACAGGGGGAGAGTGCAGTTTACAGGAGATCACTGGGACTCTGTGCAAGTGGGGAGGTGGAGACAGAGCAGGGGGAAGCACACGGCAGCGTGTGAGAGCAGAAGATGTCTGCCCAGAACGTGCAGTGCCTGGAGTACAGAGGAGCAGTGAGGGCTTCTTCTCTCCTGTGATAGAGAGCAAGTGGAGCTCGGCAGATAACACAGGGCTCTAATAAAATGGCAGCTAGTCACACCTACAGCAGTGAGTTGTGCAGCCCACAGAGGCGTGCCCAGCTCACTGCTAATGCTGCTGCAATGTTACAGATAGGGTCCGAGCCGGTCTATTATCTCCTATGTCCATGGGGTGCCGTAATCTGACACTGATAGTGACGTGCTACTGCTGCAAAACCAAGATGTCAGCCCCCAGTGCATTCTTTCTACTCATATAACACACGAAATCTGTTTTACATGCATTCAAATCTGGGTTATAACAGCATGTTATGCTACATTACATTGATTAATTAATGATCTACAAACGCGGTACCTTCCCTTTAATGTTCCCTTTTCTGGGTAACGATTGCTTTTTTATGTACAATATATGTTATATTTAATTTGCTGTAGCGGACAGTGCCAACTTTCCCTTCTATACAGCTGCACACAAACAACAAATGGAAACAAATACATTTTTACCCCTCATTAAACACACAAATGAAAAAAATGCAACTATGCTCATGTTCTGCTCCAGCGTTGCTTATCAGCCCACTACATCCCCCTAATAGCAATGTCAGGGAACTAAAAGGGAACAACGGCATAGTGGGGAGAAACCCTCGCCGGTTACTGTTCAGTACACTTTCCCATTACCAGCCCAGGAGAGGTGCCAGCGAGACAGCTGCTGAAACATTAAGCACTTTTCCTGGATCTACTCTCGTTACCATGTCCTGTAGTAATTAAACCTATGACTCCTAAAGTCTCAATGGATCAGTCCGCTCATCTGTCACCAAGGAGAAACAAAAAAAATAGTGACAGCACCTCTGATGGGAACTTCTGAAATAATATTCTTATAATAAATGTCATGTTTAATACAGCACTGTAATGATCACATGCTAAATGGCTGACTGAGTAACCGCTCAAGGCCGTATTTAGCAGTGCACGGGTCTGAGGATAAATCTGTACGCTTGGACATATGTACACTAAGGTAGTTACACATTCTTAATTGGATTAATGTTTGGCTTGGATTCTGGACATTGAAATGTGTTATAGCCCACTGCAGTCTAGCTTTAGGCTATGTGCACTCGTTGCAGATTTGACTGTGGAATTTTCTGTGCAGATTCTGCATTTCTTGGCAGAAAACGCAGGTCAGAATCTGCGCCTTTTTTTGGTATATGCACACGTTGCAGATTTTTGTGCTGATTTCTTCCTTTTTTTACCCCTGCAGATTTCTATTATGGAATGGGTGCAGAAACGCAGCAAATCTGCAAAACGAATTGACATGGTCCTTTTTTGAATCTGCTGCGTTTTCTGTGCAGATTTTTCCGCACCATTAGCACAGCAATTTTTTTTTGCCATTGATTTACATTGTACTGTAAATCAATTGCGGATCTGCAGCGTTTCTGCGCGGGAAAAAAAGCTGCAGATCTGCAGGAAATTTCCAACCTGTGCACATGGCCTAAATTGTTACAATTTTTCTTGTTCTGCATACCCAATCATCTCTGCAATCAAAACAGCAGCATACCCTACTTTAACAACACTATAAGAAGTGAATTCTCTCATTAATGATTATTAATGTCTGCTGTTACCATTTAGTCAAAATAATTGTTATTTATATGGCAGAATATTGTAAAATTGTATACGCCACCCACGGAATACGATCTAGTAGAGAAGCACAGCAAATAGTGAGAAACGGACTTGAAGTGTGACACGATACATAATGTATATTACTTTCTACAGAGCGGATAACCGTTATATAGATGTGTTAGGCTATGTGCACACGTAGGAAATGTGGTGCAGAATTTTCTGCACTAAATCTGCATCTGCAGATTTGATGCAGTTTCTGTGCAGTTTCTGTGCAGTTTCTGTGCAGTTTCTGCGCAGTTTCTGCGCAGTTTCTATGCAGTTTCTGCGCAGTTTCTGTGCAGTTTCTGTGCAGATTCTATGCAGTTTCTGTGCAGTTTCTGTGCAGTACAATGTAAATCAATGAGAAAAGAAAAAAGCTGTGCACATGGTGCAGAAAAATCTGCGCAGAAACGCTGCAGAACTGCACAAAAGAAGCGACGTGCACTTCTTTGAAATCTGCAGCGTTTCTGCGCAGATTTTTCTGCACCATGTGCACAGCTTTTTTCTTTTCTCATTGATTTACATTGTACTGTAAATCACAGTGCAGTTCTGCAGCGTTTCTGCAGCAGAAAAATCTGCTGCAGTTCTGCACCAATTCTGCACTAAATCTGCATCGTGTGCACATACCCTAATAGTTGTGGTCAATAACATTCCCATGGACAATGCAATTTGTCACACTGCTTACTAACACTTTAAAGGAAAACAACCCCCTGAGGACTGATTTTCCATCCATCATACGGGAGGGACTAAAAGTAAAAGAAAAGAGAAAGACTGCAGAAAGTTTTCAAGTATAGAGCTCGCACTTACAGTTCTACTTTAACATGGTTGTTAGTCGGCTGTAATAATCTGCATATTTATAGCTATAACCAAGCTGTTAAGGATACTCGCCAAGGTGTTCACCCGGCTCTGTATGGATTTCAGCATTCCTCTCTGAGATGTCATGTTTTCTTTCGTAGCCATTGCAATGCTGCAAAGGTTTAAAAAAAAAAAAAAAAAGTTTAGATTTCATAATGGAATTATTAATACAGCAAGAAAGAGGCAATCATGTAAAAACATTTCACTTTTCAGACAGATTTTTTTCAATATGTAATAATATTATTTGAGGAGGAGTAACATATGCCAGGTTTTGCCTTTTGGCAGACATAGTCTTGCACCTATATAGATGATTGGGGTTAGGGTGCTTGCATTACGCCACATTTACATGTTCAATAGTTGGTCAGTATTTTACATCAGTATTTGTAGCCAAAACCAGGAGTGGGTGATAATTACATTAGTGGTGTATATGTTTCTATTATACTTTTCCTGTGATTGTTCCACTCCTGGTTTTGGCTTTACAAATACTGATGGAAAATACTGTCCAAATACTGAACATCCCCTAATTAGTCTGAAGCAGAATTGGGATAGTAGTGCACAAGCATGGAGACCTCACAATCCTTCCCCTGAGGTGGAAGCCTCCTCGTCCACAGACCACAAAAAAATCCATGGACATTTGAACAGTCCCATAGGCTATAATTGGTACCTGAGAAAACAGATGTCTGAAGGAGGCCCAAGTAGAATAGTGATTTTTTTTTTGCAGGCATTTTCAGCTGGTCAGTGGCAACCCAGTAAAGGGAAGGGCCTGTGAAAAATCTGCATTGGCATGTAAAGGAGTAGCTATAGACTAAGGATCAGACACACAAACACTAGCTATACTTCTCAGGTAAGATCAGTAGTAGTCTTAGGGTATGTTCACACGTTCAGGATTTCCATCCTTTTTTTTTCAGGACAGTTTTTTTAAAAAACTGCAGCTCTTGGCAGAAAACGCAGGTCCTTTTTTTGTCCTTTTTTGATGCGTTTTTGATGCGTTTTTTGATGCGTTTTTTGATGCGTTTTTTTATCGTGTGTTTCCTAGGAAGCTTTTTAGGGCTAAAATGGCTGAAAATACCCTAACCCTACCCCTAACCCTACCCCTAACCCTACCCCTAACCCTACCCCTAACCCTACCCCTACCCCTAACCCTACCCCTAACCCTACCCCTATTCTAACCTTAGTGAAAAAAAAAAAAAAAAAAAATCTTAATTTTTTTATTGTCCCTACCAATGGGGGTGACAAAGTGGGGGGGGGTGTCATTTACTATTTTTTTATTTTGATCACTGAGATAGGTTATATCTCAGTGATCAAAATGCACTTTGGAGCGAATCTGCCGGCCGGCAGATTCGGCGGGCGCACTGCATGCGCCCGCCATTTTGCAAGATGGCGGCGCCCAGGGAGAAGACGGCCGGACGGACACCGGGACGCCGGGTAAGTATAAGGGGGGGAGATTAGGGCACGGGGGGGGCATCGGAGCACTGGGGGGGGCATCGGAGCACGGGGGGGGGGGGCATCGGAGCACGGGGGGGCGGGATCGGAGCACGGGGGGGCAGCCACACTCCGCCCACGCACTTCCGCCCGCTCCCCCGCACTTCCTGCTGCAGCGGTTCTGCACATCAAATCGCAGTAAAACCCGCAGATATATTTTTGATCTGCGGGTTTTACTGCGATTTTGACCTCACAATGGAGGTCTATGGGTGCAGAACCGCTGCGGTTCAGGAAGAAGAATTGACATGCTCCTTCTTTTTTCCGGGAGCTATTCAGCGCGGCTTTTTTTTTACAATTTCCGGACCATGTGCACAGTGTGTCCTGTTTTCCATAGGGTACAGTGTACTGTACCCTGCATGGAAAACAGCTGCGGAACCGCAGCGGCAAAACCGCCGCGGTTCCGCGGTAAAAAACGCACTGTGTGAACATGGCCTTACTCTTTTTCTAACAATACCAGGTGATAATTTAGTTTTTTGTGCACTGTATCAATACAATAACATGAATATTAAAAAATAAAAATAAACTGACATTGTGGAAAATTTTTAGTTCATTTTATCATGGTTTCTACATTTGTAATTTTTCATTCTATTAAAGGAAATCTGTCAGTGGTTTTTCCTATGTAAAATGAGAGCAGCAGGATAGAGGTGCAGAGACCCTCATTCCAGTGATGTGTCCCTTGCTGCAGTTTTGATAAAATCCCAGTTTTTTCCTCTGCAGATCCAGCAGTTCTCTGAATGCTGATCTCTGTATAACCCCCGCCCACACTGCTGATTGGCAGCTTTCTGTGGACACTGTGCATAGGCAGAAAACTGCTAATACATGGTGAAGGCAGGGTTCCACAGAGCAGGGATGGACTACAAGGCAACTAGTCCTCTAGTGAATCTCCTGCTGTTAAAACACTGATTTTATTGAAACTGCAGCAAGTAGCCTAAAAAGCAACACATTGCTAGAATCAGGTTTTCTGCCTTTACATCATGCTGCTCACATATTACATAGCAAAAACCTGATCAGATTGCCTTTAACGTCTCTTTGATAAGAGATCTCCCCGTTTTATTGTGAAATATGTGAGAATAAGCATAAAGATATTTAGAAAATACTTTATTTTGTACTAGTAAGCCAGCGTTTTAGTTACTTGTGTTCCTTGCTTCAAGGTTATTACTGGGTTTAGCTCTCTTAGTATATCACAGTACAACCATGTATGACAAATTGTCTACATATAGGTATAATTTCTCTAGTACAAGCGCTGCTTAATTACCACTCCGGGGAATACTTAGTGCTATGCATGTCGCTAGCAGACTGCAGGTACTTTAATTACATGCCAGGACAAGTTGCCATGTCTAAGACTGGCAATATCTGCAGCCACGCTCTTCCAGTATAGTAAATGACCTAAATCCAATGTGTTCTTGACTTCTTCCACTGGGCAGCAGTCATTCCAGCAGCGAATCTCCGCAGTGTCCCCAGACTCATTACAGCAGTTATCACTGTAGCTGCACAGGTCTGCCCGGCTCGGATGCAGAGTGCTGCTGGCTGCTGTAAAGAGCACCCCAGGGACACAATTATAAAACCTCATTAGGAATATATCCTGGGAGTGAGTGCTTTTAACATCTGAAAACGCAGAGCTCAGTAAGTAAAGCAGGCAAATGCGTGAAGCTTTCAAGCCTGTACATTAGGGAAGAGGATAGCTTTACGCTCTGCAAGAAAAAAAAAAGTGCAACTTTTCATCAAAAAGGAATTACTGAAGAAAGGGATGTGTTGGGAGCGGAGGAGAATTGTGCAGAATCACTAATCAGCAATGTCTTAGCAGGAATTCCCGCCCGTATGTCGTGCTGCACAACATTTTCCCTGGCCACTTAGTCTCCTCACTGTCTACACATTGGGGAATCACATTTCTAAAGTGTATTACTCCTCAGCCTGAATGCAGCAGACTGACAGGTGTTGCCAGTCAATGGTTCTTCCCAATGTGCTTTTCAGGTGGATATCAGGCAACCAAGATGGGCACAAATATACAGCTCTGGCAAAAATTAAGAGACCACTACACAAGGTTCCGTTTGTCTGATTTTCCCTTTATAGGCATATTTGAGTAAAATGTAAATTGTTGTTTTATTCTATAAACTTCAGACAACATGTCTCTGAAGTTCCAAGCAATACATTTTGTATTTATTTTCTGAAAATGAGAAACGGTCAAAATAAATAAATGCATTGCTTGTACACCTCAAATAATGCAAAGAAAAACAAGTTCATAATCATTTAGAAACAACAATACTAATGTTTTAACTCAGGGAGAGTTCAGAAATCAATATTTTGTGGAATAACCATGATTTTTAATCACGGCTTTCATATGTCTTGGCATGCTTTCCACCAGTCTTTCACACTGCTTTTGGGTGACCTTATGCTGCTCCTGGTACAAAAATGTAAGCAGTTCTTCTTTGTTTGATGGCTTGTGACTATCCATCTTACTCTTGATTACATTCCAGAGGTTTTCCATGAGCATCTGGTCTGGAGATTGGGCTGGCCATGACAGGGATTTGATGTGGTGGTCCTTCATCCACACCTTGATTGTGGATGCGCCATGCCACACCTAGCTGTGTGGTATGGCGCATTGTCCTGCTGGAAAAACCAGTCCTCAGAGTTGGGGAACATTGCCTGAGCAGAAGGAATCAACTGTTTTTCCAGGATAACCTTGTATGTGGCTTGATTCATACGTCTTTCGCAAAGAACAACTTGCCCAATTCCAGCGTTGCTGAAGCATCCTTCCTTCAGACAAACCTAGGACGTCCAGGGAAGATGTGAGCACTACAGCAAATTAGCCATAGTCAGTAGTGCAGCTATTGAAGGAATTCACCCCAGGCCCCACGCTCTGTGGGGGCCCATCCGAAGCTATGCTACTGTAGACTGCAGGAGCATGCATTATCTCCCTGCACTGCCACCCGGCCGATATGGGGCACCTGCAAGTTCAACTGTCTTGGCTGGATGCCTACACAGTAGAATGGCTAACTGAAAAGATGGTAACAAATTGCAAGCTTTCAAGACTACTCAGGTCCCTTCATCAGGCATAGACTAATACAAATTATTGTACATACTGTCCGTGAGTGGCACTCAGATTGACTTTGTGATTCTCCCAGGAATACTTTTGAACGGTAGGTGGATGAGTTGTTGGAGGTTCCTCTGTCATGCAATGCAGCCAGCGATGCCATTAAGGGGGCACCATACTTCCATCCACATTCCAGTAGGTATACTTCCCATTCATCTCGATTGTATATTCTACCCACCGGTGACGTCCAAAGAAATAACGCCCGTCTTCAAAATATTTGTTGCCATATTTATCAATTCCAATAAGCGTGCCAGTTTTCAGGTCTCCAGACCTGAGCACTTGCCAGAAGGACCCGATAAGGCCACCGTGCCCCCGGACTTGTTGCAGTGCAATTATGCACAAATGTCCAACTGGGGGTCTGTATGTAGGGGAGACAGGGCAAAAAATGAGAACAAGGATGAACTTTTATCGCCACACAATAAGAGAAAAAAGAATAGATCTACCTGTGGCTAAACATTTTTGCCTCCCTGATCATAGCATTATGGACCTGAATACTTGTATTAAAAGGTAATTTCAAATCTCAGAGAGACAGAAGAGTCTGGGAATATAAACAGATGATGACTTTTGACACTCTCAGTGCAGGAATGAATGTGTTACATGGATTTATGTCTTTACATCAATTAAGGAATATGCTCCTCAGACCTTGTGGGGGCATCATAACAGAGAACCAGACCCCAATCAGAGGACAATAAAACATTCACATTCCTTATCTATGAACTGTTCCAATATTTTTGGACATAACTGTTTATAATGGTAGTTCTGCTTCAAGTCACCTGTCTTATCTATGGCATTATTTCTGGGCTGTAAATAAATATGTGATTCTTCAGAATTTGTATTAGTCTATGCCTGATGAAGGGACCTGAGTAGTCTCGAAAAGTTTGCAATTTGTTACCATCTTTTCAGGTAGCCATTAAAAGGTATCAACCACTGAGGACTCTCAATTTTAAATACTTTTCAATCTACTGGCTAACACGGTACCAAGATATACATCTTTCCTACACAGTAGAAAGCACTGATGAGACAGGGAGATGTACAACTTTTATGCTCTACCACTTAAAAATACAATATATGAAAGTGAAAAAAACAAACCCTGTGGAATGTCAGTTACATATTGAGCCCTAACCCAAAAGCCACAAACAAACGCATATTGTAAATCTTACCTTATAGTTTCTTCTATAAGACGATCAGAACTGCAAAATAAAACAAAAAATTATTAATCATAATTATTAATCATTTAGACAATTAGTTTGATCCCTCCTTTAACCTCTCAGACAGGCTCCAGACAGGTCTTTTTTAGGGCTCGTTTACACGACCATATTTTTGTTCAGAGTGAAGTCCGTGGAAAAAAAAAACTGATCCCACTTACAACAATGTTACTCAATGGGGCTGTGATGATCAGAGATTTTTTTTCACTGACAATCTGATTGTGAAAAAAATCCTAGTATGCACTAGTGTCTTCAATAACTCGCCCATTCAAGTCTATGGGTGCATGTACGGAGCCACAGTATTTAATCCGATTTTTATGCATACATGGCAATTCTGTAACAGGAGACTGCAAATGGTTTAAAATGATTAATAGCTGCTGTAAAAAAGAAAAACGGATTGTACGAGAACTGCACACGGATGAGTTAGGAAAAAGTGTCCCACTTTTCTGGATGAAACACGATATTTTTTTACGCTCGTGTGAACCTACTCTCGTAGAAAGCTGTAAATGCAGACCAAGGGAGCACACAGAGGTATGACAGAGATAGTAATCTATGTGAGACACTTGTGACACCTAAGTACAGTACAGATAAAAAGTTTGGACACACCTTCTCATTTAAAGATTTTTCTGTATTTTCATGACTATGAACATTGTACATTCACACTGAAGGCATCAAAACTATGAATCAACACATGTGGAATTATATACTTAAAAAAAAATGTGAGAACTGAAATTATGTCTTATATTCTAGGTTCTTCAAAGTTGCTTTTATGACTGCTTTGCACACTCTTGGCATTCTCTTCATGAGCTTCAAGAGGTAGTCACCGGGAATGGTCTTCCAACAATCTTGAAGGAGGTCCCAGAGATGCTTAACACTTGTTGGCCCTTTTGCCTTCACTCTGCAGTCCAGCTCACCCCAAACCATCTCGATTGGGTTCAGGTCTGGTGACTGTGGAGGCCAGGTCATCTGGCTTAGCATCCCATGACTCTCCTTCTTGGTCAAATAGCCCTTACACAGCCTGGAGGTGTGTTTGGGGTCACTGTCCTGTTGAAAAATAAATGATGGTCCAACTAAACACAAACCGGATGGAATAGCATGCCGCTGTAAGATGCTGTGGTAGCCATGCTGGTTCAGTATGCCTTCAATTTTGAATAAATCCCCAACAGTGTCGCCAGTAAAGCCCCCCCACACCATCACACCTCCTCCTCCATGCTTCTCGGTGGGAACCAGGAATGTAGAGGTCATCCGTTCACCTTTTCTGCGTCGCACAAAAACACGGTGGTTGGAACCAAAGATCTCAAATTTGGACTTACCAGACCAAAGCACAGATTTCCACTGGTCTAATGTCCATTCCTTGTGTTCTTTAGCCGAAACAAGTATCTTCTGCTTGTTGCCTGTCCTTAGCAGTGGTTTCCTAGCAGCTATTTTACCATGAAGGCCTGCTGGACAAAGTCTCCTCTTAACAGTTGTTGTAGAGATGTGTCTGCTGCTAGAACTCTGTGTGGTATTGACCTGGTCTCTAATCTGAGCTGCTGTTAATCTGCGATTTCTGAGGCTGGTGACACGGATAAACTTATCCTCAGAAGCAGAGGTGACTCTTGGTCTTCCTTTCCTGGGGCGGTCCTCATGTGAGCCAGTTTCTTTGTAACGCTTGATGGTTTTTGCCACTGCACTTGGGGACACTTTCAAAGTTTTCCCAATTTTTCGGACTGACTGACCTTCATTTCTTAAAGTAATGATGGCCACTCGTTTTGCTTTACTTAGCTGCTTTTTTCTTGCCACAATACAAATTCTAACAGTCTATTCAGTAGGACTATCAGCTGTGTATCCACCAGACTTCTGCACAACAAAACTGATGATCCCAACCTCATTTATAAGGCAAGAAATCCCACTTATAAAACCTGACAGGGCACACCTGTGAAGTGAAAACCATTCCTGGTGACTACCTCTTGAAGCTCATCAAGAGAATGCCAAGAGTGTGCTAAGCAGTCATCAAAGCAAAAGGTGGCTACTTTGAAGAACCTAGAATTTAAGACATATTTTCAGTTGTTTCACACTTTTTTGTTAAGTATATAATCAACATGTGTTAATTCATAGTTTTGATGCCTTCAGTGTGAATGTACAATTTTCATAGTCATGAAAACACAGAAAAACCTTTAAATGAGAAGGTGTGTCCAAACTTTTGGTCTGTACTGTATGTCATATGATAACTTATGTGGGATAGTAATGGCAATCTAAACAGTCGGTAAAAATTGCTGAAAAGGCAAGAAGAAAAGAACCGATCAAAGGTTCGGGACTGAAGTAATATTAAAAATATTGTTTTATTTCAAAAACACTTTGTAAATATTTTTCCCAGCAATATAAGATCCTGAAGGATGATGATGGAACTCGATATTCTGATTCAAGGATGATTTTTATTTTAAACTAGAATACAACCGGTTTCGACTTCTTTCTCAGGTAGCTCTAACTGTAAAGAACCCTTTCCTATTTACCTGCCTGAATCGCCTCCACCACTAGTAATGAAATGGCCACTGTTGCTTTGTAAGGTACCGTAATTGGAAAGAATAAGGCATGTATTTGTATTGATCACACATTTATACATAATAATTAGATCGCAGCTGAGACATCTTTTTCTAAGCTAAACATTTATTTATGAACGCCTTGTCAATGTGGTGTGTCCATTCACACAGACAGAATTATGTAGGGGCAGAGACAAAGATTTCTAGGAGTTGTCGCTTGCTCAGCAGATTGCTATAGTTTAAATACAAAGTGTTATATCAGCAGGAGATTATTACTACAGGACTAGGTGTTGTGTGCCAGACAGTCCAGCTACTTGATGGCATGTTGACAATATACAT
This sequence comes from Ranitomeya imitator, assembly GCF_032444005.1. Classification (NCBI taxonomy): domain Eukaryota; kingdom Metazoa; phylum Chordata; class Amphibia; order Anura; family Dendrobatidae; genus Ranitomeya; species Ranitomeya imitator. The sequence goes on from NC_091284.1 coordinate 93,741,338, forward strand.
TGCACATTGTGAGCGGGGTTATGCACAGCTCAGCTTTCAAAGCACTGCTACATCTTACAGCAGAGAAAACAGGGTTTTTATCAAAACTGCAGAGTAGCCCAGTAAGTGACATATCGATGTAATCAGGTTCTCTGCCCCTACATAACGCTAGTCTCAGATTACATAGAAAAAACCTGCTGACACATTCCCTTTAATATCCATGCATATTTCAAGCAGCAGGGACAAGTCTAGATGTATTTTTGACCTTTAGACGGATCCTGAGGGGGTCATAAAGGCCGATGTCTTTTATATTGCTTGATCATCATCTTGGCATTCAGATGCAGAAGTGAACTTTGCCATTAAGCGGAAATATCGGCAGCCAGTAAAAAGGAAATATAGATTTAACTGCTTTTTACAAAGCTGAATTACACGAATGTAACAAAAATGTTTGAGTTATTATGAGCATCAATTACACCAGCGAACATGTGTAGTGAAGAAATGTAACTTTAGAGATATTGATGAGATTTGTTTTATGGCCTCTCCTAGCACCAAGACTGCTGACAGCAAATAAACTGAGCAGAAACAATATGATGGCTCCCTACCGCACGAGTGTATTTAAGCCTCCGCCTTGTCAGGCCAGCAGTAGGTAAGCCTTTCCTATGTCATTTGCTATTCAGGGGCCCAGGGCAAAGTGATGAAAGTATGCAGGCAAGAGGCATTACTGAAAGTCATTACCATTAACCGCAATGGTTCCAGCCATGCCAGGAACAAATCTAATGGATTTGCTTACTCCTCTAAAGTAAAGGAATTAACATATGCAGCTGCAACAATAGGAACGCCATGCCTCTCACAAGCTGCACTTAACCTTTGGGTGATGAGGAATTTTCCGAAACAATCCACCTAGGAACTAAATCATTAGATGTGTCCACAATAAATAATGCAATCTGGTAAGAAACCAAAATACACTGCTACAAGTTCTTCTCACTTTCCTAAAAATATGCTGAAGATTGCAAAAAAATGTAGAAACTAAATGAATAAAGGAGACCTTTTTATGCATGCTTGTCCTGTCCAACTTTGCGTCACTCTAAGTGACTCCTTAAAGGGAACCTGTCACCCCCAAAAACGAAGGTGAGCTAAGCCCACCAGCATCAGGGGCTTATCTACAGCATTCTGGAATGCTGTAGATAAGCCCCCGATGTATCCTGAAAGATGAGAAAAAGAGGTTAGATTATACTCACCCAGGGGTGGTCCCGCTGCGGTTCTGGTCCGATGGGCGTCGTGGTCCGGTGCCTATCTTCATAGGATGACGTCCTCTTCTTGTCTTCACGCTGCGGCACAGGCGTACTTTGTCTGTCCTGTTGAGGGCAGAGCAAAGTACTGCAGTGCGCAGGGCCTCTCTGACCTTTCCTGGCGCCTGCGCACTGCAGTAGTTTGCTCTGCCCTCAACAGGACAAAGTACTCCTGTGCCGGAGCCGCAGCGTGAAGACAAGAAGAGGACGTCATCGTAAGAAGATGGGACGTGCTGGACCGGACCGCCCCTGGGTGAGTATACTCTAACCTCTTTTTCTCATCTTTCAGGATACATCGGGGGCTTATCTACAACATTCCAGAATGCTGTAGATAAGCCCCTGATGCTGGTGGGCTTAGCTCACCTTCGATTTTGGGGGTGACAGGTTCCCTTTAAGCTGAGTTCACATAGCGTTTTCGGAAACACAAAAAAGCACAGTAAAACCAAAAACACTGTTGCAAAAAAATCAGTGGACAGCAAGGGCTAGTAAAAAGATGAAAAAAAAACAGGGCATTTGGTTGATACGTTGAAAACATATCAACCAAATACCCTGTTTTTTCCATCTTTTTACTAGCCCTTGCTGTCCACTGTGAATTGTATCACACGCATCAGAAAAACTGTGGAAGGAGGAAGGGAAGTGCATGGATGCCTGTACAGAAATGGATACAGAACATCTAAAGTGCTAGTAAATACTTTATTATACAATGTCGTTCTAGGACTTGATTGAGAACAAGACTGCTCAGTTCCTTCAGTGCAAAATGTTAGTTATATTGTTCTAAATATTTTACTATGTAGAATGAAGCTTGTATACATGATATGAAAGGATCAGGCATGTTGACCTTCAGCACATCTCACTCTCACCCCCACCTTCACACATCTGCTGTAAAGGGATTGTTGAGAAACACCCACATTTATTAGATGGTTGTCCCAGGTCAAAGGAATGGAAAGCTACAAGATAAGCAATGCTTACCCAATGAAGCTCAGCAGTTTGGTGGCTCACTGGAGGACAATAGGCATCTTGTCTACATCATGTCACCTCTGCAGCATTGTGCCATCTACCTTGGCATGACTGATGAGATCGCCGATTAGCAGCAGAGGTAAATGATGTAGACAGATCACCATTGCTACAGCTCTTTCAACAAATGCCTAAAAGGAGTAGTGTAAAGGTGGCATTGGGGTGGCATGGGATTCAAGAATGCTTATTTTGGTTTTTTAGAACTGTCACCATCAACCAAAGAAAAAGGAAATACAGTGGGGGAAATGAATATGTGATCCCTTGCTGATTTTGTAAGTTTGCCCACTGACAAAGACATGTACAGTCTATAATTTTAAGTGTAGGTGTATTTTAAAATTGAGAGATAGAATATTAAAAATAAAATCCAAAAAAATCACATTGTATAAATTACATAAATGTATTTATTTACATTTTGCAGTGAGAAATAAGTATTTGATCCCCTACCAACCATTAAGAGTTCTGGCTCCTACAGACCAGTTACACTCTCCTAATTAACTCGTTACCTACAGTAAAGACAGCTGTCTTACATAGTCACCTTTTTGAAAGACTCCTGTCCACAGACTCAGTCAGACTCTAACCTCTACAACATGGGCAAGACCAAAGAGCTTTATAAGGATGTCAGGGTCAAGATCATAGACCTGCACAGAGCTGGAATGGGCTACAAAACCATAAGTAAGACGCTGGGTGAGAAGGAGACAACTGTTGGTGCAATAGTAAGAAAATGGAAGAAATACAAAATGACTGTCAATCGACATCGATCTGGGGCATCATGCAAAATCTCATGGGGTATCCTTGATCATGAGAAAGGTGAGTGATCAGCCCAAACTACACGGGGGGAACTTGTTAATGATCTCAAGGCAGCTGGGACCACAGTCACCAAGAAAACCATTGGTAACACATTATGCCGTAAAGCAGCGGTTCTCAACCTGGGGGTCGCGACCCCGAGGGGGGTCGAACAACCAAAACACAGGGGTCGCCACCAGTGGCGTAGGAAGGGGGGAGAAGAAGAAAAAAAAAAAAAAAAAGACGCCCCTTTAACCCCTTTACCCCCAACGGTGGTTTGCACGTTAATGACCGGGCCAATTTTTACAATTCTGACCACTGTCCCTTTATGAGGTTATAACTCTGGAACGCTTCAATGGATCCTGGTGATTCTGACATTGTTTTCTCGTGACATATTGTACTTCATGACAATGGTAAAAATTATTTGATAGTACCTGCGTTTATTTGTGAAAAAAACGGAAATTTGGCGAAAATTATGAAAATTTCGCAATTTTCCAACTTTGAATTTTTATGCAATTAAATCACAGAGATATGTCACACAAAATACTTAATAAATAACATTTCCCACATGTCTACTTTACATCAGCACAATTTTGGAAACAAAATTTTTTTTTGTTAGGGAGTTATAAGGGTTAAAAGTTGACCAGCAATTTCTCATTTCAACAACACCATTTTATTTTAGGGACCACATCTCATTTGAAGTCATTTTGAGGGGTCTATATGATAGAAAATACCCAAGTGTGACACCATTCTAAAAACTACACCCCTCAAGGTGCTCAAAACCATATTCAAGAAGTTTATTAACCCTTCTGGTGCTTCACAGGAATTTTTTGAATGTTTAAATAAAAATGAACATTTAACTTTTTTTCACAAAAAATTTAATTCAGCTCCAATTTGTTTTATTTTACCAAGGGTAACAGGAGAAAATGGACCCCAAACATTGTTGTACAATTTGTCCTGAGTATGCCAATACCCCACATGTGGGGGTAAACCACTGTTTGGGCGCATGGCAGAGCTCGGAAGCGAAGGAGTGCCATTTGACTTTCAATGCAAAATTGACTGGAATTGAGATGGGACGCCATGTTTCGTTTGGAGAGCCCCTGATGTGGCTAAACATTGAAACCCCCCACAAGTGACACCATTTTGGAAAGTAGACCCCCTAAGGAACTTATCTAGAGGTGTGGTGAGCACTTTGACCCAACAAGTTCTTCACAGAAGTTTATAATGTAGAACCGTAAAAATAAAAAATCATATTTTTTCACAAAAATTATCTTTTCGCCCCCAATTTTTTATTTTCCCAAGGGTAAGAGAAGAAATTGGACCCCAAAAGTTGTTGTACAATTTGTCCTGAGTACGCTGATAGCCCATATGTGGGGGTAAATCACTGTTTGGGCGGATGGGAGAGCTCGGAAGGGAAGGAGCGCCGTTTGACTTTTCAATGCAAAATTGACAGGAATTGAGATGGGACCTCATGTTGCGTTTGAAGAGCCACTGATGTGCCTAAACATTGAAACCCCCCACAAGTGACACCATTTTGGAAAGTAGACCCCCTAAGGAACTTATCTAGAGGTGTGGTGAGCACTTTGACCCACCAAGTGCTTCACAGAAGTTTATAATGTAGAACCGTAAAAATAAAAAATCATATTTTTTCACAAAAATTATCTTTTTGCACCCAATTTTTTATTTTCCCAAGGGTAAGAGAAGAAATTGGACCCCAAAAGTTGTTGTACAATTTGTCCTGAGTACGCTGATACCCCATATGTGGGGGTAAACCACTGTTTGGGTGGATGGGAGAGCTCGGAAGGGAAGGAGCGCCGTTTGACTTTTCAAAGCAAAATTGACAGGAATTGAGATGGGACGCCATGTTGCGTTTGAAGAGCCACTGATGTGCCTAAACATTGAAACCCCCCACAAATGACACCATTTTGGAAAGTAGATCCCCTAAGGAACTTATCTAGAGGTGTGGTGAGCACTTTGACCCACCAAGTGCTTCACAGAAGTTTATAATGCAGAGCCGTAAAAATAAAACAAAATTTTTTTCCCACAAAAATTATTTTTTTAGCCCCCAGTTTTGTATTTTCCTGAGGGTAACAGGAGAAATTGGACCCCAAAATTTGTTGCCCAATTTGTCCTGAGTGCGATGATACACCATATGTGGGGGGAACCACTGTTTGGGCACATGGGAGGGCTCAGAAGGGAAGGAGTGCCATTTGAATGCAGACTTAGATGGAATGGTCTGCAGGTGTCACATTGCGTTTGCAGAGCCCCTAATGTACCTAAACAGTAGAAACCCCCCACAAGTGACACCATTTTGGAAAGTAGACCCCCTTAGGAACTTATCTAGATGTGTGCTGAGCGCTTTGACCCACCAAGGGCTTCACAGAAGTTTATAATGGAGAGCCGTAAAAATAAAACAAAAATTTTTTCCCACAAAAATTATTTTTTAGCCCCCAGTTTTGTATTTTCCCGAGGGTAACAGGAGAAATTCGACCCCACAATTTGTTGTCCAATTTGTCCTGAGTGCGCTGATACCCCATATGTGGGGGGGAACCACTGTTTGGGCGCATGGGAGGGCTCGGAAGGGAAGGAGCTCCATTTGGAATGAGGACTTAGATGGAATGGTCTGCAGGTGTCACATTGCATTTGCAGAGCCCCTAATGTACCTAAACAGTAGAAACCTCCCACAAGTGACACCATTTTGGAAACTAGACCCCCTAAGGAACTCATCTAGATGTGTTGTGATAGCTTTGAACCCCCAAGTGTTTCACTACAGTTTGTAACGCAGAGCCGTGAAAATTAAAAAAAAAAATCTTTCCCCCCAAAATTATTTTTTAGCCCCCAGTTTTGTATTTTCCCGAGGGTAAGAGGAGAAATTCGACCCCAAAAGTTGTTGTCCAATTTGTCCTGAGTACGCTGATACCCCGTATGTTGGGGGAAACCACCGTTTGAGCGCATGGCAGAGCTCGGAAGGGAAGGAGCGCCATTTGGAATGCAGACTTAGATGGAATGGTCTGCAGACGTCACATTGCGTTTGCAGAACCCCTAATGTACCTAAACAGTAGAAACCCCCCACAAGTGACCCCATATTGGAAACTAGACCCCCCAGGGAACTAATCTAGATGTGTTGTGAGAACTTTGAACCCCCAAGTGTTTCACTACAGTTTATAAGGCAGAGCCGTGAAAATAAAAAATCCTTTTTTTTCCCACAAAAAATATGTTTTAGCCCCGAGTTTTGTATTTTCCCAAGGGTAACAGGAGAAATTGGACCCCAAAAGTTGTTGTCCAATTTGTCCTGAGTACGCTGATACCCCATATGTTGGGGTAAACCCCTGTTTGGGCACACAGGAGAGCTCGGAAGGGAAGAAGCACGGTTTTACTTTTTCAACGCAGAATTGGCTGGAATTGAGATCGGACGCCATGTCGTGTTTGGAGAGCCCCTGATGTGCCTAAACAGTGGAAACCCCCCAATTATAACTGAAACCCTAATCCAAACACATCCCTAACCCTAATCCCAACAGTAACCCTAACCACACCTCTAACCCTGACACACCCCTAACCCTAATCCCAACCCTATTCCCAACCGTAAATGTAATCTAAACCCTAACTGTAACTTTAGCCCCAACCCAAACTGTAGCCCTAGCCCTAACCCTAGCCCTAGCCCTAACCCTAACCCTAACCCTAGCCCTAACCCTAACCCTAGCCCTAACCCTAGCCCTAACCCTAACCCTAGCCCTAGCCCTAACCCTAACCCTAGCCCTAAACCTAACCCTAACCCTAGCCCTAACCCTAGCCCTAGCCCTAACCCTAGCCGTAACTCTAACCCTAGCCCTAATGGGAAAATGGAAATAAATACATTTTTTAAATTTTTCCCTAACTAAGGGGGTGATGAAGGGGGGTTTGATTTACTTTTATAGCGGGTTTTTTAGCGGATTTTTATGATTGGCAGCCGTCACACACTGAAAGACGCTTTTTATTGCAAAAAATATTTTTTGCGTTACCACATTTTGAGAGCTATAATTTTTCTATATTTTGGTCTACAGAGTCATGTGAGGTCTTGTTTTTTGCGGGACGAGTTGATGTTTTTATTGGTAACATTTTCGGGCACGTGACATTTTTTGATCGCTTTTTATTCCGATTTTTGTGAGGCAGAATGACCAAAAACCAGCTATTCATGAATTTCTTTTGGGGGAGGCGTTTATACCGTTCCGCGTTTGGTAAAATTGATGAAGCAGTTTTATTCTTCGGGTCAGTACGATTACAGCGATACCTCATTTATATCATTTTTTTATGTTTTGGCGCTTTTATACGATAAAAACTATTTTATAGAAAAAATAATTATTTTTGCATCACTTTATTCTCAGGACTATAACTTTTTTATTTTTTTGCTGATGATGCTGTATGGCGGCTCGTTTTTTGCGGGACAAGATGACGCTTTCAGCGGTACCATGGTTAGTTATATCTGTCTTTTTGATCGCGTGTTATTCCACTTTTTGTTCGGCAGTATGATAATAAAGCGTTGTTTTTTGCCTCGTTTTTTTTTTTTTTTTCTTACGGTGTTTACTGAAGGGGTTAACTAGTGGGCCAGTTTTATAGGTCGGGCCGTTACGGACGCGGCGATACTAAATATGTGTACTTTTATTGTTTTTTTTTTTTTTATTTAGATAAAGAAATGTATTTATGGGAATAATATTTTTTTTTTTTTTTTCATTATTTTGGAATATTTTTTTTTTTTTTTTTTACACATTTGAAATTTTTTTTTTTTACTTTTTTACTTTGTCCCAGGGGGGGACATCACAGATCAGTGATCTGACAGTTTGCACAGCACTCTGTCAGATCACTGATCTGACATGCAGCGCTGCAGCCTTCACAGTGCCTGCTCTGAGCAGGCTCTGTGAAGCCACCTCCCTCCCTGCAGGACCCGGATCCGCGGCCATCTTGGATCCGGGGCTGGAGGGAGCAGGGAGGGAGGTGAGACCCTCGCAGCAACGCGATCACATCGCGTTGCTGCGGGGGGCTCAGGGAAGCCCGCAGGGAGCCCCCTCCCTGAGCGGTGCTTCCCTGCACCGCCGGCACATCGCGATCATCTTTGATCGCGGTGTGCCGGGGGCGGTCCGTGACCGCTCCTGGCACATAGTGCCGGATGTCAGCTGCGATAAACAGCTGACACCCGGCCGCGATCGGCGGCGCTCCCCCCGTGAGCGCTGCCGATCGCATATGACGTACTATTGCGTCCTTGGGAAGTAAAGCCCACCCCACATGGACGCAATAGTACGTCTAATGGCAGAAAGGGGTTAAATCTTCGGGCGGCGCCGTCCGCCGCCACGACCAGGGCCAGCTCCCCCCACCCCCGGGCCCCGCCCCCGCTCTAATACTCACCTCTATTGGTTCCTGCGGCGCCGGCAGCTGCAGCGTCCTCTGACTCTGCGACGTCTCAGAGCAGAGGGCGCGATGACGTCACTACTGTGCGCGCCGCTCTGCCTCTCTGTCCTGAGCGTCGCAGAGCCGGAGAGACGCTGACTGGCTGCACCGGACCTGTGCTAGGAACGGGAGAGGTGAGGATTTTACTTTTTTTTTTTTTTCTTTATGTCTGTCTGGGGGCAATGCTGGACACACTGGGGCAATACTGGAGACCATGGGGCAGATTGCTGGACACACTGGGGCAATACAGGAGACCATTGGGCAGATTGCTGGACACACTGGGGCAATACAGGAGACTATGGGGCAGATTGCTGGACACACTGGGGCAATACTGGAGACCATGGGGCAGATTGCTGGACACACTGGGGCAATACAGGAGACCATTGGGCAGATTGCTGGACACACTGGGGCAATACAGGAGACTATGGGGCAGATTGCTGGACACACTGGGGCAATACTGGAGACCATGGGGCAGAATGCTGGACACACTGGGGCAATACAGGAGACTATGGGGCAGATTGCTGGACACACTGGGGCAATACAGGAGACCATGTGGCAGAATGCTGGACACACTGGGGCAATACAGGAGACCATTGGGCAGATTGCTGGACACACTGGGGCAATACAGGAGACTATGGGGCAGATTGCTGGACACACTGGGGCAATACTGGAGACTATGGGGCAGAATGCTGGACACACTGGGGCAATACAGGAGACCATGGGGCAGATTGCTGGATACACTGGGGCAATACAGGAGACTACTATGGGGCAGAATGCTGGACACACTGGGGCAATACTGGAGACCATGGGGCAGATTGCTGGACACACTGGGGCAATACAGGAGACCATGTGGCAGAATGCTGGACACACTGGGGCAATACAGGAGACCATGGGGCAGATTGCTGGACACACTGGGGCAATACAGGAGACTATGGGGCAGATTGCTGGACACTGGGGCAATACTGGAGACCATGGGGCAGAATGCTGGACACACTGGGGCAATACTGGAGACCATGGGGCAGATTGCTGGACACACTGGGGCAATACAGGAGACTATGGGGCAGATTGCTGGACACACTGGGGCAATACTGGAGACCCTTTGGCAGATTTCTGGACACATTGAGGCAATGCTGGAGACCCTGGGGCAGACTTCTGGACACACTGGGGCAATGCTGGACACTGGGGCAGATTGCTGGACACACTGGGGGTAATATGCTGGACACACTGGGGCAATGCTGGACACTGGGGGTAATATGCTGGACACACTGGGGCAGATTGCTGGACAACATGGGGGTAATATGCTGGACACACTGGGGGCAGGACTTGAGGCATGGGCAGAATGTAGATACGGGGCATGATTGGAGACACGGGGCAGGATTGGATCATGGGGCAGGACGGATACGATGGAGGCTGGTGGGGCAGGATGGGGAGATCATATGGAGTAGAATGGATACTCATGAGGGCAGGATGCGAGAACATATGGCTGGAGCCAGGAATGAGATAAACGGGGCCAGGGTGGGGAATAGTGTTACCATAGGCATAATAGGGGATAATTAAGGGATATTATTACTGCAGTGATGTATTTATTTTATTTTTTGAGTATACTGTTTTAAATGGGGGGGCGGTCCTGTTACTGTGCAGAGTGACACTATATCGCCTTTTTATCTTCATGTGGTGTAATGTAGAAGTTGTGAAAAATTAAGTAATGTGTTCTGCAAGCGGAGCTCTAGATAACTGTGTTATTTCCTGCAGAAACGAGTCCTGGCTGGAAGGAATGATGGCGGTCTGTGCTGGATGAAAGATGAAGGACTTCACCTAGAGACGTCACTGGTGAGTCAGTGTTACCTATACACTGACACTATACACTGTATACTATATAGAGGTCCTGTGTATAATGTCACCAGTGATCTCTGTATTACCTCTATACATAATGCATATCAGATATTTACATTCCGAATCACAACTAATAAAATTACAGTTTTAAAGTAGCCACCAAAATTATTTTTTGGGTTGGGGGTCACCGCAACATGAGGAACTGTATTGCGGGGTCACGGCATTAGAAAGGTTGAGAACCACTGCCGTAAAGGTTTAAAATCCTGCAGTGTCCGCAAGGTCCCCCTGCTCAAGAAGGCACATGTGCAGGCCCGTCTGAAGTTTGCCAATGAAAACCTGCATCTGCATGATTCTGTGAGTGATTGGAAGAAGGTGCTGTGGTCAGAGGAGACAAAAATTGAGGTACTTGGCATTAACTCAAATCACCGTGTTTGGAGGAAGAGAAATGCTACCTATGACCCAAAGAACACCGTCCCCACTGTCAAGCATGGAGGTGGATACATTAGGTTTTGGGGTGTTTCTCAGCTAAGGGCACAGGACTACTTCACCGCATCAATGGGAGAATAGATGGAGCCGTGTACCGTAAAATCCTGAGTGACAACCTCCTTCCCTCCGTCAGGACATTAAAAATGGGTCGCAGCTGGGTCTTCCAGCAAGACAATGACCCAAAACATACAGCCAAGGCAACAAAGGAGTTGATCAAAAAGAAGCACATTAAAGTCATGGATTGACCAAGCCATTCTCCAGACCTTAATCCCATAGAAAAGTTATGGAAGGAGCTGAAGCTCCGAGTTGCCAAGCAACAACCTCAAAATCTTAATGATTTAGAGATGATATGCAAATGTGGGCAAACCTCATGATCAACTATTTATATAAATACATTTGTATAATTTATACAATGTGATTTTTGGGATTTTATTTTTCATATTCTATCTCTCAATTTTAAAATTAACCTACACTTAAAATTATAGACTGTTCATGTCTTTGTCAGTGGGCAAACTTACAAAATAAGCAAGGCATCAAATACTTATTTCATTCCCCCACTGTATATATGGAAGGAATACCGTAAGTATTATTCAGTTCTATAATGATTCCATAATGAAAGGTCATTAGTTCTCCACATTTGCATGGCTAGCTAACCATGGCTGCCTCAGATTGCTACTACCAGTTACTAGGTAGGAGAAAGCTCAGGAGCAATACTGACTGACGATACAGCCAAGTGATGAAATAGCTTCTACAATAGATACGGTAAGTTTCTATTTTTGAAGAAAGATCAAAACTGAGTGATGCGCCTTTTGCATAGACATAGTCCGTCACCTGATCTTAATGAAACCGGCAAAACCATCAGTAATCATCTAATATTTATAGGCATCTAACACACTGACAGCACCATTATATAACCACTCTGTTTCTACTCACTAAAGTAGCCATCCACAGATGCAATGATTTAAAAGGCAAAATTCCTACGTCAATCCCTTCCAAGCATAATTAACACTTTATATAATCTGCAGTGACACCTCTGGAGCAAGATGATCTAACAATGTCAGACTCGCATACACTACGGCTGGGTAGTTTAATTGTTCACCCCATTGCTCAAGACTGCTAAGGGTATGTGCACACGCTGCGCATTTTGCTGCGGATCCGCAGCGGTTTTGACGCTGCAGATCTGCAGCTGTTTTCCATGAGTTTACAGTACCATGTAAACCTATGGAAAACAAAATCCGCAGTGATAAAAACGCGTGGAAACACAGCGGTTTACATTCCGCAGCATGTCAATTCTTTGTGCGGGTTCCGCTGCGGTTTACACTTGCTTCTTAATAGGAATCCGCAGGTGTAAAACCGCAGCAAATCCGCAGGTAATCTGCAGTGTGGTTTACCTGCGGATTTACAAAAACAGGTGCGGAAAAATCCACAGACATCCCCCACCTACGTGTGCACATACCCTTAACGTAACCATAAAAACATGAGCATTCACTAATCCATGTATTCTCTCTGCCCAGCTGAGGACAGAGTAAAGTACTATAGTGTGCATGCGCTGGCGCTTTTTGGCCTTTCCCAGCTCATGTGCAGAACAATTTTGCTCTGTCTTCGGTAGAGCTGTATGCCCGTGAAGAAGCGCGATGGGGGATACTGTGGATAATGTAGGAAGCATCATCCACATGAAGCAGAGAAGGATGACGGCATCGCAAGAAGAGAGGAGGCACTAAATTAAGACCAGCAATGCTCATTGGACTGGACGGCCCCATAGGTGAGTATATTAAAACCTTTTTATTTTTTTTACAGGTTTCTCGACTTCAAGTTAGAATTACAGGTAACCTCTCAATGAAAGAAAAAAAGGAAGAATTTTGTGGAAGACCGATAAATATTTTAAAAAGATGGGCAGAATTTTAATAAAATATACAGTGGGTATGGAAAGTATTCAGACCCCTTTAAGTTATTCACTCTTTCATTGCAGCCATAAGGTACATTAAAAAAAAGTTCATTTTTTTTCATTATTGTACACTCTGCACCCCATCTTGACTGAAAAAAAAACCAAACAGAAAATGTTGAAATTTTTGCAAATTTATTAAAAAATAAAAACTGAAATATAACCTGGTCATAAATATTCAGACCCTTTGCTTAGTATTGAGGAGAAGCACCTTTTGAGCTAGTACAGATATGAGTCTTCTTGGGAATGATGCAACAAGTTTTTCACACCTGGATTTGGGGATCCTCTGCCATTCTTCCTTGCAGATCCTCTCCAGCTCTGTCAGGTTGGATCTCTCCAGAGATGCTCAATTGGGTTTAGGTCAGGGCTCTGGCTGGGCCAGTCAAGAATGGTCACAGAGTTGTTCTGAAGCCACTCCTTTGTTATTTTACCTGTGTGCTTAGGGTCATTGTCTTGTTGGAAGGTGAACCTTCAGCCAAGTCTGAGGTCCAGAGCACTCTAGAAAAGGTTTTCATCCAGGATATCTCTGTATTTGGCGGAATTCATGTTTCCTTCAATGGCAACTAGTCGTCCTGTCCCTGCAGCTGAAAAACACCCCCATAGCATGATGCTGCCACCACCATGTTTCACTGTTGGGATTGTATTAGGCAGGTGATGAGCCGTGCCTGGTTTTCTCCACACATACTGCTTATAATTATCCCCAAAAAGGTCTATCTTCATCTCATCAGACCAGAAAATCTTATTTCTCATAGTTTTCATGTGTATTTAGCAAACTATGTGGGCTTTCATATGTCTTGCACTGAGGAGAGGCTTCCGTTGGGCCACTCTGCCATAAAGACCAGACTGGTGGAGGGCTGCAGTGATAGTTGACTTTGTGGAACTTTCTCCCATCTCCCTACTGTATCTCTAGAGCTCAGCCACAGTGATCTTGGGGTTCTTCTTTACCACTCTCACCAAGGCTCTTCTCTCACGATTGCTCAGTTTGTCTGGATGGCCAGGTCTTGGAAGACTTCTGGTGGTCCCAAATCTCTTCCATTTAAGGATTATGGAAGCCACTGCTCTTAGGAACCTTGAGAACTGCAGAAATTCTATTGTAACCTTGGCCAGATCTGTGCCTTGCCACAATTCTGTATATGAGCTCCTTGGCCAGATCCTTTGACCTCATGATTCTCATTTGGTCTGACATGCACTGTGAGGTCTTATATAGACAGGTGTGCGCCTTTCCAAATCACGTCCTATCAGTTTATTTAAACACAGCTGGACTCCAATGAAAAAGTAGAACAATCTCAAGGAGGATCACAAGGAAGTGGACAGCATGTGACAAATATGAGTGTCTGAGCAAAGGGTCTGAATACTTATGACCATGTGATATTTCAGTTTTTCTTTTTTATTAAATTTGCAAAAATGTCTGCATTTCTGTTTTTTTTTTTTTTCAGTCAAGATGGGGTGCAGAGTGTACATTAATGTGAAAAAAATGAACTTTTTTTAATTTACCAAATGGCTGCAATGAAACAGAGTGAAAAATTTAAAGGGGTCTGAATACTTTCCATACCCACTGTATGCAACAGCTATGTTTTATGTAATACAAGCATCTGCAAAAATGTAAATATGTAAAAAAAAAAAAGAGCCTGTGTGATTGATAGCAGCAGCAATATTGATGCCATATTTAGATATGTATTAATTGTGCTTGCAAATATAATGCCAACGTATTCCACAGCACTTTGCAGATATTGTCCCCATTGGGGATCACAATCTAAATTCCTGATCAATATATCTTTTGAGGAAACGAAAATCGACGCAAACATGGGAAGAACATACGAACTCCTTACAGGTCCTTGGTGGAATTTGAACCCAGGATCCCAGCGCTACAAGGTGCTAACCTCTGAGCCACCGTGATATTTACCATAATAGTACTGTTAGATTATAAGAATTCATTATTTTGATATGACAGAATTGTGAAGATGCGTAGTTAAAAAAGAAAAACATATGGTATGATCGTTCTAATACAGGCTAATAATTACTGGTCGATGTGTTTGGGTAAGCATTGCTGTTCTTACGCACAGGTCAATTTTATATAATAATATCTATGTCCCAATGCATGCGTGTCTGATGCAGGTGGGTTTGGCAGGGTCCTCAGTCATCAAAGTTTGTGTTTTAGTTTTTATCAGCTGTCAGTGCCGTGTTCTTCACTGATGAAGCTGGATTATTATAGTGAAACGTGTTGGGTGAGCTAAGCTAATGTTTTGTGCATTTTAGGTGTAAAATTTTTCTTTGTAGAGAGCACCAAGTTCGCATGTAGACTCTGTAAAGAGACAAACCAGACTCCTGTCAAAGTCCTCTCACTTGGCCAAGCAATTCTTCTGCTTTGCACTAATGAGGGACAAAATAGAGTTTCTGGTTCTGCTTTCTATTCTTCCTACAACCCCATGAAATGTCTTAACTGCTCATCCTGGAATAGTCTGCTGCTGGGTATATGACTTCATTAACTCATTTTCACACTCTGCCCAATTTTTCATGACAGTATGACAAGTTACCCATTCATTCTGACTATACCTGCAGTTTCAATGCACTTTTCCTACTGCTCTGCTATCAGCTTTAAAGGCAATTTGCACTCCTCTTCTGCATCTTGGAAAGCGGTTGTCACTTTATATTACCGGAGTCTATTTCCAGCTTCCCCTTAATACATTCTCCTTATAAACTGACAAGCCAATATGCATGATTTATCGAAGAGGGCCATTTGTAATGAAGAAAAATGATCGCACCATCTAAATCTTGTTTGCCATAAACTATTGTGCAGTTTCCAGAGCTGACACTTTAAAATGTACTGCAGCGAGTAAGGCTATGTGCACATTGAGTATTTGCTTTCAGACATTTCTGCAAGGTTTCTGCATCTCTTGGCAGGAACACCGTGTGTCTTTGGTGCGTTTTTGCCGTGTATTTTTGTATGCGTTCTTGTATGCCTTTTTGTACAGCAATGAATGCTTTTTTTGAGCTAAATAAAGATATTTAAAAAAAGTTATGTGATGTAATTAATTGGTTTAACACCACCTTTTTCATGCTGATGCAGTGTGGCATCAGGGTCATGGGATTATGGTTGGTGTCAACAGCTGTCACTGACACCTAGCTCTAGGTTTAGTAATGAAAATGTGTCAGCCCAACACCTTCATCACTAAGCCAATAAGTAAAACACAAACACACACTTTGTCATCAGCCTATATAGGAGTCTTAACAGAAGGAACATACATAACCTGTAACCAGACAGCAACTGTTAATTTTAAAGAAAAAAAAATTGCGTGGTCTCCCGTGTAATTTGAATAACAAGCAAAGGGAAAACCATCGGCTGAGGGCTGATGTTATATTCCTGGAAGGAGCCAAAAGCCATAAAGGTTCACAGGCTATTTAATATCAGCTCACATCTGTTTTGCTTTGCCTTTACTGGCTAGTTTACAGGGGGACCCCAGAAAAAAATTTACATATGGTCCCCCTATGAAAGCTAAACAAGAAAAGGCTAGACAGACAACTACGGGCTAATATTAATAGCCTAGGAAGGGAGCAAGGAAATTGGCCCCTCCCAGACTAAAAACATCAGCTCTCAGCTGCCCCAGAAAAGGCGCATCTAAAAGATGCACCAAATCTGTCGCTTAGCCTCGCTCTTCCCACTTGCCCTGTAGCGGTGGCATATGGGGTTCATATTTGTGGGGTTGATGTCACCTTTGTATTGACAAGTGACATCAAGCCCACAGGTTAGTAATGGAGAGGCGTCTATAAGACACCTATCCATTAATAACCCCATAGTGATATTGTATAAAAAAAAAAAAACACAGAATAAAGTCCTTTTTTTGAAATAATGACAGACTCCTTTAATGAATCTTGATTAAACCATACTTACCGAACGCCTAATCCACAGAAGCGAATGTCTCCTGCAACAAAAATAAAATAATAAACCACAATATACCTCACCTATCCGCAGAGAAGGTAATCTATAATGTCCCACGACAATCCTGATTACTTTGAGAGCAGTCACTGATGTGACTGTTTTCAAAGACATCCGGTGATACACTGACACAGGAGGTAACCGCTCCCGCAGTGTATCACTGAGCTGCCTTGAGAGAGTTCACCGGAGTTTATAAGCTTCGGTGATCTCCCTTAAGGCACCACTGCTGCGTGAGAAAGTTGTACCACCGGTACTGTCGGTCATCTGACAGCATGATCCCACAGCTCTCTGACCGACTGTCTTACCGGAGCTCGTGTTACCGTCGATAAGAACCACAGTACTGGTGTTTCCCACGCTGTCACACAGATGACCGTGTGGGAAACTCCATAGGAAGCCGGTAAAACGCAAAACAAAAACTCAGCAAATCCGCCAACATTTTTACACCTGCGTTTTTTGCTGCGGATTCTGGAGATTTTGCTGACTGACTTAATTGAAATCAGTGTGTGAAAAAAGCTGCAGAAACGCACAAAGAATTGACATGCTGCAGAAAAAAAACACACACTGCAAATACTTAAGGAAATGTACTGATCATGTGCACAAGACTTCAGGATTGTCATTTACCGTAATTAGCTCGCATAAGGATTCCAGAGCGTACTGTACTGTATGACTTTATGATGCACAGAAAATGCACTTTGACATATGGATGTGAGATCTGACTGATTTTTTTGTAGCCTTTAGATGATATTTTACGTGCCTAAAACAGATTTGCCCATAAGAAGTATTTTGCCAAAATGTTTCACTGAAATAAATATATAATATATACACACACATTTTTCTTTTTTTCGTTTGGCCATGCACAGCAATTTTGGTGGATCAGCCAATCATCTTATGTGTATGGGTGGGGGGCCCTCCAAAGCCTTCCCTGACAGATGTTGTCGGGGTGAGTAGTAGTCGTCCTGCTGTATTTTCAGCATCCAATCCTTTTGTTAAGCCGCTGTTAAGACGTGTGGCAGTGCCTCTGTGATAGAGACCACAGTAGCGCGTGGCCAAGCCGAGTGTTTCTGTGTACTGGGGAGTCAGAAAAGAGCGGTTAACCGAATAATTGTTTGGGGTCAGGATTACAGCTACATTGTGGGCCAACAGCTATCTAAGGTGTTAGGCTGTCGTCACACATGCAGTATTTGGTCAGTATTTTACATCAGTATTTGTAAGCCAAAACCAGGAGCGGAACAATTAGAGGAAAAGTATAATAGAAACATATGCACCACTTCTGCATTTATTATACTTTTCCTCTATTTGTTCCACTCCTGGTTTTGGCTACAAATACTGATGTAAAATACTGACCAAATACTGCTAGTGTGACGGCAGCCTTAAGGTACCGTCACACTAGACGATATCGCTAGCGATCCGTGACGTTGCAGCGTCCTCGCTAGCGATATCGTCCAGTGTGACAGGCAGCAGCGATCAGGCCCCTGCTGTGCTGTCGCTGGTCGGGGAAGAAAGTCCAGAACTTTATTTGGTCGCTGGACTCCCCGCAGACATTGCTGAATCGGCGTGTGTGACACCGATTCAGCGATGTCTTCACTGGTAACCAGGGTAAACATCGGGTAACTAAGCGCAGGGCCGCGCTTAGTAACCCGATGTTTACCCTGGTTACCATCCTAAAAGTAAAAAAAAAAAAAAACACTACATACTTACCTACAGCCGTCTGTCCTCCAGCGCTGTGCTCTGCTCTCCTCCTGTACTGGCTGTGAGCGTCGGTCAGCCGGAAAGCAGAGCGGTGACGTCACCGCTCTGCTTTCCGGCCGCTGTGCTCACACAGACAGTACAGGAGGAGTGCAGAGCACAGCGCTGGAGGACAGACGGCTGTAGGTAAGTATGTAGTGTTTGTTTTTTTTTACATTTAGGATGGAAACCAGGGTAAACATCGGGTTACTAAGCGCGGCCCTGCGCTTAGTTACCCGATGTTTACCCTGGTTACCGGCATCGTTGGTCGCTGGAGAGCGGTCTGTGTGACAGCTCTCCAGCGACCAAACAGCGACGCTGCAGCGATCCGGATCGTTATCGGTATCGCTGCAGCGTCGCTAAGTGTGACGGTACCTTTAGACTTTAACGTGGGAGACTTTAGCTACTGTAAACATTCTACAATTACACAGTTGGGGTCTGCTAAACTTATAGATGGAGGCCACTTCCTCTGTCGAACACCTTGCATGCCGGGGATGCTGTTGTCCGTGTAGCACCGAATAGTGCTGTACTGAGATGCTACTAGACAGCCAAACAGTGCATGCAGCTCAGTAATTCAGGTGTTTTACCAGTAAAATGCTCATAACCCCATGAATGTTGTTTCAAGTTATACAGTTAAGTCCAGAAATATTTGGATAGTAACTGAGTCTCCATGATTTCAGCTCTGCAGGCCACTATTTATAATTTAAAATGAAACAAATGAGGTGCAATTGAAGTGGAGACTTTCAGGATTAATTAAAGGAGTTGAACAACAATATCCTGTGAAACGTTTAGGAATTGCAACAATTTTTCTACAAAGACTTCTCATTTCAGGGTCTCAAAGTAATTGGACAAATTAACTTTACCACATATAAAATGTTCATTTGTAATACTTTGTAGAGAATCCTTTGCAGGCAATGACTGCCCGAAGTCTGGAAGCCATGGACGTCACCAAACGCTGGGTTTCCTCCTTTATGATGCTTTGTCGGCCTTTACTGCAGCCGACTTCAGTTGTTGCTTCTTTGTGTTTCCGCCTTAAGTTTTGTCTTAAGCATGTGAAATGCTGCTCGATGGGGTGAGATCTGGTGATTGGCTCAGCCATTGCAGAATGTTCCACTTCTTAGCCTTAAACGCCTGAGTTTCTTTTGCAGTATTTTTTGTGTCGTTTGACGGATCTTCACAGTACAGATGGACAATCAGCCTTGCTGCATTTGGTTGAATCGGAGCAGGAAGTATCGCCCTGCACACTTCAGAATTCATCCGGCTGCTTCTGTCTTCAGTCACATCATCAATAAACACTAGTGACGCAGCGCCATTGGAAGCCCTGCATGCCCGTGCCATCACACTACCTCCACCATGTTTTATAGATAATGTGGAGTGCTTTGGATCATGAGCCGTTGCAAATCTTCTCTCTACTTTCTTCTTCCCGTCATTCTGGTACAGGTTGATCTTAATTTCATCTGTTCAAAAAATACTTTTCCAGAACTGGGTGGCTTCTTTAGATTTTTTTTTTGTTTGCAAAGTCTAATCTGGTCTTTCTATTTTTATAGTTTGCACCTTGTGGTGAACCCTCTGTATTTTCTCTCATGAAATCTTCTCTTTATGGTAGACTTAGATATTTAAACACTTACTTCCCGGAGAGTGTTCTTCACTTGGGTGGATATTGTGAGGGTTATTTTCTTCACCACGGAAAGGATGCTGCGATCATCCACGACTGCTGTCTTCTGTGGACGGTCATGCCTTTCTGAGTTCCCAAGCGCACCAGTGCGCTCTTTTTTTATTTTTACAGAACTGTTGATTGGGCCACTCCTAACATATCTGCTATCCCATAGAATGTAAGTCCGCAAGGACAGGGTCCTCTCCCCTCTGTACCAGTCTTTCACTGTAAATTTGTAAATTTGTTTACTGTAAACGATATCTATAACTCTATATGTAACCCCTTTCTCATGTAGAGCACCATGGAATTAATGGTGCTATATAAATAAATAATATCTCTCTGATGGATTTCCTCTTTTTTTCAACCTAATGATGGTCTGTTTCACTTCCATTGAGAGCTCCTTTGATCGCATTTTGTGAGTTTACGTCAACAGCTCCAAATGCAAATGCCACACTTGGAATCGGCTCCAGACCTTTTCCCTGCTTAATTAATGATGGATTAACGAGGGAATAGCCCACTAAAGGGCTTTTGAGATAAATGCCCAATTCCCTTTGGTCCATTGAAAGAGGCAGCTACATATTAAAGAGCTGTCTTCTTTACTCTAATTAGGATGTGAATACGCCCAAATAGCCGAGAGTCTGCGCTTTAAGTCCATATTGATTATATATCTATATATATGAATGTTTTGGTGAACAGCTAGAATGCCAAAACTAGTCACTGTCCAAATATTTCTGGACCTAAGTGTAATTATCCATACAACTCCATTGTCTTATTTTCTGCCTGAATTCGTGAGAACACCTTACTTCAAATACTCAACGTTAAGGGGGTCAGTTTCCTTAAAGATCACTTTTTCCACATTCTTCTAACCATTTGCTTTCAAAAGATATATTAATTGTCATTCTTTATGTAATTGTCTAACAGATTAATTTGTAGCACTACATGTGTCCAGAATAAAGTGCTCCTTTAGAAATCAGTGGTTTTTCTCATATGTGAAAACCGTCCGAGTTACTTTAGTTTGGTCAGTGTCTGTTTTTACCATCAGAGTTTGGTCAGAGTTTCACTAGTTTTTCTCAGTTGTAAATGTGAACAAATGGAGGTTTCTGAAGTTTCTAATATCAAACAGCCAGTGAAAAACATACATCGCAAGGATGGTATCTGAGTGCTGTCTGATTTTTTTTTTTTGTTATTATTTTTCTTAGACTTGTGTTGGCGAGATTGATCCAAGATTCTTATCAAAATCTGACATATCTCTGTGATTTTGTGCAGACCGTCCAGGCTGCAAAAACACCCGGACATGTGAACAGCTCCATAGACTATAATGGGTACGAGTTCTATCCGTGAAAACTGACGTCTGATTGAGCCATTCAAGTTGTTCAGAGACAACTCTAGTAAAAACAGATCCATTAAAAATAAACCAAAAACGGATACAAGATAGAAGCATGAAACAGATCATTTCAAAGCTGAAATCTTAGTTTTCGTTCGGTAACTTTTTTCACTTATGGTATGTTGTTTAATTGTCTTTTTTTCTCCAACTTTATCTATTAATTACAAGATCGCTTAAATCATATCAATATATGGTAAATATTTACCAATCTGCTTCATTTTGTATAAACAAAATAAGTTTTTGGTAACTTGGCTGGGAGAAGTTTATTAAAGAAGAAAAAGACTTAAACTTACTAGAACTGTGAATTGTCTCCAAACCCAGGAGCTGTGTACTAATGAAGCCGAAAACTTAAGGGAACGAGAGCTTCCACCTAATTATAAACATTTTTACTTAAACCAGATGTGGATCGGCTCAGTCCTTTCATCTCTCTGGAGCGTTTCTTTTATCCTCGAAGATTCCCAGAACTGCAGACAAATGAGCGCTCGCATGATTTCTTTAGGCTTCAATCTTTTCTGCTTTTCTTAGAGATTACCCATTTGATGTGAGTTGAAGCAATTTCCCCATCACTGTGCGCTTTGACCTATTCACCCTAAGGTTTTGCTGCACAAAGAATCAAATCTTGTTTTAGAAAGAAGACCAATCTCCTATAATGTTTTCGAGTGACCAGAAATTGAGACTGTTTTAATTAGATTATGACCCCAGATGAGACACCAATAATTACTCCTCTGTCGCCACATTTGGATTTTGTCTGCCTTGTTAACACTGTCATGTACTTTACAATGTGAAATTGTGATCATTGTTTCGTTTGAGAGAATATTGTTTTACACAGAACTAGGTCTTAATGTCCTTGAATTTGAGGAGAAAATGTCACTATATATATATACCGTATATACTCGAGTATAAGCCGACCAGAGTATAAGCCGACCTCTCTAATTTTGCCACAAAAAACTGGGAAAACTTATTGACTCGAGTATAAGCCTAGGGTAGGAAATGCAGCAGCTACCGGTGAATTTCAAAAATAAAAATAGATGCTCCATACCGTTCATTATTGCCCCATAAGATGCTCCATATAAAGCTGTGCCACATATAATGCTCCATACATTTCATTATTGCCCCATAAGATGCTCAATATAAAGCTGTGCCACATATAATGCTCCATACATTTCATTATTGCCCCATAAGATGCTCCATATAAAGCTGTGCCACATATAATGCTCCATACATTTCATTATTGCCCCATAAGATGCTCCATATAAAGCTGTACCACATATAATGCTCCATATGGTTCATTATTGCCCCATAGATGCTCCATATAAAGCTGTGCCATATAGAATGCTCTGCACCGTTCATTATGGCCCCATAGATGCTCCATATAAAGCTGTGCCATATAGAATGCTCTGCACAGTTCATTATGGCCCCATAGATGCTCCATATAAAGCTGTGCCATATAGAATGCTCTGCACCGTTCATTATGGCCCCATAGATGCTCCATATAAAGCAATGAATATGCGGCTCCACCCCTATTTTTGGGCTGAAAGTGCCCCTCTCGGCTTATACTCAAGCCATGGTCGGCGGCAGGGTCGGCGGGTGAGGGGTTGAGAGGTCTGTCGCATACTTACCTGCTTCCGGGGCTCCTGGCGCTCCCCCTGCCTGTCCCATGATCTTCGGGTGCCGCAGCTCTTCCCCTGTTCAGCGGTCACGTGGGACTGCTCATTAAAGTTATGAATATGGACTCCACTCCAGTAGGGGTGGAGCCGCATATTCATTCCTCTAATGAGCGGTAACAGTGACCGCTGACAGAGGAAGAGGCTGCGGCACCCGGAGACCATCTGTCCGGGATAAGGAGCCACGGATACCGGAGCAGGTGAGTATCTCATATTTACTTGTCCACGTTCCACCCGCCGGGCGCCGCTCCGTCTTCCCGTCCTCTTGCAGTGACTGTGCAGGTCAGAGGGCGCGATGACGTACTAATCTGCAGGCGCCGCCCTCTTCCTAAACAGTCAGTGTGGAGAGACGTCGAGACGGGACGCTGAGGAGCTGCGGGCAGCAAGAGAGGGGAGTATGTCATTTTTTTTATTTTATTGCAGCAGCATTATATATTGCACAGCTTTACATGGAGCGTCTATGGGGCCATAATGAACGGTGCAGAGCATTATATATTGCACATCTTTATATGGAGCATCTATGTGGCCATAATGAACGGTGCAGAGCATTATATATTGTACATCTTTATATGGAGCATCTATGGGGCCATAATCAACGGTGCAGAGCATTATATATGGCACAGCTTTATATGGAGCATCTATGGGGCCATAATGAATGGTGCAGAGTATTATATATTGCACATCTTTATATGGAGCATCTATGGGGCCATAATCAAGGGTGCAGAGCATTATATATTGCATAGCTTTACATGGAGCATCTATGGGGCCATAATGAACGGTGCAGAGCATTCTATATGGCACAGCTTTATATGGAGCATCTATGGGGCCATAATGAACGGTGCAGAGCATTATATATGGCACAGCTTTATGTGGAGCATCTATGGGGCAATAATGAAATGTATGGAGCATTATATGTGGCACAGTTTTATATGGAGCATCTATGGGGCAATAATGAAATGTATGGAGCATTCTATATGGCACAGTTTTATATGGAGCATCTATGGGGCCATAATGAAATGTATGGAGCATTATATGTGGCACAGCTTTATATGGAGCATCTATGGGGCCATAATGAACGGTATGGAGCATCTATTTTTATAATTCACCAGTAGCTGCTGCATTTTCTACCCAAGGCTTATACTCGAGTCAATAAGTTTTCCCAGTTTTTTGTATATATATATATTTTTTTAGTTATATGAAATGAGAAAATCGGCTAAGTATCTGACTCTCAATAGTTCGTGGTTTAGTACTTGGCTTCCTTTGGCAAGCTTTTGGATTACTAGTCCAGTGTTTTTCAACCAGTGTGCCGCGACACATGGTCGGGTGTGCCGCGGAGAACGGGAGTCAGCTGTTCTCTGTGCCGACTGTCAAGCTGACAGCCGGCACAGAGAAGCTGCAGCGCGCCGGCTCCCGGAGATCAATTGTACTCGCAGACATCTACCAGCTGCGAGTACAATTGAGGCTCTGACCGCTGGGTCAGAGCGACGCCAGCAGCGTGATCAAGTCATGTGATCACGCTGCTGACGTCACTATCCGGCGCGCAGGAGAAAGAAGAGACTTGGTGGTAAGTGCTCCTGTGCTGTGGAGCTGAAGACACCGAAGATTCAGCGTGGGGTGGGTTTATGGGGAGTATGTGGGGGGATTTATTAAGTGTGTGGGGGGATTTATTAAGTGTGGGGGGATTTATTAAGTGTGTGGGGGGATTTATTCAGTGTGTGGGGGGGATTTATTAAGTGTGGGGGGATTTATTCAGTGTGTGGGGGGGATTTATTCAGTGTGGGGGGGATTTATTCAGTGTGTGGGGGGATTTATTCAGTGTGTGGGGGGATTTATTCAGTGTGGGGGGGATTTATTCAGTGTGTGGGGGGATTTATTCAGTGTGTGGGGGGGATTTATTCAGTGTGTGGGGGGATTTATTCAGTGTGGGGGGGATTTATTCAGTGTGTGTGGGGGATTTATTCTGTGGGGGGGATTTATTCAGTGTGTGGGGGGGATTTATTCAGTGTGTGGGGGGGATTTATTCAGTGTGTGGGGGGGATTTATTCAGTGTGTGGGGGGATTTATTCAGTGTGTGGGGGGGATTTATTCAGTGTGTGTGGGGGATTTATTCAGTGTGTACGTGGGGGGGGGGCTGGAATTTATTTAGCATGTGTGGGGCAGGGTGCATTTATTCTGTGGAAGGGGATGGATTTATTCTATCGGAAGGGCAGTGGATATATTCTGTGGGGGTGAGTGGGGAGATGGGGGTGGACACAGTAGCGAGGGGAAAAATGTGTGCTGACAGTACTGGGAGCAACGGTGATGGGATGTGTGAGGACAGTATGGGGAGTCGGGGGAATGTGTGAGGGGGGAATGTGTGAGGAGGAAATATGGAGAGAGCAAAGGGGTATGTTAGCAGGGGGGGGATGTACAGGAGGAGGCTATTAGAAATGTGTGCAGACAGTATGGGGGGATGAAAGTGTGAGTGGACACAGAATAGATACTGAGTAGTGTGAGGGTAACAGCCAGGAGGAGACAGTATGCCAAGTAGGAGGAGTGTAATGAAGGGGCACAGTAGAGAGACTGGGCTCTCTATGAGGGACACCGTATGAGAAGGCAGTGTGAAGTATGGAAAAGAGAGAGAGGGCAGTGTGAATGGCATGTACCATAAGAGGGACAGTGAGGGTCATATTATGTGCTGGGAATAAAGTGAGGGGCAATTATTTACTCAGGGGCTCAGCCTAGGGCAGATATTGTTATTCCGGAGCATTATAATAACACTGCTATCTTTAAGGGTGTTGTGTCGGGAAGTGCTGCAGAAGACAGGAGAAGATGGAAGTCTGCAGAAACGAGCTCTGCCGGTGGATGAGAAGAGTCATCATGGCATCTGGACAAGGTGAAGATGAAAAGAAAGAGGCGACTCCACAAACAACGTCATCTATCAGGTACCTGGATGTAAATGTGTTTTTTTGTGATACTAATTCTCATTTTTATTTGTTAGGAACATTAAAGGGGATGTCCAAGGTTGTGATGAGTCTGCAGTCATACTATGTGACTGCAGACTTCTGAATTCTCACAGTGCACACTGCTATCATAATTCTCTGATGTTGGTGATTTACATACATGCGGTCACGTGCTGACTAGACATGTGTGGCCTCATTCAATGAAAATGAATTGACTGAGGCCGGACACGTCTAGTTAGAATGTGGCCAGAAGTATCCAAATCACATACTTGTGCTGTCATGACCGTCCACTCTGGCCACCGGCAAGGGAGAATCCTGAAAGTGTGCAGTGCTTGCGCTGTGAGAATTCAGAAGCCTGCAGTCACATAGAATGACTGCAGACTTTCATCTCAAACCTGGACGCACCATTTTGTGCCATTTTGGTTGGTGGTGTGCCTCGGGATTTTTTAAGTATAAAAAGTGTGCCGCGGCTCAAAAAAGGTTGAAAATCACTGTACTAGTCCATAGAAATCCCATATCTAAATTTGTTCTCCATTATGATGAATACGGTCACCTCTAGGTAGCTTCCCTGTAAGTCACTATCCAACCCATTAAATATATTTTCACTGCTGACCATGCTAGATTGGAGAGGTACCGTATTTAAACCTCAAATCTCATTGTGCCATTTTTGCAGCAGTATGAGCACAAAAATAAAGTTTTAGGCTATGTGCACACATTCAGGATTTCTCGCAGAAAATTCCTGAGAAAAAACGGACATTTTCTGCAAGAAATCCGCATGCGTTTTTGCTGCAGTTTTGCCGCATTTTTTACGCTTTTTTTCCGGACGCAAAATTAATGAACATGCTGCTGTTTTTACGCGATGCGTTTTTTTCGCGGAAAAAAACCGCATCATGTGCACAAAACATACGGAATTCATTCTAAATGATGGGATGCTTATTGTATGTGTTTTTTTTTTTTTGCGGTTTTATAGCGTTTTTATCGGGAAAAACCACGAAAAAAACGCAAAAAAACAACGTGTGCACACAGCCTTAATTTAGTACTTTGAAAAGTCCCCAAGTTCCCAAAGCGTTTTCTGCTCCATACATTAAGGCTATGTGCACACGTAGGAAATGGGGTGCAGAATTTTCTGCACTAAATCTGCATCTCCTGGCAGAATCCGCAGGTGCGCTTTTGATGCGGTTTTAGTGCGTTTTTTGTGCGAAATTGATGCAGATTTTGTGCAGTTTTGTGAAGATTTTACCACTGCAGATTTCTTTTAATGGAGGGGTGCAGAAATGCTGCAGAACTGCACAAAAGAAGTGACATGCACTTCTTTGAAGTCTGCAGCATTTCTGCGCAGATTTTTCTGCACCATGTGCAGTTTTTTTTTTTCACATTGATTTACATTGTACTGTAAATCACAGTGCAGTTCTGCAGTGTTTCTGCTGCAGAAAAAACCGCTGCAGAACTGCACTAAATCTGCACTAAATCTGCATCGTGTGCACAGACCCTAAGGGTTCCAGAAGCCCTCCCTTCACTTCTGCATCAAGATGTGGACAGGGTAAGTGACGTGCTCCTGTCCCAATCAATAGAACTGTCCAAGCAGTTATGTGTAAACATGCAGTCTCCGCTCAATGTGGAAACGAGGGGAACAGGACTAAATCTTTAATGCGGGGAGCACTTCAGCCTTAAGGACCCCGTTTGAGACACTTGCCAGAAGAAAATGTATATTTTGCACTCATGTTGCTGATAAAACTGCAGAAAGATACATATGAACACTTATACACCATTCCTGCACCCATCTTATCCAATTTTCTGTCCAGTATATCAGCAGTAACACAAGTATAGCTACATCAATGGCACTGGAAGCGACTGCCAGTATTACTCCAGACTACCTACAGCAATGTGATTGATTAAAGTCTTACAATTGTTCCAACATGTAATACTTTTTACTGTGGATCGCATAATATATTTTTACATTTATAAGCAATTTTTCTAATACCAAGTACAATTATCATTTCAATTTGTTATTTCAATTTTAGTAGATACTTGGAACTTTCTTACAACTCTGTGCTATTATCCTTCTAGAAATGTATAGCTTATTTTAGCTCTACACATCAGCTGGGAGTGGGTCACTAAATACTCCCTAGCCTTAAGGTCCCCAACCTTTCTTACTTTGAGAGCTATATTCAACTATGGGAATCTATGTAAACTGCAGCAAGCAGCCCAATAAGTGACACACCACTAAAATCAGGGTCTCTGTCCCTACTTTATTATGACCTCAGATTCCATAGTAAAAACCTGCCGCTAGAGTCTCGTTTAGGATTGGGTTAACCTCTAGCACCTTTTCTCAGGATTACATGTTATTTTTGATGTGT
This sequence comes from Ranitomeya imitator, assembly GCF_032444005.1. Classification (NCBI taxonomy): domain Eukaryota; kingdom Metazoa; phylum Chordata; class Amphibia; order Anura; family Dendrobatidae; genus Ranitomeya; species Ranitomeya imitator. Next base: position 93,769,742 of record NC_091284.1, read on the forward strand.
ATGTAGGAACTGTTGCAAAGAACTGGTTTTGTTGGGTTTTCAGTCTTGTAAATTTGGTGATCAAAATCTCTTCTACCCAAATTTGAAATTATAGTTTTTTCAATTACAAATTTTCTAAGGCTTTTAGTAGTTGATCTTTCTCCATAATTACAATACCAAGGCCAATGATTTCTCCTTTTTATGGATTAAAATTTTTTAAAAAAACATACTTGCTTCTTTTAATTCATTACTGTTCAGCCAGGTGTCCAAGCTTGTATATCACATTTATTACTGAGTCAATGCTGCATTGATGATCTGCAGGTGAACTGCTCACAGATGCCAAGCTGTGGCCATCTGCTTCATCTTGGACCTTGTGAATGCTCGGACCTGTCAGCACTTATATTTTCTATTCTTTCTCATCTCATCTTCTTTCATAACTGGCCATGTTCCACGGCACTACGGTGCTGCTAGCAGGTTACAATCTGTGCTGAATTTTACCAGAAATCAAATTAGCTGAGGCTCACTCTTAAGTGTTTGTCTATTTAAGTGTCAACGGTGGAAATGAGGGCTAAAAGTACGGTACGCCTTCCATTAAAGTTAAAACACACTGGCTTTCCATCTAGAGCAATAATTGCTAAATTGCTTTATTGCAATATACGAAAGATAAAGGCAGAGGTAACGTTTCCGTGCGAATCCATTCTCACGTCTCAGTCAGTCGGCCACGACAGTGGTTTGTGGCTGCCGCATGGGCGAGGTTAGCTACTTATGTCAGCGGCTCTTTTTTTAAATGATTGGGCGGACTGGCGAAATGACATAATTGCGGCGTGTTGCACATGGGACGTCGCACCAGGCCGGCCAATCACAAGTATAACCCCGTACTCACCTCAGACCGCCGTCATGGCGGAGGGAATAAGACAAGAGAATAAATTAGTACCATATATCAAATATCTTCTCTATCTATGTATCCTGACATCCCCTAACATACTGGCGCAAGTGTGAACAGGTACAGTCTGCTACCACTGCAAGGAACGCATTCCAAAAAGTGTAGCAGCACTCTGTGTGTGGCAAGATAAGCTTCATTACTGCCATATAGAATCTCTTTAAATAAAATTAGGGGACTGTTTAATTAAACTGATAGGACTTGACTTGGAAATTCACACACCTGTCTATATAAGACCTCACAGCTCACAGTGCTCGTCAGACCAAATGAGAATCATGAGGTCAAAGGAACTGGCCAAGGAGCTCAGAAACAGAATTGTGGCAAGGCACAGATCTGGCCAAGGTTACAACAGAATTTCTGCAGTACTCAAAGTTCCTAAGAGCACAGTGGCCTCCATAATCCTTAAATGGAAGAAGTTTGGGACCATCAGAAGTCTTCCTAGACCTGGCCGTCCAGCCAATCTGAGCAATTGTGGGAGAAGAGCTTTGGTGAGAGGTAAAGAAGAACTCCAAGATCACTGTGGCTGAGCTCCAGAGATGCAGCATGGAGATGGGAGAAAGTTCCACAAAGTCAACTATCACTGCAGCCCCCCAACAGTTGGGCCTTTATGGTGAGTGGCCTGACGGAAGCCTCTCCTCAGTGCAAAACATATGAAAGTCAGCATAGAGTTTGCTAAAAAAAAAAAAAAAAAAAAAAAGCACACGAAGGACTCCCAGACTATGAGAAATAAGATTCTCTGGTCTGATGTGGCGAAGATAGACCTTTTTGGTGATAATTCTAAGCGGTGTTTGTGGAGAAAACTAGGAACTGCTCATCACCTGCCCAATACAATCCCAACAGTGAAACATGATGGTGGCAGCATCATGCTATGGGGGTGTTTTTCAGCTGCAGGGACAGGACGACTGGTTGTCATTGAAGGAAACATGAATGCGGCCAAGTACAGGGATATCCTAGATGAAAACCTCTTCCAGAGTGCTCTGGACCTCAGATGTGGCCAAAAGTTCAGCTTCCAAGAAGACAATGACCCTAAGCACACAGCTAAAATAACAAAGGAGTGGCTTCAGAACAACTCTGTGACCATTCTTGACTGGCCCAGCCAGAGCCCTGACCTAAACCCAATTGAGCATCTCTGGAGAGACCTGAAAATGGCTGTCCACCAATGTTCACCATCCAACCTGATAAAACTGGAGAGGATCTGCAAGGAAGAATGGCAGAGGATCCCCAAATCCAGGTGTGAAAAACTTGTTGCATCACTCCCAAGAAGACTCATGGCTGCACTAGCTCAAAAGGCGCTTCTTCTCAATACTGAGCAAAGGGTCTGAATACTTATGACCATGTGATATTTCAGTTTTTCTTTTTTAATAAATTTGGTTTTATTTTGGGAAACTTGAATTCGTAGTTCTTGTACCATTGTACTTATGTACTGTTTTAGATATGAATATATTTATGACACAGACAATCCCCTTTGTTTGGAAATTATTAAAATGCCTAATAGTTCAGTTTCTGGTGCAGGAAGGAGCTTTTACTACAGGAATACAAGGGAGTTTGTTAGCCATTTCTCTGATGAAAAGGACAATGACTTCTTGGTTATTAACTAAAATATTGTGCAGACTACATCGTCTACAATAGGTTATGCTTGGTTGGTTGCTCCAAATTTTTCCCAAATCAGAACCTATTGTTTAATATACATATTTATGCCAAATATTGTAAACTGTTGAATGTGTATCAAAGGTACTGATACAGCTAAAAGGAAAATAGAAATGAAGGGCACTCACCATCCGTAAAAATCCAGTCTTTTATTGTGACATATAAGTCAATGGCAGGACCCGTGGAAGCGCGAAACGGCTGTCGTCCGCTTGAAGTTCATGCTCTCCCTTGATGCCCTGCCTTTGACTTATATGTCAAAGTAAAGACTGGATTTTTACGAATGGTGAGTGCTCTTCATTTCTTTTTTCCTTTTTGCTTGGACATAATCTTTTTTCCTGAATGAGCACCCGGATTCAGTTTGGGCGATAAGTAGCAACTTACCAGCTGTTATTGTGTGTGTTTGTGGCCCTATTTGTGCAGGAGGTGCGGATTACTTTTTTCTTTGAAGCTACTGGTACAGTTAAAACCTGTCTTTAGGGTTAGTATCAAAAAGATTTTTCTCGAACTGTCATCTTGGCAGTCAAATAAGCCCTATGTAAGGTATTTTTTGGATGTTCTCTTGCTAGGAACCTAAGATACAGAAACTACTTTTTTTGTCTCAAAATCTGTATCAGCTGAAGAATTTCTTTTGGCATGTAAATCGGCTCCACCAGAATTCTTCTTTTAAGGCTGAGGCGTTTGTAACCATACCAGTCTGGGAAGCTATTGCTAGATGTGCTCTGACGATAAAGTTCAGTTTTCAATCCTGACATTCGTCAGTGCTCAGTGAATATGTTTGCCCTATTATGCTTGGCAGAACAAGATGCCTTCATGATACGTCCTTTTCCAATAAGACATCACAACAAGTTCCTATCAGAAATGACAAAAAGGGCCCATTGCTCTGGAATTCTTTGCCCCAACACGTCCGACTATCAACCACATTCGGATCCTTCAGATGGAACCTGAAAACCCACCTCTTCAGGAAAGCCTACAGCCTGCACTGACCCCACTGCCTCCTGACCACTACCGGAGCTACCGCCTCACCAACACCGGAGCTCCTGCACCCTCAACCTACTGTCTCCTTCCCCGCCATCCTGTAGAATGTAAGCCCGCAAGGGCAGGGTCTTCGCCCCTCTGTACCTGTCTGTCATTGTTAGTTTGCTTACAGTAAGTGATATCTGTAATTTGTGCCAGTCATTACACTGGTTACCCATCCACTCCAGAATCCAGTACAAAACTACTACCCTCATCCACAAAGCACTCCATGGCTCAGCACCACCCTACATCTCCTCCCTGGTCTCAGTCTACCACCCTGCCCGTGCCCTCCGCTCCGCTAATGACCTCAGGTTAGCATCCTCAATAATCAGAACCTTCCATTCCAGTCTCCAAGACTTTACACATGCTGCACCGATTCTTTGGAATGCACTTCCCAGGTTAATACGATTAATCCCCACAGTATTAAGCGTGCCCTAAAAACTCATTTGTTCAGATTGGCCTACCGCCTCAACGCATTAACCTAACGATCCCTGTGTGGCCTATAAAAAACAAACAAACCAAAAAAAAAAACCATAATCAGGTTCCTCGTATCATGTTCTCATACACTTTATGCAGTTAATAGCCCTCTGTGTCTGTACTGCTACATACTTAGGCAGTTAACTGGTTCATGCAGCTTTACATGAACACCCGAGCCTTACACTATGGCCGGTCCGAATAACTAAAGCAATTGTTACCATCCACCTCTCGTGTCTCCCTTTTCCTCATAGATTATAAGCTTGCGAGCAGGGCCTTCATTCCTCCTGGTATCTATTTTGAACTGTGATTTCTGTTATGCTGTAATGTCTATTGTCTGTACAATTCCCCTCTATAATGTAAAGCGCTGCGGAATATGTTGACGCTATATAAATAAAATTATTATTTGTATGTAACCCCTTCTCATGTACAGCACAATGGAATCAATTGTGCTATATAAGCAAATAATAATTATAATTATTATACATTTTTATAGCGCCACTTATTCCATGGCGCTTTACATGCGAATGGGGCAAATAATAATAACTGCTAACTTAATAATAATTGCTAACTTAATAATTGCTAACTTTGCGGTATGACATCAGGAGGCAGACAAGTGACAATTATGAAATCATGTTCACAAAGGAGAGTTCACAAATGACAGCGGTGATCAGAGAGCTCCCATAATACTGATAGTCACTGTGTATAGCAGCTATAAGTGTACAGCCCTAATAACCAAAATGGTGGAAAGAATTGGGTTCAGCTTATAGGAGCGCTGATAAGAGATGAGTGGACTCAGTTATGTATATTTATGGAGAGCGACCTTCAGGGAAGGGGCAAACAGGCTGCTGTACATGCACATATACAGAGCAACAAGTCATTCATCGCAATTAGGGTGGGTTGAGCACTTTTCATCATAAATGCATTTGCATGGGGATAGGTCATCAATATGAAATAAGTGGGGATCCAACACCCGAGAATTCCACCGATCAGCTGTTATTTGCTCAGCCTGGATGAGAACACATGAAATGGAGGTGTAGAGGACTATGTGATGGCCGCTGCAGGACCTGCAGAACAGCTCCTATTCAATAGCTACACAACAGATATACAATCTGCAGTTCTGTTCCACGTCTTTACTTCTGGACCCCACCAAAGCGGTTTATAGCAGATCGGTGGCGATGCCAGGTGTTGGACCCCCCACCGATTTCATACGGATGACCTATTAAAGGAAAATTCATAAATATTGTGCGACTCAACAACCTCTTTAAAGGGACACTGTCACCTGAATTTAGAGGAAACAATCTTCAGCCATGGAGGCGGGGTTTTTGGGTGTTTGATTCACCCTTTCCTTACCCGCTGGCTGCATGCTGGCTGCAATATTTGATTGAAGTTCATTCTCGGTCCTCCGTAGTACATGCCTGCACAAGGTGCAATCTTGCCTTGCGCAGGCGTGTTCTACGGAGGACAGAGAATGAACTTCAATCCAATATTGCAGCCAGCATGCAGCCAGCGGGTAAGGAAAGGGTGAATCAAACACCCAAAAACCCCGCCTCCATGGCTGAAGATTGTTCCCTCCAAACTCAGGTGACAGTGTCCCTTTAACTATTAGTCCGCTGTGCTCTTTCATTGATCCTGTTAGCTGTAATAAGCTGCCAGTACAGAAGGCAAGATACTACACTGACAGACCTGCTTTAAAGAGAAGTTGTCATTTACGGATACAGTACGTCTATTGATAAAGCAATTACCCTCTATTACTTAACCTTCAACTGAAAAAAAAAAAATAAAGGCACAAAGAATTCTGGCCCCAGGCAAAGACTCAGCAAGAAAGTACACCCTTGCTCATGATCCATTTTATCTGCTTCAAATTAACAATCTACATTTTAATTACTTGGAAATGCTTCTAGAGCGTTCCTGGATGAATTGGAAAGTGCTGAATCCATGTTGTCTATAAGAATCGCTGGATCATTAACACATACACAGTGCCCCCTAATGGCAAAAACTGGAACTTATCCAGCAGGTGAACATATATTTGTAATAAGTTATAACAGAAGGAAAGAGAAAATGTATAAGTCAGAGAACTAGAGATGTGCGCATTGATTGCAGGACTCCGGTCCATAGGCCAGGGAAGTAGTCTTTGACCATTGCACAGGAGGCTCCCGAATCTCTTACCTTCTGGGAGGCCTGGTGCGGCTTTTGCTTAGTTGGGTTGGAGCAACATCATTTGTGTAACATGTTGCAATGGTGACATCGCGTTAGGCCAACTTATCAAAACCGGGGATTTTCGGAGACTAGAGATTTGCAAATATCCCTTGCAATGGCCAGAGACTTCTCAACCGGCCTATGGATCACACTCCCACAAATCAATCCACCCAACACCATACAGAACACATTACAATTACACTCAAAGGGAACCTGTCACCCCATTTTTTCAGATTGAGATAAAAATACTGTTAAATAGGGCCTGCGCTGTGCGTTACTATAGTGTATGTAGTGTACCCTGATTCCCCACCTATGCTGCGAAATACATTACCAAAGTCGCCGTTTTTGCCTGTCAGTCAGGCTGGTCAGGTCAGGTGGGCGTGGTGACATCGCTGTTTCTTCCCCAGCTTTCCGTTGGTGGCGTAGTGGTGTGCGCATGTCCAAGTGCCGAATCCACTGCGCGCAGGTGAAGAAAAAGCGCGCGATCTGCGCTATTACCCTTGTCATCGGTGGGGGCGGCCATCTTCCTGAGGCCGCGCGTGCGCAGATGGAGTGCTCTGCTGCACGGGGCTTCAGGAAAATGGCCGCGGGATGCCGCGCGTGCGCAGATGGAGATCGCGGCGGCCATTTTCCTGAAGCCGAGATGCAAACTCGTGAACATAACTACCAGCTACTGTGAATGGAGTCATCCAACGTTATATACACTTAGTGGCCACCAGGTAAGAGACGCCCATCTAGTATCATGGTGGACCTCCTTGGCCTCAGCTCAGAAGCAATTCTTCCATTCCACTAGATGTTGAAATCATTCTGTGACAATATCTGCCCATCTGCTTCTCACACTTGTCACAACCCTGAAGGGACTGAAGAAGTTGGACCCTGAAGAGGACATCCTCTGGACAGCCTGTTCTACCTCATCTCAGAGATGCTTTATATGATTAATATTAGGGGACTATGTAAACCAGGGAAGAAAGGAAAACTTGCTGTCATGTTCCAATTGCAAAACGTGACATGGAAAAATGAATTCCTATTGAAGGAAGATGATGGACAGGTCTGGTCACATGCTCCTCCATCATCAGGAATCTTATACACAGAAGGTCTGGTTAGTTTGAGAGAAAGTGGCTAACCCCTTTAACCTCTCAGTGACGGAGCCAAATTTTTGAAATCTGACCATTGTCACTTTATGTGGTAATAACTCTGGAAAGCTTCAACAAATCCAAGTGATTTTGAGTTTGTTTTTTTGGAACACATTATACTGTATATACTCGAGTATAAGCCGACCCTCCTAATTTTGCCACAAAAAACTGGGAAAACTTATTGACTCAAGTATAAGCCTAGGGTGGAAAATGCAGCAGCTACCGGTGAATTTCAAAAATAAAAATAAATGCTCCATACCGTTCATTATTGCCCCATAAGATGCTCCATATAAAGCTGTGCCATATATAATGCTCCCTACTGTTCATTATTGCCCCATAGATGTGCCATATAAAGCTGTGCCATATAGTGCTCTGCACCGTTCAGTATTGCCCCATAGCTGTGCCATATAGTGCTCTGCACCGTTCAGTATTGCCCCATAGCTGCCATATAGTGCTCTGCGCCGTTCAGTATTGCCCCATAGCTGTGCCATAGAAAGCTCTGCCATTGCTGCTGCAATAAAAAAAAAAAAAGCCATACTCACCTCTCTTGCTTGCAGCTCCCGTCAGAGGGCGCCACGCACACTATATGCGTCATCGCGCCCTCTGACCTGAACAGTCAGAGCGCAGAGACGCCGGGAAGATGGAGCGGCGCCGGGAAGATGGAGCGACGCCCGGCGTGTGGAACGGGGATAGGTAAATATGACATACTTACCTGCTCCCGGCGTCCCGCTCCTCCTGCCTGTCACACGGTCTTCGGTGCCGCAGCCTCTTCCTCTATCAGCGGTCACCGGCACCGCTGATTAGAGAAATTAATATGCGGCTCCACCCCTATGGGAGGTGGAGCCGCGTATTCATTTCTCTAATGAGCGGTCCCACGTGACCGCTGAAGAGGAGAAGAACTGCAGCACCCGAAGACCGTGTGACAGGCAGGGGGGGGCGCCAGGACCGCCGGGACTAGGTGAGTATGCCTCAGCGCCTTCTCCCCCTCACCCGCCGACCCTGCCGCCCACCGTGACTCGAGTATAAGCCGAGAGGGGCACTTTCAGCCCAAAATTTTGGGCTGAAAATCTCGGCTTATACTCGAGTATATACGGTACTTTAGGATAATGGTAAATTTACGTCGATATGTTTTGTGTTTATTTATAAAAAATATCAGAAATTTGACAAAAATGGTAAAAAATTAGCAATTTTCAAACTTAGAATGATTATACCTTTAATCCAGATAGTCATATCACAGCAAAACATTAATAAATAACATTTCCCACATGTCAGCTTTACATCAGCACCATTTACAAAATGTTATTTCATTTTGTTAGTATTTTAGGAGGTTTAAAAATGTAGCAGTCATTTTTCATTCTTTAAGGAAATTTACAAAATGTATTTTTTTAGGGACTCATCCATGTTTGAAGTGCCTTTAGAGGTCCCATATATCGGGAAACCCCCAAAAGTGATACCATTTTAAAAAGAGCACCCCCTGACATATTGAAAACTGCTGTCAGGTAGTCTATTAACCCTTCAGGTGCTTTTCAGGAATTAATGCAAAGTAGCATGACAGAAATGAAAATGTGTATTTTTACCACCTAAATGCCTCTAACTTCTGAACAGATTTCTACAGCCGTCAGACTCTAAGGCCGCTATTTGGTCATGAATTGCAATGGCAAATGTCAGGACCACACAATCATGATTTGAGGGAACCAACTGAGATAAATAGAAAGCCCCCAAACTCTGTTAACCATTTATAATGATGTAGTCATTATTGACAGCAGCATCTAAGGGGTTAAACAGATTTGGACGGTGACAACACTGATTGTGGCTGATGCAGTAAGTTGTCAGCTGTAGAGTACAGCCGACAGCTGTTGGATTGTCACCTGTATGGAGATGCTATTCTCTTATATCTCAGGTCAGTTAAAAGGCGTATTGGCGGTCATTAAGGGGTTAAACTATAGGTCATTTTTTTGAAGGCACATTCAGGCACGTCAGTCATCAGGTCACCATAGCACAGCACGTCATCACCTCCTGACTTAGTGGGAGATTTAAGTAAACTTATCGCTAGATTCATGCTGCCTGAACCACAGAGCCTGGCTGCACGACTCCAAAAACCTTTCAAGGAAAGCATGGATGAAAAATATCGATAGGTAACAATCAGATATCTCCTTATGAGTATACATAGAAGAGACCTGTCAATCAACTGGACCTGTGCGAGGAGAAGCTGACCAGGAACCGCACCTAACTAGTGAGATTTCTCTCTGTAGTTCCCAAAGGGATCTTTAAAGAGTCACCGTAATTCCCCCCCCCCCCCCCCCCCCCCCCCCCCATAAATCAATAGTACCAGAGCAAATAAGAAACTTAGTAATATACCGGTATCTATTTAGAGAAATCTTCTTTCTCTTCCCAGACTGATCTTTCATTCTCAAAATTCTCAATCCGTGGGCAATATCCATCTTGAGTGAATATAGATTCTCCCATTACTGAAATTGAAGATGACAGTTTGTGCTCATGTCGTCTTATGGAGAAACTTGACTGTGGTTTTAGGAGAACGTTCAATGGGGCGGCAGTGTCGGCCTCTAGCTACTCCCTCCCCATCCATAACATTCTGAAAGCACCAACTGCAATCTCCAATCTCAGTCATGGGAAATCGCTCTTCACTGAATACAGATTGTAGGTGTGAATCGAAAGGGATATAGATCAATCCAGAAAGAGGAAAAAGAAGATTTCTCTGATAAGATATTTTATAAAGCTGCTTATTTTCATGCGTGCTATTGATTTATGATATAAAAATTAAAACGTTGGTGACTCTAAACTGTGAAAGTAAAATATACCTGGCTGTGATCGCAGAACCAGACTGATTCATGCTGTACTGAATCTAGTGAATGGAACAGCACTGTTAAAGCAACGGCCTTTAGAGGCGACGGGTATGGCTTCTTTCATTATTTTAGAAGGTTGAGAAAAAGGAAATTAAGCAGTTTAGTCAACCTAACATTATTAAATAAAGTCACTATTATAATGCTCAATTGTGATATTGAGAGACTGTTACCTTCAATGGCTGCGATTAGTGTCCTTTCTGTCCTATGTAGACTGGTATATAGACACATCTTCACAACCTGTTAGGATCTGTAGTGGTCTTTAAAGCTGGGAAGCTATAGACTGGATTACCCCTTTTCTGCCCTTAACATAACTGGTCATCGCTTGTGGGTTGTTCCTGCTATCTGCCATGCTTTTACGTCACAACAATCGTGGAGGCACCATCACTTGCTGGTGGCAGCTGTCTGATGCACCAAGTGATTGGATCAGTGAGAAAAATCATCCATGCTATATAACCCCTCAAGTGCAAATGGATGGTATTGTTCGGCTGGTATTCAGGGTCGCTGCTATAAAGGATATGGGGATGGGTGTTTGTAAGGGTCTACCCCTATTGCTATTATGGTGGTTTGGTGATTATAAGGGTTTGATGTTGCCATCCTGAGCCATAGCTTGAATGGGATGTCCAGCTACAAGTCTGCAGTGCTTATCACATCCTCAACTGCCTCCGCGCCGTGGATTTTCTGGTGCCGATGCACAACCTCAAGTATGGAAATCGCATACTGGCGGGTAACATACCGACTAGCCCACATCTAGTCAAAATGTGGCCGGAAGTGTGCGGTGCGCATACGTGAGGTCACATGAGCGGCCGCTTCCCAGCACCAGAGAATCCTCACAGCGCCCAAACTTTAGTTTCATTCACATCAGTCATTTTGCATTAGACCACAACCCCAAACCACACCAACCTATTCCTCCTTGGCAAAATGCTAAGAAGAGTATTTTTACCCTGCTGTGAAACACGTTGTGGGTCCCCTGGTGATCCCTCAAGTTACAGGATTCATTAGTTATGTGGCAACAAATGTAAGTTAAAAATAATTAACTTTATAGGAACCTGGTAATTAGTTTTGAAGACTTAAAAATGTCATTGTAAAATAATACAAAATAAAGGATGAATAAGGCTGGTTTCACATTGGCGTTTTTTCGGGTGCGTTTTTGCTGTAAAAAACGCAAAAAAACGCATGGTGAAAAAACGCATGTAAACGCGTGTAAACGCTGCGTTTTTTTGACACATGCGTTTTTGCATGTGGTGAAAAAAACGCGGCGTTTTGACGTGTTTACATGCGTTTTTACATGCGTTTGTGTTTTTTAAACGTATGCTGAGAAATGTGTGACAGCTGCCAATCATCAAAATAAAGTAAAAAACCCACTATAAACAGAAATAGTTAGGGTTAGGGTTAGGGGTAGGGTTAGGGGTAGGGATCATAACCCTAACCCTAAAGGGATCCTACCCCTAACCCTACCCCTAACCCTAAGGGATCCTAACCCTAACCCTACCCCTACCCCTAAGGGATCCTAACCCTAACCCTACCCCTAACCCTACCCCTAAGGGATCCTAACCCTAACCCTACCCCTAACCATAAAGGGATTAGGGTTAGGGTTAGGATCCCTTAGGGTTAGGGGTAGGGTTAGGGGTAGGGTTAGGGGTAGGGTTAAGGGTAGGGTTAGGGGTAGGGTTAGGGGTAGGTTCCCTTTATCACCTTTATGTTGGGGGGTGGCATATCAGTGTGTTTTCAGTTTTTTTAATAAAAAAACGCATGCGTTTTTTACCGCAAAAAACGCATGCACCAAAAAACGCATGCATCCCCATTGACTCCAATGTATTTTTTGACCCCAAAAAAAACGCATGAAAACGCATGCGTTTTTTTTTGGTCCAAAAAACGCTTCTAAAAATACTACAAGTAGCATTTCAGAAAAAGAACGCATGCAGTAAAAAAACGCATGCGTCAAAAAACGCGACCAAACGCGTACACAAAAAAACGCATGCGTTTTCAATGTTAAATATAGGGGAAAAAAACGCATGCGTTTTTTTGAAAAAAAAAACGCTGCAGACAAAAACGCAAGTGTGAAACCACCCTAATACTAAGCAGAAATCTAACACAGATAAAGTGAGTGTTTACACAGAAATGGCAGCTGGTCATAGTGTACTATAACAAGGCCGCCCTCACTTGGGGTCTGTTCTGGCACAGGTAAATAGCAGCATAGCACGGACTGTGGGTTCCAGTTATGCTGGTCAGGCGAGGGCATTGTATGCTAGCAATATTGTAACTAGAGGGGAACAATATGATGAAGCAAGAAAAAGTATCGTCTCACCATGTCTGCAAAAAGCGCACTTCTGGCAGCGTGTAGTCACCAGTCCAAGATATTAGAAGAAAATCCAACATGACCAGAAGGACCTTAAAAGGAATCTATCAGCAGGTTTTTGCTATGGAATCTGACAGCACCGTGAGGTAGAGACAGAGACCCTGATTCCAGCGATGTGTCACTTAGTTTACTGGGTGCAGCAGTTATAATAGAGTCCATTTTCTCTGCTGCAGATGTACCAGATTTTGATGTTATTCTGTGTATAATCCTGTCCACACCACAGCTTTCTGTGTACATTGTATAGTGACAGAGAGCTGCTAATCAGTGTGTGGTTGGACTAGTAGGTGTGACACCAGTTGTCCTGTAGTGATAATCTCCTGCTGATAAAACACTGACTGTATTGAAACAGAAAAACACAGCCCAGTAAGTGACACCTCCCACATTGTGGTGCTCTCAGATTACTTAGCAAAACATGCTGACGGAGTCCCTTTAAAAACCTCAAAGCTTTATTCCAAGTCCAGCACACAGTTAAAAACACATTCCCCTACAACGTCTCTGCCCATGACTTGGTTTGAAGTTTTTTTTACAGTCCGTCTGGTTGTGATGTATTTTCATATAATATCTTGGGGGGACAATTGTAGAATTCTGTAAGGGTCTCCAGATAGCATTAAATCATTGGCCAATGTTCCAAGTACCAGGTATCGGTTATAATAAAATGTCACACCAGCCTCCAAAATGACGTAGAAAGGACTTGAATTGAAAGTGATTTACTTATTCCTTTATAGTCTACTTCTGAGTGATATATAATCAATGTTGGCCACATCAGAGTAAATTATGGAAGACACATAGTAAAACCAGGAAGAATAAATAACATTTTACAGAATATGCCGTTTCTTCAATACCAGAGCATGGGGTCCACTGCACAGACACAGGTTTCTAGTAGGTAAGTTACTTGGAAACAAAGAGCCGGCACAATTGTGATGACCTATTACTTTCGAGGAAGTCCCCAGTCTTGTAATGAGGTCTATTCTTAAACTTGCTGATTGTGTGTTTTGCTGCTCTGCATGCATAGCTGCTGGATCAGCCTATTGACTATTAGATCTTTGTGCAGGGCAATTAGGCCGCAGAAAGCTAAAATCTATACTGCACCCATTAACTCCTAAGGTAACAGGACTGACAGAATGGAGGCAGATCTTTCATCTTACCTTCTAAGGTGCTCATGCTCTTTCAGGAACAGCTCCGTTCTCCTGTTGTTAACACCAGAGCCCGTTTTATAAGATCTGTCAAAGAAGAAAACACCCAATTATTTGACTTCTCATACCGCTCTGCATCCAGCCTGTGATATGTGACGATGACACCACATGGAAAGCAATCTTCATACTGAGGTGTTCTAAGCGCTACTCTAGTATTAGCATATATTAAAGGGTAACCGTAATTTCAAGGAACTTTTCAGACGGAGACTCCTGTGTGTGTACATGAGGAGTAACTCCATATCTGGCCATTATATGATTTGCAGCCTGAATTTTTACCTGTTTTACCCCTATGTATGATCTTTTATCTGTCTTGTCAGCAGGCTTTAGCTGCCCTATCTGAGAGCAGCACGATGTAAGGGCAAAGACACAGATTCCAGCAATTTATCACTTCCTGGGCTGCTTTCTGCAATTTTGATAAAATTCTCGTTTTCTGTGCTGCAGATCTAGCGGTTCTGTGAATGCTGAGCTCTGTATAACCCCACCCACAACACTGATTGGCAGCTTTTTGTGAACACTGTGCATAGGCAGAAAGCTGCAAATCAGTGATGGGGCGTGGTTATACACAGCTCATGAATAATGACGACAAGATGGCAGCAGGTTTACTAGTCATCTAGAGATAATCTCCTGCTGATAAAAAAGTGATCTTATACAAACTACATTTCTAATCTCTACATTATGCTGGTCTTAGATTAGGTGCCAAAAACCTGGTGCCAAATCGCATTTAATTTGTGATTCAGTGGAGTGGCGGGAGGAGAATAGCTGACATGTCATCTCCCATACACAACACAGTACACAGAGATGGATTCTTGCTCTTCATTTTTTTAGCGCAAAGAGACAAGAAACATGGAAATTATACAGCTGAGCTAAGCTGCCTGGATGTGAAACAGCTCAGGGGCGAGGTAAAAGACTTGTTAGAAAGTTCACCATTATCCTTCCATTTCTTCCTCTGCCGATTTCCTCTCCCTGCTCTTCTTTAATCCTCCTGTCTACCCCTCTCCAGAGCTGTGTCTCGTCTGAGAAACACAGATTTGAGATATTTTTTTTGTAAGTGGATGACAAGTTCATAAGGTATGTGGGGAGAAGAAGTGTCTGATAGGCAAGGTAGAGGGTTCTGCGTAACAATAGTAGAACAATACATCTTATAAGACATATTACAACGTTTCTTCTATCAGCCTGAACTACTGATGATGCAAAGTTTGTTGAAACTACATCTTCATTTTAAATAATTCTTGCCAGAGTAAGATATAAACCAAGGTAGTGGTTGGAAATGCAGTGGCTTATGATTGTGCTGCTTAATAGTCAAGTCATATCCAGCAAGGACATCAGCTAATGCCTAGAAAAACACAACAAAGAATATCCGGAAAAATAAAAATGAAGGCATCATTCTTACAGCGCTGAAGGCATACCGAGCTGTACAGCAATTTGTGTGGCATAATACAATGCCCCGGCAGATGCCACATTTGATGGTAACATTAAAGCCCCATGTAGTTAGTGTGGGTTTTGCGCCATTTTTGTTCAGCTGTGACACACTAGATAGGAGTCTGTACGTGTCAACAACAGTAGTGTGACAATAAATGGCTTCACCCAACCACTAACCGTGAGTGGAGAAAAAGTTTTGGTGTTATTCATATTCTCTGAAAAAAAGGCCAAGAAAACAAAAATTCTGCCGGGGTAGGTAAACTTTTGCGCAAAACTGTATATTTTAACCATTAACTAGTGATAAGCGAACGTGCTCAGATAACTTGTTTTCCGAGTATCTTGTGCTCAGATAATATGTTACTCCCTGACGCTACTTGTTTTGAGGCTGTTCGACAGCCGGGACACATACGGGGATTGTCTAACAAACAAGTAAACCCTGCATGAGTTGCGGCTGTCGAACAGCCGCGAATCACACAGCTGTGGGAACTCAAACATTATTCAAGCACGCCGAACATACTCGTAACACGTTATCAGAGTAGTTTCGCTCATAACTTCCATTACCGTTTAGGACTATGCCATGGTATAGGTTTGAAAACATTTTTTGACCATTCAAAAATATGCACACAAAAACACGATGAACATTAAAAGGAGATGAATTATCTGTCTAAACAGTTAAAGTTGCAATGCACTTGTAAAAACAAACAGCTTTGCAATCCACTTGCTATTAAAGAGTTATATTATATAGTCCTGTTTACTTACAACTGCTAATTTTGCCTTTCTACCCAGGAAATTCCCCTCTTTCCTCTATCTAGAAACAGGAAGTATTTACTCCCTTAATTTATCATTCCCCTTTTCAACTCCTGACTGCTCCCCTCGTCCCCCCTGCCAGGGACTTTTGTAGTGACCTATGAGCCATGCAGGGAAAATTGACCAACTGTTTCTTCATGGAGTTTAGGATTCACCTAGTCAGTTTCTCATCACGCGATGTCTCAGATCTAATGGAGGAGATTAAAATTAACTGCGTAAAGGCAAAATGAGCAATTGTAAGTAAACAGTGCTATATAACACGATGCTTGCAATATATTAACCCCTTAGTTATCTGAGAACATTTTACCCTTAACGACTAGCCCAAATCTTTTAAATCTGACATCCCAGTGTTTTTTTTTTAACACATTGTACATTATGTTAGTGGTAATTTGAGGTTGATATGTTTTGCGTTTATTTGTGAGAATATTGAAATTTTGGCCAAAATTATGTAAAATTCACAACTTTCAATCTTTATATCCATAACCAGTTAATCATACTGGACAAAATAATAAGTAACATTTCCCATATGACTATACCAACGTAATTTTATTTTGTTAGGAGGTCAGAAGGGTTAAAAGTTTAGCAACAATTTTTCATTTGTTCAAGAAACCTGTTTCTCGCCCCTTCTGTTTGCTTCTGTTTGCTCTGGCTGTGGAGCTCCTGGCCGCCAAGATTCGACAGTCTGATGAGGTCCCTGGGTTTAGATATGGGAGTGTTGAGGAAAAGATAGCGTTATATGCGGACGACATTTTACTATTCCTGGCGGACCCGGATGATGCCTTGAAAGGGGCCATCGAGATCATTGAGAAATTTGGTGCCTTGTCGGGGTTGAGGATAAATTGGGATAAATTGGTCCTCTTTGATGTGGATGGGGTGGAAGAGAGTGGGAGTGAGCCATTGGGAGAAGGGCGGCTTAAGGTGGCATCCCTTTTTAAATACCTGGGAATATGGATCTCGATGCCAGTTACGGAGTTTTTGTATAGGAATTTGACTCCTCTCATGGGCGCGCTTAAGGCAAAAGTAGATGCGTGGAACAAGTTACACCTATCGGTGGTGGGTAGGGTTAATCTTATTAAAATGGTTCTGATGCCCAAAATACTTTACGTCCTCCATAACGCGCCAGTTTGGATTCCACGTGGGAAATTCCGGCAGATTAATGCTCTTTTTAGAAGCTTGATATGGGGGAAGCAATACCCACGTATTAGCCTGGAGACGCTTCAGCGACCCAAGGAAGATGGGGGTTTGGCTTTGCCCAACCCTGAGTTATATTTTCTTGCAACCCAAAGTCAGCATTTGAAGGGCTGGGCGCGGGAGGCGTCCTCCAGTGCGGTACAACACTTGATGGAGGGGGTGACAAACCAACGACCGGTGGTGCAGTGTCTGGAGGATGGCTCCTTGGGAGCATTGGGGAAATTGTATCCAACTATGTTTTTGATACGTAAACTATGGACCAGACTGCGACAGATTCGGGGGGTTACGGGATTGACTAAATTTACACCGATATGGCTTAATAATAATTTGGTAGAGTTTGCGGCTCTGGGAGTGCTGACAGAGTGGCAGGCTAAAGGAATTTATTTTGTTGCTCAGATAATTCAACAACGAGTGTTAAAATCCTTTTCTCAGCTACAGGGGGAGTTTGGACTGAGACCTTCTGGGGAGTATCAATATGCTCAGATGAGGCACGCTTTTGGAGCTCAAAACAGGGGCGATGGCATTAACCCCTCTGTGACCTTAGACGTACTATCCCGTCGAGGTGCCCTGGGCTTATCTGACCCTGGACGGGATAGTACGTCATAGCCGATCGGCCGCGCTCACGGGGGGAGCGCGGCCGATCGCGGCCGGGTGTCAGCTGCTTATCGCAGCTGACATCCGGCACTATGTGCTAGGAGCGGTCACGGACCGCCCCCGGCACATTAACCCCTGGCACACCGCGATCAAAGATGATCGCGATGTGCCGGCGGTGCAGGGAAGCACCGCGCAGGGAGGGGGCTCCCTGCGGGCTTCCCTGAGACCCCCGGAGCAACGCGATGTGATCGTGTTGCTGCGAGGGTCTCACCTCCCTCCCTGCTCCCTCCAGCCCCGGATCCAAGATGGCCGCGGATCCGGGTCCTGCAGGGAGGGAGGTGGCTTCACAGAGCCTGCTCAGAGCAGGTACTGTGAAGCCTGCAGCGCTGCATGTCAGATCAGTGATCTGACAGAGTGCTGTGCAAACTGTCAGATCACTGATCTGTGATGTCCCCCCCTGGGACAAAGTAAAAAAGTAAAAAAAAATTTTTCCAAATGTGTAAAAAAAAATAAAAAAAAATATTCCAAACTAATGAAAAAAAAAAAAAAATATTATTCCCATAAATACATTTCTTCATCTAAATAAAAAAAAAAAACCAATAAAAGTACACATATTTAGTATCGCCGCGTCCGTAACGACCCGACCTATAAAACTGTCCCACTAGTTAACCCCTTCAGTAAACACCGTAAGAAAAAAAAAAAAAAACGCTTTATTATCATACCGCCGAACAAAAAGTGGAATAACACGCGATCAAAAGGACAGATATAAATAACCATGGTACCGCTGAAAGCGTCGTATTGTCCCGCAAAAAACGAGCCGCCATACAGCATCATCAGCAAAAAAATAAAAAAGTTATAGTCCTGAGAATAAAGCGATGCAAAAATAATTATTTTTTCTGTAAAATAGTTTTTATCGTATAAAAGTGCCAAACCATAAAAAAATGATATAAATGAGGTGTCGCTGTAATCGTACTGACCCGAAGAATAAAACTGATTTATCAATTTTACCAAACGCGGAACGGTATAAACGCCTCCCCCAATAGAAATTCATGAATAGCTGGTTTTTGGTCATTCTTCCTCACAAAAATCGGAATAAAAAGCGATCAAAAAATGTCACGTGCCCGAAAATGTTTTCAATAAAAACGTCAACTCGTCCTCACATGACTCTGTGGACCAAAATATGGAAAAATTATAGCTCTCAAAATGTGGTATTGCAAAAAATATTTTTTGCAATAAAAAGCGTCTTTCAGTGTGTGACGGCTGCCAATCATAAAAATCCGCTAAAAAACTCGCTATAAAAGTAAATCAAACCCCCCTTCATCACCCCCTTAGTTAGGGAAAAATAAGAAAAATGTATTTATTTCCATTTTCCCATTAGGGCTAGGGTTAGGGCTAGGGTTAAGGCTAGGGTTAGGGCTAGGGTTAGGGCTAGGGTTAGGGCTAGGGCTAGGGCTAGGGCTAGGGTTAGGGCTAGGGTTAGGGTTGGGGCTACAGTTAGGGTTGGGGCTAAAGTTAGGGTTAGGGTTTAGATTACATTTACAGTTGGGAATAGGGTTGGGATTAGGGTTAGGGGTGTGTCAGGGTTAGAGGTGTGGTTAGGGTTACCGTTGGAATTAGGGTTAGGGGTGTGTTTAGATTAGGGTTTCAGTTATAATTGGGGGGTTTCCACTGTTTCGGCACATCAGGGGCTCTCCAAACACGACATGGCGTCCGATCTCAATTCCAGCCAATTCTGCGTTGAAAAAGTAAAACAGTGCTCCTTCCCTTCCGAGCTCTCCTGTGTGCCCAAACAGGGGTTTACCCCAACATATGGGGAATCAGCGTACTCAGGACAAATTGGACAACAACTTTTGTGGAGCAATTTCTCCTGTTACCCTTGGAAAAATACAAAACTGGGGGCTAAAAAATAATTTTTGTGGGAAAACAAAAAGATTTTTTATTTTCACGGCTCTGCGTTATAAACTGTAGTGAAACACTTGGGGGTTCAAAGTTCTCACAACACATCTAGATAAGTTCATTGAGGGGTCTAGTTTCCAATATGGGGTCACTTGTGGGGGGTTTCTACTGTTTAGGTACATTAGGGGCTCTGCAAACGCAATGTGACGCCTGCAGACCAATCCATCTAAGTCTGCATTCCAAATGATGCTCCTTCCCTTCCGAGCCCTCCCATGCGCCCAAACGGTGGCTCCCCCCCACATATCGGGTATCAGCGTACTCAGGACAAATTGGACAACAACATTTAGGGTCCAATTTCTCCTGCTAACCTTGGAAAAATACAAAACTGGGGGCTAAAATATAATTTTTGTGGAAAAAAAAATATTTTTTATTTGCACGGCTCTGCGTTATAAACTGTAGTGAAATACTTGGGGGTTCAAAGCTCTCACAACACATCAAGATGAGTTCCTTAGGGGGTCTACTTTCCAAAATGGTGTCACTTGTGGGGGGTTTCTACTGTTTAGGTACATTAGGGGCTCTGCAAACGCAATGTGACGCCTGCAGACCAATCCATCTAAGTCTGCATTCCAAATGATGCTCCTTCCCTTCCGAGCCCTCCCATGCGCCCAAACGGTGGCTCCCCCCCACATATCGGGTATCAGCGTACTCAGGACAAATTGGACAACAACATTTAGGGTCCAATTTCTCCTGCTAACCTTGGAAAAATACAAAACTGGGGGCTAAAATATAATTTTTGTGGAAAAAAAAATATTTTTTATTTGCACGGCTCTGCGTTATAAACTGTAGTGAAATACTTGGGGGTTCAAAGCTCTCACAACACATCAAGATGAGTTCCTTAGGGGGTCTACTTTCCAAAATGGTGTCACTTGTGGGGGGTTTCTACTGTTTAGGTACATTAGGGGCTCTGCAAACGCAATGTGACGCCTGCAGACCATTCCATCTAAGTCTGCATTCCAAATGGCGCTCCTTCCCTTCCGAGCCCTCCCATGCGCCCAAACGGTGGTTCCCCCCCACATATGGGGTATCAGCGTACTCAGGACAAATTGGACAACAACTTTTGGGGTCCAATTTCTCCTGTTACCCTAGGGAAAATACAAAACTGGGGGCTAAAAAATAATTTTTGTGGGAAAAAAAATTTGTTTTATTTTTATGGCTCTGCATTATAAACTTCTGTGAAGCCCTTGGTGGGTCAAAGTGCTCACCACACATCCAGATAAGTTCCTTAGGGGGTCTACTTTCCAAAATGGTGTCACTTGTGGGGGTTTCAATGTTTAGGCACATCAGTGGCTCTCCAAACGCAACATGGCGTCCCATCTCAATTCCGGTCAATTTTGCATTGAAAAGTCAAACGGCGCTCCTTCCCTTCCGAGCTCTCCCATGCGCCCAAACAGTGGTTTACTGCCACATATGGGGTATCAGCGTACTCAGGACAAATGGGACAACAACTTTTGAGGTCCAATTTCTTCTCTTACCCTTGGAAAAATAAAAAATTGGGGGCAAAAATATAATTTTTGTGAAAAAATATGATTTTTTATTTTTACGGTTCTGCATTATAAACTTCTGTGAAGCACTTGGTGGGTCAAAGTGCTCACCACACCTCTAGATAAGTTCCTTAGGGGGTCTACTTTCCAAAATGGTGTCACTTGTAGGGGGTTTCAATGTTTAGGCACATCAGTGGCTCTCCAAACGCAACATGGCGTCCCATCTCAATTTCTGTCAATTTTGCATTGAAAAGTCAAACTGCGCTCCTTCCCTTCCGAGCTCTCCCATGCGCCCAAACAGTGGTTTACTGCCACATATGGGGTATCAGCGTACTCAGGACAAATTGGACAACAACTTTTTGGGTCCAATTTCTCCTGTTACCCTTGGTAAAATAAAACAAATTGGAGCTGAAGTAAATTTTTTGTGTAAAAAAGTTAAATGTTCATTTTTATTTAAACATTCCAAAAATTCCTATTAAACACCTGAAGGGTTAATAAACTTCTTGAATGTGGTTTTGAGCACCTTGAGGGGTGCAGTTTTTAGAATGGTGTCACACTTGGGCATTTTCTATCATATAGACCCCTCAAAATGACTTCAAATGAGACGTGGTCCCTAAAAAAAAATGGTGTTGTAAAAATGAGAAATTGCTGGTCAACTTTTAACCCTTATAACTCCCTAACAAAAAAAAAAATTGGTTCCAAAATTATGCTGATGTAAAGGAGACATGTGGGAAATGTTACTTATTAAGTATTTTGTGTGACATATCTCTGTGATTTAATTGCATAAAAATTTGAAGTTTGAAAATTGCGAAATTTTCAAAATTTTCGCCAAATTTCCGTTTTTTTCACAAATAAACGCAGGTACTATCAAAGAAATTTTACCACTATCATGAAGTACAATATGTCACGAGAAAACAATGTCAGAATCACCAGGATCCGTTGAAGCGTTTCGGAGTTATAACCTCATAAAGGGACAGTGGTCAGAATTGTAAAAATTGGCCTGGTCATTGACGTGCAAACCACCTTTGGGGGTAAAGGGGTTAAGATCCAAGAGGACATGGTTTTGGAATACGTGTGTGGGGATGGGACTACAAGGGGAGTCATTTCCACCCTCTATAAAGACCTACTGCAGGCATATTTGTTGGATTTTCCTCTAAAAGCGAGAGCTAAGTGGGAGAGAGATTTAGGCCCAATGGAGGATGAAACCTGGGAGTCGGTATTGGAGTGGGTTCCACGAGTGTCTCTAAGCGAGCCGTATAGACTATCGCAGCTGTACATCTTGCACAGAGTCTATAAATCACCGGAAGTGTTACATAGAGCGGGGTTGCGTGCTGACTCTGAATGCCCGAGATGCAGGACTGAGAATGCAGGAATATACCACATGATGTGGACATGTCCAAGACTGGTTGCTTTTTGGCTGGTAGTACTGAGTCGTGTGGAAGGGGCGTATAAATGCAGAGTGCCGAGAGATCCGATGGTATGCTGTTGTGAGTTCTGTTTTTGGGCTCCCTCTGGTGGTTACTGATGGTACTGGGTGACTTGTGTTCTCTGTGGTCTCTGGTGTCCACCTGTTCCATCAGGTTATGGGAGTTTCCTATTTAACCTGGCTTTTTTGTCATTTCCTCGCCGGCTATCAATGTAATCAGCGTGTCTTTTTACCTCTGCTCCCTGCGTCTGTTATTTTCAAGTTTTGATTTTCCTGTTCCACGTTTTGCTTTATTTTTGTCTTAGTCCAGCTTGCAGATATGTGATTCCTTGCTGCTGGTTGCTCTAGTGGGCTGAAATTACTCCTCATGTTCCATGAGTTGGCACATGAGTTCAAGTAATTTCAGGATGGTTTTTTGAAGGGTTTTTCGCTGACCGCGCAGTTCACTTTTGTATCCTCTGCTATCTAGGTTTAGCGGGCCTCATTTTTGCTGATTCTATTTTCATAACTACGTATGTGCTTTCCTCTCATTTCACCGTTATTACATGTGGGGGGCTGCTATTTCTGTGGGGTGTTTCTCTGGAGGCAAGTGAGGTCTGTGTTTCTTCTAATAGGGGAAGTTAATCCTTCGGCTGGCGCGAGAAGTCTAGGAATCATCGTAGGCACGTTCCCCGGCTACTGCTAGTTGTGTGTTTAGGTTCAGGATCGCGGTCAGCTCAGGTTCCATCACCCTAGAGCTTGTTTTGTTTTTGTGCTTGTCCTTTTGTGATCCCCTGCCATTGGGATCATGACAGTATAGCCGGCCCGAAAAAATTGGTCATCGTTTTGGCTGAAGTAGGAGGAAAAGTAGTCTGAGGAAGTTTTTTTTTTTTTTTTCCCCTCCTCAGTGTTTGCTGCCTAGCCTTAATTGCAGCTTGGCTGCTTCTTTCCTCCTCTTAATCCTTGAATGGCTCTGACCTCAGCTGTTTATCATGGACGTCCAGAGTTTGGCTTCCAGCCTGAATAATCTTGCTGCTAAGGTTCAAAATATACAAGATTTTGTTGTACATACGCCTATGTCTGAACCTAGAATTCCTATCCCAGAGTTTTTTTCTGGAGATAGATCTAGTTTTCTGAATTTTAGGAACAATTGCAAGTTGTTTCTTTCCTTGAAATCTCGCTCCTCTGGAGACCCTGCTCAGCAGGTCAAGATTGTTATATCTTTCCTGCGGGGTGACCCTCAGAATTGGACATTTGCATTGGCACCAGGGGATCCTGCGTTGCTCAATGTGGATGCGTTTTTTCTGGCATTGGGTTTGCTCTATGAGGAACCTAACCTAGAGATTCAGGCTGAAAAAGCTTTATTGGCTCTCTCTCAGGGGCAAGATGAAGCAGAAATATATTGTCAGAAATTTCGGAAATGGTCGGTGCTTACTCAGTGGAATGAGTGCGCTCTGGCTGCAAAATTCAGAGATGGCCTTTCTGAGGCCATTAAAGATGTTATGGTGGGGTTCCCGGCGCCTACAGGTCTGAATGAGTCCATGACTATGGCTATTCAGATTGATCGGCGTTTACGGGAGCGCAAACCTGTGCACCATTTGGCGGTGTCTTCTGAACAGGCACCTGAGATAATGCAATGTGATAGAATTCAGTCCAGAAGTGAACGGCAAAATTATAGGCGGAAAAATGGATTGTGTTTTTATTGTGGTGATTCAGCTCATGTTATATCAGCATGCTCTAAACGCACAAAAAAGGTTGATAAGTCTGTTGCCATTGGTACTTTACAGTCTAAGTTCATTCTTTCTGTGACTCTGATTTGTTCATTATCATCCATTTCCGTCGATGCCTATGTGGATTCAGGCTCTGCCCTGAGTCTTATGGATTGGTCATTTGCCAATCGCTGTGGGTTTAGTCTGGAACCTCTGGAAGTTCCTATTCCTTGGAAAGGAATTGACTCTACACCTTTGGCTATGAATAAACCTCAGTACTGGACACAAGTGACCATGCGTATGACTCCCGTTCATCAGGAGGTGATTCGCTTCCTGGTACTGTATAATTTACATGATGTCTTAGTGCTTGGTCTGCCATGGTTACAAACTCATAACCCAGTCCTGGACTGGAAAACAATGTCTGTGTTAAGCTGGGGATGTCAGGGGGTTCATGATGATGCATCTCCGATTTCTATCGCTTCATCTACTCCTTCTGAGGTTCCGGTATTTCTGTCTGATTATCGGGAGGTTTTTGAGGCGCCTAAGCTCAGTTCGCTTCCTCCTCACAGGGATTGCGATTGTGCTATAGATTTGATTCCTGGCAGTAAATTCCCTAAAGGTCGTTTGTTCAATCTGTCAGTGCCAGAGCATGCTGCTATGCGGAATTATGTTAAGGAGTCTTTGGAAAAGGGACATATCCGTCCATCTTTGTCCCCTTTGGGAGCAGGTTTTTTTTTCGTGGCCAAAAAAGATGGTTCCTTGAGGCCTTGCATAGATTATCGTCTTTTGAATAAGATTACAGTCAAATATCAGTATCCTTTGCCATTGTTGACTGATTTGTTCGCTCGCATTAAGGGGGCTAAATGGTTCACTAAGATTGATCTTCGGGGTGCGTATAATCTTGTGCGGATAAGGCAGGGTGATGAGTGGAAAACCGCATTTAATACGCCTGAGGGCCATTTCGAGTATTTGGTGATGCCTTTTGGACTTTCTAATGCTCCTTCTGTCTTCCAGTCTTTTATGCACGATATTTTCCGTGAATATCTGGATAAATTTATTATCGTGTATTTGGATGATGTTTTGGTTTTTTCTGATGACTGGGAGTCTCATGTTCAGCAGGTCAGGAAGGTGTTTCAGGTCCTGCGGGCCAATTCTTTGTTTGTAAAGGGTTCTAAATGTCTCTTTGGAGTCCAGAAGATTTCTTTTTTGGGGTATATTTTTTCCCCTTCTACTATTGAGATGGATCCCGTCAAGGTTCAGGCTATTTGTGACTGGACGCAGCCTACATCTCTTAAGAGTCTACAGAAGTTCTTGGGCTTTGCTAATTTTTATCGTCGCTTCATAGCTAATTTTTCTAGTGTTGTTAAGCCTTTGACGGATTTGACTAAGAAGGGTGCTGATGTTACTGATTGGTCTCCTGCGGCTGTGGAGGCCTTTCAGGAACTTAAGCGCCGGTTTTCTTCTGCTCCTGTGTTGCGTCAGCCAGATACGTCGCTTCCTTTTCAGGTTGAGGTTGATGCTTCCGAGATCGGAGCGGGGGCGGTTTTGTCACAGAGAAGCTCCGATGGCTCAGTGATGAAGCCATGTGCGTTCTTTTCTAGAAAATTTTCGCCCGCTGAACGGAATTATGATGTTGGTAATCGGGAGCTTTTGGCCATGAAGTGGGCATTTGAGGAGTGGCGTCATTGGCTTGAGGGTGCTAGACATCGTGTGGTGGTCTTGACTGATCACAAAAATCTGATGTACCTTGAGTCTGCCAAGCGTCTGAATCCTAGACAGGCTCATTGGTCACTGTTTTTCTCCCGTTTCAATTTTGTGGTTTCATACCTGCCAGGTTCAAAGAATGTGAAGGCGGATGCTCTTTCTAGGAGTTTTGTGCCTGACTCCCCTGGAAATTCTGAGCCCACTGGTATCCTTAGGGATGGGGTGATTTTGTCGGCTGTCTCCCCAGACTTGCGACGTGCTTTGCAGGAGTTTCAGGCGGATAAACCTGATCGTTGTCCGCCGGAAAGACTGTTTGTTCCGGATAATTGGACCAGTAGAGTCATCTCCGAGGTCCATTCTTCTGTGTTGGCAGGTCATCCTGGAATATTTGGTACTAGAGACTTGGTGGCCAGGTCTTTTTGGTGGCCTTCCTTGTCGAGGGATGTGCGTTCTTTCGTGCAGTCTTGTGGAGTTTGCGCTCGGGCTAAGCCTTGCTGTTCTCGGGCCAGTGGATTGTTGTCACCTTTGCCTATCCCGAAGAGGCCTTGGACGCACATTTCCATGGACTTTATTTCGGATCTCCCTGTCTCTCAAAAAATGTCCGTCATATGGGTTGTGTGTGACCGCTTTTCTAAGATGGTTCATCTGGTACCCTTGCCTAAGTTACCTTCCTCCTCTGAGTTGGTCCCTCTGTTTTTTCAAAACGTGGTCCGTTTGCATGGCATTCCGGAGAACATCGTTTCTGACAGGGGATCCCAGTTTGTGTCTAGATTTTGGCGGACGTTCTGTGCTAAGATGGGCATTGATTTGTCCTTTTCGTCTGCATTCCATCCTCAGACGAATGGCCAGACGGAACAAACTAATCAGACTTTAGAAACTTATTTAAGGTGTTTTGTTTCTGCTGATCAAGATGACTGGGTTTCCTTTTTGCCGCTTGCCGAATTTGCCCTTAATAATCGGGCTAGTTCTGCTACCTTGGTTTCTCCTTTCTTTTGTAATTCGGGGTTTCATCCTCGTTTTTCCTCTGGTCAGGTGGAGCCTTCTGATTGTCCTGGAGTGGACATGGTGGTGGATAGGTTGCATCAGATTTGGAGTCATGTGGTGGACAATTTGAAGTTGTCCCAGGAGAGGGCTCAGCAGTTTGCTAATCGCCGTCGCCGCGTTGGTCCTCGACTTCTTGTTGGGGACTTGGTGTGGTTGTCTTCTCGTTTGCTATTCATAATGTGTTCCATCGGTCGTTGTTGCGGAAGTATGAGGTACCTGTTGTTCCTTCGCTTGAGCCTCCTGCTCCGGTGCTGGTGGAGGGTGAATTGGAGTATGTTGTGGAGAAGATCTTGGATTCTCGTGTTTCCAGACGGAAACTCCAGTATTTGGTCAAGTGGAAGGGTTATGGTCAGGAGGATAATTCTTGGGTGATTGCCTCTGATGTTCATGCTGCCGATTTGGTCCGTGCTTTTCATAGGGCTCATCCTGGTCGCCCTGGTGGTTCTCGTGAGGGTTCGGTGACCCCTCCTCAAGGGGGGGGTACTGTTGTGAGTTCTGTTTTTGGGCTCCCTCTGGTGGTTACTGATGGTACTGGGTGACTTGTGTTCTCTGCGGTCTCTGGTGTCCACCTGTTCCATCAGGTTATGGGAGTTTCCTATTTAACCTGGCTTTTTTGTCATTTCCTCGCCGGCTATCAATGTAATCAGCGTGTCTTTTTACCTCTGCTCCCTGCGTCTGTTATTTTCAGGACAAGCTAAGTTTTGATTTTCCTGTTCCACGTTTTGCTTTATTTTTGTCTTAGTCCAGCTTGCAGATATGTGATTCCTTGCTGCTGGTTGCTCTAGTGGGCTGAAATTACTCCTCATGTTCCATGAGTTGGCACATGAGTTCAAGTAATTTCAGGATGGTTTTTTGAAGGGTTTTTCGCTGACCGCGCAGTTCACTTTTGTATCCTCTGCTTTCTAGCTTTAGCGGGCCTCATTTTTGCTGATTCTATTTTCATAACTACGTATGTGCTTTCCTCTCATTTCACCGTTATTACATGTGGGGGGCTGCTATTTCTGTGGGGTGTTTCTCTGGAGGCAAGTGAGGTCTGTGTTTCTTCTAATAGGGGAAGTTAATCCTTTGGCTGGCGCGAGACGTCTAGGAATCATCGTAGGCACGTTCCCCGGCTACTGCTAGTTGTGTGTTTAGGTTCAGGATCGCGGTCAGCTCAGGTTCCATCAACCTAGAGCTTGTTTTGTTTTTGTGCTTGTCCTTTTGTGATCCCCTGCCATTGGGATCATGACAGTATGCCTACTGGGATATGTGGAGGAAATTAGAGTGGATAACACCTGGAAGATAGCAATAGCTAGGCTATTATATATGGCTCGGAAGGTGAAAGCACGGAATTGGATCAAGGAGGAGCCGCCTACAAGGGGTGAATTCCTGAAATATGTTAAACATGGTCTCAAACTGGAAAAGGGGGTCTACAAAAGACGTGGGAAAATAGAAATGTTTGACAAAATGTGGTCTCCGTGGCTCGAGCTGGGATGAATAGGTAAAGGAAATGGGAGGCTGAGGGCCTTTGAATGGGGGAAATTGCTAGACGAATAAGCGGCCATAAGTGAGTTAAGCGGTTCAAAGAGCCAACAATATTAGTAATAAAAGTATCATTGGAGAGGAGCTGTCATGGGGGGGGGGTGGGTTTGGGGTTTGTTGGGATTGTTGGGGGTTTTAAAAATGAAGAAACTTTGTTTGTAACACACTGGAAGGTGGATAAAATGTAATGTTTATGTTTATTCTTAATAAAAATCTATTTAAATTAAAAAAGAAACCTGTTTTTATAGGGACCTATTCTGATTTAAATGGTGGTTGAGGGGTCTATATATTGGAAACTCCCCAAAAGTACATCCCTCAAATACTTAAACTGTTGTCAGGAAATGTTTTAAACCTTCAGATGCTACACAAGAGTTAATACAAAATCAAATGAAAAAAAAGTGTACATTTTCCTCTATAATGTAGTTTAGCCCCAATTTTTTCTGATTTACAAGGAATAGCATGAGAAAAATGGACCCCACAATGTTACCCAGTTTCTTCTGCACATGCGGATACCCCACATGCACTGGTTAGCCATCTCTATTTGGACAAACAGCAGGGCTCAGAAAGGAAGGATCACCATTTGAATGTCGCATTTGCAGAGCCGTTAAAGTGCCAAAACAGCAGAAACACCCCGGTTTTCAGCTCCCCCCCAAGTGACCACATTTTGAAAACTACAACCCTCAAGCATTTCATACAGGGGTATAGAGAGCATTTTTAGCTCACAGGTATTACACAGAATCCTTGGGTCTTCATAATGAAAATGTTTATTTTACTTTTTAAATGTTGCTTTAAAGAGGGATCTAGTGACCTTCTGTGTTATTAGAGGGTTCACTGTATTTGGATAACTAACCCCATGAAATGAAATTGTGCACCGAGACTTCAGTACATGGAGATGTCTTATGGTTCATTTATTATTTTCATGTATTTTCACTACAGCTTATAATCGGCTATCACAAGTAAATCTTCAGTTCCTCTAAATGCAGACGGAGTAATTGTAGATACTGAGATCCCTCTTCAATTACGACATACGGTCTAAAAATAATAATACCATAAACTACAGAGACTTCTTCAGATGCTGAATAGCAGATCGCTGTGTAGAAAGCAGCACTGAAATAACATAAAAGGAAAGCAGGAATGCGCTGTAATATCAGAGCTATAAATCTTTGCCAAGAAAGCAGCACTCAGCACTGAGCACTCCAGACATCGGCACATCATTGGTGACTTACTCAATATCCTTCCGCACTGATCCCAGGAGGTCTTCTCGTTCTCGAATTGCCTGGAAATTAGCTTTTGTTTTGTGGAATTCATGTGTGTAATCCTGTAAAACAACAATCTCATCTATTAATAACTGGGCTGCATTATTTGTTACAAGCATGCAGATTAATATGTAATAAGGAAGAAATCAGAACTAGGAAGCCATGCATTTTGCTACAAACAGACATTTTTCATTTGTTTCTTCTTCTACTTTTTGTTTTCCATGCAGGAGAGGTATGAGATACTTCCTGGAGTAATGGAAACCCAATGACCCAAAGCATGTGACTATACCAATTAAACTTACAGATCTATAGGGGGCTGACTGCCGAGACCTGTAGAATGAGGGGAAAACTGGATTTTGTACCTTTTTCTCTGCACAGTGCCTTACGCATTTGTGCGCTCTGCAAGGAACTGGATTGTCAGACCAAGTCCTATTAATTTAGAGCAGTTAGGAAAGGTATCGAGTAGGAAAAGTATACAAAGTTGATCCACTAGCACTGCACCCCTTCATTCTGATTGTGGGGGTCCCACAATGAAGTCACCAAAACAAGCCTCGTCAGGATATGGAATGCTGAAGGATGGGATAATATAATGTGTGTACACAGTTTCTGCATTTATGAAGATTATCTCTGCCTGTAAACTATAAAAGAGCATTCAGATATGAACACTTATGACTGCTACTTTTTACATCTAGATCAAGGCTGGGCAAATCTAAAGGAAAATTTACACTGAAAAATCATAGTAAAATTAATTTTCCTAATGCCCATTTAACAATAATCTTGCAGTGTAAACAGGCTGTCAAATCACCCGATCACCTGAGAAAACGGCTCACTTATCGGGAATATGTTTATGCTGTTTAAAGTGGCCTGCCTGAGTAAACAGCCTATTACATGAGGTTTAGTGCGGCCGGGCAAGTCTTCTAAATCGAGCCTTCGCTAGGTCAAGGACACGGGACATAAACGTTAGGAACCAAAAAGGACACTCTCTCAACAACCCTAAAGAATCATGAAGGTGAAAGGACCTATACATTGATTCCCTACAGCTCTTATTGGCGCTTTCACCTTAATGATTCTTTAGTTACTTTATTACAGTCTTGCCTGTAGGCTACCACCCCTTCATTTATAGGCTATCATACCTGGGGCTGTTTATCACCCTGCCCTTATATACAAACGCGACTTATATACATATATTGTATGCATGTCTCTATGTCCTAACAGTTTATGGGGGTTTTGTTGGGCCCAACTATTTACATGTCTTTGGGGAGGCCCACTTTCGGTCTTATATGCTATTTTTTACTTGGCAAATTATATGGCTTTCAAATTTTGATTTTACTATAACATATTGCATATTGACGTCTGCCTTGTTATGTCAGCGTTGTATAAACGGAGTCAGCCCCATTTATTGTCTACTTATATTATAGTCTTTATTGACTTTCCTATGGATTAATCCCAGGGATGTGGTTGTGCTGTTTTTGTTTTGTATTGTTTTTACATGTTTTTAATCATTTTTGGGTGTTTCTGTATGTCACCGAGTTAATAAATTTACACCTTTTTGCAAAATATATTTTTTTCTGGAGTGCACCATTTCCATGCATCGACCTTTTTCTTTTTTTTTTCTGGTACATTTGTTGTAATAGAGGCAGGCTTAGATGGAATTATTTCAACTATAGAATGTTCCTTTGAAAAAAACAACAATGCTTTTTAACCGTCATAAATCTAGTAAATCTGTTGGCATCCCTAACGGTGTTGAAAAGATCAAAATTGCAGGTGGGAACGTAATTTAAACGTTTAGCAAGGATATCAAAACGTTCAGATGATAGAATGGTAGGAGTTAGAACAATGAAGCTCTGTAAATTCTCATTCAGTGGTAATATTTCCGTTTTCTCCCCTTCCTGGGATATCTTCTCCAATTGTCTTTCTCTTGCTTGCCTACCCACTACTTCTACTGCGTTTTTTGATTGTGAAAGAAGCTGTGTTTGCCTGTTATCTGATCCTGAGCAAGAAGTGTCTGATTCTCCATCAGAAAAAATGTAATTGTGGGAAGAAATGGATAAAGACTTGCATGAATCATCTCTCCGCCAAAATGTGCGTTTTTTAATAATGGGTTTTGGAGTATTTTCTCTGCGCTTGTTATTCCATGTACCGTATATATTTTGCTATTTTTATAATAATAGGCGTCCCTATTGAACTTGGATTTTTTTGCTTTAATTATCATATGCTCCACAGAACTCAAGTGGTCAGACATCTTTTTGGAAAGATTGTCATATTCTGGAGAATTTGCTAAGGTCATTTTTTATTTTATCAATGTCAGTTTTAAATGGTTCAGCCGGATTTAATCATAAGAAATTATTAAGCCCATGAGAAGAGAATGGCGTTCCATTCCTGCGAAAAACTGTGGAAGATAGATATGTTGGTAGCTTTTCATCCGTAAACCCCTGGGGGTCATTTCTTTTACACATATCTTTTTAATGTGTTATGGTCCCACCTGGTACGGGGTGGCTGACAGTTCCATTATTAGCCAAAGATTATTGGATAGAGCCGGGGTGGGCAATTAATTTTACCGAGGGGCCACATGAGAGACCGTGACTGTTGTGGAGGGCAGAACCAATAGGCTAAAATTAATTCTGCTCAATATTAATATCGATATAATTATTATATACGATAATTTTACTAATATTAATTGTTTCACTTAATATTGATCAGAATGAAGTATGATGACATCCCCTATAAATCGTTTGAACCCAAGAACAGCCCCTTCTGTATATCGTATGAGACCCCCAACAGCCCCTTATATGCAGCATGAGCCCCACACAGCCTCCCCCATATGCGGTATCAGCCCCACACAGCCTCCCTGTATACACTGCATGTCACCCCCATAGCCTCCCCATGTGCAGCATGTCACCCCCATATGCAGCACCATGTCACCCCCATATGCAGCTCCATGTGCACCTTGTCACCCCCATGTGCAGCACCATGTCACCCCCCATGTGCAGCACCATGTCACCCCCCATGTGCAGCACCATGTCACCCCCCATGTGCAGCACCATGTCACCCCTCATGTGCAGCACCATGTCACCACCCGTGTGCAGCACCATGTCACCCCCCGTGTGCAGCACCATGTCACCCCCCGTGTGCAGCACCATGTCACCCCCATGTGCAAAACCATGTCATCCCCCATGAGCAGCACCATGTCACCCGCCATGTGCAGTACCATGTCACCCCTCATGTGCTGCACCAAGTCACCCCGATAGCCTCCCCATGCCCACCCAAACATCATATACACATGAAAACAAAAAAGAACACCACATAGGCTACGTTCACATTTGCGTTGTTGGGCGCAGCGTCGTCGACGCATACGTCATGCGCCCCTATCTTTAACATGGGGGGCGCATGGACATGCGCCGGTATGCGTTGTACTGCGTTTTATGACGCATGCGTCATATAGACGCACAAGACAGGGCGCAGAGGATGCTACTTGTAGCGTTTTCCCTGCGCCGATATTCGTGATCTGTAGGATCTTAGGACAACGCATGTGTCGCAAAACGCTGCGTTGTGTAAATGCGTTGTTGGTTGCGTCGCCGACGCTGCGCCCAACAACGCAAATGTGAACATAGCCATACTCATCTCGGTCCCGTACTACGGCGCTCTGCTTCTCTCTCTGCCTCCGATGCGCTGACTCTCCGGAATACACAGCTGACGCGATGAAATGATGTCATCGCATCAGATGTTTCACATGCTGATTGGTGGAGGAAGTGGCCGGAGGCCCCTCCTCCACCAAAGGAGTCAGCGGTGCAGTGCAGATGGAGACAGCAGGCGGGCACAGTGTGGCCCGTGGACCTCTGGTTGCCAGCCCCACTTTGCCCAGGTCTGGGATAGAGGCTATAAAAGCAAACATGTTAAATATGCTTGCAGACAGGTTGCTGGCCTATCACGCTCTAGATCACTACAAGAGAACTGGTAATTATGCTTTTGAATCTACAACGCCAGTTACATTTTCAACATCTTACAGCACTCAATATACAGATATAAAAAAATCATCCTTAAATATCTCCCCATTGTGAACCAAGACAATACCTTACGAACCATTATTAAAGGGGGCTGCAGATGTGTAGCCAAAAGGGGTTGTACAATAGGCAATATGCTATTTCCCAGCCAATCACGCCTACCTCGATCTGCCCTGTCTGTGAAAAGGTGTTACAGATGCTGTGGGAACAGATGCACTATGGTAATTATGCCGTAAACAAAAAATTATCCTTTTTTCAAGACAGAATAAGAAACATTACATCAAGTCACTCATTAATTGACAATCGGATCATATAGTCTATTGCATTGAATGTCGAGTTATAACCTACGGTATGTGGCAAAATTTACACCACTAGAAAACTTGGTACACACAGGGAATATTATTGGGAACAATCGGGGCTATTCAGGAGCAGCAAAACATGTTTATAGCCATGCATAAAAGTGATCTAACTTTTCCTCTTTTGGCATTGAAAAAGTAACCTGTCCTGTCAGGGGTGGCAACTGGCAGAAGCAATAGGTGCTATGTGTACTGGATCCTGACACTGGACACTACATATCCCAATGGGATGATTTATAAAAACAGCTTATTTTACAGTTATTAAACTTCAATTTTCCTTTTTCTAAATATATGAATCCGGTGTCACGCAGGTACCACTTGCTGCTTTTAACTACATTAGCATGAACAAGCAAAATGTTGCCTTGTTTTTCCGCACTTAGGTTTGGGGGCGGGGATGGTTGTGCTGAAAAACTATCTACAACCCCTGGCAAAAAAGTAACCATTACTGACTACCACATTTTTTGTTCTTGATTTCTTAAAGCCAGAAAGTTGCCATTTGAAACGACTTTAGTTTTGTGCCATGTCTGTGATCTGATTTTTTTCTACTAAATTAAACAACTGAATGAACATCCTCCAAGGCCGGTGATTCCATAATTTTTCCCAGGGGTTGTACTAATTTCCCCAAGTCCTTCGAGCTGAAATCAACAGCAGGTACGGCACCCGCCAGAGGCTATTTTCACTGCAATGGATTCTCGCACATGCGCAGCGACCCCCCTTTCCTTTAGGGCACATGCACACGCTGCGGATTACTCTGCAGATTTTTCCGGACTGATTTAGGTAAATCCGCAGGTAAACCGCACTGCGGATTTTCTGTAGAATTACCAAAATTTTTTTGCAGATTTTGTGCGGATTCCACCTGCAGATTCCTATTATGGAGCACGTGTAAACCGCTGCGCACAAAGAATTGACCTGCTGCGGAATAAACAACGCTATGTTTCAGCATGTGCACTGCGGGTTTTGTTTCCATAGGTTTACATGGTAAACTCAGGGAAAGGTGCTGCGAATCCGCAGAAGCCAATCTGCTGATGTGGTATGATCAGAACATGTCCCTGTACTGTCAGACACAGCCATTACACAGTACACAGCAGGGGAACATTTATTAGATTTATCTCAGTCAGAACGGGAACATTTTATGAAAACATCCAATTATGGAACTTACTATTCTTCCAAGCTCTATTAATTGAAATGAGCTTTTGCTCATGGGAAAATCCCTTTTAATGGCATTTTTGATTTTACACCAAATTAATGAACCATACATGCCATTTTGAAGAATTTGGCACAAAAATAGTAAGCAAATATCACAAAGTAAATAAAGATTAGCGAATTCAATAAACCACAGATGATTAGTTGGGCTCCGCGTCTTTATACATATCTGTACTGTATTTAGGATTGAGTTGCTGTCACCCAATGCTGACTCCAGCAGACTATTTTGGCTGAGTTCCCAAAGTATGCCATAATGCTGTTTTTTACACCAACTGATAGGAATGATTTTTGTGCATAAGTAGAACTAAAAAATAATGATCTAGCTTCTATTCCTTACTTTGTCGGTAATAATAGTGCAATACAGTCAAACACTAGAAAACTTTCAGACTCCATTAAATTCTATGTGGTCCATTGGAGACTGTTTTGATCCATCCCAGCCGTCATTATAAACAGCAGCCAGGAGATGTTACAGTGAGGAGAGCCTTATATAGATGTAATCAGCAAAATAATGTTCAAATGTGAGTTTATAACAAGGCAGGATTTACGTAGTGACAAACGCAATGCTTTGTATTGTATCTACATTGTGCCTTATACCCGAATAGCCACAAAACGGGATTTGGGCATGTGTGCCGACTGGGCCATTGTCTATAATAATTCAGACGGAGGCACTGTGTGCTTTGTTGTGCATTATTTTCAGCTGCATTACACCTATTGGTGGCGGGTACAAGACACAGGCAATTGCTGCTCTCCTACTGTAATAGGTGTATATGCCAAAAAATGAGCACGACAAAGCACACAGTGCCTCAGTCTATCATTTTACTCAATGGCCCAGTCGGCGCAAACGCACAAATCCAGTTCGCAGAGGTCCGGACACGAGCCCCAACAGAGCCACTGAACATAGTAGCAAACACTATAGGAATAAAGCCTAAGGCTCGTACGACCAAAGATCTCTGGATGCCGTTGCTACATTGCAGCAAGTAAACAGAGTCGCATTTCATCTCACAAGGTATCATGACAAGCAAGTTGCAAAAAGTCAGAACCAGTTGGATTTTTTGCGCCTTGCTGGTCAGAATGTAACTCTATTCACTTGTACTATACTGCATATAGCAGCCAAATAAAACGGCCACACATTGTGTGTTGTGACAGAAGTCGTAGCCCCAGCTTTATAACGTCCTCATATCCTTGCTTATTTTTTTTTTATAAATATTTTTACTACATTTATTGGTACAAAAGCATATCATACAGAAGTTAACTATTTAACTAGTTAATTGAGAAACAAATAAAGTAACAATCAATATGCCCGCAGATCTTTTGTCACTTTTGCAAAAAAAAAAAAATTGGCACTTCCATGTTTTGCATAGAAATGCTTCACTTGGCTATTTCTGTACTTTCCCCAGCTTTGTATAGGTCAGTCCACCGCACATTAATGGTGTTGTGCAGAAATAGAAAAGTGGCTACTTTCTTCTACAAATAGCAACACATGTGGCCGCAGGTTGAGTAGTATTGCAGCTTAGGCCCATTTACTACAATTGTGCAGACACTAGATAAATCCCATGGACAAGTGAGGTGGTGTTGGAGGAAGAAAGCAGCCATGTTTCTATATTTGTGTAATCTTAAGAATAATAGTATTGGTAGTTGCCAGCGTTCTCCTGTTCGTGTAACTTACCTGCAGTATATCTCGGTGTCTCTGCAATGTGTGCATTAAGGCTGCATTTATCGACGTCACTCCAGCTGTACTGCTATACTCAGCCATTTTATCATTCACCCCAGTAAGCTGAAATAAGAAGATATGAAAAGTTTTTTTTATGAACAGAAAATCAGCTCCAAAAACACTAAACATGAACTTATCTACCCCATGTCTGCAACCTGGACTTTCGATCTACTATTGCATTACATTCTCCTGCTCCTTTATACAGCCATACAATAAAACTCACAAATACCCATTAGCTGCTGTCCAGTTTAACCTCATTAACCACATACAGTAAAGATCTGTCATGGTCCCAGGTGAAGTATGGAGTGGGCTCAGGAACCATGCCCAGCAAACATGTGCCTGTAACAGCAGTGGCAAGAGCCAGCTCCTCTTAAAGGGAACCTGTCAGCAGGATTGTGCACGGTAACCTACAGACAGTGTCAGGTTGGCGTTGTTATACTGATTAAAATGATACCCACCACAGGCCACCCCGGGGCACAGGCATATCATTAACGCACAATTACAAATAAAGATTAAACAACAACCAGGTATCATTGTAATCAGTATAATGGCGCCAACCTGACACTGTCTGTAGGTTACTATGCACAATCCTGCTGACAGGTTCCCTTTAACCATTAGGGTATGTGCACACGTCAGGATTTCTTGCAGAAATTTCCTGAAGAAAACCGGAAATTTTCTGCAAGAAATCCGCATTTTTTTTTTTTGCGTTTTTTTTAGCATTTTGCAAGCGTAATTAGCTTGCAGAATGCTAAAGTTTTCCAAGCGATCTGTAGCATCGCTTGGAAAACTGACTGACAGGTTGGTCACACTTGTCAAACAGTGTTTGACAAGTGTGACCAACTTTTTACTATAGATGCTGCCTATGCAGCATCAATAGTAAAAGATAGAATGTTTAAAAATAATTAAAAAAAAGAAAAAGGTTATACTCACCCTGCAGACAGCCGATCTCCTCAGCGGCGTCTATTCCTATGGATGGTGTGTGTGTGCAGGACCTTCGATGACGTGAGCGGTCGCGTGAGCGGTCGCAGGACCGCGGCGTCATCGCAGGTCCTTCACACAGACCATCTATAGGAACAGAAGCGGCAGCATGCACCGCTGAGAGGCGGGAAGACACCGGGGCCATCAGAGGGTAAGTATATGACTTTTTTATTTTAATTCTTTTTTTTTTTTACTAATTATATGGTGCCCAGTCCGTGGAGGAGAGTCTCCTCTCCACCACCCTGGGTACCAACCGCACATAATCTGCTTACTTCCCGCATGGTGTGCACAGCCCCATGCGGAAAGTAAGCAGATCAATGCACTCCTAGGTGTGCGGAATCCCCGCAATTCCGCATTTTTAATGAACATGTTGCTTTTTTTTCCGCAATGCGATTTTTTCGCGGGAAAAAAAGCAACATTTGCACTAGAAATGCGGAATACACTGTAATTAATAGGAGGCATATGTAAGCATTTTTTTCGCGTTTTTATAGCGAAAAAACGCGGAAAAAAACGCGAAAAATACTGAACGCGTGCACATGGCCTTAATGACAGTGGCACTTGAATGGCCCACTTGCCAATAAGCCCATCCATAAATTATATAGCGTTAACAAAATATAACATTATTTATATCGTAAGTTAAAAGCAGAATAAAATATAAGAATCAAAATGGCAGAATTGCAGATTTTTGGTGGCTTCACTCTCTACAAAAAAATGCAATAAACAGCCAACGAAGCATCATATATACTGCAAAATAGTATCAATAAAACCATGCAAATAAAGACCTTCCACAACCCATTTGACAGAAAAATAAAACAAAAAGTCTCAGAAAATGGCAACATGTTTTTTAACCAAGTCCTAACTTTCTTTGACTACTAAAAAACTACAGAAGTTTGGAACTGCCAGAATTGTTCTGACTTGAATCATATTGTTGTGCCATTTTTACTGCACTGTGAAAGCCATAAAAACAAAAGCCAAAAAACATCTGCGGAATTGAGAGGTTTTTTGTTTTTTTTTCACCATTTTGCAGCACTTGGAATTTTTCCTGTTTTTCAGGGTATTATATAGTAAAGTGCATAGAGTCATTCAAGACTACAACTCAGCTCACAAAAAAAACCAAGCCCTCATAGGGCAAAGACAGAAAAGCACCCAGTCATGAAGGGGTTAGCAGGCATTTGAAAAGGAATGGCCAAACCTCCTTTGGAATAGCCCTATAAATCAACCAGCAACCCCGATAAGTGGCAAGTGGATTTTCTGTGCAATGTCCTGAAACTTATGTAATCTCCTTATGCCTAGGCTACCATCTTCATCACTTAAAGGGAATCTATCAGCAGGTTTTCGCTCTCTAATCGGAGAACAGTATGAGGTAGGGGTAGAGACTCTGATTCGAGTGATGTGCCATTTACTGAACTGCTCGATGTAGTTTTGATAAAATCCCTGTTTTCTCTGCTGTAGATGTAGCAGTGCTCAGAATGCTGAGCTGTGTGTAACCCCGCCAACACCCCTGTCAGGTTTCTGTGTACACTGTATATTGTCAGCAAGCTGCTGGTTATTTTGGGAGCGGGGCTACACAGATTAGTCTGACTGCAAGTGACA
Organism: Ranitomeya imitator; assembly: GCF_032444005.1. Classification (NCBI taxonomy): domain Eukaryota; kingdom Metazoa; phylum Chordata; class Amphibia; order Anura; family Dendrobatidae; genus Ranitomeya; species Ranitomeya imitator. The sequence goes on from NC_091284.1 coordinate 93,809,470, forward strand.
CCTAGTCCAGCAGTGATAATTTCCTGATGTTAAAACATTAATTGTATTGAAACTACAACAAGCTGTGAGCAATTGACATCCCTGGATTCAGGCTCTCTGCCCCTACGGTCTTCTGCTTGACAGAGCAAAGTGTCTCCTGTCTTGGCATGAGACTACAGCGATCGCTATACGTTTGATGAATAAACAGAACAGGCAAGTTGTGCATTAAAATACCTTTGTCAGGAGCTGTTCAATTTCAACGGCCATGGTCTCAAACATATGATCCTGATTTGAGCCATTTAGGAGTGGAGTCGTATCAGAACTGTGGATTTAAAAAAAAAAAAAATACAAAAGCAAATAAAATCACATTTTCACCCATAAATTAATAATAATTTTCAGAAAGGCTGAGACAAATAAAACAACATTGTGAGAGTGATTTGTGAGTTTTTAACTGGTGTAAAAAACTTTGAAAACTTGTAAAATGTTTGCACAATGTCGTTGTGCAAAAATGTTGTGACTTTTGGGGTTTTTTGACGTTTAAAGCAACACCGCAGAGGTGGAGAGAATCCAGGAAAGGATGGAGCGCGGCTATGCCTACCCATTAAACTGAGCAAATATGCCTGCATTCTTTTGTTTTGTTTTTTTACACAAGCCACCAAAATCGTTGTGTGCCTGTTAATGTATTTGGCGCATCATACTCCAGTGAGCGCCTTAATCGGCCCTTTAACTATGAAAGGGGATCCATTTACATTTCATCCTATCACACTGTCTGACTGACTGACCTCCGAAGATGACGGGGAAAAAACGGTCGGGCATTGAAAACACATTTAAGTTCATGTCTATGGGGAAGTTGGGAATGATAGTTGTTGAACTGACTAACCAGGGCTGTGGAGTCGGTAAGCCAAACCTCAGACTCCTCAATTTCCATGACATGGACTCCAACTCTGCCAAAATGGTCTCCGACTCCACAACCCTGTGACTAACCTACGAATGTGCACAGGATATCTCCCCATTCAAGGCCAGCTTAAATACTATAGGCTCTGTGTGGTCAAGCCAGGAAAGCTTTTCAAGCGTTTAAGACATACAGTAATATAGGAACAGGCTTTTTGCAAAGCAATAGCATCAGGAATTTTGTGAAAATTGCCAGTAAGTGATAGTCCTGAATGAAATAAAATTAAAAAAAATTACATTATGCTAAATAAACTTATGAATAAATAACCGGTAAATGATGTCATAGTGTATATAGGGAATTGATAAGCCTTAGACTGATTCATTTAAAATGCAGGTTAATGCAAGTAATGTTAATAACCTGTGGAATTCCGGGAGCTCTTCCATGCTCAGAGTAAATATTCCAAAATAAGCAGCAAAGTTCATTCAGATTTTGTCTTACAGACATGACATGTCAGAATTGATTTTATGTATATAGTGGTCAGCAATGAACAGTGGGAGAAGAGAAAAAAAATGAATGCAAATAATGAAAAGCCAAATCACGTCTCCTCCTAGTACTGGCAGCTGTAAAAAAACAAAACAAAACAAAAAAACAGGGATTTTTGTGTACTCACCGTAAAATCCTTTTCTCCGAGCCACTCACTGGGGTACACAGGACCGTGGGTGTATGCTGCTGCCACTAGGAGGCTGACACTAAGTAGATACAAAAAAGAGTTAGCTCCTCCTCTGCAGTATATACCACCCACTGGCTCCAGACAGAACCAGTTTAGTGACCAAGCAGTAGGAGAGTAGAATCCTCAAGAATAGGTACAACATGCAGGTACAACCTGTTAAATTAGAAAGCAATAAAATTCATCAGGCCAACAGGGTGGGTGCTGTGTCCCCCAAGGTGTGGCTCGGAGAAAAGGATTTTATGGTGAGTACACAAAAATCCCTGTTTTTCCTTCGCCACATTGGGGGACACAGGACCGTGGGACGTCCCAAAGCAGTCCCTGGGTGGGAAATAACATCATAACAGAATAAACTCCCGGCATCCGCTGTCTAAAGACGCGCTACCACTGCCTGCAAAATCCATCTACCCAGGCCCGCATCTGCTGGTGCCTGAGTATGGACATTGTAATGCTTTGAGAGAACGTGCAGGCTAGCCCAGGTCACCACCTTACAGACCACAGATGCTTGATGCTGAATGGCCCTTGAAGCACCTACCGACCGAGTGGAGTGTGCCTTGATAACGGCTGGAATAGGCTTGCCGCTGTACGCGTTAAGCTTCTTGAATAGACGACCGAAACCATCTGGCTACTGTCGACTAAGAAGCGGTCGATCCCTTCCGGTGCCCCTCCGGGAGAATGAACAGGGCGTACGTCTGGTGAAAAGGCGCCGTCCTAGACACGTACCTAGTGAGAGCTCTTACAAAGAACTTAAGAGTGAAAAGATTTCTCCACACGGTGCACTGATGCTGGGCAAAACGAGGGTAGGACAATCTCCTCATTAAGGAGAACAACGACACCACTTTAGGAAGGAAGGACGGAGATGGCCTGAGGACCACCTTGTTTCTGTGAAAAGACAGAAAAGGAGCTCGGCAGGAGGGAGCAGCTAGCTCCGAGGCCCTTCTGATTGACGTTACTGCGACTAGGAAGGCAACCTTCCATAAGAGATAGGAGAGAAGGAGACAACCCTGTAACAGTTCGAAGGTAGATTCCTATAGGAAACCTAGGACCAAGTTAAGGCCCCAGGCGTCTAAGGGCGTTCTGTAGGGAGGTACCACATGAGAGACTCCCAGAAGAAAATTCTCTCTCACGGCTTGGAAGAGACTTTACACTGAAACAATACGGACAAGGAAGACCTGCCCTTTGAGGGAGCTCGGTGCTAGGCCCAAGTCCAGACCAGACGGAAGGCTTTGAAAAAATGAAATGGAGGAAAAAAAAAAAAAACAGATCGACCTCAGCCTCTACATCAATCAAATAAGGCTTTCAGGTCCGGTGATAGATGCGTACCGACACCTGCTTCTGAGCATTAACCATGGTGGAAACTACCTCATGGGAGAAGCCAGCTACAGGTAGAACCCAGGATTCAATGGCCAAGGGGCCCCGAGTTATGGTGGTCAAATGGGCCTTGGAAAGGCAGGTCCGCTCGATCTGGTAGACGCCAAGGGACGTCTGTGACTAGTTGCACTCATTTTGCGTACCAAAATTACCACGGAGGGACGAGCGCTTCAACCCGATGGTTGTCGGGTCCCAGGATCGGGCCACAAACACGAGCATCTTGGCATTCAACCAGGACGCTATTAGGTCCACGGCCGGAGTCCTCTAGTGAAGACAGGCCAACTGGAAAATCTCCAGATGGAGGGACCACAGTCCCGAGACCAGGCTTTGACGGCTGAGGAAGTCCGCAGCCCAGTTTTCTATACTCGGGAGTAAACAGTCGTGCGAGTGTTTCCTATTGGCCCAGCGAAGGGTATGTGCCACCTCGCGCATTGCCGCTTTGCTGCGAATGCACCATCTGTAAGCCATGGCTGTGGCAATGTCTGATTGAATTCGGATGGGACAGCCTGTCAGGAGTCGATGGAACAGCCGCAGGAACAGGCGGATCGCTCGGATCTCCAGGACATCGATGGGAAGACTCATGAGGAGACCAATTCCCCTGGGTAGAGAAATGACAAGGGAGAAGATGCTGCTGTCATATGCGTCCAGAAGCGCATGTTGCCCCTCATACCATGGCAGATGGGACTAAGAGATGGTTGGCAAAGTGCTCGGGGCCCCTTCTTGAAGGGCTAGCAAGACGATCAAGCCGAAGGGCAAGGCTGAGATGAAAATGTTCTTCAAGAATGCGCAAGCACAGGAACCCTTGGAGAGGGGAGACTCCATCTTCAAAGGCCGTACTCTGATAAAATTGTTCAGATGCTTTAGGTCCAGGATGGCCCTGGCTGTAGCACCGTGTTTTCGGACGCCAAACAGATTCAAATAGAAACCCCTGAAGTTGTCGTTTCCCGGAACCGGGGTAATGACCCCGTCTTGCGGAAGTGACTCGGGATGGGAAATGCTGGTCCTGAATCGAGACAAAGGAATCTCTGGTGGGGAGGAAAAAATCGGGATATATAGGTAAGCATCTTGGATGTCGATGAATGCCAAAAAACACTCCTTCCATAGAAGTGAAGTGAAACGCAGAGATTCTATGTGAAAATGACGACCATTGACAAACTTGTTGAGAAGTTTGAGGTCTTGAAAACAACGGATAGGAGATAGGAGTAGGCTACCGCCCACCCTGCCGGTGACGACGCCAGGAGTCAGAGGCAGAAAATCTCTTGAGACCTAGATCCCGACTGTTTAGGGCGAGATTACCATTGTCGACTAGATCTGTATGAGACTACAGAACCTCTGTCCATGTGCGGGGAGCGCCCAGACCCAGGAGAGGTAGTGGTGGTGGATCAACCCGGGATGGAGCAAAGGGATCGGAAATGGAATGGTTGATGTCTCCGAAAGGGACACCTAAGCCTCTGCTGGGGAAGAAATATACTCTTTCCTCCCGTGGCATCAGAAAAAAGCTGATCCATCTTCTCTCCAAATAGGCAACCGCTCTGGAAAGGCCGAGGATATAAAGTGCTTCCACACTCTGAGCGTAATGCTCTGCCGATCGTGACTGCATTCGCTGTCGATCGAGTAGAACAACCAGCTGCGTCCAAGATGCGTGTACCGGGTTATCTCTAGCCTAAGAAATTTGAGCGGCAAGATGTACTGCTTCAGAGGGGCTAATTGCCGCTCTGAATGGATTTTACCAGGGTATCTGCCCAGAAGACTATCGCCTTAGTGATGCTGCGGCGGATGGAGGACAGAGGGCCGAGCCGGACGCCTCAAATAACAGAACGAGCCAGATGTTCTATCTGATGGGCTGTGAGATTTTTAAAAGATGGCCCAACCGGTACAGATAATAGGACCTTGGATGCTAGGCGAGACACTGGCGGGTCTGCAACAGGGAATTCAGCCCAGTCCTTCTCGGCACAGGAAAAAAAGGATATTTCGCTTCAAGAGACTTTTGTCCTGTGAAGTGTTTTTCCAATCGCTCCCTGTAACGATTGAGTGTGGCCGTAAATTGAGGGTGGACTGCAAAGGACTAATTGGGGCGTTTAGTCCTGTTAAAGGACACGGCTTGATCTGGAACGGAATGAGATTTCACTTCAATGTTTAATGTCAGATTGACCACCTCAATCAGCACATCCGCCATTTTTACGGAACGCTTCACGAATTTGCGAGTCCTCCTTGCGCAGGGGCCATGCTAATCCTCCGTATCGTTACAATTATAGTATATGTGCTGCCGAAGCGAGCACCTGGAACTGGCGAATCCAAGTCGCCGTCCGATTCGTACTCAGAATCGAGGTCGTTACTGACTCCTGGAGAGGGAGAGCAAGAAGCAGAACTTGTGGACAAGAATGCACGAGAATGCTCTGGGGACGTGCTGCGGATCCTTTTCCTAGACACCTGTAGGGCTCTAGAGTGCTCTCGGCCCCTGCTGACTGACTGCTCCCGTATGGGAGAGGATCCATTTATGCAGACCTGCGTCTACTCCGATCCCGGGAGGGATCATGGAGGGACTCAATCGCTTTGGCCAGAGAAGCCAAGGATTGTGACAGTGACGAAGCCCACTCAGTGGGACTAGGTACACCGGGATCAGCGGCGGCGGCGGGCTTCTGGGGGTCCTTTGGGGTCACAGCTGATCGTGTGTCCCCTGCTGTAAGTTGGGACATTGTACCCTTCTAAGTGTACCCTTTAAAAATGTAGGGAATTCTTCAGTGAAAAGGGTTACAGCAGGGAGGAGGAGGGTGGTCTAACGCAGCGCTCCCTTACCCAGATCCTGTGTCCCCAGGTCCTTCTGCGTGGCACTGTAGCTGCTGAGCCTCCCCAGAGTGTGCTGACGCTGCGGCTGAGATGGTCCCAACAAATTGCCTCAGAGACCACTGCCGGAAGTGTCCGGAGGGTCCGTGGGAGGAAGGGAGATCCGCCAAGATTAGAAGAGGCGCTTCTCGTCCCGTACGAGAAGCGCAAAAGTGGGCGGAGCCGCTGGGAAGCGTCATAGCGGGGCGGAGTTACAGAATGCGGCCTAGCAGAGAACCGGAAGGGCCAAGGAGCGCCGCCGTCGCCAGGAGTAGCAACCCTCTATCCAGCGCCACCACAGACCGCCTGCCCAGAGCCCTCCAGCCCCGGCACTTACCTGCAGAAGCTGCCGGGTGGCAGATAAGCCAGCGATTTGCGGCGGGTACATGTCCTCCTGCCACCACTGCTGGTCTTGGACGGTGCAGGGAAAAAGGAATCATGCTCGATTGACCATCCCTTTAATGGGGAGGTGGAGAGGGACCGCCCGCCTCCTTGTACCATCCGCTTTAACAGTGGTGGTGCAGTGGGGGCTGCTCAGACGCCACGAGGTGGGCCTCTGTACATCCAAAGGGTTAATCCCCTAGGATGGGACAGGGCTATTGTCCGGCATTGGGCCTGGCTGTGGAAGAGGGTACGTGGAGGCGATATTCCATGTGCTCGTCCGTAAGATGTGGGGGGATCGGTGCCCTTGATGGGACCCGTTGCCCCGGAAAAAAAAAAAAAAAAAAAAAATCAGCCCAGGCGTGGCATCCCACGTCACAGGAGAGGATACGGAGAGGCGACACTCTCCGTGCTCGCCTGTTGATGGTTCGAGGAGATCAAAACCTTGAAAGGAACAGTCGCCCCATTCGTCTGTAGTAAAAATCAGCAAAACGACGAAAAAAACTTTAGGTCTGAAGACCAGACCAGTGTGCCTCCCACGGACACTAAGCAAAAACTGGTTCTGTCTGTAGCCAGTGGGTGGTGTATACTGCAGAGGAGGAGCTAACTCTTTTTTGCATCCATTTAGTGTCCTCCTAGTGGCAGCATCATACACCCACGGTCCTGTGTCCCCCAATGAGGCGAAGGAGAAAAATCACAGAAGCTCAAAAATATCAGCTGTGTAAATGTTGCCACTAGTGTAAATGTTGCAAGTATTGGATTAAAGGGCTATTTCCATCTACAAGATCCTATCCCAATATGTAGTAGGTGTCGTCAAAATAATAATAATAATAAATATGATGTAGTATAGTTCTTCTGATTTGCTATGTCGCTTACCCCATGTGCAGGGTATTGCAGTAGCTTAGGTATCGCTCTGCGCACATCTGAGCAAGAGCGAGCTGCCAAATTTCATGGTCATTCTTACAGCCACCATTCACAATGCTGTGAGCGATGACCTTAGCTGCTCCGTGCACCACCTCTATGACTGAAAGCTCCCAAGACAAAATTTTCTGCTGGCTATGTTTTCAGTAAGGTGGCCGTATAGAAATGTAACACTATTAAACGCCTTTTTAGATGCAGACTAACGATCAGATCTAATTTGATGCAGGTGTTAGTTTTTGGAATGAAAATTTACAGGGCGATTCCATAATTTTTCCCTCATAATTGAGTGACTTCATAATTTTTACCCTATGCTTGGTACTGACTACCACATTTTTTGTTCTTGATTTCTTTTAGTGTTTCTTAAAGCCAGAAAGTTGCCATTTGAAATTACTTTGTTTTTGTGCCATGTGTGTAATCTGCTTTTTTTTTACAAAATTAAACAACTGAATAAACATCCTCCAAAACTGGTGATTACATAATTTTTGCCAGGGGTTGTAGATCACAGACTGAACAAGGGTCAACAGTGTGATGCAGCAGCAAAACAGGCAAACACAGTTCTAGGATGTATTAAGAGAAGCATAGTGTCTAGATCACGTGAAGTAATTATTACCCTCTACTCCTTTTACAGGCCGCATCTGGAATACTGTGTCCAGTTCTGGGCACAACATTTTAACAAAAAGACACTGAAAAACTGGAGCAAGTTCAGAGAAGAGCTACGAGGATGGTGAGCGGACTGCAAAGTATGTCCTACGAGGAGTGATTAAAGGATCTGGGAATGTTTAGCTTGCAATAAAGAAGGCTAAGAGGAGACATAATAGCAGTCTACAAATATCTGAAATGATGTCACAGTGTAGTAGAGGGATCATACTTATTCTCATTTGCACATGGAAACACGAGAAGCAATGGAATGAAACTGAAAGGGAGAAGATATAGATTAGATATTAGAAAAAACTTTCTGAGAGTGAGGGTGATCAATAAGGGGAACAGGCTGCCACGAGAGGTGGTGAGTTCTCCGTCACTGGAAGTCTTCAAACAGAGGCTGGACAGACATCTGTCTGAGATAGTTTACTGAATCCTGCATTGAGCAGGGGGTTGGAAACGATGACCCTTGAGGTCCCTTCCAACTCTAACTCTATGGTTCTATGACAGTTCTTGGAACATTTTCTAGGACTTTTTTCAACTATTCAGATCAACAATAATCTTTATTTTTATATAGCTCTAACATATTCCACAGCGCTTTACAATTTGAACACATTACCATCAATGTCCCGGATGGGGCTCTCAATCTAAATTCCCTATCACTATGTCTTTGGAATATGGGAAGAAACCAGAGTACCCAGAGGAAACCCACGCAAACACGGGGAGAACATACAAACTCCTTGCAGATGTTGTCATTGGTGGGATTTGAACCCAGGACTCCAGCGCTGCAAGGCTTTATTATTGTAGTTTCCTCGCAGTTATTACAAAGGTTCAGAAAACAACCTGTGATGAGAATTACCCATTAAAATTTTAACATGAACGTAAACAGTAATAGGAAAAATTGACCCAAAGAACAGAAAAACAAATTCATTAATAAAAAAAATCAGGTAGTACCTATACCTGTCGCGTCTTCCCTCTCTCGAGTTACTATGGGAGTAGCTTGTACACAGTTTGCTAAAGGAAACTAATTTGAGATCTAGTTCATTTTCCAGTTGTCTGGCCTGCTTCCTCAGATCTGTGAATTGAAAAAAGTACACAAAGTTACGTCACATACAAAAACTTCTGTTCCTTTTATTTTTTTTTTTAATCCGGCATACGGTTTCAGGGATAGATTTTTATTTAGCGCTACTTTTTATGGTGTTCACAAAAGGATGTGTCTCACAGCACCATTAACCCCTTCACCCCAAAGCCTGTTTTCACCTAAGTGACAGGGCCAATTTTTACAATTCTGACCACTGTCACTTTATGAGGTCATAACTCTGAAACGCTTCAACGGATCCTGGTGATTCTGACACTGTTTTCTCGTGACATATTGTACTTCATGATAGTGGTAAAACTTCTTCGATATGACTTGCATTTATTTGTGGAAAAAAACAAAAATTTGTCGGAAATTATGAAAATTTAGCAATTTTTAAACTCTTAGTTTTTATGACCTTAAATTAGAGAGTTATATCACATAATATAGTTAATAAACAACATTTCCCACATGTCTGCTTTACATCAGCACAATTTTGGAAACATAATTTTTTTTTGTTAGGACGTTATAAGGGTTAAAAGTTGACCAGCGATTTCTCGTTTTTGCAACAAAATTTGCAAAACCATTTTTTTACGGACCACCTCACACTTGAAGTGACTTTGAGGGGTCTATATGACAGAAAATGCCCAAAAGTGACACCATTCTAAAAACTGCACCCCTCAAGGTACTCAAAACCACATTCAAAAAGTTTATTAACCCTTCAGGTGCTTCACAGGAATTTTTTGAATGTTTAAAAAAATTGAACATTTAACTTTTTTTTCACAAAATTTTTACTTCAGGTCCAATTTGTTTCATTTTACCAAGGGTAACAGGAGAAATTGGACCACAAAAGTCGTTGTACAATTTGTCCTGAGTACGCCGATACCCCATATGTGGGGGTAAACCACTGTTTGGGCACATGGCAGAGCTCGGAAGGGAAGGAGCGCCATTTGACATTTCAATGCAAGATTTGCTGGAATTGAGATCGGAGCCCATGTCACGATTGGAGAGCCCCTGATGTGCCTAAACAGTGGAAACCCCCACAAGTGACACCATTTTGGAAAGTAGACCCCCTAAGGAACTAATCTAGATGTGTGATGAGCACTTTGAACCTCCAAGTGCTTCACAGAAGTTTATAATGTAGAGCCGTAAAAAAAATTTTTTTATTAATTTTCACAAAAAATGATCTTTTTGCCCCAAATTTTTTATTTTCCCAAGGGTAAAAGGATAAATTGGACCCCAAAAGTTGTTGTGCAATTTGTCCTGAGTACGTCGATACTTCATATATGGGGATAAACCACTGTTTGAGCGCATGGCAGAGCTCAGAAGGGAAGGAGTGCCATTTGACTTTTCAATGCAAAATTGGCTGGAATTGAGATCGGACGCCATGTCGCATTTGGAGAGCCCCTGACGTGCCTTAACAGTGGAAACCCCCCACAAGTGACCCCATTTTGGAAAGAAGACCCCCTAAGGAACTTATCTAGATGTGTGGTGAGCACTTTTAACCCCCAATTGTTTCACTAAAGTTTAGAATGTAGCATTGTGAAAATTAAAAAATCATTATTTCTTTCCACAAAATGATGTTTTAGCCCGCAATTTTTTTTTTCCCAAGGGTAACAGGAGAAATTGGACCACAAATGTTATTGTCCAATTTGTCCTGAGTACGCTGATACCCCACATGTGGGGGGGAACCACCGTTTGAGTGCATGGCAGAGCTCGGAAGGGAAGGAGCACCGTTTGAAATGCAGACTTAGATGGATTGGTCTGCAGGCGTCATGTTGCATTTGCAGAGCCCCTGATGTACCTAAACAGTAGAAACCCCCCACAAGTGACCCCATATTGGAAACTAGACCCCCCAAGGAACTTATCTAGATGTGTTGTGAGAGCTTTGAACCAACAAGTGTTTCACTACAGTTTATAACGCAGAGCCGTGAAAATAAAAAAAATCTTTTTCCACAAAAATGATATTTTATCCCCTATGTTTTTATTTTCCCAAGGGTAACAGGACAAATTGGACCCCAAAAGTTGTTGTCCAACTTGTCCTGAGAACGCTGATACCCCATATGTTGGGGGGAACCACTGTTTGGGTGCACGGCAGAGCTCGAAAGGGAAGGAGCGCCATTTGAAATGCAGACTTAGATGGATTGGTCTGCAGGCGTCATGTTGCATTTGCAGAGCCCCTGATGTACCTAAACAGTAGAAACCCCCCACAAGTGACCCCATATTGGAAACTAGACCCCCAAAGGAACTTATCTAGATGTGTTGTGAGAGCTTTGAACCAACAAGTGTTTCACTACAGTTTATAACGCAGAGCTGTGAAAATAAAAAATATTTTTTTTTCCACGAAAATGATATTTTATCCCCTATGTTTTTATTTTCCCAAGGGTAACAGGACAAATTGGACCCCAAAAGTTGTTGTCCAACTTGTCCTGAGAACACTGATACCCCATATGTTGGGGGGAACCACTGTTTGGGCACACAGGAGAACTCGGAAGGGAAGAAGCCCTGTTTTACTTTTTCAAAGCAGAATTGGCTGGAATTGAGATCGGACGCCATGTCGCGTTTGGAGAGCCCCTGATGTGCCTAAACAGTGGAAACCCCCAATTATAACTGAAACCCTAACCCCAACCCTAACCCTAGCCCTAGCCCTAACCCTAGCCCTAACCCTAGCCCTAACGGGAAAATGGAAATAAATACATTTTTTTACATTTTATTATTTTCCCCTAACTAAGGGGGTGATGAAGGGGGGTTTGATTTACTTTTTATAGCGTTTTTTTGGCGGATTTTTATGATTGGCAGCTGTCACACACTAAAAGACGCTTTTTATTGCAAAAAATAGTTTTTGCATCACCACATTTTGAGAGCTATAATTTATCCATATTTTGGCCCACAGAGTCATATGAGGTCTTGTTTTTTGCGGGACGAGTTGACGTTTTTATTGGTAACATTTTCGGGCAGATGACATTTTTTGATCGCTTTTTATTCCGATTTTTGGGAGGCGGAATGAACAAAAACCAGCAATTCCTGAATTTCTTTTAGGGGGGGCGTTTATACCGTTCCACGTGTGGTAAAATGGATAAAGCAGTTTTATTCTTCGGGTCAGTACGATTACAGCGATACCTCATTTATGTAATTTTTTTTATGTTTTGGCGCTTTTACACAATAAAAACTATTTTATATAAAAAAATAATTGTTTTTGCATCGCATTATTCTGAGAGCTATAACTTTTTTATTTTTCTGCTGATGATGCTGTATAGCGGCTTTTTTTTTGCGGGACAAGATGACGTTTTCAGCGGTACCATGGTCATTTATATCCGTCGTTTTGATCGCGTGTTACTCCACTTTTTGTTCGCCTGTATGATAATAAAGCGTTGTTTTTTGCCTTTTTTTTTTTTTTGCGGTGTTCACTGAAGGGGTTAACTAGTGGGATAGTTTTATAGAGCGGGTCGTTACGGACGCAGCGATACCAAATATGTGTACATTTATTGTTTTTTTTTTTTTTTACATAAATAAATGGATTTATTGGGAAATGTTTTTTTTTTTTAAATTTGGGGTTTTTTTTTTATTTTTTTTACACATTCTATTTTTTTTTTTTTTTTTTTACTTTCTAACATTGTCCCAGGGTGGGACATCTCTGTATTAGATCAGATCGTTGATCTGACACTGTGCATAGCACACTGTCAGATCAACGATCTGACAGGCAGCTTAGCTGGCTTCCAGCGCCTGCTCTCAGCAGGCGCCGGCTAGCCAGGTCACTTCATGACCCGGAAGGAGTCCGGCGGCCATCTTGGATCCGGGGACTCCTTCCGGGTCACCGGAGCAACGCGATCTCATTGCGTTGCTCCGGTGGGAGAGCGCAGGGAGCCCCCATCCCTGCGCGATCCCCCTCTATGCCGCTGTCACTACTGACAGCGGCATCAGAGGGGTTAAATGCCCGCGATCGGCGATAGCGCCGATCGTGGGCATTGCTGCGGGGTGTCAGCTGTCATATACAGCTGACCCCCGCACCCGATCACCGCGGCGCTCAGCGCGAGACCGCGGTGATCGGTGCGCCGTACTAGTACTGCTGCTGGCACTAATGCAGTGCCGGCAGCGCAGTACTAGTACGGCGCATGTCGCGAAGGGGTTAAGCAGAGCAGAACTAAAGACATGCTCCATTGTAGACACACTAAAAATTAGCACTAAATAAAAAAGGCCCATATCTCCGGATTCATACGGCAGATGTGCACAAAAAAATATGGTAAAATAAATTGGAAAGCTCAAAAGAGCAGCAAGAATAAAATATTTGCACACAGGTTGTATACACAGAGAATTTCCTGAGCAAAAAAAAAAAAAAAATCGGCTGTGAATTACAATAGCAGCATTGTGGATTACAATTTTTTTTAAACAAGATTTTGAAGTAAATATGCAGTGTTAATTGAAGAGCACTGCAGATATAAGATCCACAGATTGCCAATTTATGTGGCAGATTTCTCTTTTGCAGTGATCCGAGTGACATGTGTTGCAAAACTGCAGCATTTCTGCAATTAAATCAGTAGCATTTTACCCCAATGGAAACCTACACTTTTTCAGACACACAAGTTGTTTTTTTTTTAAATCAGATCCAGGTCGTCAATACACCAACTAACTGTCCAATAACTTTACATTTTTGTTCTATTTTTTTTGAAAGTTTTACAGTATAAAATACACTGAAATGACACAATATTTCAATGCTTAAACCCTCCAAACCTATACATATAAGATAACAATAGGCCAATTTCTAGCATTTCATGGCTTGGTTTCTCAGTTATTTGCACAAGAACTTGTTCTGAAAGATCTCGAGTATCCTGTACGCTTTCTCCATCATCAGTGCAATCAGAAGAAAAGCCACCATAGACAGTTTCCAGATGAACAACCTCAAATATTGGATATCTCAGAGCAGAAATCATCATTTAACCAAAGGAAAAATTTGCTGCAGAAAGCAGGATCCAGTGGAGAAGTGAGGCCACTCATGGTCATCTGTGTGGCCTCAGGTCACGCTCATAGGAGGACACAGGTCACTATTACATGGCAGAAAGTCCTGCCATTGGAACAAGACTTCAAAAAGCAATGTACTCACTGGTGGTAGGGGGAACAGAAAACAATCTGGTATATAATTGTGCTGACGTTACTCTGTTCTGTAAGACTGATGGCCTACACATAGGATAGGCCTTCAATATCACATATTTTGGGGTCTAAAGATCTCCAACATTGGTTCAAAATCTACCAAACCTCCGATTTCAGCAAGACCAGATGACCATTTGATGAGTATGGATACATCCCAACTCTTAAAGGTTGCCCTCCTGCTTGCTTCTGGTGGATGATGCGACCCTGTATCATCCACACAGGCTCCCCGTCATTGCGCTCCTGCACAGGCATACTTATCTGTCCTGCTGAAGGCAAAGCAAAGTACTGCAGTGCGCAGGTTCCCACCGTGAAGCATGGAGGAGGAGGTGTGATGGTGTGGAGGTGCTTTGCTGGTGACACTGTTGGGGATTTATTCAAAATTGAAGGCATACTGAACCAGCATGGCTACCACAGCATCTTGCAACGGCATGCTATTCCATCCGGTTTGCGTTTAGTTGGACCATCATTTATTTTTCAACAGGACAATGACCCCAAACACACCTCCAGGCTGTGTAAGGGCTATTTGACCAAGAAGGAGAGTGATGGGGTGCTACGCCAGATGACCTGGCCTCCACAGTCACCAGACCTGAACCCAATCGAGATGGTTTGGGGTGAGCTGGACTACAGAGTGAAGGCAAAAGGGCCAACAAGTGCTAAGCATCTCTGGAAACTCCTTCAAGATTGTTGGAAGACCATTCAAAGTGACTACCTCTTGAAGCTCATCAAGAGAATGCCAAGAGTGTGCAAAGCAGTCATCAAAGCAAAAGGTGGCTACTTTGTAGAACCTAGAATAAGACATACGGTAATTTCAGTTGTTTCACACTTTTTTGTTAAGTATATAATTCCACGTGTTAATTCATAGTTTTGATGCCTTCAGTGTGAATGTACAATTTTCATAGTCATGAAAATACAGAAAAATCTTTAAATGAGAAGGTGTGTCCAAACTTGGTCTGTACTGTATATTGTAAAAAAAAACAATACTTTTTAGTATTTCATAATATAATTAATAAAATATCATGGCTTTAACTTTCAAGTTTGGGATCTCTTCATGTCCGATGGCCACTGTCATTGTGGACTATAATGTTGAATCACTCAACAGAACCCTGAACAAAGTACAGTTCCTATCTGACACACTGAGCAGGCAGAGATTCAATGGAAGCATAGACTAGTATTAGACATGTGCAGAGAATCAACATAACTAGTGAGACTGTTACACCTTGGGAAGGAATTAAGTGACCCCACAATATATTAGCGGATTTATTAGGCACAGGCAGCTTTTGCATCTGATTAGTAAATGTTTTTTTTTTTTTTTTTTTTTTTTAGACTTTAAGAAAACAGAAACCCCTTTCGATTTACACATACAGTGCAATCATTTCTAAACTTTTGTTAGTAAAGACAAGAGCTTGTAAATTCTTTAAAAATGCTGAGAAAAACAAAAATTCTGACTTCAGGTCATCAGGACGTACAGGTTAAGATGTTTTTGCTGCAAATCTAACATTTGTTAGATTTTGAAATGTTCTGAAAATATCCAGACAACTGCATCTTTACATTGCTGCACATGGGGTATTGTCCTTATATTGTATGCGACAAGTAAGGAGAAGGGTCCTGTGCAATCACAATATTGGGAGCATCCAATTCTGTAGTGGTCCATTTAGATGCCGATCTAGAGCAACTAATAAGCGACGTTGATCGGCGCTCTTTAACTGGTCTGTTTACACTTATTGATAAAAACCCATGGGAATTTATTCACGATCATTGTGTCCCCTTACAGCCTACGTTATAGTAACCCGATGTTTACCCTGGTTACCAGTGAAGACATCGCTGGATCGGTGTCACACACGCCGATCCAGCGATGTCTCCAGGGAGTCCAGCGACGAAATAAAGTTCTGGACTTTATTCAGCGACCAACGATCTCCCAGCAGGGGCCTGATCGTTGGTCGCTGTCACACATAACGATTTCATTAACGATATCGTTGCTACGTCACAAAAAGCAACGATATCGTTAACAATATCGTTATGTGTGAAGGTACCTTAACAGTTTTGGTTTTGTGATATAGTCTTATTTAGCAGAGACAGCAGCTCATTATAAAGGACAGTTTCACATGTTTGTGAAATACAGTCATGAAATGGAGCTAAGGTTAATATGTGTAGCGAATCATGAAGACCACATTGAAAGAACCTCCTATAGACATCAATGAAAATCGCATTTCAATATTTTTGGTTGTACAATTGTGAGACTATCTGCCACACAGAACAACGTCATTTATCCCTAGCCCAAAGTGTTTCCCTCTCGACACTATAAGACTGACTTACACTATACCTGCCGGGCATCAGCGCTGTCACTTTGAACAGGGTTTCTCATTCTTATGTAAATAAATCTTTAATTAAACAATATATTGATCTTGCCGTCAGTGAATAACTTTTCTGTTTACACCCAGAAGTTAAAAGCCTGTTCAAACCATGTCCCGTTCACCTAAGCTCATGACAAAAGACCGCTCAGAATAATCAACCAACATAGCTGAGTCAGCAAAACATGGTCAGGACAGGTCACCATGGAGCATGTAAGAAAGCATTTCATTCACAGGCAGAGATCTTAAAATAATGTGGACTTTAAACATATTTAATAAGCTTTATTTATATAGAAAAATGATAATTACTTACTGGTAATTTGATTTTCCAGAACGTGAGAGATGGCATCCGCCCCCAGGAACAGGAAACCTGCAGCAGAGATAAAAGAATGGGGCGGCACCTCTCTCCTCAGTTTGTTTCAGAGTATGGAAGATGACCACCTTGTTAGTACACACTCGTATATAATAGTCATTTGTATAGCTCATTATTAGTTTCTATCTATGTATATCTCCTTATATATAAACATACAAAACATTTTTTTTTTGTGCATCACACAACCATCACCAAAATAGGGCGGGAATTAATGCGGTGCTGTCATGGTTCTGGAAAATCAAATTACCAGTAAGCAATTATTTTTTCCCTTCACCATGACAGCACCGTACGTGAGAGGAAGAAATAGAAAGATTCCTAGGGTGGGACAACAGCAGATAGTACCTTTCTCCCGAAAGACAAGTTTGATAGACCTAAAGGTACCTTCACACTGAGCGACTTAACAACGATAACGATAGCGATCCGTGACGTTGCAGCGTCCTGGATAGCGATATCGTTGTGTTTGACACGCAGCAGCGATCTGGATCCTGCTGTGACATCGTTGGTCGGAGCAGAAAGGCCAGAACTTTATTTCGTCGCTGGATTTCCCGCAGACATCGCTGAATCGGTGTGTGTGACGCCGATTCAGCGATGTCTTCACTGGTAACCAGGGTAAACATCGGGTTACTAAGTGCAGGGCCGCGCTTAGTAACCCGATGTTTACCCTGGTTACCAGTGTAAATGTATAAAAAACAAACACTACATACTTACATTCCGGTGTCTGTCGCATCCCTCGGCGTTCTGCTTCCCTGCACTGTCAACGCCGGCCGGCCGTAAAGCAGATTACAGCGGTGACATCACCACTCTGCTTTACGGCTGGCGCTTAGACAGTGCAGGGAAGTTGACAGCGAGGGACGTGACAGACACCGGAATGTAAGTATGTAGTGTTTTTTTTTTACATTTACACTGGTAACCAGGGTAAACATTGGGTTACTAAGCGCGGCCCTGCGCTTAGTAACCCGATGTTTACCCTGGTTACCTGGGGACTTCGCATAGTTGGTCGCTGGAGAGCTGTCTGTGTGACAGCTCTCCAGCGACCACACAGCGACGCGACGCTGCAGCGATCGGCATCGTTGTCTAGATCGCTGCAACGTCGCTTAATGTGACGGTACCTTAAGTCTAGCCTATAATGTCGGAAGAAGGTGGATGGTGAAGACCATACTGCCGCTCTACAGATCTGTTCCACCGAAGCGTTTGCCCAGGATGTGGCAATAGCACGTGTGGAGTGAGCTGTAACACCCTGTGGAGGAACTTGGCCAGAAGAGGACTATGAAAGTGAAATAGCCGTACGCAACCACCGTGCAATAGTTGCCTTTGAGGCCTTTTTTCCCCTGTGTGTCCCCTGGAAGGCGACAAAAAGGGCTGGTGACTGACGCCAAGATTTTGTGGCTTCTATGTATTGAAGCAGGCAACGTCTGACATCGAGACAATGGAAGGTTTGTTCTCCCGGGGATTTCGGTTGAGGGCAAAATTATTTCCTGGTCTCTATGGAATTTTGAGTTGACCTTTGAAAGGAAGGCCGGTTTTAATAATCACTTTGTCATCCTGAAAGGTAGTGTAAGGGGGGTTAACCGAAATAGCTTGCAGCTCGCAGGTACGTCGGGCTGAAGTTAAGGCGACCAGGAGGACCATTTTCAGGGTTAAAGCTTTTATTGAAATGGAACCGAGAGGCTCAAAGGGGGAAACAGTTAGGGCATTTAAAACTAAATTTAGATCCCAGGGAGCCACCTTAGGTAATAATTTTGAGGGTCTGGATGTAAAAGAGGCTCGGAGGAACCTATAGACCCAAGGGTGGTCAGCAAGTTTTTGATCAAATAGCGCACCCAGGGCGGAGACTTGCACCTTTAAAGGTGCTAGTAAATAGCCCCCTTTCTAACCCTTTTTGAAGAAATTCAAGAATTTCTTTTACCGGGATTTCTTAGCTCGTCTCGGACAATTGTTGCCCCGAGAATTCCAGGAATTTCTGCCAGGTATTTTTCTGACGTGACCTTTTTCCTGCTGGCGAGCAACGTGGTCACCAAAGGATTTGAGAATCCTTTTGCTAATAGGAGCCCCCTCTCAAGTTCCATGCGGTGAGATGTAGCCTGTGTACTTGAGGGTGTTGTACTGGTCCCTGGTGTAGGAGATCCGGTGTATCCGGAAGGATCCACGGGTCCGAGATAGACATGCGTCTGAGCCACGTGAACCATGCCCTTTTGGGCCAAAAGGGCGCTATAAGGATTACTCGTGCCTTGTCTTCCCGAATTTTCTTGAGGACTGACTGTCAGGATTAACGGTATCGGGGGAAATGCGTATGCTAGATGAAAGTTCCATCGGTACAGAAACGCATCCACTCCCTCTGGGTGTTCTCTTGGGTTCAGAGAATAGAACTTCCTCACCTTCCGATTTTCTTTTGTGGCAAACAAGTCTACTTCTGGGACGCCCCAGCTGGCAGATTTTCCAAATATTTCTTGGTTCAGGGACCACTCCCCTTGATGTAATATGTGACAGCTTAAGAAATCGGCTACCTGATTCTCTGACCCTTTTAAGTATGTTCCTGTTAAGGAAAGAAGGTTGTTCTCGGCCCATATGAACAGCTCTTTGGCCTCTGCCATAAGGGATGCTGATCTTCTGCCCCTTTGTCGATTTATATAGGCTATCGTTGTGTTGTTGTCGGACAACACCACCACATGTCTTTCTCGTATCTTCTCCCCTATATGAAGTAGTGCTTGCCTCACCGCCGACAGTTCTTTTAGGTTGGAAGACGCTGCTCTCATTGAGGCCCTCCATTGACCCTGAAGGACTTGATCCTCGAAGTGTGCTCCCCCCCCCCCCCCCCATGGGCTCGCATCGGTAGTTAGGACTACTGAATTCTGTACGGACCAAGGCACTGCTTTGCTTAAGTTTTCCGTTTTCAGCCACCATTCTAGTGAGTCTTGAACTTTTGGAGATTGTAATTCTCGTGCGTGGCTTTGTGCCCACCGGGTCACTGGAATTGTTGCCGTTAGAATCCCTAAGAGCGGCATTGCTTCCCGTAGTGAAATGGCCCGTCGTAGTTGGAACAGTTGTATTTTCTGTTAAATAGCTTGAATTTTCCTCTATGGGAAGACACACTCCTGTTTGACTGAATCCAATAGGATCCTGAGGAATTCTTGAGTTTGAGTTGGGATTAGCCTTGATTTCTTTAGGTTTATAATCCAGCCCAATTTGGTCAGTATGTCCACCACTCTTGCGACTGCTTTTTCGCAATTTTCTCTGTTTGCCATTACTAGAAAATCGTCCAAATAGGGTACCAGCATTATGTCTTCTTTCCTGATGAAAGACGCTACTTCGGCAATAATTTTCGTAAATATACGGGGCGCTATAGCTACCCCGAAGGGAAGGCATTGATATTGTAGGTGGGTGGGAGTTTTGGCAATGTTTACCACTAATCTAAGATATTGTTGGTGTTGGCCAGCAATTGGCACATGGTAGTAAGCATCTGTTAGATCTATTACTGCCATGTAACAGTTTGGGTCGAGTACTTTTATTGCCGTTCTTAAGAGTCTCCATTTTGAAACTCTCCACTTGAATATAATGGTTTAGTGCCTTCAAGTTGAATATTGCCCTCAGCGAGTCGTCTGGTTTTGGCATTAGGAACAAGGTGCTGTAGAACCCTTTCCCTATCTCCTGGTGGGGTACTCTTATTAGAACCTCTTTTTGCATGAGGAGATGAACCTCTCTCTCGCGTGGCCTGATTTTTTCCGGCCACCCGGGTTATTATTATGCGATTTGCCGGGGGGCTGGAGAACTTGAACCTTAGACCCTCTGACAATAAGCTGGTTACCCATTGAGAAGCTGGTAGCGCTGCCCAGTGGTGGACAAACAATCGGAGTCTTCCCCCTACTGGGATTTTGGCGTCATTGGTGTTTGGGGTCAGACTTGGGGGGAGGCTTATTGAAAAGGAATCCCCTCTCTTTTCTGTCTTTCCAGGGTCTGCCCCGAACAGACCTGTCATCTGAGCGGTCGCCTCTATATCCGGATCCACGAAAGGACGAACGAGAGGTTTCCCATCGGCGCCTAAGAAAGAAAGGCGGTGGAAAACGTTTCTTCTTGTCTGATGCTTTCTCTAGGATCTCATCTAGGGCTTTTCCAAAAAGATATTGCCCTTCACAGGGTACTGCCCAGAGTTTGACTTTCGATTGGAAGTCAGCAGACAAATTTTTTAGCCACAATGCTCTACGTCCTGAATTGGATAAAGCACATGCACGTGCGGCACCTCTGACAGAATCAATCGAAGCATCTGCTAGGAATCTTGCAACGCCCTGTAGAGAGGGTAATGCTTCAAGTAGTTTCTCTCTCAGGCATTTGCTTTTAATCTGGTCACTTAGTTCCTCTAATCACTTGACCATGCACGTGCTGTGCAAGTGGCGGCAACCCCGAGTTTAAACGACCATGTCGCTGCCTCCCAAGCCGATTTTAGAAAGGCATCTGCTTTCTTGTCAAGGGGATCTCTTAGGGCTCCCATGTCCTCTAATGGTAATGCTACTCCTTTAGAGGTACTAGCAATGGCTGCATCCAATTTAGGAGCTTTTTCCCCCACTTTTCACAGACCTCTTCATCAAAGGGGTATTTGCACTTCAATGCCTGAGGGATAGATATCTTTTTATTGGGTTTCTTCCACTCTCTTTTGATTAAATTCATAATATTATCTTGGAAGGGAAAAAAATTACGCTGTTTCCCCTCCAAGTTGCTGAACATAGTGTCCTGAATTGATCGCGGCTCCCTGGGGGTTTCTACCCCCAAAGTTGCCCTAACAAGTTTGAGCAGTTTTCCGATATCTTCGGATTGGAAATAAGGTTGGCCATACTCCTCGTCCGAGGAGTCCAGGTCTGAGGCATCAGAAGGGGTTAATTCTCCCGGTTCTTCCCCTGAATCTATGTCAGACCCTGGTATACTTGCTGGGGGAGGGGGAGGCTCTTTAACAGTTGATTTGACTTCTTCCCTTATAATTGTTTTAATATTTTGCACCTTTTTATCAATGCAAGGCTGGCAGATTTTCTTGCTGTACAGTTTAGGGAGTAGTTCCTTGCATAGTGCACAGATCTTATTCTTCTGTTTGGAGGTGGCTTTCTTTCCCTAAAAAACACCGTGTACAGGACATCAGCATGTGTGATTCGCCTTACAAAGGCACTCACCCCTCCAGGACCCTGGGTACCCCAGTAGCTTGTGCCTCTTCACTCATTTTGGGTGCGAGCACTGTCTGTGTGTCAGGATCCGTCGCTGGCTCAGCTATTTTAGCAAGCAGTCCGCATGCCGTAATGGACCAGCGCTCCTCTGGGCTGCCCCTACTATATAGCAGGAGCAGTGTGTGCGCCTCTGGAACAACTTCCGCCTGGAAGCGTCCAGCACACCGGCTCCCTCGGCGTGTGACGTCACTCCCGTGCGACCGGAAGTTGTCACCTTACACTTCGGCGCCAGCGTCAGTGAAGGACACGCCCCTTTTTCCCTGGACCAGCCTCCTGCCCAGAGCGGACGCCGGGGAGTCCAGCGGGGGAAAGAGGCGCAGAACGCAGCAGCCCTTCACCCAGACAGCACCGTACGAGATGCCGCCGAGTTCGGCTGCCCCTCACCGCGGACCGCAGCCTCCGGACTGGCAATCATCAGAGGGAGATCCCTCCGGAGGTAAGAGCTCTGCCGCAGGCATCCACCTGCAGGAACAGGAAACCTAAACTGAGGAGAGAGGTGCCGCCCCATTCTTTTATCTCTGCTGCAGGTTTCCTGTTCCTGGGGGCGGATGCCATCTCTCACGTATGGTGCTGTCATGGTGAAGGGAAAATGAAACATGGTGGTGTGCTTCCCTGGTTGAATGCCACAAAATTAACTACTCACTGTATATGAGTCACATTTACTGAACCATGAATAACTATAATGTACTGTACATCCCATAATATCAGACAATGTTGTATATCCAGTTAAGAGCCGAGATCAGCAGAGAGCAAAGCTGGGCCCATTGAACCCTGTGTGAACTGCATGTATGGACCATACTCCATATAGACAGAGCAGGCACAGGCTGTGTTGTACAGCAGGCACTTAAGGCCACGGTTTCACTTTCAGTATCTGAGTGTTTTTTTAACTTCAGCATTTGTAAACCAAAACCAGGAGTGGAACAATCAGAGGAAAAGTATAATAGAAACACGTCATCACTTCTGTATTTATCACCCACTCATGGATTTGGCTTACAAATACTGAGGAAAAATACTGATCAAATACTGAACGTGTGCATGTGGCCTAAGTCTAAAAGCTGCAATCGGTGCTAGCACCAATTGCAGCAGTTTAACCCTTTAGATGCAGCTATCAATTGTAAAAGCAACATTATTAGAGGTTGGAACCAAGGTGCCTATTATGATGTCATGGCAAGCAGCGGCCCACTTAAGGAAGCACTCCCATGAAAATTTGTATCCTCTTAATATGTTGCATCATCAACAGCACTGTTTTTTACAATTGCTCATTTTGAGCTTATACCCAGCTAATTCTTCTTTTCTCTGCTCTATGTCTCTAGTCTTTTTTTCCCTGCAGAAATCATCCCCCTCTTCAACCCCTCACCCAGCTGTTCCCTCCTGCCATTTACTTTGCAGTGACTGATGAGTCATACAGGGAAAATTGACCTCCTGCTGTTTCTACTTAGAGCGTAGGGTGATTTTACATGTTTGGTGGCTACGTCAGGGCTTACGTCCAAAACTCCAGAAAAACGGGATTTGGATGTATGCGCCAAGGGGGCCATAGACTGTAATGGTGCCGACAGAGCGAACATGAGCACCTACTGGAGGAGGACGCCCAGACGTATTAGGCGTACACGCTCACCCTACCTTTCTCAGAACAGTATCGCAGTATTAAATGAAATAACACGTGTGGGTTCGCCAGGGGTGCAACTGTGCAAACTAATAAAATATATTATTTATCCCATAAGATAAATGCCAGGACAAAAACAAAACTAAATGGGAGAATTATGATTTGTGGTCATTTTCCCTCTTAATTTTTTTTTTTTTTTTTAAGAAATACAAATCAGCAAGTCGTTAGGATCCCAAAAAGGCCACAATAGGATCTAGAGCTCAAATCAAAAACATACAAGCCCTGATACAAGTCTATCGACAGAAGAATAAAAATAAATCGGAAGCAAAGATGAGCGGACTGGGACCCTGTGGGCCGAATCACCCCGACATTCCTGCAGCATTATTACAGGTGGTGCTGGTACAATGACATAGTCCTGGGCCTGGACATTAAGGGCTGTGGAGGGCAGACTCCAGGTTGTCATGGTAACAGTCAGGCCTCTATCTCACACGCTACACTGCTGTTATCACTTGTCTGGACGCCCCCACTGCTGTCCAGCCTCATTACAGCTCTGTGATAGGAAAGTCTTCCCTGCTGAGGTCTATTCCACTACACTGCAGGCTGAGATCACTGCTCCACAGGTAAAACCGCGCCAGCAGCAGCCTGCTCACAGTCCCCACACACACATTCTCCGGTACTGCCCGCCTCTACGATCCGTTTCTCACCTTCCCAGTAGTTACTGCTTCCCGCCGCCATCTTTGTTGTCCAACGTCACCCAGTCCGGCGAGTGACTGATAGAGGTGAGAGAAATTGGCTAGAAAGCCGCCCTGACGAGCCAAAGAGGTTCCCAGCCGGCGGCTGCGAGACAGCGACACCTGCTGCCAGGAGATGGAAACGCAGCTGTTTTGTTCCCAGGGTGATGGAGCAGTCTACTCTCCGGCCTGACAGTGTGGCGTTTTATCATTTCTGCTCCATGTGTCAGAGACCAGAGTAATAAGTTATTTTCTATGGTGGCACAGCAATCAGTTCTACCAGAAATGGCTTTTATTTATATAGCGCCAACATATTTCACAGCACTTTACACTATAGCAGGGATGTGGACAGACAATCTTTATGTATTTCCAGGCTTTATGTTATGTTACCTGTTTAAAGGGGTTTTCTTTTCCACATTTAGAAAACCAACTCCTCCGGCTGCAGTTTGTATTACACTAAACCAACCATGCTTTACTCACCCTCCCCAGGTCCAGCACCGAGTCTCCTGCTCCCGGTGTCAGTATTGTCTGCAGCGCTGACGTCACGTGGGTATTACTGCAGCCCATCGGTGACCGCAGAGGTTCCTGCCGCCTACTCAGACAGAGCTCACTGATTAGCTGCAGCGCTATCAACGTGACGTCAGCGCTGCAGACAATAACAGACACCAGAGCAGCAGCAGAGACGCAGTGCTGGACCCGGGGAGGGGGAGCAATGAAATATTGCTTTTGTTACAATAAACTGCGGCTGTGACATGGCGGTCAAGGACCTCGTTTTGATGGTAGACATGGATCCCAGAGGTGGCGTATACTAGACATTTATGGCATGTCTTGTGGATAGAAATACCACATAAACCAGACTGCACTTTTTCTGTGAGTCTTGTCTGATTATTATATTTTTATTGTGTTTTCCCCCTTATTTGATGCAGATGTGAAGCAGAATTTTTAATGTGTTTTATAAGTACAGAAAAGCTTCGATTCTTCACTTAAAAAAGCAACTGCACTTTTTTTTACATGCATTTTATTCATGCTCCAAATAAAAGCCCATTGATAACACTGGTCTGCAAAAAAAAAGTTTTAGACTAATTTGAGGGTGCTGAATTCAAATCTGATCTTATCATTTCTCTATCACATCACGTTTTTGCGCTACAGGTATATAGCACATTTTCAAGAATTCCATGATAAATATAAGTAGTATATGAAAAGTGCCGGTTTATACGGTTCACTAAATTTAGTTTAATTTGGGTGGATAATTTGTGTTGATTTGAAAATCGTTAACTTTCTTTTGGGTCTGCAAGGAGGGTACACAAAACACCCTTGTTTTCTGTGCTACTGGGACAGTAGAGCTACAGCAGAGCATTGGGTGAAAACTGAATGGCCTCAGCGACAGAGTTTGGCATCTGGCGATGAGAATGTCATCCATGATCCTCTAGTGGATAGGAAGGACATTGTCTTTCCTCCCTTAGGCCGGCTTCACACTCAGCGTATGAAAATACGGTCCGTATATTACGGCCGTAATACGCTGAAATGTCCCGAAAATAGTGGTCCGTAGCTCCTCCGTAGGCAGGGTGTGTCAGCGTTTTTTGCGCATGGCATCCTCCGTATGTAATCCGTATGGCAGCCGTAATGCGTGGTTTTCTCGCAGGCTTGCAAAACCAACATACCGCTATAGAAATGATCCATGTGACCCAAAAAGAAAAAAATATATATATATACTGTCTATATATATATATATATATATATATATATATATATATATATATATATGTCATTAGGCACATATATGTATATATATTAATATTTATTCCAGCGCTATACAGCTTGAAAGCCGGTAATTCAATTACCGGCTTTTTCTTTCTCCTTCCTAAAAGCCGACATGATTTGAGACATGGTTTACATACAGTAAACCATGTCTTCTCTCCATTTTTTTTGCAGATTTCACACTACTAATGTCAGTAGAGTGTATCTGCAAAATTTGGCTGTTCTAGCTCTTAAAATAAAGGGTTAAATGGCGGAAAAAATTGGCGTGGGCTCCCGCGCAATTTTCTCCGCCAGAGTAGTAAAGCCAGTGACTGAGGGCAGATATTAATAGCCTGGAGAGGGTCCATGGTTATTGGCCCCCCCTGGCTAAAAATATCTGCCCCCAGCCACCCCAGAAAAGGCACATCTGGAAGATGCGCCTATTCTGGCACTTGGCCACTCTCTTCCCATTCCCGTGTAGCGGTGGGATATGGGGTAATGAAGGGTTAATGCCACCTTGCTATTGTAAGGTGACATTAAGCCTAATTAATAATGGAGAGGCGTCAATTATGACACCTATCCATTATTAATCCAATTGAATGAAAGGGTTAAATAAAACACAAACACATTATTTAAAATTATTTTAATGAAATAAAAACAATGGTTGTTGGAGTATTTTATTCTACGCCCAATCCAGTCACTGAAGACCCTCGTTCTGTGAAAGAAAAAACATAATAAACCAACAATATACTTACCCTCCGCAGATCTGTAACGTCCAACGATGTAAATCCTTCTGAAGGGGTTAAAACATTTTGCAGCAAGGAGCTTTGCTAATGCAGGCTGCTCCTCGCTGCAAAACCCCGGGGAATGAGTCTAAATATAGATCAATGAGCTATATTTAGCTTCATTTGCGGTGAGGCGCCCTCTGCTGGCTGTTTATAGATCGTGGGAACTTGCCTAGAAAGCCTGGGAGCTTTCTAGGAAATTTCCCACGATCTATGAACATCCAGCAGAGGGCGCCTCACCGCAAATGAAGCTAAATATAGCTCATTGATCTATATTTAGACTCATTCCCTGGGGTTTTGCAGCGAGGAGCAGCCTGCATTAGCAAAGCTCCTTGCTGCAAAATGTTTTAACCCCTTCAGAAGGATTTACATCGTTGGACGTTACAGATCTGCGGAGGGTAAGTATATTGTTGGTTTATTATGTTTTTTCTTTCACAGAACGAGGGTCTTCAGTGACTGGATTGGGCGTAGAATAAAATACTCCAACAACCATTGTTTTTATTTCATTAAAATAATTTTAAATAATGTGTTTGTGTTTTATTTAACCCTTTCATTCAATTGGATTAATAATGGATAGGTGTCATAATTGACGCCTCTCCATTATTAATTAGGCTTAATGTCACCTTACAATAGCAAGGTGGCATTAACCCTTCATTACCCCATATCCCACCGCTACACGGGAATGGGAAGAGAGTGGCCAAGTGCCAGAATAGGCGCATCTTCCAGATGTGCCTTTTCTGGGGTGGCTGGGGGCAGATATTTTTAGCCGGGGGGGGCCAATAACCATGGACCCTCTCCAGGCTATTAATATCTGCCCTCAGTCACTGGCTTTACTACTCTGGCGGAGAAAATTGCGCGGGAGCCCACGCCAATTTTTTCCGCCATTTAACCCTTTATTTTAAGAGCTAGAACGGCCAAATTTTGCAGATACACTCTACTGACATTAGTAGTGTGAAATCTGCAAAAAAAATGGAGAGAAGACATGGTTTACTGTATGTAAACCATGTCTCAAATCATGTCGGCTTTTAGGAAGGAGAAAGAAAAAGCCGGTAATTAAATTACCGGCTTTCAAGCTGTATAGCGCTGGAATAAATATTAATATATATACATATATGTGTCTCACTGACATATATATATATATATATATACCTATTCTATGTGTACACATTTATTCTACCTATTCTACTGTAAGCTGTCAGTGTGATTTTACTGTACACCGCACTGAATTACCGGCTTTTCTCTCTAACAGCGCTGCGTATTTCTCGCAAGTCACACTGCTTGTCCGTGTGTAATCCGTATTTTTCACGCTTCCATAGACTTTCATTGGCGTATTTCTTGCGCAGTACGGTGACAAACGCAGCATGCTGCGATTTTGTACGGCCGTAGAAAGCCGTATAATACTGATCAGTAAAATACGGCAGATAGGAGCAGGGGCATAGAGAATAATTGTGCCGTATTTTTTGCGAGTTTTACGGACGTAGTTTCTGCGCTCTTACGTCCGTAAAACTCGCAAGTGTGAAGCCGGCCTTACACATAAAACTTGGATTGATGAAGCAGTTCGTCAAAGCTCTCAATCACAGTGGAGAACGCTCTAACTATATATGTTCAACTTTTCCTGGTCTTAGTGAAGAGAAGAAAAAGGCTGGAATATTTGATGGACCTCAAATAAGAACACTTATGAGAGACCCAAATTTTATCACGTCAATGAATGAGACAGAAGAAAGAGCTTGGAATGCATTTTGTAATGTGGTGCAGAATTTTCTAGGGAATAAGAAAGCAGACAACTATGAAGAGATTGTGGAAGAGCTACTAATGAGTCTGCGAAATCTTGGATGTAGAATGAGTATCAAGATTCACTATTTACACAGCCATTTGGACTTTTTTTCCAGAGAACCTTGGGGATGTGAGCGAGGAACAAGGGGAGCGTTTTCATCAGGACATTAAAACAATGGAAGAACGGTATCAAGGCCGGTGGGACTCACATATGATGGCTGACTATTGCTGGAGCTTGATGAGAGACAACCCAGAAGCTGTACATTACACATCAGCCAAGAAAGTTCAAATAACTGCCATTTGTCATTCATCTGTGTGCCATATATATGTGTTTTTATATTTTGTAGTTTAATTCTGTAAGTATATTTGATTTGCTGTACATAGACTTTGTAATCTTTGTTATTCCTTGATTAAAAATATACAAAATGTAGTACCGAAAATCATGTGTTTTTATCATAAAACATTAGGAGTAATTTTCATCAAAAATAGAAAATATCTCGAAATCCTGATGTGATAGCCAAAAACGGAGTTCATATTCATAATCAGCAGCCAAAATTGGCTTAAAATATGTTTTAAAACCTTTTGCCAGAAAAATTGCGTTAACCAGTGTAATAAATAACCATTCAACATCGTCTTTAATGCACAGTGGGTAGGAGCTTTCATGAAATCATATATCTTTGACATTAACCCCTTCCCAACGTTTGCAGTATATATATACAGTACATCATGGAAGGGAAGTACCCCCCGACCAATGAAATATATACGTCATGGCGATCACCCAGCACAGAGGAGGCTGTGCGCGGGTGATCTCTACCTGGTGTTCGGCTTACATGACAGCTGACACCCGGCTCTCACTGCCAGAGGCGGTGTCCGCACCTCTCCCAGCAGTTTTACCCCCTAAGGCCGGGGTCACACTTGCGAGTGCAATGCGAGAAACTCGCTCGAGTCTCTCACATCAATACCCGGCACTGCCGCCGGCACTCGGGACCGGAGTGTGCGGCTGCATAGAAATACATGGAGCCGCACGCTCCGGTCCCGAGTCCCAGCTGCAGTGCCGGGTATTGAGACGAGAGACTCGTGTGAGTTTCTCGCATTTCACTTGCAAGTGTGACCCCGGCATTAATGCTGCAATTGATATCGTCCGCAGCATTTAGAAGGGAGGGGAAGCCCGCTTCCTTCCGAACGTCACTCTGCGACGTCATCGCAAGGGGCCGATCATTGCAATAGTGACCCAACATCGTCATGATGACATCTGCGTCACCAGTCTCTAGCGAGCTTATAAGATCATGTTCAGAGCATGGTTTAACCCCTTCATGACCGTGGGATTTTTCGTTTTTCCGTGTTCGTTTTTCACTCCCCTCCTTCCCAGAACCATAACTTTTTTATTTTTCCGTCAATTTGGCCATGTGAGGGCTTATTTTTTGCGGAACGAGTTGTACTTTTGAACGACATCATTGGTTTTACCATGTCGTGTACTAGAAAACGGGAAAAAAATTCCAAGTGCGGTGAAATTGCAAAAAAAGTGCAATCCCACACTTGTTTTTTGTTTGGCTTTTTTGCTAGGTTCACTAAATGCTAAAACTGACCTGCCATTATGATTCTCCAGGTCCGTACGAGTTCATAGACACCTAACATGACTAGGTTAATAAAAAAAAATTGCGCCATTTTCCGATACTCGTAGCGTCTTCATTTTTCATGATCTGGGGTCGGTTGAGAGCTTATTTTTTGCGTGCCGAGCTGGCGTTTAATGATTCCAATTCGGTGCAGATACGTGCTTTTGATTGCCCGTTATTGCATTTTAATGCAATGTCGCGGCGACCAAAAAAACGTAATTCTGGCATTTCGATTTTTTTTCTCATTACGCCGTTTAGCGATCAGGTTAATGCTTTTTTTTATTGATAGATCGGGCGATTCTGAACGTGGCGATACCAAATGTGTAGATTTGATTTTTTTTTTATTGATTTATTTTGATTGGGGCGAAAGGGGGGTGATTTAAACTTTTATATTTTTTTTATTTTTTTCACATTTTTTTTTACTTTTTTTTTTGTTACTTTTGCCATGCTTCAATAGCCTCCATGGGAGGTCAGAAGCAGGCACAACGCGATCGCCTCTGCTACATAGCAGCGATCTGCTGATCGCTGCTATGTAGCAGAAATGGAGGTGTGCTGTGAGCGCCGACCACAGGGTGGCGCTCACAGACACCAGCGATCAGTAACCATAGAGGTCCCTAGGACCTCTATGGTTACCATCCTGACGCATCGCCGACCCCTGATCATGTGACGGGGGTCACATGACGTCATTTCCGGCCGCCCGGCCGGATGCGGTAGTTAAATGCCGCTGTCTGCGTTTGACAGCGGCATTTAACTAGTTAATAGCGGCGGGTGAATCGCGATTTCACCCGCCGCTATTGCGGGCACATGTCAGCTGTTCAAAACAGCTGACATGTCCCGGCTTTGATGCGGGCTCACCGCGGAGCCCTGCATCAAAGCAGGGGAGCTGACATCGGACGTACTATACCGTCCGATGTCAGTAAGGGGTTAAGCCTGAGAGCAGTCTGACAGTTATAATGCTTCTGCATTGTAAAGGTTTATAACAGCGATCAGACT
The DNA here is from genome assembly GCF_032444005.1 of Ranitomeya imitator. Taxonomy (NCBI): domain Eukaryota; kingdom Metazoa; phylum Chordata; class Amphibia; order Anura; family Dendrobatidae; genus Ranitomeya; species Ranitomeya imitator. The sequence continues at coordinate 93,840,583 of NC_091284.1, forward strand.
GCTGAAAGTGAAAGTCTCGTAGAAAAACTAAGTAAAAAAGTTAAAAAAAAGGTTGAAAAATATTTTTAAAAAATCACAAAATCTATAACACTGTCACACTAGTTAACTCCTTCAGTGAACGCCGTAAAAAATACAAATAAAAAAAGAGCCAAAAAACTAGGCTTTATCAACATACCGCTGAACTAAAGGTGGAATAAAATGCAATAAGAAAGCATAAATAAAAAATATTGTATCACTGAAAACGTCACTTTGTCCCGCAAAAAAACAAGCCGCCATACAGCTCCATCAGTGGGAAAATAACAAAGTCATTGCTCTGAGAATAAAGGGATACAAAAATATTTTTTTTCTATAAAATAGTTTTTATTGTGTAAAAGCGCCATAAAAAAATGATATAAATGTGGTATCGCTGTAATCGTAACACGTCACCAATTCTGTATTTATCACCCACTCCTGGTTTTGGCTACAAATACTGATATAAAATGATGACTAAATACTGAACGTGTGAATGTGGCCTTACAGGGATGCCAAATATATATGTGCTATTTGCTGATTTGTGATGTTTATTTATTTATTTTTTTAACCATATTTTAAATGTCATTATTTTTAGTAATTTTATAGGATGAAAAAGAACCTCTGACGCTTATTTTACCGTTAACCCCTTTACCCCCAAGGGTGGTTTGCACGTTAATGACCGGGCCAATTTTTACAATTCTGACCACTGTCCCTTTATGAGGTTATAACTCTGGAACGCTTCAACAGATCCCGGTGATTCTGACATTGTTTTCTCCTGACATATTGTACTTCATGACAGTGGTAAAACTTGTTTGATATTACCTACGTTTATTTGTGAAAAAATGGAAATTTGGCAAAAATTTTGAAAATTTCGCAATTTTCCAACTTTGAATTTTTATGCAATTAAATCACAGAGATATGTCACACAAAATACTTAATAAGTAACATTTCCCACATTTCTACTTTACATCAGCACAATTTTGGAACCAAAATTTTTTTTTGTTAGGGAGTTATAAGGGTCAGGCCATGTTCACACTATGCGGTGTTTACTGCGGAACCGCGGCGATTTTGCCGCTGCGGGTCCGCAGCTGTTTTCCATGCAGGGTACACTACAATGTTACCCTATGGAAAACAGAAACCGCAGTGCACATGATGCGGAAAAACCCGAAAAAAACCGCGCTGAATTGCTGTGGAAAAAAAGAAGGACCATGTCACTTCTTTGTGCAGAATCGCAGCGATTCTGCACCCATAGAAATGCATTGATCCGCTTACTTCCCGCATGGGGCTGTGCACACCATGCTGGAAGTAAGCGGATAATGTGCGGGTTATACCGGGGGTGGAGGAGAGGAGACTCTCCTCCAGGCCCCGGGAATCATATTTGTGTTAAAAAAAAAAAGAATTAAAATAAAAAATAATGTTATACTCACCTCTGAAGTCTCAGCGCTGCACGCGGCCGTCCGGTCTCAGGTTTGCTATGCGACCAGGACCTTCGGTGACGTCGCGGTCACATGACCGTGACGTCACCGAAGGTCCTGGTTGCACAGCATCTTTGGAACCGGACCGCCGCCTGCAGCGCCGAGGAGATCGGGACGTCAGAGGGTGAGTATATCATCATGATTTTATTATTTTTAACACTACTATTGATGCTGCATATTGCTGCATATGCAGCATCAATAGTAGGGGTAAATCCCGCAGCGGAACCCGCAGGACAAACCGCGATAAATCTGCAGGGATAACCGCAGCGGGTTTGCCCTGCAGATTTATCAAATCCGCTGCGGGAGAACCCGCAGGATAAAAAGGAACGTGTGAATGTGGCCTTAAAAGTTGACCAGCAATTTCTCATTTTTACAACACCATTTTATTTTAGGGACCACATCTCATTTGAAGTCATTTTGAGGGGTCTATATGATAGAAAATACCCAAGTGTGAGACCATTCTAAAAACTACACCCCTTCAAGGTGCTCAAAGCCACGAAGAAGAAGTCAAGAAGTTTATTAACCCTTCAGGTGTTTCACAGGAATTTTTGGAATGTTTAAGTAAAAATGAACATTTAACTTTTTTTCACAAAAAATTTAATTCAGCTCCAGTTTGTTTTATTTTACCAAGGGTAACATGAGAAAATGGACCACAAACGTTGTTGTACAATTTGTCCTGAGTACGCCGATACCCCATATGTGGAGGTAAACCACTGTTTGGGCGCATGACAGAGCTCGGAAGCGAAGGAGCGCCATTTGACTTTTCAATGCAAAATTGACTGGAATTGAGATGGGACGCCATGTTGCGTTTGGAGAGCCACTGATGTGCCTAAACATTGAAACCCCCCACAAGTGACACCATTTTGGAAAGTAGACACCCTAAGGAACTTATCTAGAGGTGTGGTGAGCACTTTGACCCACCAAGTGCTTCACAGAAATTTATAATGCAGAACCGTAAAAATAAAAAATCATTTTTTTTCACAAAAATTATCTTTTCACCCCCAATTTTTTATTTTCTCAATGGTAAGAGAAGAAATTGGACCACAAAAGTTGTTGTACAATTTGTCCTGAGTACACTGATACCCCATATGTGGGAGTAAACCACTGTTTGGGCGCATGGGAGAGCTCGGAAGGGAAGGAGTGCTGTTTGACTTTTCAATGCAAAATTGACAGGAATTGAGATGGGACGCCATGTTGTGTTTGGGGAGCCACTGATGTGCCTAAACATTGAAACCCCCCACAAGTGACACCATTTTAGAAAGTAGACCCCCTAAGGAACTTATCTAGATGTGTGGTGAGCACTTTGACCCACCAAGGGCTTCACAGAAGTTTATAATGCAGAGCTGTAAAAATAAAACAAAAATGTTTTCCCACAAAAATTATTTTTTAGCCCCCAGTTTTGTATTTTCCTGAAGGTAACAGGAGAAATTGGACCCCAAAAGTTCTTGTCCAATTTGTCCTGAGTACGCTGATACCCCATATGTGGGGGGAAACCACCGTTTGGGCGCATGGGAGGGCTCGGAAGGGAAGGAGCGCCATTTGGAATGGAGACTTAGATGGAATGGTCTGCAGGCGTCACATTGCGTTTGCAGAGCCCCTAATGTACCTAAACAGTAGAAACTCCCCACAAGTGACCCCATATTGGAAACTAGACCCCCTAAGGAACTCATCTAGATGTGTTGTGAGAACTTTGAGCCCCCAAGTGTTTCACTACAGTTTATAACGCAGAGCCGTGAAAATAAAAAATCTTTTTTTTTTCCCACAAAAATTATTTTTTAGCCCCCAGTTTTGTATTTTCCCAAGGGTAACAGGAGAAATTGGACCCCAAAAGTTGTTGTCCAATTTGTCCCGAGTACGGTGATACCCCATATGTTGGGGTAAACTCCTGTTTTGGCACACGGGAGAGCTCGGAAGGGAAGGAGCGCCGTTTTACTTTTTCAACGCAGAATTGGCTGGAATTGAGATCGGACGCCATGTCGCGTTTGGAGAGCCCCTGATGTGCCTAAACAGTGTAAACCCCCCAATTATAACTGAAACACTAATCCAAACACACCCCTAACCCTAATCCCAACGGTAACCCTAACCACACCTCTAACCCAGACACACCCCTAACCCTAATCCCAACCCTATTCCCAACCGTAAGGCCGGCTTCACACTTGCGAGTTTTACGGACGTAAGAGCGCAGAAACTACGTCCGTAAAACTCGCAAAACATACGGCACAATTTTTCTCTATGCCCCTGCTCCTATCTGCCGTATTAAACTGATCAGTATTATACGGCTTTCTACGGCCGTAGAAAATCGCAGCATGCTGCGTTTGTCACCGTATTGCGCAAATAAAACATCAATGAAAGTCTATGGAAGCCCCAAAAATATGGATCACACACGGACCAGCAGTGTGACTTGCGAGGAATACGCAGCGCTGTTAGAGAGAAAAGCCGGCAATTCAGTGCGGTATACAGTAAAATCACACTGACAGCTTCCAGTAGTAGAATAGGTAGAATAAATGTGTACACATAGAATAGTGTTATGACCTGGTGGTTAGGACAATAATGGACCTGGTGGTTATGAGCACACGGAATGACCTGATAGTTACAAATAATACAGAACAAGCTCTGAGACGTGGGAACTCTGCTGACCGCAATCCCTAATCCTATCACACACACTAGAAATAGCCGTGGATTGCTCCTAACGCTCCCTATGCAACTCGTCACAGCCTAAGGAACTAGCTAGCCCTAAAGATAGAAAAATAAAGCCTACCTTGCCTCAGAGAAATTTCCCAAAGGAAAAGGCAGCCCCCCACATATAATGACTGAGTTAAGATGAAATTACAAACATAGAGATGAAATAGATTTAGCAAAGTGAGGCCCGACTTACTGAACAGACAGAGGATAGGAAAGATAACTTTGCGGTCAGCACAAAAACTACAAAAAGACCACCAGAGGGCGCAAAAAGACCCTCCGCACTGACTCACTGTGCGGAGGCGCTCCCTCTGCGTCCCAGAGCTTCCAGCAAGCAAGACAAAAATCAAAATAGCAAACTGGACAGAAAAATAGCAAACAAGAGAAAACAAGCAGGAACTTAGCTTCTGCTGGGAAGACAGGTCACAAGAACGATCCAGGAGTGAACTAGACCAATACTGGAACATTGACAGGTGGCATGGAGCAATGATCTAAGTGGAGTTAAATAGAGCAGCCAGCTAACGAATTAACCTCGTCACCTGTGGAAGGAAACTCAGAAGCCGCAGCCCCACTCACAACCATCAGAGGAAGCCCATGGACAGAACCAGCCGAAGTACCATTCATGACCACAGGAGGAAGCTTGACAACAGAATTCACAACAGAATAGGTGTGTATATATATATATATATATATATATATATATATATATATATATACAGTGGGGCAAAAAAGTATTTAGTCAGTCAGCAATAGTGCAAGTTCCACCACTTAAAAAGATGAGAGGCGTCTGTAATTTACATCATAGGTAGACCTCAACTATGGGAGACAAACTGAGAAAAAAAAATCCAGGAAATCACATTGTCTGTTTTTTTAACATTTTATTTGCATATTATGGTGGAAAATAAGTATTTGGTCAGAAACAAAATTTCATCTCAATACTTTGTAATATATCCTTTGTTGGCAATGACAGAGGTCAAACGTTTTCTGTAAGTCTTCACAAGGTTGCCACACACTGTTGTTGGTATGTTGGCCCATTCCTCCATGCAGATCTCCTCTAGAGCAGTGATATTTTTGGCATTTCGCTTGGCAACACGGACTTTCAACTCCCTCCAATGGTTTTCTATAGGGTTGAGATCTGGAGACTGGCTAGGCCACTCCAGGACCTTGAAATGCTTCTTACGAAGCCACTCCTTCGTTGCCCTGGCGGTGTGCTTTGGATCATTGTCATGTTGAAAGACCCAGCCACGTTTCATCTTCTATGCCCTTGCTGATGGAAGGAGGTTTGCACTCAAAATCTCACGATACATGGCCCCATTCATTCTTTCATGTACCCGGATCAGTCGTCCTGGCCCCTTTGCAGAGAAACAGCCCCAAAGCATGATGTTTCCACCACCATGCTTTACAGTAGGTATGGTGTTTGATGGATGCAACTCAGTATTCTTTTTCCTCCAAACACGACAAGTTGTGTTTCTACCAAACAGTTCCAGTTTGGTTTCATCAGACCATAGGACATTCTCCCAAAACTCCTCTGGATCATCCAAATGCTCTCTAGCAAACTTCAGACGGGCCCGGACATGTACTGGCTTAAGCAGTGGGACACGTCTGGCACTGCAGGATCTGAGTCCATGGTGGCGTAGTGTGTTACTTATGGTAGGCCTTGTTACATTGGTCCCAGCTCTCTGCAGTTCATTCACTAGGTCCCCCCGCGTGGTTCTGGGATTTTTACTCACCGTTCTTATGATCATTCTGACCCCACGGGGTGGGATTTTGCGTGGAGCCCCAGATCGAGGGAGATTATCAATGGTCTTGTATGTCTTCCATTTTCTAATTATTGCTCCCACTGTTGATTTCTTCACTCCAAGCTGGTTGGCTATTGCAGATTCAGTCTTCCCAGCCTGGTGCAGGGCTACAATTTTGTTTCTGGTGTCCTTTGACAGCTCTTTGGTCTTCACCATAGTGGAGTTTGGAGTCAGACTGTTTGAGGGTGTGCACAGGTGTCTTTTTATACTGATAACAAGTTTAAACAGGTGCCATTACTACAGGTAATGAGTGGAGGAAAGAGGAGACTCTTAAAGAAGAAGTTACAGGTCTGTGAGAGCCAGAAATCTTGATTATTTGTTTCTGACCAAATACTTATTTTCCACCATAATATGCAAAAAAAATGTTAAAAAAACAGACAATGTGATTTTCTGGATTTTTTTTTCTCAGTTTGTCTCCCATAGTTGAGGTCTACCTATGATGTAAATTACAGACGCCTCTCATCTTTTTAAGTGGTGGAACTTGCACTATTGCTGACTGACTAAATACTTTTTTGCCCCACTGTATATATATAGTCAGTGAGACACACATATATATATATATATATATATATTTCTTCCAGCGCTAGACAGCTTTAAAGCCGGTAATTCAATTACCGGCTTTTGCTTTCTCCTTCCTAAAACCCGACATGATATGAGACCTGGTTTACATACAGTAAACCATCTCATATCACCATTTTTTTGCATATTCCACACTACTAATGTTAGTAGTGTGTATATGCAAAATTTGGCCATTCTAGCTAGTAAATTAAGGGGTTAAATGGCGGAAAAAATTGGCGTGGGCTTCCGCACAATTTTCTCCGCCAGAGTAGTAAAGCCAGTGACTGAGGGCAGATATTAATAGCCTGGAGAGGGTCCACGGTTATTGGCCCCCCCCTGGCTAAAAACACCTGCCCCCAGCCACCCCAGAAAAGGCACATCTGGAAGATGCGCCTATTCTGGCACTTGGCCACTCTCTTCCCATTCCCATGTAGTGGTGGGATATGGGGTAATGAAGGGTTAATGCCACCTTGCTATTGTAAGGTGACATTAAGACAAATTAATAATGGAGAGGCATCAATTATGAAAACTTGTTTTTTGTTTGGCTTTTTTGCTAGGTTCACTAAATGCTAAAACTGACCTGCCATTATGATTCTCCGGGTCAGTACGAGTTCATAGACAACAAACATGTCTAGGTTATTTTTTACCTAAGTGGTGAAAAAAAATTCCAAACTTTGCTAAAAAAAAAAAAAAAATTGTGCCATTTTCCGATACTCGTGGCGTCTCCATTTTTCGTGATCTGGGGTCGGGTGAGGGCTTATTTTTTGCGTGCCGAGATGACGTTTTTAATGATAGCATTTTGGTGCAGATACGTTCTTTTGATCGCCCATTATTGCATTTTAATGCAATGTCGCGGCGACCAAAAAAAACGTAATTCTGGCGTTTCGAATTTCTTTCTCGCTACGCCATTTAGCGATCAGGTTAATGCTTTTTTTTATTTGATAGATCGGGCAATTCTGAGCGCGGCGACACCAAATATGTGTAGATAGAGTGGGGCGAAAGGGGGGTGATTTAAACTTTTATATATTTTTTTATTTTTTTCACATTTTTTTTTTCACTTTTGCCATGCTTCAATAGCCTCCATGGGAGGCTAGAAGCAGGCACAGCACGATCGCCTCTGCTACATAGCAGCGATCTGCTGTTCGCTGCTATGTAGTAGAAAATCAGGTGTGCTGTGAGCACCGACCACAGGGTGACGCTCACAGCTACCGGCAATAGTAACCATAGAGGTCTCAAGGACCTCTATGGTTACAAGGTACAAGCATCGCCGACCTCCGATCATGTGACGGGGGGCGGCGATGCCGTCATTTCCGGCCGCCCGGCCGGATGCGGTAGTTAAATGCCGCTGTCTGCGTTTGACAGCGGCATTTAACTAGTTAATAGGTGTGGGCAGATCGCGATTCTGCCCGCGCCTATTATGGGCACATGTCAGCTGTTCAAAACAGCTGACATGTCCCGGCTTTGATGCGGGCTCACCGCCGGAGCCCGCATCAAAGAGGGGCTTCTGACCTCGGACGTACTATCCCGTCCGAGGTAAGAAAGGGGTTAATTAAAATGCGTGGTGTGACTGTGGAGGCACCATAAAGTATGGGCGGCCCAATACATTGTAGGGACCATGGGAACGCACATCGGGGGTCACAGTGATTCGCTGACGCCTGCGCAGAAGATCCCTGAGTGCAGCGCCCGAAGAAGGGATGATGAGGTATGTATTTCTGAGGGTGAGCAGGGCGCTGGCGCGGGATTCCGGGGCCAGAACTGAATGGGAGGGGGGTAGTATTATAATGTGGACAGTAGGCAGGGATTTGTCAAAAAGAAAGGGTAGTGGGCACCACATAGAGTATTTAGGGATCAACCAAGTGTGTGTATATATATATATATATATATATATATATATATATATATATATATATATATACACACATACACATGTATATATACACACATACACATGTATATATACACATATACACACAATATAAACCAAACAAGAAAAGATATGGGATCAACCGCAAAGAATATACAAAGTTTATTGTTTTCAATACAAAAACACAGCAAGGCAAGACATACTTGTTAAAAACATTTAAAATTACAAAAGGACGGCTGGTAAGCCACACATCCCCGATGTTTACCCTGGTTACCAGCGTAAATGTTAAAAAAACAAACACTACTTACCTTCAGCTGTCTGTCCTCCGGCGCTGTGCTTTCCTCTGCACTGTGTAAGCACAGCGGTCGGAAAGCAGAGCGGTGACGTCACCGCTCTGCTTTCCGGCTGCCCGGCGCTGACACAGGATGCAGGAGGAGTGTAGAGAAGCACAGCGTCGGGGACAGACAGCCGAAGGTAAGTATGTAGTGTTTGTTTTTTTAACGTTTACGCTGGTAACCAGGGTAAACATCGGGTTACTAAGCGCGGCCATGCGCTTAGTAACCCGATATTTACCCTGGTTACCAGTGAAGACATCGCTGGATCGGTGTCACACACGCCGATCCAGCGATGTCAGCGGGAGATCCAGCGACGAAATAAAGTTCTGGACTTTCCTCAGCGACCAACGATCTCCCAGCAGGGGCCTGATCGTTGGTCGCTGTCACACATAACGATTTCCTTAAAGATATCGTTGCTACGTCACAAAAAGCAACGATATCGTTAACGATATCATTATGTGTGAAGGTACCTTTAGGTATATAAGAAGGAACGCTCAAACACCCTGCCTGTCTGCTGCCAGTTATATAAAATAACCCTCTGATGAAATACTCATATCCTAAATATAGAGGCATTAATATAAACATATTTACCAGACTTGCTGCTCTGGAGTCAGGTCCATAAAATAGAAAAAGACATCCCAAGAAAACCTGAGGTCACTTATCAAAACTGATAGTCCAGACACCCAATATACCTAGACGGTCAGATGAAGATACAACGACCGAAAATAGAGTGCTGACCATGGGGGAAAAAGGAAACAAAACCCCACGCGTATCGACGCTCTCAGAGCGTCTTCATCAGGGTAATACAAACAGGACCATCCCGCCCTGCTTTATATACACATTCACAATCAAATCAAGCAATCATCACCTGCAGGCATGCAGCGGCGCCCAGCTTCCATGGTGTATCTGACACAGTGGATTACTTCCGGTTCAGCGAGTTCACAGGCTCGCACCTGCGCAGTGACAATAATTTGCGCAGATGCGGCGGCTGCAAGTGTGGACATATTGAGAAGGGAGAAACAGCGCAGTATGACGATATGCGCATGCGCAAAGATTTACTGAGGCACTGGGACCGCATAACAATGTATACAGCCTCTTCCTATTACTCCAAAGAGTTAGCAATGAAAGTCACCTACAGAAGTGTGGTGGCAAGGGAACAGGCAGGGATTTCTTACAGCACCTCACGCCCCGAAGCCTGGAAGAAATCATTAGCATACAGAATATAAAATTTCTCAGCAACGCGACCATTAATATGAGGCATACAGGTAGGACTAGTGTAACGTTTCTATTACCTGTATGCCCATATTAATAGGTCACATATGTTCGGGGGGTACAGATTTCCTTTACATTATTCTTAGTCTCCAGCATTTGTTTTTTTCACACCTGCCTAAAACTCTTGCACAGTAGTGTATATATATATTTTTAAGAACTATTAAATATGAGTCAATGCAAATATCATCATAGTATAGCTAGTGTATGATGTAGAATACCGTATAGTGCTCCCTTCTCCAAGAAATATGGATTAGTTACCCACAGGCAATTTGTTTACATTAACAGCAGTTCTCCACAATTCACACTTGTTAACTTCTCATCAGGCTATAGGTCTGGTACATGGTGAGGAGACGTCTGGGTGATTTGTTCCAATTAGTAGTAGATAAGAGGGCATGATATAGAGTACAGGTACAGCAAGGCTTGATTTATATGATCAATAATCTCATTAATGCATCAGCACAGAAGTACATTGATCTCAATCTGTGATATTGACCACACAAATGGAAACTGCCTCCATCACAGTAGGGGACCTGCATAAAAGATCACAATTCTAAATGATAACATACCAAGGGGGGAAACATTTGCATACATTACACTGCTTGTACAACCCCAATTCCAAAAAAGTTGGGACGCTGTGTAAAATGAAAAGAAAACAAGAAAAGAATAATTTGTAAATCTCTTATAGCCATACTTTCTTCACAACAGAACATAAGACACAGATCAGGAGGTGAAAGATATTTTTACATGCTTTTGTAATGGTGGCATCCATTTTCTGTATTGTGTTCTAACACAATACTTTTATGTTTTAATTTCGGTAAAGACACATTTTCTGCATGCACTGGCCTTCAGACTATTTCTGAGCATTAGGTCTGAAAATTATTATTTGTAGCCTTGAGGTTTGCTACAGAGAAGGCATGCATTGTCCAGCTCACATAGACAATGTTTGGGACTAGTGATAAGCGAATTTGTTAGGAAAACGATCGCCAAACATAAATTCGGTATAAATATGACACATTTGGATTTGTGATCGGAAAAACAAGCAAAATTTTATAAAATCAGAAAAAAATTGGTAAAAGTGCGTGAAAATATTTGCGTTGCCACAAACGTATTTTCAGCACTTTAGCGACAATAATAGTGGTGTATCATTAGCATTTGACACGTGTTTGATGATGGGAGCGGGTTTGCAGGGCTCAGAGGCGCGCCGTTCTTGTAAACAGTCATTTTTTTTCTTCCTAACTTTTTGTGTGCAAATTGTGGCTAACCAATCAGGGCACAGGAAACATCCAGAATGTCCTGACACCACGGCTTGTGTCATTGGCTGCTGAAATCACATGTCCCTTTCTATATAAAGAGCAGACATCTTGTTTTAGCGCCATTTTGACACTGTAACAGCGCAGAGAGGCTACTCCTGATACTGGCACTGTTAGCAGCAAGATTTTAGCTAGCTAGGTGGTTGTATATCAGTCAGATATTGTAGCTAGCTAGTTTCCAGTGTGGCTGTAAAATTTACCTTCCAGCCTCCTTACCTTGACAAGCCAGCGCTGGTATGTCACTCTCCACAAGGAGAAACGATACCCCTTAGACCCCTGTCCAGAGCCTCTCACCTAGCCAAATTAGTTCTCATGCTTCACACTGGCGAGTGCCAACAGCCCAAAACACCATGTCTGCGAATTGAGATACTTATTTGGCTTTTATCCTAAGTTACATTGCAAGACTCGTTAAAGGGTTGATTGTGACTTGTAGGATCGCTACTTCCAACAGGTGGCGCTATAGAGTTCAAGTCCTCCTTTTCTCTGAAGAGGCAATTTGCATATGTCCTATGCAAAGACATCTGACAATTTCTGTTATTGGACAGGCTACTACCTTTCTTTGGCAGAGGCATAGTGGTACACCTTGTTGATGAGGCCCACAAAGAGAATGTGCTCAAGTGTAACATACATAGTAACATAGTAACATAGTAACATAGTTAGTAAGGCCGAAAAAAGACATTTGTCCATCCAGTTCAGCCTATATTCCATCATAATAAATCCCCAGATCTACGTCCTTCTACAGAACCTAATAATTGTATGATACAATATTTTTCTGCTCCAGGAAGACATCCAGGCCTCTCTTGAACCCCTCCCAAGTGGATGGCAAGCGCAGCTTCAAGTGGCCCCTCCTCCTCTTCCTCCACCTCAACATCACACCCAGTACAGTTCACAGAGGTGGCACCCAAATTCCCTTTGCTCCCCCCCATGTCCCAACTCTCCAACTGACTGTACGGAACCACAGAAGGGTGAGTCTGAAGAGCTATTCACACACACTATGCCATGGTCATTAGAAGTGTACTCAAAAGCTTTACAGAGTCAGAAGGAGGAAATCTGCATCGATGCCCAATATTTTCTTAGCTTGGATCCGGGGCAAGACGAAGTAGGGTCCGAACAGCATCCTGACCCTTGTCATCAGATGTTAAAGGGAACCTGTCACCCCCAAAATTGATGGTGAGGTAAGCTCACCGTCATCAGGGGCTTATCTACAGCATTCTGTAATGCTGTAGATAAGCCCCCGATGTAACCTGAAAGAGGAGAAAAAGAGGTCAGATTATACTCACCCAGGGGCAGTCCCGCTGCGGTCAAATGGGTGTCTCAGGTCCGCTCCGGCGCCTCCTATCTTCATTCCATGACGTCCTCTTCTGGTCTTCACGCCGTGGCTCCGACGCAGGCATACTTTGTCTGCCCTGTTGAGGGTAGAGCAAAGTACTGCAGTGCGCAGGCGCCGGGCCTCTGACCTTTCCGGCGTCTGCGCACTGCAGTACTTTGCTCTGCCCTCAACAGGGCAGACAAAGTACGCCGGAGCCGGAGCCGTGGCGTGAAGACCAGAAGAGGATGTCATGGAATGAAGATGGGAGGCGTTGTTCCGGACCTGAGACACCCATCGGTGCGGGACAGCCCCTGGGCAAGTATAATCTAACCTCTTTTTCTCCTCTTTCAGGTAACATCGGCGGCTTATCTACAGCATTACAGAATGCTGTAGATAAGCCCCTGATGACGGTGAGCTTACCTCACCATCGATTTTGAGGATGACAGGTTTCCTTCAACCCCTCCGAGGTGATCCTGATGAGACTCAGATATCTGAGGCTCACGTGGACTGTACTGTGCTGTTAGGGCAGGAAGAGGAGGAGGGTGACTCCAACTGAGAGGAATGTGATAATATAGAGGATGATGATGATGAGGTGTTAGATCCCAGTTGGCATGAACATAGAGGCACACAGCTGAATAGGTCATCTGAGGAGGAAGACGTGGAGGTTACATTGCGCCGTACGTCACAGACACGTAGTGATACAGCCACAACGAGCATTGCATCCTCAGCCACAACTGTGGCTGTGACCAGCAGTGTCTGTAGGCCTGCAGCTCGCAGGGGTGGCAAGGGTTGCCTAGCCTGGACCTTTTTTTACACTGCAAAGGATGAGCAAACACATGTAATCTGCCAGCTTTGCAAAAAAAAAAAACTGAGTTGAGGTAAAAAGTGCAATAATTTGAGTACTACATGTATGAATCTTCACATGCGCAATCAACATGCTTTACTGTGGGAATCCCATTATTATTATTATTTATTGTTTGCGCAAAAATGCGGACCAGCGAAGCTCAACAACCATCAGCCATCCCATCAATCGCATCCGCTGCTTCTTCCTCCTCCTCTGTTACCATGCCAACTATTGAGACACAGGTCTTCGACCACAGAACCTTGGGTTATTTACCGACTCCAGTTACGCTGACTGAGAGCTTGCTGTAACGGAAGCTGACACGCTTGCTGTTTTTCATCGATCTGTGAAAACGAGCAGACCACAACTTTCTCAATCTATTGTAACATCTCCGCCTGCACCTCTCTCACGGTCCAGCAGTTTGTCCTGTTCACCGTACTCCGCCCTCTTTCAGCACTGCAGCCAGCCCACAGTTCCGCAGTTGTGGTCACGTAAAAGATTGTTTCCTACTAAGCATTACAAAGCTAAGAGGTTGAACTTCACCATCTCCAATCTGTTGGCCACAGTAATGCTGCCTTTCCCCCTGGTAGATACAGATGGTTTCTGAAAGCTGACGGCTGTCGCAGTCCCCCAGTACCAATTGCCCAGTCACCATTACTTTTCTAAGAAAGCTGTGCCAGCGCTACACCAGGATGTCACAGACAACATCACCCATTCCTTGACTAAATCTGTCTTCCAGGGTGCATTTCACCACAGATACTTGGATCAGTAAGCATGGCCAAGGGTATTACATCTCACTAACTGGGCATTAGGTGACTCTGGTGGCTGTGGGGGCAGGCGCTGCTCCACAAGTCTTGGAATCCCCAAGGCTTGCAGGACAAACCTCTACATTTAACACTTCCTCCACTGCTTCTGCCTCCTCTATCTCCTCTAGTGACTCCATCTGCGCGTGAACCTCTGCCTTAATGAGATGCGCGTTCCAACAGTGCAGGGCGAATCCCCACCAACTCCGTATGGCGCAGCCAGGGATCACCCGAATCAGGCAGTATTAACATTGATATGCCTTGGAGATCGCAATCATACAGCTGAAGAGTTGTGGACAGCTCTCTAGGCTGAGTTTGATCAATGGCTGTCTCCGCTAAACCTGCATCCAGGGAAGGCCGTGTCCGATAATAATGGTGTGAACCTGGCGGCGGCCCTATGGCGAGGCAAAATCACACACGTGCCTTGCATTGTTCACGTCCTCAACCTGGTGGTATAGCGTTTACTCCGCCACTATCCTGGCCTGGGTGAGCTGTTCCAGAAAGCGCGTAAGCTGGATGCTCATTTCTGCCATTCGTATCCCTCAGGTCATCAACTTGCATCGATACAGAGGTCTTTGTCCATGCCAGTTAACAGGTTGATATGCGATGTGCCAACACGGTGGAATTCCACTCTGCACATGTTGCAGCGACTGTGGCAGAAACGAACCCTGATGCAGTATGTCATGTCGTATAGCCTGGGCCAACGCAGTATGGATGTGGTGTATATCATGTTTACAGAGTGGGCACAGATTAAGGACCTCTACACCCATCTGCAATTTCGAAATGGCTACTAAGATGGTTAGCGCTGACGCCGCCGTCATCAGCATCACTATTACGGTCATATATATGCTGGAGCAGACTTTGAATAGCCTGCAGGAGGAGATGGTTGTCCCAGAAGAAGAGGAGGAAGCAGAGGAGGATGAGGAAGGGATTACATTGTCTCTAAGTTCCAGACTTTCGTCACATAGGCAGGTGGCAAGCGAGGGTGGATTACTGCGATCGAGGTGGGCTGATGATAACAAACTGTTATCAAAGGTGCAAGTTCCAAGGAACAAATGGGGGAAAAGGTGATGGGCGAGCAACTATCAGATGAACAGGATAATCCTCTCCTCTCTGTTGTTCGTGGTTGGCAGGAGGGGACGGAGGAAACAAGCCTCATTGTTACCCAGCCACCAACACATCATGGGCTTGGTCCTCATGGTAGAGCCTTAGGCTAGGGTCACATTGCGTTAGTGCAATCCGTTTAGCGCTAGTGGGTTGCGCTAATGCAATGTTTTTAATGGGGCCGCGTCCCGGGGTCGCGGTAACGTCCCCGCTCTCGCAGATCGGGGATCTGCGAGAGCGGGGAACGGACCGCGGGCGCGCCTCGGACGCTGCAAGCAGCATCCGCGGCGCGCCAGGAAACACCGGCGCGTGCCGAACATGGCACGCGCTAGTGCTGCGCGTTCCCATTGCCGTGAATCGGCGCGCTAACGGACGCGTTGCACGGCGTTAATTTTGCCGTGCAACGCTGTCCGTTAGCGCTTTCCCATTAACGCAATGGGAACCAAGCCTTACCTATGAATGCCTTCTTGCTGCACTATCTACAACATGATCCCCCTATAGCAGGGGTCCCCAACCCGTAGCTCGCGAGCCACATGTGGCTCGCCTGCTCCAGGCATGTGGCTCGCCGATGGTCACTGAAAAAAAGGTCCCCAAAGAGCCGCCCCGCCGGCTGTAATACCCGCCCCGCTGCGTTAATACCCGCCCGCCACCTGCTCCTGGTATGTGGGGAAAGGAGCCGCCCCGCCGGCTGTAATACCCGCCCCGCTGTGTATAATACCCGCCCCGCCACCTGCTCCTGGTATGTGAGAAAGGAGCCGCCCCGCCGCTTGCAATACCTGCCCTGTCCTGCGTCAGCAACTGCATTCACTCCTGGGCAGTGAAGCGGGTCACTGTGATCTGTTAAAGTCGCACAAAGTCTCGCGAGACTTCACAAATCTCGCAAGACTTTGTACTGCACCATTAATCGCTGCAATGTCTGTGTGACATTCTGATACAGGTACTTCACATGCTCCTGGCCCCCATATTATGTGCGCTGGCCTCCAAATGTGCAGGGAGCCTCATTATCTCTGGAGCCTGTCACATGACCGCACAATATTAGTTTATGGCGCAGGGTCACCAGTAGTTTCGTTGGATGTCAATATAATGACATTACCTGTCCTGTAGGATTCCGGGATCACAGACAAGACGTCTGCATTTCATATAATCTCATTCCCCAGGGGCGCTGATTCTATTTGAGGGGAAGATAGTGTGGGCAGACACCGAAACAGACATCACCCCCCAATATCAAGTGCTGAATCGCGTATTATGCTACTTTCACACTTGCGTTGTGCACTGCACGTCGCTATGCGTCGTTTAGGTGAAAAAACGCATCCTGCAAAATTGCTAGCAGGATGCGTTTTTTCTCCATTGACTAACATTAGCGACGCATTGCGACGCTTTGCCACACGTCGCAACCGTTGTGCGACGGTTGCGTCGTGTTGCGGTGGACCGTCGGCTGCAAAAAACGTTACATGTAACGTTTTTTGCAGTGTTGTGTCCGCCATTTCCGACCGCATATGCGCGGCCAGAACTCCGCCCCCACCTCCCCGCACCTCACAGTGGGGCAGCAGATGCTCTGGAAAAATGCATCCGCTGCCCCCGTTGTGCGGCGCATTCACTGCTAGCGTCAGTACGTCGGCCCAACGCACTGTGACGGGCCGAGTACGACGCTAGTGTGAAAGTAGCCTTACTGTCGAGGACCACGGCATCCAACGGGGTTATACACAAGGATTATGGCGGCTAAATGGAGATATTTCATGGGACTGCACTGGGGGGTCACGTCACCGCAAATGATGAGTGTTCTCTACTCCACTTGTGTGTCAGTCATTACTGCACATCTAAGGTTGTCAGGTCAGAGGGTCCCAACCTGGGGAGTGCTTCATGGAAAAATGAGAGTCCACGAAAATGCACAGGTGGTATGAGATGAAGCCATGACACATAATGGCCCCTGCAATTAACTTATCTGGGGGTCTTGTGCTCTAACATTTTAAGATCGTCCCACAAACATCATTTATCACCAATCCACACTATAAGTCAGGGGTCCCCAACCCGCCTGTTCCAGACATGTGGCGTATAATACCCATCCGCCACCTGCTCCTGCTATGTGGCTCGCCAGAAAGGAGCCGCTCCGCCGCTTGTAATACCTGCCCCACAGCCTGCAATTTGCCGCTCCTCCTGCGTCAGTGACTGCATTCACTCCTGCGCAGTGGAGCAGGTCACTGTGATCTGTTAAAGTCGCACAAAGTCTCACAAGACTTTGGTTACTACGGCTTCTATAGAGCACAGAGACCCGTGCAACTGCGCAGGAGTGAATGCAGTCACTGACTGCCGAATCCAGATAGAAGGGCAGGCTAGTCGAAGTAAAACACTCTTAGCATAAGTATATAAGTGTCCGAATAAGCATTTTAAAGATAACCTGTCACCCCCCATTACCTATTGGTAAAAGAGCCACCTTCAGCCACACTAAGGGTACCGTCACACAGTGCAATTTTGATCGCTACGACGGCACGATTCGTGACGTTCGAGCGATATAGTTACGATATCGCAGTGTCTGACACGCTCCTGCGATCAGGGACCCCGCTGAGAATCGTACGTCGTAGCAGATCGTTTGAAACTTTCTTTCGTCGTCTAGTGTCCCGCTGTGGCGGCATGATCGCATGGTGACTGTAACAGATATCGTATACGATGTGCGCATAGTAACCAACGGCTTCTACATCGCACATACGTCATGAAATTATCGCTCCAGCGTCGTACATTGCAAAGTGTGACAGCAGTCTACGACGCTGGAGCGATATTGTTACGATGCTGGAGCGTCACGGATCGTACCATCGTAGCGATCAAAATGCCACTGTGTGACGGTACCCTAAGGCTGCATTCTCTGAAGGTGGCTCTTATGTTTTTTTATCACGAGTAATGCAGAAATACAAATATAATTGCGCGCCATACCTGTATTGAGTCAGGGAGGTAAGTTTTCTCCCCCTGACTCAAGCGCCTCGCTGCCATCCATCATCCCCCTCAGTCCCCCGGGCGCCGCCTCCTCTGTCTCCTCACGTCACCGGCACCTACGCTGTGCAATCATTTTTCGGGCATGCGCCGTGCGCGCTGCCCTGGAACTTACATCCACTGATGTATGGAGATCAGGCCTGCATGTAGCTGAGGCCCCAGATCCCACCCCACAGTGGGTTATGATTTATGCACACTATGGGGCTGGGAATCTGGCGCTTGCGCAGTAAATCTCTTTGCGGCTGTCCTCATCTGCCTCCTGCGGGGCTGAATCTGTTGCCTGTCTAGTGCAGATCTCTGCACCTGTAATACGTCGGAAATAGGCGGATGGAGATGGGGACAGGCGCAGAGACTCGCTGTGCAGGCACCAGATTTCCAGCCTCGCAGTGTGAAAAAATCATAACACACTGCAGGGTGGGATCTGGGGCCTCTGCTACACGCAGGCGCGATATCAGTACATCAGTGGATGTAAGTTCCAGGGCAGCGTGGATGGCGCATGCCTGAATAATGATTGTACAGTACAGGCGCCGCTGACTTGAGGAGACACAGAGGCTCCCGGGGGCCAGAGGGGCATGATGAATGGATGCAAGGTGCTTGAGTCGGAGAGAAAACACCTCCCTGACTCAAAACAGGTATGGCGCGAAATTTATAAAAGTCAGTATTTCTGGGGTAATAGGGATAAAAAAAAACATAACAGCCACCTTCATAGAATGTAGCCTTAAGGTACAGTCACACATAACGATATCGTTACCGATATCGTTGCTTTTTGTGACGTAGCAACGATATCGTTAAGGAAATCGTTATGTGTGACAGCGACCAACGATCAGGCCCCTGCTGGGAGATCGTTGATCGCTGAGGAAAGTCCAGAACTTTATTTCGTCGCTGGATCTCCCGCTGACATCGCTGGATCGGCGTGTGTGACACCGATCCAGAGATGTCTTCACTGGTAACCAGGGTAAACATCGGGTAACTAAGCGCAGGGCCGCGCTTAGTAACCCGATGTTTACCCTGGTTACCCTGGTTACCAGAGTGAAAGTTAAAATCTGCATGTTATTATTTGTGCCTTCTCTAGGTTTTCCTATGGCCGTGGAATATGAAAAGCACAAAAAAAAAATTACGCCATTGTCGAAACAACTTCCCTCCATTACTGGGAAATTAGAGGACAGCAATAAGCACTACAGAGGTAAGTATTAATTGCAGTGGGAAGTGCTCATCTAAATGTGCAGTTTTGGACACTCATAACACAAATTCTTGTCTCTCTGCTACAGGATCCAAATTTTTTTAAGGTCTGCATCTGGGGGAAGAGGCAGTGAACAGCAGCACTTACAAAAGAAGACTAGAGTTCCTGCATAGAAACGTGCAAAGAACAGCTCTACAGAGGTAAGAATTAATGATCCTTACCCGAACCAAAAGTATGTGCTATAAAGCTATATTTATAGGTTAACCAGAGACTTACACATTGTGATAGTATTTATCATCCACATTTCAGGTTCAGAACCCATCCAAATCATGGCTTCTGTTAACGAAGGTCCTTCACAAAAAAAGAAGCGCTCATACTCATACAGTTTTCATGAAGAATGGGAAGAACAATATCTTTTTACTCATTTTAGGGACAAGTGTATCTGCCTTATATGTCAGGCCACTGTATCCATTGGGAAAAAGTGCAATGTCGAGCGTCATTACACAACAACACACAAGAAGTTTGACCAGGAATATCCAAAGGGCACTAATCTAAGAAAGATAAAAGTCGAAGATTTGAAGTGTGCTTTGACTGCCCAACAAGCTGTATTTAGAAAGCCACGCAATAAATCTAAAGCAGCTACAGTTGCATCCTTTAAAGTTGCACATATTCTTGCCCAAAGGAAAAAACCATTTGAGGATGGAGAAATAGTTAAAGATGCCATGCTTGCAGCCGCAGATTCACTATTCCAAGATTTTAAGAAAAACTCCGATATTATTTCTGCTATAAAAAGCCTCCAACTATCTGGAAACACTATAACTCGGAGAATTGAATCTATGTCTGAAGATATACGTCACCAGCTGAAGAGAGACTTAGAAAAGTGTGACTTCATCAGCTTGCAGTTTGACGAATCCTTGGATGTAGTCGACACAGCTCAACTTAACATTTATATACGAATGGTGTTTGAAGACCTGAGTGTAAAAGAAGATTTGCTAGCAGTAATATCATTAAAGGAGAAAACCAGAGGGGAAGATATTTACACTGCTTTCAAGACTTATGTACAAGAGCACAACATACCTCTCCAGAAGCTAGTATCCATTACAACTGATGGTGCACCTGCAATGATTGGGTCTAAAATTGGTTTTGTCACATTATGCAGGAATGACCATGACTTTCCTCACTTTCTTAATTATCATTGCATTATTCACCAGGAGTCTCTATGTACCAAAGTCATTAACTTCCAGCATGTTATGAAAGTAGTTGTGAAGATTGTGAACTCTATACGAGCTAGACCACTTCAGCATAGACTCTTTAAGTCTTTTCTTGAAGAGCTTGATAGCCAATACAAAGACCTTCTTTTGTACACTGAAGTACGTTGGCTAAGCAGAGGGAAACTGTTAGAACGTTTTCAGAGCCTTTTACCAGAAATCATTCAGTTTTTAGAACTGAAAGATGACCTCTGTGCTGAAATCTCAGACTCCCAGTGGCAGGCAGACCTGGCATTTTTAACTGATATAACATCAAAATTAAACGACCTCAACCGTGAGCTTCAGGGTAAAGACAAAACAATAACTGAAATGATTGGGGCAGTAAACGCTTTTACACAAAAGCTAAAATTGTGCCAAACTCAGCTACAAAAAGGTGTGTTTCATCATTTCCCAAGTTTGCAACATTTGTTAAAGGAGAACACCCCATTTGATAAAAATGTCTACCTTGAAAGTTGTGAAAAACTTAACAAAGAATTTGAGAAACGTTTTTCAGAGTTTCATTGTGTTGAAGCCATAGCTTTATTTATGTCTAATCCATTTATGACCACTGATATTTCTGTAATTTCATCAGAAATTGCAACTGCTTTTCAAATGGACACCTCTCAACTTGAAAATGAGATTATAACATTGAACACTGATCTGTTGCTCAAATCCAGGTCTCAGGAGGATAACTTCTGGAGATTAGTTGAACGCTGCAAGTACCCTCTTCTGAAATCTGTTTCGAAACGACTGCATGCCTGCTTTGGATCAACATATCTTTGTGAATCAGGTTTTTCAGCTCTGAAAATATTA
The DNA here is from genome assembly GCF_032444005.1 of Ranitomeya imitator. Taxonomy (NCBI): domain Eukaryota; kingdom Metazoa; phylum Chordata; class Amphibia; order Anura; family Dendrobatidae; genus Ranitomeya; species Ranitomeya imitator. Next base: position 93,862,166 of record NC_091284.1, read on the forward strand.
AAATCTAAATACAGATCTCGCTTGACTGATGAACACCTGGATGACTGCATGCGCATGGCTCTCACTAATTACAACCCAGATTTTGAAACACTGGCAGAAAACATGCAGTGCCAGATTTCACACTGAACTATTAAGTTGGACATTTTCAAGTTTCATAGCACTGTTGAAGTTCTACTACATGTTAGCTTCCATTTGTTTCTTGTTTTTTACTAGTAAATTGGTTTGACTACGTCTTTATCTGCATTGTGGCTCTCGACCAACTTTCATAGCGGAATGTGGCTCTCAAGGTAAGAAAGGTTGGGGACCCCTGCCCTATAGTCATGATTAGGAATACTGCTGAATACTGGGTTGCCACTCTGTTAGATCCACGTTATGAAACCAAATTTTGCCAGATACTTCCCACCCTGGAAAGGGACCCGTGAATGCTGGAGTATTGAAACACACTTTTACACAACCTTTGGGAATGTGTCCACGTTCAGGATTTCATCAGGATTTGGTCAGGATTTTACTCAGGTAAACTCCTGACCAAATCTGTACCTGAGGTCACTGGCAGGTCACCTGCGTTGTCCTTGCGTTGTTTCAGCATTGTAAGGGCATGCTACGTTTGTAAAAGACGCGTCGCATGTGCGTTTTCGCGGCTATGCCGCATGCGTCTTTTAATGCATAGTGGAGACGGGATTTCATGAAATCCCCTCCACTATGCTGTAACATCTGGACTCTGGGTGTTTGACGCTGCGGCTCTACGCAGCGTCAAACACGCAGCGTTTCCTGAACGTGGAAACATACCCTTAAGAGAGCTTCCCCCCCGAGACAGCAGTGAGGCACACAGTTGGCATCGTAGCTCTAGACTTCCAACCTCCGGCACGTCAATTTGTAAAGCCAAAACATTAGCAGCGGAAGAAGCAATTTCTGTGAGTTCTTTGACACTTTTTTTAGACCAGCTCGTGCACCAGCACAACAGAATCCAAGTCTTACACATGGTAAACGAATGGAGAGGATGGTAGAGGACTATCTAGAACTGAATATCAATACCATCAGGGTGGGTTTGGACCCTTTCACATTTTGGTCTTCTAAAATGGATGAGTGGTCTGAGCTAGCCTCACATGCCTTGGAGGTTTTATCATGCCTGGCAGCCAGTGTTCCCGGAGAACGTGTCTTCGGCGCTGCTGGTGGTGTCCTGACGGATAAGCGCAGCCGGCTGTCCCCTGAAAGTGTAGACTGCCTAACTTTCATCAAGATGAACAAGTCAAGGATCTCCAAGGACTTTTGCACCCCAATAGTAGACTGTACAGACTAGGGGATATTGCTTTTTTAGTGTGATGCATTAATGTCAATAACTGCACTCCGTGATATCTTTAGTGTGCCTGCTGTGGCTGCTGTTAACACAAATTTGTGGAAATGTGAACAGTCATGTTTGGTCTACATATGCTGGGTTAGCAGTAGTGGAAGATATGTCGGTCCCAATTATACTATTTCTATTCTCGTGACAGTTATTCCACTTCAGTGGTGTCAGACACTAATTTTTTTAAAATGTGAAAACTCCAGGTTGGGTGTCCATCTGCTGGATTGTGTGTAGTGGAAGACCTGTTGGTCCCTATTATACGGTCGTGAAACTGATGCCACTTTGGTAATGTCTGCCAACAATTTTTGTAAATGTGAACTCTCCTGGTTGGGTGCCCATCTGCTGTATTGGCTGTAGAGGAAGAACTGTCAGTTCCTATTGTACTATTTCTACTGTGGTAAAATTTATGCCACTTCTGTGGTGTAAGGCCCTCATTTGTTTAAATGTGAACACTCCTGTTTGGGTGTCCATCTGCTGGATTGGGTGTAGTGGAAGACATGTCGGTCCCTATTGTCCTATTTCTACTGTGGTAAAATTGATGCCAGTTTGTTATTGTCTGCCAATAATTTTTGGAAATGTGAACACTCCTGGTTGAGTCTCCTTCATGTGTGTTGCATGTAACAGTATGCCTCCGAGACCATCAGGTCCTCCACTTACTTAGACTCAACTACCTTTGTTACTATCCTTAAATTTTTCTGACAATGGTAGTCTACGAAACTGATATTTGTACCACCTGAGTGTGGCTCTGCATGAAAGCAGGTAGAGGTGTTGCATGTGTTATCAGGGCTCCCAGCAAAGGGGCCCTACACCGACCCCTCACCCACCTCGTCTTACTGTGACGTTCAATTGAAAGCTGTAATTGCTGTCCCAGACCCCAATACCTCATGCCTGGCCGACTGCTGTAGTGCCAAGCTACAATTAGTACTGTGGGTGAATTGTGGCCACTTTCATGGTGTTTATCCCTCATTTGATGTGTTTTGGCAGCAATTGAGGCCGTTAGGGCATGTGCACACGTTGCGGATTCTCTGCGGATCCGCAGCGTTTTTTTGCAGTGCAGAAACGCTGCAGATCCGCAATTGATTTACAGTACAATGTAAATCAATGAGAAAAAAAAAAGGCACACGTTGCGGAAAATCCCCTGCGGAAACGCTGCTGTTTAAAAGTAGCATGTCACTTTTTTGTGAATCTGCAGCGTTTTTGTACCCATTCCATTATAGAAAACCGCAGGGGTAAAAACCGCAGCAAAAACGCACAAAAAACGCGACAAATCCGCAGGTGCGTTTTCTGCTAGGAGAGGCAGAATCCGCACCATAAATTCCTAAGCCTAATCCGCAATGTGTGCTCATAGCCTCATCAGGTGTTGTGCATGTGTTTGTTTTAGCCTCCCATTGACATTAATGGCGTTCGGCTGTATTCGGTGAATATTGCAAATTCAGCGATTCGTAATTCGAACCAAACATTGAAATATTCGCTCATCTCCATTTGGGACACCTCTTCTTGGCAGTATGCACATGATGTAAATTAGATGCTTGAGACTTTAAGGCTACTTTCACACTTGCGTCGGGCCGACGTACGTTGTGAAATTTGTGCCCGACGTGGGCAGCGGATGCAGTTTTTCAATGCATCTGCTGCCCATTCTGAAGTCCGGGGAGGAGGGGGCGAAGTTTCGGCCGCGATGGACAAAAAAAAAAAACTTTCACTTGAATGTTTTTTCGTGCCGACAGTCCGCCAAAACACGACAGATACGACGTGTGGCCATCCGTCGCTAATACAAGTCTATGGGAAAAAAACGGATCCTGCGGGCACATTTGCAGGATCAGTTTTTTTTCCCAAAACGATTGCCAAACGACACAAGTGTGAAAGAGGCCTAAGAAGTTAATTAGAAATGAATATTCAACTACGTAGAGGATTAAAGGGACTCTGTCACCTGAATTTGGAGGGAACAATCTTCAGCCATAGGGGCGGGGTTTTCGGGTGTTTGATTCACCCTTTCCTTACCCGCTGGCTGCATGCCGGCTGCAATATTGGATTGAAGTTCATTCTCTGTCCTCCATAGTACACGCCTGCGCAAGGCAATCTTGGAACCTGTTCACACACCACCAAGAAACTTGAAGACACAAAAGAGCACAGTGACGTAAAAAATACTCTGTTGTAAAAAAAATCACAGTAAGGCCGGAGTTACACTTGCGAGTTTTACGGACGTAAGAGCGCAGAAACTACGTCCGTAAAACTCGCAAAAAATACGGCACAATTATTCTCTATGCCCCTGCTCCTATCTGCCGTATTAAACTGATCAGTATTATACGGCTTTCTACGGCCGTAGAAAATCGCAGCATGCTGCGTTTGTCGCCGTATTGCGCAAATAAAACGTCAATGAAAGTCTATGGAAGCCCCAAAAATACGGATCACACACGGACCAGCAGTGTGACTTGCGAGGAATACTACACAGCGGTGTTAGAGAGAAAAGCCGGCAATTCAGTGCGGTGTACAGTAAAATCACACTGACAGCTTACAGTAGAATAGGTAGAATAAATGTGTACACATAGAATAGGTATATATATATATATATATATGTCAGTGAGACACATATGTGTGTGTATATATATATATATATATATATATATATTAATATTTCATCCAGCGCGATATAGCAGAAAGCCGGTAATTCAATTACCGGCTTTTGCTTTCTCCTTCCTAAAACCCGACATGATATGAGACCTGGTTTACATACAGTAAACCATCTCATATCACCATTTTTTTTGCATATTCCACACTACTAATGTTAGTAGTGTGTATATGCAAAATTTGGCCGTTCTAGCTAGTAAATTAAGGGGTTAAATGGCGGAAAAAATTGGCGTGGGCTCCCGCACAATTTTCTCCACCAGAGTGGTGAAGCCAGTGACTGAGGGCAGATATTAATAGCCTGGAGAGGGTCCATGGTTATTGCCCCCCCCCCCCCTCTTGGCTAAAAAAACCTGCCCCCAGCCACCCCAGAAAAGGCACATCTGGAAGATGCACCTATTCTGGAACTTGGCCACTCTCTTCCCATTCCCGTGTAGCGGTGGGATATGGGGTAATGAAGGGTTAATGCCACCTTGCTATTGTAAGGTGACATTAAGCCAAATTAATAATGGAGAGGCGTCAATTATGACACCTATCCATTATTAATCCAATACTAGTAAAGGGTTAAAAAAAAACAACACATTATTAAAAATTAATTTAATGAAAAAAAAACACAAAGGTTGTTGTATTAATTTATTCTACTCTCAATCCACTCACTGAAGACCCTTGATCTTTAAATAAAAAAAAAAAATAATAAACCAAGAATATACTTACCTTCCGAGGATCTGTCACGTCCAACGATGTAAATCCATCTGAAGGGGTTAAAATATTTTGCAGGCAGGAGTTCTGTTAATGCAGCGCTACTCCTGCCTGCAAAACCCCGGAGAATGAAGGTAAAGTAGGTCAATGACCTATATTTACCTTCATTTGCGGTGAGGCGCCCTCTGCTGGTTGTCCTCATATGAACTCGAGCCAGGGAGCTTTCTAGGAAAGTTCCCACGATCTAGGAACAGCCAGCAGAGGGCGCCTCACCGCAAATGCAGGTAAATATAGGTCATTGACCTACTTTACCTTCATTCGCTGGGGTTTTGCAGGCAGGAGTAGCGCTGCATTAACAGAACTCCTGCCTGCAAAATATTTTAACCCCTTCAGATGGATTTACATCGTTGGACCTTACAGATCCTCGGAAGGTATGTATATTCTTGTTTTATAATTTTTTTTTTATTTACAGATCGAGGGTCTTCAGTGAGTGGATTGAGAGAATAAATTAATACAACCTTTGTGTTGTTTTCATTAAATTAATTTTTAATAATGTGTTTTTTTTAACCCTTTACTAGTATTGGATTAATAATGGATAGGTGTCATAATTTACGCCTCTCCATTATTAATTTGGCTTAATGTCACCTTACAATAGCAAGGTGGCATTAACCCTTCATTACCCCATATCCCACCGCTACACGGGAATGGGAAGAGAGTGGCCAAGTGCCAGAATAGGCGCATCTTCCAGATGTGCCTTTTCTGGGGTGGCTGGGGGCAGGTGTTATTAGCCGGGGGGGGGGGGGGCAATAACCATGGACCCTCTCCAGGCTATTAATATCTGCCCTCAGTCACTGGCTTTACCACTCTGGCGGAGACAATTGTGCGGGAGCCCACGCCAATTTTTTCCGCCATTTAACCCCTTAATTTAATAGCTAGAACGGCCAAATTTTGCATATACACACTACTAACAGTAGTGTGGAATATGCAAAAAAAATGGGGATATGAGATGGTTTACTGTATGTAAACCAGGTCTCATATCATGTCGGGTTTAGGAAGGAGAAAGCAAAAGCCGGTAATTGAATTACCGGCTTTCTGCTATATCGCGCTGCATGAAATATTAATATATATACATATGTGTCTCACTGAATATATATATATATATATATATATATATATATATACACACACACACACATATACAGTATATATGGGTTTGTTTGTTTTTTTTACACATGGATCCCTTGTATAGCCGTATGTCGGTTTTGCAAGCCTGCGATAAAAACATGCATTACGGTTGCCATACGGATTACATACGGAGGATGCCATGCGCAAAAAACGGTGACACACCCTGCCTACGGAGGAGCTGCGGACCACTATTATCGGGACTTTTCAGCGTATTACGGCCGTAATATACAGACTGTATTTTCATACGCTGTGTGTGACGCCGGCCTAATAAGCAAGTGCTAGTCAAAAGATGGAAAAAACAGGATTTTTGGTTGCTTACCGTAAAATCTGTTTCTTGAAGCCTCCATTGGGGGACAGTCCCCCAATGAGAGGCGATAAAGAAAACAGGGTATTTAGTTGATACTTTTTTTTGCAAAAAAAATGTATACTAAGCTGCTCCACCAATCGTCAAGGTATACGCATATAGAGCAGTTTTACAACAGAGTATTTTTGACCTCAATGTGCTCTTTTGTGTCTTCAGGTTTCTTGGTGGTGTGTGAACAGGTTCCTACAGACTTGTTCATTGTGCAAGTAGCCCATGTGTTTCTGGTTCTGTAATTGTTCTCTTGTTTCTACAAGACTGGGGAGTCCACCACTCCTTATGGGTCATTTGCATCAAAGCTGTTCCATCCAGCATGTCCACATGAAAATTCCCTCTGAACCCTGCTTATACGGGTACTATACAGAGGGTCAGGTTTTTAAATACATCAGATAGAGCAGTCCTACCTAAAGTATATAATCCCTATGTGGGTATACCTTGATGATTGGTGGAGTAGCTTAGTATACTTTTTTTTGCAAAAAAACGTATCAACTAAATACCCTGTTTTTTCCATCTTTTGACTAGCACTTGCTTATTACTGTGATTTTTTTTTTTTTTTTTACAACAGAGCATTTTTGACCTCACTGTGCTCTTTTGTGTCTTTAAGTTTCTTGGTGGTGTGTGAACAGGTTCCTACAGACTTGTTCATTGTGCAAGTAGCCCATGTGTTTCTGGTTCTGTAAATGTTGTAAGAAGACCATTTTATTGTGTGCAGGTGATCTAAAAATAAAGATGTTTCAGTCATATAATCGACCTTCATCAGACAAATTGCAGTGTGCACAAGGATACAGACAATAACCAACGCTCTGGATAAGAAGCATGTGCTTATCCACTTAGCAACACATTAGCTGCAGAGAAATTGACACTTGGGGAGAGTTTTTTGGCATTTTTTTTTTAATGACATTAGAAAAATATGGCTGTTAATGGTGCCGTTTCAGATTGGAAGTGTTGAAAACAAAAATATCAGAGGGCGGCTAACAATTTATCATGGAGCTGTAATGGCAGCCGAATTTGGTGTAATCTAAAATGGAGCGTCTCAATTCTGTTCTTTGAAGGGTTATTGCGTCTTCTTTCATTTCCATTTTGGGTGGTGAGCGAGGCCGGTGACATCACATCTACAGATCACAGTATGGAGCTTGTGTGCGATCAACAGGGACCAGTAGACGGCACATCACTGGTCGCACTCACCTCCATACCAAAGTGAGAGAAACTGCAATAATTCTGTAAATTCTTACACTACAGGTTACGTGTGAGGATCACCTTGCAGGATCAGCACGCTTCATCCCTCCAGTTGTTAAATCACAACTCCAGATATGATCTTTGGCTCTGAAGTATTACTGGGGGTGTAGTTTAAGGCTGCTGGGCCCCACAGCGTCATGTGAACATATCCTTAGGGTATATTCACATTCAGCAGATTTGTTACATACTGGACTTTCGGAACTGAAAAATCCGTTCCGTACATTTGAATCGGGTAAATTCTGCAGAAAGCACATGGATTTCTGAAACCCCATTAAGATGAACGTGACAGGTGCAGAAATGTCTGCTATAAACCGGCAACTCATGAATGTATCAGTAGACATCCCGTTGCCTGACTAGTAAAGGCCGAGGCATTTGTGAGTGGCTGAGGACTGTATTTTTGAAGACAGATCTTGTGAACACTTTGGTACATGCAGCCACATGGTGGGCACACAAAGTCAAGGAATTCCCTGGAAATCCAAACCCACATACTGTATATCACACACCAGTTACATCTATTGAAATGTGTGGAAATCTAGGATTAGATATCTGCTGAATGTTGGGTCGTAGTATCAAACTCGCTATATGCGGTTGCATTGTGGCAGCACAGGGGTCAGTATTGGGACCTGTTCTCTTCAACATATTCATTAATGATCTGGTAGAAGGTTTACACAGTAAAATATCGATATTTGCAGATGATACAAAACTATGTAAAGCAGTTAATACAAGAGAAGATAGTATTCTGCTACAGATGGATCTGGATAAGTTGGAAACTTGGGCTGAAAGGTGGCAGATGAGGTTTAACAATGATAAATGTAAGGTTATACACATGGGAAGAGGGAATCAATATCACCATTACACACTGAACGGGAAACCACTGGGTAAATCTGACAGGGAGAAGGACTTGGGGATCCTAGTTAATGATAAACTTACCTGGAGCAGCCAGTGCCAGGCAGCAGCTGCCAAGGCAAACAGGATCATGGGGTGCATTAAAAGAGGTCTGGATACACATGATGAGAGCATTATACTGCCTCTGTACAAATCCCTAGTTAGACCGCACATGGAGTACTGTGTCCAGTTTTGGGCACCGGTGCTCAGGAAGGATATAATGGAACTAGAGAGAGTACAAAGGAGGGCAACAAAATTAATAAAGGGGATGGGAGAACTACAATACCCAGATAGATTAGCGAAATTAGGATTATTTAGTCTAGAAAAAAGACGACTGAGGGGCGATCTAATAACCATGTATAAGTATATAAGGGGACAATACAAATATCTCGCTGAGGATCTGTTTATACCAAGGAAGGTGACGGGCACAAGGGGGCATTCTTTGCGTCTGGAGGAGAGAAGGTTTTTCCACCAACATAGAAGAGGATTCTTTACTGTTAGGGCAGTAAGAATCTGGAATTGCTTGCCTGAGGAGGTGGTGATGGCGAACTCAGTCGAGGGGTTCAAGAGAGGCCTGGATGTCTTCCTGGAGCAGAACAATATTGTATCATACAATTATTAGGTTCTGTAGAAGGACGTAGATCTGGGTATTTATTATGATGGAATATAGGCTGAACTGGATGGACAAATGTCTTTTTTCGGCCTTACTAACTATGTTACTATGTTACAACTCGAATTGGAGAGCAGCATAATGTAAAGAGATGCTGACTCCAGCAATGTGTCACTTACTGAGCTGCTTGCTGTGGTTTTTAATAAAATCAGTTTCATCAGCAGGAGATTATCAGTAGAGGACTAGTAAAACCGCTGCCATATAGTCCTCCATATTCATGAGCTCTGTATAACCCGCCCCCTACCACTGATTGTGTCCATTCTGCATAGGCAGGAAGCAGCCAAAGCTGCCAATCAGTGATGTGGGCGGGGTTTTAGAGTTCAGCTTTTAGAGAACTGCAGCAGAGAAAACGGATTTTATCAAAACTGCAGCAAGCAGCCCAGAAAGTGACATTTTCAGAAAGAATGAGTGTGCACACAGACTACTGTATAGGCTCAATAGAAAGTGTACAAAGCCCATACACCGCTTTGATAGCGCCCTCCTGTGGATACTCTTTAAAGATAGACATTCTAGAAATCATTGTCGTTCCCAGATGGTTTTCAAGCATTTGATCTCTGTAGACCAGTGCGCAGATTGCTGAACGTGGCGATATGCGAGCACGATGTTAGAACACAACAAAAGAATAACGCAGACTTTTTTTTGGTTTCTTCTCAAATATTTAGTTACATAACTTGCAATAAATAAACATGACTTCTGCAAATCAGTCGCATCAAAGGCTCCAGTTATAACATTGTTTTAAAGGCAGGAACGGAAAAAAAAATAGAGAAGGTGTTAAATTAGCGGCGTGACTCCTGCGCACAAATATTCATCCTGGATTTATTTCCACAAAGTTATGACAAGATAAAAAAAATCAAGTGAAAATGAGCGTGTCCATGTACAATGGGCTATTAACAGGCACGAGTGCAATACAAAATGTTGTACCAATTCAATGACGGTATCCGGGATCAATATCCAGCTACAACAAGACGATGGTTTCTTAAAGCAAATTACGGGGGGTTCCAGTAATGAAATCAAGGGAAACCCCTTTCCACATGGTAAAGAGTTGCAGCATTGTCACGCACCATACCAGGTCTATAAAATGCTGCTGCAACAAGGCACTTCAGGAGTTACTACAAATCTATACAGCATGGGGGGGGGGGAAGCAAAATAAGGTCCAGAGTGCCTCATTGGGATAAGCACATAATACTGCATGGCCTTGGGATGTACGGGGAAAATAGAATGGATTTGGTGATGGCGGCATATATTACATAGAGGCCAGAGAATGCAGCGTTCTACAAGAGATGTACCTTTACCAATGCTAAAGAAACAGCAATGCTGGAATATATGCCTAAAGGTACCGTCACATTAAGCGACGCTGCAGCGATATAGACAACGATGCCGATCGCTGCAGCGTCGCTGTTTCGTCGTTGTGTGGTCGCTGGAGAGCTGTCACACAGACCGCTCTCCAGCGACCAACGATGCTGAAGTCCCAGGTAACCAGGGTAAACATCGGGCTACTAAGCGCAGGGCCGCGCTTAGTAACCCGATGTTTACCCTGGTTACCATTGTAAATGTAAAAAAAAAAAAACACTACATACTTACATTCCGGTGTCTGTCGCTTCCCCCGGCATCAGCTTCCCTGCACCGTGTAAGCGCCGGCCGTAGAGCAGAGCGGTGACGTCACCACTGTGCTCTGCTTTATGGCCGGCCGGCGCTGACACAGTGCAGGGAAGCTCACGCCGGGGGACGCGACAGACACCGGAATGTAAGTATGTATTTTTTGTTTTTTTTTTACATTTACAATGGTAACCAGGGTAAATATTGGGTTACTAAGCGCGGCCCTGCGCTTAGTAACCAGATGTTTACCCTGGTTACAAGTGAAGACATCGCTGGATCGGCGTCACACACGCCGATTCAGCGATGTCAGCGGGTGATCCAGCACCGAAATAAAGTTCTGGCCTTCTAGCGACGACCAGCGATGTCACAGCAGGATCCTGATCGCTGCTGCGTGTCAAACACAACGATATCGCTATCCAGGACGCTGCAACGTCACGGATCGCTATCGTTCTAAAGTTGCTCAGTGTGAAGGTACCTATAAAGGGAAAATACAGGCTGATCTCGGACCACCACTGATTACTAAAAGTGAAAGGGCTTAATAAAAAGGACACCCTGAGCACAGGGGTTTCTGAAAATCTAGCAACAGTCATTACAGGATCATGTAAGTCAATGACAGTCTGCTTAGAATACTGCGTCAGATTTTCAGGGGAAGGCTACAGGCGGTACCAAAGGGGTCCGGGTACTCTGTAGCAGGGCTGTGGAGTCTGAGTCCATTTTGGTGGAGTCGGTGTCATGTAAATTGAGGAGTCGGAGGTTTGGCTTACTGACTCCACAGCCCTGCTCTGTAGTGCCCTTATGTTGTGGGGGAGGGGGGAATCAGTGGTGACCAGAGATCACAAACATCACCTATACAGTGGTGCAAAAAAGTATTGTCAGTCAGCAATAGTGCAAGTTCCACCACTTAAAAAGATGAGAGGCGTCTGTAATTTACATCATAGGTAGACCTCAACTATGGGAGACAAACTGAGAAAAAAAAATCTAGAAAATCACATTGTCTGTTTTTTTAACATTTTATTTGCATATTATGGTGGAAAATAAGTATTTGGTCAGAAACAAACAATCAAGATTTCTGGCTCTCACAGACCTGTAACTTCTTCTTTAAGAGTCTCCTCTTTCCTCCACTCATTACCTGTAGTAACGGCACCTGTTTAAACTTGTTGTCAGTATAAAAAGACACCTGTGCACACCCTCAAACAGTCTGACTCCAAACTCCACTATGGTGAAGACCAAAGAGCTGTCAAAGGACACCAGAAACAAAATTGTAGCCCTGCACCAGGCTGGGAAGACTGAATCTGCAATAGCCAACCAGCTTGGAGTGAAGAAATCAACAGTGGGAGCAATAATTAGAAAATGGAAGACATACAAGACCACTGATAATCTCCCTCGATCTGGGGCTCCACGCAAAATCCCACCCCGTGGGGTCAGAATGATCTCAAGAACGGTGAGCAAAAATCCCAGAACCACGCGGGGGGACCTAGTGAATGAACTGCAGAGAGCTGGGACCAATGTAACAAGGCCTACCATAAGTAACACACTACGCCACCATGGACTCAGATCCTGCAGTGCCAGACGTGTCCCACTGCTTAAGCCAGTACATGTCCGGGCCCGTCTGAAGTTTGCTAGAGAGCATTTGGATGATCCAGAGGAGTTTTGGGAGAATGTCCTATGGTCTGATGAAACCAAACTGGAACTGTTTGGTAGAAACACAACTTGTCGTGTTTGATGGATGCAACTCAGTATTCTTTTTCCTCCAAACACCATACCTACTGTAAAGCATGGTGGTGGAAACATCATGCTTTGGGGCTGTTTCTCTGCAAAGGGGCCAGGACGACTGATCCGAGTACATGAAAGAATGAATGGGGCCATGTATCGTGAGATTTTGAGTGCAAACCTCCTTCCATCAGCAAGGGCATTGAAGATGAAACGTGGCTGGGTCTTTCAACATGACAATGATCCAAAGCACACCGCCAGGGCAACGAAGGAGTGGCTTCGTAAGAAGCATTTCAAGGTCCTGGAGTGGCCTAGCCAGTCTCCAGATCTCAACCCTATAGAAAACCTTTGGAGGGAGTTGAAAGTCCGTGTTGCCAAGCGAAAAGCCAAAAACATCACTGCTCTAGAGGAGATCTGCATGGAGGAATGGGCCAACATACTAACAACAGTGTGTGGCAACCTTGTGAAGACTTACAGAAAACGTTTGACCTCTGTCATTGCCAACAAAGGATATATTACAAAGTATTGAGATGAAATTTTGTTTCTGACCAAATACTTATTTTCCACCATAATATGCAAATAAATTGTTAAAAAAACAGACTGTGATTTTCTGGATTTTTTTTTCTCAGTTTGTCTCCCATAGTTGAGGTCTACCTATGATGTAAATTACAGACGCCTCTCATCTTTTTAAGTGGTGGAACTTGCACTATTGCTGACTGACTAAATACTTTTTTGCCCCACTGTATATAAGATGATCCCATAGATCATTTCAACTCGACGTTCTCCCCCTTTGAATGAATTAGTAAGACCATAGTTACTGATCGCACTAATTAATGCCCTACAGGGGATAGAACCACTACATGTAAAGTTATCACCTACGTAAAAAAGAAAACACTCAATATCCAAATGCATTATTGGAGATCGTGCAGGACAAATTACTGCAGGAGGAACAAAAATAATCTATAAGGCTGAACTTAGAACAAAAAAAAAACCAAAACTTAAGGCAGTGGATTTGGCAGCGATCTGTTAAAGTCTTAAATAATGCTTTAAAGTATTATTCCTAAATATTAGTATACAACACAAAAAAACCTAAACTGTAAGGTCATGTTCCCACGTGCAAAAACACTGCATTTTTTCTTCCAGGGTCTGACCTAAAATACTATATAGCAATATGCCCTGATTATTATATTTTTCCTTTGTTTTGGTTTTTTTTGTGCTTTATGGTGCAGATTAGATGAAGCATTTTATGTGTTTAGTATAGAAAAAATGAGATGCGTCACTTGCCCTAATTGCTCTTTTTACACTCATCACATCCTCGCACTTCATCTGTTTAGGGGCAACGGATTTTCTACATAAATTAACAAAGTAGGAAAAAAAAAATGCAGCGTTTACTCTGAGTTACTAGATTATACAGGCAAGGCAAGAACTGCAAGAAGGGTCAGACAAGGAATAAGGTCAAAGGATCCAACATGCGAGAACACACTGGTTACTGCGGATCCATCACGAGAATTCACACACAATACACACTGAACATTAGGAGAAGATTCCCTAGACCTGATGAGGCTGGTGTACTTAATTTTACAACTCATTTCAGCAACACTTTATAATCCTTGTAGAACGTTGTACTGCCCAATGATAAAATGAGTTCAGCTATAGGGACACTCAGAAAATACGCATCTTAAAGGGGTTATCGGGTACTCTTATTTTTGGGGGCTACTGAACCAAGAATTTAATGGCCGGTAGTTGCCTTCGTGTTCTAACCATGCAGAGATGTGTCCCGGTAAAGGTGGCGGTTCTTAGGCTTCATTTGACCTCACAGCAGCTCTTTTTCTTTTGCTCTGCTCTGTCGACAGGGCGTCACTGCTGACATCACCCGTTATCAGCCGGCTCCCCGCTGTGTTAGATGGAGATGGTTGGCAGTCAGCAGTGATGCTTTGTCGACAGAGCAAGGCGGAAGAGAAGGTGCTGCTCTGTAAACACAACGTCAGCAGAAGCCGGGCAATCACTGGCAGGAGTAGTCCACGGCCACTTTGAGCCGGAACAGATGTCGAAGGGTAAAAGAGCCAATTAGTTAACTGGTACGTTCTTACTGCAGTAGACAATAAAAACCAAAGTCCCAGATAAACCCTTGTAACTTTAGGAAGTAAAGAATTTTACATATATTTAGAAGTACACCAGTCTCATCAGGTCTACAAGACCTATGTACTAATATATGCAGTCTGCATTGTGGAACATGATGACAGATCCGCTTTAAGTCTGATCACGGTCCACCCTTGACTTCAAGAATTAAAGAACTCTCTGTAAAAAGCCCCAAACCCTTTACCACGGCTACCGATACTGACAATCTCACAACCTTTTTGGGCAGAGTCCGAACGTGGTGAATTACTCACTGCAAATCAGCGACAAATTACAGTCCAATAAACTTGGGCGAGGAAAACGCCAGTCATGTGTAGTGGGAAAAAACACCATGCTGCAGATGTTCAAGCCCACGGCACTTTTACTCTGTGGCAGTAAAGCAAAGGATTTTCACTACGGGTTTAACCCCTAAAATGCAGAAAGTTAATTCCATAGATTCTGCTGTGGAATCACTTTATTCTGGAGTCTCTGGACTTACCCAAATTGACATGGTCTTTTGCTTTGAATGCTGTAGCAGAAAAAAAAAAATCAGAGCCGTGTTAAAGGGGTGTAAGCAATCTTCTAAAAATCAGTGAAGGAACCAGAAATCACAGACATCACCAATGTGCTTTTGTCACATTTATCTATAAAGTACCAAGTGAGGAGTTGGAACCAAACCTCCTTATATAAGAATACGAATTCCAAAAAATGGAATATTAGTACATTATTTAGTGTGCAATTTAGAGGATGCAGAACAGAGGGTTTGCCAAAATGTTCGCTTCTACTGCTATGTTGAGTGATGGATTACCAAGCATGATAGGAGAAATGTGCTTACTGCCATGTAGCAGAAATAGCCAAAAGATAAGAAAATGAAGCCTTGCTGACCAGTCAGCAGCTCGATGAGAGGGCAGTCCACTGTACCTGTCGCCTCCATTATTGTAGTGTCTAAAAAAGAACATTAAATTACAAACACTCTTTGCTCCAGAACCCCATTACAAATACCTTGAGAACCTAAACCATCTGTGACTACTATAAAACTGCTCTCAGGCAAAAACATTCATTTTTTTTTCACCCCCCCCAAATGGCAGAAATAAAATCTGTTCAATACAAAATCTCAATCAGTTACCAAATACAACAAGCTGACAACATGTTCACCCAAAAGTCACGTAGTTCTTATGTAGAGACATTATAGAGTAGAAAGAAGTATGGAGGCTCAGTGAGGCACCTCGCCGAATATTGCAATAGATCCTACGCCCCCTAAGAGGGGCCGCGGTGTGGCGACTATGCAGCTGGTAAGGCTTCATAAGCGATCCACTGTGGTTGTGATCCTTGGTGGTCACGTTATTTTCCTTGCAGACAATGGGATCCAGACATACACAAACACGCAAGAAAATTGTAAAAATGAAAAGAGCACTTAACACAAAAAGTAGTTCAAGAAAAAGTCAATGGCAAATGTGCAGATACAAATGGCAGGCCGATGCCGCAGCCAAGTAGGAATTGTTCCCCATGGTGGAGACATCGCGGGTCCTGCCTGGAGCAGCTCGTCCCGGTCGTAGCGGCCATTTAATGCTTGCTGGTGTATAGTGTCTCCTCCTCGGTGTCGGTTTCATCCTGGAACTCATTACTTAGGAGGGATTTCTTAGAGCCGGCAGACATCAGGCGGATTTCGTCCTCATAGTCGTCGTTGTTTTGCCGCAGCCGATGGAATCCATCTTTGTGCCTATTGGACTTGATGGAGCAGACGCACCAGATGATGCAGGCCGTCAGAAGGAGAGCCGTCATTGTGGCTCCTGAAAACAAACCACAAAGAATCCAGGTTAACAATAAGGGCAAGAACATTTACAGACGTGTAATTAGCAATCCGACAGAACAATGGCAACTATTAGGCCATGTTCACATCCAGCATTTCTTCCTCCAAATTGAAAGCGGCTTTTGACAGAAACAGGAAAAGCCATGTGATTTCAGAAATCTCGTGGAAACGCTTCATCCGTTTTTCCCTGACTGAATTTGAGAATTGCAGTGTCCTTGAAACCTGAACCACGTCCATTCTTTCAGTATTTTTTGCAATGATTTTTTCACCCACAGAAAGCCAAGAGAATGTAAAAATGAAAAAAAAAAAAAACACTGCAAAAATGCAACAAACATTTTCATGGTTTTTCATGGCATTTCTGGTGAATAAAATTAACTTTAGTAAACATGTACTGTAGACAAAACGCACATGTAATCAGCACCCAAACAACGCTACCAAACCGGGTGTTCTGAACGCAGCGTATACTGCCAGGCGGGCAGCCTTAGGGTAAAGCCACACGCACAGATGTTACTACCCGCTGTAGACTCTGCATATTTTACTCTTTGCTACACTGAAAGGGGTCAAATCTGCTGTTAAAAGCCAACAAAAACAGCGAGGGAGAAAAAAAAAAAGCATCACACGTGCTCACCTCACTCCCACGGTGCTCTGCACCGGTCTCCTGTGCACCGATTCTCGGTAGCAGAGCAATGAAATGGCACTGCGTCTGCTGCCTCACACACTGGTGGAAGATGGCACCGGCGGCCCCGACCTCCACCAATGTATTCACCACTGTCTACATTCTGAGCATGCGGAGAACGATCACAGTAGGCGGCGAAGCGGATGGATGGCAGGCAGAGGAGGGCATGCTGCGGCCCATGGGCCACTTTATCAGCCCTTCCGCTGTCTTGGTCTGAGGGTCGGCCTGGAACAGCCAGATGTGGCCTGCAGGTTGCCCAGGTCAGCTGTAGAGCACAGTTGAGTCACTTGGGCTAGTTTCCATGACACAGGGATGGGTGTAGCATGCCTACATCCACAGAAGACTGGTGGTTAGTTCTCCAACCGCCTGCCAAGTGCTTTAATAATGTTTGGAAGGCAAAGGGAGGTTACACCAAGTATTGATTTATTCATTCACCTCGAACACTACTAATTTTGAAGGCATTCTTACTCTGCAGAATTTTTTCCTGGATATAAAAAACACCCAATAAAAAAAAAAAAAATCATACCAAGGATAATTTCAGCACCTATAATGTGTCCTAATCCAATGATGTAGATTTTGGAAAAACATAGCTGGGCTTGGCTGTTTATCATTGTAACAGAAGTCTATAATCTTATCACCCCACCCATGTAGGTGCAGGAGAACAGCTCTCCCCTAAGTGATGAGTAAAGGGCCTTTGTGTGCAAGCTCAACAAGAATTAGGATCATTTTCTAATTTCATAATGAAAAACTAGTCATACCTGCAATCGTTACAACCAACTCCCTGGGCAGTCCAAATATACGATTATCCATGACAAAAATGATTTCTACCAGGCTGGCTGCGTCATGCCTAACATGCACCTAAGAAGAAAAGTAAAGCAAGTCACAAAAAAACAAGTGTGAATAAGGTCTAGAAATACAGAAGGTCATAACCAAAGCAGCAATTAAAAAGATGAACATGAACTTGGCTCTACAGTATCCCCAACCCAACCTACAATGGACAAACCCTCTGCACTACTTCTGGAGTACTGGATTGTCAGTATCAACCACAAACATTGTGTCAGCCAGGGTTTTATTGTAGTTTCGGGTAGAAACATTTCAAGGAACATTTTCTTTTATTTTAATCAGAATTGGTAAAATAAGAAACCTTCAGATTGGAGCAAAACCACAACAAAAACTGGATTTTTGGGAGTTAGCAATGGAGCATCTTTTGGCTTTGTCGTTAAATATTTCTCCTTTGCGATATGTTCACATGTTGCAGTCACATCGCGCAAAAACATGTGAACACAGCCGATTGCCTAAATATTTTCCAAAGGGATTTGGAAGAGAAAGCTCCATGTCATCAGGATTCTTACTTAGAGAAGCAGCCAGTCAACGCTTAGTAAAACTTGTTGCACTGGAATCATACAGGCCATTTTGTTTTTCTTCACGAAGAACGAATTAGAAAGTAATGGGAAATATTTATGATAAAACTTATTCTTCTTCCTTCCTGCTGAATCCATGTCTGGCTATGGCTAAAATACAAAGTTAAAATCTCCTTTACTTCTTTCTGCTGCGGGAAGAAATTTCATTTCTGGTAAAAAAAAAATTTTTTTTTTTTTTTTTACTTCCCTTCTTCCAATAAGCGTATTTTTCCATAGACAAAGATACATAACAGCTTGTTTCATCCTACTGAACAATACCATTTACTTTATAATGTACTGGAAAATGAGATTTAAAAAAAAAATGTATTTTTATTTAGTATTTTAACTGAGATGAAATAGTGGAATAAAAAACAAAAAAAAAATAAAAAAATAAACAGCACTACCGCCAATGCTTTTATTGTGCTCATTGTGCAGTGAAAAATGATCAGGCAACATTATTTTCCAGGTCAGAATAATTGAGACTAGTAAGGTTTCTATTTTTCCTTGTTTTTTTGATTGGCGAGCAGAGAATAGCAGATTTAAGAGTACAAATTTGTAGTACATACAACATTTTGGTTGATACTTATTAAATTCTGATCGAGAGGCGTTGCATATTTTTATGTCCTACATTGGGGAAGAGTTAAAATGGACATCCTCAGTAGTGATGGGCGAACCCCTGGATGTTTGGGGCCGGCTGGACAGTTTTAAAAAAAAAAAAAAGTTTGGTTCGGACCCAAACCGAGCGTTTTCCGCGCTGTCATGTGCATGACAGCGAGGCAAACACTACCTCTGATCGGCGGTAAGATCATTACCACCGGTCCAATGACAGCATGAGCCTAGAGCTGTTACCAGAGGTAAAACGTTTACCTACCAGTCACAGGGGTCGGCTGATGGGCCGCTATTCCCATTAACCTACGCCTGCTGCCGATAATAACAGTTAAGAGGAGGCGGCAAATGATGGGAGTATTCGTCAGACGGCTCCTTAACGACCGCCGATATGCCTTTTAATGGCGACAGTTAAGGGTACTTATTCCTCTGTGCCGCTTTTTAACGGCGCTGAGAAATAAGGTTATAGCGGCCCCAGCGCCTGAAAATGATTCAGGTCGGTTTTTACCGTCCCCAGTGTTGCAATCACCGGTATTCACAGAATAACGGCAACCACAAAAAAAAAAAAGTCAAGATTTCCCATTAATTTCTTTCTTCACTGATATGAACTAGCACATCAAAGGAGAGAGAAATGGGGTCCTCCGAGCCCCCCTGGTATCTCCTGCATCTGATTCTGTCCCCAGGCCTTCAGTGTCTTCTTCCGGGAAGAAAATGGCAGGCACATGCGCAGTGCGCCCGCCGAGATCTGCCAGCCGGCACCCGGCAACAACAGGAGATTTTTCCTATTGGTTCATTTTGATCACCACGATTGATCGACCCTATCATGGTGATCGACATAAAAAAATCAAATCCTCTTTACCACCCCCTTAGATAAAAATAAAATTTCAAAAATGTATTTATTTCCATTTTTCCGCTGGGGTTAGAATTGTGGCGATGGGGTTAGGGCTGGGATTATGGTTAGGTTGTGTTGGGGTTAGGGCTTTGTTAGGGTTGGAGTTAGAATTGGGGGGTTTCCACTGTTCAGGTACATCAGGAGGCCTCCAAATGTGACATGGCGCCGCCATTGATTCCAGTCAATTTTGCGTTAAAAAAAAGTCAAACAGTGCTCCCTCCCTTCTGAGCCCTGCCATGCACCCAAACAGTGGCTTTTCCCCACATATGGGGTATCGGCGTACTCAGGAGAAAGTGAACAACAAATTTTGAGGTCTATTTCCTCCTGAAAAACCCTTGCGAAAATAAAAAAAAGTTTGGTTCTAAAGTAAAATTTTGGTGAAAAAAAGTCAAATGTTAATTTTTTCCTTCCACATTGCTTTAGTTCTCGTGAAGTACCTGAATTAATAAACTTCCTGAATGTGGTTTGCGCCCCTTGAGGGGTGCAGTTTTTAGAATGGTGTCACTTTTGGGTATTTTCTGTTATAATGATCCCCCAAACTCACTTCAAATGTCAGGTGGTCCGTAAAAAAAATGGTTTTGTAAATTTTGTTGGAAAAATAAGAAAATCGCTGGTCAACTTTTAACCCTTATAACAATGTAACAAAAAAAAAATATGTTTCAAGGGGTCAGAAACGCTGCAGTTCCGCACAAAAGAAGTAGCATGCTACATCTTTTGATCCGCAGCGGTTTTCATGCGGAGTTTTCTGCACCATTAGCACAGCATTTTTTTTTCTATTGATTTACATTGTACTGTAAATCACTTTGCGGAACTGCAGTGTTTCTGCGCGAAAAAAAATCGGCTGCGGATCCGCAGTAATTCCGCATCGTGTGCACACAGCCTTAGGAAGAACAGATAGAAATGGTTTTCCCAGCTTTCAGTCCACCTCTGACAAAAGCCACATCAGTGGAAGTAATACCTGTGTGCGCTGCTGCTGGAATCCCTCAGCAATGGCGTTAATATTATGGAAACCTGGCGCAAGCAGAACGTGGAAGTATCCGCCCTCCTTCGTGTACACTTTCATTCCTTCATTGAAAATAATTGTAGCTTTCGGAACAGGTTTTCCTTTCTCATCCTTTACGATGCCATGGACGCCTTTATGTACCTGGAAAGACAAAAAAGAAAGTTGTTAGTAGGCCCCCCTAAAGATATGCATACCACCACCACTGCGTGGCCTGTACCTTATATTTGAGCGTGGGCTACTACACCCACTAACATGAGAAAATAATCAGCATGGGAAATCCTCCGGAAAAGAAGATGTAAAAGATCCCAGCACACAGGAGAAGCGGTGCACTCGCCTGTGCTGCAGGGGTGAGCCGAGCGAGCGGGATTCAGTTCCTATCACTTATTGATGGAATCCTTTAAATCCGCCTTCTATTACACGTTCAATTTCCATTTACGTTACTGTTGGCTCTTGTTACCTTGTTTTTAACCCTGTGATGTGCATAGTTTTACCTGAAACTCTGAATAGTATTTTTTTTACCATTCTCCATAGTTTTTTTGCACTTTAGACTTTCGTTCTTAAAGAGTAACAGAATTTTTACTTTTTATTTCATAAATCAACAGTACGCATAAGCAACACTGTAATATATGGGCACCAGCAGTATATATTAGCAACGTTGTAATAGACCTTATGAGACAAATTTGCTTCCTTCTCCTTCTGCATTGATTTTTCACTTATTTCATGATTAAAATATGTATTCCGTGAAGACAGAGTTTCACATTAAGGAAATAGAATTTAAAAGCACAAACTGTCATCTTTTATGTCGAGGGAAGGAGTTTGAGGCAGACACTGAGGTTTTGCTGCAGTGCTCTTGAAATGATACTTGCATATTTCTGCGTGAAACTTTATGAGCGCCATCTATCATCTCCTATCTCAGGAATGGGAGAATCTGTATTCATTGAAGACAGATTGTCCCCGTTAATTGAGAATTTTGAGAATGAAGAATAAGTCCAGGGGGAGAATAGAAACAGATTTTTCTAATAAAGATATATTCAAAAGTTTCTTGATTAATGACAAAAAAAAAAGGAATTAAAATGGTTACTCTTTAAAGGTGTTGTCCACTACTCGGACATCCCCTTCTGAATCCCTGCGTTTCCTTCCCAGTAAAATAATAAACACCCATACTTCCCTCCGTTGCCGTTCCAGCAGTGTCTGCCCTGGCTTTCCCGGGGATTGCGTGACATTATGTCACCGATCCCTGCAGCCAATCAGAGCTGGCTTTTTTTCTCCTCTCCTACAGACATAATTGACATCTGAAGGAAGTAAGAGCTGTGGCTGTCTCACTTCCTCCAGATGTCTTGATTTGTCTAAAGGAGTGAAGCCAGTAGTGATTATGTCATGTGATCCCTGTGATCAAGTGACACGATCCCCGGGAGAGCCAGTGCTGACACTGCTAGATCGGCGATGGCACCAGAGCGGAGTATAGCTGTTATTTTATTGGGGGGATGATACATAGGAGTTGTCAGAGTAGCGGACAAGCCCTATAAGCACTTTGAAGTGTGACATGTAACCAACAAAAGATATAAGAAACAAACAACATTTTTAGTGACAGGGAAACAGTGGAAGTAAACACAGCCCTACCCACGAATCTTGCTCCCCAGACGTACCTCTACCAGCATGGCAAGAAGCGCTCTTTTGTTGTCCATCCACAGGGACTTCAGCTGCCCAGCACCAGGAAATAAGCAGCAACTCGTGTACACTGTGATCTCTGGGCAGTGACCATGGGTGACACTGAAATCCTGCAACCAAAAACCAAGCAAAACACATTCATGTCACAAAATGGCCCAGACAGTCTGTGTATTACATTAATGTCTTTATTTAATATACCTGAGGGGCGTCCTGCCCCCAATCATTGGTACAAATGCAAAGTTAAACATTTAGATTTTAAAATGATAAAGAAGGAAATCTCCACTACTGCGATTTCTTTTTAGAGCATTTGCTACTTCTCTGCACATATTACAGGTCTACCTCAACAAAGCTCCATTGTCGCACTTTACCATCAGGGTTTTACTCGCTTGGGTCATTCCAAGAAACATACTCAGGGCGGTCCATTGTCCTTTTTGTACTGACTCCGAAAATATATCTTAAATTGGGTTCAGTAGTTCAGTGCAGGATGTGCTGTAAATGTTTTCATAAGAATTTGGAAGAGTTATGAAATGTCCTATAAATGTCTGTTCTGTTCCTGAACTAAGGGTCTCAGTTTTAGATGAGATGAATGTGTGCTGTACTGTATGTACATGATCAGTAGTGACCAGTGCTGGGGAGTCGGAGTCAGAGTTGGAAGTCAGGGAAAATCAGGAGTCGGAGTCAGATCGGAGGTTTGGCTTACCGGCTCCACAGTCCTGATTATACTCATGGCAAAAGTCCTAGAATGCTGCTAATAGCGATTTTAAACTAATTTGCATGACTTCGAGCATAAAAAAAAAATACCATTATCTTTTTTTTTTTCTTCCCCTTGTTGCCAATAGGGCAGGGTTCCGTTTACAATACAGTCCATTCTTGCTTCCCTTGCTGGAGAAGACTTCTTAGCTCTACTGCCATGCTACCACAGATCTGCTCCGACCCGGAGAAGCAGGCTGTCCTGCCGTGCAAAGAGGAGCAGGAAACCGACTGTACAAAAGGAGTGTGCATGTGTGTCCAGCAGCCCTCAGATCATTAAGGTAATCTGTCACCAGGTTTTATAATGTAGAGGCAGAGACCTCGAATCCACATTGCTGCACTTTTGATAAAATCATTGTTTTATCAACAGGAGATCATCACTAAAGGACTAGGACACCTGTGGCTATGTAGTCCATCATATTGATGAGTTCTATATAACCCTGCCCCCACTACTGCCTATGCACAGTGTACACAGAAAGCTGCAAATCAGTGGTGTGGGTGGGTTATACAGAGCTCAGCATTCAGAGAACTGCAGCAGATGAAACAGAGGGATTTTATCAAAACTGCAACAAACAACCCAGTAAGTGATACAATGCTGGAATCAGGGTCTCTGCTCCTACATCCTGCAGCTCTCAGATGGGGCAGTAAAAACCTGGTTATGGATTCCCTGTAGGTGGACGTGAATATAGCTATAAACTTTGACCATCATACTGTAAATGTAATAAGTGCAAGGGAGAATTTTTTCTTTTACATAATGTAAATGGCAAACAATTTTTATGATTGATACAAGGAATTTGATATTTAATGGTGTTATAACCAGCCTAAATTTATGAAGGGCTAAGCCACGCCGGTGAGAATTACCTTCATGCTGCCTTGATGCCCTCTCCATTCAGCGCCACTGATCACTCCTCCAGGAATATTCTCATCTAGAGCAAAATACATAGTACAACACCGTGTGTCTCCAGAGTACGGCAACACAAGCAAAAAAGACTCATCTACATCATCATCTATACTAACCAGACTTGTTAGGGCATCCTGGGTGTCCCAGATGAATTGTAGGGTGGCTATTTGCGTAGACAGATGCTAAATGTTTTAAAGTATCTTTATTCTCCACTGTTGAAAGGAAAAAAATATTTTGCAATAAACAGAAATTTCTAATATACTCTTTTCTCAGGCTTTCAAGAGCTCTACTTGCTGTTATTCAGTAAGAACATTCAATATGTATAATGTGACACGGGCAGATTTTTATCCACACTAAAACAATTAATAGAGATCATGACAAACATGGAAAACTGGTAAAGATTGGAAAATTGTTTAACTTATTACACAAAGAATTACTTACTGGCTGAATCCTTATTACTACCTGAGAATTGAAGATGCCATAAAATGTAATTCAAGAAATTTGTTCCACTAGATGGCGATATGCCCCCCCCATCTCACCTGTGTGCACCGGGTTATCATATGGGTAGGTAACCAGCATGGAGCCCCCGTCTAAAACCACAGAAAGGGTGAAATCCTGCTTCAAGATTAAATTGTCAATGACCACATTGGTTTCCTTTTCCCTTTCTCCAATAGGGCCAGAAGAGTTACCTAGGAAAGAGGAACAAAAGGTCGACAATATATTGTATATGTGTGTTTGAAATACAAAGGTTGTACCAACATCACAATTATATCTGTTTAAAAAATAGAAACTAGTCATTTACACACATTAAAAGTAAGGTGGCCGTGTCCGCCCTTGCTGACTGCACCCGCCCCTAGCTCCCCTCGCTGACTGCACCCGCCCTAGCGCCCCTTACTAACGGCACTCACCCACTCCTCTTACTGACTGTACCCGGCCCTTACTGACTGCGCCGCCTCCCTCTCCTTACTGACTGCGCCGCCTCCCTCCCCTTACTGACAGCACTCGCCCCCTCCTCTTACTGTGCCTACCCTCCCCTTACTGACTGTACTCGCCCCCTCCCCTTACTGACTGTGCCCGCCCCCTCCCTTTACTGACTGTGCCCGCCCCCTCCTCTTACTGACTGTGCCCGCCCCCTCCCCTTACTGACTGCGCCGCCTCCCTCCCCTTACTGACTGCGCTCACCTCCCTCCCCTTACTGACTGTGCCCGCCCCCTCATTTTACTGAGTGCGCCTACCCTTTTCTTACCGACTGTACCCGCCCCCTCCCCTTACTGACTGTGCCCGCCCCCTCCCCTTACTGACTGTGCCTACCCTCCTCTAAGTTGCCAGTACATTGAATACAATGGGAGATTTGTTTAACCTATTTTTCTTATAAATCCTCTTGAACAGATTCACAAACATGGGGAATCATTTCAACAATTTAATCCCAGTAAGCAGTAAATCACAGACAAATCAGGTGACATTTTCCATCTTCAACCACGAGTCTGAGCTTCACTACATGCAGAAGATTGTTACCATATATATGTAGCATCAGAAATATGGAGATAAGTCCAAATATAATACAAAGTATAAATTAGTTATAAATAACATATACAAATACATAGACTAAAGGTACCTTCAGACTGAACGATATCGCTAGCGATCCGTGACGTTGCAGCGTCCTGGCTAGTGATATCGTTGAGTTTGACAGGCAGCAGCGATCAGGATCCTGCTGTGCCATCGTTGATCGGAGCTAGAAGGCCAGAACTTTATTTCGTCGCTGGATCTCCCGCAGACATCGCTGAATCGGCGTGTGATGCCGATTCAGCGATGTCTTCACTGGTAACCAGGGTAAACATCGGGTTATTAAGCGCAGGGCCGCGCTTAGTAACCCGATGTTTACCCTGGTTACCAGCGTAAACGTAAAAAAAAAAAAACCAAAACACTACATACTTACATTCCGGTGTCTGTCCTCCGGCGCTCTGCTTCCCTGCACTGTCAGCCGGAAAGCAGGTGCTGACAGTGCTGGCGCTCACAGTCAGTGCAGAGAAGCACAGCGCCGGAGAGGACAGACACCGGAATGTAAGTATGTAGTGTTTGTTTTTTTTACGTTTACGCTGGTAACCAGGGTAAACATCGGGTTACTAAGCGCGGCCCTACCAAGGGACTTCGCATAGTTGGTCGCTGGAGAGCGGTCTGTGTGACAGCTCTCCAGCGACCACACAGCGACGCTGCAGCGATCAGGATCGTTATCTAAATCGCTGCAGCGTCGCTAAATGTGCCGGTACCTTAAGATCGGGAAGAATTAGGGCAGATGTCCTGACAAGGAAGATTGAAACAATCATGGGCAAAAAAAGGCTGAAGTGCCTCAAGGAAATAAACCAATGTCAAAACAGTATTTAGTCATATTAACAAGTGTTGGATTCAATGTAGTATATAGCGCGCTATCATCTGAATAAGACCAGGTTAAATGCTCACAAAGTGTGCTTACCCATGATGTACCAGGTCAGGACACGTACCCATGCCGCCACTGACGCGCGTTTCGCCTCTTTTTCAAGGTAAGCACACTTTGTGAGCATTTAACCTGGTCTTATTCAGATGATAGCGCGCTATATACTACATTGAATCCAACACTTGTTAATATGACTAAATACTGTTTTGACATTGGTTTATTTCCTTGAGGCACTTCAGCCTTTTTTTGCCCATGATTGTTTCAATCTTCCTTGTCAGGACATCTGCCCTAATTCTTCCCGATCTTAGTCTATGTATTTGTAAATGTTATTTATATCTAATAAATTTATACTTTGTATTATATTTGGACTTATCTCCATATTTCTGATGCTACATAAAACTGTTAGGGAGAGTCCCGTTGGTGTACCGATGTGAGACATGTGCACTGGTTTTGGTCTCAGCGGCACCACCACACTAATGGTACCTTGTATGGGTTATGTTTATTTTTGTTACCATATATAGCAGAAATATTGGACGAAGATGGACGAAGCTGGTTTGAAAATGGCAAAAAAGTTTTAAAAAAAACAAAAAAAAAACATTTGCGCCACTTAAAAATTTGACGACATTTGAAGGTGTTTAAAGCCAGAATTCATGAATTGGGCCCCCGAGTAGTGATGAGCGAATATATTCGTTACTTGTGATTTCCCGAGCACGCTCGGGGGTCCTCCGAGTATTTTTTAGTGTTCGGAGATTTAGTTTTTTTCGCTGCCCCGAGTTGTTTCAATTTTGATAAAGTTGAGAAAGGTTTACGCGATAGGTAATATAGTGAATATCGTTAATCTGCTGTGGATAGCTCAGCGACACAATGGCAGCAATGGAGAAAATAAAAGCGCATTGGTTTTGTATTACAGCTAAATAAGACAAGCAACACACAAGTCTAAGGAAGGGCGCTGACACTGCACCTGATCAGCAAGGCGAAGGGATGGAGAATAAATGAAGCATCAAGGGCAAAGTATTATTGTGGACATGTCAGTGTCCGCTCTCAGAATTTGTGCAGGTTTTATGTGACTTTGTTTTATTTTTGGAGTGGTCCTACTATAGGAGGAGCACAATTTCCCCAGGCACGACCTTGTGGAGTCTTTCATTGCTCATATTCAGGAATACTGGGAGTTTTACAGCAGAGTCAGCAGTCAGGCGGATTTCCAAAAATACCCGACTAGTCACACTAAAAATAACCCAGACAAATGAAAATGCATCATCAGGAAGAATGGAGAGCTCCTTACTGATGAAGTCCGTGTCCAGATCCTTGCCATTGGCATTGGCTTGACCTATCTTCGAGGTGCAATCCTTCTCCGTCGCTCTCTCGCGCCCGTCTGGGTTCACCAATGGCACAAGAACTATTCTCGTTCGGTCAATGAGCTAAAAATACAAAACAAGTATAAATAGAATCTGTGTAACGAAGACACTGGTGCGGCTCCTAATGCTGCGGCCAGAATGTCTAAGAGAACACACACTCAGAAAACAACTAGTGACATTGGGTTTTCCTTACAAATATCTATCTACACACTCGTATGTGACACAGCTATGTAGGCTGTTATATCCAGATTCACTTCTGAAGGATTTTTTCTAACATGTAAAGGCCTCATCTGATAAATAACTTGTGGATTAGTGAGGGTTAAACAGCTCAGACCCCAGCGATCCAGATAAGGGGTAAAATAACATATCCTACCGAAATGGAGAGGGGGCTGCACATTGCATCACAACTCTGTCTATTCTCCATGGAACGACTGCAGATTGCTTTCTTGTAGTCCCATGAAGAATAAAGCGAAGCAGTACCACCCCATTCTGGCAGCAGACATTTATAGCCCAGGTTCCTGGGGGTTTCAGCGATTAGACCACCACAGATCTGCAAGGGATTGTCTATTGTATGGATAAGTAATAACATAACATGTTGGGAACAATGGGCGAGCATACGCATTTCTTATAAGAAAGGCATGGAAAACTCCTTTAAAGGGTAACTCCCATCTTCAGAAAGTGATTGTAAAAACAGCCACTGTTGCAATGTATTGCTTATTAAAATTTGCAGCCTTTTGAGATGTTAACACTTTACTTTTCTTCTGTTTACAGCTCATTGCCATGGAGACCGACCACCACTTGTAGCCAGCAGAACATGCACAGTGCTTACGCGCTCTTTGCTATTAAGGTTGTAAGCACTGCTATGAAGTTGGTCAGGATCGCAAGTAGTGTGTGCTATTCAATCCCAATTCCATGCATCTTAACTGCAGTGCTTATAACCTAGACTGTAGCGGTGGTCATCTCAGACAACACGCTGTAAAGAAAAGTGTTAAGATCTCAAAAACGGCTGCATGTTTTAACAAACAGTACATTGCAAAAGTGTTTGTTTTTATAAGCACTGTCTGACCATATCCATCGATGAAGATGGGAATGGCCCTTTAATTCTAGGAAACTGAAAAGTGGCGTGAAATTTAGAGAAGTAGGAGGACCTCTGCCTTAGTGCTGGACTGATAACAGGTATACTTCCTTACATATACATTAAACAGTAAAGTGGTTCAATCACCAGATTTAACAATATAAACTGCATTCATTAATATATAGATTTCAGTTCCGGCAGATGTACTTACCGTATATACTCGAGTATAAGCCGACCCGAGTATAAGCCGACCCCCCTAATTTTGCCACAAAAAACTGGGAAAACTTATTGACTCGAGTATAAGCCTAGGGTGGAAATGCAGCATTTACCGGTGAATTTCAAAAATAAAAATAAATCATTATTTCCCCATAGCTGTGCCATATAGTGCTCTGCACCGTTCATATTTCCCCATAGCTGTGCCCCATATACAGTGCTCTGCACCGTTCATTGTGCCCCATAGCTGTGCCCCATACAGTGCTCTGCACCGTTCATTGTGCCCCATATACAGTGCTCTGCACCGTTCATTGTGCCCCATAGCTGTGCCCCATACAGTGCTCTGCACCGTTCATTGTGCCCCATAGCTGTGCCCCATTTACAGTGCTCTGCACCGTTCATTGTGCCCCATAGCTGTGCCCCATACAGTGCTCTGCACCGTTCATTGTGCCCCATAGCTGTGCCCCATATACAGTGCTCTGCACCGTTCATTGTGCCCCATAGCTGTGCCCCATTTACAGTGCTCTGCACCGTTCATTGTGCCCCATAGCTGTGCCCCATACAGTGCTCTGCACCGTTCATTGTGCCCCATAGCTGTGCCCCATACAGTGCTCTGCACCGTTCATTGTGCCCCATAGCTGTGCCCCATATACAGTGCTCTGCACCGTTCACTGTGCCCCATAGCTGTGCCCCATATACAGTGCTCTGCACCGTTCATTGTGCCCCATAGCTGTGCCCCATATACAGTGCTCTGCACCGTTCATTGTGCCCCATAGATGCTCCACATAAATTTGTGCCGCCGCTGCTGCTGCAATAAAAAAAACAAAAAAAAAAACACATACTCACCTCTCTTGATTGCAGCTCCCGGCGCCTCCATCTTCCCGGCGTCTTTGCTCTGACTGATCAGGCAGAGGGCGCCGCGCACACTATATGCGTCATCGCACCCTCTGACCTGAACAGTCAGAGCGCAGGCGCCGGGAAGATGGAGCGACGCCCGGCGGCTGGAACGTGGACAGGTGAATATTACATACTTACCTAGTCCCAGCGATCCTCTCCCTCTGCCTGTCACAGCTGTCTTCGTTGCCGCAGCCTCTTTCTCTATCAGCGGTCACCGGCACCGCTGATTAGAGAAATGAATACGCGGCTCCACCCCTATGGGAGGTGGAGCCGCCTATTCATTTTTCTAATGAGCGGTCCCACGTGACCGCTGAAGAGGGGAAGACGCTGCAGCACAGAAGACCGTGGGACGGCAGGGACAGCGCGAGGATCACTGGGACTAGGTAAGTATACCTCAGTGCCCTCACCCCCTCACCCGCCGACCCCACCGCTACCGTGACTCGAGTATAAGCCGAGAGGGGCACTTTCAGCCCAAAAATTTGGGCTGAAAATCTCGGCTTATACTCGAGTATATACGGTACGTTAAAAACACATGTCACAATGTGCATTTTTCCTTAATGTCTCTCCTCATGCACCCTAAAGGCCCACTGACCCCAGCGGTGGCACTTCAGGATACCATGACAGCCGAGGCAGGGAACCCCCGCTGCCTGAATTGGACTGACCGGCCCTGGCATCCCACGGCGAACGCTTCTGGCACAGGTATGCCTTCAACCGGAACTGTAGGTTCCCCATCAAGGACAGGAAACCAACTGATGCAAGAGGGAGGTACCACCTATTTTATCTGTAGGTTTCCTGTCCTTGAAGGGCGGATCCCCTCTGTCCGTGGTGCAGTCATGGGGGAAGGAGAAAAAGTCTTATTTTGATATACAGTTAGAAATTAATATGTGCGTGTGCACTTTTGTATTGCGTTCTGACCACAAGCAGCACTGGCTTCTCCCCTTTTATTTTGATATTGGTTTGCAGCTGACCACCACTGTTGCCGTGCGCGCTGTGTTATGTACACCATTCTTTCTGTTTTCATTGTGATTGATCTAGGCTGCTGTACACACATACAGCAGCCCTGCCCTGCCCCAGGCTCTGTTTGATTTGTGCACCTGTGTCTGGGCCTGTCTCACTCTTTATCTGTGGTGCTGGTCAGGCAGTGTGGAGGTCAGATCTGAAATGTCTATGTTTGGACCTGGTCGACCTTTATCTGCGCGTTCCCTTTCTGGCGCCATGGGAGTGATTCTGAAATGCTACAGGTACAGTTTGCATTCAATATGGTCCCGCTTTTAATGCATTTAGGAGGCCGTAATGGCACAGTGAATATAAAAAACGTAAAGTGGTATCAATGTGGTCTTGCTTCCAACACATTTAGGAGGCTGTAAAGGCACAGCAAATATAAAAATAGTAGAGTAGGACTGCCCCATTATAAGAATGCCTTGGCGTGGCGGGATGGCTCAAAGCATTGATCAATTGTTTGCTAAATGTCTCATTTTGATATACAGTTAGAAATTAATATGTGCATGTGCACTTTTGTATTGCGCTCTGACCACAAGCAGCACTGGCTTCTCCTTTTATTAAGGAGAAAATGAGCAATGCACGGTCCCAGCTATAAAGTCACAGCTAATGAGTGCCAGTGTATTCACGCTCTGCCCACCCACCCACCCAGCCTGACAGCTTGTACTGAAAAGGGTGAGACGCCAGCAGCAGCAGGGAGGAGGTACACTGAAGAGCCGTTTCTGATAAGGATTTTCATTTCCAGCTCTAAAATCTATTAAATAAAGCATGCAGGGTTACATGACTGTCATTAAGTAGTTTCAGCTTATTCTTCACGGCCCAATCAAAGTTCTAAGAGTATGTGCACACAATACGTGTTTGCAGCAGGAATTGCTGCAACACTCCTTGGCAGGAAAGAATGTGCAAAAACCACCCACATGTTTTTGTTGTGTTTTTTTGCAAATTTTTCCCCACTCAGTTTGGGGGAAATCCACAACAAAAACACTAGAAGAATTGACATGATGCAAATTGAAATCTGCTGAAAATCTACAAGGAAACAATAAGCAACGTGTGCATGAGACTTCAGGAACAGATATATTGTTAGCGTTTGTCTGCAAATACAGCTTTACATTGCATACACGCTGCAACGCACACATACAGCACGGCTACATCATAAACACACACTTGGTTAAACTACAACATGTTCAGCTACATTAAACTACACACGGCTCTGAAACAAAGACAGACTATACATTACAACAGTTTGAAGTTGCTTCCTACAGTAGAACCTGAAGCTTTCCCTCCTGCCCTGCAGGGATCAGACAGATCAGTGAGGGGCAGGCGAGCTGTATCTGCATTCTCCTTGATCACAGACACCTGCCTTAAGACTATAAGACCAATCACCTTTTAGCGAGATTTTTTCCTTTTTAAAAAGTGCATCTCCTAATCCAAAAAATACTGCATATTGTACAGGGAAGACTACAGAGACAAAAGCACTTTGCTTAGGCCTAATCCACACATCACATAATAACACCAGTCTCACCTTCGTAATCGCGCCGTTCTTTTTATAATTCAAGCAAAGGAATTCGGCAAAAGTCAAAAGCAACTCTGTGCCGACTGGTGAGTTTCCATGAACACCGGCAACGAATCTGATCTTTGGCTCGTCTGGTTCTGAAACGTTTGGTTTATTTGATATTTCCAAGGACCAAATGTAACGATATTCAACACTCTGACCCAACCTAAGAATAAGCACAGAGCTGGATCAATGCTGGGATAAGGCAAGGAGAATACGCACAGGCAAGACTAAAGCTGATCTTAATAATTTATCAAACAGAGCAATGGCAGACCAAAAATGTGAAGGAATATAGTGGCATCTTATACAGAAAGGCTGCTGCCAGCCGGCATGGGTAGCGAGACCCTGTTATGCCGCTCCCCACTATTATTATTTCCTATTGCGTACCCTTTGATTTCTAAGATAGATTTCTGAGTGAACATTGTCAGCCATGTGTACACTACAATGAGTATATTTTTTATTTTTAGAATCACATGGTTTGTTTTTAATCATACACGGCACGAGCCACCCTTCTACTTCTTCATGGGTCGAGTCTGGCATTGCCATATAGTCCATGAACCTACTTTAAGATACAGCGACCACTGTTCTGGACATCTCAGATTCTAGTTTACATTGGCACTCTCTTATGACAGCAGCACTTAACTGGTCTCTGGACTTTGAGACAACCAATTGTCAATTCTCCTGCTCGCTTGTCTGTCTGAACTGTATACGGTCATTAGAGATCAGTCCATTGGAGAAAGGCAGGCATACTGCATGACAAGACGTTCTAGTACACATAGTGCTGGCAGAATGATGATAAAGAAAAATTGCTCACTCAAGAGCAGAGGATTGTGACCGAGCATGAGAATGGTGTCAGTTTTTGGACACATTGGACATATATGTGTACCAAAAGCAGTTTTAATTTGATGTGAAGCATTAAGACCGTGGTTTTCTACAGGTTTTGTGTGAAAGGAAAAAGTAGCTTTATTTTAAACCATGTCTAATGTCCAGATATCTTTCTACATAACATCAGCAATATGAATAATACCTGGTGAGTTTAGTAATGGTTGGATAGTTGAGATTCAGCCCGCGTAGCGACTCGGAGAGGTCATGATAAGGCCGATAGCGGTACAGGTCGATATCACTAGAGGTGGACAGCAGCAGGTGCTCCAGACCATTCTCTGCTGAAAGATCCTTAATTAAGGTCTCAAACTCCTGTGTGGTGGGGTCCGGCTTCTCTGGCTCCATCAGTGACACTTTTCCTTTATCTTCTTTGTGTATATCTGCACCGGAGCGAATAAGTGTAAAGTTCGTCACCAATGCGCCATCTTCTGTCACATTGAGCGTTTTTGTAACAGGAACATATCTAAAGAGGAAAAAAAAAACAGATATGATGGTGCTGAGGTTAAGGTGCTAACAAGAATCAAGGTCACAGATTTACTGCCCTAAACCGCCGTGATGGCGTCTTATACTTGGGGCGACTCATTCTTAATCAGTTTGTGATGAAATCCATTCGTGCAGATCAAAACCATTTTACTTTAATGTCTCTATTGTGGTACAGAAAAGACATAACACTGATAACTAGAGATAAGTACCCTCTCGCAGAGGCCGTGACTTTATACGATCCTGGGACCAGCAATCTCCAGTAATCCCCAGCCTTGTCCGAGGTCACCGGGTGATTAATGTCCGCTACACTGATGGTTGCATTGAAAATGCCTCTTCCATCTGTGGCGTCCAGCACAAATCCTTTGATGCCCTTGTGTACCTAAACGGGAATCCAGGTTAGAGTCTCACACATAATATCTGGCGATAGACGAGAGCTTCGTATGGACCCACCTGCTGCATGAACTCCAGCAGCGACCTGCGGTTGCTTTCCCAGTAAGTGGGCAGCTCTGGGGCCATGGGATATTTCACACATCCCAACTCAATCGTCACCTCAAAGCAGTTAGTATTCAGGTAGTTCCAGTCCTGCATCCCACCTACAACACAACAGGAGAAGGTGGACCCACCATAGGCAGCGCATCATTAATGTTACAGGGGATTACAGACCATTACCCCGAATGGAACAATTTACTCCCCAAAATATTGTAAGTGCCAAGGAGGGATTCCGGAGCCCCCTTTACACATACATACTGTTCTTTTAGCTTTTTCATACATATATTTAGCATCCTCCAAAACCAGCTTCTCCACCATGACAGAAGATCAGCTCTCCACCCTCCTGTCAAGATCACACCTCACCACCTGCACGCTTGACCCGCTCCCATCCCACCTCATCCCTAACCTTTCCACGGTCTTCATCCCAACCCTAACACACCTCTTCAACCTCTCACTCACAACAGGTGTCTTTCCCTCATCCTTCAAGCATGCCAAGATCACACCCATCCTCAAAAAGCCCTCCCTCGACCCATCCTCTGTGTCTAGCTATCGCCCGATATCTCTTCTCCCTTATGCCTCCAAATTGCTGGAGCAACACGTCCATCTTGAACTGTCCTCCCACTTCTCCTCCTGCTCCCTCTTTGATCGGTTACAATCAGGCTTCCGTTCCCATCACTCAACTGAAACTGCCCTAACTAAAGTCACCAATGACCTACTAACTGCCAGGAGCAAGCGACACTACTCTGTCCTCCTTCTCCTGGACTTGTCTTCTGCCTTTGACACTGTAGACCACTCCCTTTTGCTACAAATCCTCTCATCCCTTGGCATCACAGACTTGGCCCTTTCCTGGATCTCGTCATATCTGACAGACCGAACATTCAGTGTCTCCCTCCCCCACACCACCTCCTCACTTCGCCCCTTGTCAGTCGGTGTTCCTCAAGGCTCTGTTCTAGGACCCCTACTCTTCTCCATCTACACTTTCGGCCTGGGACAGCTCATAGAATCCCACGGTATGCAGTACCATCTCTACGCTGACGACACGCAGATCTACCTCTCCGGACCTGACCTCTCCTCCTTGCTTACCAAAATCCCGCACTGTCTGTCTGCCATTTCAGCCTTCTTTTCTGCTCGCTTTCTACAACTGAACATGGACAAAACAGAATTCATCATCTTTCCCCCATCTCACTCTACCCCTCCACCAGACCTATCCATCAATGTCAATGGCTGCTCACTATCCCCAGTCCCACACGCCCGGTGCCTCGGGGTGATCCTCGACTCTGCCCTCTCTTTCAAGCCACATATCCAAGCCCTTGCCTCCTCCTGTCGTCTCAAACTCAAAAATATTTCCCGGATCCGTGCTTTCCTTGACCGCAACACTGCAAAAACGCTAGTGCATGCCCTTATCTCCCGCCTCGACTACTGCAACCTCCTACTCTCTGGACTCCCCTCTAGCACTCTGGCACCACTCCAATCCATCCTACACTCTGCTGCCCGACTAATCCACCTGTCCCCCCGCTATTCCCCAGCCTCTCCCCTGTGTCAAGCCCTTCACTGGCTTCCTATCGCCCAGAGACTCCAGTTCAAAACCTTCACAATAACATACAAAGCCATCCACAACCTGTCTCCTCCATACATCTGTGACATGGTCTCCCGGTACCTACCTACACGCAACCTCCGATCCTCCCAAGACCTCCTTCTCTACTCCCCTCTCATCTCTTCTTCCCATAACCGCATCCAAGACTTCTCCCGTGCTTCCCCCATACTCTGGAACTCTCTACCCCAACACATCAGACTTGCGCCTACCATAGAAACCTTCAAAAAGAACCTGAAGACTCATCTCTTCCGACAAGCCTACAGCCTGCAGTGATCCTCAACCTACTGAACAGCCGCACAGCCAGCTCTTCCCTCTCCTAGTGTATCCTCACCCATCCCCTGCAGACTGTGAGCCCTCGCGGACAGGGTCCTCCCTCCTTATGTACCTGTGTGCCTTGTTATCTGCTCATGTTTAATGTATTTGTCTATATTTGCCCCGTATTCACATGTAAAGCGCCATGGAATAAATGGCGCTATAAAAATGTATAATAATAATAATAAAAAATAATAATAATCATCTCAATCCATCATACAAACCAAATTATTATCAGTTATGCAATATGTTGTCCCCGACTACTAACCAATGATAATCAGCAACCAACCCCAGCGACACCACCACAACCAACCACCACAAGCAGCATAATCACCATAACCAACAGCACAACCCCCAACACAATCACCACCACCACCACAACCAGCCAACCACACCAACCAACATAATCACCATAACCAACAGCACAACCCCCAACACAATCACCATAACCATCTGAAGCAGCATAATCACAACCAGCACCACAACCAACATAACCACCATATCCAACAGCACAACCAACCACAACAAGCAGCATAACCGCCATAACCAACAGCACAACCCCCAAAACAATCACCACCAGCTCAACCACCTGAAGCAGCATAATCACAACCAGCATCAAAACCAGCCAAGCACACCAACCAACAACACAGCCATACCCAGCATAACTACCACAACCATCAAGCAGCATAACCACCATCACAACTCCCAAAACCACCAGCTGAACCAACATAACCACAATCAACCACAACTCACAACCAACAACCACCACAACTACAACCACCTAATGGCTTCTTACCTGGGACATTATACCAGTTTGCCCCATTGGTGATACCTTGAGGGAAATTCTCACTGGGATAGATCTCCTTACATGGACTGCCAGTGAACATCTTACTATTTTCCTATGAAAAACACAAAAAGTACTTTAAAAAAAAATGAAAACTACCTTCACCGACACTTTTTTGGATGCTGTTTTTCTCCCCACCCAACACATACACCCAATATTGCGGCCTGTAGTAATCTGTTGTACAACTTAAAGCACTTTTTTGGCACATGTGCATTAATTTAATGAATAACTCATGGACCCCTTACAATCAATTTGTCATTTCACGTGTCCTTCATTTTTATGGATCAATTGTGAGGAAATAAAAATAACAAATTTGCCCATTGTAGTGATTGGGTGTGTCAAATAAATGGATGGGACTCTATTCGAATGCTGTCCGTTTTTTTTGTTTTTTTTATGTAAAAATAATAATAATAATATAATAATCTAATATAATAAAAATGGACATTCATGGCCCAAACATGGATTCAGGACACTTCAGGATTCTTCTATAACCTCCATGTCAAGTCAGTGAGCTCATTCTGACAGTTCAATGGGAGGAGTCTCTAACACTTCATCTCTCTGTTTTTGAGCTCCTAAAAAGGTGCTTCATGACCACAGACCACATCAAAGCTGAATGTACAGGTGCAAAAAGCCTGTAAAAGTCAAACCGTGCAACATTTTAATGAAAACAAAAAGCTAAAATTAAGGGAACAAAAATCATGTAAAAAAAATTGTCTTTAGAGGTGAATTACCTGTAATAAAAATAAAAATACTGGGTAGTAAATATTCACATGCACTCTCATTTTTGGCCACATGGTGGTGGTATAATACAGTGAATAGCCAGGCTGTATGACAACTATGATTCTTTAGCCCCAATCAGACCAACATCCGAACCCTTCTTATTCAGACCTTTTACCAAGTTGGGAATCTTAACCCAACCAAAAAAAAAAAAATCAAATTCAGGAGGATTTCCAATATTTGCTTTGGACAATCAATCAAGAACATAAAAAAGCCTTTTGTATTAATCAAAACTAGAGGGAACTGCAGCTACAAAGGATGAAATTATCTCATAACACCTCTGAATTGTATTGTGGCCACATGAGCCTGGATTCCCAAAATAAAGGTGCCACGGTATAAGCTATGCTCCGGTCACATCTGCATGGTGACTTCCAGGTCTGTCGCATGATGGCACCCATGGGGTATTGTTGATTGCAGGCAGGTATAACGCAGACACAGGCCCTCCCCAGGACACTGTGCCCACCGCTGGCACGGGCATTACACGGAGCTTTATTGTAAGCCTCACCTTGGAATAGGACAGAGCCAGCTGCTGGAAGACGGCGTCATCTGGGGATTTACTGTACATAGATAAGCCCTTTTCATCGTCATCATACGGATAATTAACCACAAGGGAACCTGCAGACACAAGTCGGGTCTGTAATAAAATCATTGTAAGAGAAGAAACCCAGAATACACAGATGTACGGTGAGAGAAGTCATCCCAGACTCCAGCTGACAGGTCGGTTCTCTCCTAGGGGACATTTGTATCCCTGCATCATGCAGCGCCCCCCCTCTGGTCCTGAACAGGGTGCAGCAGCATTTTATACCCGGATTATTCCTTTAGTTGGTGTCCACTGAACTGGGACCGGAGCTAAATGGCAAAAAGTTCCCCCCCCCCCACGTGACCAGAGCGAAGCATGACTGAACACAAATAAGCAGCAGGCCCTTTCAGATGAAGTCAACCAGGAGATGATCCGTGAAAGGGAAGCACTGTGTACACAGAATTGAAAGCCCCCGATTGTGGAGGGGACCTCAGGGGGTCCTACTATGTAATAAGGGCAACAGTTACACAAAAAGATATATGGTAGCAGATTATGTTTAAAGCCTCGAACTAAGGAAAAGGAATAAACACAACGATCCATGAACTACAAGGCGGAAGATTACTCAGGAACGTTGAGGTCACCAAATTAAATGGCAAAAAAAATAAGTTCAAACGTTAAATTAAGTGGTTATGCCACCCCCTACCCACCAAAATACAGCTTGAGAGTCAAAAAGTCCTTTTTAAAGGGCTTATCCTTAACATCAGAGCCCAATCTGAGAGGGGCTGGGGATGACTCTCGCCACCCCTCACGGATCAGCATCTTCTGCTCTTTATCTACACAGTAGTAATGGTGCTGGGTATTTCAAATTGTCCCATTTACATCAATGGGACAACGCTGCAATGCTTAGTACAGCTGCTCCTATGTAGACGACGTGCAGGTAATCGGAGTAGAAGAGGCCGCAGTGCCCCCAATGGGCTCTAAGGACCCTTTAAATTGTTGGTTGACATTGTAAAGAACTAGACGACCACGAACAGCCCATCACTATTCTGATCCTGGACTTAAGGTCCAGGAGAAATAAAGCTGAAGAGGTGGTACAATATACTGTACAAATAACGGATTTATGACCTACATATCTAAGGATCACTTGCATAGATGGTAACAGGATACAATGCACAAATACAAAAGGAGAGAGAATGTGCAGGTGCAAACTGAGAAGAACGTTGATCCAAGAAATTCCACATGTTGTTCTTCAGTTGAGCATTAGACCGAGGGCACAATAAAGACGTGTAATGAATAACGTACCTCCATGGAGATTAGCAGACAGGACAAACGGGTACATTTTCAGCCAGCTCATTACAGCCAGCGTCTCAAGTTGCGGAGGGTCTGTGATTTGGAAGAATTGGTCAGGGAAATTCCGATTAAGATCATAATTGTTGGTGTTGTTTCTGCCAACGATCCCGTCACGGTCCCCTGCACAGAGACGAGAAGTCATTTATAGGAACCTAGGAATGCTAGTCATGAGGCCGCTCACCGCAAAAACCACTGCTGGAAATTACAGAGAAGGGAACCTTCAGGAGGAATGGGAACGCACGCTTTTCACAAGGAAAAAAAATTAAGGCTGTAAAAAGAGTTGGGAAACTTTGTGCCGGGTTACTTTTTGCATTCTGTAGACCTCACCGCTATACGTCTAGCTACATTAACTGATGTGTAAGAGTTAAATCAAATCAGTCACTAGACTTCACAGTGTAGCCAGGGAAGGGAGGGGATTTTCAGGATCAGAAGAAAAAATGTGATACTAAAGAATACCTCTATTGCCACTTAAAAACATCTGTGGAAATGCACATGAGTGTATAGACTGTGCTCAGCTTCCCTCACTTGCAGGCTATATTAGGCTATGTGCACACGTTGAGAATTTGACGCTGCGGATCTGCAGCAGTTTTCCATGCGGTGTACAGTAGCATGTAAACCTATGGAAAACCAAACCCGCTGTGCACATGCTGCGAA
This sequence comes from Ranitomeya imitator, assembly GCF_032444005.1. Classification (NCBI taxonomy): domain Eukaryota; kingdom Metazoa; phylum Chordata; class Amphibia; order Anura; family Dendrobatidae; genus Ranitomeya; species Ranitomeya imitator. The sequence goes on from NC_091284.1 coordinate 93,902,720, forward strand.
AAATACAACACGGAAACGCTGCGTTGTTTATTCCACAGCATGCCAATTTTTTGTGCAGATTCTGCAGCGTTTTACACCCCTTGATTAATAGGAATCCACAGGTGTAAAAACGCAGGTGAAATCCGCACAAAAACTGCACTAAATCCGCAGGTAAAATGCAGGGCGTTTAACCTGCGGATTCTGCAGAATCCACGTGGAAAAATCCACAATGGAATCTGCAACGTGTGCACATAGCCTTAGGGAGCCTAAAACTAATGAAAGTCATGTGATCACAGCAGCCTCTGCGCCGATTTTGTCTCACTTGATCTCTGCAGTGGGAGAGGCAAGATAACCGCTAGTGAATCCGAAAAAAGCCTGCAGCAAAAATATCTGAGCTTAGGAGGGACAAGTTGTGCGTTAGAACTATATAAAAGGAACTGGATGTAGACGTATAACTGGGAATCTGTCATATAGGCACAGATTCATCATTTACTTTTCTTTAAAAAAAAAAAGGAAACGATCATGTGAAAAAAACGCTATTAAATCATCAGATATTGGATTAATCTGCAGGATAATAGCATTCTGAACCTGCCCAGCGCTCCACTGTCAGGAGGAAATGAGCTTTATTGCCCACCGGCAGCGTTGGGCGGTTAGTCATGGGGTGGCGCCAGCGCCGGGTCAGTCAGCACTGTGTATAGAGAGCGGTGGCTGTAACTGCACCCCCGATGCGGACTGACAGCGGGATCAGTCACAGGGTCCCGGTTACAGCCACCACTCACTATACACAGAGCAATGGCTGCGGGCGCCGTATCTATGACGGAACACCAGACACTGCCAGGGGGAATAAAGTTAATTTCCTCCCGGCAGTGGGGCTTTAAGTGTGGGCACCGGGCAAATTCAGAATGCCATTAACCTGCAGCATTTTCTTTTTTTCACGTGACAGGTTCCCCTTCACGTTTGTTTTTCTGGCACCAAATTCATCTAAATGGTGCACAAGGTTCATCAATTTGGACCAAAGTAAAAATCAAAGCATTTTGAGATTTTTAGCAAACGGTCATCTTTTTTAAAATGTCGCAAAAAAAAAAGCAATTTTTCAAAACCTTGTTTTCAAAATAAAGTATACGGAGTAGAGTTCTGCCTATATAAGAGACTTATTAAAAAGTGGCAACTTATGAATAAAATGAGACAAAATCAGGCATAAAGGCAGTGATGGGGGCATCATGTGCACAGACAGGAGGCGATTTGTACCTTCTAGTGCTTTCTCATAGCCGTCCGGATTCATGGAGGGCATGATATGTATTCTGGTGGTGTTGACCAGTCGTGTGACTTCTGGATCAGAGCCGTAGTTCTTGCACAGATATTCAATCAGGTTTAGAAGCAGCTCTCTTCCCACCACTTCATTACCGTGCATGTTCCCAATGTATTTAAACTCTGGCTCACCTGCAAGAAGATGAAGATTAGGCACACACAAAATGCAAGACGGACTGTGGAAGATATATGGCAAATCACATGAAAATCGACTTTTTTTTTCTGGATGAAGTGTGGACAATTTTTTTCATGCGCTCTTGTGAACTTAAGGTACCGTCACACTCAGCAACTTTGCAAAGAGAACGACAACAATCCGTGACGTTGCAGCGTCCTGGATAGCGATCTCGTTGTGTTTGACACGCAGCAGCGATCTGGATCCCGCTGTGACATCGCTGGTCGGAGCTAGAAGTCCAGAACTTTATTTCGTCGCCAGGTCGGCGTGTATCGTCATGTTTGAAATCAAAAGCAACGACGCCAGCAACGAGCATAGGGCCCCTAGATGTGTGTCGGATCGGTACACTCCGGCTGTTTGACATGGAGCTAACAACCAGCAAGAACGAGAAGTGAGTCGCCGTTACGTCACTGGATCGCTCATGCATCGTTCTGGAGTTGCTGTGTTTGACGTCTCTACAGCGACCTAAACAGCGACGCTCCAGCGATCCAGTTTAGGTCGGCTCGTTGTCTATATCGCTGCAGCATCGCTGAGTGTGACAGTACCATTAGCCGGAGACTGTAAAAATACTCAGATGCAATGTCGCACACGTCACTGTGGTGCACACAACAGGAATATGTTCTTTCTATATTACCTTATTAGCTCAGTCTGCTAAGTCCTCATTCGGATAAGGTGTTATCTGAGCATGCTCGGGTGCTAACCGAGTGTCTCCGGTGTGTTGAAAAATATGTTCCAAGTCCCTGCACCTGAATGTTTCATAGCTGTTCGACAGCCGCAACACATGCAGGGACTGTCTATTAGCTGTGAGACTTGCAGGTGCGGGGACTTGGAACATTTTTTTAAATCCAAAATCTTTTATTGAGAGCAAAACATAGCAGAGTACAATAAATGCATAGAGTCGCAGGGAACATTTTTCAAGCACACCGAAGACACTCGGTTAGCGCCCAAGCATGCTCAGATAACACCTTATTCGAGCACGTTTGCTCATCACTAGTCCTCATCAATTAGTGCAATTTATTGGCATCTTTTACTGTCTTTTTACCATTGGTCTTCCATGATGTTTCTACACCAGTTGCTTTATTATTATTATTGTGGACAGTGGGGTTAGTACGTCTTCTCTTACTAGGATCCATTAATGACCCCAATACATACAATTGTAATTATATCAATATTGCCATGGATAAGTAAGAAGTCCGACAGCCCATAACGCATGGATGGCAGCCAGTGGAGGATTCTGCTTCTATACGTACATGCAGGCTGGCCTTGCTTTTAATAATCCCACATTTACATTTAGTCTGCCACGGTCCTGCGCTGCACACATTTTTGGACGTCAAGATGAAATACAAGTTATTGCTTTTGGTAATTTGCTTTTTGCCTCATTACCTCGAGCTGTCCATATAGGCCTTGCTCAGATGACGGCTATTGTATCACCGACACCAGTACATCATAAGTTACCTGGCTCATGAACGTGCGGGTTGTCCGATATCGCCATCACGTACAGCTCTCGGGACTCCACCGACTTGCCGATGGAGTAGAGGTGTGTGATGCTGGCGTATTCACTGTTGTACATCCTCAGGAATATCTCCATGTCAGAGTAGTGGTGATGGCGGAAGTCCTGGGGCTGGATGGATTTGTGAATCGGGGGCAGCTTCTCAGCTTTCGCGGTCACCGGAGGCTCAGTAGTAGGTGGTGGAGCACTAGTGATGTCCGGTGTATCATCTACTGCAACTGATACTGTAGGATGGAGCTGAAAATCAAGCACCGTAGCCGGACCTTCCTTTACTTCAACCTGAGAAATGGTTTGTGGCAGGTATCTACGTGGAAAGACGAGAAGTCACTACTGCAAAACCAGATTTAGGTCATGAAGAGACATAGTTAGAAAAAGAATACCATCAAAGTGACTGAGGCCATAGCGATAGGTCACCATTTTACATATTAGACAAAGTAAACGACATGTTGCTATAATTTGCCAGACTGAACTCGGATTGCTCTATAACTTGCGGTGTCACACTTGACGCAGTGCAAGTCCTCGGCCGTGATACCGGCTCTACATTGTGGGCACAATTATTGAGGATTTTGACCATATTTTTATGCAAATTTTCCAACTCCGCGCTGTATAACTTGAATGCTTATTGGATGAAGCAGGTCATGTGATGGGCATTAGTGTAATGAGGGGGATTCGGCCTAAGTATACACCCTTTATAGAGGTGTGCAGAATGATCAGGCAGCTTGTTTCCCTCAGACAAAAATCGGCCAGAAAAAGAGATTTAACGGACTTTGAAAACTCAGAAATTGTTACAAGTCTTACATAGGGAGAGGCAGCATTTCTGAAATTGGTAAGAAATTGGGGCGATCACAGAACCATCAAATGTTTTGCTGCAAATAGTCAAGAGGATCGCAAAAACACGAGGAAGAAAGAAGCAGGATAACGGCCGAAGACTTGAGAAGAATCAAACGTGAAGCGACCAGGAGCCCATTATCCTCCAGTGCCCGAAAGTATAAGGTGTTCAGTGCTCAAAGACACAGCCGAGGAAAGGAAGCTGAACCCGACCACCTCTGAGCAAGACACAGAAGTGGAAAAGTCCAAACTGGGCCAAGAAATCTCTGAAGAAAAGATTTTTCAAAGGTTTTATGGCCCGATGAGATGAGAGTGACTCTTGATAGACCACATGGATGGCCAGTGGCTGGATCAGTAATAGCCACAGACTTCCACTCAGATGCCAGTAAGGTGGAGGTGGGCACTGCTGTGGGCTGGGATTATTACAGACGAGTTAGTTGGACCTTTTCAGGTTCAAGATGGATTCAAAACTCCCAAACCTACTGCCAGTTTTCAGAGACTCTTCCATCATGAGGTGGTACAGGACAAAGTCTGCATCTCTGAAGAAAACCATAATTTGTGCAGGTCAATGCTCCATTGCAGCCTCAAAGTCTCCACTGCTAACCTGCGAGTAAAAGTCCTGAAGATGAAAGAATAATGGCATGGCCCCTTCCTCATCTGACCTAAACCCTACTGAAAACTTGTGGGAGACTTATGATAAAATGAAAACAGTCGCCTCGCTGATCTGTGTCTGGGAGGCCGTGGTTGGTGCTGCCAAAAATATTGATCAACAGATTAAGAAACTGGCAGACTCCATGGATGGCGCTTATTACCCAATTTTATTTATTTTTTTAATGTATTTTTGTACATTTTGAGCAGTTTGGTTATTATTCTCACTTTAACGGAAACAAATAAACAATTAAGAATGGAAAAGAAAGACAAAACCTCACTTTTACTTCCTGAAATATTTAGGATTGATAACCTGACAGACAGCACTGTAGTTGTTCAACAGTAAACTTACCAAAAATACAAAATTACCCACTAGCCATACACACCATGTATAATCACACATTTTGGGTGCCATTTTACGGACACAGGCCTCATACGTACAACATGACAGTTTAGTAGACTAGGGCAGCAACATTTGCTTGCAAATATAGATTAAAAAAGGGGCTCATTTAAAAAGGTCATCCTTTTCTGTAGATGGAAAAAGTGTAATTAAAAGGTTGCGCATAGGGCAGATCTTGGAAAGTGGTGGCCAATATGAGACCTGCTTTGTCCAGAGGAAATGCAATATTAATAATGGTTTATAGATATTGCACAGAGGAGCAAGGAAACAATCCTGTAGTCGGGGCTGGGAATTCTGGGGCCATATTGCGGTTGCATTTACACCTTTGCTCTTCGCCCTGCTCTCCAGGTACAGAAGTGTTCTTACCCAGTGACTGAGGCAGTGATGTTGTAGGTCCCCGGAGCGAGCAATCTCTGGAAGTTTCCCAGCGCCCCAGTGGTAATGCTGTGGTTAATGCCGGATACAGATACAGTCACATTCTCAATCCCCTTCTGAGTAACAGAATCCCTAACAAATCCTTTAGCTCCAATATGAACCTAGAAAAAAAAAAGACCCACAATATTAACATACAAAAATAATTTGATATGATGTCACAACTCTCCCATCACCACCAGCAAAGCTGTGATCCATGTAATACCATTTTAAAGTTTCAAATAATTACTCTAAATAAAAGTAACCTTGTATGTAACCACATTATCAGTAGTGTACTAATCCCGAGTGCTACTATCATAATCCAGAGCTGTATTCACAATTCTGCAGCCTTCAGAGCGACAGGTGCTTCTCACAAAATTAGAATATAAGATGAGACACACCAAACCCAACAATGTAGATGAGCTGAAGGCTGCTATCCAAGCCACCTGGGCTTCCATAACCCCTCAGCAGCGCCACAGGCTGATCGCCTCCATGCCACGCCGCATTGATGCAGTAACTGATGCAAAAGGAGCCTCGTCCGAGTATTGAGTGCATTTACATTTCAGTAGGCCAACATTTCAGATTTTAAAATCATTTTTCTAGCTGGTGTTATAAAGTATTTTAATTTACTGAGATAATGACTTTTGGGTTTTCATTGGCTGTAATCCATAATCAACATTAACAGAAATAAACACTTGAAATAGATCACTGTTTGTAATAACTCTATATAATGTACGAGATTCACTTTGTATTGAAGAACTGAAATGAACTAACTTTTGATGATATTCTAATTTTGTGAGAAGCACCTGTATATATTGCTGGCTGAGTGACTGCTCACAGCGTATTTTTGATTCATCAACATTAAAGGGGTTGCCTCATCTTTGTAAAAGACTAAAATTGCAAAGGACTTGTAAAAGCAAGCAACTTTGCAATTTACTAATCATTAAAAATCCTCTTCGTTCTCAAAACCTGAGGGATTTTGAAATGTTATAGCTCACTGCGCTTTGCTTTGGTTACTGGCTACCTCTGCAGTCTACTAGAGAGGGGCCACTATAGGCAAGGAGTAAATCGCTTCCAAGTTCTTTGCTCTAGAGCCCGTGAGCGCTGCTCTGAAGCTGGAGCTGGTGGGCGTCCGTGCCCCTGCGCTCCTGCAATGCTAAAGTGGCACAGCTGCCTCTGCTTACAGCAACGGAGAGAGCACTGTCTGTGCCAACGGTTCAACTATGCCGCTGGTCCAAACTGAAAATCAATTAACAAGGGAGCAGTGCGCTCCTGAAGACCAGATGAAAAAAAAACAACCCTTAAAAAGGTAGATAGAGGCTACATGTCATCTCAGAATGTAATGAACGTGGTCACGTTGGAATATGCCAGCTACCGCGCCCGCAACATGCAAGTTGGCAGAAATATGTTAGGCATTAATTTCTGGCAACATGAATGCCACCTTTGGCTATGTGACATGTGTCGCAACCAAAGTCGCCATGCAGCCGCAGCCTAACTTCAGACCCTTGACAGTAATCTAATGTAGTACAACTAACTGCCATGCTTCACTCATATCACCTGCTAACGTAAAGGGAACCTGTCAGCAGGATTGTGCACAGTAACCTACAGACACTGTCAGGTCGGCGCCATTATACTGATTACAATGATACCTTGGTTTATTAAATCCGTCTTGTGGTTGTTGTTTAATCTTTATTTGTAGTTTTCAGTTAATGAGATTCTCGTGCTCCGGGGCGGCCTCTGGGGGGTCTTGATGATAATGGAGACAAATTTCTAGCAAAATGGCACCGGCACAGTAGCATCTATTGGATCGCCGATAGATACTACTGCGCAGGCACTGCTGGCGCCATTTTGAGAAAGATTTTTTATTCAGAACAAATGTATATGACTAAATAAAACAATTTATCGTAATGCATATTATAGATGCAATCATGCAGCAGCGCCAGCCCGCTGAATGTGATTTTTTTTCAATACATATAATAATCAGTATGTAAAATAGGGGGCAGGAGACTGAGGGATCAGTGGCCTGTCATAAGCCATACAGATGAATATCCAAGCAGAGCACCACATGAAGACCCCCACAGGCCACCCCGGAGCACGAGAATCTGATTAACTGAAAATAAAAGATTAACCCCTTAATGACAGCCAATACGCCTTTTAACTGACCTTACATATAAGAGAATAGCATCCCCATACAGGTGACAATCCAGCATCTGTCGATTGTGCACTATAGCTGACAACTTTCTGCATGAGCCACGATCAGTGTTTGCACCATCCAACTCTGTTTAACCCCTTAGATGCTGCTGTCAATAGTGACTACATCATTATAAATGGTTAACAGAGTGTGGAGGCTTCCTATTTATCCAAATTGGTGCCCTCAGATCATGATTGTGTGGTCCTGATGTTTGCGGTGGCAATTCATGACCAAATAGCGGCCTTAGAGTCTGATGGCTGTAGTATTCTGTTCAGAAGTTAGAGGCATTAAGGTGGTAAAAATACACATTTTCATTTCTGTTATGCCACTTTGCATTAATTCCTCTAAAGCACCTGAAGGGTTAATAAACTACCTGACAGCAGTTTTTGATATGTCAGGGGGTGCTGTTTTTAAAATGGTATCACATTGGAGGGTTACCCAATATATGAGACCACTAAAGTCACTTCAAACATAAGTCCCTAAAAAAAAAAAATTTAGTAAATTTCCTTGAAAAAAATGAAAAATTGCTGCTACAATTTGAAACCTCCTAAAATGCTGAAAAAATAAAATAACATTTTACAAATGGTGCTGATGTAAAGCTCACATGTGGGAAATGTTATTTATTAATGTTTTGCTGTGGTATGACTATCTGGATTAAAGGGATAATCATTCAAATTTTGAAAATTGCTAATTTTTTTAACATTTTTCTTACATTTTTGATATTTTTTTATAAATAAAACATATTGACCTAAATTTACCATTATCATAAAGTATAATGTGTCACAAAAAAACAGTCTCAAAATCACTGGGATTTGTTGAAGCGTTGCAGAGTTATTACCACATAAAGTGACACTGGTCAGATTTAAAAAATTTGGCTCCATCACTAAGGGGTTAAACAACAAAACAACAACAACCACAAGACGGATTTCATCAACCAAGATATCATTTTAATCATTGTAACGGCGCCGACCTGACACTGTAGGTTAATGTGCACAATCCTGCTGACAGGTTACTTTAAGCTATTACTATGGGCATACAGGTGATAGAATTGATAAAACAGTCTTACCTGTATGCCTCATGGCTGCTGTCTTGTTGCTGAGAAATTGACTTTTAATTTGTTAATGTTAATTAGTTCTTCCAGTCTCTGGGGCATGCGGTGCCTGGAAGAAAACTCTGCCTCCAGTGTTAATTTGTGTACCACCTCCCTCCCATGCAGTGCCATGTGACGTCAGTTGTGGCGCCTGCGCCCTTCTATGGGCAGTCTGCAAGTAGATAAACAGTGCTCCAGCCGGGTGTGATAATATCCAAGTGAAAAATTTATTAAGCCATGGTACAGTAACGTTTCGACCAAAATGTGTCAAGCATGGGCAGTGCCTTCACCATTCTTCTGCGCAGGAGAGTCACTGCTGCGCCTGCGCAGAAGAGCAATGAAGCTCGACTTTCAGGATTCTCCAGGGCAATCTCTTCAGGCTGATGTCAGATCTGCATAATTACCCTGTGAGCCACGTTCCGTCAAAGAAAATCAAAATTAGCACTAAATAAAATGTCCCCTATCCTTGGTACCATATGGTGGATTTAAAAAACAAAAAGAAAAAAACCTTATTACACGGCAGCAACAGGAAAAAAAAATAAAGCGCAACACTGGCCACTTTTAAAGCTTTATTAGGATGAACAATAAGAAATGAAGGGGTTTTACATTCTGGTTACCATAATTCAGTTCTATGTTCATGTGCTTTATGTATTTTTGCGGACCATTACATAGGCCCTGGAGAAAAGTCATCGGAAATCTGACCAAAAAGTGCACGTAGTGTACCCACTTGCTGGATCTCGCTGCTCTATCATTCACGGGTGTATGAAATCACTTGTGTCATTATGAGTAAGGTCTGCTTTAAAGGGACACATTTTGAAAGAACCCAAAGGCGATAAGAACATCGGGTCAATTATCCTTATATTAAATCCACAGACTAAAATCTTCAAGCAGAATGTTCCTTTTGAGGGACACTGCAGCCCAACATATGAATCACCTATGCATCATTAGATAGGTGATGGCACAACCTCTGGGATCCCAAATCTAAAGGTCCCCAGTGCTCAACCAAAGCAGTAAGTGTCACTAGTGGGTCAGTAGTTTACTTTCATTAACAAAAAATGTTCCTGTGTACGCTGCCTAATGCTAAATTATCCTGGATTTTCCCAACCTTCTCGAAAAGGCTCAAATTAACCCCATCCCAGCTATAACATAAGAGGCAGACGAGGAGTCACCAGCTCTTGACTCAGGAAGAGTCGGTATTTCATCAGACATTGTGAAAGACTAAAAAATAAGGAAGCACTACAGGAAGAGGCGAGTGACACAAGGCCGCCTTCCCCAAGTGATGACCTAAAGGAAAGGCTTTCTTACCGGCATGGAGCGTTCCTTCAGGGGCTAGTAAGTGTATAGTGAAAGGACAGAACGCAAACTGCAAGAGTATACAGAAAATGTATGGGAATCCTGGGAGTGACGGCTGTGGTCTGAGGAGTGTGAATGGACCACAACGAGCAATGAGACAACAACAGATAACTGGCAAACAATTTTCAGCCAACAGCTCACTCCCATGTCCCCCATATAGAGGCTTTATAGAGTCCACCATACGGCCAAGAGCTCAAGCGCTCTCTATGAGACATCTGCACTCAGTCACCTGTCAGAAGCCTTTTTCCTTGAGAACAAAAAACAAAATCAGCTGTCTGAAATCCTGCTTGCCCACAACCTTCTTGCCTCCTCACCACCACACCTCTGCATCATCTGTTGGGACACACCACCATAAAGACTATCGGTCAATATAGCAAGTTCTGCTGATGTTATTCTAATGTGTATGGCTTTAGGCTTTGTTCCCATCCATTTGTAATGGGTCCAGTATTAAAAACAAATAAGTAAAAAAGTAATCCATTAAATAATGGAGCAAAGATAGATGGAAAATGGAACCTGAAGTTCCATTTTTGGATGGATGAGTCTTTACCCCTTCATGACCTTTGACGTATAGGTATGTCAAAGGTCATGTCCCTGCCTTTAATGCAGGCTCTGACGCTGAGACCGCATCTTTCCATGCACATGACAGCTGATCTGATCAGCTGAAAACAGAGAAAAAAGGAAAATATTTTATGGGAACTTTTCTTATTCAAATAAAAGGATACCATACTGGAACACACTATTTCCATTTATTTAAGACTCCAAACATCCACCCAAAAAATGGTTTCACACGCTGATCGGCCTCTGTGTAACATTAGAATAAGTCAATTATGTCAGTAAAGCAGAGATTTCTGCAGTCAGAGGACGGACCCAGCAGCTTAACCAGTTTGCGACACGTCAGCAGGACAAGCGGTCAGTATTAGAGCCTTTACTCCTGCTGTCTCAGGTTTTTTTATAAATCCAGAATAAAATTCCAGAGATAAGAGCCTTTTTATTTGGTTATTATGGTCTTTACCAAGGAAGTGGTGCCTACAGGATAATTATGCAGATTAGACGAAAAAAAACAAGTCCCAGAGAGTTTTGTGAGCAACGCTCCCTTGATAAAAAAATAATTAAAAGATTGGCACACAAAAAAAAAAGCCTACGAGGGAGCATTCACTAAAGATTTCTCCTGACCCACTTCTATTATCTCAGGATGCTGAAACCGCACCTGTGTGATGATATAAGTCGCTATAGGTTACATGCCAATTTGCAATTTAGAACTGATAACGGTCTTGATTTTACAGGTGCTGAACTGGTGTGAGGTTTGGTAATGGAGCCAGTGGGCTACAGAGCAGTCATCAAGTTTCTTCACTTGAAAGACCGCACACGAAAGGAGACGTTCAATGAGATGAAAGAGTTTTATGGTGATGATTCTCCATCATATGATGAAGTCAAGAACTGGCACCGTCAATTAAAGTGTGGTCGTCGGACTTCGGTGCAAACAGCTCCAATTCCAGGGCGACCCCACTCTGCTATTGATGAACACACAATCCAGCAAGTGGAGGTCGCCATTTTGGAAAATCGCCCCGTAAGCTACCTAGCCCAAAATGTAAAGATTAGTGTAGGGTCCGTGGAAAAAAAAATCATCCAAGACCATTTTCACATGCATAAGATATCAGCTCGCTAGGTTCCCCAGCTGCTCACACCTACCCAGAAGCAGGAATGAGTCGAATGCTCTCAGGCTCTATTGACGATGTGCCATGGACACCAGGACTTTTTCAACAGACTGATCACACAGGATGAAAGTTGGGTCCATCACTATGATCCCGAGACTAAAAGTCCAGTCGATGCAATGGAAGCATCGTGACTCACCGCCTCCAAAGAAGGCACGTGCCCAACCCTTGGCAGGCAAGGTCATGCTCACAGTATTTTGGGACCAGCACGGAGTAGTATTGAAGAATTTCCTAGCAAAGGGTACCATGATCCCTGGGGCAAACTGTGCTTCACTGCTGCAGAAATTGCGGGAGGCCATCAAAACCGAGAGACGTGGCATGCTCAAAGGTGTCCGCCTTATGCAAGACAATGCACCAGTTCACAGCTCACATGTTGCCCAAATGGAAGCATGCTCCTGTGGCTTTTAAATTCTACCGCATCCCCGTTATTCACCCAACCTCGCACCATCAGACTTCCACCTCTTTACAACAATGAAGTTATTTTTGAAGGGCAAGCATTTTCCAGATGATGACACTCATTTCCGAAGTCACAACGTGGCTTTTGGAGAAACCTGTTGACTTCTACAAGCGAGGTGTTGACAGCTGCTAAAAGAGATGGGAGAAGTGCGTGTCCCGAGGTGGCACGGAAGGACTAATAACTGTGCCAAGCTTCATTGCTCTCAGTCCAGAGGAAGTGGGTCAGGGGCAATCTTTAATGCTCCTCATCTATCTCTGGTACCACATGGCGGATTTGAGGGGGAAAAAAAAAAAAAAAACAATACTCAGGTGTGTAGCGGGACTTAAATAGGCATCTTATAGTGGGATTTTTTGGGTGGTTACACATGTGGCTTTAACCCCTTAGTGACAGAGCCAATTTGGTACTTAATGACCGAGCCAATTTTTGCAATTCTGACCACTGTCACTTTGAGGTTATAACTCTGGAACGCTTCAACGGATCCCGCTGATTCTGAGATTGTTTTTTCGTGACATATTGTACTTCATGTTAGTGGTAACATTTCTTCGATATTACTTGCGATTATTTATGAAAAAAAACGGAAATATGGCGAAAATTTTAAAAATTTTGCAATTTTCAAACTTTGTATTTTTATGCCCTTAAATCAGAGAGATGTGTCACGAAAAATAGTTAATAAATAACATTTCCCACATGTCTACTTTACATCAGCACAATTTTGGAAACAAATTTTTTTTTTGTTAGGGAGTTATAAGGGTTAAAAGCTGACCAGCAATTTCTCATTTTTACAACACCATTTTTTTTTTAGGGACCACATCACATTTGAAGTCATTTTGAGGGGTCTATATGATAGAAAATAACGAAGTGTGACACCATTCTAAAAACTACACCCCCCTCAAGGTTCTCAAAACCACATTCAAGAAGTTTATTAACCCTTTACGTGCTTCACAGGAACTGAAACAATGTGGAAGGAAAAAATGAACATTTAACTTTTTTTTGCAAACATCTTAATTCAGAACCATTTTTTTTTATTTTCACAAGTGTAAAAACAGAAATGTAACCATAAATTGTGTTATGCAATTTCTCCTGAATACGCCAATACCCCATATGTGGGGGTAAACCACTTTTTGGGCGCACCGCAGAACTCAGAAGTGAAGGAGCGCCGTTTGACTTTTTCAATGCAGAATTGGCTGGAATTGAGATCGGACACCATGTCACGTTTAGAGAGCCCCTGATGTACCTAAACAGTGGAAACTCGCCACAAGTGACACCAAGTGACACTCCCCAAGTGCTTCACAGAAGTTTATAACGTAGAGCCGGGAAAATAAAAAATCGCTTTTGTTTACCGGGGCAGCACGGTGGCGCAGTGGTTAGCACAGCAGCCTTGCAGCGCTGGAGTCCTGGGTTCAAGCCCCACTAAGGACAACATCTGCAAAGAGTTTGTATGTTCTCTCCGTGTTTGCGTGGGTTTCCTCCGGGCACTCCGGTTTCCTCCCACATTCCAAAGACATACTGACAGGGAATTTAGATTGTGAGCCCCAATGGGGACAGCAATGATAATGTGTGTAAAGCGCTGCGGAATATGTTAGCGCTATATAAAAATAAAGATTATTATTACTATTATTATTATTTACACAAAAATGATCTTTTCGCCCACAAATTCTTATTTTCACAAGGGTAACAGGAGAAATTAGACCACAAAAGTTGTTGTGCAATTTCTCCTGAGTACGCTGATACCAAATATGTGGGGGTAAACCACTGTTAGGGCGCACCACAGAGCTTGGAAGAGAAGGAGTGCCGTTTTACTTTTTCAATGTAGAATTGGCTGGAATTGAGATTGGACGCCATGTCGCGTTTGGAGAGCCCCTGATGTGCCCAAACAGTGGAAACCCCCCACAAGTGACACCATTTTGGAAACTAGACCCCTTAAGGAACTTATCTAGATGTGTGGTGAGCACTTTGAACCCCCATGTGCTTCACAGAAGTTTATAACGTAGAGCCGTGAACAAAAAAATTGCATTTTTTTCTACAAAAATGATCTTTTTGCTCACAAATTTTTATTTTCACAAGGGTAACAAGAGAAATTGGACCCCAAAAGTTGTTGTCCAATTTGTGCTGAGTATGCTGGTACCCCATATGTGGGGGTAAACCACTGTTTGGGCGCACGGCAGAGCTCGGAAGGAAGGAGCGCAGTTTTGGAATGCAGACTTTGATAGAATGGTCTGCGGGTATTATGTTGGGTTTGCAGAGCCCCTGATGTACCTAACCAGTAGAAACCCTCCACAAGTGACCCCATTTTGGAAACTAGACCCACCAAGGAACTTATCTAGATGTGTGGTGAGAACTTTGAATGCCCAAGTGCTTCACAGAAGTTTAGAATGCAGAGTCGTGAAAATAAAAAATATATTTTTTTTTTTCACAAAAAAGATATTGTAGCCCCCAAGTTTTTATTTTCACAAGGGTAACAAGAGAAATTGGACCCCAGAAGTTGTTGTCCAATTTATCCCGAGTACGCTGATGCCCCATATGTGGGGGTAACCCACTGTTTGGGCGCACGGCAGAGCTCAGAAGGGAGGGAGCACCATTTGACTTTTTGAGCGCAAAATTGGCTGTCGTGTTTGGAGACCCCCTGATGTAACTAAACAGTGGAAACCCCCTAATTCTAGCTCCAACCCTAACCCCAACACACCCCTAACCCTAATCCCAACCTGATCCATAATCCTAATCACTAACCCTAACCATAATCACAACCCTTACCCCAAAACAACCCTAATGTCAACCCTAACCCTAATCAAAACCCTAAATCCAACACACCCCTAATCCTAATCTCAACCCTAACCTCAAACCTAACCCTAATCCCAATACACCCCTAATCACAACCCTAACCTTAACCCTAATTCCAAACCTAACCCTAATCCCAAGCGTAACCCTAATGCCAACCCTAACCCTAATACCAACCCTAATCCAAACCCTAACCCTAATCCCAGCTCTAACCCTAACTTTAGCCCTAACTTTAGCCCCAACCCTAACCCTAGCCCTAAGGCTACTTTCACACTTGCGTTGTTTGGCATTCCGTCGCAATCCGTCGTTTTGGACAAGAAACGGATCCTGCAAATGTGCCCGCAGGATGCGTTTTTTGCCCATAGACTTGTATTGCCGACGGATCGCCACACGTCGCGTCCGTCGTGCACTGGATCAGTTGTGTTTTGGCGGACCGCCGGCACAAAAAAACGTTCAATGAAACTTTTTTTGTACTTCGCATCCGCCATTTCTGACCGCGCATGCGTGGCCGTAACTCCGCCCCCTCCTCCCCAGGACATAGATTGGGCAGCGGATGCATTGAAAAACTACAGCTGCTGCCCACGTTGTGCACAATTTTCACAACGTGCGTCGGTATGTCGGGCCGACGCACTGCGACGGCCCCGTACCGACGTAAGTGTGAAAGAAGCCTAACCCTAAATTTAGCCCCAACTCTAACCCTAAATTTAGCCCCAACCCTAACCCTAAATTTAGCCCCAACCCTAACCCTACCCCTAACCCTAATTTTAGCCCCAACTGCTGTTCTCCTGCCGGCCGGCAGATGGAGACAGATGGCGGGCGCACTGCGCATGCGCCCGCCATTTTGAAGATGGCGGCGCCCACCGGGAGACACGAGGAACATCGGGGGAGATAGGTGAATATTGGGGGGCCACCTGGGACCCCTTTTCTCTGTCCTCCGATGTGCGATCACATCGGAGGACAGAGAAATTAAAAAGAGATAGCGTTTTTTTGGTTTTTTTTGCGATCGCCGGTAAACGGTTAATTACCGGCGATCGCAAATGCGGGGTGGGTTAAAAAACCCCCGAATCATGTTCTCTGGGGTCTCGGCTACCCCGGCAGCCGAGACCCCAGAGAAAATCCGACTCTGGGGGGCGCTATTTACTTTTTCCACAGCGCCGTTAATTAACGGCGCTGTGGTTTAAGTACCCTTAGCGGCCGCCGTTAAAAGGCGTATCGGCGGTCGCTAAGGGGTTAAGAGCACTAAAAGTTTTTCTCAATCAGGTATTCAAATATTGTTTGGTTATATGGGGCCTAATTTTTATATTTTATTATTTACTTTTCTTGGGGATATCAAGGAAAAGTGTAAATTAAGACCACTAAAATACATTTTACATATCATTTAACTTTATTTCCAAAGTGAGAGTGGATTCAGCAGGAAAAAAGAAAGAAACCAGAACGTATCGTTCCTAATCACGTCTGACCACTTTTAACTACGATACGATACGATACACTTTATTGATCCCGTGGGAAATTATGGTATCACAGCAGCACAACTTAAATCATAAAAATCATAAAGGAATTCCATAGTTGACATGACAGTTTGTTGACAGAAGAACATTATACATTAGAATAGGACATACACAACGAGTGAACTGAATGTAGAGAAATAAGTAGACATTCACCTTGGTGGTTTAACCCTAATGTTATTGTTGTACATTCCCATGGCAGTTGGCACAAACGATTTCCTATATTTTTCCTTCTTACACCTCAGAAGTATTAGCCGGTTGCTGAAGGTGCTCTTCTGTCTCATGAATAGCTCATATAATGGATGTGCATTATTGTTCATAATTGCCATACACTTTCTCAGAGTTATTCTCTCCACTACCTCCCCAAAAGTGTCCAGATTGTAGCCCACAGCAGAACTTGCCTTCTTAATAATCTTATTCAGCTTATTAGCATCAGAGGCCCGCACACTACTACCCCAGCACGTGATTGCAAAAAAGATGGCACTTGCCACCACAGATTGGTAGAACATTTCTAACATTTTGCTACACACATTAAAAGACCTCAGTTTCCTTAGGAAATACAGTCTGCTCATCCCCTTCTTGTAGACAAACTCTGAGTGGCATCTCCAGTCCAGTTTGCTATCCAAATGGACCCCCAAATATTTGTAACTCTCCACCTGCTCTACCTCCTGACCAGCAATAGTGATCGGTAAGCATTCCAACTTTATCCTGCTATAGTTGGCCACCAACTCCTTGGTTTTCTTAACATTTAGCTGCAGATAGTTACCATTGCACCAATCCACGAAATTCGACACCACCCTTCTATATTCCTCATCCCCCTGATCTCCCCTAATGCATCCCACAACCACAGAGTCATCCGAAAATTTTTGAAGATGGCAAAGTTCAGATTTATACTGAAAGTCTGAAGTATACAGTGTGAATAGAAAGGGCGCAAGCACCGTTCCCTGGGGGGCACCTACACTGCTCAATAATCTGCTTGACACCACTGCTCCCATCTGTACAAACTGTGGCCGATCTGATAGGTAGTCAGTTATCCAATTTCTCATCCCCTCCTCCACCTTCATATCAGTCATCTTTTTGTGTAGTAAAAGTGGCTGCAGGGAGTTAAATGCACTCGAGAAATCGAAGAACATCGCTCGCACCGTGGCTCCGTCATTCTCCAGAAATGAATGTACCCTATGTAACAGAGAAAGAATAGCATCATCCACCCCCAATCTATGTCGGTAAGCAAACTGAAGGGGATCAATAAAAGCATTGACCCTCGGTCTTAAGTGAGCAAGCACTAATCTTTCCAAGGCCTTCATAGCATGAGATGTTAAGGCTACAGGACGATAGTCATTTAGGGTTGCAGGAGAAGAAGTCTTGGGTACCGGCACCAGACAGGAAGTTTTCCATAACACCGGTACCCTCTGTGTTTGTATACTTCCATTAAATAGGCGTGTAAAGACAGTACACAGCTGGTCTGCACAAACTTTAAGGACACGTGAGCTGAGTCCATCAGGTCCTGCAGCTTTACCAATGTTAAGTGACTTAAACTGCCTCCTCACATCATTTTCGGATACTCTAAAATTGGTCTGCTCATCCTCCAATATCGATGTTGCAGAATTTGCACCCAGGTCCCCTCCACTATCAGTTGGCACATGTACACATGTACTGCTGAACCTGTTGAAATACTCATTCATCTCATTAGCCTTGTCCATTGTTCCTGGATCATTTTCAAGCCTCAGCTTAAGCCCAGTCAGTAATTTCATTCCTGCCCAAACCTCTCTGGTATTATTGTGGGACAGTTTCTTTTCAAGTTTAATTCTGAAGGCTTCCTGGGCCTCCTTTATTTTATGCTTCAATTCATGCTGTATCATTTTAATTTCCTCTTTGTCACCCAGTTTAAATGCCTTTTTTTTCCTGTTGAGCAAATGCTTCAATTCCTTTGTTATCCATGGCTTGTTGTTTGCAAAACACCTAATCTTTTTAGTCGGCACCAACATATCAGTGCAGAAGTTAATGTAGTCAGTCACTCTACCAACCACTTCATTAACATTTGTATACTCGTCCATTGTCCCAAGCAGCACATCCCAGTCTGTAAGATGAAAGCAATCCTGTAAAGCCTGTTCATTTGTTGGATTCCACATTCTAACTGATTTAATCTTAGGAGGCTGTGTACTAACAACAGGTTGGTAGACTGGTGACAATAGTACAAGATTGTGATCAGATTTCCCCAAGGGCGGCAGGGTAGACGATGAATAAGCATTCTTGACATTCGCATAGAGTAAAGGTACTGTCACACTAGACGATATCGCTAGCGATCCGTGACGTTGCAGCGTCCTCGCTAGCGATATCGTCCAGTGTGACAGGCAGCAGCGATCAGGCCCCTGCTGGGAGATCGCTGGTCGGGGAAGAAAGTCCAGAACTTTATTTCGTCGCTGGACTCCCCGCAGACATCGCTGAATCGGTGTGTGTGACACCGATTCAGCGATGTCTTCACTGGTAACCAGGGTAAACATCGGGTAACTAAGCGCAGGGCCGCGCTTAGTAACCCGATGTTTACCCTGGTTACCATCGTAAAAAAACAAACAGTACATACTTACATTCAGCTGTCTGTCCCTTGCCGTCTGTTTGATGCACTGACTGCTGGCCGTAAAGTGAAAGTGAAAGCACAGCACAGCGGTGAGTCACACAGCGGTGACTCACCGCTGTGGCTGTGCTCTGCTTTCACTTTACGGCCAGCAGTCAGTGCAGCAAACAGACGGCAAGGGACAGACAGCTGAATGTAAGTATGTACTGTTTGTTTTTTTACGATGGTAACCAGGGTAAACATCGGGTTACTAAGCGCGGCCCTGCGCTTAGTTACCCGATGTTTACCCTGGTTACCGGGGACCTCGGGATCGTTGGTCGCTGGAGAGCGGTCTGTGTGACAGCTCTCCAGCGACCAAACAGCGACGCTGCAGCGATCCGGATCGTTGTCGGTATCGCTGCAGCGTCGCTTAGTGTGACGGTACCTTTAGTCCAACGTAATTTTGTCACGTGTTGTACATTTAACAAATTGATAGAATTTAGGTAAGGCAGCTAACAACCCAGCATAGCCAGCCACTAGACTCTAAAACTTAACATTTAATATGTATACCTCTAAAATTATGTGTACTTTAAAAACAATTTGGTGCTCATGTTTAAACGTGCACTAGACAAGAAAAATGGCATGATCTCACCCAATTGCTGTCTCTCTTCTTGTTATAGATTCTTGTGCTTATTGAGAGCACGGCATGGGACGGAGACCAATAGACCTTTTCCAATGGGGGGTCTCCCAATCACACCCCCCGTTCTCCAATCAAACCCCACGCACTCCGATCCACCCCCCGTTCTCCAATAAAACCCCACGCACTCCGATCCACCCCCCCGTGCTCCGATCCACCCCCCCGCACAGCGATCCTCCACCCCGTGCTCCAATCCACCCTCCCGTGTTTCGATCCACCCCCCCCATGCTCCGATCAACCACCCCCCCGTGCTCCGACGCCCCCCCCGTGCCCTGATCTCTCCCCCCCCCCTTATACTTACCGAGCCTCCCGGGGTCCGTCTGTCTTCTTTCCTGGGCGCCGCCATCTTCCAAAATGGCGGGCGCATGTGCAGTGCGCCCGCCGAATCTGCCGGCCGGCAGATTCATTCCAGAGTGAATTTTGATCACTGAGATATAACCTCTTAGTGATCAAAATAAAAAAAATAGTAAATGACCCCCCCCTTTGTCACCCCCATAGGTAGGGACAATAAAAAAAAATAAAGAATTTTTTTTTTACCACTAAGGTTGGGGTAAGAACTAGGGTTAGGGGTAGGAGTAGGGTTAGGGGTAGGGTTAGGGGTAGGGTTAGGGTTGTGCACACGTATTCTGGTCCTCTGCGGATTTTTCCGCAGAGGATTTGATAAATCCGCAGTGCTAAACCGCTGTGGATTTACCGTGGTTTTTCTGCGCATTTCACTGCGGTTTTACAACTGCGATTTTCTATTGGAGCAGTTGTAAAACTGCTGCGGAATAAGCAGAAAGAAGTGACATGCTGCGGAATGTAAACCGCTGCGTTTCCGTGCAGTTTTTCTGCAGCATGTGTACAGTGATTTTTGTTTCCCATAGGTTTACATTGAACTGTAAACTCATGGGAAACTGCTGCGGATCCGCAGCGTGTGCACATACCTTTAGAATTAGGCTATGTGCACATGGTGCGGATTTGGCTGCGGATCCGCAGCAGTGTTCCATCAGGTTTACAGTACCATGTAAACATATGGAAAACCAAATCCGCTGTGCCCATGGTGCGGAAAATACCACGCGGAAACGCTGCGTTGTATTTTCCGCAGCATGTCAATTCTTTGTGCGGATTCCGCAGCGTTTTACATCTGTTCCTCAATAGGAATCCACAGGTGAAATCCGCACAAAAAACACTGGCAATCCGCGGTAAATCCGCAGGTAAAACGCAGTGCCTTTTACCCGCGGATTTTTCAAAAATGGTGCGGAAATATCTCACACGAATCCGCAACGTTGGCACATAGCCTTAGGATTAGGGTTGGGTTGGAATTAGGGTTGTGGTTAGGGGTGTGTTGGGGTTAGGGTTGTGGTTAGGGGTGTGTTGTGGTTAGGGTTGTGATTAGGGTTACGGCTACAGTTGGGATAAGGGTTAGGGGTGTGTTGGGGTTAGTGTTGGCGTCAGAATTGAGGGGTTTCCACTGTTTAGGCACATCAGGGGGTCTCCAAACGCAACATGGCGCCACCATTGATTCCAGCCAATCTTGTATTCAAAAAGTCAAATGGTGCTCCCTCACTTCCGAGCCCCGACGTGTGCCCAAACAGTGGTTTACCCCCACATATGGGGTACCAGCATACTCAGGACAAACTGCGCAACAATTACTGGGGTCCAGTTTCTCCTGTTACCCTTGAGAAAATAAAAAATTGCTTGCTAAAACATCATTTTTGAGGAAAGAAAAATGATTTTTTATTTTCACGGCTCTGCGTTGTAAACGTCTGTGAAGCACTTGGGGGTTCAAAGTGCTCACCACACATCTAGATTAGTTCCTTTGGGGGTCTAGTTTCCAAAATGGGGTCATTTGTGGGGGATCTCCAATGTTTAAGCACACAGGGGCTCTCCAAACGCGACATGGTGTCCGCAAATGATTGGAGCTAATTTTCCATTTAAAAAGCCAAATGGCGTGCCTTCCCTTCTGAGCCCTGCCGTGCGCCCAAACAGTGGTTTACCCCCACATATGGGGTATCTGCGTACTCAGGACAAACTGGACAACAACATTTGTGGTCCAATTTCTCCTATTACCATTGGCAAAATAGGAAATTCCAGGCTAAAAAAATCATTTTTGAGAAAAGAAAAATTATTTTTTATTTTCATGGCTCTGCATTATAAACTTCTGTGAAGCACCTGGGGGTTTAAAGTGCTCAGTA
This sequence comes from Ranitomeya imitator, assembly GCF_032444005.1. Taxonomy (NCBI): domain Eukaryota; kingdom Metazoa; phylum Chordata; class Amphibia; order Anura; family Dendrobatidae; genus Ranitomeya; species Ranitomeya imitator. Next base: position 93,924,484 of record NC_091284.1, read on the forward strand.
TGCATCTAGATAAGTTCCTTGGGGGGGTCTAGTTTCCAAAATGGGGTCACTTGTGGGGGAGCTCCAATGCATAGGCACACAGGGGGCTCTCCAAACGCGACATGGTGTCCGCTAACAATTGGAGCTAATTTTCCATTCAAAAAGTCAAAATGCGCGCCTTCCCTTCCGAGCCCTGCCGTGTGCCCAAACAGTGGTTTACCCCCACATATGAGGTATTGGCGTACTCGGGAGAAATTGCTCAACAAATTTTAGGATCCATTTTATCCTATTGCCCATGGGAAAAAGAAAAAATTGAGTCGAAAAGAAATTTTTTGTGAAAAAAAAGTACTTTTTCATTTTTACGGATCAATTTGTGAAACAGCTGAGGGTTTAAAGTGCTCACTAGGCATCTAGATAAGTTCCTTGGGGGGGTCTAGTTTCCAAAATGGGGTCACTTGTGGGGGAGCTCCAATTTTTAGGCACACGGGGGCTCTCCAAACGTGACATGGTAACAAAAGAAGAACCTACGTATGGAAGTCAATATATAGATAAATACAGGTACAGTATCAAAGAAAGGGCTAATAAGAAAATAAGATTAATAATAATATAAAGATGGATGTAATACTTATCGTTTGACTTCGTCTTTTCAAATTTGACAGTCAAATAAAATGCCTTTATTAAAAAATAGTATGAATATACATATTTATTTGGGCAATAATTGGTAACAACAATCTGTGCCTGTAACTGGAGGGGACATAATACAAAAAATAAATATACAACAATAATAAAAAATATAAAAAAATATATATTTATAGCGGGAACGGACACCACAGGAGGTGAGGTAATTATATAAAAAATAGTAATACTAATGATAAATACTCCGATGCTCAAATGTCTGCCTCTGCATAGATAGTGCGAGGTAGCATACGTACGTACAAAATATATATATAAGAAAAATATGAATAATACTGTATGAAAAGAGTGTATATATATATATATATATATATATATATATATATATATATGAAAAAATGTGAAAAAAGTGAAAAAAATGTAAGTAAAATATATATGTATATATATAGTATAATCAAAGTATAAGCAATACTAGATTGTGGCCCGATTCTAACGCATCGGGTATTCTAGAATATGCATGTCCCCATAGTATATGGACAATGATGATTCCAGAATTCGCGGCAGACTGTGCCCGTCGCTGATTGGTCGAGGCAACCATTATGAAATCATCGTCGCCATGGCAACCATTATGACATCATCGTCGCTGTGTCCGTTGCTGATTGGTCGAGGCCGCCAAGCCTCGACCAATCAGAGACGCGGGATTCTACGTCCTTTATGACATCATCGTCGCTGTGCCCATCGCTGATTGGTCGAGGCCGCCAAGCCTCGACCAATCAGAGACGCGGGATTTCTACGTCGATACTGTGCCCGTCGCTGATTGGTCGAGGCCGCCAATCAGAGACACGGGATTTCCAGGACAGACAGACAGAAAGACAGACAGAAAAACCCTTAGACAATTATATATATAGATATGTGAAAAAACCAAGAATAAAAAATAATAAATGCAGAGTGTATATAATAAAACTAAGGGTAAGGTAAATAAGTGTACGTATGGATGTTAAAAGAATGGTGTAGTGGAAAACTATGCTGGTATACTACAATAAAAATGCCAAAAAGAGAAAGTATGTAAGGTCAGAGAAGCCGGTAAAACCGACGCATATAGTAGATATGTCAGAGTATACTATAGTGTTAGAGGGCAATCAGGTCTATATCACCAAAACGTGAAAAGAAGCAAAGTGCAATGTGCATATGTGCAGATTGAATGGCGCATTGATCCAAAAGCGCCAGAGCCATATACTAAAAAGGCAAAGCCCAGAACAAAGAGTACCAGGAAGCAAGGTACTAATGGCAAAAGATATCCAATTACCTCCTCCTGAAGCCGCCCGATCCTCCAGATACAGCGCACACCGACGCGCGTTTCGGACTGTGTCCTTCGTCAGGGGGGGTTAGGGTTGTGATTAGGGTTACGGCTACAGTTGGGATAAGGGTTAGGGGTGTGTTGGGGTTAGTGTTGGCGTCAGAATTGAGGGGTTTCCACTGTTTAGGCACATCAGGGGGTCTCCAAACGCAACATGGCGCCACCATTGATTCCAGCCAATCTTGTATTCAAAAAGTCCGCTAAAGAGTGCAGCCAATTTTTCATTCAAAAAGTCAAATGGCGCTCCTTCCCTTCCAAGCCCTGCCGTGCGCCCAAACAGTGGTTTACCCCCACATATGAGGTATCAGCGTACACAGGACAAATTGGACAACAACTTTCGTTGTTCAGTTTCTCCTTTTACCATTGGGAAAATAAAAAAATTGTTGCTGAAAAATCATTTTTGTGACTAAAAAGTTAAATGTTCATTTTTTCCTTCCATGTTGCTTCTGCTGCTGTGAAGCACCTGAAGGGTTAATAAACTTCTTAAATGTGGTTTTGAGCACCTTGAGGGGTGCAGTTTTTAGAATGGTGTCACTTTTGGGTATTTTCAGCCATATAGACCCCTCAAACTGACTTCAAATGTGAGGTGGTCCCTAAAAAAAATGGTTTTGTAAATTTCGTTGTAAAAATGAGAAATCGCTGGTCAAATTGTAACCCTTATAACTTCCTACAAGAAAAAAATTTGTTTCCAAAATTGTGCTGATGTAAAGTAGATGTGTGGGAAATGTTATTTATTAACTATTTTGTGTCACATAACTCTCTGGTTTAACAGAATAAAAATTCAAAATGTGAAAATTGCAAAATTTTCAAAATTTTCGCCAAATTTCCGTTTTTATCACAAATAAACAGAATTTATTGACCTAAATTTACCACTAACATGAAGCCCAATATGTCACGAAAAAACAAATCTCAGAACCGCTAGGATCCATTGAAGCGTTCCTGAGTTATTACCTCATAAAGGGACACTGGTCAGAACTGCAAAAAACGGCAAGGTCTTTAAGGTCAAAATAGGCTGGGTCATGAAGGGGTTAAAGACAAGTTAGGCAAAGAATAAAATCTTGGAATTCGATTACGACTCTATTGTCTTTTGTAGAGTAAAGGAAAACAAATTAAAATAAGTAAAAGCGTGGACTTACCATCTCCATGAACTTGAGAAGAGATTCTCGGTTATTGTCCCATTCTTGAGCCAGATCAGAAGCTGGCGGATACTTGCAGCAGGACAGTTCAAATGTGACTTCCAGGCAATTTCCCCATACATAATTGTAATCCTGCATCCCACCTGTAGAGACCAGAGAACACAATACTATTTACCATTCATCTTAGGGTCACTGTCCTATACTTTATATGTACAGTTGCTTGCTAAAGTAGTCACCCCCTTGGCATTTTTGCGTGTTTTTCGCCCTCAACCTAGAATTTCACAGTTTGAGGGTTTGCATCAGTTCATGTAAACAACATGCCTACAACTGTGAACACTTCAGTGTGCAGAACTATTCACCCCCCCTTGTAGCACTTTGTAGAGCCTCCTTTAGCGGTAATCACAGCTGCAAATAGCTTTGGATAAGTCTCTCTGAGCTTTCCACATCTGGCCACTGGGATTTTTGCCCATTCCTCAAGGCAAAACTGCTCTGCCTCTCAAGTTAGATGGTTTCCTCTGGTGAACAGCAATCTTCAAGTCTGACCACAGATTCTCAATTGGATTAAAGGGAACCTGTCAGCAGGATTGTGCACAGTAATCTACAGACAGTGTCAGGGCGGCGCCGTTATACTGATTACAATGATACCTGATGATGAAATCCGTCTTGTGGTTGTTTAATCTTTATTTTCAGTCTTGAGTTAATGATATGCTCGTTCTCCAGGGCGGCCTGTGCATGCATGAATATTCTATATATTGAGGAAAAAAACACCTTCAACAGGCAAAAGAAATATAAGCACATTTTACATGCGATCATGCTGCAGTGCAGCTGCCTGCTTACTGAACGTGCTTTTTGCTTGTTTTTTTTTACAATACATAGAATATTATGTAAAATAGGGAGCAGGTCACTGAGGGATCAGTGACCTGTCAGAAGCCATACAGATGAATGCCTAATCAGAGCACTACATGAAGACCCCCCACACCCGCCTTTCCCATAGGCTGCCCTGGAGCACATCATTACCTCAAAACTTAAAATAAAGATTAAACAACCACAAGACGGTTTTCATCCACTAAAGCATCATTTTAATCAGTATAACGACGCCGACCTGATTAATGTCTGTAGGTTATGGAGCACAAATCTGCTGACAGGTTCCCCCCAATGTCTGGGCTTTGCTTAGGACACTCCAAAACATTTACTTGTTCCCCATAAGCCACTCGAGAGTTGTTTTATCAGTATGCTTTGGGTCATTGTCTTGTTGGAAGGTGAACCCCGGCCCCAGTCTCAAATCACTGACAGGACAGCTTTTGCTCAAGAAAATCCCTGTATTTCGGACCATCCATCTTCCCCTCGACTTGGACCATTTCCCCTGTCCCCATCCCCACAGCATGATTCCGCTACCGCCATGTTTCACTGTGGGGATGGTGTTCTTGGGGTTATTATGAGTTATGCTGGTTTGGCACCATATAGCGTTTACTTTGGTGGCAAAAAAGTTCAACTATGGTCTCATCTGTCTACAGCACATTCCCCCAGACAGAAGAAGTTTCCCCCGCTGCAGTGTTGCCGTAAAGAAGATCACCGGAGCAGATGAACTCTGGTGAACTCTCATGGAAGCTCAGTGATACCCTGCGGGAGCAATTACCTCCTGTTAGTGTATTGCCAGATGTCTTTAAAGGCAGTCACATCACTGATGTGACTGCTTTCAAAGTGACCAGGATTGTTGTGGGACATTATGGATTATCTTCTCTGCGGACAGGTGAGGTATATTGTGGTTGATCATTTTATTTTTGTTGTAGGAAACGTTGGCTTCGGTGGATTAGGCGTCCGGTAGGTATGGTAAAGGAGTGTCGTTATTTCAAATAAACGACTTTATTCTTGGTGTGTGTTTTTTATACAATATCGCTATGGGGTTACTAACCTGTGGACTTGATGTCACCTGACAATACAAAGGTGACATCAACCCCACATTTTTTCCGCACCGTTTTTCCTGCCAAGAGATGCAGAAACCTTGCAGAAATACTCAATGTGCACACATAGCTTTACAGTGAAGGAGAACAGTCTCCTCTCTGATCAGTGCCTTGGAGGCCGTGCTTGGTGCTGCCCAAAAAGTTGACAGTCAACAGATTAAAAAAAGGATAGCCTCCACGAATGGAAGGATTATTACTTATTGAAAAGAAGGATGGCTATATTGGGTCACTGATTATTTTGAATGACAAAAAAATTATTTTTGTACATTTTGAGCTGGTTTTTTTTTTTTTTTTTTATAATGATCACTGTAACAGATAAAAACAAACAACTGAGATGGGAAAATTTATTTTTCTCATTTAGTCACCAAATAATAATGCTGTGATGGCCGTCTGTAAGGAACACGCAGAGCTTTCCTGCGCGGCTAGACACAGCCAGATAGAGCCCAAAAGAACAGTGTTGGCCCAATCCAGTGAATAGGGCAAATGGGAAAATATAGGTTGGGAGCCCATCCCAGGGTACACTGGTACGTGTGCAAGCACGGTGTCACTTAGCAATTGGCCAGATTCTAATTATTCCTGCAGAAAAACAAACAGATGGCAAAAGCATTGTCATCCAGGGCTGTGGAGTCGGAGTCCATTTTGGTGGAGTCGGAGTCATGGAAATTGAGGAGTCGAACGTCATCCATGTGTCGTTTTTTTACTTCTGCATGGCATCTAATTTTTTTTTTTTTTTTACATCAAATTAGAAAGTATTAGAAGTTCAAATACCGTTTCCTATCTTAATTGCAATGGATTCTTTAAAAACGCATGACAGATGTTTATCTGGATGTGTGAAAAACGGATCACAACCATTGACTTATAATGGGAGTATCATCAAAGTAGTGCAAGCTGCAATTTCTTACATGCAGGCCATCGGTGAATCTGTAAAAACATCCATATAAACTAGTCACTGACTTGCACTGGTCCGTGTACTGTCCGTATGCCATCAGCTTTGCATACGGATGTTTCATTTGGGATCTTTCCTGACAGGATGAGAAGTCTCCGGTATTAGGTATCAATCAGATAGAGGAAGACTGAAGACCTTTTAGCTATATCTTCAATACTATCCATTTGCTTACTGCATGAATCTGGTCATTTCCTAATATCTGCACATTTCCACCAATAATAATAAAACTCCTCATTATATAGATTTCCATGCTCCAATCTCCTATGACAATGCTCTTCACATTCGCTGGGACAGATGTTGTTCTTCTACACAGATTCCCTTTGTTGCCTCCACATAATGGACAATTGTGACCAATGGCTAAAAAAGGTTGTAGTATCGGGACATGGCACACTATTCATGTCAAACAACATCAGCAACGCATCCGGCATTAATGAATGAGATAAGCCACACACAAATGAGTGGCGACAGGGAAAAAAAATATGTATCTTATCGTTATTAGATTGTCATTGGCACAGAGAAATTATTATGAGCCTGAATAAAGTTTACATGTTGTGCCAACCTTACCTAGGGCAGAGCTGAGACGGCAAACATAATTTGGGACATAAATGAGGTGAGGCCAGATCTCGCCACTATGACAGAGCATGATGGAACATTTGGCCCTTTTTACTGCACAAGCAAATATTGGCAGTGGCGTGGTAATAGCTTTTACTATTTACTTTATTATTACGACTTGGGAAAAAATATTCTGTCCTTGGTATAAAGACATAAGGATTTTATATACTAGGTAAGCCAGTGCCACGCGATACATCATCTATACTGGAGAAGATGGGGATGTAGTTATGTGCCAAAGGCAGGGGTCCGATGGACAAATCTGCCAACTCAGCCAAATTCAGCTCTAACATTATGGACGTCATCTTAAAGCTGGCCATACCCGAGATAGTTACCTGCCAACTGTGGCCTGCAACTCCCCCAAACTAAAGTCTACTTGCCAAGCATTCATGCATTTTCAATGGTGAAAGGAGAAAATTTAATGCCCCAATAGAAAAATAAAGAATCGGACATTAGCTTTACAGCTGCTCGGTCCTTCTCTCCCCCCCGACATCATTGGTCTGAGGAGCTCTGTGAGTCCTACATACACATCAAATGGATGGCGGGTCCTGCCAAAAATCAGAGTTTGGCAGACTTTCCCTATTCTACAAGGGGGACCTAAGCCATGCTTTCCCCAACTGCTGTTGTGTCGGAGTAATGGAGTTGGAGTCAGTGTTTATTTTGGTGGAGACAGTATAAAATGGACAGACTCCAACTCCTAAAATACACTACTCACAAAAATATAGAGATGCTTGGCTTTTGGGGGTTTATAGAAAACGTAGAAAGTTCACGATACAGTGATAGTAGGGCATTAAATAGAAGCATGCAATGGCGATTTCCTCATCTCAAACAATTTATTGAAACAAAAGCCAACAGTGGTGGGTATACCCCAACAAAAAATGTCAATGTCTTAATAACCTGTCATATGGCCTTGAACATTACAGCTGACAACGACATCAAGTGGAGTGATTGTCTGCTGAGGCATGGCATCCCACTCTTCTGGAAGGGCAGCCTTCAGGTTATTGATGCTATGGGGTACAGGGTTAAAAGCCTCTACATGGCGACACAGCTGATCCCATAGGTTTTGTACTGGATTCAAGTCTGGAGACAGTGCAGGCCGGTCCATTTGAGGTACCCCAGTCTCCAGCAGCCTTTCCCTAATGATCAGACCTCGATGAGCTGGAGCATTGTCTTCCATGAACATGAAATTAGGCATGTGTTGTCATGCTGAGGCACAATGACTGGATTAATGATATTACTCCCGTAGTAGGGGCTTATCACTGCAACATTAAAGTGTAGGGCAGTTCTGCATTGAACAGACATACCTGCTAACTATATAACCACCACTGCTTGAGGTCTCCAACATCATTGGCAGCCATCGTTTCTGCTCAGTGTGAATCGACTTTCAACAGTGAGACCCACTGGTCCTTCGTTCTGCGTAGATGCTCCCTGGCCCATGCAGGATGATGACGCTTGTGCCTGGTGGTCTGGTCAGGTATCCTTGCAGGTCGTCTAGCGCACGGGCCACGCTGATGTAAATGGATTAGAATGATCTGATGTGACACTTGGGTGCCTTTCACCTTCCTTAAATGTGTCTGGAGTTGGGTGATATTCATCATCAGGGTCCGAAGTGCACTGTTCACAACGAAGCGGTCATCAGTGTGGTATGTGGCCAAAGGACGTCCACTTCTCTGCCTTTCTGGGACTTTTCTAGTCTCTAAGTGGCAACCAGATGATGACACTTTGTGACACTAAGCTTAGTTGCCACTTCCGTCTGAGAACATATTGCTTGAAGCCTCGCAATGGCGATGTACTGCTCATCAATCGTTAGGCATCGTCTTGGTCTCATGATGTCAAATTGTGAACAGCATGATGTGAAGAACTGTTTAATATCGACTCCAACTGAACCTCAAAATGTATTAACCAGTTCATGAATCAAACGCCTGTTGTGAATTTTGCCATTAAGCTCATTGTTAGAGAACAGCAGGTGGTGCAAAAAGTACCGAAAGGCCGAACAGTTGGACGTGTAATTAACCCTTTAGGGTACCGTCACACTAAAACGACGCTGCAGCAATACGACAACGATGTCGATCGCTGCAGCGTCGCTGTTTGGTCGCTGGAGAGCTGTCAGACAGCTCTCCAGCGACCAACGATCCCGAAGTCCCCGGTAACCAGGGTAAACATCGGGTTACTAAGCGCAGGGCCGCGCTTAGTAACCTGATGTTTACCCTGGTTACCAGCGTAAACTTAAAAAAAAAAAAAACACTACATACTTACATTCCTGTCGCGTCCCTCGGCGCTCTGCTTCTCTGCACTGACAGTGAGCGCCGGACAGCCGGAAAGGAGAGCGGTGACGTCACCGCTGTACTTTACGGCTGGCCGGCGCTCACCAGTCAGTGCGGGAAGCTGAAGGCGAGGGACATGACCAGACACCGGTAATGTAAGTATGTAGTGTTTTTTTTTTTTTTTTTTTACATTTACACTGGTAACCAGGGTAAATATCGGGTTGCTAAGCGCGGCCCTGCGCTTAGTAACCCGATGTTTACCCTGGTTACCAGTTAAGACATCGCTGAATCGGCGTCACACACGCCGATTCAGCGATGTCAGCGGGAGATCTAGCGACGAAATAAAGTTTCAAACGATCTGCTACGACGTACGATTCTCAGCGGGGTCCCTGATCGCAGTAGCGTGTCAGACACAGCGAGATCGTAAGGATATCGCTGGAACGTCACGGATCGTGCCGTCCTAGCGACCAAAGTGCCACTGTGTGACGGTACCCTTCGTGACCGAGCCAATTTTTACAATTCTGACCAGTCACTTTATAAAGTTATAGCTCTAGAACGCTTCAACGGTTCCCACTGACTCAAGACTGTTTTTTCATGACATTTTGTACTTCATGTTAGTGGTAAAATTTCTTCAATATCAACTTGCATTTATTTATGGAAAAAAAAAACTGAAATTTGGCAAAAAAAAAAATGTTGAAAATTTCACAATTTTCAAACTTTTAATTTTTGTACTCTTAAATCACAGAGATATGTCACACAAAATAGTTAATAGATAACATTTCCCACATGTCTACTTTACATCAGCACAATTTTGGAAACGTAATTTGTTTTTGTTCGGACGTTATAAGGGCTAAAAGTTGACCGGCGATTTCTCATTTTTACAATAAAATTTACAAAACTTTTTTTTTTTTTTTTTAAGGACCACCTTACATTTCAAGTGAGTATGGGGGGGTCAAAATAACAGAAAATACCCAAAAGTGACACCATTCTAAAAACTGCACCCCTCAAGGTGCGCAAAACCACATTTAAGAAGTTAAGTTTATTAACCCTTCAGGTGCTTCACGAGAACTAAAGCAATGTGGAAGGATAAAATTTTTACTTTTTTCACAAAAAATTTACTTTGGAACCAAACTTTTTTTATTTTTACAAGGTTATAAGGAGAAAATGGAGCACAAAATTAGTTGTGCAAATTCTCCTGAGTACGTCGATACCCCATATTTGTGGAAAAGCCACAGTTTGGGTGCATGGCAGAGCTCAGAAGGGAGGGAGCACCGTTTGACTTTTTGAATGCAAAATTGGCTGGAATCAATGGTGGCGCCATGTCGCATTTGGAGACCCTCTGTTGAACCTAAACAGTGGAACCCCCCAATTCCATCTCCAACCCTAACCGCAACCCACCCCTACCCTAATGGAAAAATGGAAATAGATACCGTACATTTTCTTTATCTCATTTTTTACCTAACTAAGGGGCTGGAAAAAGGGGGGTTGATTTACTATTTTTTTTTTATTTTGATCACTGTGTTATGGTCTATCACATATCTATGCAGGGACACCAGAGGTACCGGGGGGGACCCCATTTCACTCTTCTCTGATGTGCGATCACATTAGAGGAGAGAGAAATTAAATGGGAAATCTGACTATTTTTGTGGTCCCTGTTATTCCATTAATAACGGTGATCGCAACACTGGGGTCGATAAAAACTGACCCAAATCAGGTTCTCTGGGGGGGGGTCTCGGCTACCCTCGGTAGCCGAGACCTCAGAGAGATTCAGACTCTGGAAGGGGGGGGGGGGGGGGGGAGGTACTATCCACTTATTTCTCAGCGCTATTAAAAAGAGGCATGAGTACCCTTAACTGCTGCCATTAAGAGGCGTATCGGCAGTCGATAAGGGGTTAAAAGTTTACAGACAGTCATATTAAGATCACCTGAAAAGGTTAGAGTGCATTCCAGGTTCATCCTGAAATATTGCTCGAAAGCCAAATATCCCTAACTTTTTGTGAGTAGTGTATATAATAAATTGGGTTCATTAGTACCATGCAGGATGCGCTGTAAATGTTTTCTTAATAATTTGGGAAGTTATGAAATGTCCTATAAATGTCTGTTCTGTTCCTGATCTAAGGCTCTCAGCTTTTAGTGGAGATGAATCTGTGCTGCACTTTATGTACATGCTCAGTAGTGACCAGGGCTGGGGAGTCAGAGGTTTGGCTTACCTAATCCAGAGCCCCGCTTTCCACATATTCTGTAGTACTGAACAATGAGACAATCATCAGTGGACACTGGGAATAAAGATCAGGACCAGACTGTCCCTTCCCCCATACTGCAAAATCTATAACTAAGTGCCAGCGACAACAGCTCTCAAGTAAAGCAGACGTCATATCAGAATTCTTCCGGGAATCTCTTATGTAGATTATAGACATGTCATTTTCATGACGTCAAGTTTTCATGAATGGAAAAGCTTTCATCTTGTGAAAACATTTTAAATTATTGCAGATATTGATATGTAGAAGTAAAAAATCCTCATCATCGGCTCCAGATTAATATACCTGTGCCAAGCTACAGTGATATCACCGATGGTCACACAATGCACAGCAGTGTGCAAACACAGACGGATAATATTAATCTTGGGCGACTGGTACGAAAATCTCAGTCTTAAAGTGAGTGATTGGGGCAGTTTTCTACGGTATCCTTGAACTTTGTCTTCTTAGGAATTTCTACTGAGCCCAAACATTGGGTAATCTTCTCTTCTACCATAGGCAAACTAACGGACAATATTAATTTACAGCATTCATTGATTTCTAATTTTTATCACTGAATCCAACACATTGAAATCACTGAAAGGGCTGTCCAGGAACTTGATATTGATGACCCATATTTGGGATCCCATGCTATAACAGGTCGGGATGGCTCTCCGACACCATCAGCTGTTACCAGGTCACATGGCAGCTGGAAAAACATGGAGTACGGGGCCAAAACACCATAGCTCTGTACACAGCGGACCCTCGGTTCTGTGCGGAGCCGTCATGTTCTGACTCAGCATGTTGTAGCCCTGATTCATCGAGACTTGGATTCAACAAGATGCGCACACCCCTTAATGAATCTGATGTGCCTGACAAGTGGAATGGCTCCAGTCGTGGACTAGAGTAAAGGTACCTTCACACTAAACGACGCTGCAGCGATCCAGACAACGATCCGGATCACTGCAGAGCTGTCACACAGACAGCTCTCCAGCGACCAACGATGCCGGTAACCAGGGTAAACATCGGGTTACTAAGCGCAGGGCCGCGCTTAGTAACCCGATGTTTACCCTGGTTACCATCCTAAAAGTAAAAAAAAACAAACGCTTCATACTTACCTTCCGCTGTCTGTCCCCGGCGCTCTGCTTCTCTGTACTGGCGGTGACGTCACCGCTCTGCTTTCCGGCCGCTGTGCTCACAGTGAGTGCAGGAAAGCACAGCGCCGGGGACAGACAGCCAAAGGTAAGTATGAAGCGTTTGTTTTTTTTACTTTTAGGATGGTAACCAGGGTAAACATCGGGTTACTAAGCGCGGCCCTGCGCTTAGTAACCCGATGTTTACCCTGGTTACCAGCGAAGACATCGCTGAATCAGCGGGAGAGCCAGCGACCAAAGAAAGTTCTGGCCTTCTAGCTCCAACCAACGACATCACAGCAGGATCCTAATCGCTGCTGTGTGTCAAACTAAACGATATCGCTAGCGAGGACGCTGCAACGTCACGTATCGCTAGCGATATCGTTCAGTGTGAAGGTACCTTTAGATTTCTGGTGAAAGGAACGCCATCTTTAGTCATCAATTTGCCGAGTCAGCGTTGCCATCCCATTGCCTAACTCCACCTGCTTTGTCAGAATTGGGTGAAAATGGCGTGAGACTGCCAGAACTCGCAAAATGTTAGTGCAGCCTCAAGTTGCTCCAAAATATTGCAAGTTTGCAAAGCTTTTAAGTCCAGAATTCTAACATATAAGCTTTAATGAATGGGACCAGTGTATTTTCGGCAGCAGCAGCACTGCAAAATTTTCAGTTTGTCTGATTTTTCTCTTTATAGGTATATTTCTGAGTAAAATGTATATTTGTTCTTTTATTCTATAAACTAGTGACAACATGTCTCCGAAGTTCCAAGTAATAAATTTTGTATTTATTTTCTGAAACTGAGAAATGGTCAAAATAACAAAAAAATGCATTGCTTGCAGACCTCAAATAATGCAAAAAAAAAAAACAAAAAAAAAAACAACAAGTTCATAATCATTTAGAAACAACAATACTAATGTCTAACTCAGGAATAGTTCAGAAATCAATATTTTGTGGAATAACCATGATTATTAATCACAGCTTTCATGCGTCTTGGCATGCTTTCCACCAGTCTTTCACACTGCTTTTGAGTGACCTTATGCCGCTCCTAGTACAAAAATGTAAGCAGTTCTTCTTTGTTTGATGGCTCGTGACTATCCATCTTCCTCTTGATTACATTCCAGAGGTTTTCAATGGGGTTCAGGTCTGGAGATTGGGCTGGCCATGACAGGGATTTGATGTGATGGTCCTTCATCCACACCTTGTTTGATCTAGCTGTGTGGCATGGCGCATTGTCCTGCTGAAAAAAAACAGTCCTCAGAGTTGTGGAACATTGCCTGAGCAGAAGGAATCGACTGTTTTTCCAGGATAACCTTGTATGTGGCTTGATTCATTCGTACTTCGCAAAGAACAACTTGCCCAATTCCAGTCTTGCTGAAGCATCCCCAGATCATCACCGATCCTCCACCAAATTTCACAGTGGGTGCAAGACACTGCGGCTTGTGCGGCTCTCCAGGTCTCAGTCTCACCAATAGACGACCAGGAGTTGATCTGGGGATGTATGAATCAAGCCACATACAAGGTTATCTTGGAAAAAGAGTTGATTCCTTCTGCTCAGGCAATGTTCCCCAACTCTGAGGACTGGTTTTTCCAGCAGGACAATGCGCCATGCCACACAGCTAGATCAAACAAGGTGTGGATGAAGGACCACCACATCAAATCCCTGTCGTGGCCAGCCCAATCTCCAGACCTGAAGCCCACTGAAAACCTCTGGAATGTAATCAAGAGGAAGATGGATAGTCACAAGCCATCAAACAAAGAAGAACTGCTTACATTTTGGTACCAGGAGTGGCATAAGGTCACCCAAAAGCAGTGTGAAAGACTGGTGGAAAGCATGCCAAGACATATGAAAGCCGTGATTAATAATCATGGTTATTCCGCAAAATATTGATTTCTGAACTCTTCCTGAGTTAAAACATTAGTATTGTTGTTTCTAAATGATTGTGAACTTGCTGTTTTTTTAGTTTTTTGCATTATTTGAGGTCTGCAAGCATTGCATTTTTTTGTTATTTTGACCATTTCTCATTTTCAGAAAATAAATACAAAATTTTGGGGGTGGAACTTCGGAGAAATGTTGTCAGAAGTTTATAGAATAAAAGAACAATTTACATTTTACTCAAAAATATACCTATAAAGAGAAAAATCAGACAAACTGAACATTTTGCAGTGGTCTCTTAATTTTTGCCATAACTGTAAAAAAAAAAAAAAAAAAAAAAAAAATGGTATGCGCTCGCACATTCCACACCGATGGAAGCTAGAACATTTGACCCAGACCGGCAAATGGCAATCTAGGATTTCAATACATTATACACCACGTGTATTTGCCCAAATCATGGTGTGAATATGACCTAAGTTTGTATGCTTCCAATCTGGTTAGAACTACTTGGATATTTTTGTTCCAAGTCCGCCAGTCACTAATATATCTCATGCATCAGAAATTACCAACCCCATACAGCCCAGTCTCTATAGGGTTGTGCTTAAACTATATATGCTGGCAAATGCTCTTGACATTAACGCTGAAAATGTACATGAACGTCTGTGTTTTACACATACCACTGTCGTTCTAATACATCTGGACGGTATGTGTTAGCATTCCTTTCTTATTTCTCTATCGAAGCGTGCAGTATGCTACACTATTCAATAAAAAAATTGTTAAAATGTATATTGTATTTTTCGGATATTAAAACATACTTTTTTTTTCTCCTAAAACGTGAAGAAAAATGGGGGGGTGCGCCTCATAGTCCGGATGTACCTGCTGTGGATAGGGAGGTGGGGGAGCGGCAGTGGCAGAGCAGCGGGTCACAGGATGCAGGAGCCAGATGCTGCGGCTAACACCTGTGCCTGCTGCTAAAGAGAAATGAATATCACTGCTCTGCATGTCCATGGGAGTAAAGAGCAGTCAATAATCACTTCTCTTTAAGAAGGCATTCACATGTGCCTGTTACTTAAGGGAATGAATATTCACTGCTCCCCACTCCAATGGGCATGGATAGCAGTGAATATATATTGATCTTTAATAGCAGGCATAGTAGTCGCAGCCGCAGGCTTCCTGTGGTCACTGGGCGATCATGTGTGACCGTTATTAAAGAGAATGAATATTCACTGCTTTCCACACCCATAGGAGTGGAGAGCAGTGAATATTCATTCCCTTTAGTAGCGGGTACATGTGATCCCCCAGCAGCTGGAGGAAGCCAGCTGCTGCGTCTACTGTGCCCACTAGTAAAGATCATGAATATTCACTGTTCCACATGCCCATAGTCCCGACATGGGGAGCAGTGAGTATTCTGGCAGCTGTCTTCTTCTTGTAAGCAGCGCATGACATCACTGCCATGAGCTGATTACAAGCATAAATCAGCTGCTGGCATCAGAAAAGGACGCTGGGAGGGAGCGCAGTGGGAAGATAAGAAGAATGGATTATGCTTTTTTAAATGTTATCTGATGGGCCAAGCATACCTGTATTGGGAACATACATACTGTACATATACACACACACACCAAGGGAGGGGATATTAGTACAGAATTGACCAGATTTTTTGCTTCAATTTTTTTTCTAAATTCCTCCTCTAAAACCTAGGTACGTCTTATGGTCCGATGCGTCTTAATAGTCCGAAAAATACTGTATGTCTAATACAATAAGAGTCAACAGACGATGTATAGAGCTGCATGGCGTAGAGCTGCATACACCCAGGTCTATACTTTTGGTGTACACACCATATTTATCTAGTGTACCATATCTGCCAAACGTGCACAGAACTTCACCTAGCAGTTACTGCAAAGACCTGGAAAACTGTCCATCTACTACACGGAAGATCCATTCAGTTCAACACACTGTGCAATTGAGAGTTTCATATCAGAATAGGATCAGACTGTTTCCCGTGATTGCAAAGAGCCAGGATTGTCCAGATTGTAAATATCAGTTTTCAGCAGAAATGTCAGAACTCAGACATTGTGGAACAAATAAATCATTTTGACTTGGGACATTCTCCAACTATCGGAATCATCATCATCATCAATATGGAGGAGGCAGAGAATCAAAAAACACAACCTGAGAGGTGATACAGTACAGAGAAAAACTACAAATACCAACAAGTTGTAAGCGTTAAAGGGAATCTGTCAGCAGGTTATCCATTTAATCTGAGAGCAGCATGATGTAGAGGCCAAGACCCTGATTCCAGCGATGTGCCACTTACTGGCTGTGTTTTTATATTTGAATACAATAAGCGTTTTATAAGCAGGAGATTGTCATCATAGGACTAGGTCTCACATGCAGACCAGTCAGGCTGATCTGTGTAAACCCACCCTGATCACCATTGCTGACAATGCACAGTGTACACAGGAAGCTGCGGTTATACAGAGCGCAGCATTCTGAGCAGTGCTACATCTACAGCAGAGAAAACAGGTGATTCTATCCAAACTGCAGCAAGCAGCCCAGTAAGTGATTAGTCACTGGAATCAGGCTCTCTGCCTCTACATCGGCTGCGGTCAGATAAAGCAAAAACCTACAGACAAATTGCCTTTAACACGACGTCATTTGCTCAGTCTCCAGCATAAGCCTGCAGCTGCTGCATACGCCAACAGTCCTAGTAGTAGACAGAGCTCTTCATTGGAGGTTAGGTGAAGAAGTGAGAAGCTGTCCACTGTGAGAGTTGTGAAAGATAGCGGGCAGTGGAACCACTACCTCATGCCTATGAATGGACTTCGACCTTGCAGTGTATGCGCAGAAATACTACTACATGGAAATCTGATGTATATACAAATATCCATATGACACAGATCTAAGGCAGAAATGCCAGGAAATAGATCAGCGTAACTTTTCATGAGCTAAACAAACAGTTTTCATGCTAAAACAAATATAAGACAGCCATATACAAACAACTGGCACAGAAAAAGCGACCTTTACACACATCCACCCATTATGTACACCCCGGAGTCATCCTCTGCATTTCATGCGTTTATCGTGGACAAACAATCATTCTTACATTGTTAGTTACCAGGTAAAATGGCATCTAGCGTGCTACATATTTGTAGACAATAGAAGGCTCATATAAGCCAAAAGTGGCGAGACCAAATTCTTAGGCCCCCACAACACAATAGACAGCTGTCAGCCGAATGATCGTTCAGCGACCGCTCTCTCCCAACTCCCAAACAGAAGCGCTTGTCTGCTGCGTCATCTACGAGAGGGCCGATGTCAGACATCTCTAGTGGCGGCTGACTTCACGGTGAACAAAAGGATAACCAGTCCAAAATCGGACATGCCAAATCCTTTTCTTCCTCGACAGTTGAAGTTCCGAGGCCCCAATACACATTAGACTGTCCGCCGATCCGGCCAATATTACTGGGTTCAGGTGACGGTCTAATGTGTATGGGGACTCCTAGACAAGAAAAGCAGCGCTTATAAGCTTTTGTTCAATAGAGCTTGTAAGCACTGCTCTGATGCTGGCCAGATCGCAGGATCCTACCCACTTCATTGCCCCTGTACTCCATCAATGATGAAGAAGTAAAGCTGCCTCATTTATAGCACAGCATCGGAAAGCACACACACACCGTGCAATGACGTCCACGGTCTCAACTGGCAATCAATCAGGACCACTCTACGGGAAGCTCAGACGCTGGGGAGAGGTAATCAATAGAGAACAACTGTAACAGAAAGCAGCTAGAACGGCAAAATAAACTATGGAGAGCATTTATCAGAGCAACACATGCTGATAAGCTGACAGGTCCTTCTACCTGCACAAGGCATCCATCAAGCTTATGTATTTGTCTGCCCTTATTATGATATGGAGGTCTGGATTCACAGATTCACTGCTCAATACTGTTGCATGATGTGCCTTTTTGTTACAGCATCTCCTACACAGACAGGAGAGCAGGGATGTTACCCACCTGTTAATTGGATCCCCGACTCCTCATTTGATTCGTAGGTGTGGCACAAATTCATTGTTGTGGCGTGATCAACAAGAGATGTCACACCAAGCCTGTTAATACCCCCATGAAAGGAGAAGGACAGTATTCTGGAGTCACCTATCTCTGTGAAAAATAAACGTACATGCCAGGCAGATAGGACGGTGGTGTCATTATCACAGCATCCCCCAAACAGCTACAATCAACAGAAAAAGTCACAATACACGAGGGTCTCATATCTTAGTGCTGAGTTAAATAAGCCCCTTATGTGATGCTTATTCGTGCTTCTGATGGGCTGAGAATTGGTTCCTTATTCTGCAAACCACCATAACCTGGGGTGTACGAGGAAACAAGCGTAATGCGAGCAGTGACTAAAAAGTAAGGTTGCTCATCACAAAGGGATCACTCAGATGGCAGTGCGTCCTAGCAGTGTATATGATTAGATATTTTTACATAAGAAATAATATTGAAAAATTAGGAGGTAATATTCCCCGCACAGGGAGTCCTGAGGTCCTGGCTGTGAGAGCCCAGCGGTTGCCTTGGTTTGGGATTATATCTAGTCATGACAGAAGTCCGGATTCTCGCTCAGTTAAACACATTCATTACACCACGATGAGACGCTTCAGGTCCGTTCCACACATCAGACTGGGTGAGGCTTTTGTTGCGGTGGCCATTGTAAAGCTGACTGATTCACAATCTGAGCCTTTTTTTTTTATTATTCTACTATTCTGACTTCTACAGGGTTTCAGGCAAAGAAAAGCAGGAGATGGAAACTGCCATCTATTTCTATACCTAATTTACTTGGACAGAAAAACCAAAAATAAAATCAAGGGTCATAGGTGCACATTTATGGCTTTTTCACATGCGGTGTTTTTGACATGGAGAAAAAAGCAAAATAACTGACATTTCTGAAAGCTCACGGACAAGCTATCGTACTTCCTTGTGGATTTGAACGTCAGAGCATTTGTTTTGTTTTTTTTTCAAATCTGCAGAATGTCAATTCTTTCACTGTTTTTGCAGCAACCAAATTAATGGGGGGAAAAAAGTTGCATATTTTACACAGCATTTTTCCAACCAACGCTCTGGTTTTTGCTGCAGAAGATCCTGCTGCAAGCACTAAATCTTTAAGAGGCAAAATGATAATTTCAAAAAAAAAAAAAAAACACACTTGTTTTTGAGCAAAACAGCATTGGTTTTGCAATATGGTTCTTCAATTTTTACAGGTGAAAAAAAAAAAAAAAATTCAACCTGTCAAAAAGTGATGGCCAAAGAAAGGAAAAAAAAAAAAAAAAGAAAAAGAAGAATGGTGGAACCGTTCCATAATAATATTTCAGTTTTGATAAACACTCAAAGAAAGTTGCCAACATACACGGTAAACATGTCAGTACACCCGCACGCACTGAACCTGTGCAATGGCATTTCTTACTATCTAGGAAGCCAGTCTCCAACACGCTCATACAGGGTACAGTTATAACATTTACTGCACGTTACACAGAGGTCAGTCATTTGGTGATGGGTACCCCTCTGCAAGCCTTCCCGACAGGATATATTACAGCATTCTGAGACATATCAGTAATGGAGTACATGTGATAAGGTCGTGCACATTGTGACCATATTACACATATGCTCCGATATGTGACTGGTCAGGTAACTGCAGACATTGTGACAAAGTACACAACTTCCCTATGGGCAGGAGCAATTCTTCACAAGATGACCCACGTCCAAGAATTCTCTCATGAACCGTCACCAAAATTACAGAACAATGCATCTGAAAACTGCAAAACTAAAGTGCTTCTCACTAAACTAGAATATCATCAAAAAGTTAACTCATTTCAGTTCTTCAATACAAAGAGTAAAATTCATATATTATATAGAGTCATTACAGAGTGATCTATTTCAAGTGTTCATTTCTGTTAATGTTGATGATTATGGCTTACAGCCAATGAAAACCCAAAAGTCATTATCACAGTAAATTAGCATACTTTATAACATCAGCTTGAAAAATGATTTCAAAATCCGGAATGTTGTTCTACTGAAATGTATGTTCAGTAAATGCACTCAATACTTGGTCGGGGCTCTTTTGGCATCAATTACTGCATCAATGCAGCGTGGCATGGAGGCGATCAGCCTGTGGCACTGCTGAGGGGTTATGGAAGCCCAGGTGGCTTTGATAGCAGCCTTCAGCTCGACTGCATTGTTGTGTCTGGTGTCTCATCTTCCGCTTGATAATGCTCCATAGATTCTCTATGGGGTTAAGGTCAGGCGAGTTTGCTGCCAATCAAGCACAGTGATACTGTTGTTTGTAAACCAGGTGTTGGTACTTTTGACAGTGTAGACAGGTGCCAAGTTCTGCTGGAGAATGAAGTTTCCATCCACAAAAAGCTTGTCAGCAGGTGGAAGCATGAAGTGCTCTAAAATTTTCTGGTAGACTACTGCGATGACTTTGGTCTTGATAAAACACAGTGGACCTACACCAGCAGATGACATGGCTCCCCAAACCATCACTGATTGTGGAGACTGCACACTAGACCTCCAGGCCCAGGTAAGATGTTTCTGGCATTGTCTATTGGTCATGAGTGGCTGACACAAGGAATGTGACACTTGTAGCCCATGTCCTGGATACATCTGTGTGTGATGGTTCTTGAAGCAATGACTCCAGCAGTAGTCCACTCCTTGTGAATCTCCCCCAAATTTTTGAATGGCCTTTTCTTAAAAATTGTTTCAAGGCTGCGGTTATCCCGGTTGCTTGTGCACCTTTTCCTACCACACTTTTGCCTTCCACTCAACTCTCCATTAATATGCTTGGATACAGCTCTCTGTGAACAGTCAGCTTCTTAAGCAATGACCTTTTCTGACTTACCCTCCTTGTGGAGTGTGTCAATAACTGCCTTCTGGACATCTGACAAGTCAGCAGTCTTCCCCATGATTGTGGAGCTACTGAAACAGACTAAGGGACCTTTATAAACTCTTAGGTAGCATTTGCAGGTGTTTTGTTAATTATTCTAATTTACTGAGATAATGACTTTTGTGTTTTCATTTGCTGTAAGCCATAATCATCAACATGAACAGAAACACTTGGATTAGATAACTCTATTTGTAATGACTCTATATAGGAGTTTCACTTATTGTACTGAAAAACAGAAATAAATTAACTTTTTGATGATATTCTAATTTAGTGAGAAGCACTTGAATATCAGTAATGGGCAGGGATCACACATGCACGAGATACGGCCGAGTCTCGCAGGTGAAAACCCAGCTCCGGCGCCGGCACTCAGGAGCGTGCAGCCGCACGGCAATACATGGAGCTGCACTCTCCGTTCCGGAGTGCCGGCACCAGAGCTGGGTTTTCACCTGCGAGACTCTGCCATATCTCGCGTATGTGTGATCCATAGAGTGCATGCGTTAAGGTTGGGCATGTTGTGACCATATTACACATCTGCTCCAATATGTGACTAGTCAGGTAATGTGACAAAGGGCAGGAGAAATTCTTCACAAGATGACCAACGTCCAAGAATTGTCTTTTGTGCAAAGCCATCGCCAAAAGTACTGCACAATGCATCTGAGAAATGCAAAACTAAATCTGTATCTCACAGCAAAACATACCAAAAGCAAAGTCTAACCAATTAAGATTTTTTTTTTATTTTTAGCCAAATTCAACATTTAAGGCTATTTGAAAAGTCTGGAGTTATTTTATGGTTAAGGTTGGAAAAGTTTAAGACCATGCAAAAAGCGGCAATGAATACCACAAGACAAAAAGAAAAATGACTTAAAAGAGCAGAAAGTGAATCAGGGCCATGGTCACGTATTCCAGTGATGTGTCACTTACTGGGCTGCTTGCTATAGTTTTGATGTACCGTATATACTCGAGTATAAGCCAAGATATTCAGCCCATTTTTGGGGGCTGAAAGTCCCCCTCTCGGCTTATACTCGGCTCATACCCAGGGTTTGGCAGGGGAAGGGGAGCGGGGGCTGTCTAATAATGCTCACCTGCTCCTGGCGCGGTCCCTGCAGGTCCCTGACTGCCCGGCACCCCAGCTTCTTCCTGTACTGAGTGGTCACATGGTACTGCTCATTACAGTAATGAATATGCGGCTCCACCTCCCATAGAGGTGGAGCCGCATATTCATTACTGTAATGAGCGGTAACGGTGACCGCTCAGCCAGGGCAGCCAGGGACCAGGAGCAGGTGAGTATAACGGGGAGGGGAGCGCAGCGCTGCACGATATTCACCTGCTCCCCGTTCTGGCGCCGCTCTGTCTTCAGCAGTGACGCTCAGGTAAGAGGGAGCGGCGACGTGGTTAGTGCGCGCTCTCTCTGCTTGAACGTCAGTGTAGAAGACGCGGAAGACGGAGTGGCACCGGAATGAGGAGCAGGTGAATATTGCAAGTGCTGGGGGCCTGAGTGACGGAGAGGTGAGTATGTGATTTTTTTTATCGCAGCATCAGCAAGTGGGGCAAGTGTCTGTATGGAGCATCTTATGGGGCCATAACGTTTATGCAGCACTATATGGGGCAAGTGTCTGTATGGAGCATCTTATGGGGCCATAACGTTTATGCAGCACTATAAGGGACAAGTGTCTGTATGGGGCATCTTATGAAGCCATAACGTTTATGCAGCTGAGCACTATAATGGGGCAAGTGTCTGTATGGAACATAGGTGTGAGGTGTGCCTTGACTGGGTGACCCCCCTCTTTGGTCCTAAACATGACCTCAGGTAAATAATTACTATATGTGATTATATGCGATAGCCTTGCTAGTCACAGGCAATTTAAAGGTAATACTATTTCTCACATTGAGCAAGGTGTACTCTGTTATATACCCTAAGTAAATCCTGTAGGTCAGCCTTATCATCGGCATGGTTCATGTACCATTGTGATTGTGTGTGTGTGTGTGTGTGTGTGTGTGTGTGTGTGTGTGTGTGTGTGTGTGTGTGTGTGTGTGTGTGTGTATATATATATATATATATATATTATATTATATAGTCGCACATTTTGGTTCCATATATATTGACTAGTGGGGAGTCACATCAGTCTCTGGCTCTGTTACGATCCTGTACTATTCACAAACTGAATCTCACCATGTTATTGTATGTTGAATATTGGTTTTAATATATTTTGTTGTAATAAAATAATTGGTTTTATTGAAAACATATTTGAGATCCAGTCTCTTCATATTTCTCTGTTGGTGCCTACATATCTTTGGATAGAGGGATCTGAGTAACTATTTATGAGGGTATTGTTTCTTTGTTGGTCTGTATGGAACATCTATGGGGCCACAACATTTGTACAGCATTATATGGGGTAAGGGTCTGTATGGGGCCATAATCAACATTTGTGCAGCATTATATTGGGCAAATGTGTCTATGGAGCATCTTATGGGGCCATCATAAATTGTATGGAGCATTATATGGGGCTCCTGATTCAATTTGGATATTCAAAAACACTTAACCTACTGATGTCTCAATTAATTTTACTTTTATTGGTATCTATTTTTACTTTTGACATTTACTGGTAGCTGCTGCATTTTCCACCCTAGGCTTATACTCGAGTCATTAAATTTTCCCAGTTTTTTGTGGCAAAATTAGGGGGGTCGGCTTATACTCGGGTCAGCTTATACTCGAGTATATACGGTTTTTACAGTTTTAATCAGGAGATTATAATGAGCTCTTATTAACCCCGACCAGCAACAGTAATTGGCAGCTTTTAGTGCACACTGTGCATAGGCAGAAATTTTCCAATCAGTTATGTGGGCGGGGCTGTACAGAGATCAGCACTAGAGAACTGAAAGATCTGCAGCAGAGAAAAAAGGGATTCTGTCAATACTGCAGCAAGTAGTCCAGCAAATGACATATCACTGGGATCAGGGTCTCTGATCCTAAATCATTATGTTCTCAGATGGGGTAGCAAAAACCTGGTGACATATTCCCAGAGGGAGAGGCGGAGTCCCCTTCGCAGGGAGATGGCTCAGAGGGAGAGGCGGAGTCCCCTTCGCAGGGAGATGGCTCAGAGGGAGAGGCGGAGTCCCCTTCGCGGGGAGATGGCCGAGGGCAGTGGTTCTCAACCTTTCTAATGCCGTGACCCCGCAATACAGTTCCTCATGTTGCGGTGACCCCCAACCCAAAAAATAATTTTGGTGGCTACTTTAAAACTGTAATTTTATTAGTTATGATTCGGAATGTAAATATCTGATATGCATTATGTATTGTACTCTCATTGCTACAAATCAAACATAATAAATAATCACAAAAACAATTACCGTATATACTCGAGGAGGCTGCGGCACCGAAGATCAGCTGTCCGGGGGAAGGAGCTGGACGCACCTGTCACCCCCTTTGACCCTATGAAGCTGCTGCCATTACCTTGTGGGTGCAGTGAATAGCATCCTTATACATCTTTTCTTATCTTCTTCATCCTCAGGAATGCTCAGAAATTCATCTTTATAATCTTCTTGGCAGCTCCACAATCCATAACATCGCATTACGTGTGTCCGGCGCCGGACACACGTAATGCGATGTTATGGATTGTGGAGCGTCCCCCCCCCTTAATTAGACATCCTTCCTTATTACAGGGATAATTCTCCATTTGTCACTTCTTTTAGGTTTCCTATAGCTGGGTCGGCAAGCTCCATCCCTCAGCTCCTGGGCACATTTTTCATAGAAAGCCTCCCTCCAGAGTCCACTCCAGATTCATCCAGTTCCCCCCTAGCCCACAGTCAGTGCATAAAAGTATAAAATAGGACATTGTGCTTTAAATGACCAGTTATTGAGCCACAAAAATAACTGGTAGGTTCCCAATGTCTGGGACTCGGAGTCTTACTTGTTACTCCGGAGGGGATGGGGGAGGTGTCTGTCCGGGGGCACACTGTAACACAGTGATGGCGGCGGATCACTGCTGGGTATCGAACGGCTCCTTTATGGCGTGCTCTTCCGCAGCCCTTCAAGCCGATTACCGATGCCGGCAGCCGCGTTCTTCCTGCATCCCTGGATTCCGTTGCCAGATACGTGCCACAGATTCCGGATCTGTCCTGGCTGCACCAAACAAGAAGGGGGGACGTCGGAAGTTGGTATCTCCCTAGATCCGATGCGCGATCGATTCATTTTCCTGCGGGGATCCCAAAGCTATGCCGGGAGTAAAGCTAGCAGTCCAGGCATACGGGGGAAGGTGGATGGGGAGGTGAGAGAGGTGGCGACCCCTGTGTTTTGGTCGTTCGACCCCCCTCGGGGTCGCGACCCCCAGGTTGAGAACCGCTGGCCGAGAGGGTGAGGCGGAGTCCCCTTCGCAGGGAGATGGCTCAGTGGGAGAGGCGGAGTCCCCTTCGCGGGAAGATGGCCCAGAGGGTGAGGCGTAACCAGGGCCCAGGAATGAGATGGGGAGCCTCTAGGTCAAACCAGGAGTCCAGGAGCAAAGGGGCGAGTCATGGGGGATAACCATCTGCTGGTTGCTCAGCCAACAGCTATCTAGGTGGTATGAGCACCTGACATGTTTCTAAACCACATATCCCTTATAAGAGATCAGCAGATCCATGATGTTCTCTCACCAAACATCTGATATGCGACTTCACTTTTAATTAAATTTAGAGCTCAAATTTCAGTTTCAGCTGCGAATAATAAAGTGTACGGTTTCTCTGAGGCAGGGATTCAGGCTTTATGAATAGGACATTGTTTTTTACCTACTAATGTAGAAAAGACTTTCTGCTTCATGTTACAAGCATCACAAGATCACAAAACACTGAGGAACAAATGCCAAGAGTCACAACCCCATCTAAACAGGGAACGTGCCATGTACAATGTAAGGAAAAAAAACACAAGATAAAAAAGGGGCTGTCCGATCACGTGGTGCGCTGCACACAACGCAAGGATTCAGAAGTCTGAGGTCACAATATAACTTCAGACCTTCACCACAAGCCAAGACAACCCCTTTAATGCTCAAATATAATTTTAATCCAAACTATATAAAATTAAACTAAATTATGCTCTCAGGCTATCCCCTTAAGAGTAATTATTATAAGTTCTACATTTCCCATTCAAGGAAAGCTTGGTAAGGCAGAAAGAGAGTAAGTATCTGCCAATTAAAAAGAACCTGCAAGCGCTCGTACTGTCCTATCTGTATTTAGGGAGAGTCCCGTCAATCAGACCAAGTCGGGCACAGGGAAGCCAGAGACTTTTTCTAAATTATGGCCCCGATTCATTGAGACTGGCATTCTGTATGTCAGTCTAGAATGATGAAGAGTGTGAAGGAGTAAGAGGAGCAAAATTCATTAAGAAGTGTGTGGAGACTTGGCACTGGACCTGGGGAGGGTGAGCAGATTTTTTTTTTTCCAATTAAACTGTACGAGGGGTGGAGGAAAAACTTTTCTGAACCCAGAAAACCCTTGAAGGAATACTGCAGAAAGCCTTTAGACTGATGTCTTGCAGCATATAGATTGAGAGTCAGGTGATGGACATTAACGGACGGTTGATGGACAGGATAGTACAGGACAAGTTTGTGACCGGTTGTCAGTGAAGGGATGTGGTGAGGTCATTGTCAATCATTACACATATTTATAGGACAGTCGTCAATGTAAGGTGATCTATTCTGCAGGATATCCTTCTGGACTATGGTGAGTCACACAATATTCACCATCATCTCAAAGTGCAAACACAGGCAAACTACGCAGCGTCTCCAATCAGTAAGGGAGGCGACATAATAATGTCTACAGAACATCCACTGCTGCAACAAGTAGAAGACGTCATAAGAATGCAGAACGATGACATCTGGGTGTGACTGTGCCCACTACATCAGCTCGCTAGGCAATAAAATCTGGTCATTTACCTTGGACATCGTACCAATGGGCTCCATTGGTGATCCCATCTGGGAAATATTCCCCTTCTTCCCCCTTGCACCTCGGGTGCCCCGTCTTCATTATCGGGTGGTTGGATGCATAGGCCTTGGCCAGGTACTGGAATACTTTGTCGTCTGATGACTTGCTATAGAATCCGGTTTCCAAGTGACTGCTGGAGTCGTCATAAGGATAACTGGCCACAACAGAGCCGCCATGGAGGTTACCAGAAAGTACAAACCTGAAAGGAAAATTAAAAAAAAAAAAAGTCATTAACATTTTAGAAATATGCAATTATAACTACGCAAAAGAAAGTTCTCTGAAATACTCCTGATCTGGCCACACATCACCAAATATAATGGACGGTTAGAGAATGCAGCTGCTCATCTTCCCCTTACTGTTGGGGTTCCTCAAGGCTCAGTCCTAGGCCCTCTTCTCTTTGTATATCACCACTATTGGACAAAATCAGTAGATTTGGTTTTCAGTACCATCTCTATGCCGACGACACCCAATTATTCACTTCTGCTCCTGATATCACGCCTGCCTATATAGAAAACACCAGTGATTGTCTTACCGCTGTCTCTAACATCATGTCCTCCCTCTATCTGAAACTGAACCTGTCAAAAACTGAACTCCTCGTGTTTCCTCCCTCGACTAATGTGCCTTTGCCTGACATTGCCATCTCAGTGTTTGGTTCCTCCATTACTCCCCAGCAACATGCCCGCTGCCTTGGGGTCATACTTGATTCCGAGCTTTCTTTCACCCCCCACATCCGATCACTGGGTCGCTCTTGTTATCTGCATCTCAAAAACATTTCTAGAATTCGCTCTTTTCTTACTTTCGACTCTGCAAAAACTCTTAAGGTACCGTCACACTAGACGATATCGCTAGCGATCCGTGACGTTGCAGCGTCCTGGCTAGCGATATCGTCCAGTGTGACAGGCAGCAGCGATCAGGCACCTGCTGTGATGTCGTTGGTCGGGGAAGAAAGTCCAGAACTTTGTTTCGTCGCTGGATCTCCCGCTGACATCGCTGAATCGGCGTGTGTGATGCCGATTCAGCGATGTCTTCACTGGTAACCAGGGTAAACATCGGGTTACTAAGCGCAGGGCCGCGCTTAGTAACCCGATATTTACCCTGGTTACCATCGTTAAAGTAAAAAAAACAACCACTACATACTTACCTACCGCTGTCTGTCCCCGGCGCTCTGCTTCTCTGCACTCCTCCTGCACTGGCTGTGAGCACAGCGGCCGGAAAGCAGAGCGGTGACGTCACCGCTCTGCTTTCCGGCTGCCCGGCGCTCACAACCAGAGCAGAGAAGCACAGCGCCGGGGACAGACAGCGGTAGGTAAGTATGTAGTGGTTGTTTTTTTTACTTTAACGATGGTAACCAGGGTAAACATCGGGTTACTAAGCGCGGCCCTGCGCTTAGTAACCCGATGTTTACCCTGGTTACCGGCATCGCTGGTCGCTGGAGAGCTGTCTGTGTGACAGCTCTCCAGCGACCAAACAGCGACGCTGCAGCGATCCGGATCATTGTCGGTATCGCTGGAGCGTCGCTTAGTGTGACGGTACCTTTACTGTTTCACTTATTCATTCTCGTCTGGACTATTGTAACTCTCTACTAATCGGCCTCCCTCTTACCAAACTCTCCCCGCACCAATCTGTCCTGAAAGCTGCAGCCAGGATCATACTCCTCACCAACCGTTACACCGATGCCTTTACCTTGTGCCAGTCATTACACTGGTTACCCATCCACTCCAGAATCCAGTACAAACTTATTACATTCATCTACAAAGCACTCCATGGCTCAGCACCACCCTACTTCTCCTCTCTGGTCTCAGTCTACCACCCTACCCGTGCCCTCCGCTAATGACCTCAGGTTAGCATCCTCAATAATCAGAACCTCCCACTCCCGTCCCCAAGACTTCTCACGTGCTGCGCCGATTCTTTGGAATGTACTACCCAGGTTAATTCTATAAATCCCCACAGTTTTAAGTGTGGCCTAAAACCGCATTTCTTCAAACTGGAATATCGCCTCAACGCATTAACCTAACTATCCCTGGGTGGCCCATTCAAAATTTTTACTTTAACCAAGTTCCTCGTATCATGTTCTCACATGCTTTATGCAGTTAATAGCCCTCTGTGTCTGCACGGTTATATACTTAGGCTGATAACCGGTTCATGCAGCATTGCATGAACACCTGGTTTCTCACACTATGGCTGGTCCGAACAATGAATTGTTACCATCCACCTCTCGTGTCTCCCCTTTTTCCTCAGTTTCTAAGCTTACGAGCAGGGCCCTCACTCCTCTTGGTATCTTGATCTATGTGATTATTTTTATGCTGAAATGTCTTTTGTCTGTACAAATCCCCTCTATAATGTAAAGTGCTGCGGAATATGTTGGCGCTATAGAAATAAATTATTAATTATCATCATCATCATCATCGCAATACATAACTTCAAACATGGAGGAAACAAAATATGTGGGAATTATCCAAAATCTTGACAATAATTAAAGTACGCATAAAGTTCTACCAACTTTAAAGAGAATCTGTCAGAAGGTTTTTGCTATGTAATCGGAAAGCACTAAGACGTATAAATGGAGACCCTGATTCCAGCGATGTGTCATTTATTAGACTGGGTTTTGCTGTTTAATTATAATCAGTGTTTTACCAGCAGGAGATTATCACTCGATGACAATTGGCCTTGTGCTTCCTAGTCCTACCACGCACCCAGCACTGATTGTATAGTAACAGCTGCCAATGTAGACAGAAAGCAGCAGATATACACAGCTCAATGACTGAGCTCTGCTAGATCTGCATCAGAGAAAACTGACTATCAGAACTGCTGCATCTAGTAAACTAAGTGACACATAGCTGGAATCTGGGTCTCTGTCCCTACATCATGCTGCACTTAGATTACATAACAAATACCTGCTGACAGATTACATTTAATGTGTATGTGGGCTTCTAGCGAGTTCGATGATAGATCATGTGAGCGGTCTTTGCTGGTAAGCCAGCTTTGTGAGGACTCAGTGAGGTGCACAGATCTTCACCTCATATATCCTGTAAGCCCACTGCAAAGTACACTTCTAGAGAAACGGGGCCAACTTACAGCAAACCCTGATTAATGTCCTGTGAAGTTTATGCAATAGGTCTGTGGCTTTCCACACAATTGAACTTACAGTATGTTAGGGTATAAAGCCACATCCTGATCTCTGAAAATTAAAGGGTAATTCCACAATATCAATCATAGTGGCTAAAATCTCAAAAATTCAATTCCATCAGCTGCCTCACTGCTCTAGCTATCGCCCCCTGACACCCTGCACGTCAGAGGCTTTTACCTACCTCCATGGATACATCCTGTAGTTCTTTCATGACAGGACGCACATGCTCAGTAGATGCCCACTATAGAAGAATAGCAGGGATCCTCTTATTTTGCATGCTCCATGCACAGGGTGGGCTTAGTCACTGCACCCACCCCTATCAAATGAGAACAGCTATCCTGCTCTCTGACCGCACCGGTTAGCTAGGTGTGATTGGAGAACAGCTGCTCCGCGCAGCAACCGCCCAGATGGCTGGAACAGAATGGGTTAAATATAAGCTCATTTTCTCCTCTGACCGCTGAGTACTAACTATGACACAGACATGACCTCCATGGTAATTATAACCACTGTTCTGCCTGTACTAAAGCAGAGACTGCCGCACCAACAAGTTCCTTTGGACAAAAAACAAAGGATAGCCAATAAAAGGTATCCCTCCCAGAATACTTCTGTCATCATTGGGCAGAAAAGTATTCACATGAACAAAAAACAAACACACTTGATTTAAAGGTCATTTTTTGATTATTCCCTTTAAAGAGAGAAAATGACTTTTTTGCACAGGGAAAACTGGTTTTACAGCTTTTCCGTATAAATGGAAAAGAATAGTAAGCGCCAAGGGCAAAAGAAATATTGTTAGATCACTGAAGAAAAATATATTGCTGCTTTACGGTAAATTAGCAGCGCACTGCATGTACAGTCAGATATGAGAGGTTACAGGACACAGATCCTCTGTGCAGGGAAACTCATGTATCCGCTGATCCTACTGCAGACATTGCAGGTAAGGCTCATTCACATATCAGGTTTTTATGTATGAGTGCTACCTGATTTTTTCACGGATAGGCTTTCATGGGTACGAGTGCTATGGGGCCGTTCACATGTCCGGGATCTTTTTGCGGGGACAAAGTGTCTAATTAAATTCAGTAATGAAAGTCCATGGGTCGGTGGGAAAAAAAAAAAAATATGAGAACTTGAATGCCATCCGGGTGCTGTCTGTTTTTCCCCGACTGATAGGAGGAGGTGGACAAACCTTTTTTTTTTTAGATCAGTAAAAAAAAAAGATAAACTTGGACCAAACTAAGATGTAACTGATGAAATGCAATTTTTCTCATACATGAAAATAACCTGATGAAGTCTCAAAATGTGTAACGATTAACACTTTAAAATGGATTAACCCTACACATTACAATATATACTGTATACACTCAAAACGAATCTGTCCTGTAAAAATAATGCTATTAACCTGCAGATATGGGGTTAATCTGCAGGTTCATAGCGTTCTGGCACTGCACCAAAAGCCCCGCTGCCAGGAGGAAAAGAGCTGGATTCCCACGGCAGCCTGGCTCCTTCAGTCATAGGGGTACGGCCGGCACGGTGTCAGTCACCGCTCATTGTGTAGAGAGCAGTGGCTGTCACCGTGCCCTGGCAGTGACTGACAGCAGTCCTGGAGATCGGGGGAAGCTACAGCTCTGGTTAATAAATGAAGATCATGAACACAGACTTCTTTCCAGAAAAGGTTGTCCAGCGTTAAACAATGACAACCAATCCACAGGACAGGTCATCAATATCAGACTGAAGGGATACCAGGCAGCCCCATGGCCAGCTCCCAGAAGTAAATGGCGCGCTGAGCAGGGACCCCACCGCTCCGTGCACTGTGTAGTAGCCTTTCTTGGGTGCTGCAGTTCAGCTCCTCGTTAGTATCTGACAACAGACACTACACTGTGTACAGAGTTGTGATGTCCCTGATCAGTACATCACTTACTTCTGGTCATCAGGGAATTTGCAAAAATCTGATCATTGTGGGAACCAGTTGTCAGAACCCCCACTGATCTGATACTGATGGCCTGTCATAAAGGTCGAAGCCCAATGTCTAAACCCTGGACAACACATTTAAAGAGAACCCTTAAGAAATGTTTACACCCTCTCCACAAAAGCATTAATATGATAGTGTATCCCTTTGAAAAATAAACCAGTCGATTCCTTTATGATCACAAAGCGACGCTCCAGCAGTTATGACTGGAAGTGCACTGGGGCGTAATGATGCACTTCTAGCTTCTCAGCCCAAAGCTGCAGTCACTACATAGAAGCAGACTCTCCTGGATTATTAACAGGTTGTTTGCTCTGGCACAAAGCCACCACCCTGTCAGGCAGCCTCAGAAGGGTTCTGCCAAGTAAGAAACACAGGGTAAGGGCTCACTCCCACTTGGGATGGACAAGTGCACGTCGATTAAAAAAAAAAAAAAAATTCGGATTGCACTCAGCTGAATGTTAACCTATGGGGCAGCACAAATGAGAGATTACTGTCTCATGCTGATTTGGCACGGGAAAACAATAGCAGCATGCTGAGATTGCATCCGTGAATCAGATCACACGCACCCATATAAGATTATAGGTGCATGTGAAACAGCACACTGCACTCAGATATCACCCGAGTGCGGTGCGATGCCCACAGATGCTGGCAATGGAGGAGATGGAGAAATTAATTTCTCCGTCTCCTCTGCAGCTGTGCCCGCATGAGAGGATCAGAGCACAGAACAGACACTCGGATCACACTCGCAGGAGCCGAATGTCATTGGCATCCCACATCGGATGTGATACAGCAGCGAGACCCCGGCCTGAGGCTGAGAAGCTGTAAGGGCATCATCACCTCCCAATATGTTTTCAAACAACTTCAAAAAGCGATTTCTCACTGCTGGAGCTTCGCTTCTTGTCATATGACTGACCCACTCATCTAAGAAAAGAGATACAACGTCATATGGGAAAAGCCATGAGTAAGATTCAGATTCCAAACATGCAGGGATAGATCTCACCTTTATTATTTTTTTTCTATAATACTGAGAATATTCTGTTTTATTCAATTGTACATATACAGTTTTTTTTTTCAATTTTCTATCCTAGTTAAGGATTTGCTGGCTACCTCAATGTGGGCGAACTGGATCACACTTTTTTATATGAAGTCATATGTGATCTCACGGGGTTGGGAGGGGAAATTTTTGAGAAGGTGCCTTTAACTAAAAAAAAAAAATGCAAACAGTATGTAAAATTGGGATTTCAAAATTGGATAACCCTTCTATAAGATATAGCCACTGTCAGGAGCTACTGTTTCTTAAATGCAAGTATTTGTGGCTAAGAAGACATTTTACAATTTGGTTCAGTCAAAAATTCAGTTTGGCTTTTACAAGATCTGTTTCCCTGCGCATCGCTAGCAGCACGGAGTTCTCTGACAATCCATCAGTGAGCTCATTCTGACAGGACCGGTCACTCTTCTATCCCTTTTTCTGAGCTCCTTTCATCAGCACACAGTTCGGCTTACCTTCTGCTATGGTCTATGTCTAGATTTGGGGTGGATCGATTTGTGGGACTCCAGTCCATCTGCCGTGTCAGTAGCTTCTGGATGGGAGGCTCGCAAAGCTCTTATCTTCCAGGATTCCAGGCGCTGATCTTGATTAGCTGGGCTGGCACGACATACTCAAAAAAAATAAATGCATAAGCAAGATAAAATAAAAAAAAATAAATAAAAAATGGACACAAGTCCAATAAATGTTCAAAATTGCCATTTACTTGTGTTAAACATTCCAACAAGATAATAAAAGTATAAAAAAATACTTCAAGGATATTTGCATGGATGAAGGGCAAGTACTTGCTGAATAGAATAGACTTAAGGCCCAATAACACCAGGGAGTCCTGCGAGATGATCCAAAATAGATTGGTGGAGCGAGCTACATCAGCTGTAGACACACCGGCCTGTCATGGAGACATCATGGATAGGAAATGGGGGTGTAATCTTGCACCAGTTGGGATGTTTATGGGACGGGGAACTTTTTAAAGCAAATTCTTTTTTTTGCACTTCTATTATCTTGTTAGAATGCTTACTACAAGCAAATAATAGCAGCTTTGAAAATTTATCGGACTTGTGTTCTTTTTATTTTGCTTTTTTTTAGTATAGTTTGTGCGGTTTTGGCACCACAGCTACTGCACCACTTTTCCTGTTTGGAAAAATAGGACATGATGCACAGGTGACACAAACAATAGAAAGGAACAGCATCCAGTCCAGGTGAGCATCATGGCGGAATAAAGGCTTTTTTTTTTTTTCTCAATCACCTGGATTGGATGCTGTTCCTTTCTATTGTTTGTATCACTTGATGTGCGATTGGGTCATTGATTTGGAACGTGCATCCTGGGACAGACGCGCTGTCAGCTGATGCACAAGTGACGTCACAACAGCCTGGCTAATCAAAAGCTGCGCCAGGGACCGGAGAGGGGAACAGTCCCACCCGATGATCTGGCCGATGGGAGTGGTGTACCAAGAATTGATCCGCCAACTCTCTCTGGAACCATAAATTAGCACAGATGGCTCCGAAAAAGACAGATGAAGTTACAAACTCCCCATCAGGACGAGCTCGCTGATGAATTCTCAATTTGTCTCTTTCTGCAGCCAACAATTAAAAAGGAAACATGAAGTCTGTAAAAACCAAGTGGCAAAAAAAGTTAAACTCAAATCACAAATCATTAACAATGCATTTTATTATTAATAATAATAATAATAATAATGCTTCAACCTAACTCAGGCCCCCAGGTAGTCCTGATTATCACATCCTTCTATGACTTACACCACAGTGGGTAAAGTATAGGATCAGCCATCAATACCCAGGAGTGTGTGACAGCGGTGTGTGTCTTAGGCTACGTTCACATTTGCGTTCTGCCGGGCTGCGTCGGGCGCAGCCGCGGCGACGCATGCGCCATGCTCCCCTATATTTAACATGGGGGCGCATGGATATGCGTTTGCATGCGGTTTGCGATGCATGCGTCTTTTTTGCCGCAGGCGTTAGGGCACAGAGGACGCAGCAAGATGCATTTTTTTTGCGTCCAAAATCCGGCAAAAAAAAAAACGCATGCGTCGCAAAACTATGCGTTTTGCATGCGTTCTTGTTTGCGTTGCGTCGCCGACGCAGCCTCGCACAACGCAAATGTGAACGTAGCCTTACAAGTGTGAGAAAACAGGGCGAAGGGCTGACACCCGGAGGGATACAAGACTGGTTGTCAGTCACCGGCCTTAGAGGTGATCCTAGCATTAGACCGCTGGGCCAGTGATTGGCTGCAGAGGTTACCTAGAATTACGGCATATCAAAACGAACAAAATCCCAGATAACCCCTTTAAAACCTCATGCTAGAATAAGGTTTCTCTAGAATTTCAGTTTGGAGTAGCTCTGGCATTAGAGGAACTGGTTCACAGAACACCTACAGGGCGATTACGGGAGACTATAATTATTAAGAGACGCTGACGCCCACAAGTTTCAGTAAAACATATGGACGACTCATGTTTCCTACAAGAAAAAGCAAAAGAACAGAATCTTATGAAAATAGTTTAATCTCCATTGAACTTGATGGACATTTGTCTTTTACAACCATGTACCTTTCTTTTATTCATAGTTCCCTTACTGTGCATCCATGTGATCAGAAAATGTTCTGTATTCCGGAGCACATCGCTGTCAGCTGCTCCTGAAGTCCGGACCACCATGGTTGTGCTGCAGAACCAAACTATGCGCTTTCTTCCCATGCTACAAGCAGAGGCAGATCTGACTCTGCATTATTGGCAGATTCCAAGAGCGAGCCCCTCACCCACCTATGATAATAATGCAGAGGAGACCGGTAACCTAGACAACAAGCAGGAAACTAAAGAATTACAAATCCCTCTGTTTTTGAGAAAGGAGATTATTTTTAAGAAGAGATAAATTGCAAGTTTTTTGTTTTTTTTCAGAAGCACTCTGCAATTTTACTAATTTAACAAGATAAGACAATCACTTTAAATCTGGTTTTAATGTGTTTTTTTAACCAATTTTTGATTATTTTGTATTCTCCATATCACTACATAAAAAAATAAAAATCTTGCCATGTTCAGATTAGTCACTCGCCCCAATTTAAGATTCCTGCTGAGCACAAGGACATTAGTAATGATAACCAGCCTCGGCCCCAACGCTAAATCAGCCCCCAAAACACTTTTTTTTTTACGAATGCCGAGGCCCCAGAGGTCAGCCTCACACTGTACACCCACCATCACTTTATGAGGTCGGAGTACCCCTTTAGTTTGCTTCCAATAACATTTTTTCTCGCGCACAGATACCCCAGATACACACATTAAAAAGAGTTATAAAACTGGTACAAAAATGGGCATTAAAGTGGGCACTGAAGGGCATTCTTGATAAGGTTAAATGACCTTGGGCCACTGATCTCATACTGCAGACACATAGAACACCTCACATCAAACTCCAGTTCCTCCAGCCTGGCCCAATGGGTTCTCGGCATCAGAACTGGCATCAAAGTGGGCAGTCGATTTTGATTATTTGAATATGTAACTGGTATTTTACACGGGTTAAATGACTTTGGGACACTGATATCACACCGCCATTACATACACAGTGATGGCCCGCATCAAATTCAGGTAAATCCAGCCTGGCCCAAGCGAGTTCTGGGTATCAGAACCAGCATCAAAGTAGGCAGTTCTCATGCCCAGAACAAATGTGGGCCAGGCTGAAGTAACCTGAATTTGATGCGAGCCATCACTATGTATGTGGTGTGAGATCAGTGGCTCAAAGTCATTAAAGCAACGAAAACATCAGTTACTTATTCAAATCTGTGAAAACTGGCTATTTGCCCACTTTGATCAATGTGCTGATGCCCAGAACCCACTTGGGCCAAGCGGGAGTGACCTGAATTTCATGTGGGCCATCACTGTATGTAATGGTGGTGTGAGATCAGTCATTAAAGGTACCGTCACACTAGACGATATCGCTAGCGATCCGTGACGTTGCAGCGTCCTCGCTAGCGATATCGTCCAGTGTGACAGGCAGCAGCGATCAGGCCCCTGCTGTGATGTCGCTGGTCGGGGAAGAAAGTCCAGAACTTTATTTCGTCGCTGGATCTCCCCGTAGACATCGCTAAATCGGTGTGTGTGACACCGATTCAGCGATGTCTTCACTGGTAACCAGGGTAAACATCGGGTTACTAAGCGCAGGGCCGCGCTTAGTAACCCGATGTTTACCCTGGTTACCATCGTTAAAGTAAAAAAAACAACCGCTACATACTTACCTACCGCTGTCTGTCCTCGGCGCTCTGCTTCTCTGGTCTGGCTGTGAGCACAGCGGCCGGAAAGCAGAGCGGTGACGTCACCGCTCTGCTTTCCGGCTGCCCGGCGCTCATCGGGTTACTAAGCGCGGCCCTGCGCTTAGTAACCCGATGTTTACCCTGGTTACCGGGGACCTCGGGATCGTTGGTCGCTGGAGAGCTGTCTGTGTGACAGTTCTCCAGCGACCAAACAGCGACGCTGCAGCGATCCGGATCGTTGTCGGTATCGCTGCAGCGTCGCTTAGTGTCACGGTACCTTTAGGGTATGTGCACACGTTGCAGATTCCACTGCGGATTTTTCTGCGTGGATTCTGCAGAATCCGCAGGTAAAATGACCTGCGTTTTACCTGCAGGATTTCGCCTGCGTTTTTACACCAGCGGATTCCTATAAAGGAATAGGTGTAAAACACTGCGGAATCAGCACAAAGAATTGACATGCTGCAGAAAATAAACCGCAGCGTTGCACATACCCTTAAAGGGAACCTGTCACCCCGAAAATCGCGGGTGAGGTAAGCCCACCGGCATCAGGGGCTTATCTACAGCATTCTGTAATGCTGTAGATAAGCCCCCGATGTTACCTGAAAGAGGAGAAAAAGACGTTAGATTATACTCACCCAGGGGCGGTCCCGCTGCTGGTCCGGTCGGATGGGCGTCTATGGTCCGCTGTGGCGCCTCTCATCTTCATTCCATGACGTCCTCTTCTGATCTTCAGCCACGGCTCCGGCGCAGGCGTACTTTGTCTGCCCTGTTGAGGGCAGAGCAAAGTACTGCAGTGCGCAGGCGCCGGAAAGGTCAGAGAGGCCCGGCGCCTGCGCACTGCAGTACTTTGCTCTGCCCTCAACAGGGAAGACAAAGTACGCCTGAGCCGGAGCCGTGGCTGAAGATCAGAAGAGGACGTCATGGAATGAAGATGGGAGGCGCCGCAGTGGACCAGAGACACCCATCCGACCGGACCAGCAGCGGGACCGCCCCTGGGTGAGTATAATCAAAAGTCTTTTTCTCCTCTTTCAGGTAACATCGGGGGCTTATCTACAGCATTACAGAATGCTGTAGATAAGCCCCTGATGCCGGTGGGATTACCTCACCCGCGATTTTCGGGGTGACAGGTTCCCTTTAACCTCTGTAAAATACCAGTTACTTATTGAAATCATCAAAATCGAATGTCTGCCCACATCTCGTGCCATAAGACATTTATGCAGACCTAGAGTGACCAGAATTTGATGCGCGACATCACTATGTATGTAATGGTGGTGTGAGATCAGTGGCCCAAAGTCATTTACCCCTTTCAATAATGCCCTTCAGCGCCCACTTTGATGTCCATTTTTGGGCCAGTTTTATAACTATTGTAGTTGATTTTAAGCGTAGTCACATCAGGGCTCCTCGGTGCATTGTATTTTATTATTGTAATTTTTTTTTTTTTTTTTTTTCTGTTGCTAAACAAGTAAAACACAGAAAAAAAAACTGCAGAATAAAAAACCAGTTTCAGCATCGCTTGGCATGTCATGTTTAAAAATAAATCTGCTTTGTTTTGGATACTTCTTGGTATCTGGCTTTGATAACACTTTATTGATAAAGTTATGTGCGGAATAAATGTGTTTTTATTGCATTTCCACTAAAGACGCATATATGTGTTTCACCTGCGGATTTTCCTAATCCCATTCAAGCCTATGGGGAAAATCCCCACAAGTATATAATTACTGTAAGAGACGTTGACGTGTTGCAGATCTCAAACATGAACCACAACGTAAGAAAAATAAACACACAAAGGCTAAGTTCACAATAAAAACATATTTTCCTTAGTTTTTATTGTATTTATTGGTGTGGTTTTGGCATGCTAGATTTGGCTCTTGTGCATGCTGATAAAGTGTAGTGTTGTGAAAAAGGTTCTATTATATAGAATCAGGAATTGGAACAAAACCTGATACATGCGTTTTTGGTGCCTTTTTTTCACCTCCCATTCATTTCAATGGGTGAAAAAAACTGACGTCTACTGAACGCAGGTGAATCCTCTGTGATCACTGAACCGCGCACATTACATTCATGGCGCCCAATACATTCTATGGGTGACATTTCTCTTGTAGAGGTTCACGTCTTCACCAAGAGAAATAGACATGCTGCAGTCTGGAAACACACACCACGTGTCCGTCTCCACAGGTGAGCTGCAGGAGTCTCTGGATGATTACAGTGCATGGGATTTCTTGTGCTGTAACATCTGGACCCTGCAGGTTGGACGCTGTATAAGTCACAGTGTGTAACCTGCAGCAACTTTGGATCGTGGGCACAAACCCTGAAAGAAGTGACCTGCTCCACTGTGCAAAAAACAAGCAAAGCACAAAATCCTGATATTAAAAGTCAATGTGCGCGCATGAGATTTCTGAAACCTCAGACTTCGCTGGTACTGTAAAACTCAGCTGAAAGTTTGCATTTAAAAAAAAGTATTAAAAAAACGCTGCAAAATTATCTAGTGTGAACTCAGCCAAGAAGCACCTCGGGCGTCAAATTTCTATAAATCCATCCACTTCTCTGGAAATGTAAGGCAAAATCAGCAGCGTCAAAAACAAACCACATATGACTTGTGGGAACGTAGCCCACCCCTCCGGACCCCGCTGTCAGTGCTGTGAATGGCGCTAGCCCTGATCCCAGGAGTTAACCCCTCAGAGGCTGCGGTCTATGCTATCTAGATGTGACTCCAATGACAATGGCCCCAGTAACAATTGCAGGGCCCCAATGGGTGGGTTAATGGCAGGAGCAGCAGACCCCGGCTGTGGGGCCCCTGGGCTCCTATATGGGGTCAGCGGACTATGTCCCCCCACAGAGCCCACAGCGGGCACCACTGCCCCACACACAGCCCACAGCGGGCACCACTGCCCCACACACACAGCCCACAGCGGGCACCACTGCCCCACACACACAGCCCACAGCGGGCACCACTGCCCCACACACACAGCCCACAGCGGGCACCACTGCCCCACACACACAGCCCACAGCGGGCACCACTGCCCCACACACACAGCCCACAGCGGGCACCACTGCCCCACACACACAGCCCACAGCGGGCACCACTGCCCCACACACACAGCGGGCACCACTGCCCCACACACACAGCGGGCACCACTGCCCCACACACACAGCCCACAGCGGGCACCACTGCCCCACACACACAGCCGACAGCGGGCACCACTGCCCCACACACAGCCCACAGCGGGCACCACTGCCCCACACACAGCCCACAGCGGGCACCACTGCCCCACACACAGCCCACAGCGGGCACCACTGCCCCACACACAGCCCACAGCGGGCACCACTGCCCCACACACAGCGGGCACCACTGCCCCACACACAGCCCACAGCGGGCACCACTGCCCCACACACAGCGGGCACCACTGCCCCACACACAGCCCACAGCGGGCACCACTGCCCCACACACACAGCCCACAGCGGGCACCACTGCCCCACACACACAGCCCACAGCGGGCACCACTGCCCCACACACACAGCCCACAGTGGGCACCACTGCCCCACACACAGCGCCCACAGTGGGCACCACTGCCCCACACACACAGCCCACAGTGGGCACTCACCGGTTCTCCTGGATCCACCTCATCATGGCCACCACCTCGGGCACCTGCTGCGGGTCCGGCGGCTGCTTCTTGGAGAACTGGTCCGGGAAGTTGCGGTTGAGGTCCAGGTGGCGGCCATTGTCCCTGCCGCCCTTCTCCCCCGAGCAGTCCCCCTCCTGCGCCAGCTCGAAGCCGTCCGGGTTGAGGCTGGGCACGATGTAGATGTCCGTGGTGTTGACGAGCTGTGTGAGCCGCGGGTCGCGGCCGTAGCCGTCCAGGAGGAGCTGCAGCAGGTACACCAGCACCTGGCGGGACACCGCCTCGTCTCCGTGCATGTTCCCCACATACTTGAACTGCGGCCGGTCGGGGGGCGCCGTGTCGGGGTCCGCGGTCACTCGCATCGCCCACAGCTCCCGGCCCTGCACGGACACGCCGAGGCTGGAGAGCCGGCACAGCTCCGGGTACTCCTGTGCCAGGGCGCGCAGCCGCTCGCTCAGCTCCTGGTGGTGGTAGTAGCGGCTGTACATCTCCGGGCTTTCCTCCATCGCCTTCTTAATGTGTGCGGGCAGCACGGCGGACACCACCAGGAGACAGAGCGGGAGCCATCGCCCGGGACTCGCCATCCTGTCCCAGCCAGCGAGAACAGCTGCCATCATTCCGTCACCCCCACCTCCCGACTTCCTGCCTGCACTTAGCAACCAACCCACTAGCTTAGAGACCCTCTCTTCCGGTTTTCTTGCCCCACTTCCGGCGGTTCCGACATTATGGCTGAGCATACCTTGCCCCACTTCCGACTTCCTCTATGATTGACAGCTAGTACCTCCCCTTTTTTTTGACGTAAACACAAACCCACGCTGGACGGTATGACACGCCCATAGAGTGACAGTGCCCAATAGTGGCTGGGGGGCGGGGCCTGTCAGAAAGTTGTCCTGCCTGACTCCTGAGGCTACGAGCACAGGATGCGGATTTTTCTGCGGCTCTGCAGCAGTTTCCCATGCCCTTACAGTACAACGTAAACCTATGGGAAAACGAAAACGCTGTGCACATGCTGCGGAAAAAAACGTGCGGAAACGCAGCGATTTACATTCCGCAGCGGTTTACATTTTGCAGCATGTCAATTCTTTGTGCGGAATCCACAGCGGTTTTACACCTGCTCCATAGTAGAAAATCGCAGGTGTAAAACCGCAGTGGAATCCGCAGTAAATCCGCAGGCAATGCGCTGTGTTTTTGCCCTGCAGATTTATGAAATCCGCTGCGGAAAAATCCACAGAGGACCATTCTACGTGTGCACATAGCCATTAGGGTATGTGCACACGATGCAGATTTAGTGCAGAACTGCAGCAGATTTTTCTGCTGCAGAACTGCACTGTGGATTTACAGTACAATGTAAATCAATGTGAAAAAAAAGCTGTGCACATGATGCAGAAAAATCTGCAGATTTCAAAGAATTGCATGTCACTTCTTTTGTGCAGTTCTGCAGCGTTTCTGCACCCCTCCATATAGAAATCCACAGTGGTAAAATCTGCACAAAAAACGCACCTGCGGATTCTGCCAGGAGATGCAGATTTAGTGCAGAAAATTCTGCACCACATTTCCTACGTGTGCACATAGCCTTAGGGAAAACCTCACCAACGACTGCACATGTGAACGTGGCCCGAGACTCAGCACTCTGTGTAGAATGCCCCTCTAGATGTTCGTGTGATAACAATCCATTCTAAGGCCGGCGTCACACTTGCGAGTTTTACGGACGTAAGAGCGCAGAAACTACGTCCGTAAAACTCGCAAAAAATACGGCACAATTATTCTCTATGCCCCTGCTCCTATCTGCCGTATTAAACTGATCCGTATTATACGGCTTTCTACGGCCGTACAAAATCGCAGCATGCTGCGTTTGTCACCGTATTGCGCAAAAAAAAAAAAGCCAATGAAAGTCTATGGAAGCCCCAAAAATACGGATCACACACGGACCAGCAGTGTGACTTGCGAGGAATACGCAGCGCTGTTAGAGAGAAAAGCCGGTAATTCAATTACCGGCTTTTGCTTTCTCCTTCCTAAACC
This sequence comes from Ranitomeya imitator, assembly GCF_032444005.1. Taxonomy (NCBI): domain Eukaryota; kingdom Metazoa; phylum Chordata; class Amphibia; order Anura; family Dendrobatidae; genus Ranitomeya; species Ranitomeya imitator. Next base: position 93,967,505 of record NC_091284.1, read on the forward strand.
CGACATGATATGAGACCTGGTTTACATACAGTAAACCATGTCATATCCCCATTTTTTTTGGCAAATTCCACACTACTAATGTTAGTAGTGTGTATATGCAAAATTTGGCCGTTCTAGCTAGTAAAATAAGGGGTTAAATGGCGGAAAAAATTGGCGTGGGCTCCCGCAAAATTTTCTCCGCCAGAGTAGTAAAGCCAGTGACTGAGGGCAGATATTAATAGCCTGGAGAGGGTCCATGGTTATTGCCCCCCCCCCCCCCTGGCTAAAAACATCTGCCCCCAGCCACCCCAGAAAAGGCACATCTGGAAGATGCGCCTATTCTGGCACTTGGCCACTCTCTTCCCATTCCCGTGTAGCGGTGGGATATGGGGTAATGAAGGGTTAATGCCACCTTGCTATTGTAAGGTGACATTAAGCCAAATTAATAATGGAGAGGCGTCAATTCTGACACCTATCCATTATTAACCCCTTCCCGACCTTTGATGCATACGCTGCGTCATGAAAGTCGGTGCCATTCCGACCCATGACGCAGCATATGCGTCATGGAATGATCGCGTCCCTGCAGATCGGGTGAAAGGGTTAACTCCCATTTCACCCGATCTGCAGGGACAGGGGGAGTGGTAGTTTAGCCCAGGGGGGGTGGCTTCACCCCCTCGTGGCTACGATCGCTCTGATTGGCTGTTGAAAGTGAAACTGCCAATCAGAGCGATTTGTAATATTTCACCTAAAAAAATGGTGAAATATTACAATCCAGCCATGGCCGATGCTGCAATATCATCGGCCATGGCTGGACACACTAATGTGCACCCACCCCACTCCTCCGATCGCCCCCCCAGCCCCCCGATCTGTGGTCCGCTCTCCTCGGTCCTGTGCTCCGCTCCCCCGTCCTCCTGCCCGCTCCCCCCGTGCTCCAATCACACCCCCCGTGCTCTAATCAAACCCCCCCGCACTCCGATCACCCCCCCCGCACAGCGATCCCCCCCCCGTGCTCCGATCCGCCTGCCCGCACAGCGTTCCCCCAGTCCGTGCTCCAATCCACCCCCCCCCGTGTTCCGATCCACCCCCCCGTGCTCCGACGCCCCCCCCGTGGTCCCCCCCCACCCCATCATACTTACCGATCCAGCCGGGGTCCCGTCCGTCTTCTGCCTGGGCGCCGTCATCTTCCAAAATGGCGGGCGCATGTGCAGTGCGCCCGCCGAATCTGCCGGCCGGCAGATTCGTTCCAGAGTGAATTTTGATCACTGAGATATAATCTATCTCAGTGATCAAAATAAAAAAAAAAGTAAATGACACCCCCCCCCTTTGTCACCCCCATAGGTAGGGACAATAAATTTTTTTTTTTTTTTTTTTCCACTAAGGTTGGGGTAAGAACTAGGGTTAGGGTTAGGGTTAGGGGTAGGGTTAGGGTTAGGGTTAGGGTTAGGGGTAGGGTTAGGGGTAGGGTTAGGGTTAGGGGTAGGGTTAGGGTTTCGGTATGTGCACACGTATTCTGGTCCTCTGCGGATTTTTCCGCTGCGGATTTGATAAATCCGCAGTGCTAAACCGCTGCGGATTTATGGCGGATTTACCATGTTTTTTCTGCGCATTTCAATGCGGTTTTACAACTGCGATTTTCTATTTGAGCAGTTGTAAAACCGCTGCGGAATCCGCAGAAAGAAGCGACATGCTGCGGAATGTAAACCGCTGCGTTTCCGTGCAGTTTTTCCGCAGCATGGGCACAGCGATTTTTGTTTCCCGTAGGTTTGCATTGAACTGTAAACTCATGGGAAAATGCTGCGGATCCGCAGCGTTTTCCGCAGCGTGTGCACATACCTTTAGAATTAGGCTATGTGCACACGGTGCGGATTTGGCTGCGGATTGGCCGCTGCGGATTCGCCACTGCGGATTCGCAGCAGTGTTCCATCAGGTTTACAGTACCATGTAAACATATGGAAAACCAAATCCGCTGTGCCCATGTTGCGGAAAATACCGCGCGGAAACGCTGCGTTGTATTTCCCGCAGCATGTCAATTCTTTGTGCGGATTCCGCAGCGTTTTACACCTGTTCCTCAATAGGAATCCGCAGGTGAAATCCGGACAAAAAACACTGGAAATCCGCGGTAAATCCGCAGGTAAAACGCAGTGCCTTTTACCCGCGGATTTTTCAAAAATGGTGCGGAAATATCTCACACGAATCCACAACGGGGGCACATAGCCTTAGGGCTAGGGTTGGGTTGGAATTAGGGTTGTGGTTAGGGTTAGGGGTGTGTTGGGGTTACGGGTGTGTTGGGGTTAGGGTTGTGATTAGGGTTATGGCTACAGTTGGGATAAGGGTTAGGGGTGTGTTGGAGTTAGAATTGAGGGGTTTCCACTGTTTAGGCACATCAGGGGTCTCCAAACGCAACATGGCGCCACCATTGATTCCAGCCAATCTTGTATTCAAAAAGTCAAATGGTGCTCCCTCACTTCCGAGCCCCGACGTGTGCCCAAACAGTGGTTCACCCCCACATATGGGGTACCAGCATACTCAGGACAAACTGCGCAACAATTACTGGGGTCCAATTTCTACTGTTACCCTTGAGAAAATAAAAAATTGCTTGCTAAAACATCATTTTTGAGGAAAGAAAAATGATTTTTTATTTTCACGGCTCTGCGTTGTAAACGTCTGTGAAGCACTTGGGGGTTCAAAGTGCTCACCACATATCTAGATAAGTTCCTTGGGGGGTCTAGTTTCCAAAATGGGGTCATTTGTGTGGGGTTTCTACTGTTTAGGCACACCAGGGGCTCTGCAAACGCAACGTGACGCCCGCAGACCATTCCATCAAAGTCTGCATTTCAAAAGTCACTACTTCCCTTCTGAGCCCCGACGTGTGCCCAAACAGTGGTTTACCCTCACACATGGGGTATCAGCTTACTCAGGAGAAACTGGACAACAACTTTTGGGGTCCAATTTCTCCTGTAACCCTTAGGAAAATAAAAAATTCTGGGCTAAAAAATTATTTTTGAGGAAAGAAAACGTATTTATTATTTTCACGGCTCTGCATTATAAACTTCTGTAAAGCACTTGGGGGTTGAAAGTGCTCACCACATATCTAGATAAGTTCCTTTCGGGGTCTAGTTTCCAAAATGGGGTCACTTGTGGGGGGTTTCTACTGTTTAGCAACATCAGGGGCTCTGCAAACGCAACGTGACGCCCGAAGAGCATTCCATCAAAGTCTGCATTTCATAACGTCACTTCTTCACTTCCGAGCCCCAACATGTGCCTAAACAGTGGTTTACCCCCACATATTGGGTATCAGCGTACTCAGGAGAAACTGGACAACAACTTTTGGGGTCAAATTTCTCCTGTTACCCTTGGGAAAATAAAAAATTGCGGGCTAAAAAATCATTTTTGAGAAAAGATTTTTTTTTTTTTTCATGGCTCTGCGTTATAAACTTCTGTGAAGCACTTGAGGGTTAAAAGTGCTCACCACACATCTAGATTAGTTCCTTTGGGGGTCTAGTTTCCAAAATGGGGTCATTTGTGGGGGATCTCTAATGTTTAGGCACACAGGGGCTCTCCAAACGCGACATGGTGTCCGCTAATGATTGGAGCTAATTTTCCATTTAAAAAGCCAAATGGCGTGCCTTCCCTTCTGAGCCCTCCCGTGCGCCCAAACAGTGGTTTACCCCCACATATGGGGTATCAGCATACTCAGGACAAACTGGACAACAACATTTGTGGTCCAATTTCTCCTATTACCATTGGCAAAATAGGAAATTCCAGGCTAAAAAATCATTTTTGAGAAAAGAAAAATTATTTTTTATTTTCATGGCCCTGCATTATAAACTTCTGTGAAGCACTTTGGGGTTTAAAGTGCTCAGTATGCATCTAGATAAGTTCCTTGGGGGGTCTAGTTTCCAAAATGGGGTCACTTGTGGGGGAGCTCCATTGCATAGGCACACAGGGGCTCTCCAAATGCGACATGGTGTCCGCTAACAAATGGAGCTAATTCTCCATTCAAAAAGTCAAAAGGCGCGCCTTCCCTTCCGAGCCCTGCCGTGTGCCCAAACAGTGGTTTACCCCCACATATGAGGTATCGGCGTACTCGGGAGAAATTGCTCAACAAATTTTAGGATCCATTTTATCCTATTGCCCATGTAAAAATGAAAAAATTGAGGCGAAAAGAAATTTTTTGTGAAAAAAAAAGCACTTTTTCATTTTTACGGAACAATTTGTGAAGCACCTGAGGGTTTAAAGTGCTCACTAGGCATCTAGATAAGTTCCTTGGGGGGTCCAGTTTCCAAAATGGGGTCACTTGTGGGGGAGCTCCAATGTTTAAGCACACAGGGTCTCTCCAAACGCGACATGGTGTCCGCTAACGATGGAGATAATTTTTCATTCAAAAAGTCAAATGGCGCTCCTTCCCTTCCGAGCCTTACCATGTGCCCAAACAGTGGTTTACCCCCACATGTGAGGTATCGGTGTGCTCAGGAGAAATTGCCAAACAAATTTTAGGATCCATTTTATCCTGTTGTCCATGTGAAAATGAAAAAATTGAGGCTAAAAGAATTTTTTTTGTGAAAAAATAGTACTTTTTCATTTTTACGGATCAATTTGTGAAGCAGCTGGGGGTTTAAAGCGCTCACTATGCATCTAGATAAGTTCCTTGGGGCGTCTAGTTTCCAAAATGGGGTCACTTGTGGGGGAGCTCCAATTTTTAGGCACACGGGGGCTCTCCAAACTTGACATGGTGTCCGCTAAAGAGTGCAGCCAATTTTTCATTCAAAAAGTCAAATGGCGCTCCTTCCCTTCCAAGCCCTGCCGTGTGCCCAAACAGTGGTTTACCCCCACATATGAGGTATCAGCGTACTCAGGACAAATTGGACAACAACTTTCGTGGTTCAGTTTCTCCTTTTACCATTGGGAAAATACAAAAATTGTTGCTGAAAAATAATTTTTGTGACTAAAAAGTTAAATGTTCATTTTTTCCTTCCATGTTGCTTCTGCTGCTGTGAAGCACCTGAAGGGTTAATAAACTTCTTGAATGTGGTTTTGAGCACCTTGAGGGGTGCATTTTTTAGAATGGTGTCACTTTTGGGTATTTTCAGCCATATAGACCTCTCAAACTGACTTCAAATGTGAGGTGGTCCCTAAAAAAAATGGTTTTGTAAATTTCGTTGTAAAAATGAGAAATCGCTGGTCAAATTTTAACCCTTATAACTTCCTAGCAAAAAAAAATTTTGTTTCCAAAATTGTGCTGATGTAAAGTAAACATGTGGGAAATGTTATTTATTAACTATTTTGTGTCACATACCTCTCTGGTTTAACAGAATAAAAATTCAAAATGTGAAAATTGCGAAATTTTCAAAATTTTCGCCAAATTTCCGTTTTTTTCACAAATAAACACAGAATTTATTGACCTAAATTTACCACTAACATGAAGCCCAATATGTCACGAAAAAACAATCTCAGAACCGCTAGGATCCATTGAAGCGTTCCTGAGTTATTACCTCATAAAGGGACACTGGTCAGAATTGCAAAAAACGGCAAGGTCTTTAAGGTCAAAATAGGCTGGGTCATGAAGGGGTTAATCCAATACTAGGAAGGGGTTAAATAAAAAAACACACACACATTATTAAAAATTAATTTATTGAAAAAATCACAAAGGCTGTTGTATTAATTTATTCTACTCTCAATCCACTCACTGAAGACCCTCGATCTGTAAATTAAAAAAAAATAATAAACCAACAATATACATACCTTCCGAGGATCTGTAAGGTCCAACGATGTAGATCCATCTGAAGGGGTTAAAATATTTTGCAGACACGAGCTCCGCTAATGCAGGATGCTCATTTCTGCAAAACCCCGGCGAATGAAGCTAAATATAGGTCAATGACCTATATTTAGCTTCATTTGCGGTGAGGCGCCCTCTGCTGGTTGTTCCTAGATCGTGGGAACTTTCCTTGAAAGCTCCCTGGCTCGAGTTCATATTTTCAGCGTATTACGGCCGTAATATACGGACCGTATTTTCATACGCTGTGTGTGACGCCGGCCTAACCCTATGACATTGCGATGAGGCCCCGCGGCTTCAGCGTGCAGAAGTGAACACGGCCGCTGCCTTCACCACTGGTCTCTGCGCAGGACACCGCTCCGCTGTAGCTGATGTTCTGATTCCTTACTGCCTTCACACGTTCAGTATTTGGTCAATATTTTACCTCCGTATCTGTAAGCCAAAACCAGGAGTGGGTGATAAATCCAGAAGTGGTGACGTGTTTCTATTATACTTTTCCTCTAATTGTTCCACTCCTGGTTTTGGCTTATAAATACTGATGTAAAATACTGACCAAATACTGATGTGTGACGGCAGCCTTAGTGTTAAGTCAAATATGTCTGTAATATGTGGAGTATTTAATAGCCGGTGTGTAAGCCAAAAGCAGGAGAGGGTGACGTGTGTCTAGGAGGGTAAGTTCACACTAGGCGTTTTTTCAGAATTTTTTTCTTTTTTTTTCTGCAGCAAAACCTGATCTCATAGCAGGAAAGAAACCAGTTTTAGGCTACGTGCAAACGTTGCGGATTAGGCTTAGGAATTTCTGTGCAGATGCTGCCTCTCCTGGCAGAAAACGCACCTGCTAATTTGTCATGTTTTTTGTGCGGTTCCGCAGCATTTTTTGTGCGTTTTTGCTGCGGTTTTCTTGTGGTTTTGCTGCATTTTTTACCCCTGCGGTTTTCTATAATGGAATGGGTACAAACACGCTGCAGATTCACAAAAAAGAAGTGACATGCTACTTCTTTTAAACCGCAGCGTTTCCGCAGCGGATTTCCCGCAAAGTGTGCACAGCATTTTTTTTTCTCATTGATTTACATTGTACTGTAAATCAATTGCGGATCTGCAGCGTTTCTGCACTCCAAAAAAGAGAATTCGCAACATGTGCACATACCCTAACTTGGTTTTTCTTGCATTTTTGCATGCTAGATTTGTCTTGTGCATGTTGATAAAGTTTAGTGTTGAAAAAAAAGTTCTATTCCATAGAATGAGGTTTTGGCACAAAAAAACAGCAAAACCTGATACCTCCATTTTTGGTGCTTTTTTTTCCAGCATTTTTTCGCCACCAATTCATTTCAATGGGTGAAAATTGCTGAAAAAAAACACACAGAAGTGACATGCTCCATTGTGCAAAAAAAAAAACATGCAAAGCACAAAATCCTAATGACAAAAAATCAATGTGTGTGCATGAGATTTCTGAACTCCCATAGGCTTTGCTGGTGCTGTGAAACGCAGCGGAAATTTTACATTAAACGCGCACCAAAAAATAGCATAGTGTGAACTTAGCCTTATACTTTCCCCCTGATTGTCCCACTCCTGGGTTTAGCTTCTAAGATATAAAAATGAAGATCATACTGTTAGGCTATGTGCATACGTTCAGGATTTCTCGCAGAAAATTCCTGAGAAAAACCGGACATTTTCTGCAAGAAATGCGCAAAAAAAAGCATGCGTTTTTGCCGCGATTTTGACGCGTTTTTGCCGCGGTTTTGATGCGTTTTTGCCGCGTTTTTTTCCGGACACTTCCCAATGCATTTTGTAGTGGGAAATCCACAAAAAAAAACACAAAATTAATGAACATGCTGCGTTTTTTACCGCAATGCGTTTTTTTTGCGGAAAAAAACGCATCATGTGCACAAAACATGCGGAATTCATTCTAAATGATGGGAGGCTTATTGTATGCGGTTTTTTTGCGGTTTTATAGCGTTTTTATCGGGAAAACCCACGAAAAAACCGCAACGTGTGCACATAGCCTTACTGTAGATTTTAGTAATTTAGTTTTATATGAACCAGTTTTATTAGCTATGAAAAGTAAGAGGGGTTTGGTGCACCATTCCACCCCCCCAATTACTATCATCCATCTCTTTACTCACAGTGATTTACAGCCCTGGATTTGAAGTGCTGTCAGGTGTAAATCCCCAGCTCTGAACACACTGACACTGCAGGACCAAGCGCTCAGACAGTGTCAGCATACGCAGGAGCATTATCATCTTTCTCCTGTGTGTGCTGGCCGCTTGCTGCACACGGTCACAAAGCAGCGGGCAGCCGATGGTAGCAGGAGAGGGAGGTGAGAACGCACTCAGTGTGTGTCACTCATCCCTCTCCCATGTCTAGTGGCCTCTCACTTCCGTGTGATCCTTGGTGCAGCGAGCGGCCGCTACACAGGAGAGGGATGATAACACTCCTGTGCACACTGACACTGTGTGAGCTCTTGGTCCTGCAGTGTCCGTGTGATGGTAATTGAAGGAGCAGAATGTTGCACTGAAGCCTTGGCTAAAATTAAGGTACACATAACCCCCCCTCCTCATGCTCCACTTACATATCTAATAAACTGTTTTTATATAAAACTAAATAACTAAAATTTACAGTATCAATAACATTTTTAAGGGGGCTAAGTCGCTAATATGTAGGTCTAAACGGTTCGATTTTGAGTTTCACTCCATTCAAAATCAGCACCATGGGTCAATTTCCATGCAGAAAAAAGATCCCCAACTTGTAGATGAGATTTGTTAAAATTACATCCTCACACCTGGTCTGTAACCTGCAGGTAAAATTCACAACATTTAGGCTATGTTCACACATAGCGTTGGGTCCCTGCGGGTTCTCCCGCAGCGGATTTGATAAATCTGCAGGGCAAACCCGCTGTGGTTATCCCTGCAGATTTATCACGTTTTGTCCTGCGGGTTCCGCTGCGGGATTTTACTCCTACTATTGATGCTGCATATGTAGCATCAATAGTAATGTTCAAAATAATAAAATAATGATATACTCACCCTCTGACGTCCCGATCTCCTCAGCGCTGCAGGCGGCGGTCCGGTTCCAAAGATGCTGTGCGAGAAGGACCTTCGTGACGTCACAGTCATGTGACCGCGACGTCACCGCAGGTCCTGGTCGCATAGCAAACCTGAAACCGGACGGCCGCGTACAGCGCTGAGAGGTGAGTATAGCTTATTTTTTATTTTAATTCTTTTTTTTTACCCACAAATATGGTTCCCGGGGCCTGGAGGAGAGTCTCCTCTCCTCCACCCCGGGTACCACCCGCACATTATCCTCTTACTTCCCGCATGGTGGGCACAGCCCCATGCGGGAAGTAAGCGGATCAATGCATTCCTATGGGTGCAGAATCGCTGCGATTCTGCACAAAGAAGTGACATGCTGCGGGTTGTAAACCGCTGCGTTCCCGTGCGGTTTTTCCCGCAGCATGTGCACAGTGGTTTGCGGTTTCCATAGGGTTTACAGGTTACTGTAAACGCTATGGAAACTACTGCGGACCCGCAGCTGCAAAATCGCCGCGGTAAAAACCGCAAAGTGTGAACATGGCCTTATGGTTCGTATGAATTTATCCCCAACACCTGCAAAAATGCATGCGATAAAATGTATATCTTGGTACCGTGTTAGCCAGTGGATAGAAAAATATTTAGAATTGAGAGTCCTCAGTGGTTGATACCTTTTAATGGCTAACTGAAAAGATGGTAACAAATTGCAAACTTTCTAGACTACACAGGTCTCTTCATCAGGCAAAGACTAAAAGAAATTCTGGAGAATCACATATTTATGCACAACACATCACAGAAAAAAAAAAAACATGGATAAGACAGGTGACATGAAGCAGAATTGCCATGAGTGATAAACAGTTATGTCCATAAATGTTGGACCAGCTCTTAGATAAGGAATGTTATATTGTCCTCTGATTGGCGTCTGGTTCAGCTGTGATGACCCTTCATAGTCTGAGGGGCAAGTTCCTTAGTTGATGTAAAAAGACATGAATCCGTGCGACACATTCATTCCTGCAGTGAGAGTGTCAAAGGTCGTCATCAGTTTATATTCCCAGACTCTTCTGTCTCTCTGAGATTTGAAGCTACCTTTTAACACAAGTAATTTCATGTCCATAATGGTATGATCCGGGAGACAGAAATGTATTGCCACAGGTAGATCCATTCTTTTTTCTCTTATTGTGTGGCGGTGAGAATTCATTCTTGTTCTAAGCTTTTCCCCTGTCTCCCCCCACATACAGACCCCCAGTTGGACATTTAGTACAAATAATTAGATACACCACATTAGAAGTGACGCAGCTGAAAGTACCTGGGATCTTGTCCTGATGTGAATTGGGGATCTTTATCTTGTCCGTGGTCATTATAAATGGACAGGTTTTACATTTTTTCTGATTGCAAGGAAAGATACCTGCAGCTGTTGGAGAGGACAAGGAACTTCTGACAATGATGCTTCTTATATTTGGGGGCTGCCTAAAACACAGTAGTGGGGGGTCTGTAAAAATGGATTGTAAGTGGGCATCTTTTTTGTAGTAAAGGTTGTAATTTCCGTGCAGCTCCCCTTAGCACCTCCAGATTTGGATTGTAGGTAACTACTAGAGGTACCCGGTTATTTTCTTCTTTAGCTTTGTAATGTAGGAGGTGATTCCTTGATATTCTGGTGGCTCTTGTAATCTGGTTTTCAATTGTTCTTGGATGGTAGCCCTGAATCAAAAAGGTCTTTCTGAGGCGACCAAGGTGTTCATCCCTATCCATTGGGTTGGAACATATACGATTGTATCTGATGGCTTGGCTGTAGACAATACAGTTTTTTATGTGTTTTGGATGGAAACTGTCCCATTTAAGGTATGCTGGGCGGTCGATTGGCTTCTGATACAGGGATGTCTCTATTTTATTGTCCTGCAGCTTAATGATGGTGTCCAAAAAGTTAATTTCAGTGCAGGAGTAGTTGAGTGTCAAGTTGATGGCAGGATGAAATTGATTAAACTGTTCATGGAACGTCTTTAGCTGTGGCTCAGACTCCGTCCAGATGATTAAAATATCATCAATGTAACGGTAGTATGCCAGAGGCCTGATGGGACATGAGGACAAAAAGTCGCTTTCAAGCTTGGCCATGAAAAGATTTGCATACTGTGGGGCCATTTTACTTCCCATTGCTGTGCCAGTCTCCTGTAGATAGATCTTCTTGTCAAATTCAAAGTTATTGTGGGTGAGGATGAATTTTATAATTTCAGCACAGAATCCGCATCAGTCCCTGTGTTTTCTGGGAAGAATTTGCAGGCATTTAATCCATCCTGGTGTGGGATATTGGAGTACAAAGATTCCTCATCCATGGTGGCCAGGATGGTTCCTTCTGGTAGAGGACCTATTGCTGATAGTTTATTAAATAGGTCAGTTGTGTCCTGAATGAAGCTGGGTGTATCCTTTACCAGAGGTTTAAGAATACCCTCTACCCATCCAGATACCTGCTCAATAAGGTGCCCACTCATGAGATAATTGGTCTTCCTGGATTTCCAGATTTGTGGATTTTGGGAAGCATGTAGAATGTCCCTGTTCTTGGACTTTCTGGTATCAGGTCATTGGCTCTTATGGAATCGTCGGGCTGACAAGATACCAACTTGTTTAGTTCCTTGTAATAATCCTGTGTAGGATACGACTCCAATTTTTTGTAGTAGCGTGTGTCCATAAGTTGTCTGTTTGCTTCCCTCATATAGTCTGATGTGTTCATCATGACTATTGCACCTCCCTTGTCAGCAGGTTTGATGATGATTTCTTTGTTGGTTTTCAGAGACTGTATGGCCTTTCTCTCCTGGGAACTGATGTTGGATGCTTGTCTCCTGTTAGCATCTATGATGGTGGATTTTAATAAAAATGTCTGAGGGTTGAGGGTTGAGTCCAGGTGGAGGTGTCCAGTCTGACCTCTTCTTGGTTGTTAGGATCCCTTTTCCTTCAGGTCTTAAGGAACTAAGGAAATTTGCCCCTCAGACCATGTGGGGTCATCACAACAGAACCAGACCCCAATTAGAGGACAATAAAACATTCCTTATCTAAGAACTGGCCCAATATTTATGGACATAACTGTTTATCAATCATGGTAATTCTGCTTCATGTCACCTGTCTTATCCGTTTTTTTCTGTTTTTTTTTTTTCTGTGCTGTGTTGAGCATAAATATGTGATTCTCCAGAATTTCTTTTAGTCTATGCCTGATCTTCACCAGGCCTGAGTAGTCTCGAATTTTTGCAATTTGTTACCATCTTTTCAGTTAGCCATTAAAAGGTATCAACCACTGAGGACTCTCAAATCTAAATATTTTTTTTGCGATAAAATGAGAATTGTTCTGTAATTGGTCTTTGCTCGCCCCCTAGTGGTACAAAGCTTTATTATTCTTTCTTCGCATGAAGACAATAACTCTATATACACTCATTGTGGGCATTTAGACGTCATATAGAGGCGAACCTTCTTCATGAGCCAGAATGGGGGGCCATGTTATATACGAAAAAAAGAAAGCATTTGATAACAATACAATTTGGCATAGTACGAATGCTGAAGCATGAGGGTATGTTCATACAGACGGTTTTTTAACGTGGATTTTGAGTAGAGTCTGCTTCAAAATCCACACCAAAGTCTAGTTCAAATACTCTTTGGATACTTATTTTTTATTTTGAAGAGGATCTGCTTGAAATATTCAAAATCCATATAAAAAAAACTGTGTGTGAACAAACCCCAAGTGTACAAAACATTGGATTTTGCTACCAGGGTGCAGGTGCAGATTCCAGAACAATTTAAGAACCTAACATCCCCCCCTCCTCAGACCCTTACTATGATGATAAAGAAGTTGTTGACTATTTGGACAACTTCTCATACCCCGCGGTTGGCCCCGATAACATAATAAGTCTATACTCACTTCCCATGCTGGCGCAGTTCCCGCGGTGTCGGCAGTCGCTCTCCCCGGGGCTTTCGTGGGTGTTGTGACACATGACGCCGGCGCCCATCAGCATTGTCGTCACTTTCCCAGCCTTCGGAAGTTTTGAGCATGAAGAGAAAGTCACAGATCAGCTGCAGCCTGGACTTCCACTTCATATTCAAAACATCTGAAGGAAAGGGCAGTGACGCCAGAGCTGTTTGGGCAACGGCGTCACAACACCGCCTGACAGCCCCAGGGAGAGCAACTGCCGACACTGAGGGAAGGAGTCAGCAGCACGGGAGGTGAGTGTAGGCTTTATTATATTATCGGGGATAAACATTTCGATCAAGAATGTGTTGTCCTAGTAGTGAACAACCCCTTTAAAGAGAACCCGTCACCAGGTCAAAAGTAGCCTGTTTCTGCTCTTATTTTATTATTTTTGGGTAGTCTTTTTTTTTTATGCACCATATGGGTCCAGAGATATGGGCCTTTTTATTTACTGCTAATTTATATGGGCTTTACTAACGGGGCATTGCTAGCAGGATCCTCTGGGGCGTGTCTTTAAGGTGCTCTGCATTATTACCCTCTTGGTAAAGACCATGAAAATTAGCAAAAAAAAATAAAAAGGCTCATTTGAAAAGGAATACTCATTGGAACAGCAGGAATTAAATTTTAACTTGGTAAATAAAGAAGTTCACAGCACTGCAACACCATGATACAGTTTATATCTATACATATATATTTAGTGCGGAACGCAGATCACTCACCACCATTCCTCAGTTCAGGGAAAATAGGTTCAATGTAAAATAGTTTTTATTCCTTTTTGTCTCATAAATTAGTTAAAACTGGCATCGTGAACCTTTTTTTTTTATTACTGGATTGAACAATTATGGTTGCTAGGAAAGTAAGTATACTTTTTTCAGATGGCAATACCTTTTCAAGTGACTATATTGATGATTACATTATTATTTTTTTACTTTATAAGGGCATGTAATAATACCGTATATACTCGATTATAAGCCGACCCGAGTATAAGCCGACCCCCCCCCCCTAATTTTGCCACAAAATACTGGGAAAACTTATTGACTCGAGTATAAGCCTCGGGTGGAAAATGCAGCAGCTACCGGTTAATGTCCAAAATTAAAATAGATACCAATAAAAGTAAAATTAATTGAGACATCAGTAGGTTAAGTGTTTTTGAATATCCATATTGAATCAGGAGCCCCATATAATGCTCCATACAGTTCTTGATGGGCCCCATAAGATGCTCCATATTAAAATATGCCCCATATAATGCTGCACAAATGCTGATTATGGCCCCATAAGATGCTCCATACGGATATTTGGCCCATATAATGCTGCACAAATGCTGATTATGGCCCCATAAGATGCTCCATATAAAAATGTGCCCCATATAATGCTCCATACAGTTCATTATGGCCCCATAAGATGCTCCATATAACAATGTGCCACATGTAATGCTCCATACAGTTCATTATGGCCCCATAAGATGCTCCATATAACAATGTGCCACATGTAATGCTCCATACAATTCATTATGGCCCCATAAGATGCTCCATATTAAAATATGCCCCATATAATGCTGCACAAATGCTGATTATGGCCCCATAAGATGCTCCATACGGATATTTGGCCCATATAATGCTGCACAAATGCTGATTATGGCCCCATAAGATGCTCCATATAAAAATGTGCCCCATATAATGCTCCATACAGTTCATCATGGCCCCATAAGATGCTCTATATAACAATGTGCCCCATATAATGCTCCATACAGTTCTTTATGACCCCATAAGATGCTCCATATAACAATGTGCCCCATATAATGCTCCATACAGTTCATTATGGACCCATAGATGCTCCATATAACAATGTGCCTCATGTAATGCTGCTGCTGCAATAAAAAAAAAATGACATTCTCACCTCGTCACTGCCCTTCAGCGTCCCGTCTCTCCGCACTGACTGTTCAGGCAGAGGATGGCGCTCACACTAATACGCAATCGCACCCTATGACCTAAACAGTCACTGCAGAGGATGCGGAAGACGGGTTGGCGGTGGAACGAGGGAAGGTGAATATGAAATACTCACCTGCTCCCGGCGCGGTCCCTGGCAGCTTCTCCCAGACAGATGGTCTCTGGCGCCGGCAGCTTCTTCTTCTGTTTAGCAGTCACGTGGTACCGCTCATTACAGGAATGAATAGCGGGTCCACCCCTATGGGAGTGGAGTCCATATTAATTACTTTAATGAGTGGTACCACGTGACCGCTGAACAGGGGAAGAAGCTGCCGGCGCTGGAGACCATGGGACATGCAGGGACCGTGCCAGGAGCAGGTGAGTATGTGACCGTCGTCACTCCCCCTCACCCGCCGACCATGACTCAAGTATAAGCCGAGAGGGGCACTTTCAGCCCATTTTTTGGGCTGAAAATCTCGGCTTATACTCAAGTATATACAGTATGTATAAAGACATAGCAGAAAATATAAAAGTATGCGCATATCCATCTAATGACTGTCACATTACCAAGATTTGTATCCCATGGTGATAAAGTCTATCACAATTTTTGGGGTCTTACCCCTCTAGAATATGGGATCCATTTTTGGGCTCCACATTTAAAAAAATACATTTGGAAGTTACAGTCTTGCCTTGCGCAGGCGTGTACTACGGATTACAGAGAATGAACTTCAATCCAATATTGCGGCCAGCATGCAGCCAGCGGGTAAGGAAAGGGTGAATCAAACACCTGAAAACTCCGCCCATATGACCGAAAAGAGGTCCCACCAAATTCAGGTGACAGGTTCCCTTTAAATGTACTTTATTGGGACTTTATATGATATTCCAACATATAGTAGCAAGTATTTGTGAACTATAAAGGAAAGTATACACATTTTTCTAAATATTTTAAAAATATAAATCTGAAAATTGTGATGTGCATTTGTATTCAGCCCCCTGTAGTCTGATACCCCTAAATGAAATCCAGAGAGACCAATTGCCTCCAGAAGTCACTTAATTAGTAAATTGAGCCTACCTGATTAATTTACTCTCAGTTTAACTACAGCTGTTCTGTTTAGGCCTCAGAGGTTTGTTTCAGAACAATAAGGTAAATCAAGGAACACACCAGACAGGTCAGGGATAAAGTTGTGGAGAAGAGTAGAGTTAGGTTATAAAAAAAAAAATAGTCCAAGCTCTGAACATCTCACGGAGCATTGTTCAATCCATCATCCAAAAATGCCACAACTGCAAAGCTACAAAGACGCATTCGTCCACCTAAACTGACATCCCGAGCAAATAGAACACCAATTAGAAAAGCAGCCAAGAGACCCATGGTCACGCTGGAGTTGTTGAAGAGATTCACAGCTCAGATGGGATAATCTGTCCACAGAGCTGGCCTTAATGTGGCAAGAAGAAAGCCATTTTTGAAAGTATGCCATAAGAAGTCTTATTTTCAGTTTGCAAAAAGCCATGTAGGGAACACAGCTGGCATGTTGAAGAAGGTGGTCTGGTCAGATAAGAGGGAAAACTAACACTACACATCACCCTGAACACACTATCCCCACTATCAAACTGGGTGGTGGTAGCATCATGCTGTGGGGATGCTTTTCTTCAGCAGGGAAAGGGAAGCTGGTCAACATTAATGGGGAGATGGAGGTAACTACAGGGTAATCCTGGAGGAAAACCTGTTAGAAGTTGCAAAAGACTTGAGGCAGTGGCATAGGTTCACCTTCAGGCAGGACTATGACCCTAGACATACTGCCAGAGCTAACGTTTTAGATCAAAGCATATTCATGTGTGTTAGGCCATGTGCACACGTTCAGTATTTTTCGCGTTTTTTTCTCATTTTTTCGCTATAAAAACGCGAAAAAAAGCTTACATATGCCTCCTATTATTTACAGTGTATTCCGCATTTCTAGTGCAAATGTTGCATTTTTTTCCGCGAAAAAATCGCATTGCGGGAAAAAAAGCAACATGTTCATTAAATTTGCGGAATTTGCGGGGATTCTGCACACCTAGGAATGCATTGATCTGCTTACTTTCCGCATGGGGCTGTGCACACCATGCAGGAAGTAAGCAGATTATGTGCGGTTGGTACCCAGGGTGGAGGAGAGGAGACTCTCCTCCACGGACTGGGCACCATATAATTAGTAAAAAAAAAAGAATTAAAATAAAAAATAGTGATATACTCACCCTCTGATGGCTGTTGTGAATTCTGTGGCTGAATTCACTCCTGTGGTCACAAGTGGTACTGCAGCTTCTGAGCTTCCTCCCTCAGGTGTTCTGGTGAGCTCGTTAACTGCTTCATTACTTAACTCCGCCTGATGCTGCTATCCTTGCTCCTTGTCAATGTTTCAGTGTTGGATCTGAGCTTCTCCTGATTGTTCCTGTGACCTGCTGCTCTGTATAGCTAAGTGCTTTTTGCTTTTTTGTTGCTTTTTTTCTGTCCAGCTTGTCTTTTGTTTTGCTGGAAGCTCTGAGACGCAAAGGGTGTACCGCCGTGCCGTTAGTTCGGCACGGTGGGTTTTTTTTGCCCCCTTTGCGTGGTTTTGCTTTAGGGTTTTTTGTAGACTGCAAAGTTCGCTTTACTGTCCTCGCTCTGTCCTAGAATATCGGGCCCCACTTTGCTGAATCTATTTCATCCCTACGTTTTGTCTTTTCATCTTACTCACAGTCATTATATGTGGGGGGCTGCCTTTTCCTTTGGGGAATTTCTCTGGGGCAAGTCAGGCCTATTTTTCTATCTTCAGGCTAGCTAGTTTCTTAGGCTGTGCCGAGTTGCCTAGGTAGTTGTTAGGCGCAATCCACAGCCGCTTTTAGTTGTGTTTAGGATAGGATCAGGTGTGCAGTCTACAGAGTTTCCACGTCTCAGAGCTCATTCTTGTATTTTTGGGTATTTGTCAGATCACTGTGTGCGCTCTGATCGCTATGCACACTGTGTTTCTGGATTGCCTTCATAACACCTGTCATTAGGTCACATAACAGTACAAAGAGCCAAACTAATGATTCTCAATAGAGGGAAAGAAAAAGTTCTGACATCATTTTTTTTTTTTTTTTTTCTGCTCTGTGTTCATTTTTTTTTTTTCCCCTAGACATTTGGGTGATTCTGGACACAGGTGTGGACATGGATATTCAGGGTCTGTGCTCTTCAATGGATAATCTCGTTATAAATGTACAAAAAATTCAAGATACTATTGATCAGAAATCTATGTTAGAACCAAGAATTCCTATTCCTGATTTGTTTTTTGGAGATAGAACTAAGTTTCTAAGTTTCAAAAATAATTGTAAGCTATTTCTGGCCTTGAAACCTCATTCTTCTGGTAATCCTATTCAACAGGTTTTGATTATTATTTCTTTTTTGCGCGGCGACCCTCAAGACTGGGCATTTTCTCTTGCGCCAGGAGACCCTGCATTAAGTAGTGTCGATGCGTTTTTCCTGGCGCTCGGATTGCTGTACGATGAGCCTAATTCAGTGGATCAGGCTGAGAAAAATTTGCTGGCTTTGTGCCAGGGTCAGGATGATATAGAAGTATATTGTCAGAAATTTAGGAAATGGTCAGTACTCACTCAGTGGAATGAATCTGCGCTGGCAGCTTTGTTCAGAAAGGGTCTCTCTGAGGCTCTTAAGGATGTCATGGTGGGATTTCCTATGCCTGCTGGTTTGAATGAGTCTTTGTCTTTGGCCATTCAGATCGGTCGACGCTTGCGCGAGCGTAAATCTGTGCACCATTTGGCGGTACTGCCTGAGGTTAAACCTGAGCCTATGCAGTGCGATAGGACTATGTCTAGAGTTGAACGGCAGGAATACAGACGTCTGAATGGTCTGTGTTTCTACTGTGGTGATTCCACTCATGCTATTTCTGATTGTCCTAAGCGCACTAAGCGGTCCGCTAGGTCTGTCGTCATTGGTACTGTACAGTCCAAATTCCTTCTGTCCATTACCTTGATATGCTCTTTGTCGTCGTTTTCTGTCATGGCGTTTGTGGATTTGGGCGCTGCCCTGAATCTGATGGATTTGGATTATGCTAAACGTTGTGGGTTTTTCTTGGAGCCTTTGCGGTGTCCTATTCCATTGAGAGGAATTGATGCTACACCTTTGGCCAAGAATAAACCTCAATACTGGGCCCAGCTGACCATGTGCATGGCTCCTGCACATCAGGAAGTTATTCGCTTTCTGGTGTTGCATAATCTGCATGATGTGGTTGTGTTGGGGTTGCCATGGCTACAAACCCATAATCCAGTATTGGATTGGAATTCCATGTCGGTATCCAGCTGGGGTTGTCAGGGGGTACATGGTGATGTTCCATTTTTGTCGATTTCGTCATCCACCCCTTCTGAGGTCCCAGAGTTCTTGTCTGATTATCAGGATGTATTTGAAGAGCCCAAGTCCGATGCTCTACCTCCGCATAGGGATTGTGATTGTGCTATCAATTTGATTCCTGGTAGTAAATTCCCTAAAGGTCGATTATTTAATTTATCCGTGCCCGAACACGCCGCTATGCGCAGTTATGTGAAGGAATCCCTGGAGAAGGGACATATTCGCCCATCGTCATCACCACTGGGAGCAGGGTTCTTCTTTGTAGCCAAGAAGGATGGTTCGCTGAGACCGTGTATTGATTACCGCCTTCTTAATAAGATCACTGTTAAATTTCAGTATCCCTTGCCATTGTTATCTGACTTGTTTGCTCGTATTAAGGGGGCTAGTTGGTTCACTAAGATAGATCTTCGTGGTGCGTATAATCTGGTGAGAATCAGGCAAGGAGATGAATGGAAAACTGCATTCAATACGCCCGAGGGTCATTTTGAGTATCTAGTGATGCCGTTCGGACTTGCCAATGCTCCATCTGTGTTTCAGTCTTTTATGCATGACATCTTCCGTGAGTATCTGGATAAATTCCTGATTGTTTACTTGGATGACATTTTGATCTTCTCAGATGATTGGGAGTCTCATGTGAAGCAGGTCAGAATGGTTTTTCAGGTCCTGCGTGCTAACTCTTTGTTTGTGAAGGGATCAAAGTGTCTCTTCGGTGTGCAGAAAGTTTCATTTTTGGGGTTCATCTTTACCCCTTCTACTATCGAGATGGATCCAGTTAAGGTCCAAGCCATCCAGGATTGGATTCAGCCGACATCTCTGAAAAGTCTGCAAAAGTTCCTGGGCTTTGCTAATTTTTATCGTCGCTTCATCTGTAATTTTTCTAGCATTGCCAAACCATTGACCGATTTGACCAAGAAGGGTGCTGATTTGGTTAATTGGTCTTCTGCTGCTGTGGAAGCTTTTCAGGAGTTGAAGCGTCGTTTTTGTTCTGCCCCTGTGTTGTGTCAGCCAGATGTTTCTCTTCCGTTCCAGGTCGAGGTTGATGCTTCTGAGATTGGAGCAGGGGCGGTTTTGTCACAGAGAGGTTCTGATTGCTCAGTGATGAAACCATGTGCTTTCTTTTCCAGGAAGTTTTCGCCCGCTGAGCGTAATTATGATGTGGGCAATCGAGAGTTGCTGGCCATGAAGTGGGCATTCGAGGAGTGGCGTCATTGGCTTTAAGGAGCTAAGCATCGCGTGGTGGTATTGACTGATCATAAGAACTTGACTTATCTCGAGTCTGCCAAGCGCTTGAATCCTAGACAGGCCCGTTGGTCGTTATTTTTTGCCTGCTTCGACTTTGTGATTTCGTACCTTCCGGGCTCTAAAAATGTGAAGGCGGATGCTCTGTCTAGGAGTTTTGTGCCCGACTCTCCGGGTTTATCTGAGCCAGCGGGTATCCTCAAGGAAGGAGACATTGTGTCTGCCATCTCCCCTGATTTGCGGCGGGTGCTGCAAAAATTTCAGGCGAATAAACCTGATCGTTGTCCAGCAGAGAAACTGTTCGTCCCTGATAGGTGGACTAATAAACTTATCTCTGAACTTCATTGTTCGGTGTTGGCTGGTCATCCTGGAATCTTTGGTACCAGAGAGTTAGTGGCTAGATCCTTCTGGTGGCCATCTCTGTCACGGGATGTACGTACTTTTGTGCAGTCCTGTGGGATTTGTGCTAGGGCTAAGCCCTGCTGTTCTCGTGCCAGTGGGTTGCTTTTGCCCTTGCCGGTCCCAAAGAGGCCTTGGACACATATTTCGATGGATTTCATTTCTGACCTTCCCGTTTCTCAAAAGATGTCAGTCATTTGGGTGGTCTGTGATCGCTTTTCTAAAATGGTCCATCTGGTGCCCTTGGCTAAATTGCCTTCCTCCTCTGATTTGGTACCTTTGTTCTTTCAGCATGTGGTTCGGTTGCATGGCATTCCTGAGAATATTGTTTCTGACAGAGGTTCCCAGTTTGTTTCGAGGTTTTGGCGAGCCTTTTGTGGTAGGATGGGCATTGACCTATCCTTTTCCTCGGCTTTCCATCCTCAGACTAATGGCCAGACCGAACGAACCAATCAGACCTTGGAAACATATCTGAGATGTTTTGTTTCTGCGGACCAGGATGATTGGGTGTCCTTTTTGCCGTTGGCTGAGTTCGCCCTTAATAATCGGGCCAGCTCGGCTACCTTGGTTTCTCCATTTTTTTGCAATTCTGGGTTCCATCCTCGTTTCTCTTCAGGACAGGTTGAGTCTTCGGACTGTCCTGGTGTGGATTCTGTGGTGGATAGGTTGCAGCAGATCTGGACTCAGGTAGTGGACAATTTGATCTTGTCCCAGGAGAAAGCTCAACTTTTCGCTAATCGCAGACGCCGTGTGGGTCCCCGACTTCGTGTTGGGGATCTGGTTTGGTTATCTTCTCGTCATATTCCTATGAAGGTTTCCTCTCCTAAATGTAAACCTCGTTTTATTGGTCCGTATAGGATTTCTGAGGTTCTCAATCCTGTGTCTTTTCGTTTGACCCTCCCAGACTCCTTTTCCATACATAATGTATTCCATAGGTCGTTGTTGCGGAGATACGTGGCACCTATGGTTCCATCTGTTGAGCCTCCTGCCCCGGTTTTGGTGGAGGGGGAATTGGAGTATATTGTGGAGAAGATTTTGGATTCTCGTGTTTCTAGACGGAAACTCCAGTATCTGGTTAAATGGAAGGGTTATGCTCAGGAAGATAATTCCTGGGTTTTTGCCTCTGATGTTCATGCTTCCGATCTTGTTCGTGCCTTTCATGCGGCTCATCCTGGTCGGCCTGGGGGCTCTGGTGAGGGTTCGGTGACCCCTCCTCAAGGGGGGGGGTACTGTTGTGAATTCTGTGGCTGAATTCACTCCTGTGGTCACAAGTGGTACTGCAGCTTCTGAGCTTCCTCCCTCAGGTGTTCTGGTGAGCTCGTTAACTGCTTCATTACTTAACTCCGCCTGATGCTGCTATCCTTGCTCCTTGTCAATGTTTCAGTGTTGGATCTGAGCTTCTCCTGATTGTTCCTGTGACCTGCTACTCTGTATAGCTAAGTGCTTTTTGCTTTTTTGTTGCTTTTTTTCTGTCCAGCTTGTCTTTTGTTTTGCTGGAAGCTCTGAGACGCAAAGGGTGTACCGCCGTGCCGTTAGTTCGGCACGGTGGGTTTTTTTTGCCCCCTTTGCGTGGTTTTGCTTTAGGGTTTTTTGTAGACTGCAAAGTTCGCTTTACTGTCCTCGCTCTGTCCTAGAATATCGGGCCCCACTTTGCTGAATCTATTTCATCCCTACGTTTTGTCTTTTCATCTTACTCACAGTCATTATATGTGGGGGGCTGCCTTTTCCTTTGGGGAATTTCTCTGGGGCAAGTCAGGTCTGTGTGAAGGAACTGCGATGACGTCACCGTCTTGTGATTGGTCGCATGACCGCTCATGTGACCGCTCACGTGACCGCGACGTCATCGAAGGTCCTGCACACACACCATCTATTGGAACGGACGCCGCTGAGGAGATCGGCTGTTTGCAGGTAAGTATAACCATTTTTTTTATTTTTTTATTATTTTTAAACATTCTATCTTTTACTATAGATGCTGCTTAGGCACAGAGGCGTAGCTAGAGCTTTTGCCGCCCGGGGCTGTTCCCGAGTTTGGCGCCCCCCCCCCCCCCCCCGGCTCAATACACACAAAGGTTACCAAAAATGGTTTTCCTGCTTTGTAAAACTTAAACTGGGCCTAATGGTGTCACCCCCACATGCCAAACCTGTGACTTAATACCACCACACCATGACCAGGCCACATAGTGACCGAATAATACTACATACAAGGGACAAATACCACAACACCATTTCCAGACCACATATTACCACCACATAGTGACTGAATACTACAATACTGATCAGTAATAAAAAAAAACCACAATACTATCACCATAACTGCCAGTATTCACAGGAGATCTGTACTTAGTATGCAGTGTCTGTGTAGAGGTAATACAGAGATCACTGGTGACATTATACACAGGACCTCTATATAGTATACAGTGTATAGTGTCAGTGTATAGGTAACACTGACTCACCAGTGACGTCTCTAGGTGAAGTCCTTCATCTTTCATCCAGCACAGACCGCCATCATTCCTTCCAGCCAGGACTCGTTTCTGCAGGAAATAACACAGTTATCTCGAGCTCCGCTTGCAGAACACATTACTTAATTTTTCACAACTTCTACATTACATCACATGAAGAAAAAAAGGTGATATAGTGTCACTCTGCACAGTAACAGGACCGCCCCCCCCCCCCCCCATTTAAAACAGTATACTCAAAAAATAAAATAAATACATCACTGCAGTAATAATATCCCTTAATTATCCCCTATGGTAATAATATTCCACATCCTGGCCCCGTGTGTCTCATTCCTGGCTCCAGCCATATGTTCTCGCATCCTGCCCTCATGAGTATCCATTCTACCCCATATGATCTCCCCATCCTGCCCCACCAGCCTCCATCGTATCCATCCTGCCCCATGATCCAATCCTGCCCCGTGTCTCCAATCATGCCCCGTATCTACATTCTGCCCATGCCTCAAGTCCTGCCCCCAGTGTGTCCAGCATATTACCCCCATGTTGTCCAGCAATCTGCCCCAGTGTGTCCAGCATATTACCCCCATGTTGTCCAGCAATCTGCCCCAGTGTGTCCAGCATATTACCCCCAGTGTGTCCAGCAATCTGCCCCAGTATGTCCAGCACTGCCCCCAGTGTGTCCAGCAATCTGCCCCAGTGTCCAGCCTTTCCCCAGTGTGTCCAGCAGTCTGCCCCAGTGTGTCCAGCATATTACCCCCAGTGTCCAGCATTGCACCAGTATGTCCAGCATATTACCCCCAGTGTGTCCAGCAATCTGCCCCAGTATGTCCAGCACTGCCCCCAGTGTGTCCAGCAATCTGCCCCAGTGTCCAGCCTTTCCCCAGTGTGTCCAGCAGTCTGCCCCAGTGTGTCCAGCATATTACCCCCAGTGTCCAGCATTGCACCAGTATGTCCAGCATATTACCCCCAGTGTGTCCAGCAATCTGCCCCAGTGTCCAGCATTGCCCCAGTGTGTCCAGAAGTCTGCCCCAGGGTCTCCAGCATTGCCCCAGTGTGTCCAGCAATCTGCCCCATGGTCTCCTGTATTGCCCCAGTGTGTCCAGCATTCTGCCCCATGGTCTCCAGTATTGCCCCGGTGTGTCCAGCAATCTGCCCCATGGTCTCCTGTATTGCCCCAGTGTGTCCAGCATTCTGCCCCATGGTCTCCAGTATTGCCCCAGTGTGTCCAGCATTCTGCCCCATGGTCTCCAGTATTGCCCCAGTGTGTCCAGCAATCTGCCCCATGGTCTCCTGTATTGCCCCAGTGTGTCCAGCATTCTGCTCCATGGTCTCCTGTATTGCCCCAGTGTGTCCAGCATTCTGCCCCATGGTCTCCTGTATTGCCCCAGTGTGTCCAGCATTCTGCCCCATGGTCTCCTGTATTGCCCCAGTGTGTCCAGCAATCTGCCCCATGGTCTCCTGTATTGCCCCAGTGTGTCCAGCAATCTGCCCCATGGTCTCCTGTATTGCCCCAGTGTGTCCAGCAATCTGCCCCATGGTCTCCTGTATTGCCCCAGTGTGTCCAGCATTCTGCCCCATGGTCTCCTGTATTGCCCCAGTGTGTCCAGCATTCTGCCCCATGGTCTCCAGTATTGCCCCAGTGTGTCCAGCATTCTGCCCCATGGTCTCCAGTATTGCCCCAGTGTGTCCAGCAATCTGCCCCATGGTCTCCTGTATTGCCCCAGTGTGTCCAGCATTCTGCCCCATGGTCTCCTGTATTGCCCCAGTGTGTCCAGCATTCTGCCCCATGGTCTCCTGTATTGCCCCAGTGTGTCCAGCATTCTGCCCCATGGTCTCCAGTATTGCCCCAGTGTGTCCAGCAATCTGCCCCATGGTCTCCAGTATTGCCCCAGTGTGTCCAGCATTCTGCCCCATGGTCTCCAGTATTGCCCCAGTGTGTCCAGCAATCTGCCCCATGGTCTCCTGTATTGCCCCAGTGTGTCCAGCAATCTGCCCCATGGTCTCCTGTATTGCCCCAGTGTGTCCAGCAATCTGCCCCATGGTCTCCAGTATTGCCCCAGTGTGTCCAGCATTCTGCCCCATGGTCTCCTGTATTGCCCCAGTGTGTCCAGCAATCTGCCCCATGGTCTCCAGTATTGCCCCAGTGTGTCCAGCATTGCCCCCGGACAGTCAGACATAAAGAAAAAAAAAAATAAAATCCTCACCTCTCCCGTTCCTAGCGCAGGTCCGGTGCAGCCAGTCAGCGTCTCTCCGGCTCTGCGACGTTCAGGACAGAGAGGCTGAGCGGCGCGCACAGTAGTGACGTCATCGCGCCCTCTGCTCTGAGACGTCGCAGAGTCAGAGGACGCTGAAGCCGCAGGAACCAGGAGAGGTGAGTATTAGAGCGGGGGCGGGGGTGGGGGGGAGCTGGCCCTGGTCGTGGCGGCGGACGGCGCCGCCCGAAGATTTAAAGGGGCGTCTTTTTTTTTTTTTTTCTCCTGCAGCGCCGGCCGCCCCCGCATTGTGCCGCCCGGGGAGGACCGCCCCCCCCTTCCTACGCCACTGCTTAGGCAGCATCTATAGTAAAAAGTTGGTCACACTTGTCAAACACTATGTTTGACAAGTGTGACCAACCTGTCAGTCAGTTTTCCAAGCGATGCTACAGATCGCTTGGAAAACTTTAGCATTCTGCAAGCTAATTTCGCTTGCAAAATGCTAAAAAAAAAACAGGAAAAAACGCAAAAAAAAAATGCAGATTTCTTGCAGAAAATTTCCGGTTTTCTTCAGGAAATTTCTGCAAGAAATCCTGACGTGTGCACATACCCTTAATTGACCAATCACAGTCCAGACCTAAATCCCATTGAGAATCTGTAGCAATACTTGAAAATTGCTGTCCACAGTTGTTCTCCATCCAATCTCATTAACCTAGACCAGTTTGCAAAAGAAGAATGGGCAAGAATGGGGTGGGTAACCTTTTTTTCTGCCAAGGGCCATTTGGATAATTAAACCATCCTTCAGGCCCATACAAAATGATCAACTTGAAAATTACCTGCTATATTTGGTCAAGCATTTAATTAACTCACCCCTCCTTTGATGGCTGCAACTGCTGCTCTTTGTTGCGGCTGGGATGTTAGGTGCTATGGATGATGTTGCTTCTCAGAACTGTTTTCCAGATTTGCGTCAGTCTGGAGCACAGATTACTCTTTGTTTTCATAAGTTTTGTAAATAACTGGCTGCAAGATCTTCTCAGAGCGGGAAATTCATCACTGCTCATGTTACATTTTTAGAACTCAAGCAGTTGGACATCTGCAGTATACATCACATAGGATACACCGAGACTGCCGTATAAACATCACATAGGAGACACTGCGGCTGCTGTATATACATTACATGGGAAACACCAAAAAAGTTATGAACCCTTTGGGGCTGATTCATCAAAAAATAGGCCATCAATATAAAATGAAAAATAGGGAGAATCCAGACATTTTTTGGATAAAAAAAAAATATACAGTATATTCAAATTATACACTTTGCCTTAACCACTTTCCAGGGTCTGCAGCTCTCCCTCCCAACCACTTTTGAAAGATTATACAGAAACGGTGTATCAACGAAGGGATTAATTTCCGCAATTTATAACATCATTCAAAAGCCTGATGCAGACTCCCTGACGAGACATCCCTACATGCTTAGATGGGAATATTTGGGAAAAGCTTTGACTGATGTAGATTGGGGACTTGTCTGGTCGAGAGCAGCTATATCGGCATCTTGTGTCACATATAAAGAAAACCAGTACAAGATCCTTCATTTCTGGTATCACACACCTGAATTCTTACATAGGCTGGACCCGTCTATCTCTCCCCCCTGCTGGAGGTGCAACCTTTCGGGAGGATCGATCTTTCACATATTCTGGGATTGCTCACTGATTAACCCATATTGGAAGCAGGTGCAGGGATTGATAGGCCAGGTCTTGGATTTGACGTTGCCTCTGGACCCCCAGATTTTTCTCCTTAATTTTTCCCACCTTCCCTAACAAAAAAAACTACTAGGCTCCTCTTACACATCTTGACGGCTGCCAGATGTTTGGTGGCGTCCCATTGGAAGCAAACTTCCCCCCTATCTACACTTGACTTATATGCCAGAATTAATGATGTTGGAAATTTTGAATACCACGCAGCCCTGCATAATGACATGATTGATAGATTTGATTCTATCTGGTTTCCTTGGGACTTTTTTTTGGCCTCAATAAATACATGAACCCGATTCTCTAGACTATATAGCAACTCCCGGTTAATCACTTTGGAAATGTTTATTTTCAATAAAAATTGATAATTCTAAAAAAAAAAAATATATATATATATATATATATAAAAAAAACTTTATTGAAGAATCCAGATAAAACAGGACATCACCATTACTGCAAAAATATGAGCGCTTAACCTGCTTACTTATGAGTTAGAACTAGGCAGAACTGGATTCTCCCAATTTTTCATTCAGTAACTACCACCTTGCAGTAGTGGTTTTATCCGAGCTGGTGGACTGCTGGCAACTTCATTTTGGGTGAGGTGGATCACAACGATTTTTTTCTTGCCATCAATATAAAGTACTGGCCAACCCCTTTAATAGGATAAGACACAACTGCACTACGACTAACGATTTTATTGATCAATCTGCTGCTATTAAAAAAAAACGATTAGATAGGAAATACAATTTAAAGGCTTTCACTACAAAACCTTTATTGTAACCGTGCTTTCAAGTAACTATTCAGAATAAGGTGTCCTGTGTGTATACAGGAGGAACAACACCATTTTATATCCTATATTCTCACCAGTTTTCCCCTCTATCTGCAACTTGCAATCCACTGTTCGGAGGATGGGGGGCTGCAGTGATCTCTCCATAGAAAGCACAGCACAGAGAGGGGGATGCATGCTTTTAAGTCACTTTTTAGCTGCAGCAGCATGGAGGACATTATACAGCAGAGCTGAGCTGCCTTGATCTGATTCAACCTCTGATGTGAGGTAAAAACCTTGATACAACGCTCTGCACTACGTTTTTTTTTTTTTTGTCTAGGTTTGTTTGTTCTCTTCCCTGCTACTCACTCCACCTCCGTTCCTCCTTCTCCATAGAGTATAATGGAGCAAGACCTACTTAAGCTACCTTTTTTACAGTGTGAGTTCAGCCAGTGGTGGTGGAGAGCTAAGAAGTGTGTGATGAATGTGGAAGGAAGCAGATTTCTCTGTTAAGATCCATTACAAAGTTTCTCATAACCGCCTGTCCTATTGATTTATGCAATATCTGTTGAATGTACAGTTCCTATGTAACGATGTGTTGCATAAAATTGATAATGGAAAAAATATGAATGTTGAAAAAAAACAACAATTTTTATTAAACAGGAAGGACTGCCTGTTAAGCAGATTATTTAAAAGAGCTGGTATATTATGCGTAATGATCCTGATTATATACTTTTGACTTGGTGACATCTCCTTTTTAATGTTGCCCAGTTATTTACTCCTCATTTCTATACTGAGTATGTCTTCTGCACATCTCAGCCAGGATCAAAGTGAAATGGCTGGACTCACACACTGCGTTTTGAAGCTTTTCACTGCATTCCTGATGGCTTTTTAAAAACTTTTTTGAATGATGTGACAGATGTTATTTTAAAGTCTGAAGCAAATTGTTCAAAATCTACATACATAATATTTTTTGTTTTGTGGCATTTTTGCAGGGGCGAGTGTTTTTTCTTGTTTGTTTTTTTTTTAATAGCAGTAAGCTCTAGCTATGTCTTTATTTCTGTCATTTTATCAAACACTTCTGTACAGGACATGAAAACCACGAAGAAAAAATGCATGTTCTTAAGTAGCAACAAAAACACTACCAAAAAAGCTTGTAAAAAAGGCAAAGAAACAATACTATATATTTGTAAAAACAGTTTTCTCTTAAAGGAAACCTGTCACCCCCCCCCCCCCCACCCCCAGGCGTTTGTAACTAAAAGAGCCGCCTTGTGCAGCACTAATGCTGCATTCTGACAAGGTGGCTCTTTTAGTTATTGTTCGTTGCACTTCTGAATTTGGTCCCTCATACCTGTGAAATCGCCAGGGAGGCAGGTCTTTCCCCCCTCATCCAGATACAACATAGCCGTCACTCTGCGAGAAGGTCCCCGCCTCCACGGCGTTATTCAGTTGTCCAGGCGCCTGCGCGATCATATTCTGCCTTGGGCATGCGCAATTCGCGCTGCCTGACAACTGACATCACTTGATGTCTTGTTTACTGCGCCTGCGTGCATAAGCGGCCCGAGACGGACCAAATTCAAAAGCGATTATTTCTGCAGTGCAACGAACAATAACTAAAAGAGCCACCTTGTCAGAATGTAGCATTAGTGCTGCACAAGATGGCTCTTTTAGTTACAAACGCCTGGGGGGGGGGGAGGGGGGCGACAGGTTCCCTTTAATTATTCAATTTAACCTTTTACTGCTAAAGAGTTATTAGCATATCTGCCTTCCATAGCCAAATTAAAGGGGCTATCTGAAACTTTTATTATTTTTGTGTATGGGGCTAAGATCTTACAGGCAAGCCATTATTAACTACCTGCCTGTTCTGCCCAGCGCCGGTCACTGCCAGGTCAGAGCGATCACAGACCGTTTCCACTGGGGATTCTGCAGATTCCGCTGCCTTCACATTGACAGAGCAGAGCCCTCTCTTCCACTCTACTCTGTCATCATGGCATCACTGCGGATGTCATGCTGATTTACAGCCAGCTCCCCACTTCCTAATAGCGAGCAGCAGGCTGTCAATCAGCATGACATCTGGTGAAGTGGTAAAAAATTTGCAGAGGTAAAAATTTGTCTTTAATAATAATCTTTATTTTTATATAGCGCTAATATATTCCGCAGCGCTTTACAGGTTGCACACATTATCATCACTGTTCCCGATGGGTCTCACAATCTAGATTCCCTATCAGTATGTCTTTGGAATGTGGGAGGAAACCGGAGTGCCCGGAGGAAACCCACGCAAACATGGAGAGAACATACAAACTCTTTGCAGATGTTGTCCTGGGTGGGATTAGAACCCAGGACCCCAGCGCTGCAAGGCTGCAGTGATGAATATACATAGGTGATTGGTTCATTACATGACAGCACTGATAGCTTTACTCTAAGGCCTCATTCACACATCAGTATTTTCCACGTACGAGAAAAATGTACCGATTTTTTTTTTTATCACACTTTGATCAGTGTAGGCTGAGTCGTCAATTTCTCTCCTCCGTGGTGAAAAATAAAATTCTCCACATTCTCCTTGTGACACTCCATGAAAATCACAAAATGCAATAGCAACAGCCGACAGCACTTCAGAAATCAGAATGCACGTTCAGAATCCATAGGACCCAATAGGAAAAATGCATACCAGAAAATCAAGAAGAACAGCATCCAATCCGGGTGAAAAAAAACAACAACTTTATTTTGCCATAATGCGACGTTTTGACCAATTGTAGGTCTTTTTCAAGTCCATGAAAATCAGACTGCACTCGGAGGTCATCTGAGTGCGGTCTGATTTTTTCACATCTTGCATTGCTGATTTGGATCCGCAAGTCAAAATCGAAAATGTCTCCTCAATTTTCCACTTACCGCTTGGTCTGCAAAAAATCAAGGAAATAACAGCTTATAAGGCGTATCCGCATTGTGTATACAGTGATAATGACAGAGCTAAATACCCATATTGTACATGCAGAGGACAATGTGACCTATCATCACTGTTGTTCACAACACCACCACAAAACAGATGATACTCAAGTCCCAATTTTTGTTAAAGAGTACAAAATTCCTTTAATTAAAAGCTTACAGACACAAGTGGACAGGAATGAAACAAATCTACTATATAATTGTCTAAGGGTCACTTCCGTCTGTCTGTCTGTCCCGGATATTCATTGGTCGTGGCCTCTGTCTGTCATGGAATCCAAGTCGCTGATTGGTCTCGCCAGCTGCTTGTCATGGCTGCCGCGACCAATCAGCGACAGCCACAGTCCGATTACTCCCCTGCAGTCAGTGCCCGGCACCCGCTCCATACTCCCCGCAGTCACCGCTCACACAGGGTTAATGCCAGCGGTAACGGACAGCATTATGCCGCGGGTAACTCACTCCGTTACCGCCGCTATTAACCGTGTGTGACCAAGTTTTTACTATTGATGCTGCCTATGCATCATAGGTTGAAGTGAAGGACAGCATCCTATGCCTATGCAGCGTCAATAGTAAAAGAATCTAATGTTAAAAATAATAAAATAATAAAAAAATCATTATATACTCACCTTTTGCTGCCTTTCCCGCTCCTCGCGATGCTCCGGTAACCGCTCCATGCAAGCGGCAGGTTCCGGTGGCAAGGATGGTACGCGACAAGGACCTGCCATGACTTCATGGTCATGTGACCGCGACCTCATCACAGGTCCTGCGCGAGAAGCGAGAAGGACCTGCCATGACGTCACGGTCATGTGACCGCGACATCATCACGGGTCCTGCGCTACCAACCCTGGGACCGGAAGCTGCCGAGTGCACCGCACACAGGCGACATGACTACAAGGGCGCCCTCGGAAGGTGAGTATATATTTTTTAACCTGTGACATACGTGGCTGGTTAATATACCACGTAGCTGAGCAATATACTATGTGACTGGTCAATATACTACGTGGCTCTGTGCTGTATACTACGTCGCTGTGCAATATACTACGTGGCACCTTCATCAGGGGGCATGTAATACAATCACGCTGTGCGTTTAAAAAGGCTGAGACCGAAAGTGCGTGCGGCATGAAACCGGAAGTCATCCTCTGTTACCATGACACCCGCGGCACCAGCCGACAATCACAACAGGGGCAGGAGGAGCAAACATGGGAGCGCCACGTCGTCACCACCTCCCATCCCGAGTGCGGAAGTCGGCAAGGCGCAGCGATAACAGGAGAGAGGAGGCAAACGCAGTATGAGGTGTAAAAGACCGGAAGTGTTACCATGGCACCCATGACGCCGGCCAGCCACAACGCTGCACGCAAGAGGAGCAGTCACGGGGGCTCCACGTAACCACAATCTCCGGACATGCATTGCCGAAACCAGCAGACGCCACAGTACCAGATAATAAATAAATGGTATACCCGAATGAAAATACCCATCGCTTTACTATCACAGGTGGATAAACGTAAGATCATAAAACATAATACGTTTAAGTGTTTCAAGTCCATAATGACCAACAAATGTATACGCATGTAGGTACAGTTAGAATCCAAATAATAACTAAATTAAGCCATAATCCACCGCTAGGCATCACAGAATGCCTTACATATTCACACATACGTCAGTCTCCTAGAGGGCATCAATCAACAACACTCCAGCCGATGATATAACCCATATAGTCAAAGACATCATACACTGCATCTGCCAATTGTGGAGAGGTCTAACCAAACATAATAATATTAGGTTAGGGACAATACCTCACCCTGACAAAATAATCATAAACAAACAAAAGCGCCATCTGAAGGACCCTATACTCCGACCAAATTGACCAAATAACAATCAAAGATCAAAAAAAAAAAGGACATGTGATTGGCCCCATAGACTATCACAGGTACGAGTGCCATCTCTAAAAACCGTGGATAGTTCTAGTGAGAGAACATCAATCTTAACTGTAACTATTCTCTGGCACCATCGCATAACCACAACAGATTTTTATCGCTGAAAGAAAACCTAGATTTCTTTCCTACAAGGAGAGAGCTACATTGGCAATAAGAACCCATTCCAAGCTGATTTCATTCTCACATCGCCATTGGATGTAAACAGTTAAGTTTTCATTAAATACCAGTAAACATGGATCTTGAAACCTGTGAAGAACTGATAAAAATATAATATATAACCAGAATGAATAACGTTTATTTGCTGACACTGTAATACCTTTTTAAAGGTCCCTTACCTTACAACTTATATTTAGCAAGGCTAGGTTGCTTTAAGAAAAATTATTAAAAAAAAACTATACTTATCTCCCAGATTACTGCTTCCCCTGTTGGCATCAACATATGTCGAGGAGAGTCACGTAACTGATGCAGACTTCCTACACTATCTGAGCCAAGTGGCTTATGAAGGTCACAGATGACCAGATCTCCACTAACTGCTGTGCTCACGTGATACCCGCAGCCCTCACCGGATGTTTATGTCCCAAAACTGGGGAACACAGTAGCGAGGGTGGGGGAGCAATTCCAGTCTGGGAAGTAAACATAGCACTTAAAGCATCTTGACCCCATTGAGTATGAATTGTAAAGTAGCTGTGACAATCTGACTGCACTCTGATGTAATCTGAGCGCAGTCCTATAGTGACCGTGAGGACGGAAGACTGAGACAATCTGACTGCACTCTGATGAAATCTGAGCGCAGTCCTATAGTGACCGTGAGGACGGAAGAACCGGACAGAGAGTGGACCCTCTGGGTCACGGTACTGATACACCCAGGGGCGAGCGAACCCGAGATGACAACCCCTATACAGGGATAGTTGGGAAGCAGGCCCGAGGGGAACAATACCGCAACAGCTGGCACCAAGAGGGACGGCTCTGGAAAGGACAGAAGGGGAAGGACGGAAGTGGAGGATAAATCCTGGGAATGAAAGTAAAAGGGAGAGGGGAGGAAGGGACGAACCAAGGGAGACAGGCTGGGAAAACGGAGGGAAGACAGGAGGAGAATGAGCCTGAGAAAACGGACCAGACCGGAGCAGAAAAGGATCTGAACCAGACAGGGCCAAACAAAGGTACAAACTGCACACAACAATCTGGCACCTCCATTATGGAGGCGAGGCCTGATATAGCCCAAAGAAGTACCTGATTGGAGAAGACAGGAGCAGGGAGGATCCGAAATGGTTAACTGGAGGAAGAAGTGCACGCCCGCGTCCTAAGGCGCATGTGTGGAGCAGGTACAGGACGGGAGGGAAGAGGAGCGCGCACCCCACGCCGAAATCCCCGAGCAGCAGGAAGAGGACGCGGGGAACCGGCGCGACACTAAGAGCGGCGAGGAGAAATGGAGAGAGCGGGACTGATAGGAGAAGCGGCCGCAGCGTCAGAGGAGGCCGGTATGACTACCCCCCCTCCTAAGACTCCCCCCTCCGAGACCGGCTATGAATCTTCTCAGAATCCGTGGAGCATTAACGTTCTCCCTAGGCTCCCACGACCTCTCCTCAGGAAACCCCTTCCAATCAATAAGATAGAAGACCCTTCCTCTAACCCTCTTCATGGCCAGAATATCCTTTACTTCAAAATCATTGTCAATGCTAAAGGGCTGAGGGGAGTCCATGGGTGCAGGAGAAAATCGATTAAGAATGAGAGGTTTCAAGAGCGAGACATGGAAGACGTTAGGGACTCGGAGAGAAGCCGGCAATCTCAATCTATAGGCCACATTGTTAATACGTCCCAAAATCTCGAAGGGACCGATGTATCGAGGACCCAACTTGTAGGAAGGGATCTTCAAGCGAATGTGTTTAGTCGAAAGCCAGACCTTGTCACCAGGATGATACGGTGGAAGATCCCTCCTCCTTTTGTCGGCGTGTCTCTTCATCTGGGCTGCAGTCCGAACGAGAGCCTCCTTGGTCTCTCTCCAAATTTGGGAAAATTCAGAAGAAAAAGCGTCTGCTGCAGGCACTCCAGAAGGGGAAGACATAGGAAGAGGTATTCCCGGGTTCAGACCAGAAACCACAAAGAATGGAGATTTATAAGTTGCCCCACTAGGATGATTATTATGGGCAAACTCAGCCCAAGGAAGAAGAGTTACCCAGTCATCATGATGAGTGTTGGTAAAATTGCGGAGGTAGGAGGTCAAAATTTGATTTATCCGTTCCACTTGCCCGT
This sequence comes from Ranitomeya imitator, assembly GCF_032444005.1. Lineage (NCBI taxonomy): Eukaryota > Metazoa > Chordata > Amphibia > Anura > Dendrobatidae > Ranitomeya > Ranitomeya imitator. The sequence goes on from NC_091284.1 coordinate 94,002,429, forward strand.
TGGTCTGAGGATGATAGGCGGAGGAGAAATCCAGCGAAATGCCCAAGAGCTTACAAAGTGCTCTCCAGAACTTGAAGGTAAATTGGACCCCTCGATCTGACACAATTCGCTGAGGAAGTCCATGTAATCTGAAGATCTGATGGATGAAAATTCTTGCCAATTCTGGAGCCGAGGGTAATCCAGGCAATGGAACGAAATGGGCCATCTTGGAGAACCGATCCACCACCACCAGGATGGTTGTGCATCCAGAGGAACGAGGCAGATCTGTAACGAAATCCATAGCTATTTGTTGCCAAGGGGTAACGGATGCAGGAGACCAGAAGGTAACTCTCTAGGTACTTTGTTTTTAGCACAAGTCGTGCAGGAGGCCACAAAATCCGAAGTATCTTGTCGGAGAGACGGCCACCAATAGTACCGGGAGAGAAGAGCGAGAGTCTTCTTGGTGCCGACATGTCCAGCAACTTTGGAAGAATGTCCCCAATGCAATACCTCTGTTCTCTTGTCACACGGGACAAAAGTTCTGCCAGGGGGAACAGAGAGGAGGTTAGAGGGAGCCACCATGATGATTTTGGCAGGATCATTAATATGTGAAGGACCTTCTTCTGTCTCGGGAGATTGCAAGGATCGGGAAAGTGCATCCGCTTTAGAATTCTTATCTCCGGGTCGAAAATGAAGCTTAAAATCAAAACGAGAAAAGAACAAAGACCATCTGGCCTGTCTGGAATTAAGTCTTTGGGCGGATTGAATGTAAGCCAAGTTTTTGTGGTCTGTGAAAATTTTAAAGGGATGAGTGGCCCCTTCCAAGAGATAACGCCACTCCTGTAGAGCCATCTTTATAGCTAGTAATTCTCGATCTCCAATTGAATAATTGCATTCCGCGGGCGAAAATGACTTCGAGAAGAACCCACAAGGAACCAGACGACCGGAGAGAGATCTTTGGGAGAGAGTTGCCCCAGCACCCGAAGAGGAGGCATCCACTTCAAGGATGAAAGGCCTGCTGGCCACAGACCAATGAAGAACAGGAGCAGATGTGAAGGCCCTTTTTAGGGAGAGAAAGGCGTCTTCTGCCTCCGGAGGCCAAACATTGTGAACCGCTCCTTTCCGGGTAAGAGCGGCGAGAGGCTTGGTCACAGAAGAGAAATGCGGAATGAATTGTCTATAGTAGTTAGCGAAGCCCAAAAATCGTTGGATGGCCTTCACTCCAATAGGATGGGGCCACTTAAGTACAGCAGATAGTTTCTCAGGATCCATCTCCAACACCATGTCAGAAATAATATATCCCAAGAAAGGCAAAGAAGTCTGTTCAAACAAACACTTCTCGATCTTTGCGTAGAGGCAATTCTCCCGAAGACGCTGTAGAACCAGACGAACACTTCTTCTGTGAGAGGACAAGTCGGGTGAAAAAATAAGGATGTCGTCAAGATACACCACCACACAAGAATACAGTAGATCACGGAAGATCTCATTCACAAATTCCTGGAAGACCGCTGGAGCGTTACAGAGACCAAAGGGCATGACCAGGTATTCATAGTGGCCATCCCGGGTGTTAAAGGCAGTCTTCCACTCGTCTCCAGCGCGAATTCGGATCAAATTATAGGCTCCGCGTAAATCTAGTTTGGAGAAAATTCGGGCTCCTCTCAGTCGGTCGAAGAGTTCAGGAATCAGCGGTAGAGGATATCTATTCTTGACTGTGATGGCATTCAGACCTCGGTAGTCTATACATGGCCGAAGGGATCCATCTTTCTTCCGAACGAAGAAAAAACCGGCTCCAGCTGGAGAAGAGGACTTCCGGATGAAACCCTTCGCTAAATTCTCTCGGATGTATTCTGACATGGCTAAGGTCTCTGCCGGAGATAACGGATAGGTTCTTCCCTTGGGAAGGGTAGATCCAGGAATTAACTTGATAGGGCAGTCATAGGCTCGGTGTGGAGGAAGAGACTCCTCCTCCTTTTTATCAAAGACATCGGCAAACGAGAGATAGGCAGAGGGAAGACTAGGAAGATTGACGGGTGCTTGGGGAAGACCTGGACGGGAGACGGACAGCAGACAACGTTCATGACAACCATGACCCCAGCGGAGTATCTCTCCAGAGCGCCAATCAAGAAGTGGCTCGTGCGACCTGAGCCAGGGTAGACCCAAGAGCAGAGCGTGAGAAAGATTAGGCAGAACATAAAATGCTATCCTCTCCTGGTGTAGAGCTCCAATCTGCATGTCCAACTCGAGAGTGACCATCTTGATGGAAACAGGTAGGGGTCTGCCATCCACTGCAGAAATAAAACGCGGAGTCTCAAGAGTAACCACAGGTATCCGAAACTTGTTCACCTCCTCCTGCCGAATGAAATTACCAGCGGCACCCGTGTCCACATACGCCTCCACAGACCTACGCTCAAGACCTACAGAAATCAAAGCTGAAATAGTTAGGGGTAGAGAGGAATTTGAATCACCTAGGAAAGCCTCTCGTACCTGGCCTAGGTGGAGGAATTTCCCGGCCTCTCTGGACAGGAACGCAGGAAATGATTTACCCCTCCGCAATAAAGACACAAGCCCTGTGCCAACCTCTCCCTGCGACGCTGCTCCGACAACCTAACTCGATCCACCTGCATAGGTTCAGGAGCGGAAGAAGCAGAGGACTTGACCAAGGAGGAACCAATTAGTCCTAAAGGATCTCCTCTCCCTGACTAATTCTCGAGAGCGCTCCTGGAAACGTAAATCAATACGTGTGGCCAGGGATATAAGGTCCTCCAGGATAGTAGGGGTATCCCGACCTGCGAGCTCATCCTTAATCTTGGACGAGAGCCCTCTCCAAAAAGCCCCTACCAGTGCCTCGTTATTCCACCCAAGCTCAGAAGAAAGTGTCCGGAAGCGGATGGCGTATTGTCCAACAGTAAGGTTCCCCTGTTGAAGATTAAAGATGGATTCAGTGGTAGATGCCACCCGACCTGGCTCATCAAAGACCTTACGAAATGTGTCCAGAAAAATCTGTATACTGGCAACTACCGGGTCATCCCGCTCCCATAAGGGGTTAACCCAGGACAGAGCTTCTCCCTTGAGATGGGACACAATAAAGGCCACCTTAGCACAATCAGAGGGATATTGCTGGGGTAGGAGCTCGAAGTGTAGACGGCACTGGTTCAAAAAACCCCAACACAATTTGGGATCGCCGCTGTATCAAGGGCGCTTTCCCTAATTCTAAACAGCAAGAGCACAAGAAGAGGATTCAGAGATCCTCCAAAAAATAGAAAAAACAGCAAAATGAGGCAGAGCTTCTTACCTGCCTAGGCCTCTAAACAAATGCACTATCAGGATGCAGTGGACCCATGTGGTTAAGATGGAGACTACACAGGTGCAGCATAACCGATGAGGCAGCCACTCTCAACCTACCAAACTAATGGAGGGGGTGGCTGCTTGGCACAATGCTGCACATAAAAGACTTGTATGTGGTGCATTTGTTTAGAGGCCTAGGCAGGTAAGAAGCTCTGCCTCGTTTTGCTGTTTTTTCTATCGAGGGGGCTTTCCCAAACGAGGAGGAGGAAGGGGTACAGGATCTCGATGAGAGGCAGAAGCAGCGGCGGCAGACTGAAGAGAGTGAAGGCGGTCGTCGACCGATGCCATGTAAGAATATGGGACTGGGTATCTCGCTGCTGTGCGAGCTCCTGCTGGAGTCCCACCAGCAGAGGGGCGTTACCAGGATCCGAAGTCTGTAGGGCGGTTAAACGAGAGTCCATAGACTTCATAACAGACATAATACGGGTCTGATTCTCCCGTAAGAACAACAACTCCTTCTGGGTTGCTGCGGAGGCACCAGCGGGGTCCATGGCCAGATTGTACTGTGACAATCTGACTGCACTCTGATGTAATCTGAGCGCAGTCCTATAGTGACCGTGAGGACGGAAGACTGAGACAATCTGACTGCACTCTGATGAAATCTGAGTGCAGTCCTATAGTGACCGTGAGAACGGAAGACTGTGACAATCTGACTGCACTCTGATGAAATCTGAGCTCAGTCCTATAGTGACCGTGAGGACGGAAGAGTGGACCCTCTGGGTCACGGTACTGATACACCCAGGGGCGAGCGAACCCGAGATGACAACCCCTATACAGGGATAGTTGGGAAGCAGGCCCGAGGGGAACAATACCGCAACAGCTGGCACCAAGAGGGACGGCTCTGGAAAGGACAGAAGGGGAAGGACGGAAGTGGAGGATAAATCCTGGGAATGAAAGTAAAAGGGAGAGGGGAGGAAGGGACGAACCAAGGGAGACAGGCTGGGAAAACGGAGGGAAGACAGGAGGAGAATGAGCCTGAGAAAACGGACCAGACCGGAGCAGAAAAGGATCTGAACCAGACAGGGCCAAACAAAGGTACAAACTGCACACAACAATCAGGCACCTCCATTATGGAGGCGAGGCCTGATATAGCCCAAAGAAGTACCTGATTGGAGAAGACAGGAGCAGGGAGGATCCGAAATGGTTAACTGGAGGAAGAAGTGCACGCCCGCGTCCTAAGGCGCATGTGTGGAGCAGGTACAGGACGGGAGGGAAGAGGAGCGCGCACCCCACGCCGAAATCCCCGAGCAGCAGGAAGAAAACGCGGGGAACCGGCGCGACACTGAGAGCGGCGAGGAGAAATGGAGAGAGCGGGACTGATAGGAGAAGCGGCCGCAGCGTCAGAGGAGGCCGGTATGACAGTAGCAGACAACTTCTTTAAAGGTACTGCCTTAAACTAAGATATTGGTGACCAGGATCGGATAGGTCATCAATATCAGATTAGTGGAAGTCCAACACCTGGTACCGCCACTGATCAGTGGATACCTGGTGCCATAGATGCCAAAAGTTCACAGTGTATGAAGTCGAAATATCTCATTCACTTCAATGTCATCTGAGTTGAAGGACCAAAGAACGACCATTACACTGTTTATGGAGCTGTGAAGGTCTTGCTCCTTATACTATGGATTTCTTCTGGTTGTGGCACCAAGTATCAGCTGAGCAGTGGGACAGCTGGGTGTGGGACTCCCAATTGTGTAGTCATACAGGTCATCAATTCATCAATATCTAAATCCCAGACTACCTAAGTGATATTTTTCTACTTCTTCATTTAGAAAACCAATACAGGGTATGATGTAGTATCTTAAACAAATGTTGGACTTTTACATTTAGATTTCAAGAAATAATTGTTTCCCCAATACGACATATTTCAAGACAAAGTAGACCATTTTCTAGTTCGTCAAGCTTTTGTAAATTTACAGGGGTGAATGGCATGGAAATTATTCTACATGACAGAAATCTTAGCATTTCTCAGTGACTTAAAAGCCTCACCCAAAGCCATTAAATGGAGAAGCAACAGGTTTGTCCTTACTCAACAATGCTGAAGCTTTTTCTTGAGTGCTGTTTTATATTTACTCAGGGCCCATAAAACAGTGTAGACCTTGACCTGTAACTTCTCAGTCATTGACCCAGACTTCAATAAAGAACTTAAAGAGAACAAGAACAGGACCAAGAACAGACACATTCTCACTTCTCAGCCAAACGGAGGTTCTCCAGGATCATCACCCACAACGTAAGAGATTTTTGGAGCTTAGACAAAAAATCAGGTAGAAGTTGGCATCCAATTTTTAGGAAAGATAGTTTAAGGGTTTATATTTACTTGGGATTTGTGGATTCTAGTTGGAGATGTATTTAGTAAAATGAAGACCGCTCTGACCCTGTGGAGTAGTTTATGTAGGTTGTTCTGGTTAGGCTGACCTTACAATAGATGTCTAGCGTCAAGTCAAGTCTGAAGGACACTCTTGACCATCTCAAATGAGTAGTCTATAGATGTAAAATTTGGCAAAGATTTGACCAGCCTTTTTCCATCTGAAATCTTGTTAAATGGGAAACAAACAGAGAAAAATTGTATAGTTTTTGCTCTGATAAAAGGAGCAGTTTTTCTATTATAGCATGATAAACCCCAAAATGATCATTCATAATTACCGTATATTCTGAAACTACAACTAGAGTATAGAATTGTATAGATCAAAAGAAAGACTATATGGTCGATTTTCAAGATCTCTAGTAATTATTACTCTCAGGTTTTATTAAAAAAAAAATACTAACAACATTTTTCTACTCAGTTATATTTTTTTAAGATCATTAATTTATATTCTTCCTGTAGCTTGTTTCCCATTAAAACTTTTTACCTTTTGGTCAGACTTTTTTTTAAGCTTGTAAAAGATCTAAAAATTCTGACAGCAATGTTCATTTTGACATTTACACAACCAGGACAATGAACCTAGATGAAGACAAATGGCTAATTATTAGTTTTTAAAAGTTCTTGTTTTACATGTCAATGATTCTTTTTGCTTAGAGTTTTAGCCCATCTTTTTAAAGGGAATATATCAGCAGGTTGTTGCTATGTAATCTGATAGCAGCATGATGTAGGAATTGAGATCGTGATTCCAGTGATGAGTCACTTGGTGGTCTGTGTGCTTTCATTTTGATACAATCACTATTTTCTATGCTGTTGACTAGGAGGCACAAGGCAGCTAGTCCTGTAATGATTATATCAGTGTTCCCCAAGTCCGGTCCTCAAGAGCCACTAACAGGTCATGTTTTCAGGATTTCCTTAGTATTGCACAGGTGATAATTGCATCACCTGCACAGGCAATAATTCCATCACCTGTGCAATACTAAGGAAATCCTGAAAACATGACCTGTTGGTGGCTCTTGAGGACCGGACTTGGGGAGCACTGGATTATATCATGCTGATAAAACATTGTTTTTTTTTATTAAAACAATATCACACAGCTCAGTAAGTGACACATCATTGGAATTAGACTCTATGCCTCTGTATCATGCTGCTCTCAGGTTACATGACAAAAAAACAGCTGACAGATTCCCTTTAAAAGTTTGTATGCTGTGGAGATAGTTTTCTATTGTTTTAAACCTGTTCATAGAAACCTACAATATTCCTGGAAGCTTCAGTAGCAGTCACAATCACCCTTCTCTCCATATCTTATCAGATTATGAGGATTGAGATATTCGGATAGCGATGCTTTTGACTTTTTTTTTTTACATAACAGTAGCAAGAATAATGTAGATTCCATATAGATTACTTGATATATGATGAAAATTGCTTACATGTACTAATTTACATACCGTACATATCCACTTATACCAGTCCCCCACGCTGCTCACAATCTTTTCTCTCCTGCAGACATATACACACACAATTTCATTCAAATGCTATAAAGAATTGCTGACTTTTCTTTTTGTCGCTCCTAGCTCTGAGCAAGAATGAAGAAACCCCTAATCATATTAGCTGTACTTTTGTCTCTCTTACATAAAATTACAGGTGAGTAACAGCCCAAAAGTTATGCAATATAATGAACATATAAATGTATAGTATATAATGTCCTAGGCAAAACCATATAATAATATTTGTGTACATCACCATGGACGTTAATGGCGTTATGAAATAAATAATACACGCAAAGCTGGCACCAGAACTTGGCAAGATCAGGTCTTCTGGAAGGGTGGGCCGTTTGCTGCTCTCTCCTCGCTTTCCTATGTAGCGTCTCTACAAAATATACTGCTGTTTTCCTATATTTTGTGTAGCTTCTCTTATACAGAACACGGTCTCAAATTTACAGCACCCAAATTTCCTTTAGTGAAATAATTAAATTGCAAAGTTTGGGGCATACAACTATGTCCATTTTTTTTTTCAGATTTCATTCTGAGTTTTTTTTTTTTAGGTAGGAATGAAAAAATATATATATTTATGTAATAAAAAAAATTATAAAAAAAATCTGAAAAAAATGTGACAGCGGTAACTCGCATGCCCCTCCAGCGCCCCTCTACTCACCTCTTGGTTTTTCCTCGTGTAAGGCCATTCCATTAATCTGCTCTCCAGTCAAATGTTGCACTGTCAGGGATTGCCCTGGCGCATTGCCTGGCGACTACCTAAAACCAAGCCTAACCTCACCACCAGAGGCTCTATTGAAGACACGGTAGTCGCTAAGGCTTCTTTCACACTAGCGTCGGAATCTCCCCGTCGCAATGCGTCGGGGAGAGATTCCGACGCTAGCGTTTGCTGCATTGCACAATGGGTGCAGCGGATGCATTTTTCCGGCGCATCCGCTGCCCCATTGTAAGGTGCGGGGAGGTGGGGGCGGAGTTCCGGCCGCGCATGCGCGGTGGGAAAAAGCGGTCCGTCAGGAGAAAAAAACGTTACATGTAGCGTTTTTTTCTCCCGACGGTCCGCAAAAGCACGACGCATCCGTCGCTCGACGGATGCGACGTGTGGCAATCCGTCGCAAATGCGTCGTCAATGCAAGTCTATGGGGAAAAACGCATCCTGCAAGCACTTTTGCAGGATGCGTTTTTTCTGCAAAACGACGCATTGTGACGGATTGCAGAAAACGCTAGTGTGAAAGTAGCCTAAGTTACCTGACTCCATGGTAAGCCTGGCCCGTGGCGTAGTGGGTCCACACTCACCGGTGTTATGGTGACAAATACCACCTTGGTAACATTATCTTTAAGGGATGAAAGTTCTTTAGACAAATGGAAACTGACATAAACCTGAAGCCGGCCCCCAATATAAGTCAGGTGTGACTGGGATCTATCATAATAAAAATTTGGGGTTTACATTAAATATTATGTTGCCCATTAAAGTGTTATTATAGTCTCTTTAAGAGACCAGCTAGGGCTGCACATAAGCCCCATAAGAAATTATGAGAAGAAGTCACTGTTAATATTGTTGGCTTGGCTCCTAAGCTAATGTGGCCATTGTTTTTGGCTGAAGACTGTGTATCGTTAATATATCAAAAATAAGCAGTGAAGAGATGGCACTTTGCGATCTGGTAAAAAATATTATTTATTTCATAAAGATTAAAAGCATGGATGCGGGGGAGCCGGTTATGTAGTGGATGACGACTGCCGTTTTGCGTACTTCTTGCGCTTCAACGGTTCCAGGTGTAATAATAATAAGTAATAATGGCTTTTAATGTTCTCAGTTAGTACACAATCTACGGTATTTGTCTGTGGATTGGTGAAGTCCAAATTCTTTAGGGATGATTTTGTACAATTTCTAGCCAGATGAGCATCAGCCTCTCTTCTTCTGAGGTCCTCAGAAATCTCCTTTGTTCGTGGCATTATACACTTCCATGATCAGACTTTGTTCTTTCAATAAAACAGGTCCCTCACTCACACTTGATTGTCATCCCGTTGTATGAAAACACCAAACTTTAATTTCAAATGAAAATTATTTGCTATTTCTAAAGGTTCACATACTTTTACCACTCACAGAAATGTGATCTTTGGAACATTTAAAAAAAATGGCAAAGTCCAATATTTTTTACTCATTAATTTGATTTTATTATCTTTATCTGCTTTTAGGATTTGCATGAAAATCTTATGTACTTTTAGGTCAAATTTATGCAGAAATATGGAAAATTCTCAAACTTTCAAGCATTGCTCTTTTCCGGTGCATGTTAGACAGTGGGTGGCATGTAGTGACTAATGTCTGGTGCCCAAAGTGGTTTTCTGTAAAGTGCCTATTTATCGGTGGTCAGTAATGTGTCCAGCACCTGATGAGTGAGCAGTGGTAATCTTAGTTTCTCATTTCCAAATGAGGTTATTAAACAGGTCAGAGAGCGCAGTTTTCACAAAGATATCTCAGATTGGACCAGAAACAGAGATGATAACAAAAAAATTAAAAATGTAATGTCTTTCTGTATGCACCTTTTCTGTAGTTAAAAATCTCGTCTATCTGATCCATGTTTCCCCAGACATTCACCCTCTATAGATGTTCCATTATAGCGAAGAGCTACCAAAAAATCTCTGCTGTCTATGGCCATGTTCACATGTCAAGTATTTGATCAGTATTTTACCTCAGTATTTATAAATCAAAATCAGGAAAGGAAGAAGAAGTATAATACAAACACGTCACCTCTTCTGTATTTATCACCCACTCCTGGTTTTGGCTTACAGATACTGAGGTAAAATACTGACCAAATAATGAATGTGTGAACGTGGCTATGGGTTACATTAGTGACTGGAGCACTGCTGAGCTGTTTTAGTGGCGACACCCTAGTTAATGTGCAATCTGAAAATTTTATGATAAATGTTCTGTTACCGTGGAGACATTACTTTCACCATTAGAAATATGTAGAATTCATGCCTTATAATGACTGTCATGCTAAAAATAATCTAGGGAGTTTTCACTGTTGTGTAAATGTAAAAATTCTTTAATACTATAGTCTTCAACCGCTAAACACTCCTCTTCCTCTGTAATGTCGCTATATTCCGACCATATCTGGACCTACTCTTATTCGTAGTAGGAATGAAGAAAGAAATCTGAACAGGGATATAGTTTGTGTTTTAGACTGCAGCTCCGTAAAGATATGGCAAGTGATGGAAATAAAAGAGGACAGTCCCATATCAAGGATTAGGGCTCTTTTCCATTTGCGAGAAACACGTCCGTGTCTCGCATGTGAAACCCAAGCTGTGGCGCCGGCACTCGAGAGCGGAGCGTGCGGCCGCATAGCAACACATGGAGCCGCACGCTCCGCTCCCAAGTGCCTGCACCACAGCTAGGTTTTCACATGCGAGACACAGACGTGTTTCTCGCAAATGGAAAAGAGCCCTTAGAATGGTCCTCCATTCTGACGGCTGCTTCCACCCTGCAGAACAAATTCCATTTATTTCCATCTTGATTCCTATTTCTGTGATCCATGGGGTCATTTCTCATTTGCTAACCATTCAATTGTACAGATTCCCGACACTCCGTATTAAAGGTTGTTTTGGCCAAACAGGGCCCGAGGGCTTTGGTCTATCTTTATGGTGTGTACATGATGTTGCTACTTAGTCAAAGTAAAACTGTGGCATAATCAGAATGTTCGTTAAGGTGGCCTTAAAGTTTGACCACGGTGAAGTTTTTTTTTTTTTAATTGTTAAGAGTTTGTCTTTAACGTTTTCCCTATGGGGAACATTGACGTCCCATAGCAGGTGCAGCTATCTTGCAATTTTAGAATGACTTATCAGCTTCATTCATATAAATACATTTTGGGCAGTCGGTCTCTGCCACTCAGTAAGGGATAATCCAGATATCCATGAAAATTGGTTTGAGGGTGAACCGCTAAAGCCCGAACTGACAGCGGCTCCCGCGACCAGAGCATGATAGCTTCATATATTTCTATGAGGCTGTTACGCTGAGGTTAGGAGACCCGCGTCCAGTCCGTGCATTGTGTTCCGGTCTTTGACTGATCTGCAGTGATATTTGAGCCCTAATGGTGGATTCATACATGGTGTACTTTTACGCTATAGATTTATTCACAGTGAATTTTTACAAAATTCTTATGTGTTGTGCGAGGATTTTGCAGATCTGCACTGGCTCATTAGGAAAATATGAAGCATAAACTCACTAGATTGTTTGGTAGCTTCAGATTCTAGTTTTATTAATGATATTATTTTGGTTCCCTGCAGCCTTGAACCTCTTGCTGAACAATGCCACCTATGACAATCGACACAATGCCAATCTCAGTGAGCCAGCAATTCTCCGCTGTGAAGTTGTTAACAACATTGACGATGAGAGCTTGATCTGGTACCGAGGGACCGGACAAGTGGATATTAAGTCTGAGAACAGTGTGAACGTCAGTAGTATATGCATCCCGGAGCTGACCATCGAAGACAATGGAGTGAGCTTCACCTGCCTATTGAAGCAGAACACCTCCATTAAGCTGTCCCTACAGATGAATGTCCTGTGTGAGTCCCACAATTATTCTGATCTAGCAGAATCTTCTGCTGCATTTTATTATTTTACGTTGTGATACCTAATAGGAAAAAATGTGTGAATGCAATGAATATTGGAAACACAGATATATGGATGTTCTTTTGGATTTTGCTCCTCCTGGACTGATCATTAATTCTTAATATTTTTCAGGGAACAGATTTTCCCATTAGTTAGATAGGAAATAGCAGTTGGTGCTCATAAAGTTCTATGTAGAACTGTATCTGTTACTTTAGTAGAACTTACAATGGAACATCTGTGTTTCTGCTTCTAGCTCCTCCTCCTCCATAGAATTTTAAAACCACCAATTGCGATCCCTCATCGCAGTAATGGGAAATCTGTCATCAGTGAATACAGATTTCTATGGTTTGAAGGATGAGTCCAGGAGGAGAAAAAAAAAGCAGATTTCTCTTATAAGATACAGCAGGTATAAAAAAATAAAAAGTATTGAACACATCACCAATTTTCTATGTAAATATATTTCTAAAGGTTCTGTTGACATGAAATTCTCACCATATGTCCGTAACAACACCTCCAATCCACACATGCAAATAAATCAAACCATAGATGTACATAAATTAAGTTGTGTGTAATAATGAGAAATGACAAAGGTAAAAAGTAGTAAACACGTGACGAAAGAGGTGCAAAAAGCCATGGAAAGTCATGACACCAGCTCAAACTCTATCAATAATTAGAAAGCAATCATGCCATGTAGTGAAAAGTAATATCAGCTGGTTGAACTGATAGCCTCTAAAAAGGTGTCTCATTACCAAGGTGCCACACAATGATGGGTAAAACCAGTGAGCTGTCTCAAGACCTTTGTAACCTTATTGTTGCAAAACATACTGATGGCATTGGTTGTAGAAGAATTTCTAAACTACTGAAGACTGCACATAGCAGATATAGTCACCTCTCACAGTTGAGACTGTAATCACCCCCTGCTCTGCCCCTTTCTCTGAAAGCTCCTGGAGGGAATAAGTTCATTTTCTCACAGTAACTGCACTGTCAGTAAGGTGGCCAGGTGGAATGCTATTTACCTGCAGATTAACCCTATATCCACATGTTTTGCAAGAATCCCTTTGAGACTGATAAGGGACAATATAAGCTTGGTTTACCTATACAGGCTTATTATGAGATGAGGCACTTAATAGAAGAGGCTCTCAAACTTGGCATTAACTAAAGCAAAGAGCCACTAAGGTAGAAAATCTCTCACATGTAAGGAAATTCAATGCTGACAATTATACACTGCTCAAAAAAAATAATGGGAAAAAATAATGGGAACACTTAAACAACAGAATCTAACTCCAAGTAAATCAAACTTCTGTGAAACCAAAGTGTCCACTTAGGAAGCAACACTGATTGACAACCAATTTCACATGCTGTTGTGCAAATGGAATAGGCAACAGATGGAAATTATTGGCAATTATCAAGACACACTCAATAAAGGAGTGGTTCAGCAGGTGGGGACCACAGACTACATCTCAGTACCAATGCATTCTGGCTGATGTTTTGGTCACTTTTGAATGTTGGTTGTGCTTTCACACTCGTGGTAGCATGAGACAGACTCTACAAACCACACAAGTGGCTCAGGTAGTGCAGCTCATCCAGGATGGCACATCAATGTCAGCTGTGGCAAGAAGGTTTGCTGTGTCTGTCAGTGTAATGTCCAGAGGCTGGAGGTGCTACCAGGAGACAGGCTAGTACACCAGGAGATGTGGAGGGGGCTGTAGGAGGGCAACAACCCAGCAACAGGACTGCTACCTCAGCCTTTGTGCAAGGAGGAACAGGAGGAGCACTGCCAAAGCCCTGCAAAATGATCTCCAGCAGGCCACAAATGTGCAGTTGTCTGCACAAACGGTTAGGCTAGGTTCAGATTGCGTTAGTGCAATCCGTTTAGCGCCTAGCGCTAGCGGATTGCACTAACGCAATGTTTTGTAAAGGGGTCGCGTTAAACGTCCCCGCTCTCTGATCTCTGATCTGCGAGAGCGGGGAACGGACCTCGGGCGCGCCTCGAACGCTGCAAGCAGCGTCCGCGGCGCGCCACAAAACACCGGCACATCGCTAGCGCGTGCTGAAAATGGCACGCGCTACTGATGCGCGTCCCCATTGCTGTGAATTGGCGCGCTAACGGACGCGTTGTACGGCGTTAATTTCGCCGTGCAACGCTGTCCGTTAGCGCGGTCCCATTAACGCAATGGGAACCTAGCCTTAGAAACCGACTCCATGAAGATGGTCTGAGTGCCCGACGTCCACAGATGGGGGTTTTTCTCACAGCCCAACACCGTGCAGCACGCTTAGCATTTGCCACAGAACACCAGGATTGGCAAATTCGCCACTGGCACCCTGTGCTCTTCACAGATGAAAGCAGGTTCACACTGAGCACATGTGACAGACGTGACAGAGTCTGGAGACGCCGTGGAGAGCGATCTGCTGCCTGCAACATCCTTCAGCATGACCGGTTTAGCAGTGGGTCAGTAATGGTGTGGGGTGACATTTCTTTGGAGGGCCACACAGCCCTCCATGTGCTCGCCAGAGGTAGCCTGACTGCCACTAGGTACCGAGATGAGATCCTCAGACCCCTTGTGAGACCATATGCTGGTGCGGTTGGCCCTGAGTTCCTCCTAATGCAGGACAATGCCAGACGTCTGTTATGATCAGGTGGCCTTGGAGCAGAATGAAATGACCTTCGTTGGAGCAGTGGTAACTTTACTGACCGCAAACCCTGATCCTATCAACGCAACTAGAAGTAGCCGTGGGGTGTGCCTAACCAGACCTAGACACCTCGACACAGCCTAAGGACTAAATATCCCTAAAGATGGAAATAGGGAAAACTCTCTTGCCTCAGAGTAGACCCCCAAAGGATAGGTAGCCCCCCACAAATAATGACTGTGAGTAGGAGAGGAAAAGACACACAGACAGAAAACAGGGATAAGCAAAGGAGGCACTTCTACCTAGATATGAAAGGATAGTACAGGATACTATGCGGTCAGCATAAAACACTACAAAATATCCACAGCAGAAAAATACAAAAACTCCACCACCTAACTAAAGGTGTGGAGAGTATATCTGCGACTCCAGCGAGTCCAACTAGACTGAGAAAAACATCAGGCACAGTTTAGCAGGAACAAAATAGAAACAAGATAAGCACAGAAAATAAACACACAGCAGTGTGTCTAAAAAATGAAGAAAACACTTATCTTAGCTGAATTGGCAGCAAGCAGGAGGGGCCAGGCAGAGGACCAACACTTCCAAAGAAACATTGACTACTGGCAAGGACTAGTGAGTCCTGCACAGCTAAATACCCCAGTCCGAATTGCAATTAGCAGAAACACCTGTCCAAGACTGCTGCTCAGGAATAACTGCATTACCATCAACAACCACTGGAGGGAGCCCAAGAGCAGAATTCACAACAGTATCCCCCCCTTGAGGAGGGGTCACCGAACCGTCACCAGAGCCCCCAGGCCGGTCAGGACGAGCAAGATGAAAGGCACGAACCAAATCAGCGGCATGGACATCAGAGGCCGAAACCCAAGAATTATCCTCCTGGCCATAACCCTTCCATTTGACAAGGTACTGAAGCTTCCGCCTCGAAAAAGGAGAATCCAAAATCTTCTCAACCACATATTCCAACTCCCCATCGACCAACACAGGGGCCGGAGGATCAACAGAGGGAACAACGGGCTCCACATATTTCCGCAACAAAGATCTATGGAAGACATTATGGATAGCAAAAGAGGCCGGAAGCGCCAGACGAAAAGACATCGGATTAATAATCTCAGAAATCCTTTAAGGACCAATAAACCGAGGCTTAAACTTAGGAGAAGAAACCTTCATAGGAACATGACGGGAAGATAACCAAACCAGATCCCCAACCCGAAGCCGGGAACCAACACAGCGACGTCGGTTAGCAAAACGTTGAGCCTCCTCTTGAGACAACACCAAATTGTCCACCACCTGAGCCCAAATCTGCTGCAACCTGACAACCACAGAATCCACACCAGGAAAGTCAGAAGACTCAACCTGCCCAGAAGAAAAACGAGGATGAAAACCAAAATTACAAAAAAAAGGCGAAACCAAAGTAGCCGAACTAGCCCGATTATTAAGGGCAAACTCGGCTAATGGCAAAAAAGCCACCCAATCATCCTGATCAGCAAAAGCATCTCAAATAAGTCTCCAAAGTCTGATTAGTACGCTCGGTCTGGCCATTTGTCTGAGGATGAAATGCAGAAGAAAAAGACAAATCAATGCCCAGCCTAGCACAAAAGGCCGGCCAAAACCTAGAAACAAACTGGGAACCTCTGTCGGACACAATATTCTCAGGAATACCATGCAAACGGACCACATGCTGAAAAAACAACGGAACCAAATCAGAAGAAGAAGGCAATTTAGGCAAAGGCACCAAATGAACCATCTTAGAGAATCGGTCACAAACAACCCAGATAACCGGCATCCTCTGGGAAACAGGAAGATCGGAAATAAAATCCATAGAAATATGCGTCCAGGGCCTCTCAGGGACCGGCAATGGCAAAAGCAACCCACTAGCACGGGAGCAACAAGGCTTGGCCCGCGCACAAGTCCCACAGGACTGCACAAAAGACCGCACATCACGCGATAAAGAAGGCAACCAAAAACGACCTACCAACCAAGTCTCTGGTACCAAAAATGCCAGGATGACCAGCCAACACAGAACAGTGAACCTCAGAAATCACTCTACCAGTCCATCTGTCAGGAACAAACAGCTTCCCCACAGGACAACGATCAGGTTTGTCAGCCTGAAATTTCTGAAGAACCCGTCGTAAATCAGGAGAAACGGCAGAAAGGACCACCCCTTCCTTCAAAATACCGACTGGTTCCAAGACCTCAGGAGAATCAGGCAAAAAACTCCTAGAGAGGGCATCAGCCTTAATATTCTTAGAACCCGGAAGGTACGAGACCACAAAATCAAAACGAGAAAAAAACAAGGACCATCGAGCCTGTCTAGGATTCAACCGTTTGGCAGACTCGAGGTAAATCAGATTCTTATGATCGGTCAAGACCACAATACGGTGCTTAGCTCCCTCAAGCCAATGTCGCCACTCCTCAAACGCCCACTTCATAGCCAACAACTCCCGATTGCCGACATCATAATTGCATTCAGCAGGCGAAAACTTACGGGAAAAGAAGGCACACGGTTTCATTAAGGAACCAACATGATCCCTCTGAGACAAAACAGCCCCTGCCCCAATCTCAGAAGCGTCAACCTCAACCTGAAACGGAAGAGAAACATCCGGTTGATGCAACACAGGAGCAGAAGTAAAACGATGCTTAAGTTCCTGAAAGGCAGAGACAGCCGCAGGGGACCAATTCACCACATCAGCACCCTTCTTCGTCAAATCAGTCAAGGGTTTAACCACGCTGGAAAAATTAGCAATGAAACGGCGATAAAAATTAGCAAAACCCAAAAATTTCTGAAGGCTCTTCACGGATGTGGGCTGAATCCAATCATGAATGGCCTGAACCTTAACCGGATCCATCTTTATAGACGAGGGAGAAAAAATAAAGCCCAAAAAGGAAACCTTCTGCACCCCAAAACCCTTTCACAAACAAGGCATTGCCACGAAGGATCTGAAATACCATCCTGACCTGCTGCACATGAGACTCCCAATCATCGGAAAAAATCAAAATATCGTCCAAATATACAATCAGGAATTTATCAAGATAATCCCAGAAGATATCATGCATGAAGGACTGAAAAACAGATGGAGCATTAGAGAGTCCGAATGGCATCACAAGGTATTCAAAATGGCCCTCGGGCGTGTTAAACGCAGTTTTCCATTAATCACCCTGCTTAATACGAACAAGATTATAAGCCCCCCGAAGGTCAATCTTAGTAAACCAACTAGCTCCCTTAATCCTAGCAAACAAATCGGAAAGCAAAGGTAAAGGATATTGAAACTTGACCGTGATCTTATTCAAGAGGCGATAATCAATACAGGGTCTTAAGGAACCATCTTTTTTAGCAACAAAAAAGAACCCCGCTCCCAACGGTGAAAAAGATGGCCGAATATGCCCTTTCTCCAAAGACTCCTTAATATAGCTCCGCATGGCGGTATGTTCAGGTATAGACAGGTTGAAAAGTCGGCCCTTAGGAAACTTACAGCCTGGAATCAAGTCAATAACACAATCGCAGTCCCTGTGTGGTGGAAGGAAACTGGACTTGGGCTCATCGAATACATCCTGAAAATCAGACAAAAACTCCGGAATTTCAGAAGAGGGAGAAGGGGCGATAGACATCAGAGGAACATCATTATGAACCCCCTGACAACCCCAACTAGTCACAGACATGGACTTCCTATCCAAAACAGGATTATGTACCTGCAACCACGGAAAACCCAGCACGATAGCATCATGCAAGTTATGCAACACCAGAAATTGACAACCTTCCTGATGGGCTGGCGCCATGCGCATGATCACCCATGTCCAAAACTGGAGCTTATTTTTAGCCAAGTGTGTAGCATCAATGCCACTTAAAGGAATAGGGCTCTGCAAAGGCTGCAAGGGAAAACCACAACGCCTGGCAAACTCAAAGTCCATTAAGTTCAAGGCGGCGCCTGAATCCACAAACGCCATGACAGAAAATGATGACAATGAACAGATCAAGGACACAGATAACAGAAATTTAGGTTGTACAGTACTGATGGTAAATGAACTGGCGATCCTCTTGGTCCGCTTAGGGCAGACAGAAATGACATGGGAAGCGTCGCCACAATAATAACACAACCTATTCTGACGTCTGAAACCTTGTCGTTCCGTTCTAGACAGAATCCTATCACATTGCATTGGCTCAGGAATTTGCTCTGAGGATAACGCCATAGCACGCACAGTTCTGCGCTCACGCAAGC
Organism: Ranitomeya imitator; assembly: GCF_032444005.1. Lineage (NCBI taxonomy): Eukaryota > Metazoa > Chordata > Amphibia > Anura > Dendrobatidae > Ranitomeya > Ranitomeya imitator. Next base: position 94,021,071 of record NC_091284.1, read on the forward strand.
GCCGATCAATGTGAATGGCCAGAGACATAGAATCACTCAGATTGGAGGGTGTGGGAAACCCCACCATAACATCTTTAACGGATTCAGAAAGACCCTTTCTGAAAATTGCCGCCAAAGCATCATTATTCCATGTAGTCAATACAGACAATTTTCTGAATTTCTGACAATACAATTCTGCCGCCTCTTGACCCTGAGACAGGGCCAACAAGGTCTTCTCAGCTTGATCCACCGAATTAGGTTCATCATACAGTAATCCTAACGCCTGAAAGAAGGAGTCTACATTAAGCAAAGCAGGATCCCCAGATTCCAGGGAAAATGCCCAATCCTGTGGATCACCACGCAGCAGGGAAATGATGATTTTAACTTGTTGAATGGAATCACCGGAGGATCGAGGTTTCAATGCAAAAAATAGTTTAGAGTTGTTTTTAAAAATCAAAAATTTGGACCTGTCACCAAAAAACAAATCAGGAGTAGGTACCTTCGGTTCTAAAGCATGAGTCTGAACAATGTAATCAGAAATACCCTGTACTCTAGCAGCAAGCTGGTCTACACGAGAAGCTAATTCCTGAACACTCATGCTAGCACAAGGCTCTTCAGCCACCCAGAGATAAAGAGGGAGGATAAGACAAAACAGACTGGAGAAAAAAAAATGGCTCAAGATCTTTCCTCCCTTCTTCTGAGATGCAATTAATTGTTGGCCAGTAGTACTGTTATGATCAGGTGGCCTTGGAGCAGCATGAAATGACCTTTGCTGGAGCAGTGGTAACTTTACTGACCGCAAACCCTGATTCTATCACCGCAACTAGAAGTAGCCGTGGGGTGTGCCTAACCAGACCTAGACACCTCGACACAGCCTAAGGACTAAATATCCCTAAAGATGGAAATAGGGAAAACTCTCTTGCCTCAGAGTAGACCCCCAAAGGATAGGTAGCCCCCCACAAATAATGACTGTGAGTAGGAGAGGAAAAGACACACAGACAGAAAACAGGGATAAGCAAAGGAGGCACTTCTACCTAGATATGAAAGGATAGTACAGGATACTATGCGGTCAGCATAAAACACTACAAAATATCCACAGCAGAAAAATACAAAAACTCCACCACCTAACTAAAGGTGTGGAGAGTATATCTGCGACTCCAGCGAGTCCAACTAGACTGAGAAAAACATCAGGCACAGTTTAGCAGGAACAAAATAGAAACAAGATAAGCACAGAAAATAAACACACAGCAGTGTGTCCGAAAAAATGAAGAAAACACTTATCTTAGCTGAATTGGCAGCAAGCAGGAGGGGCCAGGCAGAGGACCAACACTTCCAAAGGAACATTGACTACTGGCAAGGACTAGTGAGTCCTGCACAGCTAAATGCCCCAGTCCGAATTGCAATTAGCAGAAACACCTGTCCAAGAGTGCTGCTCAGGAATAACTGCATTACCATCAACAACCACCGGAGGGAGCCCAAGAGCAGAATTCACAAGAACGTCATGTGGCTGGAGTGTGTCAGCAGTTCCTGTAAGATGAAGGCATTGAAGCAATGGACTGGCTCGCCCATTCCCCAGACCTGAATCAGATTGAACACATCTGGGACATCATGTCTCGCACCATTCACCAACGTCACGTTGCACGACCGACTGTCCAGGAGTTGGCGGATGCTTTAGTCCAGGTCTGGGCGGAGATCCCTCAGGAGACCATCCGCCGCCTCATCAGGAGCATGCCCAGGTATTGTAGGAAGGTCATACAGGCACGTGGAGGCCACACACTACTGAGCATCATTTCCTTGTCTTGAGGCATTTCCACCGAAGTTGGATCAGCCTGTAGCTTCATTTTCCACTTTGATTTTGAGCATCATTCCAACTCCAGACCTCCGTGGGTTATTAGTTGTGATTATTTTTAGGTTTTATTGTTCTCAACACATTCCACTGTGTAATGAATAAAGATTTACAACTGGAATATTTCATTCAGTGATATCTAGGATGTGGGATTTTACTGTTCCCTTTATTTTTTGAGCGGTGTACATAACATTGCTTCTTCCTTGACAAGCGCCCCAACATCAAGGTCTTGCTGGGCCGGAGTGAGAAATGTTCACATCCACTGATCTGCAAATACAGAATTTAGTGCCCAATCAGATCAATATCAATCTAAATTGTTAGACCTTAATCATGAAGATTATAATGGAGATTACGTGATGATTTTTTTGTATATTGATTGCCCATATTGTCTAACTTGGATTGCTCTGTGGTAAGCATTGTTGCCTTGAAACACTATGGTCCTGGGTTTGAGTTTGACCAAATTTTGAATTCCTCTTAAATACCAAAAATATAATGAGGAGATAGTTGGCTAACTATAAAAATGACCATAGTGTGTCTAAATATGTAAGGTATTGTGACACACTCTTATGGATGGAGACGATCTTGATATAACACTTCAGAATAAAGTTGGCATTCTGTAAGCAATGGGTAATAATAGTGATATAATCATCACTGGTTGAAATGTGTGTAACACTAAGCAATACTGTCCATTACATTTATGTTGGCATATTCTACTAAAATTGGTAGATACCAACTGTCGGGCAACATTAGTTTGGGAATTGGCATTATTGGTTTTGTACCTGATATTTTTTGTGTTGGTTAAGTCTCTTAGAAATAACCAGTAGTGGCTTTTCTTCCAAAATGATTGTGCATGTCTATGCGAAATTCTGTGAAGGATAGTTTGTGTATTACATAGCCCTAAAGCCCTAACACTGATTTAATCATTTATCTTTATAGTTCCTCCTAAGCTTTCTGGAGAAACAAAAATCCTTGCAGAAGAGGGTAAAACTGTTGAAATCACATGTGGCTTCAAGGCCAACCCGGCAGCCGCAATGTTTTGGCGACAAAATAACAGCCTCTTCACATTACCTTCCCACTACAAGCAGTACATGACCTCGGAGACTCTGCAGCTCACAATTGAAAAGGCGACTAAGGCAGATAGCGCCAATTACACATGTGTAGCTTTATCCAAGGGAAATGAGACCATCAGAGTGATCGAGCTGATAGTTGGAGGTAAGACTACAGTCAATACTAGTTTCCAAGCTTCTTCCTAACATGTATAACCGTTTTTTGCCTCCTGGTGGTTTAGCTTCTTATAGTTTACTAGATGGTGGCCCGATTCTAACGCAGCGGGTATTCTAGAGTATGTATGTATGTATGTATGTATGTATGTATGTATGTATATATAGCAGCCACATACACTAGTATATAGCAGAGGCCACGTAGTATATAGCAAATACTACGTGGCCTGTGCTATATACTATGTGGCTGCTATATACATACATACATATTGTAGATTACCCGATGCGTTAATACAGGCCACGCAGTATATAACACAACCCACATACTATATAACACAACCCACGCAGTATATAACACAGACAACAGAAGGTGAGCATAGCATTAACATTACATCTTTTTACTATTTATGCTGCATAGGCAGCATCAATAGTAAAAAAGTTGGGGACACACAGGGTTAATAGCAGCGGTAACGGAGTGCAGTACCCGCGGCCCATTACCGCTGGCATTAACCCTGTGTGAGCGGTGACTGGAGGGGATTACGGAGCGGGCGCCGGGCACTGACTGCAGGGGAGTAGGGGACGGTGATTGGAGGGGATTACGGAGCGGGCGCCGGACACTGACTGCAGGGGAGTAGGGGAGGGACTATTTGGACTGTGCCCGTTGCTGATTGGTCGCGGCAGACATGACAGGCAGCTGGCGAGACCAATCAGCGACGCGGGATTTCCGTTACGGAAGTTGCCGACAGAAAGACGGAAGTACCCCTTAGACAATTATATATAGAGAGAGAGAAATAAAAAGAGCATGAACCACACATCCCAAAATCATACGTTGATCTAAAGCCGCTAGGCAAAAATTTATATAACTGAACATGAGGTTTTCAGTTTAACATTCTGATCAGACTGTATGAAGCCCACTGCCACGTCACAGCAAACCTCGTAGTGGGTCCTACTGCCCTAATGGAGCGGAGCCGTGCGGCGCCCACCGCCACAGCGGCAATGCACCAGCAGGGCAGACGGCCTGTTGCCCCACAGCACCCATGCTGCAAGACTGAGTCCCCATGACCCCTGACCGCGCCGCCCCACCAGCACAAAGCCACAGCAACAATGGCCGCCACACAGCACCAACACCAAAATGAAAGGAGCACTGAAACTCACCTTCCTCCAGCTCTTCAGTGAGCTCTAACTTAAAAGGCCCAAAGCTCTGGAGCAGTATGGTGGATAAAAAAAAAAAATCAAAGCAGAGAGCAGATTACTAAGGGGAGCAGCAGGAATAAATAAAATAAGAGCAAAAACTGCCCTCTTGATCTGATGACAGGTCCTCTTTCAGGCAAGAGAGAGGACAGAAGATGAATTTTAGACTAAGAGGAGATCATACTGGAATTCATGATCATGAAATTGTGTAGCTTGAATCAGGATGAATCAGATTCTTCAAGACCAGCAATCATCGTGCTCGTGTTGATAGGGGGGCATGGAATAAGTGTCTGAGAAGTGACGTTCACCTCAAATCTTACTCTAGTCAGAGATTGGAGTTAGATTTCTGTAGTAAGGAACGCTACAGCTTGTCATGAGTTAGAGAATCTGTGGTGTCATACCCCCATAACACTCCCATCCCACCCTAGCTCTGCCCATTTTGATGGCGCTGGGAGAGACTGGCATGAAAATACAAAAAGTTTCAAAAATTTTGAACAACTCAATTTTGTGCCTTTTCAAATCGATATACACCAGAATTCTGGCCTAATGGCTTTGTTGAAACAGGGCCATTGTGTAGTATCTGTGTACCAGGGTCGGACTGGGACTAAAATTCAGCCCTGGCATTTGAAGGTACACAGGCCCATTTGTCACATGGTGACTGTATAATATCTTTGTACACTTGTAGGTTACAAGAAGTGAGGGGAGTGTAACAACTATATAACATATAATCACAGCTGTATCCAGCATTACAGCTCAGTCCTATTTATTGCTTTTAGTTGCAGTACCAATTAAAGCCGCTACTTTACCTACATAACAGGATCTCGTAGATAATGAAGGGATGAGATGACCAAAGGCTATGGAACCTCATTCTGATGCTCCTTATACTTTGCCTACAGCCACTTTTGGTTCTGCTGCGCAGCACGAGACATGGTGACTCTGAATAGCGGTGACATCAGTAACTTAGTAACGTCACCGCTCTTCAGATATTCCAGGTCTGGCGCTGAGCTCGGCGACTGAGAAAAGCGGTATTGTAACTACCGTCACCGCTTCTTCAGAGTCGCTGGGTCTCGACAGCTCTGGGCTAGTAGTGGGGGTGTCTGATAGACACCTCTCCATTACTTACACCAGGGATTGATAGCAGCTGACATTACACAGCTGACATCAACCCTAAAAATCATTACACATACCAAAATTAAATGCTTTGGCGGCTGGGAAAAGCAGTAGAGTTAGCGCTATTTCCAGGCGCCGGGTGCTAACTACAACTGTCATCATTCTTGCCTCATCTCCCTGTGAAGCATTTCTGTTGTATTTACATGCACTGATCTCAGGCCACTAAACCAGTGTGATCGACAATACTGAAGTCGTTCGCTTGTTTCCCGGCCTCTTTACACCAACTGAGAAAGAATGAAGGGAACAGAACAATCACAATTAGATCAATCTGTCACCATACAGTATCATGTTATCAGCAGCACAACTACAGTTTACACAGGCGATGTGCTGCTGAGAACAAGGATTTCTGTTCCCACATAAACAATCCAATCACTCGATGAATAGGCAGCATTTTGCTTGTTTTGTATAATACACCCGATAGTCCTCCATATATTATAATTTGCACCTCAGTCCTCTATATAGTATAATACACTCCTCAGTCCTCCATATAGTATCATACACTCCTCAGTCCTCCATATATTAAAATACACTGCTCAGTCCTCCAAATAGTATACGAGTAGTACTCCTCGTAGTGCTCAATATAGTATAATGCACCGCCATCGTCATCCATATAGTACAATTCACTTCCCATAGTATAATGCACCCCATAGTTCTTCATATAGTATAATGTATTCCCCATAGTCCTCGATACAGTATAATGCAGCCCACATATAGTATAATGATGCCACCCCAGAGTATAATGCAGCCACCCCACAGGATATATTGTAGTCCCGAGTATAATGTAACCCCCCAGAGAAAATAACGCAGCCCCCTCAATATAGTATAATGCAGCCCCTGCATATATAATATATGGTAGCCCCCTCATAGAGCATAATGCAGCCCCCCATAAAATATAATGTAGCCCTCCATAGAATACAATGCAGCCCTCCTCATATAGTATAATGCAGCTCCCCATAGAATATAATGTAGCCCCCTCATAGAGTATGATGCAATCACCCATCATAGAATATAATAAATTTAATACATAGAATACATTTAATATAGAAAATAATACAGCCAACCTCCCCATAGAATATAATGTAGCCCCATAAAAGAGTATGTTGCAATCCTCCCTCATAGAATGTAATACAGCCACCATACAATAATAATTATATAATAATAATTTTTATTTATATAGCGCCAACATATTCCGCAGCACTTTACAATTAAGTGGGGACATGTACAGACAATAAATTCAGTATAAGTTAAGACAATTTAAACAGTGACATTAGGGGTGAGGTCCCTGCTCGCAAGCTTACAATCTACAAGGAAATGGGGGGACACAATATGTGAAAAGTGCTTGTTATTTCAGGTCTGGCAATTATAATAATACAATGTAATACAGCCCCCCATAGAATGTAATACAGCCCCCCATAGAATGTATTGTAGTGCCCCCCCAATAGCCCCACAATTCAGTTATCACTCATTGTTATATTAAAAAGAACCAAACATACAATCCTCACCTCTCCTCGTGCCCCGCGCTGGTCCTGGCTCCAGTCTCAGCGGCTGCAGTCTGCCCAGAACACTGCAGGTGTGCGATGATATGATGTCATCATGCACCCGCAGTTTCAGAGGCAGCCCTCCTCCATCACTGCATTCAACTGCACCGGTGTCTTAGACGGCGGTATAGTTGAATGCGGTGGCGCTGGTGGGGGGGTGAGTCAGCGCTGGCAGGGATCGAGCGGCCCACTACTTTCACCGGCCCTTCTGGCATTTGCCAGAAGTGCCCAATGGCCAGTCCGGCCCTGCTGTGTGCTGATAGTTTTAGGCTACATTAGATAGAAATGAGCTACTTTCCTTAATCTAAAAAGATGAAACATGATGTAATACTCGGCACAGGACACGTGACGTAGAGATCACACACTTATTTATAGGCAGCGCTCTTACCTGGTTTATGATGTGATCTGTAAAACATTGCAATGTTCTGTTCTGTGGTGGAATGTGGAACCTGTGCTGCTCAGATTTACTGCAGACCAGTCACCTTGCTGTTAGTTACTGCATCTAAGCCGAATAGCTAATTCAGAAGTGTGAACACCCGGTCTACCATTACCACCATGTTTTAAATGTGTGATTGGCATTAAGTAAAGCTTAAAAAGACAATCTTCCACCACAAATAACCCATGACCAAGCTACTCTAATGGCTGTATAGGGGAAAATATGTGGATTTTGAATCTGTAAATTTTATCTTTGTCATCAGCTACATTAGCCCACAGTAACAGTGAGAAACAAACTGTGCACTACATGCTAATGCGCACTCCGGACTCCCAAGCTCAGATAAATTATGAGCCAATACTCCTTTTTCCAAAGATTTTATTTTAAGATAAACAGGCAATTTAGGACTAAGGGCAGGAGGGAAGGTGGGGGGGGGGGGGGGGGGAGTGATGAGGGTAGGAAGGGGAAGGGGGGGAGGGGACATAGGGGATCAAGTATAGCAAGTTTAGCAAATATTACAGTTAATGCAATATAACTGAAGGAACACATATTAGATTATAAAGTTAAGTATACGTAGTGCCCAGAAACTCTGGGGATAGGCGAAGTACAGAGGAATTGATTGCAAGCCATTTAAGGCCAATCATATGTGAACAACACTTTAACATTGAACATTTAGTTAATGAGCAGAAATATGCAATTAAATGTTATTACACCTATATGTTAGTGGTGAATAAATTAAGTGATTGGTGGCGGAAAGGCCTTGTCCCATTTGCTCCACTTCTTGCAGAATTTTCCAAACTGATTATTGATCAGAGCAAAATTCAGTTCATGGGATTTATGTTGCTGGAATAATTGTAAAATCAAATCCGGGTTTGGGAGTGCTTTGTTTTTCCAGTGGAAAGTAATGGTATTTTTTGCTACAAGACATAGGTGGATGTCTTGATCCCAATGGCAGGGGATCACAAAAGGACAAGCACAAAAAACAAAACAAGCTCTAGGGTGATGGAAACTGAGCTGACCGCGAACCTGAACCTCAACACACAACTAGCTGTAGCCGAGGAACGTGCCTACGATGATTCTAGACGTCTCGCGCCAGCCGAAGAACTAACTTTCCCTATTAGAAGAAACACAGACCTCTCTTGCCTCCAGAGAAACACCCCACAGAAATAGCAGCCCCCCACATGTAATGACGGTGAAATGAGAGGAAAGCACATATGTAGTTATGAAAACAGATTCAGCAAAATGAGGCCCGCTAAAGCTAGATAGCAGAGGATACAAAAGTGAACTGCGCTGTCAGCGAAAAACCCTACAAAAAACCATCCTGAAATTACTTGAACTCATGTTCCAACTCATGGAACATGAGGAGTAATATCAGCCCACTAGAGCAACCAGCAAAAAGGAATCACATATCTGCAAGCTGGACTAAGACAAAAATTAAGCAAAACGTGGAACAGGAAAATCAAAAACTTAGCTTGTCCTGAAGAATACAGAAGCGGGAAGCAGAGGTAACAAGACACACTGATTACATTGATAGCCGGCGAGGAAATGACAAGAAAGCCAGGTTAAATAGGAAACTCCCATATCCTGATAGAACAGGTGGACACCAGAGACCGCAGAGAACACAAGTCACCCAGTACCATCTGTAACCACCAGAGGGAGCCCAAAAACAGAATCCACAACAGTACCCCCCCCTTGAGGAGGGGTCACCGAACCCTCACGAGAACCACCAGGGCGACCAGGATGAGCCCTATGAAATGCACGGACCAAATCAGCAGCATGAACATCAGAGGCAACCACCCAAGAATTATCCTCCTGACCATAACCCTTCCACTTGACCAAATATTGGAGTTTCCATCTGGAAACACGAGAATCCAAGATCTTCTCCACAACATACTCCAATTCTCCCTCCACCAGAACCGGAGCAGGAGGCTCAAGCGAAGGAACAACAGGTACCTCATACTTCCGCAACAACGACCGATGGAACACATTATGAATAGCAAACGATGCCGGGAGATCCAAACGAAACGACACAGGGTTAAGAATTTCCAAGATCCTATAGGGACCGATGAACCGAGGCTTAAACTTAGGAGAAGAGACCTTCATAGGAACAAAACGAGAAGACAACCACACCAAGTCCCCAACACGAAGTCGAGGACCCACGCGGCGACGGCGATTAGCAAACTGCTGAGCCCTCTCCTGGGACAACTTCAAATTGTCCACCACATGACTCCAAATCTGATGCAACCTATCCACCACCATGTCCACTCCAGGACAATCAGAAGGCTCCACCTGACCAGAGGAAAAACGAGGATGAAACCCCGAATTACAAAAGAAAGGAGAAACCAAGGTAGCAGAACTAGCCCGATTATTAAGGGCAAATTCGGCAAGCGGCAAAAAGGTAACCCAGTCATCTTGATCAGCAGAAACAAAACACCTTAAATAAGTTTCCAAGGTCTGATTAGTTCGTTCCGTCTGGCCATTCGTCTGAGGATGGAATGCAGACGAAAAGGACAAATCAATGCCCATCTTAGCACAGAACGTCCGCCAAAATCTAGACACAAACTGGGATCCCCTGTCAGAAACGATGTTCTCCGGAATCCCATGCAAACGAACCACGTTCTGAAAAAACAGAGGGACCAACTCAGAGGAGGAAGGTAACTTAGGCAAGGGTACCAGATGAACCATCTTAGAAAAGCGGTCACACACAACCCAGATGACGGACATTTTTTGAGAGATCCGAAATAAAGTCCATGGAAATGTGCGTCCAAGGCCTCTTCGGAATAGGCAAAGGTGACAACAATCCACTGGCCCGAGAACAGCAAGGCTTAGCCCGAGCGCAAACTTCACAAGACTGCACAAAAGAACGCACATCCCTCGACAAGGAAGGCCACCAAAAAGACCTGGCCACCAAGTCTCTAGTACCAAATATTCCAGGATGACCTGCCAACGCAGAAGAATGGACCTCGGAGATGACTCTACTGGTCCAATTATCCGGAACAAACAGTCTTTCAGGCGGACAACGATCAGGTTTATCCGCCTGAAACTCCTGCAAAGCACGTCGCAAGTCTGGGGAGACAGCAGACAAAATCACCCCATCCCTAAGGATACCAGTGGGCTCAGAATTTCCAGGGGAGTCAGGCACAAAACTCCTAGAAAGAGCATCCGCCTTCACATTCTTTGAACCTGGCAGGTATGAAACCACAAAATCGAAACGGGAGAAAAACAGTGACCAACGAGCCTGTCTAGGATTCAGACGCTTGGCAGACTCAAGGTAAATCAGATTTTTGTGATCAGTCAAGACCACCACACGATGTCTAGCACCCTCAAGCCAATGATGCCACTCCTCAAATGCCCACTTCATGGCCAAAAGCTCCCGATTACCAACATCATAATTCCGCTCAGTGGGCAAAAACTTTCTAGAAAAGAACGCACATGGCTTCATCACTGAGCAATCGGAGCTTCTCTGTGACAAAACCGCCCCCGCTCCAATCTCGGAAGCATCAACCTCAACCTGAAAAGGAAGCGAAACATCTGGCTGACGCAACACAGGAGCAGAAGAAAACCGGCGCTTAAGTTCCTGAAAGGCCTCCACAGCCGCAGGAGACCAATCAGCAACATCAGCACCCTTCTTAGTCAAATCCGTCAAAGGCTTAACAACACTAGAAAAATTAGTTATGAAACGACGATAAAAATTAGCAAAGCCCAAGAACTTCTGTAGACTCTTAAGAGATGTAGGCTGCGTCCAGTCACAAATAGCCTGAACCTTGACGGGATCCATCTCAATAGTAGAAGGGGAAAAAATATACCCCAAAATAGAAATCTTCTGGACTCCAAAGAGACATTTAGAACCCTTTACAAACAAAGAATTGGCCCGCAGGACCTGAAACATCTTCCTGACCTGCTGAACATGGGACTCCCAGTCATCCGAAAAAAACAAAACATCATCCAAATACACAATCATAAATTTATCCAGATATTCACGGAAAATATCGTGCATAAAGGACTGGAAGACTGAAGGAGCATTAGAAAGTCCAAAAGGCATCACCAAATACTCAAAATGGCCCTCAGGCGTATTAAATGCGGTTTTCCACTCATCACCCTGCTTTATCCGCACAAGATTATACGCACCTCGAAGATCAATCTTAGTGAACCATTTAGCCCCCTTAACGCGAGCGAACAAATCAGTCAACAATGGCAAAGGATACTGATATTTAACTGTAATCTTATTCAAAAGACGGTAATCTATACAAGGCCTCAAGGAACCATCTTTTTTGGCCACAAAAAAAAAAAACCTGCTCCCAAAGGGGACGAAGATGGACGGATATGTCCCTTTTCCAAGGACTCCTTAACATAATCCCGCATAGCAGTATGCTCTGGCACTGACAGATTGAACAAACGACCTTTAGGAAATTTACTGCCAGGAATCAAATCTATAGCACAATCGCAATCCCTGTGAGGAGGAAGCGAATTGAGCTTAGGCTCCTCAAAAACATCCCGATAATCAGACAAAAATACCGAAACCTCAGAAGGAGTAGATGAAGCGATAGAAATCGGAGGTGCATCATCATGAACCCCCTGACATCCCCAGCTTAACACAGACATTGTTTTCCAGTCCAGGACTGGGTTATGAGTTTGTAACCATGGCAGACCAAGCACTAAGACATCATGTAAATTATACAGTACCAGGAAGCGAATCACCTCCTGATGAACGGGAGTCATACGCATGGTCACTTGTGTCCAGTACTGAGGTTTATTCATAGCCAAAGGTGTAGAGTCAATTCCTTTCAAAGGAATAGGGACTTCCAGAGGCTCCAGACTAAACCCACAGCGGTTGGCAAATGACCAATCCATAAGACTCAGGTCAGCGCCTGAATCCACATAGGCATCGACGGAAATGGCTGATAATGAACAAATCAGAGTCACAGACAGAATGAACTTAGACTGTAAAGTACTAATGGCAACAGACTTATCAACCTTTTTTGCGCGTTTAGAGCATGCTGATATAACATGAGCTGAATCACCACAATAAAAACACAACCCATTTTTCCGCCTATAGTTTTGCCGTTCACTTCTGGACTGAATTCTATCACATTGCATTGTCTCAGGTGCCTGTTCAAAAGACACCGCCAAATGGTGCACAGGTTTGCGCTCCCGTAAACGCCGATCAATAGCCATAGTCATAGACTCATTCAGACCTGTAGGCGCAGGGAACCCCACCATGACATCTTTAATGGCCTCAGAAAGGCCATCTCTGAATCTTGCAGCCAGGGCGCACTCATTCCACTGAGTAAGCACCGACCATTTCCGAAATTTCTGACAATATATTTCTGCTTCATCTTGCCCCTGAGAGAGAGCCAATAAAGCTTTTTCAGCCTGAATCTCTAGGTTAGGTTCCTCATAGAGCAAACCCAATGCCAGAAAAAACGCATCCACATTGAGCAACGCAGGATCCCCTGGTGCCAATGCAAATGCCCAATTCTGAGGGTCACCCCGCAGGAAAGATATAACAATCTTGACTTGCTGAGCAGGGTCTCCAGAAGAGCGAGATTTCAAAGAAAGAAACAACTTGCAATTGTTCCTAAAATTCAGAAAACTAGATCTATCTCCAGAAAAAAACTCTGGGATAGGAATTCTAGGTTCAGACATAGGAGCATGTACAACAAAATCTTGTATATTTTGAACCTTAGCAGCAAGATTATTCAGGCTGGAAGCCAAACTCTGGATGTCCATGATAAACAGCTGAGGTCAGAGCCATTCAAGGATTAAGAGGAGGTAAGACGCAGCCAGGCTGCAATTAAGGCTATGCAGCAAACTCTGAGGGGAAAAAAAAAAAAAAAACTTCCTCAGACTACTTTTCCTCCTACTTCAGCCAATACGATTACCATTTTTTGGCCGGCTATACTGTCATGATCCCAATGGCAGGGGATCACAAAAGGACAAGCACAAAAAACAAAACAAGCTCTAGGGTGATGGAAACTGAGCTGACCGCGAACCTGAACCTCAACACACAACTAGCTGTAGCCGGGGAACGTGCCTACGATGATTCTAGACGTCTCGCGCCAGCCGAAGAACTAACTTTCCCTATTAGAAGAAACACAGACCTCTCTTGCCTCCAGAGAAACACCCCACAGAAATAGCAGCCCCCCACATGTAATGACGGTGAAATGAGAGGAAAGCACATACGTAGTTATGAAAACAGATTCAGCAAAATGAGGCCCGCTAAAGCTAGATAGCAGAGGATACAAAAGTGAACTGCGCGGTCAGCGAAAAACCCTACAAAAAACCATCCTGAAATTACTTGAACTCATGTTCCAACTCATGGAACATGAGGAGTAATATCAGCCCACTAGAGCAACCAGCAAAAAGGAATCACATATCTGCAAGCTGGACTAAGACAAAAATTAAGCAAAACGTGGAACAGGAAAATCAAAAACTTAGCTTGTCCTGAAGAATACAGAAGCGGGAAGCAGAGGTAACAAGACACACTGATTACATTGATAGCCGGCGAGGAAATGACAAGAAAGCCAGGTTAAATAGGAAACTCCCATATCCTGATAGAACAGGTGGACACCAGAGACCGCAGAGAACACAAGTCACCCAGTACCATCTGTAACCACCAGAGGGAGCCCAAAAACAGAATCCACAACAGGTGGATGAGTAGAGGTTGGAGTGCCAAATCCAATTCATCCAGATTAAGGGATAGAAGGGCCATTTGAGGAGTGAGGGTAAAGACGTTATTGGAGAGTTTATTGAAAGCAGTAGAGATCCAAGACCAAATTGTTTTGACTTTAGGGCATTCCCAAAACATATGTATTAGGTCTCCCTTGAAGCCGCAATCCCTCCAGCAGATGGGTGAGGTTGAGGGACCAAAGTGTGCCAATTTTGCTGGTGTAAGATACCATCTACTGATTATTTTGAAGTGCATCTCTTGGAGCGGAAATGAGATTGTGGAGTTATAGGTTGAGGGAGCATCTTCCCATTGCTCTGGGGAAAAGGTAGAGTCCAGGGTTTTTTAACAGGTAATCATGTAGGTTTTTTTTTTATACTTATGTCATTGTTGAAGGAGTTGTAAAGGAAGCCATGGCTCCAGAAAATTGTATGATGCGGGTTATTTAGGACTTTTATGGAAGCATGTGTGAAGTTCATTTTAAGTTGAGAAATGTAAATACATTATCTTTTAGGAGGTTGAATTCTGTGAATAAGGAAGAGGGGACGTTATTATTATTATTTATTGTTATAGCGCCATTTATTCCATGGCGCTTTACATGTGAGGAGGGGTATACATAATGAAAACAAGTACAATAATCTTAACCCCTTCATGACCCAGCCTATTTTGACCTTAAAGACCTTGCCGTTTTTTGCAATTCTGACCAGTGTCCCTTTATGAGGTAATAACTCAGGAACGCTTCAACGGATCCTAGCGGTTCTGAGATTGTTTTTTCGTGACATATTGGGCTTCATGTTAGTGGTAAATTTAGGTCAATAAATTATGCGTTTATTTGTGATAAAAACGGAAAGTTGGCGAAAATGTTGAAAATTTCGCAATTTTCACATTTTGATCTTTTATTCTGTTAAACCAGAGAGATATGTGACACAAAATAGTTAATAAATAACATTTCCCACATGTTTACTTTACATCAGCACAATTTTGGAAACAAAATTTTTTTTTGTTAGGAAGTTATAAGGGTTAAAATTTGACCAGCGATTTCTCATTTTTACAACGAAATTTACAAAACCATTTTTTTTAGGGACCACCTCACATTTGAAGTCAGTTTGAGGGGTCTATATGGCTGAAAATACCCAAAAGTGACACCATTCTAAAAACTGCACCCCTCAAGGTACTCAAAACCACATTCAAGAAGTTTATTAACCCTTCAGGTGCTTCACAGCAGCAGAAGCAACATGGAAGGAAAAAATGAACATTTAACTTTTTAGTCACAAAAATTATCTTTTAGCAACAATTTTTTTATTTTCCCAATGGTAAAAGGAGAAACTGAACCACGAAAGTTGTTGTCCAATTTGTCCTGAGTACGCTGATACCTCATATGTGGGGGTAAACCACTGTTTGGGCACACGGCAGGGCTTGGAAGGGAAGGAGCGCCATTTGACTTTTTGAATCAAAAATTGGCTCCACTCTTTAGCGGACACCATGTCACGTTTGGAGAGCCCCCGTGTGCCTAAAAATTGGAGCTCCCCCACAAGTGACCCCATTTTGGAAACAAGACCCCCCAAGGAACTTATCTAGATGCCTAGTGAGCACTTTGAACCCCCAGGTGCTTCACAAATTGATCCGTAAAAATGAAAAAGTACTTTTTTTTCACAAAAAAATTCTTTAGCCTCAATTTTTTCATTTTCACATGGGCAACAGGATAAAATGGATCATAAAATGTGTTGGGCAATTTCTCCTGAGTACACCAATACCTCACATGTGGGGGTAAACCACTGTTTGGGCACATGGTAAGGCTCGGAAGGGAAGGAGCGCCATTTGACTTTTTGAATGAAAAATTATTTCCATCGTTAGCGGACACCACGTTGCGTTTGGATAGCTCCTGTGTGCCTAAACATTGGCGCTCCCCCACAAGTGACCCCATTTTGGAAACTAGACCCCCCCAAGGAACTTATTTAGATGCCTAGTGAGCACTTTAAACCCTCAGGTGCTTCACAAATTGATCTGTAAAAATGAAAAAGTACTTTTTTTTCACAAAAAAAATCTTTTCGCCTCAATTTTTTCATTTTCACATGGGCAGTAGGATAAAATGGATCATAAAATTTGTTGGGCAATTTCTCCCGAGTACGCCGATACCTCATATGTGGGGGTAAACCACTGTTTGGGCACTCGGCAGGGCTCAGAAGGGAAGGCGCGCCATTTGACTTTTTGAATGGAAAATTAGCTCCAATTGTTAGCGGACACCATGTCGCGTTTGGAGAGCCCCTGTGTGCCTAAACATTGGAGCTCCCCCACAAGTGACCCCATTTTGGAAACTAGACCCCCCAAGGAACTTATCTAAATGCATATTGAGCACTTTAAACCCCCAGGTGCTTCACAGAAGTTTATAACGCAGAGCCATGAAAATAAAAAATAATTTTTCTTTCCTCAAAAATGATTTTTTTAGCCTGGAATTTCCTATTTTGCCAAGGATAATAGGAGAAATTGGACCCCAAATATTGTTGTCCAGTTTGTCCTGAGTAGGCTGATACCCCATATGTGGGGGTAAACCACTGTTTGGGCGCACGGCAGGGCTCGGAAGGGATGGCACGCCATTTGGCTTTTTAAATGGAAAATTAGCTCCAATCATTAGCGGACACCATGTCAGGTTTGGAGAGCCCCTTTGTGCCTAAAGATTGGAGATCCCCCAGAAATGACCCCATTTTGGAAACTAGACCCCCAAAGGAACTTATCTAGATGTGTGGTGAGCACTTTGAACCCCCAAGTGCTTCATAGAAGTTTATAATGCAGAGCCGTGAAAATAATAAATACGTTTTCTTTCCTCAAAAATAATTATTTAGCCCAGAATTTTTTATTTTCCCAAGGGTTACAGGAGAAATTGGACCCCAAAAGTTGTTGTCCAGTTTCTCCTGAGTACGCTGATACCCCATGTGTGGGGGTAAACCACTGTTTGGGCACACGTCGGGGCTCAGAAGGGAAGTAGTGACGTTTTGAAATGCAGACTTTGATGGAATGCTCTGTGGGCGTCACGTTGTGTTTGCAGAGCCCCTGATGTGGCTTAACAGTAGAAACCCCCCACAAGTGACCCCATTTTGGAAACTAGACCCCGAAAGGAACTTATCTAGATGTGTGGTGAGCACTTTGAACCCCCAAGTGCTTCACAGAAGTTTATAATGCAGAGCCGTGAAAATAATAAATACGTTTTCTTTCCTCAAAAATAATTATTTAGCCCAGAATTTTTTAATTTTCCCAAGGGTAACAGGAGAAATTTGACCCCAGTATTTGTTGTCCAGTTTCTCCTGAGTACGGTGATACCCCATATGTGGGGGTAAACTACTGTTTGGGCACATGCCGGGGCTCGGAATTGAAGTAGTGACGTTTTGAAATGCAGACTTTGATGGAATGCTCTGCGGGCGTCACGTTGCGTTTGCAGAGCCCCTGATGTGCCTAAACAGTAGAAACCCCCCACAAGTGACCCCATTTTGGAAACTAGACCCCGAAAGGAACTTATCTAGATGTGTGGTGAGCACTTTGAACCCCCAAGTGCTTCATAGAACTTTATAATGCAGGGCCGTGAAAATAATAAATACGTTTTCTTTCCTCAAAAATAATTATTTAGCCCAGAATTTTTTATTTTCCCAAGGGTTACAGGAGAAATTGGACCCCAAAAGTTGTTGTCCAGTTTCTCCTGAGTACGCTGATACCCCATGTGTGGGGGTAAACCACTGTTTGGGCACACGTCGGGGCTCAGAAGGGAAGTAGTGACTTTTGAAATGCAGACTTTGATGGAATGGTCTGCGGGCGTCACATTGCGTTTGCAGAGCCCCTGGTGTGCCTAAACAGTAGAAACCCCCCACAAGTGACCCCATTTTAGAAACTAGACCCCCCAAGGAACTTATCTAGATATGTGGTGAGCACTTTGAACCCCCAAGTGCTTCACAGACGTTTACAACGCAGAGCCGTGAAAATAAAAAATCATTTTTCTTTCCTCAAAAATTTTGTTTTAGCAAGCATTTTTTTAGATTCACAAGGGTAACAGGAGAAATTGGACCCCAGTAATTGTTGCGCAGTTTATCCTGAGTATGCTGGTACCCCATATGTGGGGGTAAACCACTGTTTGGGCACACGTCAGGGCTCGGAAGTGAGGGAGCACCATTTGACTTTTTGAATACGAGATTGGCTGGAATCAATGGTGGCGCCATGTTGCGTTTGGAGACCCCTGATGTGCCTAATCAGTGGTAACCCCTCAATTCTACCTCCAACACTAACCCCCCCACACCCCTAACCCTAATCCCAACTGTAGCCATAACCCTAATCACAACCCTAATCCCTACCCTAATTCCAACCCTAACCCTAAGGCTATGTGCCCACGTTGCGGATTCGTGTGAGATATTTCCGCACCATTTTTGAAAAATCCGCGGGTAAAAGGCACTGCGTTTTACCTGCGGATTTTCCGCGGATTTCCAGTGTTTTTTGTGCGGATTTCACCTGCGGATTCCTATTGAGGAACAGGTGTAAAACGCTGCGGAATCCGCACAAAGAATTGACATGCTGCGGAAAATACAACGCAGCGTTTCCGCGCGGTATTTTCCGCACCATGGGCACAGCGGATTTGGTTTTTCATATGTTTACATGGTACTGTACACCTGATGGAACACTGCTGCGAATCCGCAGCGGCCAATCCGCAGCCAAATCCGCACCGTGTGCACATGGCCTAATTCTAAAGGTATGTGCACATGCTGCGGAAAAGCAGCAGTTTCCCATGAGCTTACAGTTCAATGTAAACCTACGGGAAACAAAAATCGCTGCACACATGCTGCGGAAAAACTGCACGGAAACGCAGCGGTTTACATTCTGCAGCATGTCACTTCTTTGTGCGGATTCCGCAGCGGTTTTACAACTGCTCCAATAGAAAATCGCAATTGTAAAACCGCAGTGAAATGTGCAGAAAAAACGCGGTAAATCCGCCATAAATCCGCAGCGGTTTAGCACTGCGCATTTATCAAATCCGCAGCGGAAAAATCCGCAGAGGACCAGAATACGTGTGCACATACCAAAACCCTAACCCTAGCCCTAACCCTAGCCCTAACCCTAACCCTACCCCTACCCCTATTCTAACATTAGTGGAAAAAAAAATTTCTTTATTTTTTTATTGTCCCTACCTATGGGGGTGACAAAGGGGGGGGGGTCATTTATTATTTTTTTTATTTTGATCACTGAGATATAATCTATCTCAGTGATCAAAATGCACTTTGGAACGAATCTGCCGGCCGGCAGATTCGGCGGGCGTACTGCGCATGCGCCCGCCATTTTGGAAGATGGCGGCGCCCAGGGAGAAGACGGACGGGACGCCGGCAGGATCGGTAAGTATGATGGGGTGGGGGGGGACCACGGGGGGGGGATCGGAGCACGGGGGGGAATCGGAGCGCGGCAGGCGTGGAACGGAGCACGGGGGGGCTGGAACGGAGCACGGGGGGGTGGAACGGAGCACGGAGGGGGGTGGATCGGAGTGCAGGGGGGGTGATTGGAGCACGGGGGGGTGATTGGAGCACGGGGGAGCGGACAAGAGCACGGGGGGGAGCGGAGCACTGGACGGAGGGGAGCGGGAGCAGTGTACCGGCCAGATCGGTGGGCTGGGGGGGCGATCGGTGGGGTGGGGTGGGGGCACACTAGTATTTCCAGCCATGGCCGATGATATTGCAGCATCGCCCATGGCTGGATTGTAATATTTCACCCGTTATAATGGGTGAAATATTACAAATCGCTCTGATTGGCAGTTTCACTTTCAACAGCCAATCAGAGCGATCGTAGCCACGAGGGGGTGAAGCCACCCCCCCTGGGCTAAACTACCACTCCCCCTGTCCCTGCAGATCGGGTGAAATGGGAGTTAACCCTTTCACCCGGCCTGCAGGGACGCGATCTTTCCATGACGCCACATAGGCGTCATGGGTCGGATTGGCACCGACTTTCATGACGCCTACGTGGCGTCATGGGTCGGGAAGGGGTTAAACAATACAAGTCATAACTGGTACAGGAGGAATGAGGACCCTGCCCGCGAAGGCTCACAATCTACAAGGGATGGGTGAGAATACAGTAGGTTAGGGTAGACGTTGAAGTTTTTCCTCAGCGATATGAAATCTAGGAAATTAGAGCTGTTGTGGATATCCCCCAATTTTGTAATTTTCAATTCTAACCAAATGGCAGGGAGAGTTTTGTTAGTGAGGCTAAAAATGAGAATGAGGGGTAAGTTTTTTAGAATGGAGAATTTGTGTATCCGTCTCTTTGGTTTGGAGACTTTGTGTCATGCTTGGGCAATGGCAAGGAATAAAGGATGGGCATTAAGGTTGGGAAGATGGTTTGAGATTGCTTGAATAATAATGTTACTTAGTTGTTCACCATTATTTAAAAATACGGTAGTTCTAAGTCGAACCAAGCTGGAGGCTCATGGTGAAAAATCCAATGAGCACTTTGTTTGATCTGCAGGGTTTGGTAATGTGCAATAATGTTGGGAAGGCCCATGCCCCCGTTCCCTTTTTTCTTGTATAATTATAGGGTAGAAGTCCTAGCTCTTTTTCCTCCCCACAAAAATGTGTTTAACATGGTTTGAATGTTTGTCAAAAGAATGACGGGGATGGGCAGAGGCAGGCATCGGAGGACATATAAAATTTTTGGGAGGATAAATGTTTTTAGAGTGTAATTCTTCCCCCACCATGAAAGTACTTTCTCTTTGAAAATTGAACAATCCTTACTTACTGATTCAGTCCATTTTCTCAGATTTACCTTCATCATATGCTGGAGGTTATTGCAAAGAGTAATGCCTAAGTAGGGAATCTCTTTGTCACACCAGTTAAGAGATGTTTTTTTCTTTATTACATCTATTTGTTTAGTATCAAGGTTGAGGGGGAGAATATTCGATTTTAACTGGTTGATTTTATAGTTGGATAAGTCTGAGAATTTGTCAAATTCGTTGAAGACCTCAGATGTAGAATTGTGAGGGTCAGTTAGTGTCAATATGATGTCATCGGCGAATAGGCTGATTTTATGTTCCTTACGGTGGGTATGTATACCTTTGATTTGGTCGTTACTGTGGATGTGTTCGGCTAGGGGTTCAAGGGCTAGATTAAAAAGTAAGGGTGACAGGGGGCACCCCTGCCTAGTGCCATTTGTAATAGTAAAGGAGTTCGAGGTATGATTGTTGAAGAATATTTTTACACTTGGGTTGGAATATAAAGCCATAATAGTGGTCACTAGTTTTTGATTTCATCCAAATTTGAAGCCCCAATCAATCCGATCAAAGGCCTTCTCGGCATCAAGTGAAATTAAAGCTGTTGGAGTTTTTGTTATGTTATTATTATTATTATTATTATTATTATTTATTTATTTATATAGCACCATTGATTCCATGGTGCTGTACATGAGAATGGGTTACATACAAGTTACAAATATCACATACAGTAAACAAACTAACAATGACGGACTGATACAGAGGGGCGAGGACCCTGCCCTTGCGGGCTTACATTCTACAGGATTATGGGGAAGGAGACAGTAGGTTGAGGGTTGCAGGAGCTCCGGTGTTGGTGAGGCGGTAGCTCCGGTGTTGGTGAGGCGGTAGCTTCGTTGGTGATGAGGCAGCAGCGGTGTCAGTGCAGGCTGTAGGCTTTCCTGAAGAGATGAGTTTTCAGGTTCCGTCTGAAGGATCCGACTGTGGTTGATAGTCGGACGTGTTGGGGCAGAGAGTTCCAGAGGATGGGGGATATTCGGGAGAAGTCTTGGAGGCGATTGGATGAGGAGCGAATAAGTGTGGAGGAGAGAAGGAGGTCTTGGGAGGACCGGAGGTCACGTGAGGGAAGATATCGAGAGATTAGTTCAGAGATATATGGAGGAGACAGGTTGTGGATGGCTTTGTAGGTCAGTATTAGCAATTTGAACTGGATACGCTGAGGGAATGGGAGCCAGTGAAGAGATTTGCAGAGGGGGGAAGCGGAGGAGTAGCGAGGAGAGAGATGGATTAGTCGGGCAGCAGAGTTAAGGATGGACTGGAGAGGTGCAAGGGTGTTAGCAGGGAGGCCACAGAAAAGGATGTTGCAGTAGTCAAGGCGGGAAATGATGAGGGCGTGCACAAGCATTTTAGTAGATTGGGGGTTGAGGAAAGGACGGATCCTGGAGATATTTTTGAGCTGGAGGCGACAGGAGGTGGAAAGAGCTTGGATGTGTGGTTTGAAGGACAGGGCAGAGTCGAAGGTTACTCCGAGGCAGCGGACTTCTGGTACAGGGGAAAGCATGATGTCATTGACTGCGATAGATAGGTCAAGTAAGGAAGATTTGTGGGATGGAGGAAAGATGATGAGTTCAGATTTGTCCACATTGAGTTTGAGGAAGCGAGAGGAGAAGAAGGAGGATATGGCTGATAGGCACTCTGGGATTCTGGACAGCAGAGCGGTGACGTCTGGGCCAGAGAGGTAGATCTGAGTGTCGTCAGCATAGAGGTGGTACTGGAATCCATGGGACTTTATGAGTTGTCCCAAGCCAAGTGTATAGATTGAGAAGAGTAGGGGTCCTAGAACAGAGCCTTGGGGGACTCCAACAGAGAGAGGGTGGGATGAGGAGGTAGTATGGGAGTGGGAAACGCTGAATGTGCGGTTGGAAAGGTACGAGGCGATCCAGGATAGGGCGAGGTCTTTGATGCCAAAGGAGGAGAGGATCTGTAGTAGGAGGCAGTGGTCAACTGTGTCGAAAGCAGAGGACAGGTCTAGAAGGAGGAGTACAGAGTATTGTCCAGTAGCTTTGGCGGTAAGTAGGTCGTTAGTGATTTTGGTCAGGGCAGTCTCAGTTGAGTGATGGGGGCGGAAACCAGATTGTAGATTGTCGTACAACAAGTTAGATGAGAGGTGGGAGGAGAGTTCAGCATGGACGTGCTGCTCCAGGAGTTTGGAAGCAAATGGGAGCAGCGATATTGGGCGATAGCTGGACATAGCAGTTGGATCGAGGGTTGGCTTTTTAAGGATAGGCGTGATTGTGGCATGTTTGAACGCAGAGGGGAAGGTGCCAGAAGTTAGTGATAGGTTGAAGAGGTGGGTTAGGGATGGGATAAGTGTGGTGGTGAGGTTGGGGAGGAGGTGGGATGGGATGGGGTCGAGCGCACAGGTGGTGAGGTGGGATTTGGAGAGGAGACAATTAAGTCCCCCTTCAGTGATGTTGGATAGGGAGGTTATGGGGTTTGGGCATTGGTCTGGTATACAAAGGGGTTGTGGTGGTTGAACAATAAAGTCTTGCCTTGTCTGGTCGATCTTATTTTTAAAGTGTGTGGCAAAGTCCTCAGCAGAGATGAGGGAGGTTGGAGGGGGCAGTGGGGGGCGGAGGAGGGAGTTAAATGTTTTGAATAACTGTTTGGGGTTGTGGGATAGGGAAGATACGAGGGTTGTGAAGTAGGCCTGTTTAGCAGAGGTGAGTGCAGATTTAATAGCGATTGTTGCTTGTTTGAATACAGTGAAGTCGTCTTGCGAGTGTGTTCTCTTCCAACGCCGCTCCGCAACCCTGGACACTTGCCTTAGCTTTTTGGTGGTGTTATTATGCCAAGGTTGTCTATTGATACGTCGCGCTCTGCCATGGACGAGAGGGGCAACCGTGTCAATAGCTGATGCGAGAGTGGCATTGTAGAAAGCAGCAGCACTGTCTGTGTCGTGGAGTGAGGATATGGATGCCAGTGGTAGGATGGAGTCAGAGAGTGTGTGGGTGTCTAGGTGTGCAAGGTTTCTGCGTGGGTGCGCATGTTGCTGGATATGGATGATTGGTGAGGAGGACAGGGATGAGAAGGTGAGCAGATGGTGGTCGGATAGAGGGAGAGGGGAGGTGGTGAAGTTAGATAGAGAGCAGAGACGGGTGAATACCAGGTCTAGTGTATGCCCATCCGTGTGGGTGGCTGCGGAGGACCACTGAGTAAGTCCAAAGGATGAGGTAAGGGACAGAAGTTTGGAGGCTGTTGACTGAAGGGTATCAATGGGGATGTTGAAGTCACCCATGATGATGGTGGGAGTGTCTAATAGCATTTATTGATCTCCTTGTGGCGTCTGAAGGCTGTCTCCCTTGGGTGAATCCCATTTGATCATTGACCAGTAGATTCGGGAGAAAGAAACTCAGTCTATTATGAGCAAATACTCCTAACTGCTTTAATACCATTCAGCGCAGACTGTTCAGACTTACTGCAAAGCAATGAGGAGTATATAGCAGTTTGGGATAGGTGTCGGTGGGGACAGATCCCACTTAATGCTGGGTGCCACGTGCCAATTAATCCCAATTAATTAAGTCTGAAGTTGTACAAACCAGTCTTAATGAAGGGGAGTAATGGGTTTGGATGCACCCAATTCATTGAGGGATGTATGTCACCTACTGAAATATATGCATCTTACAAGTGCTACGCACTTCCGCCAGGAATGTACTCTAGTCAGGGATTGGAGTACACTTTTGGCGTAAGTTAGACCACTAAACTTACTTTTCAGGAATTAGAGCAGGAGATGTAACCACGACGCATCCTGACAATTTGACAAAGGTGGTTGGCTGGTGTAAGAACGGCAAAAATCACAAATATTTTTTTCAACTTCCAAGTTCCATTTTTTAAGGTGTTTATGCCATAATTCTGGTGTAAACATCTTAATGAATAGGGTCCAATATTCCTGTCAATACAGTGAAGTGGATGCAAAGAATAAAAACTATTCTCAGTGTGGCGCGGAACGTGCCAAAATTTATAATAGACGTCATCATTTTTGGCTAGATAGATCAAAAATGGAATTTATATTTAATCAGTGTTTCCATCTTATAAAGTAATAGCATGAAGCTGCATCCACACATAATTGACCCACGAATCCCCACATTTGCAGTTTAGCTCTTAACATATTTCTCTAAAAGAAGATTTGCCATGTACCGGTATATTGTCATCACTGACCCTTAGGCACTTTGGCCTCGATTTATTATTTTGGTGTGCATTCCAGAATTCTGTCCTAAAACAATTTAAATCACTATTTTTTGCACAACTTGGAAATTGTCCCAAAATAATGTGGGGGTGATTAATCAAGACAGGTGATTCTCTCGCTGGTCTTGAGGAGGGAGCATTCTTGAGTAGACCCTATTGATTCATTAAGCGGCTCATGCCTCTTAACGAATCAGGTGAGACTCATAGTAGCGCGTGATGCTATCTACGCCTTGGCACATCTTACTCTAGTCCCTGCTGGGGTAAGCTTTGTGGCATAATGAACACTGCCACTCATCATGAATTTGATGAGAGAGGGTCGCAATGTCCTGCCCTGCCTTGCTGCACCCACTTTCTCGAGGCTCGGTTGAGATGGGCGTGAACTTGCCAAATCACATTTTTGCACAACCTCTTTTGAAAACTTTTTCTGGCAAAAAAGCTTTGGTAAATCACAGCCCCTCCTGTGACTTTTGGCATTTACGCTCCAGTCCTGGTCAACTACATCAATATTGGACTACCTATTCATGCCATACAAATTCATGAAAATTGATGCCACTTTATGGCGTAACTTATTCTAGAAATCTTTGGATGGAGATTTCTGGCGGTGGCGCATGACAGTTTAGAGAAGCACTTAGCACATTAAATAGTGCGCGCCTCTTAATGAATTATGCACGTTCTCTAGCAAACACGTTCATTGAGACTGGAGTGCACAATGCTAGTCCTAATGAATTGGTATCTTTGTGTGCAGCCATATTTAGTAAGGGCACAAAACAGGATGGATTGCATATTATGGATTCATATAACATAAATCTATAACATAATTATAATCGTAAGCTCTATTTCTGTTCTTGTTACAAATTTGGTACCATGCAAAGTTAACAATATTGTCATGCTAATAACATTTTTGCTAAAAGCCATTCGACCACTCAATGATAGTATTCATGATGGATTGTATTGCTCACAGAAACCAAGAACCATCCAATAACTTTGGGTTTACAAGGGCAGTATCGATGTACTCGGGATTATAGGGTTAGTCAATGCGGTCAAAATAATATGTAGTGTCTCTTTCACAGATCGGCAGCCCGGTCTTCCAGTGGAAGCGATCGCGGCAGCAGTTGTGGTAGGAGCACTTATAATCGCGTTTGGAATGTTTGCACGAAGAGACCAAGTATTTAAAGTGGTGAGTATTAAAATACTATGAAAAAAATAGGACTTATCATAAATTGAATGAGATGAATAGAATTTGTATTTATGTATATATACAGTCATGAGAAAAACTAAGAGCACCACAAATTGAATTCTGTTATTTTTACATATCAAGAAACAATTTAAAAAAAATAGTCTTAAACTAGGTACAATAGAAACCTCAAATACTCAGCAACACATAACAAATTACACTCTGCCATTATCTAGTTAACAAAATGTAGACCAAACTGCAGAAGCAGTGTGTGAAAAATTAAGTAAGTAGAGTGTAAAGGTACCGTCACACATAATGATATCGTTAACGATATCGTTGCAACGTCACGCTTTTGGTGACGTAGCAACAATCCCGCCAACGATCTCGTTATGTGTGACAGCGACCAACGATCAGGCCCCTGCTGGGAGATCGTTGGTCGTTGGGGAATGATTAGGACCTTTTTTTGGTCGCTGGATCACCCGCTGTCATCGCTGGATCGGCGTGTGTGACACCGATCCAGCGATGTGTTCACTTGTAACCAGGGTAAATATCGGGTTACTAAGCGCAGGGCCATTGTAAAAGTAAAAAAAAAAAAAAACACTACATACTCACATTCTGATGTCTGTCACGTCCCCCGGCATCCACTGTGTCAGCGCCAGCCGTAAAGCAGAGCACAGCGGTGACGTCACCGCTGTTACTGCCGGTGCTGACACAGTGCAGGGAAACTCGGCAGCAGCGCGTGCATTAGGAGCGCTCTTGCCGAAAGCAGTTTTAACCCTGTGGACTCCGGCGTGGGACGTGACCGACATCAGAATGTGAGTATGTAGTGTTTTTTTTTTTACTTTTACAATTGTAACCAGGGTAAATATCGGGTTACTAAGCGCGGCCCTGCACTTAGTAACCCGATGTTTACCCTGGTTACCCGGGTGCTGCAGGGGGACTTCGGCATCGTTGAAGGCAGTTTCAACGATGCCGAAGTCGTTCCCCTGATCGTTGGTCGCTGGAGAGAGCTGTCTGTGTGACAGCTCCCCAGCGACCACACAACGACTTACCAACGATCACGGCCAGGTCGTATCGCTGGTCGTGATCGTTGGTAAGTCGTTTAGTGTAAAGGTACCTTAAGTAGCAGCTAAGTGTGGCTTATCAAATGACCTTAATAAGTGTTCATCAGCAAGTACGACCACCTATTTAAAAGCAGAAGTTTTTGTAGTTTGCTAATCTGGAGCAATCAGGTATGTGTTAACACAATGCAAAGGAGGAAATACATAAGCAATTATCTACAGTAGAAGAAGCATTTGTTGCTGCCAATAAATCTGGAAACAGTTATAAGGTCATTTTCAAACAATTCAGAGTCAATCATTGTTAAAGATTATTCACAATCAGTGATAACGATTATTCACAAGGGGAAATCATTCAAATCATTAGCAATATTCCAAGGAGTAAAACATCCCAGCAAATTCCCCTCCTGCTCAGACCACGCAATGGTCAGGGAAATTGCAAAAAAAAGAGCTAAATTAAGACTCTAAAGGCCTCGGCGTGTTAAATGTTCAAGTTCATGACAATTAAAAAAACTGGACAAGTATAGAATGTTGGGAAGAGTTGCAAGGGGAAAGGCTCTTCTTCCTACAAAGAACACAACGGCACAAATGAAGTTTGTATCTGAACAAATCACAAGACTTCTGGAATATATGTCTTTTGGACAGACAAAACCAGAGTGGAGATGTTTGGCCATCATGGAATGTAACACTTTTGGCTGAAACCCAACACATCATATCAGTACAACCACAACATCACAACTGTCTGGTGGTGGAGGGGTGATGATTTGGTCGTGTTTGCAGTCACAGGAACTGGGGGGCTTGCAGACATTTAGTATACCATGAACTCTTCTGTATAACAAATTATTTTAGAGTCAAATATGAGGCAATACTTCCAAAAGATAAAGCCAGACCAAAACTGGGTAATGCGATGGGGAAATGATCGAAATGATCACCAGCACACCAGCAAATCTATAATCAGAATGCCTGAAAATGAAAAGTATCAAGGTGTCGTAATGACCCGGTCAAAGTCCAGAATTCAGCCCTCTGTGGTGGGGTCTTTGGAGAGCTGGGCATAAAAGAAGGCCAACAAACCTCAATAAACTTAATGTTGTAAAGAAGAGTTATCTAAATTCCTCCAGAATGTCGTGAGACACCGATTCATACAGAAAATGATTGCTTCAAGGTTTTTCTGTTAACAGTGGTTCTTCAAGCTATTGATTCATGGGGGTGTACTTAATTTTCTCATACTATTTCTGCTTTTTGGCTTAGTTTATTATAAGAAAAAAAAAGACAGTGCATTTTTTCATATGTCATTCTTCAGCTATATTTTAAGACTTTCTAGGGACCAGAATTTTTTTTTAATTTCTTATATGTAAAAATATAGAATTTAGAGGGTGTACTTAGTTTTCTTCATGACTGTACTTACACTGCTCAAACAAATTGAGAAAAGGCTTAAATCAAACAACATATTTTGATCAATCAAATAAAAAAAAAATCTGATATAAATTTTATAATTTGTTGGCAACAAAATGACGTATCAGTGGTTAGTGGAAATCAAAATCATCACCCGATTGAGGGCTGGATTTCAAATTCCATGAAGATTAAAGTAAAAAATTGTAAATCAAAAATGGATTTTATTTGCTTAAATTACACCATTGAAACTCATAATTTGAGTCAATAATGTTTATGGCACACACATGCCTGTATGCACTCCTGATAACATCTGGTCAAGATACTGATGATATGACAGATCTCCAAGTTCTGGATCAGGGGATCAGTGAGCTAGTGGATAGTCTGTGGCACTATTTGGCAGTGTTACATAATGTCCCAGCGGTTCTCAATTGGATTCATGTCGGGGGAACATGAGGGCCAGTCAATGGCATGAATGTCTTCATCATCCATCAACTACGCATGAGGCTGTGCAAAGTCCTGCACAATCACTAATCCATGGAGCCCACTGCACCAGTGTAAGGGTTGACAATGGCTCTGAGGATTTCATCCCAATATCTAACTACTGTCAGGGTAGCATTCACTGTCACGTGGAGGATTTCATCCCAATGTTTAGCTGCTGTCAGGGTACCATTGGCTGTCACGTGGAGGATTTCATCCCAATGTCTAACGGCTCTCAGGGTACCATTGGCTGTCGCGTGGTGGATTTCATCACAATGTCTAGCTATTCTCAGGGTACCATTGGCTGTCGCGTGGAGGATTTCATCCCAATGTCTAGCTGCTCTTAGGGTACCATTGGCTGTCACATGGAGGATTTCATCTCAATGTCTAACGGCTCTCAGGGTACCATTGGCTGTCGCGTGGAGGTTTGGTCATGCAATGTAGTCATGCTGGATGAGGTTGCAGGCGGCATATTGTTCACCACAACATCTCAAAACTAGTTTATGTCTGTCACATGTTCTGTCAAGAGAACAGAGAGCCAATGGTAGATTGCCAATTTTGGTGTTCTCCGGTGAATTACAGCTGAGCTGCACAGTGCAGGGATGTGAATAGAGCTCCCACTACAGAATGTTTGGTCCCACCTGCCACCCTCCTGGATTCTGTTAATGTCAACTTGGTAAAAAATAAGCAGATCAGTAAGTCGTGTACAGCATTTTGTAGGACTCTGCCGGTGCTCCTTGTGTTCCTCCAGACACAAAGGAGCAGATGCCAGTCCTTCTGCTGGGCTGATGCCCTTTTACTGCCCTGTCTAACTCTCCTCATGTAATGGGCCATGTTCTGATATATGCTCCATGCTCTTGAGTCTGTTCTAGAAGTCACAGCAAATCTTGAGAGGACAGGTATGGATGTGCCATCCTATAGAAAGGAGCTGAACAACCCATGCAACCTGAAAGGGTTGCAAATACCACCTAATGCTACCAGTAGTGACAGCGACGCTGGCAAAATGCAAAATTAGAGAAAAATCAGTCAGGAAGGATAAGGAGAGAGCAATTGCCTGTTGTGGGGGTGTCTTACTGTTGCCTCTCTAGTGCAGCAGAGCAAGTAACAATGATTCACAATGGTTTCTGCTTCCCACCTGGACAGATTGATAGCCAGTGTCTATAATTCACTTGTGGTTATACTATGATGCTTCTGTGTTCCCATCATAATTTTGAGAAGTGTAGATGTAAAAGCACAGGCAAAAATAATTTTTTATGCAGTATAATCTTATATCGAGGTGGTAAAACCACTATTATTGAGCTTTGAGAAGATGGTAATTATTCAAAAATATGCTTCATAGTTTAATATAATCAATTAAGTCCCATCTAAAAAAAACAGTGTTCTGGGAATTACTATCACATATGGAAGAGGCGCATATTATAGTGTAGGTAGCCCTGCATCTGACGTACTATTGCCTAACCTCATATTATTCTAAGAACTTCCAGCCATTTCTGGGTGCTCACACTTCTTTGAACTGAGCAGAACATTGTCTCAAGTAGAAATTAACCCGGATCAAATTTACCAGTGAAGTAACAGAATATTCTCCATAACTGAACATGATGCGTTCACAATTCTTTGGTCAATCTGTTGTATGGAGATTTCCCATGTAAGATTAGTGGCATATTGTTCTAACATGTGACATGTAATAGCTCGCATTCCCAGAATATTCAGTTGTCCTACAAAAAGTCGCTTTCACGACTGCAGGATTGCTTCTTCACAAGCGCACATAGGGCAGCCTGGTTCATAGACTGGCATTGTACTCGCCAGTCTTAATAAATGGGTGGTTTGTACTCAGATAAAAATAATTGATTAGGATAATTGATTACCCCCTTAGTTAATTCTTTGCATCTTAACTGTGGTGTGCCCCCAGGGTTGGACTGGGGTGTCTGGGGCCCACAAGGGGAATGGATTTCAGGGGCCCACCCTACAGCTATACGCAAATACCTGTTAGCTGTTATCATTGTTATAGTGGAGCGTCGACTGTAAAACACAGACAGCTCCTGCACATCTACTGTGCGCCACCATAACTGGGATGTACAATTACGGTAGTTTGCATTAAAGGGTTCTTTGATGAAAACAAGTTGTCACCAATCCACAGGTCAGGTAGGTGATAACTTCACAGGGGAACAATTTGAAAAACATTTTCTGTTGAGTTAGGTTTTTGAGCTGATTTATACTAAAATTGGCATGCTGATTCCAAAAATGTAGTTAGTTTTTTTCTAGCACGTCAAGTTTTTCCTACACAACTTACCTGCCAGAGAAGCACAATTGCACTGATATCTGTAATAAGACTTGTTATCTGATTACAATTCGACTCATATAGAGCTACGTGGCAACTTGTAAGAGTAGTGTCACAACTTTGTCATGCCTATTTCTTATATATTTCATTTTTTGTTCATATTTGTACTATTTAAAAAAAAAAACAACACTTTTTAGGTACAGTAGTTTACATAGTTTTGAGAAGACAAAAATCCTATAGTTCAAAAACTTGACGTGATAGAGAAAAACTGAGATCATTTCTGGATTCAGCATCCAAAAAATAATTAAGAACAGTTGTCTGACCTAACTCTTAAAAAATTGTGTTCCCCAGTGTATTGACCGTTGGAATCCAACCATTGGAAACCATACCACTCGGAAGAATGGGGAACTTTTGTCCTTGACAGGGCACTTTTATCCCCATTTTAAAATGGAGCGGCAGATGAGATGTCTGACCGCAGCTCCAGTCATCCTCTTTCAGGGCTTCCAGAAAAAGTCAAGTGCAGCCACTTAGGGAATGAATGGATCAGTGGTCGAGTCGTACATGCCGCTCCATGCTAATGGGGATAACAGTTGCACATTCTGCAGATCGGTGCAGGTCAATTCAGTCAGACCCCCACCAATCAATAACTTATCACTTATCCCTTGTCCACTTTCACACATTCAGTATTTGGTCAGTATTTTGCATCAGTATTTTTAAGCCAAAACCACGAGTGGAACAATCAGCAAAAGAGTATAATAGAAACACGTCACCACTTCTGTATTTATCATCCACTCCTGGTTTTGGATTACAAATACCGAGGCAAAATACTGACCAAATACTGAATGTATGAACATGGCCTTAGGATAAGTGATTAGTTGTTTACACCTTTGGACCACTGTAAGTGCATATCTGCTACTGTGTAATAGTCACAGGACAGGAAGGGGTTAAACAGCTAAGTATATATCTCTATTGGAAATCAAGAATCTTCCCCTTATTCATATCAGAGAGAACAAGTGACCTCCATACACAACACAATCCACTTTACCAAGACCAATAATACCACATACAAGGAACAATTACCGCCACACTGTTACCAGACTACATATTATCACCACACAGTGACCAAATAATACCACATACAGTGGATAAATACCGCAACACCATGACCAGACCACATATTACCACCATATAGTGGCCAAATAACACCACTTACAGGGGATAAATACTGCTACGCCGTGTTCAGACCAGACATTACCATCACATAGTGACCAAATAATATCACATACAAGGTATAAATACCACCACAGCATGACCAAGTCACATATTACCACCACACAGTGACTTAATAATACCACATACAGGGGATTAATAAAGTCACACCATGACCAGACCACATATTACCACCGCATAGTGACTGAATAATACAAAATACAGGAGAGAAATACCACCACACCATGACCAGATCACATATTACCCTCACATAGTGACTGAATACTACAATACTAATCCTTAATAAGAAAAACCCAATGATAATAGATCACCAGTGACATTATATACAGGAGCTCTATTTATAGTATCAGTGTATAGGTAATACAGTCATGATCACCAGTGACATTACAGTATATTCCTAGTTCACGTGTATATAGTATACAGGTAAAACAGTGCCTATCAGTGCTATCATACACAGGAGTTCTGTATATAGTGTACAGATAATACAGTGACCACCGGTGATATTATACACAGGAGCTCTGTATATAGTATCAGGGCACAGGAAACACACTGACTCACCAGTGATGTCTAGAGTTGAAGTCATTCATCTTCACTTTCTTCTTCATCATGTGCAGACTGCCATCACTTCTTCACTCCCAGACTCGTCTCTGCAGAAAATAACTTCTACACTATGTCAGGTGAAGAAAAAAAGTGACAAAGTGCTGCCCTACACAGTAACAGGACCCCCTTTTTGCCCTCCCCCCTCCCATGGAAGGCAGTATCCTTGAAAGAACATTAAATTACAGCAGTTAGGCTACGTTCACATTTGCGTTGTGCGCTGCTGCATCGGCGACGCAACGCACAACGCAAACAAAAACGCAACAAAACGCACGCAAAAACGCTGCGTTTTGCGACGCATGCGTCGTTTTTTGCCGAAATTTGGACGCAAGAAAAATGCAACTTGTTGCGTTTTCTTGGCCCGACGCTTGCGGCAAAAAAAACGCATGCGTCGCACAACGCAGCACAAAAAGATGCATGCGTCCCCCATGTTAAATATAGGGGCGCCCGACACAAACATGCATAACGCTAATGTGAACGTAGCCTAATAATGTCCCCCGATTGGCCCCTACAATAATTATGTCGCCACTTGACACCATAAACCAATAACGTATGTTCCTCATACTGATCCCCATATACTAGGAATGTCACCCCTTTAATAAGGTCCCAGATCCTGGGCCCCTTTATTTAATGTCCCAGCCTGGGTCCCTTTATTTAATGTCCCATCCAAGGCCCGTGTTGTATTCATCCTGGATCCCTTTGTGCACTTTAACCCCTTTACGGCCTATGATGTATATATATTGGCGCACGGCCTGTCAAAGAGCAGAGCGCCCTGTCACAGCTGCAATCAGCATTCATCTTGACTCCAAAAATATAATGTTACATAGAGTATAATGGGCTCCATATAACGCTCCATACAGTATAATGGGCCCCATATAGTGCTCCAGACAGCATAATGGGCCCCATATAATTCTCCATAAAATATAATGGCCACCATATATGGCTCCACACAGTATAATGGGCTCCATATAATGCACCATACAGTATAATGGGCCTCATATATGGCTCCATACAGTAATCACTACATATAATGCACTATACAGAATAATGCACACCTTATATAATACCATAGAGTATAATGGCCCCATATATTGCTCCATACAGTATAATTGCTCCTTACAGTATATAATGGCCTCCATATAATTCTCCATACAGTACATAATCGTCCCCATATAATGCTCCATACAGTATAATGGGACCCATATAATGCTGCATACATTTTAAAAAAATCAAATACTCACCTTTCCCATTCCCTGCAGGTCCATTCTCCTCAGCATCTTCTGACTCTCTGTACTGCTTGACACAGAGTGCGCTGTAGTGACATCATTGCGCCCTCAGCCCTGACAGAGTCAGAAGACGCTGAAGATACTGCTGGAGCTGCGGGGAATGAGGAGAGGTGAGTATTTATGGGGTGCCCACGCTGGCACCTGGCTCCCCTGACACACGGCTTCATAGCATGCTGGTGTCCCCGATGGCAAGTGGGCCCACCTGTTCACACAAGGTCTTGGCACTTGCCTGTGTGCGCTTGGTTGGTGACGCTGGCCCTGGTCGTCGTGGCTGGTCAGGTATGCGTGCTTGCGCCTCTGCCTGTATTTTAAAGGTCCCTTCTCCCTAAAAACGTTTTGTTTTCCTTCTTGGACTGGAGTAACACTTTGAAATAAGAAACACTGTCACTTTACATGAATTTCACAGATGTGTTTTGGTGTGTTCTTGGTAAACCAGTCCCCTTTTTTTTTGCAATCCAGTTCACAGAATTGTCTTGGTAAAATTAAAACTTTCGCCAAATATGTTCTTGTGTGAGAATAGATATGTACAGCAATGCTCATAAACTAGATTTGCTCCAATCTGATGTAATGCCTCCTTTCATTTAAAATAAGTGCGAGGCAGATTCTCAGGGAGATCTATGTTCAGCCCATAGATCTTAACAGCTTATTTATATATTAGAAAAATGTGGATTTCTCTGGATTAATAGATTGGATCGCAGATATCAATTTGTAATTTTGTTCAACCTTCTATAATTTACATGCCCATATAGACGGCTTAGGAGGGTGGTTGATCTTACTGAGAGATTCCCTATAAAACATGCCAATGACTGAGCTGCACGGGAGACTAGTTGGACAGGTAGGTCCCCAATGACTTACCTGTCCACACCTGCTATCCTGGAGTGACAGATTTCTCGCTGTGTGCGTATATGGAAATATCTGTCACTCCTGGGGAACAAGCTGGGAGAGGCCGCTGGAGACTCACCTGTCCAACTAGTCTCCCATGCGACTATTCTGAGTAGTGGACAACCTTTTGGAAGTCCATTTACACTGGCAGATAATTGTAATGAGTGTTCCTTGGACCACTGGCTTCCTACCAGCCAGTTTAACTAGATTACCCAAAACGCTCGTTCGTCAGTTAAAATAACTTTTAAAGGGGTTGTCCAGCACTATGAGATGCACATGCTGTCACCATTCCCCTGTATTTTCCATTCATTTGGGATTTCTAACTCAGCTTCTTTCAATTTGTAAAGAATAGAGAGAAGCCAGAGAAGACTAGTTGGTATATGACCACAAGCAAGCAAATCTCACACATGCCATCATGCAACAACCCTCCCACATGGGGAATTGAGGTAGCATGCACAGAGCACGCAGGATTCGGCAGTGTGAAATCACATACTGTATAACGCCTGCAGACTTTTTTTCTGAGACTGGAAAACTCATTTTAGCTTACTTAAAGGGAACCTGACAGCTGATACATACTGCTTGATCCACAGGCTGCATGTATCAGACACCAGCTGTACGATATCAGCCAGATATATCTGGTGCTCCTGCGTTTTAGAGACGTTGCCCTGGAGTAACATGGCTCTCACAAGAAGTGCATGCAGGAAGATACCTGCCAATCCATGGCAGCGGGCAGGGAGATGCCACCAAGTACCCGCCTGTCTGACTAGTCGGTAGTGCTATTAAGGTGTGTTTTACTCTGAAACTGGTCTTTTCTCAACTAGTTTTTGTGACCCTGCTATTTGCAACAAAGCTTTTGATGGTTCTGCGATTGTGCCCCAACATCTTAGCAATTTCAAGAGTGCTGCTCCCTCTGTACAATTTTGTTTTTACTTTTCAGAGTCAGTTAAAAAGTTTTTTACCCATTTTGCCTAAATGGAAAAAGGAAAGCAAGTTGCCTAAAAATTCTGCACACCTTGATAAACGGTGTTTCAGACCTTATTCCCCCCATTACATAAATACCCATCACCTGATCTGCTTCATTCAATAAGCATTCAAGGTTACACAGCGCGGAGTTGGAAAATCTGCATAAAAATGATGATATGGTCGAAATCATCACTGCTTAATAATTCTGCACACAGTGTTATATATGGACCATGATGTACCTACGTCCATATATGTTTACGCACTTGCGGTATCACTCAGAAAAACAAAAAATTATTTCCCTGTCCCATGTACACCACTTTATAAGAATATTTCTATAGACATCTTCAATGAAGACATCCCAGAGTGACACATGGGGACTTGACGTGCCACCACTCAAGCTCCATACACATGATCCAGGATGAGCTTGCTTATGGTTGTATTTCATTAGTTTCAACAAGTCTTGCTAAGCTGGAACGAATAGTTTTCATGTGATAAAAAAAAAAACTAGCCAAAGGTATGTGCTCTAATGGATTAACATCAGATCTAATGATAACAGCCGTCCGGTGTCCATGTGATGATTGGTTGCCCTAGTTAAGGTTCATAGTCACGATGTGAACTCATCCCCTTGGCTCAAGATCCTTGTACTTCTCAGCTTGACTTGCTGTGTCTTGCTGGGAATGTTCTGTGGCTTCTCTCCTACTCAGTGCAAACTGAATTATGACTCATGACAATTAAGTATATAAGTGGAAGGTTGAAAATAGGTCACGATCCTCACAGCTGCTTGCACTAGCTCTATGGCACCCACCAGGGTCACGATCCTCACAGCTGCTCGTACTAATCCTGTGGCACCCACCAGCCCCAATAGGGTCACGATTCTCACAGCTCCTTACGCTAGTTCCATGGCACTCACCAGCCCCAATAAGGTCACGATCCTCACAGCTGCTCGTACTAGCACTATGGCACCCACCAGCCCCAACAGGGTCACATTCCTCACAGCTCCTTACGCTAGTTCCATGGCACCCACCAGCCCCAATAGGGTCACGATTCTCACAGCTGCTTGTGCTAGTTCCATGGCACCCACCAGCCCCAATAGGGTCACGATTCTCACAGCTGCTTGTGCTAGTTCCATGACACCCACCAGCCCCAATAGGGTCACGATTCTCACAGCTCCTTGCCCTAGTTCCATGGCACCCACCAGCCCCAATAGGGTCACGATCCTCACAGCTCCTTGCGCTACTTCCATGGCACTCACCAGCCCCAATAGGGTCACGATCCTCACAGCTCCTTGCGCTAGTTCCATGGCACTCACCAGCCCCAATAGGGTCACGATCCTCACAGCTCCTTGCGCTACTTCCATGGCACTCACCAGCCCCAATAGGGTCACGATCCTCACAGCTCCTTGCCCTAGTTCCATGGCACTCACCAGCCCCAATAGGGTCACGATCCTCACAGCTCCTTGCGCTAGTTCTATGGCACTCACCAGCCCCAATAGGGTCACAATCCTCACAGCTGCTCGTACTAGTTCTATGGCACTCACCAGCCCCAATAGGGTCACAATCCTCACAGCTCCTTGCGCTAGTTCTATGGCACTCACCAGCCCCAATAGGGTCACAATCCTCACAGCTGCTCGTACTAGTTCTATGGCACCAACCAGCCCCAATAGGGTCACGATCCTCACAGCTGTTCGTACTAGTTCTATGGCACCCACCAGCCCCAATAGGGTCACGATCCTCACAGCTCCTTGTGCTAGTTCTATGGCACTCACCAGCCCCAATAGGGTCACGATCCTCACAGCTGCTAGTACTAGTTCTATGGCACCCATCAGCCCCAATAGGGTCACGATCCTCCCAGCTCCTTGCGCTAGTTCCATGGCACCCACCAGCCCCAATAGGGTCACGATCCTCCCAGCTCCTTGTGCTAGTTCTATGGCACCCACCAGCCCCAATAGTATCACGATCCTCACAGCTGCTCGTACTAGTTCTTTGGCACCCACCAGCCCCAATAGGGTCACGATCCTCCCAGCTCCTTGCGCTAGTTCCATGGCACCCACCAGCCCCAATAGGGTCACTATCCTCACAGCTCCTTGCGCTAGTTCTATGGCACTCACCAGCCCCAATAGGGTCACGATCCTCACAGCTGCTAGTACTAGTTCTATGGCACCCACCAGCCCCAATAGGGTCACGATCATCCCAGCTCCTTGCTCTAGTTCCATGACACTCACCAGCCCCAATAGGGTCATGATCCTCACAGCTTCTAGTACTAGTTCTATGGCACCCACCAGCCCCAATAGGGTCACGATCCTCACAGCTGCTAGTACTAGTTCTATGGCACCCACCAGCCCCAATAGGGTCATGATCCTCCCAGCTCCTTGCTCTAGTTCCATGACACTCACAAGCACCAACAGGGTCATATTCCTCACAGCTCCTTGCGCTAGTTCTATGGCACTCACCAGCCCCAATAGGGTCACGATCCTCACAGCTCCTTGCCCTAGTTCCATGGCACTCACCAGCCCCAATAGGGTCACGATCCTCACAGCTCCTTGCGCTAGTTCTATGGCACTCACCAGCCCCAATAGGGTCACAATCCTCACAGCTGCTCGTACTAGTTCTATGGCACTCACCAGCCCCAATAGGGTCACAATCCTCACAGCTCCTTGCGCTAGTTCTATGGCACTCACCAGCCCCAATAGGGTCACAATCCTCACAGCTGCTCGTACTAGTTCTATGGCACCAACCAGCCCCAATAGGGTCACGATCCTCACAGCTGTTCGTACTAGTTCTATGGCACCCACCAGCCCCAATAGGGTCACGATCCTCACAGCTCCTTGTGCTAGTTCTATGGCACTCACCAGCCCCAATAGGGTCACGATCCTCACAGCTGCTAGTACTAGTTCTATGGCACCCATCAGCCCCAATAGGGTCACGATCCTCCCAGCTCCTTGCGCTAGTTCCATGGCACCCACCAGCCCCAATAGGGTCACGATCCTCCCAGCTCCTTGTGCTAGTTCTATGGCACCCACCAGCCCCAATAGTATCACGATCCTCACAGCTGCTCGTACTAGTTCTTTGGCACCCACCAGCCCCAATAGGGTCACGATCCTCCCAGCTCCTTGCGCTAGTTCCATGGCACCCACCAGCCCCAATAGGGTCACTATCCTCACAGCTCCTTGCGCTAGTTCTATGGCACTCACCAGCCCCAATAGGGTCACGATCCTCACAGCTGCTAGTACTAGTTCTATGGCACCCACCAGCCCCAATAGGGTCACGATCATCCCAGCTCCTTGCTCTAGTTCCATGACACTCACCAGCCCCAATAGGGTCATGATCCTCACAGCTTCTAGTACTAGTTCTATGGCACCCACCAGCCCCAATAGGGTCACGATCCTCACAGCTGCTAGTACTAGTTCTATGGCACCCACCAGCCCCAATAGGGTCATGATCCTCCCAGCTCCTTGCTCTAGTTCCATGACACTCACAAGCACCAACAGGGTCATATTCCTCACAGCTCCTTGCGCTAGTTCTATGGCACTCACCAGCCCCAATAGGGTCACGATCCTCACAGCTGCTAGTACTAGTTCTATGGCACCCACCAGCCCCAATAGGGCCACGATCCTCACAGCTGCTAGTACTAGTTCTATGGCACCCACCAGCCCCAATAGGGTCACGATCCTCACAGCTCCTTGTGCTAGTTCTATGGCACTCACCAGCCCCAATAGGGTCACGATCCTCACAGCTCCTTACGCTAGTTCCATGGCACCCACCAGCCCCAAAAGAGTCACGGTCCTCACAGCTGCTTGTGCTAGTTCCATGACACCCACCAGTCCCAATGCTGCATGCATCGGCTCACATAGAGTCAATTGGCAGCTGCAATTATATTAATTTTTTCCCATGCCAGAAAGGTTTTAATTGCCACAAATTTTAATGAATACCTTATACCTGAAACTTCACCCTTCTGTTTGGTCTTGCAATGTATGTATTAATATGGTGGGTGTAACTACAATAAAAGTCCATGTACAGCAACGTTATTTCATCCTTATTATGGAACATATTTACATTACATTCATGATATTTCGTACAACAGGTTAAACGTACAGTTGTGCTCAAAAGTTTACATACCCCGGCAGAATTTTTGCTTTTTTGGACATTTTTCAGAGAATATGGATGATAACACAAAAACTTTTTCTCCACTCATGGTTAGTGGTTGGGTGAAACCATTTATTGTCCAGCGACTGCGTTTTCTCTTTTAAATCATAATGACAACCCAAAACATCCAAATGACCCTTATTCACATGTAGTGTAAATACTTTTGTTTTTTTCTGATGCAGAAAGTCTGTTGCTTATAACAGTTTAATCAATGTCCATATGATCTCGTGAACACTCAGGTCTGTTGTGGGGGATGTTTTTTTTTAGTATTTTTCATTCCATTTTTTTTATCAATTGAACTCGGTAGGGAGCTTGAAAAGCAGCATGTAAAATCACTATCGTTTTTCAGCCCAGAATAGCAGAGATTCTGCATTAAAACAAAATGCTGCTTAAAATCACACCTATCCTCAAAAAGCCCTCTCTTGACCCATCCTCTGTATCTAGCTATCGCCCTATATCACTTCTCCCCTATGCCTCCAAACTACTGGAACAACACGTCTACCTTGAACTGTCCTCCCATCTCTCTTCTTGCTCCCTCTTTGACCGCCTACAATCTGGCTTCCGGTCACACCATTCCACCGAAACTGCCCTAACTAAAGTCACCAATGACCTCTTAACCGCCAAGAGCAAGCGACACTACTCTGTCCTCCTCGACCTGTCGGCTGCCTTTGACACAGTGGACCATTCCCTATTATTACAAACCCTCTCATCCCTTGGCATCGCAGACTTGGCCCTATCCTGGATCTCATCATACCTAACAGACCGGACATTCAGCGTCTCCCACTCACACACCACCTCCTCACCTCGCCCTCTATCTGTCGGAGTCCCACAAGGTTCAGTCCTTGGGCCCTTGCTCTTCTCCATTTACACCTTTGGCCTGGGACAGCTCATAGAATCTCATGGCTTTCAGTATCACCTCTATGCTGACGACACACAGATCTACATCTCTGGACCAG
This sequence comes from Ranitomeya imitator, assembly GCF_032444005.1. NCBI lineage: Eukaryota > Metazoa > Chordata > Amphibia > Anura > Dendrobatidae > Ranitomeya > Ranitomeya imitator. Next base: position 94,062,516 of record NC_091284.1, read on the forward strand.
ATATCACCTCCCTTCTAACCAGATTTCTGAAACTTAACATGGACAAAACAGAATTCATCATCTTTCCCCCATCTCACACGACCCCCCCAACGAACCTATCCATTACAGTAAATGGCTGCCCACTCTCCCCAGTCCCACACGCTCGCTGCCTCGGGGTAATCCTTGACGCTGATCTCTCCTTCAAACCACATATCCAAGCCCTTTCCACTTCCTGCCGACTTCAACTCAAAAATATTTCACGAATCCGTTCATTCCTCAACCATGAATCTGCAAAAACCCTAGTCCATGCCCTCATCATCTCTCGCCTTGACTACTGCAACCTCCTGCTCTGTGGCCTCGCCTCTAACACTCTCGCACCCCTCCAATCTATTCTAAACTCTGCTGCCCGACTAATTCACCTGTCCCCCCGCTATTCCCCGGCCTCTCCCCTCTGTCAATCCCTTCACTGGCTCCCCATTGCCCAGAGACTCCACTACAAAACCCTAACCATGACGTACAAAGCCATCCACAACCTGTCTCCTCCATACATCTGTGACCTCGTCTCCCGGTACTTACCTACCCGCAACCTCCGATCCTCACAAGATCTCCTACTCTACTCCCCTCTTATCTCCTCTTCCCACAATCGTATACAAGATTTCTCTCGCGTATCACCCCTACTCTGGAACCCTCTACCACAACACATCAGACTCTCCCCTACCATCGAAACCTTCAAAAAGAACCTGAAGACCCACCTCTTCAGACAAGCCTACAACCTGCAGCTACCACCGATCGACCAAACCGCTGCATGACCATCTCTACCCTCACCTACTGTATTCTCACCCATCCCTTGTAGATTGTGAGCCTTCGCGGGCAGGGTCCTCATTCCTCCTGTACCAGTTATGACTTGTATTGTTTAAGATTATTGTACTTGTTTTCATTATGTATACCTCTCCTCACATGTAAAGCGCCATGGAATAAATGGCGCTATAACAATAAATAATAATAATAATAATAATCTATAAATAAAGCAGATTGCTATTGTGTATGTTGGATTGGACACCTGCGGAAAACATGCACAAGAAGTTCAGCATGAAAAAAAAATGAGGCAGTGCAAATTAATTTTTTCAACGACCAAATATGTGTAAAAAAAAATTTGCAGCATGAAAATCATATGAGACTCGCCCATTCAAGTCTATGTGTGCAAGAAATAAAATAATCGGATTTCATACAGAGCCGATTTTTACAGACACATTGCAATTGTAACTGGAGACTGTATATGGTCATGTAAATGATCAATTGCTGCTCCTGTAAAAAAAAAATGGATTGCACACAGACTGCACATTGATGTGACAAAAAAAAAAAAAGTCTCACTTTTGTGGATGATTTTTCATACTGTCATGTGAACCTATCTCTGGGATAGGCCATTAATACCGGATTGGTCGGTGTTTGTCTCCACCAATCAGCTACTGTAACAGCCTTCTGTGTAGTTTGTACTTTCGCCACTTTTTTATTTTTTTTAATAACAGTGTTTATTGAATTTTACAATAAGAATTACATAGTAAAAGTACAGAAATAAAATATAAAGCAGGCCTGTGGAGTCAGAATCAGTATAAAGTGGACCAATAAATTGGGTACAGTAGTACCATGCAGTATGTGATGTAAATGTTTTAATAAGAATTTGGAAAAGTTATGAAATATCCTATAAATGTCTGTTCTGTTCCTGATCTAAGGATCTTAGCTTTTAGTTAAGATGAATCTGTGCTGCACTTTATGCACATGCTCAGTACTGACCAGGGCTGGGGAGTCAGAGGTTTGGCTTACCTCATCCAGAGCCCAGCTTTCCACATATTCTGTAGCACTAAACAATGAGACAATCATCAGTGGACACTGGGAATAAAGATCAGGACCAGGCGCCCCTTTCCTGAGATGAATCAGTGCTGCACTTTACGTACATGCTCAGTAGTGAGACAGGGCTGTGGAGTCAGAAATCAGGGAAATTGAGGTGTCAGATTCAGAGTCGGTGGTTTGGCTTACCAACTCCACAGCCGTGATATAAAGTAACATTTGTAACTTTCAAAACAGAAAGCTACCATAAAAATAGGTGAATTCAGGACCCAAACATCAGCGCCCCAAGTTCAAACTAAGGGAAATATACTGAGAGAAAGGGGAAGGGATATAGCCGCTCAACATAGACTCTGAAATCCACCCTTCAAACCATATTTATTAACAATCCCTCTGAACCCAGTCTGTATCACAACGGTTCCAGATGCCTCAAAATGAGTGTTCTCTAATAAAGCTGCAAGATATACAAGATATATGAAGCATGGAATAACAGGAATGCAACTCTCTTACGGTTGGTGGGCCAATCCCCATTTGGATGTTATTAAACATCTTGCAGTAGGAGCTATTAGGACCTATGGTCAATCTGGACCACCACCATTTTTATTTAATGGGAGTATTGCAACTTTGTTACATTCACCTAAATGGGAAAAGACTGAAATACCTTACATTGCCAGTAAGAAAAGTACATCTCCTATGTATGTAAAAAAAATAATCTTACGACCACGTTAAAAAGTATTATTATATGGCGTTTAGAACCATTTTTAGATAAGATACTGGAAACGTGAAATATTGAAGGAAATTTCACACATTCCACAATTGGTAACCGCTTGTTTCTTTTTGCAGTGCAAGAAGGGTCATCATGAGACTGCGATGTAGACAAACCTCTGATGTTGCACTGATGAATTACAACATTCTGCCTTCGACTGCTGGATTTATAGAAAGAGAAGCCAATGATTTCCATAAGGATTCCATGTCTATGTTCATTAATGCAACTCCTTTTGTAAGAAACTTTATGCCAGTTCCATCTGTTCTGCGCTTACCCTTTAACTAGACCAGATGAAAGACAGGGTCACCACCCCGCTGATTTACAGGAATTGGTTTACAATGCACCCTTAGATGGGGGGCTGAGCCAGGATGGGCAGTGAACTTCTCAGTAAGTACATTGCCATCAAACTCATTCGCAGCATGACTCATGGACATTACAAAACCATCTATTCTCCCCGGGTGTAATTCATTATTATTGATGTCACATTGTGAATTGCAGTAATTGCGACAGATACTCTCCATAAAATACCGCTCTATTGCCTTCCCAGTATGGGTTTAAGGTCGACCTATTTACCGATTTGGCAGAGGTGGATTTATGGGAACTTTTTTTTTTTTACAGCAACTTCTTGATACTTTTCCAAATTATTATAAATCCAAACTTACTATTACAAAACAATGGCTTTGATGAAATATTAGTAATAATAATACCCACTCTAGAGGATAATATATTGGGATGCAAGAAGTAAATTTACCTGGAACCTAAATCCTGTTGCAGATGAGACCCAGATTCAACATCCACACAACAGATGCAACAAACGCAGAACCAATCAGAGCCTTGGATTATAACCAATTTATTTGAAGTTTATACAAAACTTTTGGTTCAGAACTAAATGGCCCTTTAGCTTGTAACTTGGATATCACAAGCTTTCTCTGCTAATGCATAGGAAGTACTAATGAGCGAACGTGCTGGGCTAAGGTGTTATCTGAGTATGCTTGTGTGCTTGGGCGGGCTCGAAATATATGTTTGAGTCCCCGAAGCTGTTTGACAGCCACAAACATGCAGGGATCGCCGGTTTGTTAGGCAATCCCTGCATGTGTTGCGGCTGTCTAACTGCTACGGGGACTCGAACATATTTTTTGAGCACGTCGAAGTCACTCGGTTAGCACCCAAGCATACTCCGATAACACCTTATACGAGCTTGTTCGCTTATTAGTAATAGGAAGTAATACATCTACCACACACAGGCGCATTATTTTCTTAATGAAGTCTATAGAAGTGCTCATGTAATCATTAGCAAAGAGATCTGGAGATTTGCATGCCATCATCCATAAAGGCAAATTGATAATTCATTTTCAAAATTGCCAAATCTGGGGTAACATCTGTATTCAGTGATGACAGATTGTTACATTACTGAGATTGCTACTGATAAGATCCTACTACCATATTTTATGTAGTCGGTAGAGGGAGGAGTGAGCGGATAGAGACAGCACCTCCTCCTCCTCCCGTCTACATAGAATCTTATCAGTAGCGGCTCTCATCTATCTCAGTAATGGGAAAGTCTCTTTTCACTAAATACAGATATTACCTTAGAACTGAGAATTTTGAAAATGACTGGTCAATCCTGTCCGAGAAAGAAGTAGATTTCTCTGATATTACAAAGTTTCTTATTTTCACGTGTGTTATTGATTTATTGAATAAAAATTAAAACGACGGTTACTCTAAGTGCTCATTCTAGCAATTAGAAGCCTCTCACCCAGCCAGGTAAAACCTCCGACTTTGCACTGATGAGGGGCGCACACTCTGAGGCTGAGAAACGGACAGCCACCGCCTACAGGAACTGCGCCATAAACTCACAAAGCATGAGAGAGACAAAAGAAGAGGGTGTAAAATAGGAACCAATATCTCTATACAATAATAAGTAAACGCGAATAATGAAAATGAATTATTGTATTATGGATAAAGTGAACAGACAAGTATAAAAGATTAGAAAAGAACAAAAAAAAATAACTTGGTCTCCACAAAATAATATATGGCGAGCCAACCCTAATCTCTAACAGACCAATACCAAGCTAACAATGTCACAATACACGGGTAACCAAAAACGCAAGATTAAAAAAAAAGGAAGAAAGCAACGTGATGGCTGTAGTGAACCAATAGATCACATAGGTAAGAAATAAGCATATATAGAGATAATACAAATTACAGATTCAAAAGGGCACGAGACTTAATGGTGCTACCTAGAGAAATTAAGTGTGGATAGGTCATATCAAGGAAGGGGAAATCCGGCAACATGTCCATGTGTGAATTCACAATAAAACCAACATTTATTAGATAAATTAAAAAAACATGAAGCAAAAACATGTTTAAATAACCTCCTAGGAAGCTGGCATACACATTGCAAACAAGAAGTTCTTACTCCTAGATTGGATAGGGTATGACCCCACACGTTGCGCCAACAAATGTGGCTTCATCAGGGGTATCCCTCGCTCATCTTCTTTTGTCTCTCGGGCACATCCTGAAACATGTCTGCAAATGAAGTGTCTCGTTTGGCTTCTTATCCCAACTCCTATAGCAAGGCTTGTTAAAGGGTCGATACAGACTTAAGGATTGCTACATCCAATAGGTGGCGCTCGAGTTCAAGTCTTCTTTCTTTCTGAAGAGTCCTCGCTTTTGGACTCATACTATGGCACAAGCTAAGTTGTTAAAGCTAGGAATACACTTTATGACTTCTCCATCACCTAACAATACTTGGATTACAGGTAGCTGTGTGCTCAGGAAAGGTTCTTCGTCCCACAAAAGGTGTTATCTACTATATAAAGCTGAATGTGTGTGTGTGTATGTGTGTATGTGTGTGTGTATGTCCGGGATTGGCATCTGCACCATCGCAGCTACAGCCACAAAATTTTGCACAGTCACACGTCTGGACCCCGAGAGCGTCATAGGCTATATTGTGAGGCAAAATTTTAACCCCGCGCGTTCCAATTCACCAAACAATTTTGCCCCTATCTACATAATGGGGAAAAAAGTGAAAGGAAAAGTGTTGGAAGCGTCGCAGCTACAGCAACAAAATTTTGCACAGTGACACGACTGGACCCTGAGAGCGTCATAGGCTACGTTGTGAGGTGAAATTTTAACCCCGCGCTTTCCAATTCACCAAACAATTTTGCCCCTATCTACATAATGGGGAAAAAGTGAAAGGAAAAGTGTTGGAGGCGTCGCAGCTACAGAAACAAAATTTTGCACAGTCACACGTCTGGACCCTGAGAGCGTCATAGGCTACGTTGTGAGGTGAAATTTTAACCCCGCGCTTTCCAATTCACCAAACTATTTTTCCCCTATCTACATAATGGGGAAAAGTGAAAGGAAAAGTGTTGGAGGCAAATTGACAGCTGCCAGATGTGAACAAGGGGGACTTAAAGAGTGAGAGCGATGGCGCCAAAGAGTATATACCGTACACTAGCTGAGGTGGGACCCCGACATGAGATACTCACCACATACGGGGATATGAACACACACACAAAATGCGCCACACACTCCCACGTGCTTGAACACGTATACCACCCTCAGCACACATTTCACCACACATACACCAACCTCGCCACATAAAAGTCGAAACACAAAAGTCGCCGCTCAAAACTCGCCACGCGCAAAACTCGCCACATGCAAAAAATAGGCTCACGCAAAACTCGCCACAAGTGCAAAACTCACCTCATGGAAAACTCGCCACACGCAAAACTTGCACATGCGGAAAAATTGCCACATGCACAAAATTTGCAACACATGCAAAAGTTGCCTCACACAAAACTTGCACATACTCAAAAGGCACCAGACATAAAACTCACCACGCGCAAAACTCGCCATGCGCAAAACTTGCTGCACACAACTTGCTACACTAACCTCTCACATGCAACTCGACACACAAAAAGTTGCTACACGCATGTTGCCACACAAAACTCATCTCACAAAAGTCGCTACATGCATGTCGCCACACGCAACTCAACACACACAACTTGACAAACGAAACTCGCCCTAAAACACACACAAGTCTGGTATTAGCCTTCAAAAATAAAAATCTGATTAATAAGCAGACAAACTACAAGAGCAACAAATGTACCATATAGGAAATACGGCAGCTGTCAGTCACATGACCTGTCTATTATGTGTATGTGTGAGCTAATATATACTGCCAGGGGGAGGGCTTCCTGTTGGCTGGGGATTTATCAGGCTGCCAATTTATCTTACAAATACTGAGGTAAAAATACTGAGCAAATAACGTGTTAACGAGGTCTAATACAGGAGATCACACAGGTATATACTATATACAGGGGAGATGACACAGATATATACTATATACAGGAGAGATGACACAGGTATATACTATATAAAGGAGGAGATGACATACAGGTACATACTATATACAGGAGGAGATGACATACAGGTATATACTATATACAGGAGGAGATGACACACAGGTATATACTATATACAGGAGCAGATTACCTACAGGTATATACTATATGCAGGAGGAGATGACATACAGGTATATGCTATATATAGAAGATGACATACAGGTATATACTATATACAGGAGGAGATGACTCACAGATATATACTATATACAGGGGAGATGACACACAGGTATATACTATATACAGGAGATAACATACAGGTATATACTATATATAGAAGGAGATGACATACAGGTATATACTATATATAGGAGGAGATGACATACAGGTATATACTATATATAGGAGGAGATGACATACAGATATGTACTATATATAGGAGGAGATGACATACAGGTATATACTATATACAGGGGAGATGACAGCAGGTATATACTATATACAGGGGAGATGACATACAGGTATATACTATATACAGGAGATGACATACAGGTGTATACTATATATAAGGGAGATGACAAACATGTATATACTGAGGTGAAAATGAGAGGTGTGAGGTGAAAATGAAAAGGTGTGAGTGCAAAATGAGAGGAGTGAGGGAAAATAGTGTAGTGATCGGAAAATGACAGATGTGAGGTCGAAATGACAAGTGTTAGGCGGGAATGAGAGGAGTGAGGGAGAAAATGAGAGGTGTGAGGGAGAAAATGAGAGATGTGAGGGGGAAAATTAAAGATGTGATTGGGAAAATGAGAGGCGTCATGGGAAAATAAGAGAAGTGACGTGCTATAACTAACCACAGATATTTACTATGCCCAGGCAACGCCGGGCTCTTCAGCTAGTCTAATATAAGAATCAAATATTCTATGTTTAGACAATGGGTTTTAGGATATAGAGTTTTGTCTTCATTCAAAGACTGCTCAATCAAGATTTACACACTCTGGCTATTCTGTCCAGAAAAGCAAAGAGTTTACGGTCCTGGTGGAATTATACTTTAACCCCTTAATGACCTGAGATATAAGAGAATAGCACCCCCATACAGGTGACAATCCAGCAGCTGTTGGTTGTACACTATTACTGACAACTTGCTGCATCAGCTATGATCAGTGTTTGCACCATCAAAATCTGTTTAACCCCTTAGATGCTGCTGTCAATAGTGAATACATAATTATAAATGGTTAACAGAGTGTGGGGGCTACCTCTTTATCCCAATTGGTGTCCATTTTGTGGTCCTGACATTTGCCATGGCAATTCAAGACCAAATAGTGGCCTTGGAGTCTGCCGACTGTAGTAATCTGTTCAGAAGTTAGCGGCATTTAGGTGGTAAAAATACACATTTTCATTTCTGTCATGCCACTTTGCATTAATTCCTGAAAAGCACCTAAAGGGTTAATAAACTACCTGATAGCAGTTTTCAATATGTCAGGGGGTGCTGTTTTTAAAATGGTTTAACTTTTGGGGGTTTCCCACTATATGGGACCACTAAAGGCACTTTAAACATGGATAGGTCCTTAAAAAAATAAATTTTGTAAATTTCCTTGAAAAAAAATGAAAAATTACTGTTACATTTTTTAAACCTCCTAAAATGCTAACAAAATAAAAACATTTTACAAATGGTGCTGATGTAAAGCCGACATGTGGGAAATATTTATTAATGTTTTGCTGTGGTATGACTATCTGGATTAAAGGGATAATCATTCAAAGTTTGACAATTGCTAATTTTTTAAAATTTTTCTCAAATTACTGATAATTTTTATAAATAAACAAAACATATTGACCTAAATTTACCATTATCCCAAAGTATAATGTGTCACGAAAAAACAATCTCAAAATCACTGGGATTTGTTGAAGCGTTTCAGAGTTATTACCGCAAAGTGACAATGGTCAGATTTCAAAAATTTGGCTCCGTCACTAAAGGTACCTTCACACAACGATTTTGTTAACGATATCGTTGCAACGTCACGCTTTCTGTGACGTAGCAACTATCCCGCTAACGATCTCATTATGTGTGACAGCGACCAACGATCAGGCCCCTGCTGGGAGATCGTTGGTCGCTGGGGAATGATTAGGACTTTTTTTTGGTCGCTGATCACCCGCTGTCATCGCTGGATCGGCGTGTGTGACGCCGATCCAGCGATGTGTTCACTGGTAACCAGGGTAAATATCGGGTTACTAAGCGCAGGGCCGCGCTTAGTAACCCGATATTTACCCTGCTTACCATTGTAAAAGTTAAAAAAAAAAAACCAGCACATACTCACACCTTGCTATCTGGGGACTTCGGCATCGTTGAAGACAGTTTCAACGATGCCGAAGTCGTTCCCCTGATCGTTGGTCGCTGGAGAGAGCTGTCTGTGTGACAGCTCCCCAGCGACCACACATCGACTTACCAACGATCACGGCCAGGTCGTATCGCTGGTTGTGATCGTTGGTAAGTCATTTAGTGTAACAGTACCTTAAGGCGATAAACTCATTTTATGAATGGAAAATAAACAATAGACGAGTGAACAAAGTGTACATAAGAGCTTTAAGGCCCCGTCACACATAGCGAGATCGCTAGCGAGATCGCTGCTGAGTCACAAGTTTTGTGACGCAACAGCGATCTCAGTAGCGATCTCGCTATGTGTGACACGTACCAGTGATCAGGCCCCTGCTGTGAGATCGCTGGTCGTGTCGGAATGGCCTGGGCCATTTTTTGATCGTTGAGGTCCCGCTGATATCGCTGAATCGGCGTGTGTGACGCCGATTCAGCGATGTCTTCACTGGTAACCAGGGTAAACATCGGGTTACTAAGCGCAGGGCCGCGCTTAGTAACCCGATGTTTACCCTGGTTACCATCCTAAAAGTAAAAAAACAAACACTACATACTTACCTACCGCTGTCTGTCCCCGGCGCTGTGCTCTGCTCTCCTCCTGTACTGGCTGTGAGCGTCGGTCAGCCGGAAAGCAGAGCGGTGACGTCACCGCTCTGCTTTCCAGCCGCTGTGCTCACACAGACAGTACAGGAGGAGAGCAGAGCAGAGCGCCGGGGACAGACAGCGGTAGGTAAGTATGTACTGTTTGTTTTTTTTACTTTTAGGATGGTAACCAGGGTAAACATCGGGTTACTAAGCGCGGCCCTGCGCTTAGTTACCCAATGTTTACCCTGGTTACTGGCATCGTTGGTCGCTGGAGAGCGGTCTGTGTGACAGCTCTCCAGCGACCAAACAGCGATGCTGCAGCGATCCGGATCGTTGTCGGTATCGCTGCAGCGTCGCTATGTGTGACGGGGCCTTTAGGCTCATTCATCATTTGCATTTTTTTAAGTCACTTTTTTTTGTCTTGTGGCTTTCATTGACAAATTCTTTAAACTTATCCACGTGCTTCTTGAATTTTGAACAAAACACAAAATATTTATTTTCGTCTTTGGCTCACTTTAGAACTTTTTAAGCACAAAAACTTGCATGTTTTGCAAAATGTTGCAAAAATTGCCATTTGGGAGGAGAGAGGGGTAATTGAGTATATTTGTGCCAAATATTGTGGCTTCTTAAAAAGTTATACTTGTTAGCAGCACAGTGTCAACATCTCAAAGGATGGGGGGAGGAGGCAGGGAGTGTGCAAATACCTAATAGCTTGAGGTTCTTACTACAGGCAGACGTTTTGAGTGACAGTTTGGAGGGAGGACAATTCAAAAAAATGGGTTCACATGGGTGCACTATCAAATTAATTCACAGAGTATGGGAAAAAGTCAAACTCATTAGGGAAGTGAGTGGGTTCACCAGATTCTCGCCTATTTGGGACAACATTTATCTACCGGAATTTAGGCAGAGGGAGGGTTTTCACTTTTGGTCTGCAGCAGGTATTAAATGGCTGGGGCAGCTGATAAGTCAGGGCAGACTTAAAACATTTGAGGAGTTGCAGGAAGAATTTCAGTTGCCACGGTCTGAATTGTTCCAGTATAATCGTATCTCTCATGCTTATCAGGCACAGAATAAAAGGGGAGCCATAGTGGTACAGATTGATCTCATGATCGACTATATCCTTAAGAATAGCTGCACGAAGGGGGCGATTTCAGAAATATATGGGTTTCTACTTTTTTCTTTCCTGGAAAAATATCCCATCCGAGCCAAAGGGAAATGGGAAGCTGAATTGGGAATAATTGACAATGATAGATGGGAGTCGGTCCTAGAATATGTGCCCAAGATATCAATGAGTGAACCAGGCAGGCTATCACAGTTATTCGTAATCCATAGGGCCTATAGAACCCCTGACAGGTTGTTCAAGGCTGGGCTTAGGCAGAACTCGGACTGCCCTCGGTGCTCACAATCCCAGGCGGGGATATTGCATATGATGTGGCAGTGCCCTAGACTGTCCTCCTTCTGGATAGTTGTTTTAAATCGTATTGAACTGGTGTATGGATGTTCTGTCCCTAGGGTTCCACTGACTTGCATATTGGGATATGTGGAGGAAATTGTTACGGACAACATGTTTAAAATAGCTATTGCACGATTGTTATTCATTGCTAGGAAATTGATCGCCAAATTTTGGATTAGAGAGGAACCTCCAACAAGAAGAGACTTTCTTAAGCAAGCGGAGCATATACTTACTTTGGAGAAAAGTATCTACACCAAAAGGAATAAGCTGGACATCTTCCACAAGCTGTGGCAACCGTGGATGGACTTGAATTAGGATGATAAATGAGAATATAGGGAACCTAGTATTCAATGGAAATATAACGGATGTTTATTCAAATGGTTGTATGATGATGGGAAGTGGGGTGGCTCTGGCTGAGGTCTCGGGTTGGGCAGGGTGGGGGGGCTCTGGGTCGGGGGGGAAAAAGTTATCTGTAAATGTTTAATGAAACATTGCCATGAGAAATATTCTGATTGTTTATTCTTTGCGGATAATAAAAATCTATCTGATAAAAAAAAAAGTTATACTTGTGGAATCAAACATCTGGAAAATCCACATTGACATAGGAAAATCAGAAAAACAAACTAAATAGAGAACAGCTGTAAAAACAAAAAGAAAAGGCACAAATCCCTTGATGAATTTGTTGCAAATCAAAAAGTCGCTAATAGAAAGGCATTCACACCAAAAAATGATGACAATGCAATAATAAATTGGGCCCCTAGTTCCATGTTTTTGCATTTCCCTTTCTCTGTTCCTATACTCTCCATCACCACAGGAACTACAGAATAGGATTATAAAATGACATTAGCTGGAATATTTGCCTAAAGGGATACTTTGAAAATAGTAAAGACATTTTTGACACATTCACACAGTGTTTTTTTTTTGTGGATTTTAAAGCAGATCCATTACAAGATTCCCATCAAAGACTATTCTGTGCTTTTTTTTTCCATGCAAGATGTTCACCTTTCTCCAGCAGATGGCAGACAACATTACATGCAGACTGGGGAGAGCTGCACAGCGCCATGCTCCTCTTCTCACTGCTGACGGGACTGACCGGTTCTGATCATCAGCTCCAGGGCCGGACTGGGACTAAAATTCAGCCCTGGCATTTGAAGTTACACAGGCCCACTTGTCACATGGTGACTGTATAATATCTTTGTACACTTGTAGGTTACAAGAGGGGAGTGTAACACGACTATATAACATATAATTACAGCTGTATCCAGCATTACAGCTCAGCCCCCATAGAATGTAATGCAGCCAGTCCCCATAGAAAGTAATGCAGTGCAGCCCCATAGAATGTAATGTAGCCAGTCCCCATAGAATGTAATGCAGCCAGCCCCCATAGAATGTAATGCGGCCAGTCCCCATAGAATGTAATGCGGCCAGTCCCCATAAAATGTAATGCAGCACAGCCCCATAGAATGTAATGCAGCACAGCCCCATAGAATGTAATGCAGCCAGTCCCCATAGAATGTAACGCAGCACAGCCCCATAGAATTTAACGCAGCACAGCCCCATAGAATGTAATGTAAAAATCATAGTAACATAGTAACATAGTTAGTAAGGCCGAAAAAAGACATTTGTCCATCCAGTTCAGCCTATATTCCATCATAATAAATCCCCAGATCTACGTCCTTCTACAGAACCTAATAATTGTATGATACAATATTGTTCTGCTCCAGGAAGACATCCAGGCCTCTCTTGAACCCCTCGACTGAGTTCGCCATCACCACCTCCTCAGGCAAGGAATTCCAGATTCTCACTGCCCTAACAGTAAAGAATCCTCTTCTATGTTGGTGGAAAAACCTTCTCTCCTCCAGACGCAAAGAATGCCCCCTTGTGCCCGTCACCTTCCTTGGTATAAACAGATCCTCAGCGAGATATTTGTATTGTCCCCTTATATACTTATACATGGTTATTACATCGCCCCTCAGTCGTCTTTTTTCTAGACTAAATAATCCTAATTTCGCTAATCTATCTGGGTATTGTAGTTCTCCCATCCCCTTTATTAATTTTGTTGCCCTCCTTTGTACTCTCTCTAGTTCCATTATATCCTTCCTGAGCACCGGTGCCCAAAACTGGACACAGTACTCCATGTGCGGTCTAACTAGGGATTTGTACAGAGGCAGTATAATGCTCTCATCATGTGTATCCAGACCTCTTTTAATGCACCCCATGATCCTGTTTGCCTTGGCAGCTGCTGCCTGGCACTGGCTGCTCCAGGTAAGTTTATCATTAACTAGGATCCCCAAGTCCTTCTCCCTGTCAGATTTACCCAGTGGTTTCCCATTCAGTGTGTAATGGTGATATTGATTCCTTCTTCCCATGTGTATAACCTTACATTTATCATTGTTAAACCTCATCTGCCACCTTTCAGCCCAAGTTTCCAACTTATCCAGATCCATCTGTAGCAGAATACTATCTTCTCTTGTATTAACTGCTTTACATAGTTTTGTATCATCTGCAAATATCGATATTTTACTGTGTAAACCTTCTACCAGATCATTAATGAATATGTTGAAGAGAACAGGTCCCAATACTGACCCCTGCGGTACCCCACTGGTCACAGCGACCCAGTTAGAGACTATACCATTTATAACCACCCTCTGCTTTCTATCACTAAGCCAGTTACTAACCCATTTACACACATTTTCCCCCAGACCAAGCATTCTCATTTTGCGTACCAACCTCTTGTGCGGCACGGTATCAAACGCTTTGGAAAAATCGAGATATACCACGTCCAATGACTCACCATGGTCCAGCCTAAAGCTTACCTCTTCATAAAAACTGATTAGATTGGTTTGACAGGAGCGATTTCTCATAAACCCATGCTGATATGGAGTTAAACAGTTATTCTCATTGAGATAATCCAGAATAACATCCCTCAGAAACCCTTCAAATATTTTACCAACAATAGAGGTTAGACTTACTGGCCTATAATTTCCAGGTTCACTTTTAGAGCCCTTTTTGAATATTGGCACCACATTTGCTATGCGCCAGTCCTGCAGAACAGACCCCGTTGCTATAGAGTCCCTAAAAATAAGAAATAATGGTTTATCTATTACATTACTTAGTTCTCTTAGTACTCGTGGGTGTATGCCATCCGGACCCGGAGATTTATCTATTTTGATCTTATTTAGCCGGTTTCGCACCTCTTCTTGGGTTAGATTGGTGACCCTTAATATAGGGTTTTCAGTGTTTCTTGGGATTTCACCTAGCATTTCATTTTCCACCGTGAATACCGTGGAGAAGAAGGTGTTTAATATGTTAGCTTTTATCTCGTCATCTACAACCATTCTTTCCTCACTATTTTTTAAGGGGCCTACATTTTCAGTTTTTATTCTTTTACTATTGATATAGTTGAAGAACAGTTTGGGATTAGTTTTACTCTCCTTAGCAATGTGCTTCTCTGTTTTCTTTTTGGCAGCTTTAATTAGTTTTTTAGATAAAGTATTTTTCTCCCTATAGTTTTTTAGAGCTTCAATGGTGCCATCCTGCTTTAGTAGTGCAAATGCTTTCTTTTTACTGTTAATTGCCTGTCTTACTTCTTTGTTTAGCCACATTGGGTTTTTCCTATTTCTAGTCCTTTTATTCCCACAAGGTATAAACCGCTTACACTGCCTATTTAGGATGTTCTTAAACATTTCCCATTTATTATCTGTATTCTTATTTCTGAGGATATTGTCCCAGTTTACCAGATTAAGGGCATCTCTAAGCTGGTCAAACTTTGCCTTCCTAAAGTTCAGTGTTTTTGTGACTCCCTGACAAGTCCCCCTAGTGAAAGACAGGTGAAACTGCACAATATTGTGGTCGCTATTTCCTAGATGCCCAACCACCTGCAGATTTGTTATTCTGTCAGGTCTATTAGATAGTATTAGGTCTAAAAGTGCTGCTCCTCTGGTTGGATTCTGCACCAATTGTGAAAGATAATTTTTCTTGGTTATTAGCAGAAACCTGTTGCCTTTATGGGTTTCACAGGTTTCTGTTTCCCAGTTAATATCCGGGTAGTTAAAGTCCCCCATAACCAGGACCTCATTATGGGTTGCAGCTTCATCTATCTGCTTTAGAAGTAGACTTTCCATGGTTTCTGTTATATTTGGGGGTTTGTAACAGACCCCAATGAGAATCAGCTGCAGTTCTGCACTAAATCTGCATCGTGTGCACATACCCAAAGATATATATATATATATATATATATATATATATATATATATATATATATATATATATTGTGGCATGAACAGCACGTCATGGCAATTTCCTTTTTATGGCGAGCAGAAAACTTGACCTTGCCCAGTACTTTATATGAGCCCAAACTGACCGCTTTCATGGCCCCCACAGTACATTCCTCCATACACAGAATGCTGCCCACTCAGCCCCTCCCCCCCCCACAGTTTACCTACTACACATCCCCCCCCACACACGCACACAGTATAATGTCACCACCGGACCATTCCCCCCCACAAACAGTATGGCATCCCAACAGCTCCCCACACACAGTATGCTGCCCACTCAGCCACTCCCCCCCCACACAGTGTACCTACTACACATTCCCCCCACACACACAGTATAATGTCACCACCGGACCATCCCCCCCACAAACAGTATGGCATCCCAACAGCTCCCCACACAGTATGCTGCCCACTCAGCCCCTGCCCCCACACACACAGTATGTCACCACCGGACCATCCCCCCCACAAACAGTATGGCATCCCAACAGCTCCCCACACACCGTCTGCTGCCCACTCAGCCCCTCCCACACAGTGTACCTACTACACATTCCCCCCCCCACACACACAGTATAACATCACCACCGGACCATTACCCCCCCACAAACAGTATGGCATCCCAACAGCTCCCCACACAGTATGATGCCCCCACAATACATATAGTATTCCTACATATATGCCCACACAGCAAGATGCCCCCAAGCCTTACACACAGTATGATGCCCGCATAGTATGAATCCCTCACAGTATAATGTCCCCTCAATATATTCCCTTGCACACATCATGATTTCCTCACAGTAGGATTCCTCCATAGACCCCGACACAGGATGATGCCCTCAGTGTACATTCACACACAGCTTTGCTATATCAACATATACATAGCTCTGCTTTATAAACACACATACAAATACAGTTTTATTACACCAATACTTATACAGTTATCCTAAAACACCATAGTCACTCCCCCCCTAAAAAAAAAAATTTTTTTCGTAGAAGCAAGAAGAACTTGCCCAGAGACTAAAACAAATTTGCCAAGGGAGCATGAAGATATTGGCCAAGGAGCAAAGAATATTTGACTTGGGAGAAAAAGAATTTGCTCAGTGAAAAAAAAAAATTTGCCGGGAGAGTTTTTTTTTATTATTTGGGAGCAAAAAAAATAAAATAAATTGTCATTAACCCCTTCATGACCCAGCCTATTTTGACCTTAATCACCTGGCCATTTTTTTGCAATTCTGACCAGTGTCCCTTAATGAGGTAATAACTCGGGAACGCTTCAACGGATTCTAACGGTTCTGAGATTGCTTTTTCGTGACATACAGTCATGGCCAAAAGTATTGACACCCCTGCAATTCGGTCAGATAATATCCATTTTCTTCCTGAAAATGATTGCAAACACAAATTCTTTGTTATTATTATCTTCATTTAATTTATCTTAAATGAAAAAAAAACACAAAAAGAATTGTCCTAAAGCCAAATTGGATATAATTCCACACCAAACATAAAAAAGGGGGTGGACAAAAGTATTGGCACTGTTCGAAAAATCATGTGATGCTTCTCTAATTTGTGTAATTAACAGCACCTGTAACTTACCTGTGGCACCTAACAGGTGTTGGCAATAACTAAATCACACTTGCAGCCAGTTGACATGGATTAATGTTGACTCAACCTCTGTCCTGTGTCCTTGTGTGTACCAAATTGAGCATGGAGAAAAGAAAGAAGACCAAAGAACTGTCTGAGGACTTGAGAAACCAAATTGTGAGGAAGCATGAGCAATCTCAAGACTACAAGTCCATCTCCAAAGACCTGAATGTTCCTGTGTCTACCGTGAGCAGTGTCATCAAGAAGTTTAAAGCCCATGGCACTGTGGCTAACCTCCCTAGATGTAGACGGAAAAGAAAAATTGACAAGAGATTTCAACGCAAGATTGTGCAGATGTTGGATAAAGAACTCTCGACAAACATCCAAACAAGTTCAAGCTGCCCTGCAGTCCGAGCGTACAACAGTGTCAACCCGTACTATCCGTCAGCGTCTGAAATAAAAGGAACTGTATGGTAGGAGACCCAGGAAGACCCCACTTCTTACCCCGAGACATAAAAAAGCCAGGCTGGAGTTTGCCAAAACTTATCTTAAAAAGCCTAAAACTTTTTGGAAGAATGTTCTCTGGTCAGATGAGAAAAAAGTAGAGCTTTTTGGGCAAAGGCATCAACATAGAGCTTACAGGAGAAAAAAAAAAGAGGCATCCAAAGAAAAGAACACGGTCCCTACAGTCAAACATGGTGGAGGTTTCCTGATGTTTTGGGGTTGCTTTGCTGCCTCTGGCACTGGACTGCTTGACCATGTACATGGCATTATGAAGTCTGAAGACTACCAACAAATTTTGCAGCATAATGTAGGGCCCAGTGTGAGAAAGCTGGGTCTCCCTCAGAGGTCATGGGTCTTCCAGCAGGACAATGACCCAAAACACACTTCAAAAAGCACTAGAAAATGGTTTGAGAGAAAGCACTGGAGACTTCTAAGGTGGCCAGCAATGAGTCCAGACCTGAATCCCATAGAACACCTGTGGAGAGATCTAAAAATGGCAGTTTGGAGAAGGCACCCTTCAAATATCAGGGACCTGGAGCAGTTTGCCAAAGAGGAATGGTCTAAAATTCCAGCAGAGCATTGTAAGAAACTCATTGATGGTTACCGGAAGCGGTTGGTCGCAGTGATTTTGGCTAAAGGTTGTGCAACCAAGTATTAGGCTATGTTCACACTTTGCGGATTCCACTGCGGATTTTTCCGCAGCAGAATTCCAAAATCCGCAGTGAAAACCCGTTGCGGTTTTCACTGCGGATTTATCGCGGTTTTTACTGTGGTTTCTTCTGCGGATTTTCATCTGCAGTTTCCTATTGGAGCAGGTGAAAATCCGCAGAAAAGAAGTGACATGCTGCAGAATGTAATCCGCAGCGTTTCCGCGCGTTTTTTTCCGCAGCATGTGCACAGTGTTTTTTGTTTCCCATAGGTTTACATTGTACTGTAAACTCATGGGAAACTGCTGCGGATCCGCAGCGGTCAAATCTGCTGCGGATCCGCAGCAAAATCCGCAAAGTGTGAACATAGCCTTAGGCTGAGGGTACCAATACTTTTGTCTGGCCCATTTTTAGAGTTTTGTGTGAAATGATCAATGTTTTGCTTTTTGCTTCATTCTCTTTTGTGTTTTTTTCATTTAAGACAAATTAAATGAAGATAATACCAAAGAATTTGTGTTTGCAATCATTTTCAGGAAGAAAATGAGTATTATCTGACAGAACTGCAGGGGTGTCAGTACTTTTGGCCATGACTGTATTGGGCTTCATGTTAGTAGTAAATTTAGGTCAATAATTTTTGCATTTATTTGTGAAAAAAATGGAAATTTGGCTAAAATTTAGAAAATTTCACAATTTTAAAATTTTGAATTTTTATTCTGTTAAACCAGAGAGTTATGTGACACAAAATAGTTAATAAATAACATTTCCCACATGTCTACTTTACATCAGCACAATTTTGGAAACATTTTTTTTTGCTAGGAAGTTATAAGGGTTAAAATTTGACCAGAGATTTCTCATTTTTACAACGAAATTTACAAAACCATTTTTTAGGGACCACCTCACATTTGAAGTCAGTTTGCGGGGGCTGTATGGCTGAAAATACCCAAAAGTGACACCATTCTAAAAACTGCACCCCTCAAGGTGCTCAAAACCACATTCAAGAAGTTTACTAACCCTTCAGGTACCTCACAGCAGCAGAAGCAACATGGAAGAAAAAAATGAACATTTAACTTTTTAGTCACAAAAATGACGTTTTAGCAACAATTTTTTTATTTTCCCAATGGTAAAAAGAGAAATTGTACCCCAAACGTTATTGTACAATTTGTCCTGAGTATGCCGATACCTCTTATGTGGGGGTGGGGGAACCACTGTCTGGGCGCACGACAGGGCTTGGAAGGGAAGGAGCGCCATTTGACTTTTTCAATGAAAAATTAGCTCCAATCTTTGTGTTTGGAGAGCCCCTGTGTGCCTAAACATTGGAGCTCCCCCACAAGTGACCCCATTTTGGAAACTAGACCCCCCAAGGAGCTTATCTAGATGCATAGTGAGCACTTTGAACCCCCAGGTGCTTCACAAATTGATCCGTAAAAATGAAAAAGCACTTTTTTTTCCACAAATTTCTTTTAGCCTCAATTTTTTCATTTTCACATAGGCAACAGGATAAAATGGATCCTAAAATGTGTTGGGCAATTTCTCCTGAGTACACTGATACCTCACATGTGGAGGTAAACCACTGTTTGGGCACGCGGCAGGGCTCGGAAGGGAAGGAGCGCCATTTGACTTTTGAATGAAAAATTAGCTCCAATCATTAGCTGACACCATGTCACGTTTGGAGAGCCCCTGTGTGCCTAAAAATTGGAGCTCCCCCACATGTGACCCCATTTTGGAAACTAGACCTCCCATGGAACTAACCTAGATGTGCGGTGACCACTTTAAACCCCCAAGTGCTTCACAGAAGTTTATAACGCAGAGCCGTGAAAATAAAAAATCATTTTTCTTTCCTCAAAAATGATATTTTAGTAAGCAATTTATTTTCACAAGGGTAACAGGAGAAGTGGACCCCAATATAAGTTGCCCAGTTTGTCCTGAGTACGCTGATACCCCATGTGTGGGGTTAAACCACTGTTTGGGCACACGTCGGGGCTCGGAAGGGAAGTAGTGACGTTTTGAAATGCAGACTTTGATGGAATGGTCTGCGGGCGTCACATTGCATTTGCAGAGCATCTGATGTGTCTAAACAGTAGAAACCCCACACAAGTGACCCCATTTTGGAAACTAGACCCCCCAAGGAACTTATCTGGATGTGTGGTGAGCACTTTGAACCCCCAAGTGCTTCACAGAAGTTTATAACGCAGAGCCGTGAAAATAATAATTTTTCTTTCCTCAAAAATAATGTTTGAGCAAGCAATTTTTATTTCCGCAAGGGTAAAAGGAGAAATTGAACCCCAATAGTTGTTGCCCATTTTGTCCTGAGTACGCTGGTACCCCATATGTGGGGGTAAACCACTATTTGGCGCACGTCAGGGCTCGGAAGGGAGGGAGCACCATTTGACTTTTTGAACGCAAGATTGGCTGGAATCAATGGTGGCACCATGTTGCGTTTGGAGACCCCTGATGTGCCTAAACAGTGGAAACCCCTCAATTCTACCTCCAACACTAACCCCAACACACCCCTAACCCTAATCCCAACTGTAGCCATAACCCCAATCACACCCCTAACCCCAACACACCCCTAACCCCAATCCCAACCATAACCCTAATCCCAACCCTAACCCCAACCCTAATCACAACTTTAACCCCAACACACCCCTAACCCTAACCACAGGCCTAATCTTAACCCTATTTCCAACTCTAGCCCTAATTCCAACCCTAAGGCTATGTGCCCACATTGCGGATTCGTGTGAGATTTTTCCGCACGATTTTTTAAAAATCCGCAGGTAAAAGGCACTGCGTTTTACCTGCGGATTTACAGCAGATTTCCAGTGTTTTTTGTGCGGATTTCACCTGCGGATTCCTATTGAGGAACAGGTGTAAAACGCTGCGGAATCCGCACAAAGAATTGACATGCTGCGGAAAATACAACGCAGCGTTTCCGCGCAGTATTTTCCGCACCATGGGCACAGCGGATTTAGTTTTCCATAGGTTTACATGGTACTGTAAACTTGATGCAAAACTGCTATGAATCCGCAGCTGCGGATCCGCGGCGGGGGGGGGGGGGGGTGTCATTTACTATTTTTTTTATTTTGATCACTGTGGTTTTATCACAGTGATCAAAATATATCTGGAACGAATCTGCCGGCTGGCAGTTTCGGCGGGTGCACTGCGCATGCGCCCGCCATTTTGGAAGATGGCGGCGCCCATGGAGAAGACGGACGGACACCGGGAGGCACGGTAAGTATGAGGGGGGGGGGGGAGAGATCGGAGCACGGGGGGAAGAGGACAGGACGACAGGGGAGCGGACAGGACGACAGAGAGGAGCGGAGCACAGGACGGAGGACTGGGGAGATCGGTGGCGGTGGGGGGGCAGATCAGGGTTTCCAGCCATGGCCAATGATATTGCAGCATCGGCCATAGCTGGATTGTAATATTTCACCAGTTTTCATAGGTGAAATATTACATATCGCTCTGATTGGCTGTTGAAAGTGAAACTGCCAATCAGGGCGATCGTAGCCATGGGGGTGGGGGGGAGGGGGGGGAGGGGTTGACCCCCGGGCTGAAGTACCACTCCCCCTGTCCCTGCAGATCGGGTGAAATTGGAGTTAACCCTTTCGCGATCCCTCCATGATGTCACAGGTCGGATTGGCACCGACTTTCATGACGCCTACGTGGCGTCACAGGTCGGGAAGTGGTTAAAATGGGTCCACATCCCGTACTTCCAACTGTGCATACAGAGCAAGTTTGCCAAGCCTCCAAACCAGTAGCAGAGCTCCCAGGCTGGTGGGGGCAGAAGGGGCAGTCACCCTGGACCCCTCGCTCAGAGAGGCCTACCTGGTGCAACCACCACAACTGTATCAGTGAATACAGTACGCCAATCCACAAACTGTGGTAAAGCATGGAGACTCTATTCCTGCACTACTGCTGTCTTTTCTATAGGTTCACAGGTCAGTATAAGGGTGCAGGCCCGCGGCCTACAAAACGACAAGCTAATACACTGGATGACTCCTAGGTGGAGGAGCAGCGATATGGTGACATCATCATGCAAGGACTCCTAACATCCTGTGCGTGACCCAGCACGATGACATTATGTTGGTCCACCCACGTCTTGCCGGTTTGCTAGCTGAATAGGCAGGATTTGGGGTTTGAACAGTATATTTTTAATTATTGTTTTAAAAGTACTTGTAGGAGGACTGTGGGGGCACCATGCCGTGTGTGAGGTCTTATACTGTGTACAAGGAAGCATCCTACTCTATATAGGGGGCGTTACACGGTGTAAGGCAACGTTCACAACGCAAATAAAAACGCACCAAAACGCACACAAAAACGCTGCATTTTGCGACGCATGCGTCTTTTTTTGCCGAAATTTGGATGCAAGAAAAATGCAACTTGTTGCGTTTTCTGCGCCCGACGCTTGCGGCAAAAAAAACGAATGCGTCGCACAACGCATGTCCATGCGTCCCCCATGTTAAATATAGGGGAGCATGACGCATGCGTCGCCGCTGCGTCGCCCGACGCAAACACGCAAAACGCTAATGTGAACGTAGCCTAAGGAGTACTTTGGGGAACATTATATCGTGAGGACTAACTACTGTGGGGGACCATACAGTACAGGGGAGCATTAGTGTGTGTATAGGGTGCTATGGGCATTATACCGTGTATAGGGGCTGTAGTAGTATGTGTAGAAGTGACTCAGAGGCATTTTACTGTGTGAGAACTAATGTGGGTGGCTATAATACAGTGTATAGGAAGTTGTGGGAGGCATTATGTTGGTGTAGGGGATCCTTGAAGGCATCATACTATGTATTGGGGGACTTTTAGGGCATTACAGTGCATATACGAAGTTATGGGGACATGGGGGAGCTATTGGGTTATTACACAACACGGGTACACTGTGTATAGGGTGTTATATGGGCATTATACTGTGTATAAGGACCATAGCAGTGAGTAAAGGAGAGCTTTGGGAGCATTATACTGCGTGATGAATAGTGAGGGTGGCTATCATATAGTGTGGGGAAGCTTTATACCATGTATAGGGTAGCTGTGGGACCATTATTCTGTGGATATTGGATTGGTGGGGGCATTATACTGTCTATAGGGTGTTATATGGGCATCATACTGTGCATAAGGACCATAGCATTGTGTAAAGGAGACTCCTACATATAGGGGATGTGTGGGGGTTCCTGTTGTAAATTGTTTTGGGAACCATGCTAATAGAAATGGAAAGGAAGAACAAATACAACAAACTGAATGAAAATAGAGGAGTAAGAGAGACTACAAACTAAAATGTGTCTATACAAATGCACAGAGCATGGTAAACAAACAAGAATTGAACCTGCTGACGCAGGAAGAGAGATATGATGTTATAGGCGTCACAAACTTGGTGAGATCATACACATGCTTGGAATACAAACCTAGAAGGCTACAACTTATTTGTAAGAAACAGGATTAACAAGAAGGGAGGAGGTATTGTGTGGTATGTTAGGTAATCGTATATCTTCTCAGAGATCCAAGCTTCAGACACTGGTAGCTCTGTAGAAACTGTTTAGGTAAGAATTGAAGGAGAGAACAGAAAGATCACTATTGTAGCGGTTTTCTATAGGCCACCTGGACAGACTGAATATATAGATGAATTCTTTACATCAGAGGTCTCTGTTCTCAAAAAAAGTATGACATTGGGAATCTCTCAGGCAAAAGTTATGGGCCCAGAAAATTCTTATCTTCTCTCGTTGACAACATTTATCTTTCAAAAGGTAGAAGAGATAACAAAAGTTCTGCAATCTTGGACCTAATTCTTTCCAATATGGAAATGGTTGAAGTATAAGTGGCAGCGATCATACCATACTATCGGATCACCCCTATATACACCAATAGCTGCTACTGTGCAGGTGCCATTTTAACTTTTTTTTTTTATACTCCTCAGGATACCTCAGGTACATTTATTAACACAGTAAACATGCGATTATGCTGCAGCGCAGGTGCCATGGCTGGCACCTGCCTGCAGAAGTTTTTTTTTTCCGCAGTATGTACATATATTTATAATGTAAACTAGGGGGCAGGTAACTGACGGATCAGTGAGCTGTCTGTAGTCTTCATTATGAATAGTTAAGCAGAGCACCACATGCAGACCTTCCACACAGGCCGCCCCGGAGTGCAAGCATATCATTAACTCAAAACTGAAAATAAACATTACAACTAAGAACCTCATGAACTAAACTAAGAACCTCATGTTCAGTTATAAATTTTTGCCTAGTGTCTTTAGATCAATGTATGATTTTTGGAGGTGTGGTTTATGCTCTTTTTTGGGGTATAGAATGTTCTTTCCCCTTTCTTGGGCCAGCACTGCTCCCATTTGGCACAGGTGATAATTAGCAGGAGACTGCAAAGGGTCTAGCCCATTTCTGCTCTCACTTTAGAGCTTGACAAAGGGGAGTTTCAGTGCTCCTTTTATTTGGGGTTGGTGCTGTGGGGCAGCCATTGTTGCTGTGGTTTTGTGCTGGTGGTGAGGTGTGGTCTGGAGTCATGGGGACTCAAGTCTTGCAGCATGGGCGCTGTGAGGCACCAGGCTGTTTCAGTGCTGCTGTGGCAATGGTCGGCGTGCGGCTCTGCTCCTTTGGGGCAATACGGACTCCATTCATTTGGTGTTGGTGCACTGGAGACACCGGGCAGTCTGCGCTGCCGATGTATTGCCGCTGTGGCAGCAGTCGGTGCAACCGCTCCGCTCGGGCGATAGGGACCCACTAAGAGGTTCGCTGTGAAGTCGCAGTGGGCTTCATACAGTCTGATCAGAATATTAAACTAAGAACCTCATGTTCAGTTATACATAAATCTTTGCCTAGCGGCTTTAGATCAATGTACGATTTTTGGCAATGCGGTTCATGTTCTTTTTTTTGGGTGAAAATAAAATATTAAACAACCACAAGATGGATTTCATCAAACAAGGTATCATTTTAATCAGTATAACGGCGCCGACCTGACACTGTCTGTAGGTTACATTGCACAATCCCGCTGACAGGTTCTCTTTAAGTGATCTCTTGGTCGAGAACAGGTGTGGCAGTTATCAGGCCTGGGTGTGGATAGGGAGTTTGCACTCAGATTACCAAAGATATGATAAATAACAGTTAACTCCTGTTTTAAGGTTTAGGGGACAATCACTTTTTCCACACAGGACCCTGTAGGTTTGGATTTCTTTTTCCCTGAATAATATAGACCTTCATTTAAAAAGTGCATTTTGTGTTTACTTGTCTGTTGTCTAATATTTAAGATTGTTTGGGGATCTGAAACATTTTAGTGTGATAGACATGCAAAAGAATAGGAAGTTAGGAAGGGGGCAAACACTTTCACACCACTGTATATCTCCACAGAGGAGTGAAGAAAAAAAAAAGTTTTTATGTGCAGTCCTGCTTCTCTGTGCAGGACTGTACAGTTGACAAGGCACAAATTGGTGAAAGTCCTCTTTAAGTAGTTTTTTTTTTTTAATATACAGCACTGAATGGTAAAGTTATAAAATGTTATGCAGATTGTGTGCTAAGAAGCAGTTAGGGGTCACAGACTTCCTGGAGCAGTGTAGTCACTTATCAATCAATGCACATTTTTTGTGCATTTTTAAAGGACATTACAGGATGGCACAAAGCTTTGGATAAGGGCTCTTTCACACTGCGCTATGTCCTACATTCGTTGATCCAGTTGGGGCTTATCTCGGGGGCCACTGACTAGAATCATGCAGACGGAGTCAATGTGTGGTCTGTCATGCATCATTTTTGAGCGTATATGCTTAGTCTAGACTAAGTCTACAACGTCTTGGTGTCCACCTCCAGTAAGTGTCTGAATAAAATGCACAACAGAGCACACAGTGATACCTTTATAAATAAGTGATCCCGATAAGTTTGGATTCAGACTTAAGCCCTGATGGGACATATAAACATGGGACACAGCACAGTGTGAAAGGGCCCTTATGATGTTATGGAACATTTACCAGAAATCTAATATGGTTCAGTACCTCGAACACTATTTTTTTCACCTTCTATGTATGAAGATCTATGTTACGAAGATCGTACTGAATGTGGCAACCTGAAAAGGATTTCTACACTCCGTGTGATCTCACCATCTGGCAGGGTGCAATCTTCTTGCACACTATACCACCCCCAAGTGTGGTGCATAGCTCCAACTTCAATGTGTCACAATACACAGTAAGGGGTCAATTAATTAAAATTTGCATTGCACAGATGAAGGGGCAAGCTGGAACAGAAGGTGCCTAATTAATTAATTAAGAGGTGTACCAACTTAAGGTACTGTCACACTAGACGATATCGCTAGCGATCCGTGACGTTGCAGCGTCCTCGCTAGCGATATCGTCCAGTGTGACAGGCAGCAGCGATCAGGCCCCTGCTGGGAGATCGCTGGTCGGGGAAGAAAGTCCAGAACTTTATTTCGTCGCTGGACTCCCCGTAGACATCGCTGAATCGGCGTGTGTGACACCGATTCAGCGATGTCTTCACTGGTAACCAGGGTAAACATCGGGTTACTAAGCGCAGGGCCGTCTGGTTCCTGCACTGACTGCTGGCCGTAAAGTGAAAGCAGAGCACAGCCACAGCGGTGAGTCACCGCTGTGTGACTCACCGCTGTGCTGTGCTTTCACTTTCACTTTACGGCCAGCAGTCAGTGCAGGAACCAGACGGCAAGGGACAGACAGCTGAATGTAAGTATGTACTGTTTGTTTTTTTACGCTGGTAACCAGGGTAAACATCGGGTTACTAAGCGCGGCCCTGCGCTTAGTTACCCGATGTTTACCCTGGTTACCGGGGACCTCGGGATCGTTGGTCGCTGGAGAGCTGTCTGTGTGACAGCTCTGCAGCGACCAAACAGCGACGCTGCAGCGATCCGGATCGTTGTCGGTATCGCTGCAGCGTCGCTAAGTGTGACGGTACCTTTAAGGAATTCAACGCATCTCTCTGCCATGCGCCTCACCAGAAAGGTTACTCCAGTCTGTTCTGGTGCTTTTACTTAATTTGACGGGTGTGCATAGTCACTCCCAGTTCCTTGAAGTTTCACCCATTTTGGCGGAGTTGCTTCAAACTGACGTGAAAATGCAAAATGTTCCAATTTTTGCAATACTCTGTATTGTGCACAAATTTTATGACTTGTCGAAGGATTTTACGTTGATCATTGATGAATCTGCCCAATCGAGTATATATTAAAGCCATACAAAAGCGGACAATACTACTCGTACCTGCTCGTGGGACAGTAAGCTAGATCCAATGCTCCATTTCATAAATCATGAGCTGATATGACTAGACATTGAAGGCCGCTACATTAAAGGTCCCCATATATACGAAACAAAGATATCTGTGAAACCATAGATATTTGTGAGAGTAGCCGTCCATCTAATGTGTATGGTGTCTCCCTGACAAATTTCAGGGAGAGAAGGATCGGGCAGGTGGAATTTTACCACCCGATTCTTTCGTTTTCGGTGAAGGCAGGTCACCGTCAGAGCTGTGTTTCTACGAGATTTTTTTCTCCATCCCTACTGAAAATGTAAAGCTCGTCCATTCGAGGGAAATTTTAGAATGAACCAGTAAATGAAGCGGTATGGCGAGTCAGAAAATGGGGTCCTCTTCCTGTTCATGGGCAGATGAAAATTTATTTTTTCTTCTCGGAAGGGAGGGAGCACCATTTGACTTTTTGAACGCAAGATTGGCTGGAATCAATGGTGGCACCATGTTGCGTTTGGAGACCCCTGATGTGCCTAAACAGTGGAAACCCCTCAATTCTACCTCCAACACTAACCCCAACACACCCCTAACCCTAATCCCAACTGTAGCCATAACCCCAATCACACCCCTAACCCCAACACACCCCTAACCCCAATCCCAACCATAACCCTAATCCCAACCCTAACCCCAACCCTAATCACAACTTTAACCCCAACACACCCCTAACCCTAACCACAGGCCTAATCTTAACCCTATTTCCAACTCTAGCCCTAATTCCAACCCTAAGGCTATGTGCCCACATTGCGGATTCGTGTGAGATTTTTCCGCACGATTTTTTAAAAATCCGCAGGTAAAAGGCACTGCGTTTTACCTGCGGATTTACAGCAGATTTCCAGTGTTTTTTGTGCGGATTTCACCTGCGGATTCCTATTGAGGAACAGGTGTAAAACGCTGCGGAATCCGCACAAAGAATTGACATGCTGCGGAAAATACAACGCAGCGTTTCCGCGCAGTATTTTCCGCACCATGGGCACAGCGGATTTAGTTTTCCATAGGTTTACATGGTACTGTAAACTTGATGCAAAACTGCTATGAATCCGCAGCTGCGGATCCGCGGCGGGGGGGGGGGGGGGGTCATTTACTATTTTTTTTATTTTGATCACTGTGGTTTTATCACAGTGATCAAAATATATCTGGAACGAATCTGCCGGCTGGCAGTTTCGGCGGGTGCACTGCGCATGCGCCCGCCATTTTGGAAGATGGCGGCGCCCATGGAGAAGACGGACGGACACCGGGAGGCACGGTAAGTATGAGGGGGGGGGGGGGGGAGAGATCGGAGCACGGGGGGAAGAGGACAGGACGACAGGGGAGCGGACAGGACGACAGAGAGGAGCGGAGCACAGGACGGAGGACTGGGGAGATCGGTGGCGGTGGGGGGGCAGATCAGGGTTTCCAGCCATGGCCAATGATATTGCAGCATCGGCCATAGCTGGATTGTAATATTTCACCAGTTTTCATAGGTGAAATATTACATATCGCTCTGATTGGCTGTTGAAAGTGAAACTGCCAATCAGGGCGATCGTAGCCATGGGGGTGGGGGGGAGGGGGAGGAGGGGTTGACCCCCGGGCTGAAGTACCACTCCCCCTGTCCCT
The DNA here is from genome assembly GCF_032444005.1 of Ranitomeya imitator. NCBI lineage: Eukaryota > Metazoa > Chordata > Amphibia > Anura > Dendrobatidae > Ranitomeya > Ranitomeya imitator. Next base: position 94,091,714 of record NC_091284.1, read on the forward strand.
GCAGATCGGGTGAAATTGGAGTTAACCCTTTCGCGATCCCTCCATGATGTCACAGGTCGGATTGGCACCGACTTTCATGACGCCTACGTGGCGTCACAGGTCGGGAAGTGGTTAAAATGGGTCCACATCCCGTACTTCCAACTGTGCATACAGAGCAAGTTTGCCAAGCCTCCAAACCAGTAGCAGAGCTCCCAGGCTGGTGGGGGCAGAAGGGGCAGTCACCCTGGACCCCTCGCTCAGAGAGGCCTACCTGGTGCAACCACCACAACTGTATCAGTGAATACAGTACGCCAATCCACAAACTGTGGTAAAGCATGGAGACTCTATTCCTGCACTACTGCTGTCTTTTCTATAGGTTCACAGGTCAGTATAAGGGTGCAGGCCCGCGGCCTACAAAACGACAAGCTAATACACTGGATGACTCCTAGGTGGAGGAGCAGCGATATGGTGACATCATCATGCAAGGACTCCTAACATCCTGTGCGTGACCCAGCACGATGACATTATGTTGGTCCACCCACGTCTTGCCGGTTTGCTAGCTGAATAGGCAGGATTTGGGGTTTGAACAGTATATTTTTAATTATTGTTTTAAAAGTACTTGTAGGAGGACTGTGGGGGCACCATGCCGTGTGTGAGGTCTTATACTGTGTACAAGGAAGCATCCTACTCTATATAGGGGGCGTTACACGGTGTAAGGCAACGTTCACAACGCAAATAAAAACGCACCAAAACGCACACAAAAACGCTGCATTTTGCGACGCATGCGTCTTTTTTTGCCGAAATTTGGATGCAAGAAAAATGCAACTTGTTGCGTTTTCTGCGCCCGACGCTTGCGGCAAAAAAAACGAATGCGTCGCACAACGCATGTCCATGCGTCCCCCATGTTAAATATAGGGGAGCATAACGCATGCGTCGCCGCTGCGTCGCCCGACGCAAACACGCAAAACGCTAATGTGAACGTAGCCTAAGGAGTACTTTGGGGAACATTATATCGTGAGGACTAACTACTGTGGGGGACCATACAGTACAGGGGAGCATTAGTGTGTGTATAGGGTGCTATGGGCATTATACCGTGTATAGGGGCTGTAGTAGTATGTGTAGAAGTGACTCAGAGGCATTTTACTGTGTGAGAACTAATGTGGGTGGCTATAATACAGTGTATAGGAAGTTGTGGGAGGCATTATGTTGGTGTAGGGGATCCTTGAAGGCATCATACTATGTATTGGGGGACTTTTAGGGCATTACAGTGCATATACGAAGTTATGGGGACATGGGGGAGCTATTGGGTTATTACACAACACGGGTACACTGTGTATAGGGTGTTATATGGGCATTATACTGTGTATAAGGACCATAGCAGTGAGTAAAGGAGAGCTTTGGGAGCATTATACTGCGTGATGAATAGTGAGGGTGGCTATCATATAGTGTGGGGAAGCTTTATACCATGTATAGGGTAGCTGTGGGACCATTATTCTGTGGATATTGGATTGGTGGGGGCATTATACTGTCTATAGGGTGTTATATGGGCATCATACTGTGCATAAGGACCATAGCATTGTGTAAAGGAGACTCCTACATATAGGGGATGTGTGGGGGTTCCTGTTGTAAATTGTTTTGGGAACCATGCTAATAGAAATGGAAAGGAAGAACAAATACAACAAACTGAATGAAAATAGAGGAGTAAGAGAGACTACAAACTAAAATGTGTCTATACAAATGCACAGAGCATGGTAAACAAACAAGAATTGAACCTGCTGACGCAGGAAGAGAGATATGATGTTATAGGCGTCACAAACTTGGTGAGATCATACACATGCTTGGAATACAAACCTAGAAGGCTACAACTTATTTGTAAGAAACAGGATTAACAAGAAGGGAGGAGGTATTGTGTGGTATGTTAGGTAATCGTATATCTTCTCAGAGATCCAAGCTTCAGACACTGGTAGCTCTGTAGAAACTGTTTAGGTAAGAATTGAAGGAGAGAACAGAAAGATCACTATTGTAGCGGTTTTCTATAGGCCACCTGGACAGACTGAATATATAGATGAATTCTTTACATCAGAGGTCTCTGTTCTCAAAAAAAGTATGACATTGGGAATCTCTCAGGCAAAAGTTATGGGCCCAGAAAATTCTTATCTTCTCTCGTTGACAACATTTATCTTTCAAAAGGTAGAAGAGATAACAAAAGTTCTGCAATCTTGGACCTAATTCTTTCCAATATGGAAATGGTTGAAGTATAAGTGGCAGCGATCATACCATACTATCGGATCACCCCTATATACACCAATAGCTGCTACTGTGCAGGTGCCATTTTAACTTTTTTTTTTTATACTCCTCAGGATACCTCAGGTACATTTATTAACACAGTAAACATGCGATTATGCTGCAGCGCAGGTGCCATGGCTGGCACCTGCCTGCAGAAGTTTTTTTTTTCCGCAGTATGTACATATATTTATAATGTAAACTAGGGGGCAGGTAACTGACGGATCAGTGAGCTGTCTGTAGTCTTCATTATGAATAGTTAAGCAGAGCACCACATGCAGACCTTCCACACAGGCCGCCCCGGAGTGCAAGCATATCATTAACTCAAAACTGAAAATAAACATTACAACTAAGAACCTCATGAACTAAACTAAGAACCTCATGTTCAGTTATAAATTTTTGCCTAGTGTCTTTAGATCAATGTATGATTTTTGGAGGTGTGGTTTATGCTCTTTTTTGGGGTATAGAATGTTCTTTCCCCTTTCTTGGGCCAGCACTGCTCCCATTTGGCACAGGTGATAATTAGCAGGAGACTGCAAAGGGTCTAGCCCATTTCTGCTCTCACTTTAGAGCTTGACAAAGGGGAGTTTCAGTGCTCCTTTTATTTGGGGTTGGTGCTGTGGGGCAGCCATTGTTGCTGTGGTTTTGTGCTGGTGGTGAGGTGTGGTCTGGAGTCATGGGGACTCAAGTCTTGCAGCATGGGCGCTGTGAGGCACCAGGCTGTTTCAGTGCTGCTGTGGCAATGGTCGGCGTGCGGCTCTGCTCCTTTGGGGCAATACGGACTCCATTCATTTGGTGTTGGTGCACTGGAGACACCGGGCAGTCTGCGCTGCCGATGTATTGCCGCTGTGGCAGCAGTCGGTGCAACCGCTCCGCTCGGGCGATAGGGACCCACTAAGAGGTTCGCTGTGAAGTCGCAGTGGGCTTCATACAGTCTGATCAGAATATTAAACTAAGAACCTCATGTTCAGTTATACATAAATCTTTGCCTAGCGGCTTTAGATCAATGTACGATTTTTGGCAATGCGGTTCATGTTCTTTTTTTTGGGTGAAAATAAAATATTAAACAACCACAAGATGGATTTCATCAAACAAGGTATCATTTTAATCAGTATAACGGCGCCGACCTGACACTGTCTGTAGGTTACATTGCACAATCCCGCTGACAGGTTCTCTTTAAGTGATCTCTTGGTCGAGAACAGGTGTGGCAGTTATCAGGCCTGGGTGTGGATAGGGAGTTTGCACTCAGATTACCAAAGATATGATAAATAACAGTTAACTCCTGTTTTAAGGTTTAGGGGACAATCACTTTTTCCACACAGGACCCTGTAGGTTTGGATTTCTTTTTCCCTGAATAATATAGACCTTCATTTAAAAAGTGCATTTTGTGTTTACTTGTCTGTTGTCTAATATTTAAGATTGTTTGGGGATCTGAAACATTTTAGTGTGATAGACATGCAAAAGAATAGGAAGTTAGGAAGGGGGCAAACACTTTCACACCACTGTATATCTCCACAGAGGAGTGAAGAAAAAAAAAAGTTTTTATGTGCAGTCCTGCTTCTCTGTGCAGGACTGTACAGTTGACAAGGCACAAATTGGTGAAAGTCCTCTTTAAGTAGTTTTTTTTTTTTTTAATATACAGCACTGAATGGTAAAGTTATAAAATGTTATGCAGATTGTGTGCTAAGAAGCAGTTAGGGGTCACAGACTTCCTGGAGCAGTGTAGTCACTTATGAATCAATGCACATTTTTTGTGCATTTTTAAAGGACATTACAGGATGGCACAAAGCTTTGGATAAGGGCTCTTTCACACTGCGCTATGTCCTACATTCGTTGATCCAGTTGGGGCTTATCTCGGGGGCCACTGACTAGAATCATGCAGACGGAGTCAATGTGTGGTCTGTCATGCATCATTTTTGAGCGTATATGCTTAGTCTAGACTAAGTCTACAACGTCTTGGTGTCCACCTCCAGTAAGTGTCTGAATAAAATGCACAACAGAGCACACAGTGATACCTTTATAAATAAGTGATCCCAATAAGTTTGGATTCAGACTTAAGCCCTGATGGGACATATAAACATGGGACACAGCACAGTGTGAAAGGGCCCTTATGATGTTATGGAACATTTACCAGAAATCTAATATGGTTCAGTACCTCGAACACTATTTTTTTCACCTTCTATGTATGAAGATCTATGTTACGAAGATCGTACTGAATGTGGCAACCTGAAAAGGATTTCTACACTCCGTGTGATCTCACCATCTGGCAGGGTGCAATCTTCTTGCACACTATACCACCCCCAAGTGTGGTGCATAGCTCCAACTTCAATGTGTCACAATACACAGTAATGGGTCAATTAATTAAAATTTGCATTGCACAGATGAAGGGGCAAGCTGGAACAGAAGGTGCCTAATTAATTAATTAAGAGGTGTACCAACTTAAGGTACTGTCACACTAGACGATATCGCTAGCGATCCGTGACGTTGCAGCGTCCTCGCTAGCGATATCGTCCAGTGTGACAGGCAGCAGCGATCAGGCCCCTGCTGGGAGATCGCTGGTCGGGGAAGAAAGTCCAGAACTTTATTTCGTCGCTGGACTCCCCGTAGACATCGCTGAATCGGCGTGTGTGACACCGATTCAGCGATGTCTTCACTGGTAACCAGGGTAAACATCGGGTAACTAAGCGCAGGGCCGTCTGGTTCCTGCACTGACTGCTGGCCGTAAAGTGAAAGCAGAGCACAGCCACAGCGGTGAGTCACCGCTGTGTGACTCACCGCTGTGCTGTGCTTTCACTTTACGGCCAGCAGTCAGTGCAGGAACCAGACGGCAAGGGACAGACAGCTGAATGTAAGTATGTACTGTTTGTTTTTTTACGCTGGTAACCAGGGTAAACATCGGGTTACTAAGCGTGGCCCTGCGCTTAGTTACCCGATGTTTACCCTGGTTACCGGGGACCTCGGGATCGTTGGTCGCTGGAGAGCTGTCTGTGTGACAGCTCTGCAGCGACCAAACAGCGATCCGGATCGTTGTCGGTATCGCTGCAGCGTCGCTAAGTGTGACGGTACCTTTAAGGAATTCAACGCATCTCTCTGCCATGCGCCTCACCAGAAAGGTTACTCCAGTCTGTTCTGGTGCTTTTACTTAATTTGACGGGTGTGCATAGTCACTCCCAGTTCCTTGAAGTTTCACCCATTTTGGCGGAGTTGCTTCAAACTGACGTGAAAATGCAAAATGTTCCAATTTTTGCAATACTCTGTATTGTGCACAAATTTTATGACTTGTCGAAGGATTTTACGTTGATCATTGATGAATCTGCCCAATCGAGTATATATTAAAGCCATACAAAAGCGGACAATACTACTCGTACCTGCTCGTGGGACAGTAAGCTAGATCCAATGCTCCATTTCATAAATCATGAGCTGATATGACTAGACATTGAAGGCCGCTACATTAAAGGTCCCCATATATACGAAACAAAGATATCTGTGAAACCATAGATATCTGTGAGAGTAGCCGTCCATCTAATGTGTATGGTGTCTCCCTGACAAATTTCAGGGAGAGAAGGATCGGGCAGGTGGAATTTTACCACCCGATTCTTTCGTTTTCGGTGAAGGCAGGTCACCGTCAGAGCTGTGTTTCTACGAGATTTTTTTCTCCATCCCTACTGAAAATGTAAAGCTCGTCCATTCGAGGGAAATTTTAGAATGAACCAGTAAATGAAGCGGTATGGCGAGTCAGAAAATGGGGTCCTCTTCCTGTTCATGGGCAGATGAAAATTTATTTTTTCTTCTCGTGTCTCACAGCTGAAAGAATGGCTGACAAATACAGGTATACATATGAGGGAGGGGAAAGAAAACAGCACATAGATGATTTTAGGTATTTTTGTTTATTCTGGTTTAATATTCACAATGTAAACAATAAATTTCCTCAACCACAGTATTTTCTGTAAAAGACAAAAGAACAGCGTTTGTACAAAAATGCCCTTAAAAAAAACCCCAACATATTGTGTTTACATTTTACAAAAGAAAACTTGCCGAAGAGTGATCTGCTATGGAGAGTCTCTGTGTGGGCGCTCCTCTCTCAGCAGAGGTCAGACCGGGACACACGGACGCAGACAAGACATCCAATCAGATCCAAAACCCCCTACTCATCCACAAAACACAAACCTTGTCTCAACACATTCCCCTTCCTCTGGTGTATTAAGGGCGCTGCATCGGGAGCTCTACCAAATTGGAAATGTTGACCAGACTGTGAAAATAAATCCAACAGTAAAAAGTAGATCCGTAATAGTTGGGGTAGATTTTGGTCATTTCCAAACAACTTGGCAGGCACATTATGCCGCAGGGATAGATTGCTAATGTGTAAAGTAGGGAGGAAGATTACAGACTATAGACAAACCAAACTCAAAGCCAGATACTAAGAGTCATAGTTCAAGAATAGCTGGAAAGCCAGAGTTTATCTCAGCCCATAGTAATCTGATCATACTTGGGAGGAACATCTCTGTCTCAAGGAGCAAAAACTCCCAGCATGGCTGGAAGAATTGGGACGGAACAGGCATCTATTCTCAGAGGTTACAGAAGGCATTTAAAAGGCAACTAGCACCTAAAAAGGCCAGTTCATCCAAGTCTAAAAATCAGGATTTCCATTTAGCAATTGTCGTCTTCTCCAGGCTATTACTCATGGATGGGTTTTGGAAGTCTACACTGCCCCGCAGTATAAAGACAACCTGCTTTCTAAACATGTTTTACCATCCTACATAAAACAATTTTGGAGCATCCTTCCTCATACCACCTCCTTGTGTCATTCCCGAGTTATTCTTCCTGGACATTCCTACCGTCAACAGGCCATCTGGCTGCACATTACACATTAGACTATCAGACTCTGTAGGCATGTCCCCAATGGGAAAAAAAATAACACATAAAGGTGTTAATGTATTTATGCATTTCCAGGAATAATAACAGAGGAGCAGCGCATTGCAGGACTCTTAAGAAAAGGTGCACTTGGATTAGTATTTTCTGGGGAAAGCAAGTATTTGCTAAAACAGACATGTCAGAAGTGGTAACAGGGCCTCTTTAAGGCACCTCAACATAGTCGATCGTTCTGAAACATAGTGCCTATAAAGAGTAACAATGTTTTTTTTTTTATTATTATTATTATTGATCAGGCTTTGCAAAATTATGAATGTGTATAATATATTCCATTCTGTTTCCTGCTCTCATGCTGAAAAGTGATGTTAACTGTCTAATTCATGCTCCTTTAGAAGCCGCTTTTAACTGCTCCTCTAGCAACAATCCTTACTCAAACATTAGTTACAAACATTCTCTTATGTGCTCTTCTCTGCTCCCATCCTGCATGCTCAGACAAGAAGAGTGTTTGAGAAGGGATCCTTGGTAGAGCAGCAGTTCAAAGCAGCTTCTAAGAGGGCATGAAGTAGACAGTTGTAATAGCACTTTCAAGCATGGTATCTGAGTGAGAAGGAAGCAAAGTAAGGTAATTGAGTATATTGCAAAAACTGATCAATAATTAAATAAAGAATACAAGTTTACTCTTTAAGGGATACTCAAAATATGGCCTGCATAAGGACAAGATTATGGCTTCTGGGGTTGTCTGCTTGAATGGATTGGCTGTTGCACATATTCACTGCTGCTCCATTCATTGTCTATGTTACTAACCATTTTTGTCAGTCCCATAAAGTTGTAACCCCTTTAAGTATATCCGGAACAATTATCACATGATTGACAGACTAATATCCTGTTATCTTCTTATGCCCATAGATCCAAGAACCAATAAATACAGCTCCAAAGTCAGCTTGCATCTCCATGCGTTAAAAATGCTTTTCTTTACCCTTCCTCTGCAATATGACCATAGCAGCAAATAAAAAAACAACTGCTAAAAACGGAAATGATCAACGGTAAAACATTACTATATTGGAGTATTCCAGTTTGCAGCAAATCTTGCTATTAAAAACCCCAAACGTCAGTAAAAGTGTAATATAGAACACATATATTATATGTATGTATTTGTATGGATGTTGCGGGCATGTGTATAGATGCCCAAAAATACACCTATATAATATACTTTTATGTCTTCACACAAACTATTTAAAAAAAAAAAAGCAGAACACGGTTTCCAGGAAGGCCGAACCCTTTGTAGCTTTGCTTTGATATCACACACACACAAACACACTATGTAACATATACAGGTGGTTTTCGTACAGATAGGCAGCACTGAGAGTCACGAGAATTACAATGTGTGAAGTACAGCAGGGACGAGTGGATCAGTAGAAAGAGGTGAAAGGCAAAACAAGGAAAATGGCCATAAACTCGGACAGTTCACAGCATATTCAAGTAATGAAGGGTCAATCCCCATAGAGTAGACCAACGAGTAAGAGCACATTCCAACAAAGATTGTGATATTCTTCTCCCATTTACATTGCTATGATTTTCTAAGATGTAACACTCCTTCATGAAGACCTTCTTGTAAATGGAGAAGTGGCTATGTTCCGCAAGACAGGGCTGCGGCTTCTCTTGTCTAACAAGTACAAGCCGCTGCCTCATACTGCAACGTTTAGGAGGCTATGGGGACAACGTGGATGTCCAGCAAAGGTTTCCCCCTCCAAAAAAAAAAATATGTCAACACCTTACATGTTACTGTCCTAACAAGCCACGAAACAGGCATCGTCTTGCTTAAAGTAAGGTTCATAGTGATATGTAAAAGTCAACAGCCACATGGCACTCTGGATCCTACTTGCCGACAGCATCTGTAAATGCATGGCGGCACTGTCGACCCCAAAAGGCATTAGGTACAAAATGAAGGGATGGATTGGGACTTTTCTATAAGAAAAAAAAAAAAAAGAGAAAGATAACAACCTCATTTAATGTAAGCTTTACATGCAGCCCATGGAGGTGACAACTTTAAAACATAGCGACACCAGTAATAAAACCTCGGACTATCCTAAAACTTTCACAGTTCGGTAAAAATTGAACGGTCATCTACCCTCAGATAAAGCTTCGATCTAAGGATTCGAAGAAGCAATTGAAAGTGCGCCTCTGTTCCTACAACATTGACAGACACGTCAGTCGGACAACAGGGTCCGACGACCATATAGGAACTTTTTACTAAGGATCTCGTAAAACGAATATTTGAGGTTTCAGAGTTAAAAAATAAAAAAACAAACATAAAATAAAAACACACAATTATATTTATATATGTACAATGACTTACATGTGTGCAGTCAGGAATTACTTACATAGGGAAGGAGATGTAAGGGAACCCAATACCATACATGCATCAGGAACAATAAAAATGTCAAAATATATAAAATTAACTAATAAAGTGCACATTCCTCACATATTACACCTGCCCCTTTATAAGAATGGAAAAAAAACACTAAAAAGTTCCAGGATTACATGGTATTGTATAGTGGATTGGTTGTTCTCTTCTTCTCATTGGTCTTTTTAAGTCTTCTCAAAGGATGAGTTCTACCATGTTCGTGCTTGGGAGTGACAGTTATTAGTGGGACTGAGGGGTCTAGTACCACCGGTGGGTGAAGGTGCCCCTGGGAGACAGTTAATTCAGACTCAGGACTTGCTATACCCTGCTGAGTTGAACCAAACTCTTTGGCATACTGCACAAGAGGCTTATCTACTGGCTTGCTCTTTGCGACACACTCTGCAGTTTTGATCTGCTCTACAAAATGTTTTGTGGGTTCCCGTCCCGAGGTGGGCTGCACGGAGAGAATACAAAGCTTTTCAGGTGGATCTTCTGATTTTACATCCGAATCAGATTCATAATTTCCTGGCACGATCCTGAGAGAACTCTGAAGCATGTCAGGGTACGTCTGATTATTTTCCGATGAGACAGAGTCTCTTTCTGACAAATCGTCTTTAGAGAGTTCTAAACAGCCCAGTTTGGCCAGAGACGCTGAACGTTTCATCTGGGACGGAGTGGTGAGACCAGCTTGCCGAATCCGTGCTTCGATTTCCTTAGCTCTTTGTTTGACAACGCCAGGGTTGCTACTAAAGTCTTTGATGCTGTCACTACTTGAACTATGAGGAAGGCCAAAAGAGAAGGCGGAAACGTCCAACACTTCACGCAGTTCTCGTATGTTCTCAGTAAGCTTGTTGATTAAATTAAGATCTTCATGGCTCAGCTGGGACAAGGCACTGTCTGCTTCCCTTTGCATTAATTCGCCAAGGCCCATAAAAGTGGCACCTTGATACTTGTCTGGATAGTTCGACAGGTTGCCTAAACTCTCATCAGTACTGGTGCAATCTTCAGTGGCACCTTCTAAAACGATGGTGCAAGGGTGACACTGGTAATTAGGGCTAGGGAAACTCGGACTGACACTCGTATCCTTTAAGTCAATTACAAGATTGTGCTCTTCCTGGGCACTGTCAGAAGGAAAAGTTACATCCAGTGAACCCAATTTCAAAGGTAGACTTTCTATTTGTGCAGAGGACCTGCCCGATGCACTTGCACAGACATTTTCCAAAGGCAGTTCTAAAGATGGAGCCTTCGACTCTAGAACTACGTCTTCACTACTGACGCTGAATTCATGATGACTGAGGTTATTGTCATTGCTATCATAACATTGAAGTACAAGGTTATGTTCCAGATCTTCTACTTTCTTTGGACACCGTACTGAACCATCTTTCTCTAAAGGTTTGGTAATAAGTAGATGATTCTCGTTTCCTTGCACTTTAGCTTTTACTGCTAACTCTGAGTGATTTGTGTCTTGCTTCACTTGCACATATTGATAGTCAGACAACGGAGATGACTGTGACTCTGTAGATTGCTCAGATCTGAGAAGTTCTGAAGAGTCTAACCCTGTAACTTTTATTTTGACTTTTTTATCCTTTTCACTATCTTGAACATCAAGCAAACAGTCTTCAAGTTTATTTTTTGGAGCCGAATCACAAAAGGAGGAGTCATTCTTGGAATTTTTCCTTGTTGGCACAGCTGCGGTATGCTGCTGCTGTTCCTGCTCTTGCCGTAAACGTTCCTCAAATTCCAATGTGGCCCTTCTGACGGAGCCAGCACACCACTTGGGAGCCTGGCTTGGAACGTCCGGGTGGTCATTCGTTTCACTTGAGGTTTCAGAATCTTCCTGAGAACTTTGTTTGCACTTCTGGTCATTAGACTTTTCATGTGGTGGTGATGTGCTGGCCTCACTTTGCTCCTTGCAGTTGCTTTCAGGCTCCCAAGCAGATTCAAGTGACAGATCATGGATTGTATTTCTCTTTGGTGCTTGTACTTGGCTAGACAGATTGTCTGTTTTCTGTTGGCACTGGCCTACTCCCTGGTTGAAAGACTCGATTTCTGTGATTATTTCCTTCACAGATATTGCATTTTCAGAGTGGGATTTGGGGAGATGATCTTGAACACCTGGTTCAGAGACCTCCTACAAAAAAACAAAAAAACAACAAACAGTTAGTACCATATACCATTAGCTAAAATGCAAAATTAATAGGAATAAGGCTAATACATATTTAATGGGTTCTTCATGAGTTTTGTGGTGTCAAGGATGTAGGTTCCCACCAAACATTGATGGTATATCTGTAAAACCCTTAAGTAAACAAATTCACAGAAGAAGTCAAAAAAGTGAAATTCTAAGATGCAAAAAACCATAAAACAGCTTTCCGGTACCAGATACCTAGTGATCCAACCACATCAATGCTTCTATTTAAAAAGAACACACCTCATTACATACTCTCCCAAAGTATGTAGTATTAAACAAATAACCAGCATTACATATTACATGTATATTGGCTCAATCTGCCATTTTCTGTGGAGTTGCCCAACCAAATAAAATGTGTGGGGCTTCCTAACTGCCCAATTCTTCTGTTCTTTGGGAAAATAAGGTGAAATCAGAAGAGTCGGTCAGCAAACTGATATGGCCATACACAGATCAGTGCCATCTCTTCTTACTGCCTCTAACTAAGGTGTATGGAGCCTTTATTCCGCTCTGAGAACACATTTGGTCAAGTGTATTTATCTATAGGAGGAGTCCGGAGACAGTCATCGGCAGAGTGCTGGTCCGATGGGTACTGCTTGCCTTATAATGTAGCATTATAACAGGGACTGAACGTAGTAGGTTTGTAGGGTGCAATTACCTTTGGCTGCTCCTCATCTGTTGACGAGTCTTCTGAGGCCTGAGGGGTGCTAACATCTACATTTCCTCTCTGTTTATCCGCAAGACTCTCAAACATGGATGTTTCTGGCCAAGAACCCTTCAGAACACCATTCCTAATATTGCTGATCTGCTCATCTATTCGGGTGGTGGAGCACGTCCTAGGCCGATTCTCCTGAGATAATTCTACAAACTTCTCCAGTGCACTTAAAAAATCAATTCTGTCCCCACTCATGTCTTCAGATTGGGAGGTAAGAGAGGACTGATCAGGAGATTCTAGGAGATCACTAGTGTGTGATCCTAGATCCCTTAGTGGCAGGAGATGGCAGTTAACCTCATTCTTCAGTGCATCCTTCTCCATGTCTTCCAGCGTCAGGTCAGGTAGCTCGGACTGACCAGTTAAGCTTTCAGAAATTGGAGACAAGTCTTCCGTGTGCCGGTCAGTTCTACAATTGTCCAGGAAGACTGACGACTCCTCAGAGCAGCATCGCGCTGAGCAGCCATTCACCGTGTTGAGATTTAGAATATCCTCTATTTGTCCAGTGTGATAGTTACAAGGTGTAAACTCATAGCGTGCTTGCGTTGTGTTGCACAAAGAGGTGCTGAGGGGGCAAGATGGGTTACAGTTATCAGTTTGGGGTCCCAGTGTAAAGGAATGATGCATGTCCGAGAGCTGCTCAGCCGACGATGTAATTTCCTTTTTGCTCACGTCCATTCCGGTTTTCCCAATGGATTCATGGTGATCAGATAGGTCGCTGTCTGAGTGAGAACGCCACAGCTTGTTGTGCCTCTGTTTGCTGCAAAGTAAAGACGACAACGTTACCAAAACTACATCAGCAATTATGCAAACACACAACTTTAAGACGATAAATTATCGGTGCATAGGTAATGGCATCCATTGCCAAAAAGACTATCACGATGTCACTATGCAAAGCAATTTTGCCAGAATTAAGAAGTAAATTGCTTTTGAAAGCTTGCAAATATTTTGTGCAACTTGACAGTTGAGCAAAAAACACCAATCTGGGTGCAGCTGAGGTGGGACGGGGGCTGAGTGGAGTAAGATTTGTGGCGAGGTGCACAAGGCTCGTCAGACACCCGATTCTTTAGGAGGTGAGCAACTTTAAAGGGAACCTGTCACCTGAATTTGGCGGGACCAGTTTTGGGTCATATGGGCGGAGTTTTCAGGTGTTTGATTCACCCTTTCCTTACCCGCTGGCTGCATGCTGGCCGAAATATTGGATTGAAGTTCATTCTCTGTCCTCCGTAGTACACGCTTGCGCAAAGCAAGATTACCTTGCACAGGCGTGTACTACGGAGGACAGAGAATGAACTTCAATCCAATATTGCGGCCAGCATGCAGCCAGCGGGTAAGGAAAGGGTGAATCAAACACCTGAAAACTCCGCCCATATGACCCAAAACTGGTCCCGCCAAATTCAGGTGACAGGTTCCCTTTAAGAATTGCTGGCCTTGATGACTCGGGGCCTATAAGTCTTATTATTAAGCTGCCGAAAATGAATGCAAACCAGCCTCATTCACACGTTTGATTTTCTCACGTACAAGAAAAAAAAAATGGACCGATTATTTTGGCCAGACTCAGATCAGAGTTTTTTCTCGTAAGTTTCTCCGCTTTGTCCATTCTGATGTACCATGTCATCAGAGATGGGTCGGAACTCTTCACAGACACAGACTTTCATTGCGAATTTTGATCCAACCCTCGGATCAAAATTAGACATGCCTCCGCGATCAACCAAGGACATGTAAATGGTCCCATGAAGTATCACAGCTACAAGACGGACTTGACTCTAGATGTTGCACGCTTTTTTTCATTATTAATAAATGTAACTAGATTCTGGAGCTGGCACACTGCCGCAATCACTTGGCAGAGCTTTGGATTTCGCTATTGGTATAAACGAATGATATAAATATGCCCGAAAAGTAGATATTGGCAGGAGCTTGTGTCCAGGACATGACAAGTCAGTACAACATGCAGAGAGGGATCACATGAGTAATACCCATGGACACCTGTTGTGTCTGTCATTGCACCAAACTTTTCCTGGAAGGAGTCAAGTACGCTGTGAACTTCAGATGTGCTGGTTCACATGGAAAAATAAGGGACGGAAGAGGCCGTTACCTTGAAACCTTACCCCATAGTTATATATGCTGCAATGTGGCTTCTGCTTGATGGACATAGATTTATCTAATTGTCAGCAACATTTTACACTGAACGTCGCAAACTATCTTGACAAATATTTTACAACAATGTAGAAACGCAGGAGGCACCTTGTGAGGTCACCAATGTCTCCACAATTATGTGCATTTACATCTCATCTATGCACTTGACATGAAATTAAAGGCTCACCTTGCTAGCAGAATGCCCTGATATTCCTCCAGTTGCTTCATGAAACTAGGGTTAGGTTTGGTAACGGTTCGCCTCTCCTTCACGTAGTCAAAAGCTCTATCCAGGTTCCAGCCGTACTCCTTCATAGCATAAGCAATCACAGTGGAAGCGGAGCGGCTGACTCCCATTTTACAGTGCACAAGACATTTAGCTCCATGTTTTCTGCAAGACACGAGGCATAACAGAGAGATATTATTACACTGCACGATGCTTAGACTGTAAGGACAGTAATTGTACACAAGTATAAAAAAAAGCAGGACAAATAGAAATAAATCTAATGATGCTTGTAACAAAACTAAATGATAAATTCTTCCAATAAAAATGATTTGATTTTAAAAAGAAATCCTGTGAAGCTGAACTGTTTCACCAGTAGAGGGCGATATTTGCCGAATAACGATCTACATCCAGACCGCGAGGCACCGATGTTGGCAGTGTGGCGACTTCATGATAACGCAACACTCGGACACGTGTTTGGATGTTTATAAACCAGTGATAATATATCAGCTTGTGTTTCATCAACATTAACACGAGAGCTGGGCCTCCCGTTTCAGGACAACATGACACGGAAACACTTCCGGCAAAAACATCCCTTTGAAAATAACAATATTCAGTCCAGTAATAACTAGACTCTCTACGGAAAAGGGAAGCTAGAGTCAAAAAGCAGGATATTACATGAAAACCCCCTAAACTTCTACAATTCAATGCTCTAAAGGAGAAAAGTCATTACTTCCAAAGCTAATCTTGTGTAAGACAAAAATATATTAAAAGGTGGCCATACATATTAGACAAAGTTTGTTTAAAGGGGTTGTCCACTACTTGGACACCGCAGTCTCAATCAGCATCTTTGCCAGCAGGGAAACAATAAACCTTTGGCCGGGGAATACGGGAAGTTCGCACGAGTCTCTCGCATCAATACCCGGCACTGCCGCCGTCACTCAGGCCCAGAGCATGCGGTTGCATCTATTTCTATGCAGCTGAATGCTCGGGTCCCCAGTGCCGGGTATTGATGGGAGAGACTCGTGCGAGCTTCTCGTATTGCACATGCAAGTGTGACCGCGGCCTTATACTCAACTCCAGCGGTGTCAGCACCGTCTCTCCCGGGGCTTGCCTCACATTGCTATGTCATGCGATCACTGCAGCCAATCATCATTGGCTTCACTCTCCCAACCTATAGACTAAATCAGACATCAACAAAAAGTGAGCGACAGCTCTGACTTCCTCTTGATGTTTGATTTGTACGAAGACGGGGAGAGTGAAGCCAGCGGTGACTGGCCACAGGAAATGCGTGACAATGTCAGGCCATCCACGAGAGAGTCAGTGCCAACATCACTGGAATGACGTTGGAGGGGAGTAACATACATAGTAACATAGTAACATAGTTAGTAAGGCCGAAAAAAGACATTTGTCCATCCAGTTCAGCCTATATTCCATCATAATAAATCCCCAGATCTACGTCCTTCTACAGAACCTAATTGTATGATACAATATTGTTCTGCTCCAGGAAGACATCCAGGCCTCTCTTGAACCCCTCGACTGAGTTCGCCATCACCACCTTCTCAGGCAAGCAATTCCAGATTCTCACTGCCCTAACAGTAAAGAATCCTCTTCTATGTTGGTGGAAAAACCTTCTCTCCTCCAGACGCAAAGAATGCCCCCTTGTGCCCGTCACCTTCCTTGGTATAAACAGATCCTCAGCGAGATATTTGCATTGTCCCCTTATATACTTATACATGGTTATTAGATCGCCCCTCAGTCGTCTTTTTTCTAGACTAAATAATCCTAATTTCGCTAATCTATCTGGGTATTGTAGTTCTCCCATCCCCTTTATTAATTTTGTTGCCCTCCTTTGTACTCTCTCTAGTTCCATTATATCCTTCCTGAGCACCGGTGCCCAAAACTGGACACAGTACTCCATGTGCGGTCTAACTAGGGATTTGTACAGAGGCAGTATAATGCGCTCATCATGTGTATCCAGACCTCTAAGCATATTTATTAGTCTAAGCATATTTATTTTACTGAAAGTTAACATGTGGAGTGAGACAGGGTTGTCCGACTAGTGGACAACCCCTTTATACTTGTGATTTCAGCAGGACTGGACAACTACAGCGTATGGAGTATCAATGCGTATGTCCTGACATTCTGTTGGATCTCAACCTGCCTGCTCCTTCTGTTCAAGAGAGATAAGCAGCAGCCAGGGGCGTCTGGCATTTCCCCTCTGCCCACTGAAAAAAAACATGCATGGTTGGCTGCGACAAGCGAGCATGTATATGTGAGGCATTCACAATACTATGATGTTGGATTACTGATCCGTAAGATAGGTCAATCAAGATGAGATCAGATGCGCTCTGACATCCGGGACGCCCGTCAATCATATGTTACCAGCTCCGGCAGCGACTGGATGTAAATAGTGCACTGAGAACAACATCACAGCTCTGCACACTATAGTGGCCATTGCCCGAGTCTGCATACCAACTCCTATAAGACTGCCTCTATTCCAAGCATACATCATCAGTATCATACTAGCGGAAAATCCCTTTAATCAAGAGTTCTTAGCACAAGGAGGAACAAAAGATCAATTCTAGAGATGAGCAAAAAAGCAGGCTCATGGTCCAAAGACCACCGTACAGGAGTGCTGTAAACCTCCTGCTGCCTGCCGCCCTCTCCAGGGCCTATTCCAATTTGCAGACTTGGTATGATGTCATCACTGCAACATGATGCGCGCACAATGTCACGCGGAGCCTGCTAGTCAGAAGAGGTCTTGAAGATTCCACGTTGGTCAATGGGGTTCACAGGACCCTCCAGCTGCCACGAAATACTGACATGGCCGCTAAACCAGGATCCTGCAAATAAGATTCGCTCATAATACACAGAAAATGGGCCAGATTTACCAAGCGAAATGCTCCAGAATTCAGTATTATACATTCACTGAAGAGCTTTGGAAGGAGTCTTGTGGAGGGATCACGGGTAAAGGAAGGTGGAAGATTTAATTGTGGACACCATTTTAGTGCAAAATAGGAGTAGAAAGTAAGAAATCAAAAAGTGGCAGACAGAAGCGTAAAAGTGACAAACATGTCTGGTACAGGGTGCCAAATGTATCACTGAGCCGCAGGTGTCAATGTGATTGATTTGGGGCAGTTTCTGTCCATATTCGGGACAATAATTTATCCATGTACTCACTTAGCTTTCGAGATGAATTTGTATGTATCATTCCAATACGCCAGCAGGTCCGTGCCTTCCTCATCATACACTCGGATATTGTGATATTCAAAGACTCCAGGAAAAAAATTATCAATCTCCCTTGTGACGTTCAAAATGTATCTGACCCTGTAGGAAAGATGAAAGGAGAAGTGATTAATGTGGTGACCTTGCAAAAAAAACAAAAAAAAAACAAAACAAAAAACAAACAAACAAAAAAACGCTTTGTAGATACCAAGAGCTGGAAAAGACTTCTGCGGATCTTATCATTAAAATAATATAGGAGGTTAAGGGTTAAAGGTTAACATCTCCCGTCATTGGCACTGCTCGCCTTTCCCATAAGGTTTCAAAAACAGTCGTAACCGCATAAAGGTTATCCGAGAACAATTCACAAAAGTAGTAGTAGTTTCACACCCCTGCCGATAAAAATATGGCCTAGAAATCAGTCTGTTAGGACTTTGTGCATAGTTATACCATGTGCTGTCCCGACACATGGAAAAATGCACACACAACCTTTATCTGATTTACCTATGAAAAAAGTGACTGGGTGTATGTGCACAGATCTAGAGAATCTCTGGCACCATGGGCACTGCCTATAGAAGCAGCGCCCCTTTTATCCGGCCATCCATAGCATTGCAGCTTAAATGACATCCAAGTGAATGGTAATACCAGATACAACCAAGGGTAAAACCGCCACAGACTCTTAAAATAAAGCAGTCCGGTGTTATTTTTTAAATTTTTAAACCCAAGATGTGTTTTGAGATTTATTAATTAAAGCGATTGACCCAATTAAAGGAATTGCTGATTACTACTAGTCCTACCACAGGGACCAATCCAAAAACCAGAGCTCTGAGATGCCTAGTTTTGACAGTTCTCTCTGGCAGACCCGTAGATAATGAATAGGTGATGTGATCGGTGGGGGTCCCAGCATTAACAGAAATCTGCCAATGGAGAGGCGACATCCTGCGCAGCTGGGACCGCTCCTTTACCGTTCGCCATTCTTAGATTAATTCATTAGTGTCCATGCACATATCCAAATCCTTCTCGTTTAGGGTAAATTCACAAGAGCTTATTAAAATAAAAAAAATAATCAGTCAGAAAACTGAAGATTTTTTTTTCTCACTTGTCATCCATATACAAGTTTTTTTCTTACTCAACATCAATTAACCATTTATAGTCTCCCATGTTATAGAATGCATCCTTAAAAACCAGATGCTAAAGTAAACCATAGACATGACTGAGTCTCATCCGATACATGGAAGAAACGGGTGCCTGCTGCAATATTGCTTTCCGTCAATGAAAAGTATAAAAAAAAAAAAAAAAAAAACAACAACAACCAAAAAACCCCAAACGCTCATCTGCACTTCCCCATAGAATAACATTGGTTCGAGTGCTGACCGTTGTTTTCACGGACAGCGCTCGGACTGAAAACACGGTCTTGTGAACGAGCCCTATACACGATGAAGTCTCTTACCCCCTGGTCTGCAGATCTTCCAGATTGGAGGCGTTCCATTCGGAGCCCTGCAAAAACAAACACCAATTCAGTAATTACTCCAATGAGCTCACTCCAATTATGGAGTAAGAATTCATCATTCATCTTAAAAAAAACAAAACAAAAAAAAAAAAACCCACATCTGCCAAACTCTTTATGTAACAGAGGGGAGATCTACAAACTGTATAGGAGAGCAGACATTTCAGTGAAAGTGTTAACAATTAAAGTTCTTTACTGTTCCACCAAACTTTGCTAAGGAATAACACACAGAAACATAGCATGAAGGCAAATAGATGACCTCAGCGTCCATGTAATTGAAGCCATCTGAAAAGCCCTTTCCAGAGAGGAACAACCTGTCAGACCAGGTACATCCTCCAGTGAAGGTCACATTTCCACTGATCTCACAGGAGCTGTAAGAAGTCTTTTTCAGAGGTCCCTGGGGACCACCAGGATGTGTGTGTGTGCAGGGACAATGGCCGAACACAGCTGCATCCTGGTGCCAAACAGGCCAAGTCCAGGAGACTTACAGGACACTACACTGCAAAGTTGGCCAAAACAATCTGCCCGGAGAAAGTGTGCCACCATGATCACTACATGGCAACATATTTAGGTTTAGTTCCTCTTACAAGTCACATGAACCCTTGTGTATCAGATAGATCACAACGTCACAAATATACATGTCATCCAGAGCAACGCAGGTCCCTGATGACCATCATACAGCAAAGTGATGAAGACCAGTGATAGAAGACTTCCTGAAGTCCGTGGGGTCAGGTATGACCATAATCACAAGCACATGCTGGAACTACTGCAGATCTGGGCACGTGACAGGTAAAGGATCGGCTTATATACAAGTGTCAATGACACTGCCATAACATTAAAGGAGTTCTCTGGATATGCGGTGTTACTTATTAAAAAGAAAACTTTTATATATATATATATATATATATATATATATATATATATATATATATTTTATCCAGCAAGGAACGTTGCGAAACTTTGCTAATCACTTTATTAGGGAACTTGGCTTCATTACTCAAAAAAAAACAAAAAAAAAACATTTGCATGTAAGTGGCTTCCAAACCCATTCGTTTTCCCAGTCTATTTGCCTGCCTTCAGCTGCATTCATATCAGAATGTAGTCATTTGGAGTACAGATGATGGCAGTGACAGGGTCAGCACCTGTCTCCTCCTCTGTGTCCGAAAGTCTGAACCTGTCACTGCCATCATCTGTACTCCAAACGACTACATTCTGATATGAATGCATGATAATGGCACGAAAATAGACTGGGGAACTGTCTTTTGGTTTTCAGAACTATCTCCTCAAGAGGAAGGGCTCATGCAGAAGTCCAAGGATCTTGGTCCGATCACAGACTGGCCGCAGGTCTCCCGACCTCATAGAAAAATATGAAGTGGTCATGTTCCGATGAAAAGACCCAAGGCCAGTCTGTGCATCGTGATCAGTGACTGGACAGAGATCCTGGGTCACCTGCATGAGGTGCCAGGCTGAATCTTCACTGCTATCATCTGTACTTCAAAATGGGTACACCCAGATATAAATGCAGTATAACTGGCAGACTGAGAAAGAACAGGGATTTTTCAGCAATGAAGACTAATCCCCCAATTACGGTAAGTGGTTTACAAAGTTTTGAATATGAATATATATGTATGTATACATATAAGTTTAGTTTTTCTTGAGGAGGTCTGGTCTTTGGAGTGTGGAAGGAAACCAGAGCACCCTGGTTGCCAGATTTTACATACTATTGTCACAAAAATGCTGGTTCTCCTCCTATCTCTCTGACCGCTCCTTCACTGTATGTTTTGCTGGTTCCTCCTCCTCTCACCTTCCCTTTACTGTTGGGGTTCCTCAAGGATCAGTCCTAGGCCCCCTCCTCTTCTCGTTGTATACTGCCCCTATTGGACAAACAATCAGTAGATTTGGTTTCCAGTACCATCTCTATGCTGACGACACCCAATTATACACTTCTCCTGATATCACACCGACCTTTTTAGAAAACACCAGTGATTGTCTTACCGCTGTCTCTAACATCATGTCCTCCCTCTATCTGAAACTAAACCTGTCAAAAACTGAACTCCTCGTGTTCTCTCCCTCTACTAACCTACCTTTGCCTGACATTGCCATCTCCGTGTGCGGTTCCACCATTACTCCAAAGCAACATGCCCACTGCCTTGGGGTCATCCTTGATTCTGACCTTTCATTCACCCCCTACATCCGATCATTGGCTCGCTCTTCTTACCTGCATCTCAAAAACATTTCTAGAATTCGCCCTTTTCTTACTTTCGACTCTGCAAAAACTCTTACCGTTTCACTTATTCATTCTCGTCTGGACTATTGTAACTCTCTCTTGCAAAACTCTCCCCGCTCCAATCTGTCCTGAATGCTGCTGCCAGGATCATATTCCTCACCAACCGTTACACCGATGCCTCTACCTTGTGCCAGTCATTACACTGGCTACCCATCCACTCCAGAATCCAGTACAAAACTACTACCCTCATCCACAAAGCACTCCATGGCTCAGCACCACCCTACATCTCCTCTCTGGTCTCAGTCTACCACCCTACCCGTGCCCTCCGCTCCGCTAATGACCTCAGGTTAGCATCCCCAATAATCAGAAGCTCCCACTCCCGTCTCCAAGACTTTACACGTGCTGCGCCGATTCTTTGGAATTCACTACCTAGGTTAATACGATTAATCCCCAATCCCCACAGTTTTAAGCGTACCCTAAAAACTCATTTGTTCAGACTGGCCTACCGCCTCAATGCATTAACCTAATGATCCCTGTGTGGCCTATTTATAAAAAAAAAAAAAAAAAAAAAAAGGTTCCTCGCATCATGTTCTCACACACTTTATGCAGTTATTAGCCCTCTGTGTCTGTACTGTTACATACTTAGGCAGGTAACTGGTTCATGCAGCTTTACATGAACACCCGAGCCTTACACTATGGCCGGTCCGAATAACTAAAGCAATTGTTACCATCCACCTCTCGTGTCTCCCCTTTTCCTCATAGTTTGTAAGCTTGCGAGCAGGGCCCTCATTCCTCCTGGTATCTGTATTGAACTGTATTTCTGTTATGCTGTAATGTCTATTGTCTGTACAATTCCCCTCTATAATTTGTAAAGCGCTGCGGAATATGTTGGCGCTATATAAATAAAAATTATTATTATTATTATTATAAACTCTATACCACTTGCAGATGAGACCTGCAACACGAGAACCAAAGCTCAGCCCAATCTAAACATGTTCACACTACATGTGACCGGTATAAAGCTCAGCCCAATCATGATGTCCAACTTAGGCTACTTTCACACTAGCGTCGGAATCTCCCCGTCGCACTGCGTCGGGGAGAGATTCCGACGCTAGCGTTTAACGTACTGCACAACGGAGGCAGCGGATACATTTCTCCGGCGCATCCGCTGCCCCATTGTGAGGTGTGGGGAGGTGGGGGCGGAGTTCCGGCCGCGCATGCGCGGTCGGAAAAAGCGGTCCGTCAGGAGCAAAAAACGTTACATGTAGCGTTTTTTGCTCCCGACAGTCCGCAAAAGCACGACGCATCCGTCGCTCGACGGATGCGACGTGTGGCAATCCGTCACAAATGAGTCGTCAATACAAGTCTATGGGGAAAAAAACGCATCCTGCAAGCACTTTTGTAGGATGCGTTTTTTCTGCAAAACGACGCATTGTGACGGATTGCAGAAAACGCTAGTGTGAAAGTAGCCTTATACATGTTCACACTACATGTGACCGGTATTTATACACTGTCCGCTCTATGACTATTAGGCTATGTGCACACGTTCAGGATTTCTCGCAGAAAATTCCTGAGAAAAACCGGACATTTTCTGCAAGAAATCCGCAAGAATACCGCATGCGTTTTTGCCGCGTTTTTTTCCGGACACTTCCCAATGCATTTTGTAGTGGGAAATCCGCAAAAACCCGCAAAATTAATGAACATGCTGCGGTTTTTACCGCGATGCGTTTTTTTTCGCGGAAAAAAACGCATCATGTGCACAAAACATGCGGAATTCATTCTAAATGATGGGATGTTAATTGTATGCGTTTTTTTGCGGTTTTATAGCGTTTTTAATCGGGAAAAGCCACGAAAAAAAACGCAAAAAAACCTCAACATGTGCACACAGCCTTAGAGGTCACATTGGCTATGGAAGCAGCTAAAGGGGGCACAGCCCTGTAGTTCGCTATGCAGCAGCTGTGGGTAGCAGAGTTGGACCCCCAGTGATCTGATGCTAATGCTTTAGTTGTAAAGCTGGCCATACACAATAGATATCCGTCGGCTGAGCGATCATTCAGCCATCTCCTTTTTCCCCCTCTATGACAGAGCCGCTGACAGACCCCCTTGTCCCTTACAGCAGCGGTATATCAGCATGACAGAAGGATTGGTTGTTAAAATTCAACAGGACGGATCCATATTCCCCATTATTATCTGTCAATGAATCAGGAGCACCCCATATACAGTGACAGGTTGGGCAATCGAACAAAAATTGGTGGGTTCGACAGACTTATCTACTGTGTATGGGGGCCCTAAGCCCCAGATAATCCCTTAAAATGATACAGGTCAAGCAGTCACCACAAAGAATCCCGCAACCCATGGCACATGCCAGTCGTCACCTGGAGCCGGCTTCACGCTGTATGCTAATGTGCAGTCTTTGCATATTTGCTGATGTCAGGACTTCCGCTCATTTTATTTTCCTAAGCGATTCTTCCCCAAGGTGCCGTTCATATCTTGGCAATGGTCCCTGGAAAGATTTTATGGCGCTTTGGGATGTGCTCTCTCTACAGGGTCTACGGGCAGCTGCCAAGAATGTTTCTTACCCCCATACACCCAGCTTTGAAGCTAGTCTTCCATGTACAACAAAGCCTGCTGTCTCCACCGCGGCTCACCATCCTCCTGTTACCCGTGATGGAGATCAGTGTCCTCGCAGTGTAAATAGTCTAACATCCCTAGAGAGCCCGACGGTCATCTGGCATTAACCTCGCCCGGCTTCTAAGCACCGCTGCAGTTTCCTGCCCTCTGATGTGATAAAATAAGCCTCAGGGATCCATTCTTCCAGAGGAGAAGGATAAGCAGGGCCTACAAAATGTCCTCTGCCCTTCCAGTGGTGAAAACAGAGCTGAGGAACTACGGAACAGACTGTATGCTATACCGATGGGGACTTACACTAATGGGGAGAGTACAGGACCTTAGAAACTTGCTCTACACATCATAGCTGGCAGTAAATGGATTTGTTTCAATAGTCACAACTTACATAGTGACATGACCCAAAATTAGCGCCGACATGGACCTGCTGCCATGTCATTTGCAATTTCATCTACATCAAAACGAACTACACATGCCCATGAGATACCATTATTAATTTGCCCTTAGATCCCAGTTTTGAGCGTAAAAAAACCCCACAAGACTGTAAAAAAGTAACCTTTTAAAAAGGGATGACCTCAACTTCTTAAAAAGGGTAAAATTGCAAAGTGCTTGTAAAGACAAGGAACTTTACCATTTGTTTTTTTATTAAGTACTTTATCTGCTAAAGAAAGGAGGGTCTTTTTATTCTAAAATGTACTTCTCATTGCCGAGGTCACCGACCACTTCTGCAGTTTATTAGGCCAGTCTCCTTGGCAAGGAACGCAGTTCTTACAAGATCTATTCCATAGAGCTTGCAAGCGCTGCTTTGAAGCTGTCCAGACCTGTCAATTATCAGGATAGCATTGCCCCAACTCAAGCATTAAGCCAATAGTTAGGGGAATGGTGCACTCCTGAAGACAGAAGTCGATAAATGACAAAGGTACTAAGGATCAAAGTCCTAGTCTGGCCACAGGCCTAAAAACCTGAAGGGACAATCAAAAGGATCTGTAAAGCAGTCAGCACAGGTGCTTTATAGGACAAATCACGGCACTTCTAGAGTAGTGCCTAGAAAATAGACTTAGGCTACGTTCACATTGGCGTTCCGCCAATGTGCGTCGCTGTTGCGCCGGCGACGCGCCCCTATGTTTAACATAGGGGACGCGTGCGTCGTTTTGGTGGCGTTTTTCGCCACGTGCGTCGTTTCCGACGCTAGCGTCGGACGCAAGAAAACGCTACATGTAGCATTTTCTGTGCGTCCGATTTTCGTCGGAAAACGACGCACGCGTCGCAAAACGCGCGCGTTATTGCGCGCGTTTTAGCGTGCATCGCGCGTTGCGTCGCCGACGCACGGCGGCGCAACGCTAATGTGAACGTAGCCTTAGCACTTAAAGACGGTGAAACAATGTTGCTTTAGAGACCCGGTCGGAGCAAGACATTTATCCACAATATGGGTGCACAAATATGCCCATCTGAACCCGTGAGAAGTGTCTGTTGCCAGGAAAATCGTGGGGCAAATGGATCAATGCCAAACTCAGTGCTTCATTAACAGCTGCTCAATGTGCAGATTTGCACAATCTCACCACAAGCAAAGTCTGGCTAAGAAAGTTCATGTTGAAACCTTCTTGATAGTA
Organism: Ranitomeya imitator; assembly: GCF_032444005.1. NCBI lineage: Eukaryota > Metazoa > Chordata > Amphibia > Anura > Dendrobatidae > Ranitomeya > Ranitomeya imitator. The sequence continues at coordinate 94,117,696 of NC_091284.1, forward strand.
AAGGCGTCATCATGTTGCAGGAAATGAATCTTACACACTGAAACCACTTCCCCCTAAGAGGCCAAATTAGCAGAGAATATAACCAAAGTACGTCACATTTGGGAAGTTCATAATCTCAATTCGGTTTAGAAATCATTCGGAACAACAGGGTGAGGTCGGCATTAAGCAGATTTGTGACGTACCGTACATTGCGGAATCTCATGCACCAGAAGAAGCCGCACCGGCTGAACGTGAGAACCAACCTAAGTGCCTCTATAGAGATTGCAAAAAGGAGCTCTTACCAGATACAAATGGTCAAAGATTTCAGTAGGGCTATCCATCTGTCCTAGGATCACAATCATCTCATTGTCAATGAACTCTTTGAATTCTCTCAGGTTACACACCATCTGCATCTCCAGCTCGGTCCGGATCTACAAAAGTAGGATCAATTATTGTCAACCTTCGATATGGCTCTCGACTACACCAAATGAAAATATCACCTAAATCTGCAAGAGGCTTGATGACTGCGCCCCAAACTGCTTCTTGATATATCCAAATATAATCTAGGATGAAGATATCTGGACAGCTCTATGTGCAACCATGATAGAAATTATGTTGTAATATATGTAACAGGCATCAAAAAAGTTACAAAAGCAATAGTCAATGACACGAAGACCATACAAATAAAAAGGGTTTTGCAAAACAAAACCTTAAAAAAAATAAATGTTTAGTTCATCATTAGAAATACTGCTGCTTCCTTGCAGCGTCTCACCTGTCCATGGGTTGTGTACTATGATGATCTGCAAGAACACAACCAATGGACAGATGTTGGGAATTCCCCCCCCTCCCCCGAACTCCTTGAAGTCCCCCTTAGGCGAAACGCAGATATTCGTGAAGCGACTACGAAATGATGTCCAGACAGGTTGGGGTTCTCCTGTCCACAAAGCAGCCGCGTCATGCATGCCTTGAGGTTGTAACATTCGGGTCAGGAGACCCCAACCAGTCCGGTCATCACACTCCTCAATCTGACCATATTTCAGAGATGTCAGAGTTCGGCATTACACTTTGAGGATCCCACCCTGAAAATGCAAACATCAGATATTGCTATAACAGGTGATGTGAACAGCGTTCTGATTTTACTGGGACGAGAAGATGACAGATTGAAAATCATCATATTTCCTCACCTCTTTGGATGTGATGTTCTCCAGGTCCTTCTGCATCATGATTTCTCTTAATTTAATTTTAATCAGACGTTCTGTGCGTTCTCGCTCGGTCGGGCTGTTGAAAGACAAGTGTCAGTACTTAATTCACTGTGCGTTACATGCCATGTTATTATAGGGACAGGTGCTGCGAGGTGGACATTCCCCATGTCATTATGCAGAGAACGGCCAGTGATGTTCTCATGGCTGCTACACGATGGCTCATGTCTCCCCCACCTAGCCAGGAGCTGTATGGTCGCAGGCCATTTATGGTTCTGTCAAGGAGCTAATCGCATGCCGTTATCCTCGATTCCTGAAGCCTTATCACTCGCTGCAAAAATAGCTCTAGTAATCACTTATGATGCTGCTGCAGGACATCTCTACAAAAGAGAAGACAAGTCCTTTTCATGAAGTGTCCACTACGGCTATGCGATGTATTGAATCAGCTGACCATTTATTATTTAAATAGAACCTGCTGCTCCCTTACAATGGAAATACCCAAATATTCATGAAAAGCACATATGGCAGTGGCATCAATGTCGCAAAATAGACCACCTAGATTAAAATAGGCTAGCCTCAATAAATATGGTGCTGCACACCAATACACAGCTCCTTGGGGGAGTGTGGGTCGGACAGGTTTTCCTAGCAGAGATCCAGTGGTGTAGGCAGTCCTGCACAAAGATCTTCCTAAAAGAAGTATGGAATTTAGGGTGGAAAAACATTCTTAGTGCCACGTATAGGCAACGATCCGGTATGTCACTGCTTCAATCCACAGTAGGAGTACTAAGGACATCATTTAACCCAGAGATCCTGGCCTGTAGACCGCTAGTTAAGTTCTTGCTCCCCATCATTACAGAGCAGAGTACTGGATGGGTGTAAAAACATTTATGATGCAATTTTAGGGTACAGAAGTCATGCCCAACCAACCAGTATTCTGCTTTATACTGACAATTAGCAGGAACTCCAAAGCGGCCATGGACAGATGAGCATCTCTAGTCAAGTTTATGAGCTTGTACCTATAGAAGGCACTAAAGACCAATACACATACCAACTAACTAACCCACATGCCTTCCAAAAGCCACAGGAAGAGATACATGTAGGAACTTACACATCAGTGAAGAGCACCGGTGAATCGGAGCGGTGGGACTGAACATCTTGCATAGCATTCCATTCGTTGACCGACGTCTGGTCAGAATTAATATGACTCTCATAGTAACTAACCCACGTTAAGAAAAGGCTGCCTGGATAGTAATTGTTGGCACGAGCTACCTCGCAGGCTTTATGTAAGCTTTGCAATGCAGACCTGCAGAAGAAGAAGACAAAAAAAACTGCATTAGGCTCAATTAGAGACAACAAAATATAATAAATTGCAATGTAAAAGGAAAGATGAGACTCTCAACCTACCACATGGCTTGAACGGACACTGGTTTAAATATGTGAACCCTGTTGTCTGTAGATACACTGAACCCCCTAGAAAGAAAGTACAAAGAACTGGGTGAAATCTTCTAGATGTTTAGGAGAACAGAATAGTAAGTCACAGCTGCTTCTATATCTTTGTTTAGATGTTCACTCCCCTTATTTCTCTAAGGTCAAACGTAAAACCACATTTACAATGAATATATATTCATATATACACCACATATATTCCATTATTCAGTGAAAACGTAAAAAAAAAAAAAAAGTACTGAAATGTTCTAATCATGCAGAGACAGGACCCAAAAAGCAGATGGAAACCACTAAAAGCTAAAACCTTCATAAGGCCTCATTCAGACGTCCATGTTGCATGTACGTGTTCTATGCAGGTTTTTGCTGGTGGTGCTGTTCACAAGTCCATGTTTTTAACGGCCCGGGTGTCCGTGCAAAACTCACAGAGGCATGTCAGTTTTTTTCCAGTTTTACATGGACCCATAGACTCAAATCTATGGGTCCATGTAAAATACGTACATGGGATCAGTGTATGATCAATGTGCTGTCTGTATTTATCATTAGAAAAGAGTAGGTGCAGCTTTGTCATTTTATTTATTTATCCATCAGTGAAAAACACTGATGGTAAAAACTGACACACCGACCACACACACACACACACACACAGACCACACACACACACACACACACTTGCATAAAATGATTTAAAGCTTACCCATCTCCATCCAGGTGTATAAGTGTGTCACTCCACAAAGGAAGAACTAGGCCCATGGTACAAGAACTGTTAAAATACAAAAAGAATAACAGTAGGTTAAATACTATATACACTGAGAAACCAATTTTCGATACTATATATGAACCAGTATTGAAGGTCTGATGGTCTTTTAGGGTATGTGCACAAGTAGAATGGTCCACTGCGGATTTTTCCGCAGTGGATTTGATAAATCTGCAGTGCAAAAGCGCTGCTTTTTTGCTGCAGATTTATCATGGTTTTACCGCGGTTTTTCTGCGGATTTCACTGCAGTTTTACAACTGTGGTTTTCTATTGGAGCAGGTGTAAAACTGCTGCGGAATCCGCAGAAAGAAGTGACATGCTGCGGAATGTAAACCGCTGCGTTTCCGCACAAAGAATTGACATGCTGCGGAATGTAAACCGCTGCGTTTCTGCGTGTTTTTTCCGTAGCATGGGCACAGCGTTTGTTTCCCATAGGTTTACATTGTATTGTAAACTCATGGGAAACTGCTGCGGACCCGCAGCTGTGGAAACGCTTCGGATCCGCAGCGTGTGTACACATACCCTTATTAAAGTTCTAAGTGTTAGTTTTTTTAATTTAAGACGCCTCAAAAGGGTGGATAATGTGAAGTGCAGACTCCTGCTCTTGTACGTCGCGCCTCACTGATTTCTTTTGTCCCTAATGAATCGTCAGGACGATTACCGCACACAATTGTTACACCTCCTGGTGGCCTATAATTGATAAAAGGCCTGTCTACTCAGATTTAACAAAATGATGCTCATCTCCAAGGCTTCTCTCAAAGTGACACGTGACCTGAAGAAGTCATTTACTCAGGTCGTGTGGACTGTGAATGTGATGAGTGTATGGAAAATAAAAAAAAAAACACACACAAGGATCTCATGGTGCGAGGGATATTTTTAGTGAGAACTGATTAAGGAAACCTAGCAACCTTCTCTGAAACCTGTCATAAATATTGAGGCCTGTAAGCCTGCGAAACCTGACCTGTTGATCTAAAAACAGCTTGGCTTCTAAATAGAGTTCTCTGCTCCAGCACAGTCACCACACATAATGGACATCATCTATGCTACATTATGCCCAGGGAGCGGAGAAGGAGACCAAGGTGAAGCTACGACCACTCCGAGGACACCATCACAAGGTGCACAACTTAAGGCCCCGTCACACATAGCGAGATCGCTAGCGAGATCGCTGCTGAGTCACAAGTTTTGTGACGCAACAGCGATCTCAGTAGCGATCTCGCTATGTGTGACACGTACCAGTGATCAGGCCCCTGCTGTGAGATCGCTGGTCGTGTCGGAATGGCCTGGGCCATTTTTTGATCGTTGAGGTCCCGCTGACATCGCTGAATCGGCGTGTGTGACGCCGATTCAGCGATGTCTTTGCTGGTAACCAGGGTAAACATCGGGTTACTAAGCGCAGGGCCGCGCTTAGTAACCCGATGTTTACCCTGGTTACCATACATACTTACCTACCGCTGTCTGTCCCCGGCGCTCTGCTTCTCTGGTCTGGCTGTGAGCGCCGGTCAGCCGGAAAGCAGAGCGGTGACGTCACCGCTCTGCTTTCCGGCCGCTGCGCTCACAGCCAGACCAGAGAAGCAGAGCGCCGGGGACAGACAGCGGTAGGTAAGTATGTAGCGTTTGTTTTTTTAACTTTAACGATGGTAACCAGGGTAAACATCAGGTTACTAAGCGCGGCCCTGCGCTTAGTTACCCGATGTTTACCCTGGTTACCGGGGACCTCGGGATCATTGGTCGCTGGAGAGCTGTCTGTGTGACAGCTCTCCAGCGACCAAACAGCGACGCTGCAGCGATCCGGATCGTTGTCGGTATCGCTGCAGCGTCGCTATGTGTGACGGGGCCATTAGAGTCGGCCTACCTTATGTGAGTCATTGACATTTTACCTATGCCGAATCAAGTGGCTTTAAAAACCATGTCAAGTTTTAACAAGATAAAGTCTGATGATTTTAGAGTCAAGTTGTGAAAGCCAAAAAAACCTGAGGAACTGGATATAAGTGAGAGAAAAATGCATGTCAAAAGTTCATAAGATGCCCAAGATAAAACATGTAAAACATACAAAAAAAAAATTGATTGTGCACATCTAAAAAAACGATCACCATGATACCTGTCCATGGGGACCGTCCTGCCAACCAGGGACTGGAAACGTCAGATTGCTGGTGCTGATCAATACTATTTTATTGCTTGAAGTACCGGTAATAACTAACTCCAGGCATTTTCAGCCTATTGCAATCACTATAATTTATACTGAACCTGGTCCTCATTTGTGATAATGACTATTAGCCATCCGCCCAAAGAAGAGACTGGCCGCAGACAGACCGGACACCGTCGGGAGATCACAGACCACTAGTGGGGTGAATTCACACACAGCAGCATTTGCTGCAGACTGACCCATTCATCAGAATACGGCAGCTGGGTTCACACTGCGTTGTTTGAACCCGTTTAACGGACTACGTTACGCCGCGGCATAACGTAGTCCGTTAATGCCGCCATTACTTGCAATGGCGAACGCATCGCTAGCGCACGCCCATTGCAATGAGCCGTCATTGAGTGACGGACCCGAGACGCGGGCTGCAGTGTTTCTGGGTCCGTCACTGCTAGCGCAGATGAAGCTAGCAGATGCTCCATCTGCGCTAGCGCAGTGCCAAAGTCGGCACTTGCGTTAGTGCAGCCCGTTTAACGGATTTGTTTGAACAGACTGCAAAACGCAAGTGTGAACCTAGCCTCACTACAGTCCTTGCAACCAACACAACCCCATGTAGGCTATGTGCACATGTTGCGGATTTACTGTGGATCCGCAGCGGTTTTTTCCGCGCAGACACGCTGCAGATCCGCAAGTGATTTACAGTACAATGTAAATCAATGGAAAAAAAAAAATGCTGTGCTGATGGTGCGGAAAACTCCGCACGGAAAACACTCCGCACCCATTCCATTATAGAAATCCGCAGGGGTAAAAATGCATGAAATCCGCATAAAAAACGCATCAAATCCGCACCTGCGTTTTCTGCCAAGAAATGCAGAATCTGCACAAAAAATTCCAGAGACAAATCCGCAACGTGTGCACATACCCTTAGATACAACAGATTTACAGAAAATTGCTGTGTGTCAATTCATATTTGGGCATCTACAGAAATATAGATATAATGGGAGGAAACTGCAAAGACTGGAAATCCAATGGTCAACAGTAGCTATTTAGGTTGGAATAAATACTTTAAACCCCAAATTAAAGTCTCTATAACTGGCTATATACACATTTAATATCAGCTATCTAAAACTATTTCTAAATGATTCCTCAGAACTTGTGAAGGGAATAAGTGGAGGGAAGTCGGACGCTTCCAAAAACCTCTGGCCAGCAGCTTATCTGCTAAAAAAAATAAGAGATCACGCATGCTGAAATTCAACATGGCTGATCCATCACTCACCCAATATTGGTTCTTAAGGGAAGTCTAATGTGCATGACCATTTTAAAGGGGTAGGTCTCAAATTCTTAAATGGGTAAAATTGTAAAGTGCTTGCAAAAACAAGATCGCTGGATCTAGTCGGCATCAGTACCCCTGTGCTCCTCTGATGCTGCAGAGGCAAAACCCGCTTTGCTTGCAGCATCAGAGCGCACAGATCGGGCCAGCGGCGTGACCAGGACACTGGTCTGAACTGTCAATCTACAGGAGTGGTAAGCAGGAAGGCATGGGAGCAGGATGCTCCTGAAGAAACAAGAGTAGACAACCGGTTTAATTTGGGTCCCCAAGATATCAAAATAAGCCAACACAGTAACTCTGATCCTACAAAAAACTAGGAGTAAAAGTCCCATACACAAATATAAAAGAACATATAGCAATCTTTATTAAACACATAGAGAACATACAAACTGACTATACAAGGTCCAGAGAATGGTGCAAATACAGAAGACACATCCACTGTAGTAACACACAGGGCACAGCAAACGGATGACCAAGAAATGAGAAGTAATCTAGCATATACCAATAAGGTAATCTAGCATATACCAATAAGGTACTACATGTCATATATGGTGTCAGAGTATATGCAACCTTAGCCGTATCCAATTACCACTCTCCACATATTGCCTATCCCATAAGGGGTTAAATCATAGCATACATAGAGGGTGCACCGTTAGTCTTACCCGCGTTCGTGTGCCAGTGAGTGTCGCCCCCGGCCCCAACACAGTAACTCTGCTTTACAAGTAACTAGGCAATAACCACAAGTTAGAACATTTAGGCTATGTTTCACACATTGCATGTTTGCGTTTTTTTTTTATTCTATCCAAATTAAAAGCGCATTTTTACAGTACTATTTCAGAAATCTGATCCATACGCAGCTTTTTTCTTGACTGAAAACTGCTAGTTTTCAGAATACTGCAGCATGTCAATTCTGTCAGTGTTTTTTTTTTTTCTACCAGAGAAAATCAGAGAAAGTGCAAAAAAACTCATTTTCGCTGCTTTTTTGGTGAATGAAACAATTTATTAAGCATAAAAATAAAACAAAAACAACAAAACCATAGCCGAGCTTGCTATTATCAGATTTTTTTCTTTTTCTTTACTAGCAAGAGAGCAGGTTTTGGCTGCAGAAAAAAAGCAACAAAAAAAGCAATGCGTGAACATAACCTGCATTTTGCATCTTTATTATTATTTTATTTTTTTAATGTTTTCCTTTTTACAGTGGTGTAAGTCCTATATTACCGTACTTTAAAATCACAGGTTACATAACTTAGGCTGTGTGCACACGTTGCTGATTTTTCGTGGTTTTTTCGCTATAAAAACCGCAAAAAAAGCATACATTAAGCATCCTATCATTTAGAATGAATTCTGCAATTTTTTTTGCACATGATGCGTTTTTTTTCCACGAAAAAAACGCATCGCGGTAAAAAACGCAGCATACTCATTAATTTTGCGGATTTTCTGCAGATTTCCCACTATATAATGCATTGGGAAATGTCAAGAAAAATCCGCAAAAAAATGCACCAAAAATGTGGTAAAGACGCGCAAAAAAACATGCAGATTTCTTGTAGAAAATGTCAGGTTTTTCTCAGGAAATTTTTGCAAGAAATCCTGAACGTGTGCACATAGCCTAAAGGTGCAGTTACATCTGTTGACTAAAATACTGCCGAACAGCAACTTGTTTGCTGATCCGTGGTGGTTTATCTGCCTGTTTACACAGATGAAGGCCGAATGATCTGTAATGGATTGGTCAGTGCACATTGGCTGCCATTGTTCTTGGCAGCTGTTTACACAGGACTAGGTGCTGCAGAGAACGATGATATTTTTGTGCAGCACAAAATCAGCCAGTTTAAGCTGCATGATTACTGATAAGTCGCCGTTCCGAATAAAGCTAACTCACAATGATCTTGCAGTGTAAACGGACTTTTAAATGTTCAGTTAGCAGACAATGAAGTCACAAGAGAAAATGTCCTACTAGTGTGCTGATAAAGTAAAGAAGTCCAGACACCCCTAGATGAAGAAGGCCGTCGTGGTCTCCACACACACCATGTCTGATGACAAGTGTTCAGCTGTCTCCTTCCTCCCCCGTTGAGTAACAGAATGACTTTGTTATAGGAGGTCAGAGCAAGACATCAGCACTTCAGGAACATAAATATGATGGTTCTCCGCTGAGAGACCATTGGTGACCAAACATCACACGCCGGTCTCGTGTCGGAGAAGAGGAGGGCTGCAGATCTTACACCATGCGCAGGTGGGGTTTCAAAACAAGCAGGGAAATATTTTCCATAGCGACCAGACTACAAGGCTAGGAATAACATTACACTTCAGATTCCTGGCATAGCAGATCCGTGCTTTTCCCTCTCGCTGCTGGCTAGAAAGATGGATGAGAAGTGCAGAGCTCTCCAGCTGCCAGACAAAATGGGAAATCAAGAGGAAAGAAAAACCAGAGACCTGCCACATCCAAGAAAGAAGGGAGAGTAAACAGAGGCCTGAAGTGTGATATTTGGGTGGTATCTAAGAGGAAAGAACATTCTGAAAATCATGACAAATTCTGGGAAGTTGTGTTCCACGGCGTTCCGATGGAAAGTAAGGCTCTGGTCACACTACAGATTTATTATGGGCCGACAGTCAGATTTCTGACAAAAAGGTCCGATGTCCTTAAGACGATCAAATCCATTTTATGCAGCTAGTCAGTGAGAATATGGAGCTTGCTACCAATTCTGAGATATTTTTTTCAGGATGCAGTAACAATTCTGTGCAGATTTTTCTTCAAGTGCATGTGAACAGGCCTCCAAAACACGTACAATTCTACATGTACTGAATGTGGACTGGAAATAAAAAAAAAAAAACCTAACCTGGATTTTGGCGCAAAAGCTGTACTGTCTAAAAACCAATGTTAATCCTGATTTTTGGAATGGACCCCAACAACTGTTATTCATCCAAGATAATAGATATTACAGGTGCAGTTGAAAATCTTGGCTCCGGTAAGGACGCATATACTGGTATGCCCCACTTATTTTCACGTACCTGTCATTACACGCAAAATCCATCCCCAGCACGATGCTCTCCTCTGTATCCTGCCTTCCGTTTGTTGATACGACCACCATGTAACGGGTACGGTTTTGATAGGTGCTTTCCAATTTTACGGCCTAGAACAAAAACCAGATAAAGAAAAAGGTGACTACTGAGGACTTACAAGAAGTACAATACAGCAAATAAACCCGGAAAGCGACAAATGGAAACCAACCTGCATGTTACCTTGCAGCTCCTACAATGATTAGACCTGAAAGCAGGAAAGCTTTTCGCAAGGACAGAAGCTGATGTACTTTCATCACAATAGATGACGGCAATCCAGCGGGCCGGGACATCGTTACGCCATATGAACACATTGCCAAGAGGATTGGCAAATATTAAAGCCTCTACAGGTTGTTCTGACATTGGGCGTGGGGAAACCACTGCACGCTAGATGCTACACTTATCGAAATAAAGCTGCACATTGCAGCACCTACCACTGGAGAAGCGCACCTAAAAGTATTGCAGCACGTACAAATCAGCACCGATAGAGTTTTATATTTTGTGTGAGGTAGTAGCCATATATTCTATGACCCCAGAAAGTATACGGCAAAGCGAGTGCCAGCGAGCATTACATATACTAGTGCAATACGGCTCAGGATTTGCATAGTGCCGGCTGGATAGCGCTGGCTTGTACGTCGTCCTCAGGAAGAAAGCTCTTCCTGAACAGAGCGCCACATCAAAGAGGACATCTGCATGGCCGAGAGACACCGCAGGGATTACGCTCCATTGTATTCTCACGCTCAGCTCTGCGCCCAGTCAGGGCTGACTCCGCAAGAACACAAGTCTGAGCAGTGCCAAGTCGTCAGGAAACGGCACAGAGTGCCTGCGATTCCAAGAAACCGGCAGGCGTCACAAGCGGAAGAAGGCAAGAGAACAATACTGATCAATCAAGGTCAGAGCCAAGACCGATGGTGGGACAAAAATAGGTAAAATTAATCTGCCTGAATCAGAAGTGGTTCTAATTTAGTACATCTGCAACAAATAACACTCGTGTGGATATAAATCCATAATGAACATTGGCTGTATGCGGCCACACTGAACAGAATGTATTGCTCGGCATGTCCCAGTAGTAGGTAATAGGGGATTATATGGCCAGTTATAGGATCTGATGGCGTGGTGTTCTCCTGCGGGGCCTACAATACTACTTTGTCGCTTTACAGGGTTGATGGCCAATGAGGCTTGGGTTGACCTCTGAATCTAAAAGGTCATATAGAGAAAGTGCAGAGGAGGCAAATCATCAACCAACAACCAAACCGCTGCATTCTGTGTATCAACGGCTAAATACGGCGCCGACACTAAAGTGAAACAGGTGCACATGCATCTTCCCAAGGCACTTTTAGTGGCCGTCTGCTTCTGGCATGAGCAAATTCACCATCATCAACCCTTCCCTGATTTCTGCATTATATGTCGGGAGTCCACTGCACATAGTAATCTTACATGAATTGTATCATTAAAGGGAATCTGTCCTCAGGACCAATCCTCCTAAGCCATCTATGCGGCCATGCAGGTCATAGGAAGCGGAATGCAATGACTTGATATGGGTGATCCGATGTATTATTCCAGAGAAATCCCAATTTTTATTATATGTATATGAGCTGTTAAGATCTATGGGCCGGACATAGATCTTAATGAGAATCTGCTTCCAGGGCTGTACCAGTGGAAGTTATCATTGTGAGACATGTAACGACTGACAGCCTTCTCTCCTGATCTAGATGTCTTGCACTGGTTACACAGTCTTTAATTTAAAAAATATTCCGGAGGCAGATTCTCAGGGAGATCCATGTCAGGCTCACAGATCTTACCAGCTCATTTACATAAAAGAAAAATAAGCATTTCTCTGGAATAGGACATCATATCACAAATATCAAGTTATCATTTTTTCAAATTTCTATGATCCACATGCCCATACAGGCGGCTTAGAAGGGTTTTTCTCACCATAGCCAATAAATATTATTCTAAAAGGGAAAACCTTTCATTAACCATTAATGATAAAACCAGTTTTCATTTTTTCCTTTTAAGAGCCATAACTTATTTTTCTTTTGACACATTGAAGCTGTATAAGGGCTTCATTTTTTGTGGGATATATATCATAGTTTTGATTGACACCATTCATATTACCATACAAGTGACACAAAAATGCAATGCCATTGTTTTTTGGGGGGTTTCTTTCCTATTTTTCAGGTTTTCATTTTTCATCATGGCAAGCTATATTTTTTAGTGGTACCATGCTGGGGTTAATTTGATGCTTTGAATGTTTTTTATTGCATTTTTTTCTGAAAGATGCAGCAATCTAAAAACATCAATTTTTTGTTTATATTTAATTTTTTACAGAGTTGACGGTGACTTTTTAATTTTTTTTTTTTTTTTTTAAGCTGGCCAATTTGAATTTTTTCTTTAAATATTTCTATCTAAACTATTATCGTTCCCATAGGGGACATACATGATTGCTTGGATCCCTTCCCATGGTGCTACAGCAAAGTAACAGTACAATGTACGTTACTATATTGCAATGCTATATTCTTCAGTATTGGCCAGCCGAATGAAAGATCAGGCAAACAATTTGCACCTTAAATGCAATGGTCAGATTGAAAATCAAGGATAGAACACGCATGTGAAAAACGGACGTGAGAAAGAGACTCAGGGTAAGTTCACACTGGGCATTTTTGCTGCTTTTTTATGCTAATTTTCAGCTGCTTTTTACAGTACCAGCAAAGCCGATGACATTTCAGAAATCTCATGCACACACATTGGTTTCTTGTGTGATCAGTATTTTGTGCTTTGCTGCGTTTTTTGGACATAGAGCATGTCACATTCAGCGTTTTTGCTGCGTTTTTTCACCCATTGACTTGAATGGGTGTTGAAAAAAGTGCAGCAAAAAACGCAGGTATCATTATTTGCTGCGTTTTTGCTGCTGAAAATCCAAGAACAAAGAGAAAAAAAACGCAACAAAAAACGCACCTAAACCTGCGTTTTTGACGCAGCTTCTTTCCTGCCAAGATGATCAGGTTTTGCTACAGAAAAAAAAAGCTGCAAAAACCCCCTGTGTGAACTTACCCTTAAGGGTGAGTGCACTGTGTATTTGCAACAGATTTTTCTACACCAAAAACCAGGACGTTGGCAGAAAAACCGCTGCGTAAGATATGAGATATTACTTGCATTTTTCCCCTCATTCATTTGAATGGGAGAAATCCTGATCAAAAAATAATGAAGTTTTGAAAAAAAAAATAAGAAAAACAAACGCTACGATGGTTCAAATCACAAGGCAAGAATAGGCAGCATGTTTAGAATCTCATTCCCTTTGCTGGTACTGTGAAGTGCAGCATTTTTTCACTTTCAAATCGCATGGAAAAAAAGGCATAATGTGAACAAGCCCTAATGTGTGCTACAGTCTGTTCCTGTAACTTAGGGTATGTGCACACGCTGCGGATTTTGCTGCGGATCCTCAGCGTTTCCGCTGCTGCGGATCCGCAGCAGTTTCCCATGAGTTTACAGTACCATGTTAACCTATGGGAAACAAAATCCGCAGTGCACATGCTGTGGAAAAAAAACGCACGGAAACGCAGCGGTTTATTTTCCGCAGCATGTCATTTCCTTGTGTGGATTCCGCTGCGGTTTTACACCTGCTCTAATAGAAAACTGCAGGTGTAAAACCGCATTGGAATTCGCAGTAGAAACTGCGATAAATCCGCAGGAAAAACCGCAGCGGTTTTTCCAAATCCGCTGTGGAAAAATCCGCAGTCCTCCAGAATACATGTGCACATACCCTAACAATATAACCCGCAGCTGGTCCTACTGCTGAGTAACAAGATGAGTGGAGGAGGAAAACAGAAGAAAATACATTCCTAGAAATCCAGAGTCATTAGATGACTATATGACTAGAGCAGACACTAATTGGGTGAGAGGTAAATAATATGTCCGCAGCGGGACTGATTGCACAGTGCGTGCGAGTCCTGCTTGACGTGACCGGTCTGGGTAAATGGAGAACAGAAAATGATCAGTTCTAGGGGGTTACACTAATTCTCATGCCTAGCAACGAGAAAAGCAATGGTAAACTGCAGTAACCAGCAATTCACATCAGAGGATGTGTACACTGACTGCTCCTTGTGCCAACCCCATATTCACTACAGCACCGCAGATAAAGTGACGGCACGCAATGCTGGATCCGATGAGAGGAGATGATGGGGTGTAGAGGACTCCTACTGACATCCCTAGTAATGGCAGCAGTTCTAGGTGCACTATGGAGGCTCGGATAACACTGCCACACGTAGGGTAATGTGCACGTTGCGTCTTTTTCAGGCTAATCCGCCTGAAAATCCTATCAGAAAACGCTCCAAAGAATGAACATGTGCATTTCGATGAATAAACGACTTGCTGGTTCTATGTTCAGGCTTTTAAATGTCTTTGTACCACTTCAGGTTTCTAAAAACATCAAGAGGTAAAAAAAAAAAATTGGGGTAAATGGGGTGTTTTCTGTTAGGAGGACGCTCTGTACTTTATAACGAGTCAATGATCCTTTCTGGAAGTTTTTATTGTCCTGTACAGTTTTTGATCGCTCCTAATCAGGAGTGGATTAAATAAAAAATATTTGCTACAAGAAAATGACTTCATGTTTCTCACCAGGTATTTTTCAAATCCTAAAAAAAACAAAACACCCCACCCAAAAAGCTAAAACAAAACAAAAACACCTCCCATAAAAACAGCAAAGAGGATTTCACAAAGTAATGAATAGGAAAAGTTTTCCAAGTATTTTCAAAAAGTATTTTGGAGCAGATCAACTGCTGAAAAGCAAAGTAGCTGGTCATCATCTGCTGTACAGCCACAAAAAAAGAAAAAGAAAAAGAAATCACAAGTTTTTTTTTTTTTTTTTTTTAGTGGGGTGCACTAGAAAAAAAGAGCAGGGAAAAAACTGCATCAGTTTGGGAAAAATTAATGATTTTGTGGTACGAGGCCACACTGTGGTCTTCCAGCAGTCTGATGTAGCGAGTATAGGTATATATTTTTGGTGTAAGCGCTCCATTATCTGTTGAGAGCTCTGGTAAGAAGCAACCAGCAGAATTATGCATGCAGCTGTGAATGTCAGCACTGAAGAATACCGCTAAGCATTCAGAGTTACTCATTATATTGCGATGAAAATGTGTGAGAGCGGAATTGTCCCTAATAACAGCCTGTCAAAGCGTGCGAACAACCAACTTTACCAAACGGTTTAACCAGTTGCACCATTTATCCCCCCCACTAACAATAGATCATACAGAAAGATCCCAGTAACATCCCAGTGGGTGCGGGGCTCCATGAAAACTTATCTACACAGCGAAAGAGCTTCTGATTAACCTTTGGCTGCTCCGAGTGATGGCCTCAGCAGAAGGTGCCACGTGAGAAACTTCAAAGCGTGCGATTTTATATGGGAATATCATATGAATGTGGCCGCCCTCGGGCAGCATTCCTGTATGGCTTGTGATCCAGAGTGCGGAGCCGCTCCACTCACTAATTAGGAGACTGCTAGGGTTTACAGAGGACGATCTCATTTTAGTATTAAGATTAATTAGCATTCTTTCTTTCGCATTTAACGGTTTTGTCCGAATTTGAGGATAATTTGTTTCTTTAACTTAAATGCAACTAATAGGGGCCGTAAAATTATTTTTGCAATTGGATTACATTAAAAATATTGCACCGTTTCCATCCCTCCGTGTTGCACGATTACTGGCTGCAGAATGAGTCAACTGAGAATCTGTCAGCTTGCTGTGATTGTTTGACACAGTCTTTGACTCAGTCACCTCAGTCTTTTTCGGAGCTCCTTTGTACAGATATATGAATACAGACCACACCAAAGTGCAATGTGCAGGGAAACAAACATCCCGGAAAAGTCAAACGGTGCAAATTGTTTAAGGAAACCCAATTGCAAAAAAGCTTTTTAGCGCCAATGCCAAATACAGGTTTTTAAAGAGCTTGTCCACTACTTTAACATTGATGGCCTAGGCCAATCTTTAGGATAGGTCATTAGTGATCAGCGAATGACCTTGGGTAAGGTGTTCGCCGAGCAGGCTCGTATGCCAACTGAGGGTCTTTGGTGTGCTCGAATAATATGCTGGAGACCTTGCGGCTGAATGTTTCATGGCTGTTTAACAGCCGCAACACATATGCAGGGATTGTCTGTTGGACAGCCGCAACTTATGCAGGAATTGCCTAAGAGTCGCGAGGACTCGAATATATTAGTCGAGCATGCCCAAGACACTCGGTTAGCACCAGAGCATGCTCAGATAACACCTTATCCAAGCACGTTCGCTCATCACTGTAGGTAATGTCTCTTTGGTGGGGGTGCGACACTTTAAGACCCTGCCAATCAGCTGCTCTAGGAGCCAGAACTGCTCCGTTACGGAGATGCTCCTTCTACTGATAGGGGCTATGGCCGGGTACTGCACACCTGCCTCCTATCCAAATCAATAGTGAGCAGTACCCGGTTGTTGCCACTATCAGTAGAAGGAGCAGCTCTGTAACTGAGCAGTTCCAGCCGCCGCTGGCTCCTAGAACAGCTGATTGATGGAGCGTTACGGTGTTACAGCCCCACTGAAGAGACACTAAGGATTGGACAATCAATGTAAATGTAGTGGACAATCTCTAAGGAAATAAAAAAATTGGCCCACAGGGTGAACAATTCGTTTTTAAATGCACAGAGTTCAGAAAAAGTATGTGTACATTAAATATGAACAAATCAACCTGTAGGAGCCTGGTCCAGGTCAGTATTCGTGGCCGCTGGATGGCAGCCTTGCGAACCGCCCTCTTAACGGACGGCATCGGCGGCTCCTCTTGATTTGCCGTGCTGGTGCATGGTCATTGTTGCAGAATGACGCACCGACGACGCCGGGCTGGATAATCAAAAGAAGAGCCGCGGATGCAGTCAGTATACAGTGATATGTGGCCGCAAATACTCACCAAGCGGATGTTGTCCTCGGGGCGGAGGAGTGTAAACATGGCTTGGAGGTGTTGCTGAAGGTCCCCTGGAGATACAGAGAGCAGGGTTAGACCTCGTTATTTCCACAAGTGAAAACTGCACAGGAAAATTCAAAAAATTAATTAATTAAATCGCAACCATCGTACACAACATGACTAAGCACCAAGGGAATGTTTTGGTTTTTCCTTTTTTTTTTTACTCCTTAGTGTACAAAAATTAATGATTTCATAATGTTATTAAAGCGTGCAGAGGCCAATAAAAAGACAGCCAAATTATTTCCTAAGAAAAATGTGTGTACAGCGGATAGTCAGTGCACGGTGTCCAATGAAAACTATCGAAAAGCAGCATTGCACAACATGGAGAAGCTGCACCCTTAGTCACCTCTGTCTATGGATGCTTTCCACCACTGTGCATGCACCGCTCCGGTTCTGATCTGTCCATGCTGTAGATACATTGCATACCACTGGGTGGATCTCCCATAGTAAGTCAAACATGGTGCCACAGATCGGCTCTGACGCTGTGTGCTTGGAAACGGTGATTGATCCTGGTGTAGAGCGGACAGGGAGTCATTGCGTCTCTAACCCACCAATGTCTGTCCTGTAGGTCGCAGGCTGCGGTAAGGTCCACAAGATCTCAGCGTCCAAGATCAAGTAGGTCAAGGCATGCCTGCTCTGTGCAGGGGAGAAAGGGACGCTCGGATTAGGGGAGTAGAAACCTTTATTGCAGGGGGTGATGCAAAGGTGGCATAGCTTTGGTTGGACACTAAAGAGGGCATTATTAATGGGTAACGGGCGCCAATACTTGCTTTCCCCTTGGGTGCTGGTAACTTATGCTACACCACTGCACGTACTGGTCAGAGACGCCAAAAACGGCACCATTCTGTAGACTGAATGGGAGCACATGGCCATATTACACAAGTTGGCAGCTTTCCAAATGAATCCGATAAAAAAAGTGAACACTGGAAGTGTATGAACTTATATATCAGGAAATGTTATTAAAGGGGGTTGTTTAATTTCAGAAAAGTGGATACCAAATGTTATGAAATACCTAAAATAACAAACAGCAGGTACTCTCCCTCCCAGGGTCTAGCGATGGCTCACCGCAGCTGCTCCGGTCTCAGAGGTTTGGCTGCAGCGGTCATGTCCCATCGAAAGCGCATCATTGATTTAGCCAATCACTATCTCGGCACAGCCGCTGAGCTCAACGATTGGCTGCAGCAGTGATGCGTTTTGTCCACGTGAGGTCACCCAGAACACTGAGGACTGGAGCAGCGGGGGACGGCTGTCACAAGAAGGGTGTGTACCAGATATCTTAAGCATTTCATTGCATTTGGGGTCCCATTTTCTGAAAGAGGACAAGCCCTTAAAGAGCACTTATATCTAAAATATGCTTTATAGAATGCAACTATGACCTTGCAGCCAGCCTGGTGACAGTAGTGGTCTATATTTTGCACTCATTTATTTCCTGATACGTGTATAACACCAGCATATACATTACATACAGATCAGAGCTTATAACCTCCGTTTCACGCCTCATTGAGACGTGACCACTAGATGACGCCACACAGTGGCAGCCTATGGATGAACGCACTCTTCTATCTAAATATATGGAGAAATTAAGTTCCCAGAATAAAGTGCATAATCTAAAATGGGAAACGAATTATAGAATAAACACATCAAAGGGGAAGGCAGCTTATAAATAAAGCAATTTTGCCAACAAAGTCCAGGTAAGCACATCCGGGATTTTATAGTAATTGTCTTGTGAGCAGACAATACGTGTATAGGATAATGAAGGGTGAAGGCCATTGTTGGGCGTCTCTGGCTGCGCTGTATTTTTCCATCGTGTTGGGTATTGTTCGATCATGTACTGTATTGTCACACAATGATCGACAAAGGAGCGAGAGCACCTGAAGCCAAACACTTGGGGAAAATAGGAGAAAAACTAAATAAATGACATCTTCCTGCAAAACCAGTTCTCGCAGTGTACTTAGAAACATCCACAACATCACTGCACTCTGACAATGTATTTCTTGGAAAGATTTACCAAATATACACATTTACAGGGTCACAATATACCGTAATGGCACTTATTTCAGATCATTTTATTATATGATGCACACCATGGAGATGGCACTGTAGGCTTTACGTCATTGTGTCAATTTGAAAGCAAGAAAATTAGTATTTTTTTTTTTTTAAATTAGGGGCTTAAAAAAATTATGTCTTAAAGTCAGTAAGTCATTTTAATTACTTTTGAACATGCAATTAAAGAAGAAACGGATTAACGGCATCTTAAATGTTACCAAGGCCGGTTGCAGATGTTCATGAAACATGGACCATCCTCGGATGAGAATACCAGACCTGACTGCTGGGTCTCCTGACCTGAGCCGCCTGCCTCATATGTGACTATGATGGAGTTGGCTCAGGTCAAGAGCCATGGCGGTCGGGCCGGTGATTCCGATCTGAGGATGGACCATGTTTCACAGACATGTGAACCCTGCCATACAATTCGGTATATTATATATATATATATATATATATACAGGGCGGACCAAAAGTGGGTGGACAGTATGTGTAATAGGATTATGAAGGGGGAGATTTATCAAACATGGTGTAAAGTGAAACTGACTCAGTTGCCCTTAGCAACCAATCAGATCCCACCTTTCATTTTCCAAAGAGTCTGTGAAGAATGAAAAGTGGAATCTGATTGGTTGCTAAACCATGTTTGATATATCTCCCCCTTCATACCACTATTACACATACTGTCCACCTACTTTTGGACCACTCTATCTATCTATCTATCTATCTATCTATATATATATATATATATATATATATACACACACATGCATATACAAATCTGTAACTTCACTAGTCTGAGAATTGGTGTTGCACAGACCATCACGGCAGCCC
Source organism: Ranitomeya imitator (assembly GCF_032444005.1). NCBI lineage: Eukaryota > Metazoa > Chordata > Amphibia > Anura > Dendrobatidae > Ranitomeya > Ranitomeya imitator. The sequence continues at coordinate 94,137,447 of NC_091284.1, forward strand.
TGTCCAAGTGGGTGTAGTTCGTCCTGAATCCCACACGACTCACAGCCAAATCACATTGAAAATAGTCGTGTGACTTCAATGGAGCAATAAGTCACAAAAAAGCCACACACAAGAGTGTGATTTTGTAGTTGATGGGCTTAATAATCAGCAAATTCAAGAAAAACAGCTACATAATAGAGATTTGCAAATACCTACCTGCATGCTTGTTGCGCCGATGGCTGATTCTTGGGGTAGATGAGCCATTTCCACGTGGAAGGAATAAGGCAGCACCTTTCACCGTCAGGAAACTTTCGCTGATGCTGTAATGAAAGCAAATAACATTCAATTAAATCTGTATTAGAATATAATTTTCATAATCATTGAATCATAGATTATACTAATTGGTGCAGTAATGGTTTTCTAAGGGCATGTTCACACAGTATTTTTGAGGTGGAAGCTAAGGTTTTTGAGGAGGATTTGGAGAGTTTATGTGCAGTTTTTGCTCCAAAGACAAAATTCCTGTAAGAATCTATTCAGTCAATTGTTATTCTCTATGTCCCCCTCTATGTAAGCTGCTATCAGACACCTCTGGGATCTACTAAGAGAGAAAAATAGTATCAGGCATATCGAAAAGCAGCATGCCCCATCTTTACTTCCCTCACTGAAACAAGATCCACTGACTTGTGTGTAAAGAACAGATGAACAGATTTGCGGAAGAAGGAGTGGGCACAAAAAACGCCCGTCGTTGCAGCAAGACTCCAATATCACAGCATGAAATGTAATATTTTTAGCGCATACACTGTATATCAGAAAGTTAGAGCACTTCTATTGTATAAAAACATATTAAAATGCACACACATACAGTTTCCCAGGTATACAATAGAAATGTATTCATAAAAATTGGACGCCACTTGGATGTTCCTTTTTTTATGCACCCATAGACTTGAATAAGCTAGTCTCAGACTCAGGAGGTAGTGGATGCTGCAATTATTTTTTCTTAGGACAGTTGAAAAGCTAAAAAGAAATTGCCCATCTGAACAGTCCTATGGATTAACATGGGACAGTACCGTCCGATTAGAAATCGGGACATGACACATCCGATCATCTACATGAGCCCTAAAGCTGTTTTAACTAGCGCGGAATCCTACCTGCTCTTTAAATTTGAAGATTTTTAGCCCAAGGGAGACCTATCTGAAAATAAAGATCTGCTTGTGGTGGCTAATGGGCACAAGAATTGGCCAACTTGTGCACCAACTAAACTGGATTCAAGTACGGTAAGTCTATACGGCAGTAGTGAAGTTTATATTTCATGTATTGGTTGGTCCCTATCCTGGCGGACACAGTGTGCTGCTGCTGCAGTTTGTATATGTATATGTGCACCTGTTCACACAAGCTTCATTCTGTTAAGGCTGTGTGCACACATTGCGTTTTTTTCCCATCTTTTTCCGCTATAAAAACGCGATAACGCATAAAAAACGTATACATATGCATCCTATCATTTAGAATACATTCGGCAATTTTTGTGCACATAATGCGTTTTTGTCGCGAAAAAAAAACGCATCATGGTAAATGCAGCATGTTCATAAATTTTGCGTTTTCCCCGCTATATAATGCATTGGGAAAGCTCGCGCAAAAAAACGCGTTAAAAACTCGAAAAAAAGTCGTGAAAACCGCATGCGGATTTCTTGCAGAAAACGTCCGGTTTTCTTCAGGAATTTTCTGCAAGAAATTCTTACATGTGCATATACCCCAAGAGGTGCGTTTTTATTATCTCTTGTAGCACTTGTAAAGTATGCATACATCCAACACTAAGTGAGGCAATGACAGTTCCCCGAAATCGCTGGGGCCAGCAGATGGATGAGTGCTCTGCAGGCAGAGCTGTGCTGCAGCATGTCAGGTATTTAAGGGGTGCCCTGAACGTGAACCGTATGGCTGGGAGCAGCACAGCTGCCTGGGACGGAGGACTAACATGGGCCTGTCACAGTCCTTTCTTTACTAATCACTCGGCGTTAATCGGTCTCAGACATGCATCGTATTTAGCGGAATCACCGATACATAAACTGCGGCAGGTGCTGCTGGGTGGAAACATTCGGCCTCATTCGCAATGGAGTCCTCCAACCAAGAACAGAAGTCTAGAATAAGTCATTCCCAAAAAGCAAAGTCTCAGCCCATTGAATACGCTTCTGTTTTTTGACTGGTAGAGTCAGGGACGGTCTGCATAAAAACACTGCAAATTTGCAACAATTCTCAAAAAACTGTGGCAAAACACCCCCCCAAAAAATGGAACATAATCTAGAATAAAAGGGTCACCTAAAGATATTAACATCTGCCTTCCCAATTGAATAAATTTGCTTTTAAGGAAAAAAATCAGATGGCCGCTATCAAGGCTTGTCGCCATCAAATTCTAGAAGGCAAACGTGACCAGTATTGCAGTACTATACATTATGTCAAGGTCTGTGGGAAAGCCTAAAGTCTGCCCCAAACCATTCTACATGTGAAACGTGATGAAGGAGTTAAATTTCCAGCCTTGCTTACAGCGCTTCTCTTTTATATGGTTTCATCATGTACAAAGTGAAAAGATTTAATACTACGGCAATTAGTAGGTATAAAATTACCACTTCCCCATCGAAAGAGGAACAAATAAGAAAGACACCTGGGTTTTGTAATACGGTCACTTATGCCAACTCTGCTCCCATAACCTACAGCAGAACGGGCACAGACCCAGAAGTGATGCTTTTCCGCAGATCACTTCAAAAGAAAGAGGAAACCATGTTAACATTGCGAAACATCACCAGAAGCCTCCAGGCTGTAATGATCTGCCATATTGTATGTGTGATGTGCCCAGCTGCGGAGGAAGTGATGAGGGATGACGATAAGGTGGCCTCATCGGGGAACCTTCCTCCCACCCGACACCACCACCATAAAAACAAAAGTGGAGAAATATCAAATCCCATCAAATACTACCTGTACCGAACATCTGTCCAGCAAGAGATTTGGTTATGTAGAGGGAACCTACACTGTTGGGAAACAAGCAAATAAAGTTATCTGGTTATTCTACTATAGAGGGGATTGATTGTAATTGAACAACAAGGACAAAGTTTTTTTTTTTTTTATAAAAAAAAAACCTTCCAGAAACCACACCACACTAGTCCAGAGGTTGTGTTCAGCTTGGCGCAATTAAATTGGGCTTGGCTGTAATACCACACGCAACCTGTGGACAAGTGTCAGCCGGCAGATTCGCCCAGTGTCGGCCGGCAGATTCGCCCAGTGTCGGCCGGCAGATTCGCCCAGTGTCGGCCGGCAGATTCGCCCAGTGTCGGCCGGCAGATTCGCCCAGTGTCGGCCGGCAGATTCGCCCAGTGTCGGCCGGCAGATTCGCCCAATGTCAGCCAGCAAATTCTCCAGGCCCTCAAGCATAAGAAATCAAGGGCCGAAAAAGCTAAAATCTTTACAAAAACAACCACTAAACACACCTGCCCAGGTTCTCACCTGATCCCACTATAGCTCCATTACTCTGTGCCGGTCTTCGGAGGCTCTTCAGGCAAGGATAACCAAACAGTCACGTCATGGTCATAGCACGACATTTACGTTTACAGTATGAAAGGCATTGTGCCCCCAAGCGTACAGAGAGGGTCTCAGTGCATTATTAAATATTGAAGATCTGCTCAGTGGGTCGGGGCTCTGAGGTGTCGAAATAAGGAGTCAGGTGAAAGCCTAGGACAGGTTATTTCTTTTTTTTAAACACCTTCTAGGCACTTGATAAAAAATCCAGAGGAGAAAATTTCAAATTAAATAGAAATTTTCAGGAAATTTCTTATGGAGCGATGACCCGTATCCATTCACTAGTGAAGTTTTACAATAGGTGAAAACAGAGCAGCGCCCTGTTCCATTACTCAAGTGTATTTTTTGTCCATGAAGAAGGCGGAAGGTAGCGTGAGAAATCATTTTGTGCTTCTGTGCAGAAATGAAGATAAGCAGAGTATCGGCCTGCTTCCTCTCTGAAGGAGAACTCCCGTTTTTTTCGGCACCTTTTCCCACTCCCTGGAAATCTCGGCTCTCCCCGTGTCAGCAGAGGATCCTGCACAAGCTCACGGGGGCCCAGATGTGATCCGAAGCAGGATATCATCAAAAAACCACTGCGGCCACAAATTCAGCGCAAATGTAGGTTTTGTTTTACCACATGTGACAAACAGCCCATCACTCCGCCATGGCAGCTATAAAAAAAATACTGCTACACAATATCACGTCGGACAAAACGGAAATAGTGACGAACGATAGAAAGAAAAGATGCACCGGGGTGAAATGGTGGAGGGACGGCGTCTCCTGAGTGAGCAACATGAACAGTGAGCGTGGGAAAGTGTTCTGTAAAAATATATATTTGCATGAAACATCTGTGAACCAAAGACCTCAGCGTGTGTGCGGGAATTAAGAGGGCAGCGCTGTACATTAACCCTTTCTTATAATAAGCAGAGCGTGGGCAACCTGAGCAATACCCAAACCTCAATGCCTGAAGCCATGTTATACTGATCCGCAGGCAACGTGCACATTCAAGAAATAAACATACATAAAAGCAGACAATGAATGGTAGTGTAATAGTAATGCAATTAACTATATAAATACCTTTCGCTCATTACACTGTCTGCGCACAGTAATGACTAACACTTTTTTCAGAATATTTTTTGTACAAGATTATGGAGGCAGCCATGTCGCCTGAGGCAGCTCAGGAGAGAAAGTGTTGCAGGCATGTGTTGTGATCTGTGCAGAGGTCACTGTGCAGGGAGGGGAGCTGTGACTATCACCTATTGTGAATGGCGGATCCTGTGGTTCCCACGTAGGTGTTACCTTCCACCAAAATCCTGTTTGTGATGATAACCACATAACTGCGGAGAATTGGTCTCTACAGATTAGGTTCAGTCAGAGGCCAGAGTGAAAACTTAATACTAGCACAAAACCGATTCATATGTTGTCTGATCCTAGAGCAAACTATAGCCATCCATGAGGTAAAAAAAGACGTGGGCTTGACAGCCATTTTGTTGTGGAAACACTGAAGAAATCTTCAGAAGAAAAAGGCTCCTCAATTTCATCTGAAGCCACATACATCAAAGCCCCCCAGAATAGTCATTAGTTCTTTATGAATAGACAATCTCCTTCCTCATGAATAGGATCGTATTCTTCACAGCACAAGATGGCTGCCTGACAGTATGCAGTAAACAGGGGACCCGCCACTGACTTCTTCCCGCTCGGTTACTATTTTTAAAGCACAAGACATTAAAATATTTAGCATTTTCAAACAGGGCCGCCCTTTCAGAAAACAGCTGCAGGGTCACGAGATGAAAAATCGTTCTGAAACAAACTAAGGGTCAGTCACATGTTTTCGCATGAGACTCTCATCCTGGATACATGGCTGAAATGTGTAACCCGAGGACTGGAGAGATGGTGACGACGTTTACCGAATTTCTGGGATATTGAAGAAGGATAGAAAACATTACGTACCATATATGATCAACTACATGAGAAAAATAAGGAGGTGTGTAAATGCAGTGGATTTTTCCAGATGGAAAATTACCGTAACATTTTACTATACGACCGTTCTACATGAGATTCTAGAAGTGTCAACTGAAATTAGCAGCAGATTCATTTATCCTGTGGACATTACTGGAGATTTCACCAGCTGCAATGCCAAGGACGAAATACGCACCTAAACGGTACAATTCTGACAACAGCCTATTCGCTAGGGTGGGTTTCTGCAGCTGTAATACAGTGTGGGAATATACTCTTAGGCCAGTTTTTAGGAACAGCCATGTGTCTACAGACTCCAACATCCTCATACACCTATACTGAGGTTGTGTTTTGGTCTGGAGTGCGGCCATACACATTAGATGGCTGTAGGCCGAACGATGCATCGGCCAGCTTTCAGATTCATAGGATCGTTCGGCTGAGCGCTCCTGAGTTCTTTATGAAAAAGCCGTCACCACACATGTCTGACAATGGCTTATCTCCACGAGAACAATGTGATCGGCAGTCCAAAATTGGACATGCCCAATTGACATCCCCCCTGATAAGATGTCCGGGGCCCCCAATACACATTAGGCTGTCGACATCGGCGAGTTTAGCAGACATTACTCTAAGGCAGAGGTTCCGATCCTGTGGCTCGCGGGCCAGTGATGTGCGGCTCGCAGCTGCCTGCCAGCTTGGTGCATTAGCATCAGATCTAGCAAAGTATGACGAGCAGGTCTCCAGACTGTGAATTTTGCAAGTCAGACCTGCACAAAATAGATCTGAATGTGCTTATTCTGGCTTTGGAGATTAAGTATGGTGTGCTGGAGACCAGATGATACGACCTGTCAGAGGAGGTGAAGATGGATGTGACAGTGTGGTGGGAGCGATTGATGCGAGAATACAGAATGGAGGTATTGTGGGAACCCCTGGATCTTGGTACACTGCTTTGGGGGTGATTTCTCTGGAAAAGCTTTGGCCGTCATACCAGTAATGGGGGCTGTGTGTCTCTACTGTGAGGGGGGCGCGAGAGCCGGATGTAGCTCGCGACCCTCTTTCAAAGCTGAATGTGGCTCTCAGAAAGGTTGGTGGATCACTGATCTAAGGGTATGCTTCTATGGGATTCCCCTTGGACCATGGACTGCTAACATGTAAAAAGCTGTGGCTTTTTTTTAATGAAATTTAGAAACTCAAAAGAATTCAGAAATTTTCCTAAAACCCATTATTTATACTGTCCGATATTCTAATAGAAAGGCTACCAGTTCATAATGTCATTTCCTTACACAGATTTGGTCAGAAATTCTGTATTAAAGTTAAAATTCTCTTATTAGTTTCCTGTGTTAGAAATAAGTAATAAAGCAAACATTCTCCTAAAATAAATTGCCGGCTCCATCACTTCACTTTTTTTTTCTTATATTTGCATTAACTTAATGGAAGAGCCGCTTGACAACCAATATGGCCAACACTTCAGCTCCTACTAGGGTTGTCACTTAGTTTTCCCACAGTCACCATTAGATTTTTTTTTTTCAGCATGCAGAAGTTTTTAAAGCAGTTAATTCCTACAATAACTAGAGCTTATGGAGCAAAGTAAACTTCTCGGTACGTTTCCTGTACAAAGCTAACATCCAGAGCGTTTTGAACAGTATGTCGCTGTACTGTGGCCAGCTGGCATTCAGCGCCACTGTCCGTGTCAGAACATTTATGAAGCCGTTCAATGCTAAGGGACAGGGCGTCTACTGTACGCTGACGGGGAGATTGCCTGAGGTCAATATACTGTCCCTTTCCATATTAGTCAAGTGTAGACAACACTATATTTAGCTGTGGTATGCCCAGAACTTGCCAGCTGAAAAAAGCAGCAAGACCCCGATGACTTTGTCTGAATTAGGAAGCGGACTCTCTTGCTCTCAGGAAAGGAGAGGAGAAGAAAACTGAACAAGTACTGAAAAAAAAAAAATTATTATTAAGGGGGATCATCCACTATGGGTGAAAAATCTGACCAGCATTGTGGATGGGATTTTATTTTCATATGCTGCAGTGAAAATTTGCAACAGAAAATGATCAGACAGCGGATCTGACGTCCACGGCACGCCATGCTATTCTACAGTTTCACCATGGATTTCACCTGCTGAAATGCAATGAGGTCAATCTGTAGAATTTCTGAAACAAGGTAGTGTGAACTTTACAGATAAAGTCTTTCAGTCCTTCAGGAGAGGACATTTCACAAAGTTAGCATTAACAACCCATCTATTATAGTATAGCCACACACAGGGTACCGTCACACAGTGCAATTTTCATTGCTAAGACGGCACGATTCGTGACGCTCCAGCATCGTAACAATATCGCTCCAGCGTCGTAGACTGCTGTCACACTTTGCAATGTACGACGCTGGAGCGATAATTTCATGACGTATGTGCGATGTAGAAGCCGTTGGTTACTATGCGCACATCGTATACGATATATGTTACACCATGCGATCATGCCGCCACAACGGGACACTAGACGACGAAAGAAAGTTTCAAACGATCTGCTACGACGTACGATTCTCAGTGGGGTCCCTGATCGCAGGAGCGTGTCAGACACTGCGATATCGTAACTATATCGCTCGAACGTCACGAATCGTGCCGTCGTAGCGATGAAAATTGCACTGTGTGACGGTACCCTTATACAAATATAGTATGTTAGGCCCAGCGCAGGGCCGTACCTGACACAGAGACCAAATAAAAAAAACGAATGGCCAATGAATTATTGCAATTTTTTTTTACTGAGCTTTTGGCGTCCTGTGCTTTTTTTTATTGCACTAAATTCTTCTATTCGCACTTATTAAATGTTTTTTTTGGGGAGGAATGGAGTGTGGCATTGGTGGGGCTTAGGGTTTCCATCTGATATATCATGAGCGACTTTTTGAAAAGATGAAAAATTTGCTGCAGATGTACTCCGATACCCCCCCCCCCATCCACATGATTTTCTGCACACCAGAATTTTACTGATCAATTTTTGCAAAACTTGCAACTTTTTGTTTTATTTCACTCTTCCAACACTGTGTAAGGCCGGTTTGACACGTCAAAGAAGCACGGACCATACTCCAATACACCAGGTCCAACGTTTTCTCTCCTGACCTGTGCAAAAATCTAAAAGGCATGCACTTTAGAGAGGAAGAGAAGGACCCGGCATCTTGGGTTACAGATTGCCAATCCTTTGAATCTATGGGAATAAAACTGCTGCTGGAGGAGTTCGGCAGTGGCTCTCTCAGAGAACACGGGAAAGCTCAGCAGTGCGCCCCTGTATATGGGGGACTTGGTCAAACCACTGTATGGCCTACAGCCAACTAATGTGTATGGGGGGCCTTTAGATCTAATGTGGAATTTGAGACTACCAATCCTATTTACACAGACTCATTAATAAGCTTTGGCCATCAAACAGAAGTTATCTCCTCGTATATCTCAAACAACTCCCCTGGACCCTGTGCAAATGAAGATGTGCAGTAGCAAACAAAGCAATGTGGTTCCTCTCATCAGATGTAAGCCAGGCACCAGCCTGCTGAGCCCCCTTATCAATACAATGAGATCTGGAACAAAGGCAGGAAAGATTGCCCAGAATCTGTGCTTCTGAGAAGATAAACCTTGTGTTTAGGTCAACAGGCTCTTAACCACTGTCATGATACAACACTTTCCTGGCTCTGCTGATTGACAATCCCAAGAACTGTACTTCACATACTTGCAAACCTACCTTACGCACAGCCGTGCCTTCTACTTAAATAGTAAGGATCCTCCACCATAGAGACAACATCAAAGTAAAAAAGGTACCAAACTACTGACCAGAAAATTAGTCCAAAACTAGACTCAATAAACACCGAGTTGACAACGGAGGTGAAGAAAGAGCTTGATATATATTGTGCGGTCTGCATTTCCCAAGAGGACTTCTCACTTACCCGGAAAGTTGAAGGATCCCCTCACTTACTGCATGAAGAAAGAACATGACTGAGATCATTTTGAGATGGTTCAAAATAAAATAGCGGCTTAGAGAAGAATAGGCATTATAATGTCATCGCCCATGACAAGGCACTCTATATTGTAATGCCACTCGTGGGTGACTGGATATGAATATTTACAGTTTTTGGGCACCAGTGAATAGCAGCCTACAGCTATTGTCCTTTGTCTTCTACCATCTGACCTGCTTATCATGCACAATTTATTTGTGTTGGTCAACAGATTCTTTGTTTCAGGTTTATAAAAAAAAATGTCTTCGGCTCTTAGCGTGGTTAATAAAGAGGGGAAAAACTGCAATCAGAGCTTACAGTCGTAAAAAGTTGTGAGCATACGAGCAGTCTATGGGCCAAGTCTCAGCAATTCAGCCTGGGGAAAAATAAACTATTCCGTTAATGGTTAACATGAAAACAAATCGTAGCCGTGTGGACAAGTGCACGAGGAGCCGGCCATATGGATAATTACAGGGGCAGCAAATACCACCTTTTACTGCTCAGGCTGGTGGCCAAGGCTGCTGTTGGGGAGTCTGCGGACCCCCATACACATTAGTCAGACGGCTGATCCCAACTAGTCAACTATGCGGCAACGTGAAAGTTTTAATGCGCTTATCAGTCCTCATTAAAAGGGGTTATATGGATACAAAAGGGGTTCAATTTTCTTCCCCCCCCTAGAAACCCTGTACCGCGACCTGTCAACTATTTACTAAATAGCACGCATACTTATACCATGGGATAAATATGTGTAACCTTTACTTATGCACATCTTTAATCAGTATCACAGGTTCCCAGAAATGCTGCTTCCATGACGTTTTCATAGATGTTATCCTTCGGGGCAAAACTTTCTTGAAAACAAAATTCTAAAAATACTCCCTCTTGGATGAGTGTTAATTTCAACTCGCCAAGCCTGTACAACCAGTGCTGACCTGTGAGCTGTACAGCAAAAAAAAAACAAACAAAAAAACAACACACCATAAACATAAAAACATAGTAACATAGTAACATAGTTAGTAAGGCCGAAAAAAGACATTTGTCCATCCAGTTCAGCCTATATTCCATCATAATAAATACCCAGATCTACGTCCTTCTACAGAACCTAATAATTGTATGATACAATATTGTTCTGCTCCAGGAAGACATCCAGGCCTCTCTTGAACCCCTCGACTGAGTTCGCCATCACCACCTCCAACATAACCAAGGAAAAAGCACTGGACATAAAAATATACAAAAAGGTGAGACTTTCTCTGCCTACGTAGTATAAAACTGTTGCCGGCCATCAGGATGCTAAACAATCGGAGGCCTCCGGGATTATGTTCCGCACCTACGGGTGTCATGTACGATTGTTACAGCAGGTCAATGCCGACCATTTGTAGCCAAAATCCAGAGAGAACAAAGAGACGCTGGCTTTGACCAATGACATTTAGAACTTTTTTCCATCTCACTCGTTTAACTACAATGAGACAACCTCTTCAAACGGTCTTGGATTTTCAGACAATTTGCTCATTTTGTAATGTGCTAAACAGTTTGCAAATTACTTTACTTAAAAAATAACTGACACTAGGTGTCTCCCTTCTGACTTGCTACCCACTGCCTGTTGTCAGGTGTAATCCATCACTATACTCAGAGACCGATGACAGCGACTGAGTCTTTGTACTTAAATTTCAGTTCTGTGCAGCAAATGCAGAAGCAATGCAAGCTGGGATGGAAAAGAAGTGTAGCACTTATAGTGCTGGCAGCATTCTGATTAAGAAACACCCAATTTAAAGTAGTGAATGGAACATTACAAAGCATGGGAACCAGGACAGTTCCTGTACATATCAGACAAGTATAAGGGGTTGAGGACCTCAAGAACAGGAGATTTGTATAGGTTTGTGTACACAAGTACTAGATGTGTTTCATTTCTTCTACTGAAATATGCTCCAAAATATGTGAATTTTTTTGTTTGTGGAGCAGTATAAACCTTACATCTATACAGTTTTATGACGCATTTTGATGATCCGATATTAGATGGACATGTGTCCGGGAGTCACCAGACAAATATGCAAAATGCTCAATTGTCAAGCGATTTACTCAATTATACTAGAAATTATTTTTTTTATGGCAGCACATCGTCCTGTCCTGTGGACATAATGCTGTCAGGGGACAGAATAATCATATTGGTGATCACTCTGCCCCATCATTGTTCATGGACTGGGGTTAGTAAGCTGTTAAACAAGGGTGGCCCCTTGTTAAGGTGCAACGTGGCCCCTTGTTAAGGTGCAACGTGGACCTTGTTAAGGTGCAGCGTGGACCTTGTTAAGGTGCAGCGTGGACCTTGTTAAGGTGCAGCGCGGACCTTGTTAAGGTGCAGCGCGGACCTTGTTAAGGTGCAGCGATGGACCTTGTTAAGGTGCAGCGATGGACCTTGTTAAGGTGCAGCGATGGACCTTGTTAAGGTGCAGCGCGGACCTTGTTAAGGTGCAGCGCGGACCTTGTTAAGGTGCAGCGCGGACCTTGTTAAGGTGCAGCGCGGACCTTGTTAAGGTGCAGCGCGGACCTTGTTAAGGTGCAGCGCGGACCTTGTTAAGGTGCAGCGCGGACCTTGTTAAGGTGCAGCGCGGACCTTGTTAAGGTGCAGCGCGGACCTTGTTAAGGTGCAGCGCGGACCTTGTTAAGGTGCAGCGATGGACCTTGTTAAGGTGCAGCGTGGACCTTGTTAAGGTGCAGCGTGGACCTTGTTAAGGTGCAGCGCGGACCTTGTTAAGGTGCAGCGCGGACCTTGTTAAGGTGCAGCGCGGACCTTGTTAAGGTGCAGCGCGGACCTTGTTAAGGTGCAGCGCGGACCTTGTTAAGGTGCAGCGCGGACCTTGTTAAGGTGCAGCGCGGACCTTGTTAAGGTGCAGCGTGGACCTTGTTAGGGTATGTTCACACGTTCAGGATTTCCATCCTTTTTTTTTCCTGACTGTTTTTTAAAAAACTGCAGCTCTTGGCAGAAAACGCAGGTCCTTTTTTTGGTCCTTTTTTGGTCCGTTTTTGATGCGTTTTTTGATGCGTTTTTTTGATGCAGTTTTCTAGCCAGAGTCTGTGTGTTTTCTAGGAATTTTTTTAGGGTTAAAATGGCTGAAAATACCCTAACCCTACCCCTACCCCTAACCCTACCCCTAACCCTACCCCTAACCCTACCCCTAACCCTACCCCTAACCCTAACCCTAACCCTAACCCTACCCCTACCCCTACCCCTATTCTAACCTTAGTGAAAAAAAAAAAAATAATTCTTTATTTTTTTTATTGTCCCTACCTATGGGGGTGACAAAGGGGGGGGGGTGTCATTTACTATTTTTTAATTTTGATCACTGAGATAGGTTATATCTCAGTGATCAAAATGCACTTTGGAACGAATCTGCCGGCCGGCAGATTCGGCGGGCGCACTGCGCATGCGCCCGCCATTTTGCAAGATGGCGGCGCCCAGGGAGAAGACGGCCGGACGGACACCGGGACGCCGGGTGAGTATAAGGGGGGGAGATTAGGGCACGGGGGGGGCATCAGAGCACTAGGGGGGGGCATCGGAGCACTGGGGGGGGGCATCGGAGCACGGGGGGGCGGGATCGGAACACGGGGGGGGCAGCCACACTCCGCCCACGCACTTCCGCCCGCTCCCCGCACTTCCTGCTGCAGCGGTTCTGCACATCAAATCGCAGTAAAACCCGCAGATATATTTTTGATCTGCGGGTTTTACTGCGGTTTGGACCTCACAATGGAGGTCTATGGGTGCAGAACCGCTGCGGCTCCGGAAAAAGAATTGACATGCTCCTTCTTTTTTCCGGGAGCTATTCAGCGCGTCTTTTTTTTTACAATTTCCGGACCATGTGCACAGTGTGTCCTGTTTTCCATAGGGTACAGTGTACTGTACCCTGCATGGAAAACAGCTGCGGAACCGCAGCGGCAAAACCGCCGCGGTTCCGCGGTAAAAAACGCACTGTGTGAACATGGCCTTAGGCCTTTGTCACCCCCATAGGTAGGGACAATAAAAAAAATAAAGAATTTTTTTTTTTTTTTTTTTTTCACTAAGGTTAGAATAGGGGTAGGGGTAGGGTTAGGGTTAGGGGTAGGGTTAGGGTTAGGGGTAGGGTTAGGGGTAGGGTTAGGGGTAGGGTTAGGGGTAGGGTTAGGGGTAGGGTTAGGGTATTTTCAGCCATTTTAACCCTAAAAAAATTCCTAGAAAACACACAGACTCTGGCTAGAAAACTGCATAAAAAAAACGCATCAAAAAACGCATCAAAAAACGCATCAAAAACGGACCAAAAAAGGACCAAAAAAAGGACCTGCGTTTTCTGCCAAGAGCTGCAGTTTTTTAAAAAACAGTCAGGAAAAAAAAAGGATGGAAATCCTGAACGTGTGAACATACCCTTAAGGTGCAGCGATGGACCTTGTTAAGGTGCAGCGATGGACCTTGTTAAGGTGCAGCGATGGACCTTGTTAAGGTGCAGCGATGGACCTTGTTAAGGTGCAGCGATGGACCTTGTTAAGGTGCAGCGATGGACCTTGTTAAGGTGCAGCGATGGACCTTGTTAAGGTGCAGCGATGTACCGATTTACACCTACATGCACCATTATATAGCAGAACACCACATTTCGGTCCCAAACTGGCCCCACATGAACAGAACCCTAAAGCCCTGAGCTGTCCAGTACGTCACTTTACAATGGGTGTCTAATGTAACATGACTAAACGCAGTTATACCATGTGTGCTAACAAGTGACGCGTCTTGTATGACAACTCGCCGGGTAAACAGCACGGGAACACAGGACGTGATTAACAAGTCTGCTAGACTTTGTACTTGAGGTAATACTTTCTGCTCATAGGTCTGCGGAGTAACATAACAAAGGAAAGAGCAGACAGGCTGTGTACAGAGGACACACTATACGGCCAATTACCAGGAATGATGTGGCACCCCTGCACGCTGCTAATCCTCTTCTCACATAAGTGTCATGGCTTCCAATATTACCTGATCTATGACAGTATGACGGGCCGTTGGGTAAGAAAACCTGAGGGATCCCATTCCAGGTTCATTTATGTTCCTGGAAAGGTGGACAAAAATAATAAAAACAAAAAAGTTCCAAGAGGTCCAGCTACATCTAACGAGCTTACGTTGAAATCCTCAGATTCAAAACATTGCAACTTCCTATTGTGTCTGGTCATTGTGCCCCTTTAAATCCTGCCAGACCTCAGGTCTATGGCAAATCAGCCTTGTGCAAAAAACCACACAAATCTGAAGCGGAGGGCTTGATCAGTTATATTGTTTTCTGACACCCCGATAAAACTGGGCAAATTAGGCCTCATTCAAACGTCAGCCTTTTGCATCAATGTTTTTGACTCCCGTAATTCATCTAAGGGGTCATGTACATGGCTGCATTAGGACACTGCTTGGTATAAAACATCACGGTTTCCATAGAGGTGAATGAGCCTTTACTATTTTACTTACTTGCAGTTTCATACGGATGAATATTCAGTAGGAAAGAAATACAACGTGGCATGCTCCAACACTATGAACAGACGTATTCTCCCCAGATGCATTGCTTTTAGTGAATATTTCCATTCACATGGTGTACTGTAGAGCTTATTATATACGCAGCGATCCCCGCTAGAATGTATGAGCCTTAACCATGAGCCTAGGGTGACCAGCCCAATACATCACTGGATATGCTAGATCAGTATGGGTCCGGCCAATGTGACCCCCATTGACCACCAAAAAAGGACCCCCAAGTGCAAAATGCATTTAAAACAAGTTGAAATGGCGCTAGCACCCAACAGTGACAGGAAAAGCAGAGTGGTGTACCTCTTTAAGATATTCATCACCATTCCAGTAAATGGACAATTTAATTAGCATTAAAAAGGATGGTCAGGATGTAAACCTTTCATAAGGTTGATTTGAAGCCAGAAACGATTCTAAAAAGGAAGCATAATATGCTGACCAAACACTGAAGATGACGGCGGTCTCCAGGACAAGAAAGCAATGATTGCCTTGGCTATCTGCTTTGGCTAAGAGGGGAAAACCAACGTCTCTTATTATGATCTCAAAATACCTATTGAGACCACAAAATAATTTCTAGGCTACATTCACTTGTCCAGTAATCATCTTTAGAACGGATCCAGCGGCAATATGTTGACAAAAACGTTAATCAACTTTTTTTTTTTGCCTGCCTGAAAAAAAAAAATCAATTATTGCTAATGGATCCGTTCTAACTGAGGATTACTGGACATGTGGACATGGTGGATAGAAAGCTTGAACGTCAAGGTCGCTCACAAAGTGTTCCTATGTTGTCTTGGCCAAAAGGTTGCCACCTAAAAATCCAACTAAACAAAGACAACCAGCAGGTTACCTGGATACTGAATGCAGACAAGGCCAAAGTAAAGAGTAAAACAGCACTGCTTGTATTGTCTTTCCAATCCACAGAGACAAATATAAGCCTGCGGTTGGGTAAACTCAGCAATTAGCGCAGCTTATTCCCACTGGCCTCAAGTCAAGTCTAGACTGCACAGAGAAACACCTGCAGCCCTATGTAAAATGCAGGCGAGTTGTCATATCACCTTGGGTTGTTCCAAGTGACAAGTTTGCCTTTGCTACATCAGTGAGATAGAGTAGCAAGATTTTTGCAGTTTTACGCCCCTATCTTCATCTCCCTCACTAAACTATACACTTTCCCACCATAGAGGAAGTCTGCTGCTACAAAAGTATCTAACAAGAGAAACATTCCACAAAAGAATCTGCTGCTCCTTTTCAAATAAACAGGAAGCTGAAGATAGATAAGAGCGGAACAGTGTTAGAAAAGGACACTGGGACATGTTAGAAGACTGTCCTTACAGGGGTCAGGTCCTTCAGAGGAGCAGTGTGTTCTAAGGTGGGACCAAGAGCCAGGATTTATACCACACAGGAAATGGGGGTCTGTTTATAGCAGACACATAAATGAAGACCATAATAATGAATGGTCAAGAAGAATTCACAATTACACTGATAAACACATTCAGGGTTTATACCTAAAGCCTAAAGGCCCCTTCACATTTAGCGACGCTGCAGCGATACCGACAACGATCCGAATCGCTGCAGCGTCGCTGTTTGGTCGCTGGAGAGCTGTCACACAGACAGCTCTCCAGCGACCAACGATGCCGGTAACCAGGGTAAACATCGGGTAACTAAGCGCAGGGCCGCGCTTAGTAACCCGATGTTTACCCTGGTTACCATGCTAAAAGTAAAAAAAAACAAACACTACATACTTACCTACCGCTGTCTGTCCTCCAGCGCTGCGCTCTGCTTCTCTGCTCTCCTCCTGTACTGTCTGGGAGCCGGAAAGCAGAGCGGTGACGTCACCGCTCTGCTTTCCGGCTCACAGACAGTACAGGAGGAGTGCAGAGCGCAGCGCTGGAGGACAGACAGCGGTAGGTAAGTATGTACTGTTTGTTTTTTTTAACTTTTAGCATGGTAACCAGGGTAAACATCGGGTTACTAAGCGCGGCCCTGCGCTTAGTTACCCGATGTTTACCCTGGTTACCAGTGAAGACATCGCTGGATCGGTGTCACACACGCCGATCCAGCGATGTCCACGGGAGATCCAGCGACGAAATAAAGTTCTGGACTTTCTTCAGCGACCAACGATCTCCCAGCAGGGGCCTGATCGTTGGTCGCTGTCACACATAACGATTTCATTAACGATATCGTTGCTACGTCACAAATAGCAACGATATCGTTAACAATATCGTTATGTGTGAAGGTACCTTTAAGGTACCTTCACACATAACGATATTGTTAACGATATCGTTGCTATTTGTGACGTAGCAACGATATCGTTAATGAAATCGTTATGTGTGACAGCGACCAACGATCAGGCCCCTGCTGGGAGATCGTTGGTCGCTGAATAAAGTACAGAACTTTATTTCGTCGCTGGACTCCCTGGAGACATCGCTGGATCGGCGTGTGTGACACCGATCCAGCGATGTCTTCACTGGTAACCAGGGTAAACATCGGGTAACTAAGCGCAGGGCCGCGCTTAGTAACCCGATGTTTACCCTGGTTACCATGCTAAAAGTAAAAAAAAAACAAACACTAGATACTTACCTACAGCTGTCTGTCCTCCAGCGCTGTGCTCTGCACTCCTCCTGTACTGGCTGTGAGCCGGAAAGCAGAGCGGTGACGTCACCGCTCTGCTTTCCGGCTCCCAGACAGTACAGGAGGAGAGCAGAGAAGCAGAGCGCAGCGCTGGAGGACAGACAGCGGTAGGTAAGTATCTAGTGTTTGTTTTTTTTTACTTTTAGCATGGTAACCAGGGTAAACATCGGGTTACTAAGCGCGGCCCTGCGCTTAGTTACCCGATGTTTACCCTGGTTACCGGCATCGTTGGTCGCTGGAGAGCGGTCTGTGTGACAGCTCTCCAGCGACCAAACAGCGACGCTGCAGCGATCCGAAACGTTGTCGGTATCGCTGCAGCGTCGCGTAATGTGAAGGGGCCTTAAGAGATGCCAAGCTGTCATGTGCTCAGATATAATGGACATGGCACAATGCCACAGCAGACAGCGGCTGAAAAGAGAATGTCTCACATTGGAGGACCTGTCATATCTGTGTATTACATAGACAACCCACTGATTTCAATGGTAACTATGCAATACTCCTATTTCACCTATGGTAGCGCTACAGGGGGTGAACACTTGCTACTCCAGCAAATTCTATGTGATCACAGCAGGACATGATATGATCAGATTATAATGCAATATGCAAGCTGCCTCTTCAGAGAAAAAGAGGACTAGAACTCTGCAGCGCCACCTGTTGGAAGTAGCGATCCTACAAGTCACAATCAACCGTTTAACGACTCGAGCAATATTAGGATAAAAGCCAAATCAGTATCTCAATTTTTGGATTTGGCTTTTATCCCAAGTCATACTGCATGACTCGTTAAAGTTGTGACTTGTAAGATCGCTACTTCCAACAGGTGGCGCTATAGAGTTCAAGTCCTCTTTTTCTCTGAAGAGGCAATTTGCATATAAAATTTCCCAGAGGAGCATTGCATGACGAATAAGCCTCCTTACCTTGACAAGCCAGAGCTGGTATGTCACTCTCCACAAGGAGAAACCTTACCCCTTAGATTATAATGTAAGGTCCCCACCAAATTGGAGTTGTCCAATCATGAGTCACAGTGGAAATGATAGGAACTACATAAAGCGCACCACTATGGCTCCTTGATGCTTGGAGCAGTCACACAGCGGGACATCCCGTCTCCAGAACAAAAAAAACAGGAGTCCAGCAGAAAATTGCTCCACGTTTAAAACACAACATCTCATGTGAAATAGTGGAGTAATGGAAAAGCTTCCAGGTAGTATTTATGGTTACAGGAAAGTGTCAGGAAGAGGGAACACAATCTGCTACTTCTATTTAAGAAGCGCCCATAAACCCACACAAAATACTGACCACTAATTGCATTTTGAAGTGTTCACACGCTGGTGCTGTACAATAAATGACCAAAAGACAGCTGTACACAAATTATACTAGACCTACATGTTCCCACTGGCAACATCGGCGGAATAAAAAGTTCCTGAAACGAAGAAATGTGTGTGTATATATATGTATATTGTTATACAAATGCTACATAGGCATTGTGGGTATAGTATACATATATACATACACACATTGCACATGCTACAAAAGCCTTGTAGGTATATTATATATACAGTACAGACCAAAAGTTTGGACACACCCCATTTAAAGATTTTTCTGTATTTTCATGAAAATTGTACATTCACACTGAAGGCATCAAAACTATGAATTAACACATGTGGAATTATATACTTAACAAATAAGTGTGAAACAACTGAAATTATATCTTATATTCTAGGTTCTTCAAAATAGCCACCTTTTGCTTTGATGATTGCTTTGCACACTCTTGGCATTCTCTTGATGAGCTTCAAGAGGTAGTTACCAGGAATGGTCTCCCAACAATCTTGAAGGAGTTCCAGAGATGCTTAGCACTTGTTGGCCCTTTTGCCTTCACTCTGCAGTCCAGCTCACACCAAACCATCTCGATTGGGTTCAGGTCTGGTGACTGTGGAGGCCAGGTCATCTGGTGTAGCACCCCACCACTCTCCTTCTTGGTCAAATAGCCCTTACACAGCCTGCAGGTGTACTTGGGGTCATTGTCCCATTGAAAAATAAATGATGGTCCAACTAAACACAAACCGGATGGAATAGCATGCCGCTACAAGATGCTGTGGTAGCCATGCTGGTTCAGTATGCCTTCAATTTTGAATAAATCCCCAACAGTGTCACCAGCAAAGCACCCCCACACCATCACACATCCTCCTCCATGCTTCTCGGTGGGAACCAGGCATGTAGAGTCCATCCGTTCACCTTTTCTGCGTCGCACAAAGACACGGTGGTTGGAACAAAAGATCTCAAATTTGGACTCATCAGACCAAAGCACAGATTTCCACTGGTCTAATGTCCATTTATTGTGTTCTTTAGCCCAAACAAGTGTCTTCTGCTTGGTGCCTGTCCTTAGCAGTGGTTTCCTAGCAGCTATTTTACCATGAAGGCCTGCTGCACAAAGTCTCCTCTTAACAGTTGTTGTAGAGATGTGTCTGTTGCTAGAAAACTGTGTGGCATTGACCTGGTCTCTAATCTGAGCTGCTGTTAACCTGCGATTTCTGAGGCTGATGACTCGGATAAACTTATCGTCAGAAGCAGAGGTGACTCTTGGTCTTCCTTTCCTGGGGCGGTCCTCATGTGAGCCATTTTCTTTGTAGCGCTTGATGGTTTTTGCAACTGCACTTGGGGACACTTTCAAAGTTTTCCCAATTTTCGGACTGACTGACCTTCATTTCTTTAAGTAATGATGGCCACTCGTTTTTCTTTACTTAGCTGCTTTTTTCTTGCCATAATACAAATTCTAACAGTCTATTCAGTAGGACTATCAGCTGTGTATCCACCAGACTTATGCACAACTCAACTGATGGTCCCAACCCCATTTATAAGGCAAGAAATCCCACTTATTAAACCTGACAGGGCACACCTGTGAAGTGAAAACCATTCCCGGTGACTACCTCTTGAAGCTCATCAAGAGAATGGCAAGAGTGTGCAAAGCAGTCATCAAAGCAAAAGGTGGCTACTTTGAAGAACCTAGAATATAAGACATAACAAAAAAGTGTGAAACAACTGAAATTAAGTATATAATTCCACATGTGTTAATTCATAGTTTTGATACCTTCAGTGTGAATGTACAATTTTCATAGTCATGAAAATACAGAAAAAATCTTTAAATGAGAATGTGTGTCCAAACTTTTGGTCTGTACTGTACATATACCCATTACACATGATACATAGGCATTGTGGGTATATTATACATATATACATACACCCATTACACATGATACATAGGCCTTGTGGGTATATTATACATATATACATACACCCATTACACATGCTACATAGGCATTGTGTTCTTGTGTGTAATTATACACGCACCCTTTATATTATAAACACATACATGCTGCACTATATTATACACACACATATGTGGATTCATATATAAATACATGGAGCCATCCAGTGCCTCAGTGTTGTACTAGCCATTCGCTGGATGCAAGAATGAAACAAATACTTCCATTGAGCAGCTTTCTGTATCAATAGGAGTTTGTGACAAGATTGCCTGAAGTGGGATGGCTTGTACAAGATCTATTGTCCTATGTATGAAACTATGTGCCCCGGGGACAAGCTCCCTGAGGAGGGAGAATAAGTAAATGACAGATAATAAGACCCCGGCAGTAGCTGCACCGATCTAGAAATCGCTTTATTTTACACACTACAGTTCAGCACTTCTCCATTATCTGCCGCTGCAATACCCAGGACATGGGGGGATTGTCTGGATATTCATCAGCCTCGAATTATTCTACTTTTTACGGTCAAGGATGAAACAGAGATAAAAGTAACTTCATGGTGATGGCCCTTACATCAGTGTCCCCATAGTGCGGTACAGCACACAGGCACAATAGGAATCAGGGATCCTTGGAAAAAAAACAGAACAATCACTGGTGTGGTACATTGTCACCACCACATATAGAGTTTCTCCAACGTGTGACCCAGATTACTTATCAACCAACCAGGATGGCCAACCACAGATCACCGGACCAGATTACTGATCCCCAGACCAGAATACTGATCACCAGACCACAGATCACCAGACCAGATTTCTGATCACCAGACCAGATTTCTGATCACCAGACCAGATTACTGATCACCAGACCAGATTACTGATCCCCAGACCAGATTACTGATCCCCAGACCACAGATCACCAGACCAGATTACTGATCACCAGACCAGATTACTGATCACCAGACCAGATTACTGATCATCAGACCACTGATCACCAGACCAGATTACTGATCACCAGACCAGATTACTGATCACCAGACCAGATTACTGATCACCAGACCAGATTACTGATCACCAGACCAGATTACTGATCACCAGACCAGATTACTGATCACCAGACCAGATTACTGATCACCAGACCAGATTACTGATCACCAGACCAGATTACTGATCACCAGACCAGAATACTGATCACCAGACCAGAATACTGATCACCAGACCAGATTACTGATCACCAGACCAGATTACTGATCACCAGACCAGAATACTGATCACCAGACCAGAATACTGATCACCAGACCAGATTACTGATCACCAGACCAGATTACTGATCACCAGACCAGATTACTGATCACCAGACCAGATTACTGATCACCAGACCAGATTACTGATCACCAGACCAGATTACTGATCACCAGACCAGATTACTGATCACCAGACCACAGATCACCAGACCAGATTACTGATAATCAGCCCATAATCACCAGACCACAGATCAGGAATCTATCATGTTGAGATTCTCTTTTCCTGAAGGGCACTTTGCAGGGTTCTGATTGGACACTGATCGGCTCAAATTCCATCAGGATCCTCAAAGAAATGACATGAGCTAAAAAAAACAAAAACAAAAAAACCCTATAGCATAAGTGGATTCCCCATAGGAATGAATATGATGAATGTTCCAAGCGTTATTGGGAAAGATATTGATCAAAGAAAAGCAAACCAGACCACTGATCTCTGAACTAGATCACTAAAGTAGATCACTAAGGACCAGAGATCAATTACAGACACTACTGGTTCAACCAGACCAGCACACTTTAGTCCGGATCCAGAATAGCCGGACACCAGAGCCCTCACTATCAGGCCTGCCCCCGGTACCGGCAGCCGGACACCAGAGCCCTCACTACCAGTACCGCCCCCGGTACCGGCAGCCGGACACCAGAGCCCTCACTACCAGTACCGCCCCCGGTACCGGCAGCCGGACACCAGAGCCCTCACTATCAGGACTGCCCCCGGTACCGGCAGCCGGACACCAGAGCCCTCACTATCAGGACCGCCCCCGGTACCGGCAGCCGGACACCAGAGCCCTCACTATCAGGCCTGCCCCCGGTACCGGCAGCCGGACACCAGAGCCCTCACTATCAGGCCTGCCCCCGGTACCGGCAGCCGGACACCAGAGCCCTCACTATCAGGACTGCCCCCGGTACCGGCAGCCGGACACCAGAGCCCTCACTATCAGGCCTGCCCCCGGTACCGGCAGCCGGACACCAGAGCCCTCACTATCAGGCCTGCCCCCGGTACCGGCAGCCGGACACCAGAGCCCTCACTATCAGGACTGCCCCCGGTACCGGCAGCCGGACACCAGAGCCCTCACTATCAGTACCGCCCCCGGTACCAGCAGCCGGACACCAGAGCCCTCACTATCAGGACCGCCCCCGGTACCGGCAGCCGGACACCAGAGCCCTCACTATCAGTACCGCCCCCGGTACCGGCAGCCGGACACCAGAGCCCTCACTATCAGGACTGCCCCCGGTACCGGCAGCCGGACACCAGAGCCCTCACTATCAGTACCGCCCCCGGTACCGGCAGCCGGACACCAGAGCCCTCACTATCAGTACCGCCCCCGGTACCGGCAGCCGGACACCAGAGCCCTCACTATCAGGACTGCCCCCGGTACCGGCAGCCGGACACCAGAGCCCTCACTATCAGTACCGCCCCCGGTACTGGCAGCCGGTGCCGAGCCCCTCGCCGGCCGTGCGGCCACTTACAGCTGGTTGATGGTGTTCTGGGAGATCACGGCATTCTCGGAGAAGTGAGGGATCATCTTCCCCCCGCAGACGGCACAGAGGTGGCCGCTTCCTTCCTGCCCGTCCCCGGGTGCCTGGCTGCTCACTGTCATGGGGACCGGTCCTGCAGCGCTGCCCGCCCTGCTCTGCCCGCAGCGGCACATAAGCTCAGCGGCGGCCGCTGTCCTGCCCGGTGCTCCGGCTGCACATCCCGCGGAGAGGTGACTAATTATGGTGGGAAGTTGTGGCGGCTCCCGGAGCGGCCGGTGCGCGGGGACACGTGTGTGCGCTCACTGCTGGCCGGGGAACATGTCCGAGCACGGAGCCCCGAGCTGACATGCCAGCCTGAGCCCGGCACTGACTGCACACTGACTGCACACACTGCGCTGCTTCCTACCGGCCCGGCTCCGGCTGCCGCGCCTGCGCAGCTCACCCTCACTCTCTCACACCTCCTGCTCCAGGGTGAGGGGCCAATTCACTACTGCCCTCATAGGATCTGGCATAAATGAGTCAGCTCAATGGAGGGAAAGGAAGATTATTGCAACTTGCAAGCTCCAATCTTACAATAAATGGGCCACATGACAAGAGGTTAGAGATGCCCATGAGGGCACAATATGGCGAACCACTTGGTATCAGTAGCCATACGGCCAACTATTAGCCAACCCAGGGCATATGCCATCCATCAAAGGGGGATAACAAAGTAAAACGTGTTTTCCTAACTCCAAGCAAGGGCACAGTAATGGGAACCAATCACTTCCCTATCAAGGGTCCGAATGACCTTCAGGACCTTTTCATGTGGCCGACTATCATATGAGTTGTATCCGGGCCACGGTCAGTATTTTACCTCAGTATTTGTAAGATAAAGCCAGGAGTGGAACAATCAGGAAACGTCTAACAGAAACATATGCACCACTTCTGTATTTATCACCCACTCCTGGTTTTGGCTTACAAATGCTGAGGTAAAATACTGACCAAATACTGACCGTGGCCTTATAGTCTATGGGACAGGTCTCATATCTGCTCTTTTTTGCAGCCTGAATGAGCAAAAACACAAAGACAAGTCTGATTCTGATCACAGTCACAGATCAAAACCGCACATTCAAGTCTTCGGGGCTGTAAAAACCAAGCACAACACATGGACGACTACTAGTACCTAATAAGGCCTTGTGCTGTCCGTTTTTCACCGTCTGCTGCGAGAAGTTGGAGAAATCCCCATCAGAAAAATAATGTGATCCAGCACACTGATGACAATCTGTCCATTCCCCATCCCAAAGATGAGCGCTCACAGGCCCCTGAATACGCCCTGCAATGCTTCCATGCCCAGCTGCCCTCCTAGCCACCACAGTACCAAAAACTGCAGCACGTAACACAAGCCCCTAATGGTAGTATCACACAATTTTAGGGAAAACACCATTGCAGTTTATGACACAGATTTGAGACAACGATCACAAAACTGGATCCAGCAGGACGGACATGTATCAGTATTCCTTTTATATTTTACTCACAATTTGGACAATACGACTCCAAAAAACATTCCCCAATAAAGTATTGGACCGACCTCTGGAAAAACTTCTGATCACATGAATATTTTGCTGCACGGTAAAGATCAGTAGGAATTTGGATGTCAGACTACCACACTAATTGGGACATTAATGGTGAGTATTAGGGACACCCTCAAATATATAGCTAGATGTAAATGTAAATTTTCGATATTCAACAAAATGGACGTAAACTCTATTTATTTGTCAATGTCATTATCTACTGCCTAAGTGCTAATGCATTTCTGTTCAGAAATGTCCAAAAAAGTGTGCGGCTATATCTACACATGGACAAAAAGTGTTGGTACCCTTCTGTTGGGCCGGGGTCACACAACCTTAAATTCTCTCATCTGAGAGAATCAAGTCCATTATGGTAAGGACACTCTGATCAGACTTTGTGAGAAGATGGAGAACAAAATTTCTCCATTTTGTGAGGCCGCAAAAATGTCATCAGAGTGCAGTTTGAGGATTTCCACACACTCATTAACTTGGATGGCCAAGTGCGATTAGAATCTCGGATCAAACCTTGAATGGTGAGATTTTTTTCCCCTTGACTGGCTTGGCTCGAGGGAAAAAAAAAAAATAAAAATATCAAATATGTGCGCAGACCCATAGAGTAACATTGGTCCCAGTGTGACCCGCCGTCGTTGGATCGCCATCAGACTGACAATATGGTGGGTCAGTGTGAGACATTAAAGAAAAGCCCACAATAGTCGCTGAAATAACATGTAACTGACAAGTCATTTTTAGTTTACATTTCCTGAATATAAACTATCGAAAATTATTATTACTTATTGTTATAGCGCCATTTATTCCATGGCACTTTACATGTGAGATCAGACATTGCTTTGAATTGTGGTTCAAAAGAAAAAAAAATAATGAAAATTGCCTGGACAAATATGATGGTTTCTTCAATTAATATTTACCATTTTGAGGCAACTCTCAATGAGACTTCTGCACCTGTATTTTGGCTCACTCCTCGTGAGAAAACTGCTTCAGCTGTCTCAGGCCTCATTCACACATCAGTATTTGTATACCAAAACCAGTAGTGTCTCCGAAACACAGAACAGGTGTCATCCCTCGACCAAAACTGTGCCGCTAATTATAGACCTGTCTCTAATCTTCCCTTCATCTCTAAACTCCTCGAACGCCTGGTCCACTCCCGTCTTACCCGCTATCTCTCAGATAACTCTCTTCTCGACCCTCTTCAATCTGGTTTCCGCTCTTTACACTCTACTGAAACTGCCCTCACTAAAGTCTCTAATGACCTACTAACAGCTAAATCTAATGGTCACTACTCCATGCTAATTCTCTTGGATCTCTCTGCAGCATTTGATACTGTGGATCATCAGCTCCTCCTCACTATGCTCCGCTCCATCGGCCTCAAGGACACCGTTCTCTCCTGGTTCTCCTCCTATCTCTCTGACCGATCCTTCACTGTATGTTTCGCTGGTTCCTCCTCCTCTCACCTTCCCCTTACTGTTGGGGTTCCTCAAGGATCAGTCCTAGGCCCCCTCCTCTTCTCTTTGTATACTGCCCCTATTGGACAAACAATCAGTAGATTTGGCTTCCAGTACCATCTCTATGCTGACGACACCCAACTATACACTTCTTCTCCTGATCTCACGCCTGCCTTATTAGAAAACACCAGTGATTGTCTTACCGCTGTCTCTAGCATCATGTCCTCCCTCTATCTGAAACTAAACCTGTCAAAAACTGAACTCCTCGTGTTTTCTCCCTCTACTAACCTACCTTTGCCTGACATTGCCATCTCCGTTTGCGGTTCCACCATTACTCCAAAGCAACATGCCCGCTGCCTTGGGGTCATCCTTGATTCTGACCTTTCATTCACCCCCCACATCCGATCACTGGCTCGCTCTTCTTACCTGCATCTCAAAAACATTTCTAGAATTCGCCCTTTTCTTACTTTCGACTCTGCAAAAACTCTTACTGTTTCACTTATTCATTCTCGTCTGGACTATTGTAACTCTCTACTAATCGGCCTCCCTCTTACCAAACTCTCCCCGCTCCAATCTGTCCTGAATGCTGCTGCCAGGATCATATTCCTCACCAACCGTTACACCGATGCCTCTACCTTGTGCCAGTCATTACACTGGTTACCCATCCACTCAAGAATCCAGTACAAAACTACTACCCTCATCCACAAAGCACTCCATGGCTCAGCACCACCCTACATCTCCTCTCTGGTCTCAGTCTACCACCCTACCCGTGCCCTCCGCTCCGCTGATGACCTCAGGTTAGCATCCTCAATAATCAGAACCTCCCACTCCCGTCTCCAAGACTTTACACGTGCTGCGCCGATTCTTTGGAATGCACTACCTAGGATAATACGATTAATCCCCAATCCCCACAGTTTTAAGCGTGCCCTAAAAACTCATTTGTTCAGACTGGCCTACCGCCTCAATGCATTAACCTAACGATCCCTGTGTGGCCTATATTAAAAAAAAAAAAAAAAAAATTAATTAACTGGTTCATGCAGCTTTACATGAACACCCAAGCCTTACACTATGACTGGTCCGAATAACTATAGCAATTGTTACCATCCACCTCTCGTGTCTCCCCTTTTCCTCATAGTTTGTAAGCTTACGAGCAGGGCCCTCACTCCTCTTGGTATCTGTTTTGAACTGTATTTCTGTTATGCTGTAATGTCTATTGTATGTACAAGTCCCCTCTATAATTTGTAAAGCGCTGCGGAATATGTTGGCGCTATATAAATAAAAATTATTATTATTATTATTATTTATTATTATTTTGTCAATTAATAGTTTTTCTGTTCCACTCCTGGCTTTGGCATACAAAACACTGACTGCAATATACTGACCAAATACTGACGTGTGGATGAGGCCTCAAGTGTGAAGGTGTCTTCTTCAGACTGCAGATTTCAGCTCCCATAGACCTTTATAGGATTTAGATTAGGGATCGCAGAAGTCATTTCAGAAAAGTCCAATGCTTTGCTCTTAGCCACTCTTGGATGTTTTTAGCTATGTTTTCACTCAAGGAGAACCATGACCAGTGACTCGGACAAGCTTTCTGACACTGAGCAGCACATTTTGCTCTGAAAAGCCTTGCTAGTCTTGACATTTCATTGTACATGGCTCAGATTCAAGAGACCCTGTACCGAATGCATCAAATCAGAGCAAACATAGCCATGCCTCCTCCATGTTTCACAGTAGGCACATTCTTCTTTTCTTTGTTTGCTTCATTTTTGTGCCTGTGAACATTGATCTGCTGTGACTTGCCAAAAACCTCCAGCTTTGTCTCATCTGTCCAAGTGATGTTCTCCCAGAAACTTTGTGGTTTGTTAATATTAATTTTTTTCAAATACCAGGCTCACTTTTTTAGGATTTGCTTTCAACAGTGGATTCCTCCTCAGTCAACTTCTATGACTTCTATCCACTATGGCCAAGACCGTGACAGAAGGTGCGATCTGACACTGATGTACTTTGAAGTTCACCTCTAATCTCTTTGGAAGTTGTTCTGGGCTCTTTGGCTACCATTTGTGTTATTTGTCTCGTCAACTGGTCATCGATTTTGCTCTTGTGGCCTCGTTGAGGGAGGTTGGCTACTTTAGACTGTAAACTATATCAACAGGAAAATCAAGCTGTTTGGGGATGTTTTTAGCCTTTATCCTAAACATGTTTGTCCATAATTTTCTTTATTAATTTCCTCAGACAACTCTCTCCTTAGCTTTCTTTGGTCCATGTTCAGTGTGGTGCACACCATGATACCAAACAGCACAATGACTACTTTTCATTCTTTAAATAGGCAGATCGACTGATCACAAGTTTGTAGACACCTATAATGTTAATTACACAGCTTTAACATGTCCTTATAAGTCAAGTTATTTTCAATCTTTTCTAGGTGTAACATCATTTTTGTCCAGGCAATTTTCATTAGTTTATTACCATTTTTCTATTGAACCACGCTTTAAAAGCAATGTCCGATTTTCATTAGTTGATATTCTGTATATTTAAAATTCAAAATTCTTTTCAAGCTATTTCAGTGATCATGGTTTTAATTTATTTTTACTTCAACAGAAAGGTACCGACAATTTTGGACACATTTAAGTGTCAACCATGCCTTGCGTGGGCATCACCTTTGCTAGCGGTAGCAGGCCAAGAAAAATCTTGACTTTTTGGGCAACGTTCTGCTGAGGTCATATTGCTGGGTTACTAATAAAATATTAAACTGGCTCCTGAAGTGGCCAAACTGGTTCCCATATAGAACATTATTACGTCTGTCCTGTAGGGAATTGCATAAATCCAAATTCTTTGTTGTATAATTATTATCAGAATTGGACTCTAAGTGGGACATGCTGAGAATTCGGATATTGCAACAGGTAACTTGCAGGTACACAACATTGCTATGCGGTGGTCCCTTCTGCTCACTGAACACACATGATCAGCAGAGTCAGACAAATGAGTGTTTAGCTGACAGATATCAAAGTATATGGCCACCTTAAAGGAACTCGGTTAGCACATGATGACTGTCAAAACTAGATATTTGGTTTGGACACTAAGTATAATAATTCATCTTCTTGCTTTCCAGGGACCGTGTAGTTCTGAAGATTGACAGTTCAGAGCAGTGGCATGGTTCTCGCTGCTGGTCTGCATTGTGCACTCTCTCAAGCAGAGGCAGCTTTAAATATGTAGCATCAGAGCAGAGCCAGGCCAGCATCAGGGCATGACTTTCAAAAGTGCATTTCTTGCCTAGGAAGCCAGCCACCTCTGACACACTGCAGAGGTGGCTGGTAACCTAGGTAACCAATATGAAACTATAGAATTAAAAATGCCTCTGTTCTTGATAACAGAGTATTCTTATTAAGTAAATTGCAATGTTACTAGTTTTTACAAGCACTTTTCAAACTTATCAACATGAGGCAATCCCTTTAACACACCCAGATCTTGATACTCAGACCACGAAACAATCGTTTTTCAGTTACTGTATGTTCGCAAGGCAGATTCCTTGCAGAAACCCACCAGACGCCATTTACAAAATGTGTGCGCCAATGGGCAAGTTTCGAGGGCTGCAAGTCACGCCAATATCTCTCAGCTCTCTCACGGCTTTGCTGCGTCTGATGTGTAAAACAGCGCCATCTTTGTTCACAGGCTGGTTTTGGTTTTGCAGATCTACCCACTTCATGAGACAGAATCTCCGAGTCTAACCAAAACACAGACGAGTGGTACAGTTTCTGAAAGCAAAAAAAAAATACAAAAATGCAACTCCTTTAAGAGTTTGCCTTTTATGCAATTGTCTTATGTTATATAAGAGCGGGTTTTCTGACTGTGAACCTCCACGGTGTGAGTAGTGAAGGAAGGAATCTTCAGGTGTTGTATTGTAGAACAGGGCGGTTATCTGCAGAAATCTTTTCAATAATACCTCAATATGTATACATATGAAGCTGGGGGGATATTTATAGTTTCCTGTACGCGGGCTTTCATATTATTCTATTCATTGCGACAGAGCGAGCATGCGGCGCAGGGCTTTCAATCAGCCTTCACAATGACGCCATGCAGAGGTTGGCATGGGCTGATTAGAAGATCACCATCTGGAATCTGCACTGGATTTACTTAACACCAGATTATATTGTCGTGTTTCACATAACAATCGGTTTACTGCTATTTTATAAAGCTCTGGAGATGTAGCTGTATTATGTATGATGATGATGGATGGGCAGCACACCCCACCGTCTATACATTAAGTTACATATAGCCGAGTCTATAAAAACCTGAGGTCTTTGCGCCTTGTTTGTCTTGGTATTTTGCATTTTCCCTTCCACTTGTAGAGACGTCGTGCAGCGTTCTTTGGCCGTGCAACCCCAGCCTAAGGGCTGATTCAGACCATTTTCACGTATGAGAAAATTGATCTTTGTGGTTGTTTTTTTTACTATCAGCATTTAGTCCAAGTCCCATCAGTTTTTCTTGGAATGTTAACATAGATAAAAGTTTATTCATCTTTTCTTATCTAGCAATCTGTGAAAAACAGGCAGAGCATGGATGGTATAGGAGCGTTGTCTAGATTTTTTTTTCCCACAAACTTGCATTGCCGGTTTGGAGCAGACATGAGGATCAATATTGGATCTGTTTCCACAATTTTGCATGGAAAAAAAATCACAGACAGGTGAGTGGCCCCATTCACTATTCCTCTGGGTTTTATTGGTGAAAAACAGAGATGGCACTCGTAAGCAAGAAAAAAAAATGGCCGTCTGAACGATTCCCTAGTTAGACTTTGACAACATGCCCTATAGCACATATGAACGTTATAAAGTTAGGTCCCCCTGATCCTAGAGTAGTTACTAATCTTCTTCACAGTAATATTGCAGGGAAAAGAAATTGCAAGGCCAGACACAATTTTAGCTAGTGATTATAGCTTAGCTTACAGGTGGTCCCAGCAGAGGGCTAAAAGTTTCCAAGGATCCTAAGACATCCAGATAACAGCTCCTGATGAGTGCCAATATGGGAAAAATATCGTGGCTCGGTTTGTGTTATCTAATAATAATCTTTATTTTCATATAGCGCTAACATATTCCGCAGCGCTTTACAGTTTGCACACATTATCATCACTGTCCCCGTCAAGGCTCACAATCTAAATTCCCTATCAGTATGTCTTTGGAGTGTGGGAGGAAACCGGAGTGCCCGGAGGAAACCCACGCAAGCCTGGAGAGAACATACAAACTCTTTGCAGATGTTGTCCTTGGTGGGATTTGAACCCAGGACTCCAGCGCTGCAAGGCTGCTGTGCTATCCACTACGCCACCGTGCTAGTGATAAGCGAACGTGCTCAGATAACGTTATCCAAGTATCTTGGGTGTGCTTGTATATTATGTCCGAGATCCTGCGGCTGCATTGTTCGCGGCTGTTAAGACAGCCTCAACACATGTGAGGATACCCCCTAACAAACAGGAAATCCCCGCATTGTTATAGCTGTCTAACAGGCACAAAACATGCAACCGCTGGGACTCGAACATATTATCTGAGCACACCGAAGATACGCGGATAACACGTCATCAGAACACGTTCGCTCATCACTATTATCATCATTCTCCGTTAATAGGGTCTTCTGTACAGTTCCCGTCACTGCACAACTATTCTTCATGTGGACTGATCTGTCTGCACATCCTACGCAGGTAAAGCCGCACGTGTTCACTGAACAATGCGGATTTACCGCATCCAATACATTGCTATTACTGAAATGGACATGCTGCGGCTCGTAAACCCGCGTCGCTGGTGAGTTTACACAGGGTAAAATAGAAGCACAGTTTGCATGGGATTTATAGAAACCGCCATCCACTGTGCTTCTAATGTACAACGCATAGCAAGTGCGCTGCATCCAAAACGCTGCTATTCCTGACCATGGGCCCGTTCCCAATGGGCTGTATCCACGCCAAAAATGTACCAGTTTTATGGCTGCAGATTTTCCCTTAGAATTGCATGTAGAACTAGTTACTTTGCTGATGAGAACGAGCTGTGGACTTACGCCAAGGACTGATAGAAATGCTCCCGATCCCATGAATGACGGAGGAGCCGTGCTACGAGCAGTTTAGCTCGGCTTCCAGCACATGATCAGCAGCTGATACAACATCCACGACCCCTCACTTTGATGCCTAAAGAAACAATATAAGCAGCAGCGCCTGTAACGTGAAAAGTGTATTATTCACTTAAAATTGTGAGAAAATACAAGAGCAACCTCTATAACGAGCCGTTCCCACCACGGATCCTACAGATGGGACATATCTGTGATGGGAATAGCCCTTTAAGAGGGCATCTTAGAACAAAATCAAAAATAATAAATCTTGTGTTGAAGGTATATGAATAGCACGGAGGGGGGAAAATAAGCAGCATGTGCATGAGATGTCAAATCTCATTCACTTTGCTGGTACTGTAAATGCTGCATTTTTTATTCCATGCAAAACAAAAAAACGCATACCTTGGGTAGGTCCAAAAATTCACTGCAAATTAGCAGGAGAATCCTCATGTGTGATATGTTTGTTATGCCGCGGTTTCACCACCGTTTCATCTCTGCTACACTGATAGGGGTGAAATCTGCCGTGACCGACCACCACAGAGACGGATATGCTGCAGATTTGAAAATGCACACCACGTGGCAATTTCATTTCCGTATGAATTTTGTAAAATCTCAACCAATTGCTTGGGACGGTAATCTGCTGCAAATTTTACCTGCAGAAATCTGCAAGTAAAATCCATGCGACATGAAGGGACAACGTTACATGGCGACATTGCTGGATTTTTGGCAGCATATAGACCCAGTGTTGCCACCTGGCTGTCTTTTATTTTTTGTTAGTTGAACAACCAAATTTACCTTGATTGTAAGGACATATCCCTGAGCTAGCTGTATACACCCACGCTTAAGGCTGGTTACACGATCACTATATTTAATGAATAGGCCAGAGGACGGCTGGCATCAGGGGCGTTCTCAGTACTTGTAACAGTGCCGTGCAGAGCTCTCAAGCCTCTACATGACTGCACAGATTTCACTACGCCATTGTTCTAGGTCATTAGACATGTTGGGAAAGTTTTCGTTACTGCCCTTCTAGTGAATTAATACACAGGGAATTTGCAGAATTTCATAAAAATTGTGTGATAATTATCTACTGGTTAGCGTGCAAGAAAGGCATACACAACACCAAACTAACTAATCTCCACACATCAGTGTAAGGCTATGTTCACATGTTGCGTTTTTACTGCGTTTTTTTTTAATGCAAATTTTAAGCTGCGTTTTGCAGTAGCACCAGATTTCAGAAATCTCATGCACACAAAGCGTTTTTCAAAAATTACCTTCCGCGGCTTCACAACTTTTTTTCACCCATAGAAAGCAACGATTAAGTGCAAATGTGCAGCAACAATCGCAGGTATCAGGTTTTGCTGCAAGAACCTACGGAAGTTTCATCATGGTTTTTTTTTGCGGCACTAAACTTTATCAGCATACACAAGAGACAATAAAAACGCAGCAAAACCTGCTTTTTGTTAGTAGCTTCTTTACTGCCAAGAGCAAGTTTGGCCCAGAGGGAAAAAAAAAAACACAACAAATACGCAACTTGTGAACACAGCATAAGGCTAAGTTCTCACAGGGCATTTTTGTTGCTTTTTTTTCTGCAGCAAAACCTGATGATCTTGGCAGGAAGGAAGCTGCGCAAAAAAACGCAGGTTTAGGTGCATTTTTTTGTTGTTGCGTATTTGGTGCGTTTTTTTTCTCTTTGTCCATGCTAATGTCCTTGGATTTTCAGCAGCAGAAAACGCAGCAAATAATGATACCTGCGTTTTTTTCAACACCCATTCAAGTCAATGGGTGAAAAAACGCAGCAAAAACGCAGCAAAAATGCTGAAAGAAGTGACATGCTCTATGTCTAAAAAACGCAGCAAAGCACAAAATACTGATCAAACAAAAAACCAATGTGTGTGCATGAGATTTCTGAAATCTCATCGGCTTTGCTGGTGCTGTAAAAGGCAGCTGAAAATTAGCACAAAAAAACACAGCAAAAAAACGCAGCAAAAACGCCCTGTGTGAACTTACCCTAAATGGGACATGGTAAACTATAGGTTCCACCGCCGTTCCATCTGACAGCAGGACTGCTTTTCCACAGAGCAATTCCCTATTACCCCCAACATAACCCATACAGAGCTATAGCATCAGCTCTTCGTCTTGAAGTTTATACTAGTTGTCAGGGCTGTGGAGTCGGAGTCGTGGAGTCTGAGCCCATTTTAGTGGAGTCGGAGTCATGGAAATTGAGGAGTCGGAGCCTCGGCTTACAGACTCCACAGCCCTGCTAGTTGTATAGTAGGTAGGAAAGACAAATTGGAAAACAAACCTGATGGTCTTCAAAGTTTTGGGCAAGTTTTCTTACAGCCCTAGGGAGGTGTACAATTCAGCAATGTGGCACTCCCCCCGCCCACACACAAAAAAAAGCTACCGTATATATAAAATTGGGGCCAAAAAACCTATTATGTGGTTTTCCATCTAAAGTAAAACCTAATGTAACTATACAACTAGTCTTGGTAAAAAATATTAACTATTAACTCTGATGCTGACATATATCTCCAAGGATACAGACTCCCAACAAACACTGTCAGATCCTGCTGTCATGGGCTACCCCCAAGATGTGAACGAACATCGCGCCAATTATTATATTCTGTATGGATTTATAAGAAATGGCTTATATGTCGCTATATAACATAAAACACATAAGTATAAGCTTATTGATCTCTATATGTGACATAATACAAATCCAGATGGTCGTGTGTGTAAGGCCTTAAACAGAACATTTCCCTTGCTATGGGTTGTAGTCCTCCTGCACCTGTCTATCCCTAAAATATGGTTCCCTCTTTCTTGTGTGTTAATCTAGTCTTTTATTAGGGGTTTTCATTGGATTGTTCCTGCATCTCTCCAATCCTATGATGTGGTCTTCTCTTTCCTGTATGTAAATCTAGTCTTTATTTTTTTTACCCAATTGGGTGTGATCCTCAAGATGATGACTCCCTTGGAGAAAAGATGAGGACTAGGTATGAGCGAACGTGCGCGGGTGCTAACCGAAAGTCTTCAGCGTGCTCTAAAAATATGTTCTGAGTCCAGGCGGCTGCGTTTCTTGAGGTTGTTCAACAGCCGCAACACATGCGGGGATTGCCTATCAAACAGGAAAACCCTGCATGTGTTGGGGCTGTCAAACAGTCGCGAGACACGCAGCCGTGAGGACTCGGTACATATTTTTAGAGCACGCCGAAGACTTTCGGTTAGCACCCGAGCATGCTCATAACACCTTATCCAAGCACGTTCACTCAACACTATTGAGGACGACACCCACTTGACTAAAGACTAAAAAATTTATATAACAGTGAAAAAAAGAAAAACGACTGCAAATTCATAAGTACTGTAGCATTTATACCAGGTTTAAAATAGAGAACAGGATAGCTGATAATCGTTAGGTAAGTGTGGCTTCCCCGCACACCACAATGGGGGCCTTGAGTACGCCCCTGTTCTCCCCTTGCAGTCACAGCCAGGAGATGAATAAACCGTATAGGGGTCCCCCAACGTTTCATCATGCAGCTGCTCGTGGTACTGGCAGCATGAATATGATAAAGGCTTCCCTTAAGCTGGAATACTCCTTTAATTTAAAAGGACCGGCTCTCTTGTTCCCATAGAATTCTATAGCAAGGTCACACAGTACGGTATATCTAATACATCAGAAGTAAGTCTACATGCATGGTGTGAACACAGTCTCACTAATCTTCACATGCGAGAAAAGTCTCAAGTGGAGGTGCAACGTCTGTGACTGACAGCTGCAAATCCTCTAGGTTGGACCCAAAGAATATACACATTTTTATTTCGTTGCTCATTCTACATGGGTGGAAATTCCCACCCCGACTCCAGGCACGGCTTGACCTTACACCATCACTCCCTTGCTATGACAGTGGTAGGTTCCCATAGCGTCTGTACTTGGTGTGTAGTGCGCGTTTCCATCCCACTCAAGTACCTGAGGCGGTTCTGTAACATAAGACAGTCTTACATAGAAAAGATCACAACCGGAGAAACAGCTGTCAGACAGCACAGGGAGGGAACTCGCACAGCAACTACGAGGTCTCATGACGAGTGACAAATGGAAGATCATACTATTGTAAGAGAGCAAAAAACCATAAGGATAAAAACGCACTATCATTGGATGCGGACCCCAAGAAACAAAATAAATAATAAAATATTATATATATTTATTATGAACAGGCTTTATGGAATGCAGTATGGATGAAAATATGCTCAACTTATTATTTCTAAATAACTTTAAGATGCAAAAAAAAAAAAAAAAGTGTTTATACTGTATGTGGGTGAAAAACAACTGTTTAACTGGTTTTCCCATAAACATTTATCATTGATTTACAGGATAGAGGATAAAGGTATAAATGCGGAGTGTAATGCCGCAGACGACCGACAATCTCCGGGACTGAGGAGCTAAAGTCACCAAAGTGAATGCAGCAGCACTGAGCACGTGCGACCTCTAGAGAGTGATCAGGGCAGTGGTCGCACATGCTCACTACTCCTCTATTTACACAAGGGACTTTGGGATCACCATTCATGGAAACTGATATTCGTTGTAATTCTACTACTGATCCACATGGTAAGGCAATAATATGTTTAAAGGGATACTCCCATACTGTAAAACGCATCGTGTTTGGGCTCAGGTTGAAGGGAATTAGAAATGAAAAAAAACAAACAAACTGCACTTTCCTCCTGGACCAGCACCAATCATTTGTACTGGTTGGTTTTGCGGCATGAACAGTCACAAGACCGCTGCAGCCAATGACTTTCCTGTGGGCACTGATTGGCAGCAGCAATCATATGCCAATATTTATGCCATGAGACTATTGGAGAGACAGAGCAGCAAGTGGAAATTGATGGCGCTGGATCTCAAGAACAATTTTTTCTTTTTTCTAATTCTCTTCCCGACGCTTTTATACAATACAAAATAAATATAATACAAATAAAGTGGAGGACAACTCCTTTAAGTGGTTAAAACATTAAAATATTTTGCCAGATTTTAGTTTCATCCCTTTTGGGTTGAGACAACTTTTAGGACTCATTGAGACAAGACTATGCCCGATGCGTGCGCCATGGACAGCACAGAGAGCTCATGGACCCTACAGTCAGTCACTGTCTATTCTCCATGCAGCCGATGGTCAACATGTAAATAAAATAAATGTCGCAGAACGCACAGTTCTGGCTCATATTCCTTTCTTCTTTTTTTCTTTATATGGTGGTCTGACCCCGACCTTACCCTGCAGGCATATTTAGTGGTCTCAGGAGGCTGGGCTACAACTCAACTTGTGTGAATAGATTTTTGGATGAACATTATTTTTACACTAGAAAGCTGTGATTGACAGCCTGTAATAACCCATTGTGTATAAGCTTGTAGTGTTACCTGGAGAAAGGCTCATTTACAGGACAGTAATGCATAGATGATAGAAATAAAAGAAGGGCATGTGCATTCTCGAAAAACTTGTAAGGTTTCAGAGGGATCGAATCTTTGTGTAGACTTGAGAGGGTGATGATCACGCATGTCAACATGTCTGGAGATGAACATTGTGATTGACCATAGCCCTGGAGATAAGACATCTAGAAAAGATCACAAAGTTGTATACAGCCACAATAGGTTCTGAAGGATTTTGATAAATAATTTTGATAAATAATACATGCCTGAGGAGGTGGTGATGGCGAACTCAGTCGAGGGGTTCAAGAGAGGCCTGGATGTCTTCCTGGAGCAGAACAATATTGTATCATACAATTAGGTTCTGTAGAAGGACGTAGATCTGGGGATTTATTATAATGGAATATAGGCTGAACTGGATGGACAAATGTCTTTTTTCGGCCTTACTAACTATGTTACTTATGTGTTGGTGGCGCAAACTCCAAGCTGAGACAACAGAGCAGTCACATTCACAATTTGAGAAGTGACCGACCCATGAATTAACTTGTGTGAGTCTATAAGGCTACGTTCAGACTAGCGTTGTGCTAGTGTGCGTCGGGCGATGCAGCGGCGACGCACGCGTCATGCGCCCCTATGTTTAACATGGGGGACGCATGCGTTTTTGTTTGTTGCGTTTTGCGACGCATGCGTCTTTTTTGCCGCAAGCGTCGGACCAAGAAAATGCAACAAGTTGCATTTTTCTTGCGTCCGATTTTCGGCAAAAAACGACGCACGCGTTGCAAAACGCAGCGTTTTTGCGTGCGTTTTGCCGCGTTTTTGCGTGCATTGCGTCGCCGACGCAGCGGCGCGCAACGCTAGTCTGAACGTAGCCTAAAGGGGCAAAGCTTCTGCCAGACACATGTGGCTCCGTTCATTCCCTGGGAAAACAAAGAAATCTGATAAAGTTAAATCCAAAATTTCTGACCACTGGTTAAGGTACCTTCACACATAACGATATTGTTAACGATATCGTTGCTTTTTGTGACGTAGCAACGATATCGTTAATAAAATCGTTATGTGTGACAGCGACCAACGATCAGGCCCCTGCTGGGAGATCGTTGGTCGC
Organism: Ranitomeya imitator; assembly: GCF_032444005.1. Taxonomy (NCBI): domain Eukaryota; kingdom Metazoa; phylum Chordata; class Amphibia; order Anura; family Dendrobatidae; genus Ranitomeya; species Ranitomeya imitator. The sequence continues at coordinate 94,176,662 of NC_091284.1, forward strand.
TGAAGAAAGTCCAGAACTTTATTTCGTCGCTGGACTCCCTGCTGACATCGCTGGATCGGCGTGTGTGACACCGATCCAGCGATGTCTTCACTGGTAACCAGGGTAAACATCGGGTAACTAAGCGCAGAGCCGCGCTTAGTAACCCGATGTTTACCCTGGTTACCTTCCTAAAAGTAAAAAAAACAAACACTACATACTTACCTACCGCTGTCTGTCCCCGGCGCTGTGCTCTGCACTCCTCCTGCACTGGCTGTGAGCGTCGGTCAGCCGGAAAGCAGAGCGGTGACGTCACCGCTCTGCTTTCCGGCCGCTGTGCTCACAGCCAGTACAGGAGGAGTGCAGAGAAGCAGAGCGTCGGGCACAGACAGCGGTAGGTAAGTATGTAGTGTTTGTTTTTTTTACTCTTGGGATGGTAACCAGGGTAAACATCGGGTTACTAAGCGCGGCCCTGCGCTTAGTTACCCGATGTTTACCCTGGTTACCGGCATCGTTGGTCGCTGGAGAGCGGTCTGTGTGACAGCTCTCCAGCGACCAAACAGGGACGCTGCAGCGATCTGGATCGTTGTCGGTATCGCTGCAGCGTCGCTTAATGTGAAGGGGCCTTTAGACCCCTTTCACACATCAGTCTTTTGCCGTCAGTCTCAATCCAGAGAATTAAAAAAAAAAAAAAAAAAAACGGATCTGGTGAATGTTGCTGCCGGATCCGTTTTTACTCAGACTTGTATTAGCGACGGATGGCCTCACGTTTCATCCATCGTTCGCCGGATCCGTCGAAACTTGTTGATCCGGCGGCCGGAGAAAACAGACATAGTAACTTTTTTGTGTCCGTCGAAAAAACGTATCGATGGATTCAGTTTTTTTTTTTTTTTTTTTAACTGAGCATGTTTCAATTTTTTTAGGATCCAATTAGCTGGATCAGATAGTCGGATCTGGAGAAAAAAAATGGATCACATCAGTTTTTCACAATCTGCGACGGATCCGTTTTTTTTTCAACATTCGACAGATTGTGACTGATGGCAAAAAACTGATGTGTATAAGGGGCCTTACCTCCATTGTAGATACGGAGGGTCAAAATACAAATAAGATTGTTGGCAGGAACTAGAATCTTTGGTTCTATAAAAATATCCAGTACCCAACAGTATGGCTGGCTTCACTTATGTAGGATTTATCAGGAGGAATCCATTGCGTTTGGGGCTTAGGAATTTTTTTTCATGAGTGGTTGTATTTCGGGATATATTAATTTTGAGCAATAATCCAACTAGTCACAGACATAACACAGATGAATCTAATGTGTAAGAACAAGACTTTAGACAAGGTTGGTTTGCGGACTTTATTTCTTGTCTGGTATGTTGTGATGTGGGTATATCTGCCCAGAATCTCTGGCGGCAGCCTAAATACCATCAGGTGGGAGAATGTGTAAAAGCGCAGACAATAAAACATAAATCACACGGGGTATTTACACCATGTTCACGATCAAGTAACATAAGGACGTCTGTTTCTTCTGGGAATCATTTAGCAATTATTCATCCTTGAAAGAACACAGAGCGCGGCAATTCTGTGTAACCTAATGGAAGCCAGAATCAACAGTTTCATATGACCTAATTGCCCGGGAAATCTACTAGTATCTCGCAAAGAAGGGATTGGCGACAGATATTGCATAATCTACTGACTTACAGCAAAATCATTAAAGGGAATCTGTCAGCAGGTGTTCACCTCCCAAACTACCTATGGTATATGTGAATGTAGCTCTTTCAAAGACAAGTCCAGCAATAACTTTACTTGGCTGGTCCACTCCTCAGTTACTGGGAAATCAGCATTTTAATTTACCGGTATATGCAAATGAGGCTGAAGATCTAGCACAGATCTGAAACCTCAGTCACTCCAGCTCTGCCTCCTCCTGCTTGCCCGACTGTTCCAGGAGATGGAGGCGCTGGGCAGAGAATAGAGCTGGAGTGACAGGCTTCAGATTTACAGCCTAGGATTGTTATCAATTAAAACGCTAATTTCTCAGTAACAGAGGTACAGATTGGCCATATAAAAGGTATCTCTAGATTTAGCTTTAAAAAGAGGAACTAGCACCTATAAAAGAGTTAGGGTGAGTGAAATCCTGCTGACAGATTCATTTTAGGGAGCGGTCAGACACCCGTGTAAGTCAGAATGCAATCGGATGGGCTAGCGTCTCCCCGACCAGAGTCTGATAGATACAAGCAGCTGTCACAATCGAGCCACCAGCCAGTCCGGGCACTGCTCCGATTTATATGGCAGTCTGACTGTGCCTTTAAAGAAGTGGAATGCCTTTTAATAAAGATTAAATTGTTACTTTGATTGAAATGATTAATTAAAATTCTACAAAGAAATTCACAGTTTATATATTATATTAATGAGCCACAATTGCAGAGGAGTGGGACACTGCACTTCCAGCTCTCCTGCCTCTCTCCTTATACTCTGCCCACCACATGCCTCTGATTGACAGGTCACCCTTGTTTCTACGACCTGCCTCCCAGGCCTGAGATCTTGTACTAGGGCCATTAGTCCCTGTGGGTCATCCGCTCAGAGGGGGTAGCACATGTGCAGATCTAAAGTCCAGCTCTTGCAATGTCATTTAGTCCTTACCGCGATGGCACTGCTCCAGGCACATAGGACTACACGAAATCTCAGGCAGTGGAGGAAACTTGCTGAAACAAGAGTGACCTTTCCATCAGAGCCCAGAGGCAGCTGACGGGCAGGGAATAGGGGGAGAGGTCGGAGAGCTGTAAATGCAGTGCCCACCCCACTGCACTTGCGGCTCATTAGCATAGAATTTAAAAGCTGGATTTCTCTATTTTTTTTCCCAAGTCTGCAGCCTTCGAATGTTTATAACAATTTTCCTCCACAGATTTTACCCCACGCAGGGCTTTGTAACAGGGTAGGATGAAATTCAAAGCACGCGTGCAGATTGGAGACGAAATCTACAACATTTTCCATTAAACATGGCCTTATGTGCCAGGGTAAGTTTCACCTGGGATCCAGCTTATGCTGTAGCAGCCAAATATGCAAGGACTAGCCAGGTCCACAGAAGTGAGAGCCACTGCTACAGATTTCTATCACTAGGTCAGGTTTAGAAGAGCACAAGAAAAATCATCCAATTTCATCCGTATTGCATCAGTGTGACTCCATATTTATAGCTCAACAGTTTACAATGCACGTGATCAAATGCATTTACGTGTTTAATAATGGAAGTGTATCAACAAAAATCAGATGCAATACCCATGGGATCGTTTCACAAGACCCTCTGCCCACCCAGGAGACTTACAAGTTATTTACGGCCTTTTATTATGGCGTTACGAATGACCGCTTAGAGTTACCAAATTCAGAGATGGTTCTAAAATTCAGGTGACAAAATGATTCAGCATGGGGCGCTGTGCCGGTGTGTACTGTACATTTAGGTCTTAACGGTCAGAGATCTCTGGTCAGGATCACACTACACAGGGTTTGTGCCACTGAAGGATGCAAGGCTTTCACAACACGTGAACCTGCTGCCATCTTTGTCCAACTTCTGGGTAACGTGTAGAGACACGTCACAGCAATCAAAATATCACAAGGCCAAAACCCTATTAATCTGTCATGTAAACTGATAACTAGAAAGGACCCTGCAAGAAAACTCTGTTTACAGCCTGGTCTTTAGATCCTTCATGGAGTCAATGGTAATTAGCCTATCAAAAGGAGGTGGATAAAAGGCGGCGGTGATGCTATCAGTGCAGGACAGGAGAGAAGAATAAATATGCTGTATGGCTTGTCTGGTCTGCAGACCGCAATCAGACCACCTATCTGAGAAATAAACCACAGATGCCGTGATGTCAGCCCTTCACAATGTATTATACAGAGAATGAAATCTGAGGATTTCATCCCGGTCACACGAATATACAGGTGCACACTGGGCGCAGCACATGAATACCTGCCGCCTCCATAAAAGGTGCTGAATAGCTATGCCAGCGGCCCAGGTGGCCATTTTCTCAGACACTTCTGTCATGGGATCAAAAAGACATCCAATTACAAATGTCATATCATGGGCTGGTTTATGCTGATGGACAAACAGCATGGCGATGTGATAGGAGATCAATGTGCACGTTCTATGCATACTACTCTCCAAATGAAATTCTCAGGCAAAATCCACATGGGACTAATATATTGTAAATATCGTGAAGTGGAAAATACACAGTGGCAAAGTCCCAAGGAAATCATGTGGATTTGGATTTCTTTAAGTCAATTCTGCATATTTGCTGCCACTTTCACCCAATTTGTACCAGAATTTTGGCAGACAGATTCACTCAACATGACTATCATCGTAACTCTATGAGATCCCCATTAAAAAGGTTCTACATACAATATGGCTATGTACAGTAACACATTTTAGGCGAATGTGGAAAAAATGCTGAAAGTAAGAATGCTTAAAACAAAAATCATATGTGTGTTATTTTTTATTTTAAATCAATTAAAATGCAAAGAGATTGAACAAGAGAAAGCAAAATCAAAATTTCATGTGTTCTCTTCCTCTTTTCCTTCAAAACAGAATTATGTCTTCTAGGTACACTTGCATTTGTACAGAGTTTTTGAAGGAACTCGGCAAGGAGATTGTTCCAAACATCTTGGAGAACTAACCGCAGATCTTCTGTGGCTATAGGCTTGAGTAAGTGCTTCCGTCTCTTTAGGTCATCCCCTCAAGCAGACTGGATGATGTTGAGATCAGCGCTCTGTGGGGACAATATCATCACCTCCAGGGCTCTTCGTTCTTCTTTACGCTGAAGATCTAGTTTTTAATGTCAGCCGCCATATGTTTGGGGTCGTTGTCCTGCTGCACGATAAATTTGGAGCCACTCTGGCGCATCCTTTATTATACTGCATAATAGATAATTACTATATTTCTGCCTTCTCTGACAATATTAAAAAGCGCACTTTAGAAGTCAAGCTCATTTTATTTTGAGGGTTATACATGGATTCTCAATGTGAGCACACCAGCTTCATCAGATCTAATAGGTGAATTCAATAATGTATACAGCTTGCATGGTGAAATTGGGGTCGGATTCGCTTCAAAATTCTCCAATGCTGCCCTGTAACATGGAGTCGCCAAGCCTGTAGCAAGAAATTCAATATTTTTGGAGGGCTGCCCTGTTATGTAGTGAAATTTAATTCTGATTATTATAACATGTGCTATGTATTTGGGCACTGCCTAAATATGTATAATGCCGGACTACTGAAACTCTGGAGAGAACGCCAACACACATGTAGATTCTTACTGACCCTAAAGTCTTATATGTGGACTGTACTGGACATTATAGGCCGATTCTACACATACACATGGGTCTTGCGATGGCAGAGACCCAAACAAGAGACAGGCGCATCCATCTATCACATACGATTCCGTACATTACTGCTAATGTCAGTGTGGTTTCACTGACAGACATGTTGGTTTCATTAGCTGGAAATGGAATTACAAAAGGGTTTTTGGACACGAGCCATCGGTAATCTCTCGTGACACACACAAGGGGATGGCTTTGATAAAATAATATATGGAAATTGAAAAAAAAAACACAAAAAAAATAACTTAAAACGGGCGACTCTTGAACGGGTTTCAAATAGAGACGGCGTAATAATATGGCCCCCACAGGCCGCACTGAAGATCTCTTAAGTAGTCAGTGTTGTCCATAGCAACAAGATTCGGCTTTTAATATGTCCGTTCATTGTGAAAATTATCTTAGAGGTAGCTTTGGCAATTGTGACCATTTTGGTTGAAAGCTTATTTCTAGGACGGTCTGAAGATAGACCACAAAATTGGCACAAGACAACACTGTCCTATCTAGAAAGAAAATGGTGAATGTCTGTATAACCAGGCCAAGAGATAAAACACACATAATGGAGTCAGTGACAAAGTCTAACTCCATAACTAAGCGATAATTGTTATATTGTCTTTTATGCAAACGTCTGTGGGGTGAGAGATACCGGCCGAATCTGTCTTCTAGCACAATCAGCAGACTGCACTTATTGTCAATTATCACCCCCTTCAAATAATGCTGAGTGCTCAGCGGCCTGTGATCATCACAAAGGCCTATTATCACTTGTGACCGCTGAGTCCTATCACACACATGGGTCACATACTGTATTCATGGGGGAGGAGAAGAGCGGGTGATAAAGACTGCCAAATATACAGTGCGCAAAGGAAAATGAGACGCTAGAAATATACGGTGCGTTTTATAGTACAATATATACGGTACTTGCTACTGGTCCGCATTCAGAATACGCACCCATTGTAGTCTATGGTGCTGGTCGCATGATTGGTTTTCAGATCACATGAATCTTTGATCCGTGTCATGTATCAAAAATCACCCATACAAGTCTATGAAAATAATGGACAGCATGTTGGCAGCATCTATGTGCAGTACAATTGCGGTCAGTGGTGCAGGAAAATACACTGCTCAAAAAAAATTAAAGGAACGCTATATACAATGCCATATCATAGATATCATTGAATTAAATATTCCAGTTGCAAATCTTTATTCATTACATAGTGGAATACATTGAGAACAATAAAACATAAAAATGATCAATGTAAATCAAAATTAATATCCCATAGAGGTCTGATTTTGAGTATCATTCCAAATCTAAAGTGGAAAATGAAATTACAGGCTGATCCAACTTAAGTGGAAATGGCTCAAGACAAGGAAATGATGCTCAGTAGTGTGTGTGGCCTCCACGTGCCTGTATGACCTCCCTACAACAACTGGGCATGCTTCCTGATGAAGAGGTGGATGTTCTCCTGAGGGATCGTCTCCCAGACCTGGATTAAAGCATCAGTCAATTCCTGGACAGTCTGTGGGGCAATGTGGAGTCAATGGATGGAACGAGATATGTCCCAGATGTGCTCAATCGGATTCAGGTCAGGGGAACAGGCAGACTAGTCCATAGCATCAATGCCTTCATCATTCAGGAACTGGTGACACTTCAGCACATGAAGACTAGTACTGTCATGCATCAGAAGGAGCCTATGGCCCAGTGCATATGGTCTCACAATGGGTCTGAGGCTCTCATCCTGGTACCCAAAGGCAGTCCGGGCACCTCTGGCTTGAAATGCATCTTCACACCATTACTAACTAACTGTCAACCAAGCCAACCTGGAGGATGATGCAGGCAGCAGAACGTTCTCCACGGCATCTCCAGACTGTCACATGTGTTCAGTGTGAACAGGGCGCCAATGTCGAATGTGCCAATCTTGGTGTAATTTGGCAAATGCCAAATCGACCTGCACGGTGTTGGGCTGTAAGCACAACCTCCACTTTTGAACGTCGGGCCCTCATGGAGTCCATTTCTGACAGTATGAGCAAGCTCAAGGATGTTAGTGGCCGGCTGGAGGTCATTTTACAGGGCTCTGGCACTGCTCCTCCTTTCACAAAGGAGGAGGTAGCGGTTCTGCTGCTGGGTTATTGCCTACCTGCCGCCCCCTCCACGTCTCCTGGTATCCGCCTCATGCTCTGGACACTGTGCTAACAGATACAGCAACCCTTCTTGCCAAATCTCATATTGATGTGCACTACCTGAGCAACCTCTGTGGGTTCTAGACACTGCCTCATGCTACTGTACAGTACCTCTAAGGGTGAGAGCAATGACAAAGTGCAAAAGTGACCAAAACAGCCAAAAAGGATGAGAACAGAGAAATGGTCTGTGGTCACCCATTGCAGAATCACGTACATACTTTTTTGGGGTGGGGTAGAAGAGTCTTAGAAAAGGGAGAAAAATCACATAGGTAAAGATGGACAGACACACCAAAGACACAGAGGAAAATGTACTCCAGCACATAAAAAGTGGTCCGTTTTCTTCACATATGCCAGAAACAAAACCGTGCACATTTAGACATGGATTTTCCTTTGTAGAGAGTCTGTTTGATCTACTGGCAGTGTAGACTGTAGGTTCCATAAAGGGGTTATCCAGGACCATTTAAATGTACTTTTTTTTCTTCTTACTATGGACCCAAGAACTAGCAGGTAGGTAGTTGTTAACCACGTGCCTTTTATGCCAGACGCGGAGCTCTGCCAGCAAAGAGCCATCACAGTTTCTGCTAGTAATTCAGCAGCTTCCACTGATGTCATGTCGACAGAGCAGTGGCTTCTCTTCTGCATTGCTCTGTTGATAAGGTGTGACTGCCAACTTCATGCTGATTGATAGACGGCTCTCCACTGTTTGACAGCCGACTCCCCGCAGTTAATCAGCATGAAGTTGGCAGTCAACAAAGCAATTGGGAAGAAGAAGAGCTGCTCTGTTGACCTGGAGCAGCTGAATTGCTGACAGAAGCGGTAGATGTTTATTCTAGAACAAGCAGGTAGTTGCCTCTGCTAGCAAGTACGGTACCTGCTTGTTAGTTTTAGGCCCATCCTAAGAAATAAAATAGTCCAGCACATCCCCTTAAAAGGCTTCGCGCACAGGGCTCTACTGTGTGAATGAGACATGTATTCACAAAAGTCCTATTTTTTCAGTTTTCTGCCTGTATATTTCTCAATTACAGAACAACTGCTACAATTTCTTATAAGAATGTTCCATTTTCCCCCCAATTTCTTTGTCATGGCAAAACAATAATTGCAGTAATTAAACCATTACTGGGAGCCCAAATTGAAACTGGAATGACAGATTGTCCATCCAGCTATTACAGAGCCAGGGAAAATAACCACAGTACTCCTAATATCCTGTATTAGTACTTTAAAGAAGCACTCCCATAAAAGTTTTCATCCTCTTAATATAGTGCAATCATCATATTATACAGCACTGTGTGCATACAATTGCTCATTTTGCTCAGTTACGGTAATTCTTCTCCTTTCCATTAGGTCTATGACATCAAGTGATTAAAAACTGACTAGCTGAATCCTTCTAAGCTCTATGTAGAAACAGGAGGTCAATTTTGCTTGGATATGTCAAGAGTCACTGCAAAAGTTTATGGACGGGAGGAGGAGGGGAACAGCTGGGTCAGGAGTTGAAGAGGGGAATGATAAATGCAGGGGATAAAGGCACCTTCACACTAAACGACGCTGCAGCGATCCAGACAACGATCCGGATCGCTGCAGCGTCGCTGTTTGGTCGCTGGAGAGCTGTCACACAGAGAGCTCTCCAGCACCAACGATGCCGGTAACCAGGGTAAACATCGGGTTACTAAGCGCAGGGCCGCGCTTAGTAACCCGATGTTTACCCTGGTTACCATCCTAAAAGTAAAAGAAACAAACGCTACATACTTACCTACCGCTGTCTGTCCCTGGCGCTGTGCTCTGCTTCTCTGCTCTGGCTGTGAGCGCCGGGCAGCCGGAAAGCAGAGCGGTGACGTCACCGCTCTGCTTTCCGGCCGCTGTGCTCACAGCCAGACCAGAGAAGCAGAGCGCCGAGGACAGACAGCGGTAGGTAAGTATGTAGCGTTTGTTTCTTTTACTTTTAGGATAGTAACCAGGGTAAACATCGGGTTTCTAAGCGCGGCCCTGCGCTTAGTAACCCAATGTTTACCCTGGTTACCAGCGAAGACATCGCTGAATCGGTGTCACACACGCCGATTCAGCGATGTCAGCGGGAGATCCAGCGACCAAATAAAGTTCTGGCCTTCTAGCCCCGACCAACGACATCACAGCAGGATTCTGATCGCTGCTGTGTGTCAAACTGAACGATATCGCTAGCCAGGACGCTGCAACGTCACGGATTGCTAGCGATATCGTTTAGTGTGAAGGTACCTTAAGAGACTTCCTGTTTCTAGATACAGCAGAGAAAAGAGATTAACTGGGTAGAAAAGCAAAACCAGCAATTGTAAGGGTACGGTCACATTCGCGTCTTTGGACGCAGCGTCGTCGCAAAACAACGCATGCGTCAGGCGTCCCTATCTTTAACATTGGGGACGCATGGGCATGCGTTTTGGTGTCGTTTCGACTCACCTGCCAGGGCGCGGCAAACGCAACATGTTGCATTTTTTCTGAGTCCAAAATTTTTAAAAAACCGCATGCGTCGCACTTGCGTTGCATTTGCGTTGTCGATGCGTCAAAAACCCCATTGAAGTGTATTGGCAACGCAGAAGACGCAAGTACTTGCGTTGTTGTGCGTTGTACGACACATGCGTTCTTTAATTAAAGTGTATAGACGGTGTCTAGACACTGAAAAGACCCTATATATATAAAAAAAAGTTGAACACATGCGTCAAAAAAGTCTGCGTTTCACATGCGTCTTTCGTGCGTCGTGCGTTGCGTCCACGACGCTGCGTCCAAAGACGCGAATGTGAATGTAGCCTAAGTACACAGGGCTATATAATATAATAACTGCAATGAATTAACCCCTTTCCGACCGTGGATGCACTCAGTATGTCATGGTTGGATGGTACTTGCCAACCTTAGACATACTGAGTAGATCCAGGCGATTTTGCGTGCACAGAGGATAGAAGAGCACCATCAGCCCCGGGTGTTAGCCAATTCATACAGCTGACACCAGGCTCACATTGCCAGGAGCGGTGCCCACTTTTTAAAGGGAACCTGTCACCCCCCTCAGGCGTTTGTAACGAAGACTACGTTCACATTTGCGTTGTGCGGGGCTGCGTCGGCGACGCACCGCACAACGCAAACAAAAACGCAACAAAACACACGCTAAAACGCTGCGTTTTGCGACGCATGCGTCCTTTTTTGCCAAAAAATGGACGCAAAAAAAATGCAACTTTCTGCGTCCTCTGCGCCCTACGCTTGCGGCCAAAAAAACGCATGCGTCGCAAAACGCAGCACAACGCATATCCATGCGCCCCCCATGTTAAATATAGGGGCGCATAACGCATGCGTCGCCGCGGCTGCGCCCGACGCAGCCGCGCAAAACGCTAATGTGAACGTAGCCTAAAAGAGCCACCTTGTGCAGCACTAATGCTGCATTCTGACATGGTGGCTCTTTTAGTTCTGCTCCCTGCACACGCTGAAATAAAGGTTTATAAAATGTGCCCCCTCTTACCCTGAAATGTTCCCGGGGGCAGGTCTTTCCTTCCTAATCAGACGCAGCACAGCCGTCACTCCAGGCCTGTGCGCGCCGGGCGCAGCCTCCTCTTGCTGCATTATCGTCCCTGGCGCCTGCGGTGTAAGTATGAAGGGCAGCGCCACTGCACATGCCCAGAAAAAAAAATTTAATGCGCAGGCGCCAGGGACGATAATGAAGCAAGAGGAGGCGGTGCCCAGCGCCCACAGGTCCGGAGTGACAGCTGTGCTGCGTCTGATTAGGAGGGAAAGACTCACCTCCGAGACGATTTCACGGTATGAGGGGGGCACATTTTATAAGCGTTTATTTTAGCGTGTGCAGGCATCATAACTAAAAGAGCCATCTTGTCAGAATGCAGCATTAGTGCTGCACAAGGTGGCTCTTTTAGTTACAAACGCCTGAGGGGGGTGACAGGTTCCCTTTAAACCCTTATAAGTTCCTACACAAAAAAAAAGTTTCACAAGTTGTACTGATGTAAAGTAGACATGTGAGAAATTTTATTAACTATTTTGTGTGACATAACTCCCTGGTTTAAGAGTATACAAATTCAAAGTATTAAAAATTGCCAAATTTTCGCCAAATTTCCATTTTTTTCCCCACAAATAAACACTAGTCATATCGTACAAATGTTACAACAATCATGAAGTACAATACGTCACAAGAAAATCTCCGATATCAGAATCTGTGGGATCCTCAAGGGTTCCAGAGTTATTACTTCAAAGTGACACTGATCAGAATTGCGAAATTTGGCCTGGTCAGGAAGGTGCAAACTTTATAAAGTCAAAAAGATATGCAGTGCCCTGCTACTGCATTCAGCCCAGCCCTCTATGGCAGCCGGACCAGGGCAGTCTTCACTACTGTTGTGGGCAATCCTTGCCTTGGCATCCTGGGCGCCCTCTGGCGTCTACTTGCCCCTGTGATGCTATGGGGCCTAGTTTACGTCAGGAGGAGCCCATGTTTTCCTTAGGGTACCGTCACACAGTGGCACTTTGATCGCTAGGACGGCACGATCCGTGACGTTCCAGCGATATCGTTACGATCTCGCTGTGTCTGACACGCTACTGCGATCAGGGACCCCGCTGAGAATCGTACGTCGTAGCAGATCGTCTGAAACTTTATTTCGTCGCTGGATCACCCGCTGACATTGCTGAATCGGCGTGTGTGACGCCAATTCAGCAATGTCTTCACTTGTAACCAGGGTAAATATCGGGTTACTAAGCGCAGGGCCGCGCTTAGTAACCCGATGTTTACCCTGGTTACCATTGTAAATGTAAAAAACCCAAACACTACATACTTACATTCCGGTGTCTGTCCCCTCGCCGTCAGCTTCCCGCACTGACTGTGAGCGCCGGCCGGCCGTAAAGCACAGTGGTGACGTCACCGCTCTGCCTTACGGCTGACCGGCGCTGACAGTGCAGAGGAAAGCACAGTGCCGGAGGACAGACACGGAATGTAAGTATGTTTTTTTTTATTTTTTTTACGTTTACGCTGGTAACCAGGGTAAACATCGGGTTACTAAGCGCGGCCCTGCGCTTAGTAACCCGATGTTTACCCTGGTTACCAGGGGACTTCGGGATCGTTGGTCGCAGGAGAGCGGTCTGTGTGACAGCTCTCCAGCGACCAAACAGCGACGCTGCAGCGATCGACATTGTTGTCGTATCGCTGCAGCGTCGTTTCAGTGTGACGGTACCCTTAGTATTGCCCAGGTGATGGAATTAATGCCTGTGCAGGTGATGCAATTATCACCTGTGTAATACTAAGGAAATCCTGAAAACATGACCTGTTGGTAGCTCTTGAGGACTGGAGTTGGGGAACACTATTAGGTCATCAGCTGATTCCACCAATATCTATGGGTTTGGGTGACTAATGGGTGTATGGGGGTCTTCAGAAAATATTCTACATCTCTATGCAATGAAAAGCTTGTCCATCAGGAGTGAGGGAATGGAATATACATTTTATGCTCACTAATAATTCATGCGCTTACTATCAAAATACATTTAGATGCCAATTTACCATGACGCTTAGGGTACCGTCACACAGTGCAATTTTGATCGCTACGACGGCACGATTCGTGACGTTCGAGCGATATAGTTACGAGATCGCAGTGTCTGACACGCTCCTGCGATCAGGGACCCCGCTGAGAATCGTACGTCGTAGCAGATCGTTTGAAACTTTCTTTCGTCGTCTAGTGTCCCGCTGTGGCGGCATGATCGCATGGTGTAACATATATCGTATACGATGTGCGCATAGTAACCAACGGCTTCTACATCGCACATACGCCATGAAATAATCGCTCCAGCGTCGTAGATTGCAAAGTGTGACAGCAGTCTACGACGCTGGAGCGATATTGTTACGACGCTGGAGCGTCACGGATCGTACCGTCGTAGCGATGAAAATTGCACTGTGTGACGGTACCCTTAGGGCCTTAGGTGGGTAGTAGGGGTGTTAACAACAAGGCCACGAAGATATGGCCCACTCCAAGTTAACAAGTCTTCATTCATGAGGTAATGGCTTGCCACTTACATACTGAAGAAATCACAAAACAATGTTTATGTCTAAAAATACAAATTAAAGCCCATTTCAGGCCAGTGAAAATTAAGAGATCCTTTTCTAACGGTTCTGTAGTGACAAGAGGGAATAATTAAAAAATAGCATTAGGCTTTGAAAAGTTGCAAAATTTTGGTATAAATCGAAGCGGTGTCCACATTTGGCAGCTTTTGGCGCTTCTATGGGCTCAGCCAAAAATAAGAGGGGCTGGGGTGGGATGGCACATGACAATTCGTCTAATTCATGAGGAACTGTGGCGTTCCTGTATGCCAGAAATCACACTCCAGTCCCTGACTGAAGTAAGATTTTGCCACTCGTCAGATTCATGAAGAGATGTGCACGCCTTATCAAGACCGGCAAGAACAACATCAGTCTTGGAGGTTCAGGGCTTCAGCATTTCAAACAATTTCTCTATATAGCTACAGGCCCCACACAATAGATAGCTGCCGGGCGGGCGCCATACTGTTTCGCTAACAGCCATCTCCGCCGACTTCTCCATACACAGAAGCGTTTGCTCTTTCACATTAGGAGGATGGTGGAGAAACACTTTTTTTTTTTTTAATGAACGAGAGTCATATCAAGATCTTCAAATATTACGCAACGCGTGAAATAAATAAGTCCTCTCTTCTCGCTCATCAGATCTTTTGCAGTCATTTTTTTCTATGGGTTTACAGGAGAAAACACTAATTTGCATTTATTACTAGATTTACTTCTAACCATCTCATGGATTTCCTAACATTCTCTCTACGCAGGGTGGATAGCAGGGATCACTGCTGATCCATATTAACCTAGCTACATTTAATTTCAGAGATCTCCAATAATATTACTCAATCTATGTATCTGCTGAGTCTTTCCGGCACTTATCCTGTCTAACGACTTCATGGCAGACTGCATTAATACTATTAAGAAATGAGGGGTATTTTTGTGTGTAAGCGGCCCTATGACCCCGCGTTATCTGCTCACATCCTGTCCCGTTAGTCACTCCCAGAAAAACTATGAAACCAGTGTGACTTGTAGGAAATAATGGATTCCAGAGGAAATAAGACGCGCAGAGAGGTTAACAAACACGTGTTATCGCAGGGGGACAAAGTGTGAAGGGCACAACCCCTGCACATAGCCTTTTATGTCTATGTGGCAGAGTATTTTGGACAATTACATTTTTCAGCTTGTTCTAACGGAAATGAATACTTCTTTCTGGCCACCAGTAGGGCAGGAATACTGCCGGCTCCTTGGTTTCCATTACACTTCCATAATAAGCATCGGTATTAGGGTGAAACATGGAAGCTTTCCATTTCCCTGACTCAACAGTTCAGGGATTTTTTTTCCTCACACAAGTGTTCAGGATTTTTACTACCCTCAATGGTCACAGGAAGGTTGAGGAGGACAATGTTCTTCAAAAGATTTTACAGACCCTGGCTCACAGCGTCTTCATGGTATTTCCTAGCTTATACCTCGAGACATGACTCTTGCCCAAGGCTGAAGTTACATGTCCACACATCACAAAACGCAGTGCAACTACATTACGTGTAATATTTCATACAAGTTTATCATGTCTACCTTATATTTGTCACCTTCCGTATTTACCGACATTTATTGTTCCGCCTGTAAGCGCAGACACTGCCATCTTTGTTGTATACGATCATGTTTTTACATATGGCAGCTAGTAACATAAAAGGGTTGTGTGGTTGAAGATACTGTGGTCTGACTGCGCTTCTCAACATGGGAGGATACTGTAGATTTCAGGGCAAGGTTCGCAGCCTCCTCATGTGCTGAGAAGATAACAAAATCTATGAGAAATGGATTTTGTAAAGCGCGTGGAGTGAAAACACAACATAAGACACGGCTCTCCGGCTACACTCTGCACGGTGTGACTTTCACTCTCAACTCAATAGCCACAGACTTTCCCTCCCACGGAATAACCACAATATTATACACCATCTTGTACATAAATGTGCTGAAAGCACAGAGCTGAATACTCCTTGAAGATGGCAACCATGCCAGACATAACCGAGGAACACCCCCCTCTCCAAGCAGACTTAAGATTAAGATCTACTAAAATATAGTAAAACAATTGAATATGTCATACCATATATATATTACCTATACTATACCCAAATTTAGAAAGATGTTCCATCAGGACAAAGATACAGAAGAACTCAATGGTGGAGCAGAGAACAGTCAGATCCCTGCTCCACCATTCCTTCCGGGTAGAGACTGAAGGACCTGCAGGGACCTACTGGTCCGGGCAGGAGAAACCAGCTCAGTGTAGGCAATACTATGGGCATCATGCCGTGTATGGGTAGCACTGTGGGGGCCAAGAAAGATATATTGCGCTATACGGAAAGTAATCAGACCCCTTTACATTTCTCATTCTATTTCATTGCAGCCATTTGGTAAATTCATAAAAGGAACTGGAGAGGATCTGCAAGGAAGAACGGCAGAGGATCCCCAAATCCAGGTGTGAAAAACTTGTTGCATCATTCCCAAGAAGACTCATGGCTGTACTAGCTCAAAAGGTGCTTCTCCTCAATACTGAGCAAAGGGTCTGAATACTTATGACCATGTGATATTTCAGTTTTTCTTTAATACATTTTCAAAAATTACTACATTTCTGGGGGGGGGTTTCAGCCAAGATGGGGTGCAGAGTGCACATTAATGAGAAGAAAAAAAAAACTTTTTTGAATGTACCAAATGGCTGCAATTAAACAAAGAGTGAAAAATGTAAAGGGGTCGGAATTCTTTCCGTACCCACTGTATAAACTATCTGGGGAAGATAGGCAGATCGTATGTCCGCAGAGAAGTCAGAATATTGCATATGGATAGGGCTTCCATTAAAGGTGTGCATGCTGTGTGTGTGTTTTCTTAGCACAATTTGCCCTCTTTGCATATTCAAACCACTGTTTGTTCAGTGATGGATGTGGATATCTGACTTTTCTTCCTGTTTCACCTCAACCACAACCTCTATTCTGATTCAAATGACACCCGGCATGACGCCGCCTGTGCTATGTGCAAAACAGGAAACATACATTCTGTTATCTAGATGTGGTGGTTGTGTACTGAGCGGCTCACATCTGCCTCTTCTAGATTTATGGGGCTTATTACACCAGAGATGGGCAAACTTGGGCCGCAAGTTTCAGATGAAGACGCCCGAAAATAATGCATGGCAGAGCGTACGTTTACTTTGCTGGCACCAATATAGTCTACGGCCTTGTCAGCCCGCACGTCTGAATCACGTTTTGTGGGGGGCGTTCGGACGCAAGCCACAATGGGACCCTCGCACGTGAAGATCAGCGCAATATGAAAGCACCCTGGTAATAAATAAGTTGGCTATTTAACAGCCGCAACACATGCAGGGATTTCCTGTTTGTTAGGAAGTCCCTACATGTGTTGCGGCTGTCAAACAGAAGGCGCGGGGACTCGGACACATAATTGGAGCACACCAAAGACACTCGGTTAGCACTAGAGCATGCCCAGATAACACCTTACATTCGCTCATCACTACTCCCGACTCCAGTATAAACATGCATGGTTTGCTCAGATGAGCTTGCATGTATATTTTATCAAGGAAACACAAAATACCATTGTTATTCTCCTCTAACAGTTGCTTATTTTACATGGTAACAAAATGATTGAACGTGAACAGTGCCTTTTCCCCCCAGCAATTTTTATCATTGTGTTGACCAGAGGAAAGCACCAAAAATCAGATATTTGACCAATCCAGTAGAAATCAGATTTGTCAACTCTAATTCCATTAGTCCAGAGTTTGAGATTCAACAAGACTCGAAACGTATTGCGTTTACTGTGTGCAGCGGAGAGGTCCAAAAGTGACTCCTGTACGATTCGCCTGTAGTCTGGTGAGGAGTCTGCAGCACAAATGCATTAATATTCCTGGCAACCTCATACTCCTAGGCTAGTATTACAAAGCACCACTGCTACAGGAATTTATATTTATGCAATCCTCTAAATCTAACTCCGGGGGGTTTGTTAGCAAAAAATGACCTATTATAATAAAAAAAAGTAAAAAAATAAATAAAAAAAATAAATAAAGTGACAATCTGAAATCTTGCAAATTCTTAGAAAATAATCATTAAAAACACAGGCAGGATAACAATAAAACGTATCACTATTCATAATGGGTGATAACACAGGATACACAATTCACAATAGATGATGTCACAGCTCAACTCATCCCCCTTGCTGCACAAATCATACGGCACACAACACTCATCCCAAAAAAAAGTTCAATGGGCATTGACCAGTGCCGTCTATGGTCCATGTAGCTCCTTTAAAGCAACTTGGCCATCCACATAAACATAGAAAATAGAATAAAACTAAATTGGATAAAAAAAAAAAAACATTTGGAGAAAGAATATTTTACCTTTTGCATTATTAAAAAAACATGTAACGTGTCTTTATACGTCGTGTCCGCCATTTCCAACCGCGCATGCGCGGCCGGAACTCCGCCCCCTCCTCCCCGGACCTTACAATGGGGCAGCGGATGCGTTGAAAAACTGCATCCGCTGCCCCCGTTGTGCTTTTACTTCACAGCATGCGTCGGTACGTCGGCCCGACGTACTGCGACGGGCCCGTACCGACGCTAGTGTGAAAGAAGCCTTATACGTACCAGCCCTGGGCCACACAGGAGCCACGAGCACTAATACAGGAGCCACGAGCACTAATGCCTCTTATTTCCGTCACACTGGCACTGACGAGCTTTGCAGACAGTGATCGTGCCGTGATTCATCACTCGTGTCAGCGACAGACTTCTCATTTTTCTGGGCATCTATACAAGGAAACATTGAGCAAAGATCTTAGAGCTGCAAACCTGAAGCTACGATAGGGCTGAGAAAATCATAAAAGGCAGGTAGTTGACTAGTAATATGTTGCTGGCATCTACCGTATGTTTACCAACAATGACTACAATAGTTCTTATTGTCTGATCGCATTAATAAAATAAAAAAATATCATAGTAGCTCCTGGAATAATAGTTATACTGACGTTCATCACAAAATCTACAGCAACTTCTTCAACTCTACTTTTCTGGCCCAATTAGCCTGCATTACCAGCAAGGTGCTGAACCAGAAAGTAACAAAAAGTTATTACACACTAAAAAGTATTTTTTGCAAAAATAAAATATACCACATATAATACAGCTACTACTAACGGGGGTAAATTAATTTTTGGACTTGCAGAAGAATAAAAAGTTGTCAATGTTCACACAAAATGTTTTTTTCTTTTTAGAAAAGTGTGAGGGCTTAGCAGATTTTATGCAAGGGATTTTTTTTTTTTTAAATGAAGACTGGGTTAGGATTAAATGTCTTAAGCAAATGTGTCCATAGTCTTTTACTTGTGTAAACAAGATGGCTGCCAAGATTCCATGGTTGAAAGGCACTCCGCTTAGGCAGGAATGGAGGAAAGCTAAATAACTGCAGCAATTAGTACTTTCTTCTTCCTTGGGCTCCTTCACGTGGCCGTATTATAGCCATAGACACTACATCCACTGCCATATTGAAGATGCATTCATTGCCCGAGTGGAGAATTTGTGTGGAACGCCTGTCTCTCACATCCATGAAGCACAGACCATTCTCACATTGGAAGACCCGGCCCGACTGCAGAATCTCCTGAGCTATGAAGACTGATATGTGAAGGCGTCCTAATACAGCGCCATACTATAGCACCAAGCTGCAGATACTCAGCCTGAACCAATACAGACTACAGCACATGTGTGAACTAGTCCTAACGCTCTATCCACTTTCTAACTACAGCCGCATACAGTAAAGGAGACTAAAAAAAAAAAACGGCTTACTATATTCACCCCAATATATTTTAAGGACTTTCCACCTTCCTGGTGTTACATTGCATCTGTGCCCAAGATATCTCCAGCATAGTAATAGCACATGTAAAGCAGACAGACCTTAAATAGATATAGCATTGATGCAGATGAGAGGTAAAAATACTAGTAACGCTCCGTCAGCACATCTGATGGTAATAAACCAGATGTAGCGCTCAGGAAAAGCTAATCCTGCTCCTAGGAAAGTTCTAAATGAATCTTGGAGAATCTATGTTAATACCTAAGTATCTCTCAGCAGGACCCAAATGGATTTTCAAGGACTCCTTTAGACCTCGTTATCAGATGGGTGATGGTCTGACTCCCAGCCACCTCCTTCCCCCAATCAGTGGTTTAAAAAAAAAAAAGTCCAGAGCTCTCCCCTCCATTACCAGGCACATCTCCATTCATTCTGTAGCTCCGAGATCTGCGATTCATCCCCAATCAAGTGAATAGGACTTGGCTGCAATTGCAAATGTATGGAGCAGTGTCTGCTCAGTGCCGCTCAACTGAACGATGGACAACCACCACTGATCATGACTGAATATCGACCAGTTGCAAATCCAAGACAGATATCCAAGCCCCAGAAAATTAAGCACAGCTGCTTTCTTCTAGAAACACCTTAAGACCGGTCTGTGGGTTATGTCTGGGATGGAAGCTCAGCTCCATTCTGGGCAAATTTCTGAATTGTTTTGCATATTTTCTTGTTAATATCAGTGGCTGGTAACAGAAAACAGCAGCCTGCATAGCACATGCAAATGTTTTGTCCCAGCGCAGCAGTATAACTAGTTGTGTTACATAAAGAATGGAAGGAAATAAAAATTAAACACTAACTAGTGGAGACCGGGATGTTCAATGCCTCCATTTTCACAATGCAGAATGGGGAACCCTAAATCTATGAAAATAGAACTCAAAGATTGGTAAAAATATATCTGCTGATTGGACTGTCCCGTTCATCGTCCCTACACACCGGCTTGGTCTTACTCCTCAGAAAGAGGAAACTGGAATCATGCAGGTGAGCAAACTACAAAATCCACGGCAGGACCTCACGGATCTAATTATACATGATTGAGGGCCTCTCCAGTCCATCCTTAACTCTGCTGCCCGACTAATCCATCTCTCTCCTCGCTACTCCTCTGCTTCCCCCCCCTGCAAATCTCTTCTCTGAGTCC
Source organism: Ranitomeya imitator (assembly GCF_032444005.1). Classification (NCBI taxonomy): domain Eukaryota; kingdom Metazoa; phylum Chordata; class Amphibia; order Anura; family Dendrobatidae; genus Ranitomeya; species Ranitomeya imitator. The sequence goes on from NC_091284.1 coordinate 94,197,206, forward strand.
CATTCCCTCAGCTTATCCAGTTCAAATTACTAATACTGACCTACAAAGCCATCCATAACCTGTCTCCTCCATATATCTCTGAACTAATCTCCTGATATCTTCCCTCACGTGATCTCCGGTCCTCCCAAGGCCTCCTTCTCTCCTCCACACTTATTCGCTCCTCATCCAACCACCTCCACGACTTCTCCCGAATATCCCCCATCTTCTGGAATTCTTTGCCTCAACACGTCTGACTATCAACCACATTCGGATCCTTCAGACGGAACCTGAAAACCCATCTCTTCAGGAAAGCCTACAGCCTGCACTGACACCGCTGCTGCCTCATCACTACCGGAGCTACTGCCTCACCAACACCGGAGCTCCTGCAACCCTCAACCTACTGTCTCCTTCCCCACCATCCTGTAGAATGTAAGCCCGCAAGGGCAGGGTCCTCGCCCCTCTGTATCAGTCTGTCATTGTTAGTTTGCTTACTGTGAGGGTGTGTGCACACGTTCAGGTTTTTCTGCGATAAAAACGCGATAAAACCGCATTAGAAACCGCAGACATTTTGTGCTCATGATGCGTTTTTTCTCCGCGAAAAAACACATCGCGGTAAAAAAAAAAAAAAGCAGCATGTTCATTAATTTTGCGGGGTTTTTTTCACGTTTTCCCCGCTATTCTATGCATTGGGGGAAAAAAACACACAAAAAAAGCGCAAAAAATGCGTCAAAAACACAACAAAAACACGAAAGAAACGCATGCGGATTTCTGGCAGAAATGTCCGGTTTTTGCCAGTGAGTGATATCTGTAATCTGTATGTAACCCCTTCTCATGTACAGCACCATGGAATCAATGGTGCTATATAAATAAATAAATAATAATAATAATAATAATAATAATAATAATAATAATACAGCACCAGCAGTATCTGATATACATGGGATCCAGAGAGTACTAAGAATATGGCCTAAATGGCCCATTTATATAGGATCACTGTCAAAACAGGTCAGAAATCACTCGATAAATGCTCAGTTGTTGGGCGAGATGATTTTAAGACTAGGTTTAAAAAAAAAAAAAAAAAAAAAAAAGTACAATCTTTCTCTGCAGCGCATTGTCCTGTGTACAAGTTAAGGTGCTGCTGAGAAAACTGTTCTATATGCAAAAAGTGATGTAAATAAACAGTCGTTCTGTGCACATGTAGGTGCTGTTCGCCTGTCTAAACACGTCGTCATACCACTGCTGATTGGTGGTCGTTTAAGGTCAGCCTGCTTAAATGGGACTTCGATTACTTAGGGCCCCTTCACACAGCGGTTTTGTCTCTTCATACATCATCACTGTCCCCAAAGGGGTCTAAGGCGTGTGGGAGGAAACCCACGCAAACACATGGAGCACATACAGACTCCTTGCAGATGTCGTCCTTGGTGGGATGTGAACCCAGGACCCCAGCGCAAACAATGCCAACCACTGAGCCACCACTGATTTTATTAATGAAGAGACAGCATTAATAGCAAATCATTGAGGTTATATAATTGTAAACCCATATAGAGTGGTATAGATTATGTAACCTCACTCATCAATCCACTGCTACATATACAAACTATATAAAGAAACCCGTACAGTGAGTCACAAACCATAGAAGGGTGTAGGACAGGTGAGGATATCCAGCCTTACCTAGAAATAACAATTCATATTGATACAGCAATTAGCCAGTAAGTGGAATCCGTGCACACAGTAATAAGCGATTACATCTCAGACGGGTGAATCACGGATACCGGGACACACTGCTCGCTCTTCCTGTTATTGATCTGATATCTTAATTATACCCTGGTGACAAATTGTCACTGTCTCTACTGTATGAGCTAAAGTTCAGGACAAAGACAAGTTCTATAAAAATATCTACAAACATACTGGGGATACTGACGGCAACTTTTCAGGTTCAGCGTCATCATGAAACCCCTTGTGGTTCCAAAATCTCCAAATACATGGATACCCTGTTCAACATAACGACCCGAAGATTGAGCAAGGAATTTAGCTGATCTTTGCTCAAACGAATCCACACAAGGACAGTATGGGCATAACTATAGTAGGTGCAGGGGTTGCAATCGCACCTGGATCCTGGAGCCTAGTGGGGCCCAAAAGGTCCCTTCAGCCCATATGAAAAGACCACTACTACTATTAACGATCTGTGATAGTAGGAGAGCCCCTTTGGAAATTTTGCATCGAGGCCCATGAACGCTAAGTTACACCACTGTCTGGCCGTAATCGGAGAAAGACTTGTGGTCGGCATATTTTCTCTGAAACCTTAAGAACTTTTAACATAAGAGTTCAAATCTCAGTATAGATGGTTAACTGATGTCCTTCACGCATGTATCCTTTAAAGGGTTATTCCCATTCCATTGGATAGGGGATAACTTGCTTATCACTGGGGCTCTAGAACCCAGGATTTGTGGAGGCCCATCTTGACTCAGAGGAATACATGCTCAAAATCCATTTCACTGAATGTCTATGTATAGAAGCCATGACACTAGTGTAAATAGACCCTATACATGTGGTGGTAGGATACTCCTTGTGGACATTGGTCCCTCAGCACGATACACCTCTCCAACAGTCTTCCTGTGGGTGGTCCATCTGTGTTTTACGGAAGTGTTGTGTCAAAGATACCAGAAGGAAAATGTTGCCGTCAATGTTGTAACCCAAGTAAGGAGAGTTGCTCGATTACAATATGGCCATCCATATTTGTATTAGTGAGTGTCGTCAACCATGGATATTAGAGCTGGTGTGAATCATTTTACAGGACCTGGCCCTGCGGCCGCATCAGTAATCTGTTGAGCCCTGCAAACCTCTCTTTAAACGATGGGATCCCTTGCTCCACTTTTGATTAGTTGGCCTGGCAGGACCCCATCATAGAAGCGCGATGCACATGTGATGTCACCCCAGGCTAGCTAATCGAAGGAAAAGCCACGGATGCCAACAAGTAGGAGGCAACATCCGATTACCGAAGTAGCCACTGGACCAGGATCTACACCGCCTTTACTAGCTATTTTCTTTAATAGCTCAAGGCCATATAGTACTGATCTTTTATTTTTCTCAGGAAGCAAATAAATAAATACTGTGTGTGGGTGTACCGTATATAGTTCCTTCAATGTGTTCTATATAATATAAACACATTAAAGGAAAATCTGACAGCCAGTGCAGGTTGCCCGATCCACGGTCAGCATTTATCACATGTTGGCTGTATGATCTCAGCCAGGTATGTTTCATTTTCAAACTCTGAACCGTTGCAGAAAAAAAAATAGTTTCATAGACAGCGGATACCGAGCTGTCTATTAAACTATGAGATCATACAGCCACATGGATCAGGCATTGTGTATCACCTGTCCGGTTCCCTTTTCACAGCTTTAGAAGAGGGTCCAGGTGACAAAGGGAAAAATAAAAACTGCAGTTTTTTTTTAATCAAATAATTTTTTATTCAAAAGCTCCAAATACAAAATATTTCATCTTTCAAATAACATTACAAAAAAATGCTACAACTTCCATTCCCTAACCCACCCTAAACCCAAACCCCAACATTTCAGAGATGACCATTTTCATAGCAAATAAAACTACTGTCTAACATTAATGACTGTCCATTATGCATCACGGACGTGATTAGTACTATAAAAGAAGCTGGTGACAACCATTCCAAAACTACAAGGTATTACCACTCCTGCCAGGCAACAGGAAACCTCCCCGACATCCAGCAGAAGAAAGTCCTTCCTCCACCTTTTAATCATCATTCCACATAAATGCACCTAAACGTAGAGACTCCATAACGGTATCCAAGGAGCCTTAGAAAAAAAGGATGACTTGTCAAAAAGATTTGAGGAATGTGGAGAGAAGTTGTTGCTCATAGGCTAATGTCAATGTTAGTACGACAATACCTAAAGATTGATGACGGTGTGTGGCATCCCATGCAATAAGGTATAATCTCTGGATGAGGAAAGCATATGGTGCTGAATGCTACTTGCAGCTCTACACATAATGCCAAGTCCATCTGTGACTTAGGCAATTTCTTCCCTCTCGATCTCCATATAAATCTTGTTATTCTTATGTTTCATAAGAAAAGGCTGATGGTAGAAGGTCAGACGATACAGCGCAGCCAGAGTGATCCAGAAAATATGTCCGTCACAAACGATTTTAGCTTCAAGATGGAATTTGAGGAGGAGTGAGGATTACAGCTGGCAACAGTGAATATAACAAAATATTCTAGAAATAATTAGAACCTTCCTCTTGGGTTTGATTTTGTTGTTGAGAACTTAAACACTCCGACAATTTCCACGAAGGGTCCTGGGAATCAATGTAACCCAGACGTCATTGAGAGGTCAGAAGTAGAGCATTTCTACCCAAGGGAATGGATGATCTGGTCATTGGGAGGTCATAAGCAGAGCATTTCTACCCAAGGGAATGGATGATCAGGTCATTGAGAGGTCACAAGCCGAGCATTTCTACCCAAGGGAATGGATGATCTGGTCATTGAGAGGTCACAAGCCGAGCATTTCTCCCCAAGGGAATGGATGATCTGGTCATTGAGAGGTCACAAGCCGAGCATTTCTACCCAAGGGAATGGATGATCTGGTCATTGGGAGGTCACAAGCCGAGCATTTCTACCCAAGGGAATGGATGATCTGGTCATTGGGAGGTCACAAGCCGAGCATTTCTACCCAAGGAAATGGATGATCTGGTCATGGGAGGTCACAAGCAGAGCATTTCTACCCAAGGGAATGGATGATCAGGTCATTGAGAGGTCACAAGCCGAGCATTTCTACCCAAGGGAATGGATGATCTGGTCATGGGAGGTCACAAGCCGAGCATTTCTACCCAAGGGAATGGATGATCTGGTCATTGGGAGGTCACAAGCCGAGCATTTCTACCCAAGGGAATGGATGATCTGGTCATTGGGAGGTCACAAGCCGAGCATTTCTACCCAAGGGAATGGATGATCTGGTTATTGGGAGGTCACAAGCCGAGCATTTCTACCCAAGGAAATGGATGATCTGCTTTGCATGTCTGTTGATGAAAGAACGCAACTTCACGTGAATCCAATACACAGCTTACACAGCATCCGTTAAAGTGGATCTTTTATCAAATTTTTCATGTTGAACTGGACACAGGATGTAATAGTGGCTACAGTGATTTTTTTTAATTTTTCTAATTTCACCTGTTCATTGCTGATCTACATGTATTAGAATAAGTATTGGCACCTACTTGTCCACTAGTTTACCATTGATTGCCTATCCTTAGGATAGGTCATCAATGTCTGATCAGTCGGCACCCCCATGTCGGCGGCAGCCAGACCTAAATAACGCACTTGTGGAGCTGGCCATCTTTTGATAGTGGCCGCCACAGTGTACTACACATCCACCTCCTAGTGATATGAACAGGAGGTGGATGTGCAATACCACGACTTGGCCACTGACTGAAGTTTGCCAGCTTAACAAGTGAGTATTTCCAGTTTGCGGCCGCCAATGACACAAATAACAGCTGATTGGCGGGAGTGCCGGGAGTTGGACCCCAACCGATCAGAAAAAGCCTAAGGATTTCCCCTGAAGTTGGATCAACCTGTAATTTGATTTTCCACTTTGATTTTGAGTATCATTCCAAATCCAGACCTCCGTGGGATATTAATTTTGATTTCCATTGATCATTTTTATGTTTTATTCTTCTCAACGCATTCCACTATGTAATGAATAAAGATTTGCAACTGAAATATATAACTCAGCGACATCTAGGTTGTGCTATTTTATTTAGTATTCCCTTTACTGTTTTCAGAACACACACACACACGTTTTGAGTCTATTATGATATAAGATACAAAGTGAATGAACAAAAGAGTAATCTAACAATCTAACACACATCAATATTTGGTCAGATTACTATTTGCCTTAAAACAATATTAGTCCAATTCAGAACACAGCTGTTCATTTCAGGTCAGGGTTTGCCTGTACTCCTGCAGTTTGGGGGAAAAAAAAAAAAAGATTAGAAGCCCCATTCCGGTAATCAACAGCGTTCCCAATGGCCAGACATACACAAGTGTAATTAATACCTATTCAGAGAATGGGTGATAATTTACTTAAACTGGAAAATCCCTTTAACTTTCCTTCATATGAAAACCATTCGATAGCAGACATCCTGTGGAAGCCCATAACAATGCTGCTAGAGATCCTCATTGAATAAAGTTTTCGGTGTTCTCCATTTTGGAACACAAAATAAAATACAGTGTATAGTTTTTACAAAATAAAGTCAGACAATCAAATCGTTCTCCAATAAGAATAAGGACACGCCGTTATTTATAGGACCTGTATAATGCTCTGAACATGACTTATTTGTGTAATTAAAGCTGAAGGCTCAGATATGTCCTCATTCCTCATGTACCAGTTATGACTTGTATTGTTTAAGATTATTGTACTTGTTTTTATTATGTATACCCCTCCTCACATGTAAAGCGCCATGGAATAAATGGCGCTATAACAATAAATAATAATAATAATAATATGTATTTGGGGAGCAAGAACTGGGGAGAAGAAATTTGCTGATCACTACAGAAATTATTCAATAAACCTGGAACATATTGAAATTGTTTCAGAATCGAGGAAATCGGGAAAGACAACTCATCCAGAAAGTGAGCAGCCATGAAGCAAATTACTGTGCAGCTGGAAAGTTACGGCACCTTTATTAGTGTAGTCCTGGTATGATATATACAAGCAAAATTGTCAGTTTAGGTAATTGGCCCGATGTGGAGAATAAAAAAATTCACGTTACAGAAACCTCTGCGACAAATAGTCGAATCCAGATAATGGAGTCAGTTTGGTGGCAAGAAAAAAGGAAAAACACCCAGTACATTTCCCCCATTTTTTACAGCTACAATCTAAGATGTACATGAAAGCAGATTTTTCAAAATGTGATGTCCAAAGAGCTGAAAGTGAAAATCAATAAACTGTTCACACCGTACTGATAATGTAGTTTTTATGACTCAAGTTTCTGTTACATGTGTGACTGATTAGTACCAGCAGCTAACTCAGGTAAAGTTCACCGTCTATAAGTAGCCATTATTAGGACATCAAAGAGATTCTAAAGCCCCCGTCACACATAGCGAGATCGCTGCTGAGTCACAAGTTTTGTGACGCAACAGCGACCTCAGTAGCGATCTCGCTATGTGTGACACGTAGCAGCGACCAGGCCCCTGCTGTGAGATCGCTGGTCGTGTCGGAATGGCCTGGACCATTTTTTGATCGTTGAGGTCCCGCTGGGTAGCACACATCGCTGTGTTTGACACCTTACCAACGACCTCGTTAACAGGACGTCCCATTGAATCGTCATGAAATAGCATCGTTGTACAGGTCGCCGCATCGCTGCTGCGTCGTTGGGGAGATCTCACTGTTTGACATCTCACCAGCGACCACATAGCGACGCAGCAACGATCCCTGACAGGTCGTATCGTTGTCGGGATCGCTTTAGCGTCGCTATGTGTGACGGGGCCTTAACTTATAAGAAGAACATGTGCTACTAACAAAAGGGAGGTCCTTAAAAATGGCAAAATAAGCCAATTATGACTGCAAATAAAAGTTAAGGCGTGCCTACCATTTGATCCAAAACCTGTTAAATGGTACCGTATTTCTGCCTTCATCTCTTAAAAGTTAAGGTTATCCTGGACTTCGTTCTTCGCCCCATAGAGAAAAAAAACAAAAAAACAGAGTTGCTAACTACCGTATCTACCAGTTCTGCCTGGCGCCAATCTCTGCTTCATTTGACCACATGTCAACCGAACAGCACCTTCTCTTCTGGTCTGCTCTGTCGACAGGGCGTCACTGTAGACGTCATGCTGATTAACAGGCAGCTCCTTGGAGTTAGGCAGTGGGGAGCAGACCATTAATCATCATGACATTAGGAAAGACGCCCTGTCAACAGAGCAGAGTAGAGGAGAAGCTACTCTGTCAAGTTACGTCAACAAATGGTGCAGAATATCTTCCGTGTTGGCAGAGATTAACCAAGGAGAACAGGAGGGTAGTTTGTGGATACCCAATAATAAAAGTTCTTAGCATCATAAGAAAAAAAGTCTCAAACACCACGTTTAAAACGGACGCCATCACACGATTCATGCCGCTCAAACCTCAAGCAGCAGGAATCAGAGGCTCGACGCAAGGTGGCAGCCAGGTTAATTGGTCTCTGAAACACTCAGGCAGTTCCAAGAAAATATACCGGTTCTTTAAAAATCAAGCAGGGGACGACACACTTCCAGTACTACCCCGGGACTTCTAGACTTTATGTCTTCCTCTAGTCACAACTTTTTGCGTGTATGCCAATTTTTGTTTTACATTTCTGGAAAGGTATCATTAACAGCAGACAATTCTACTCATTTACCAGTAAACCAAGTTAGGTAATTCCCTGATCTTGTTCTAAAGACGAGAAATGTGGCCAAAGAGGAAAACATTAAACAATATCATATAAAGACGACCAGCACTGCTCATACCGCTCTAGAACACGTGTAAGGCTATGTGCACACGTTGAGTATTTGTAGCAGTGCAAGAACACTCAAACAATTTACATGCTGCAGACAAGCCACTTTAATGGTTGGAATATGCAAGGGAATAATAAGCAACATGTGCAGGAAATTTCGAGACACATAGGAAAAACAGAGCAAAAACACGGCATGTGGAAAGGCACCATTTAGGTTACCATTTTCAGTTTTCTAGTATATCCAAACCTCTGCGAAAAATACATTTTTTTCAGTGCTAGATCATTTATGTTCTGTTCCTTGTATGCAACAATTTCTCTAAAACTATAGCAATGCTGCCAAATTTTACGGGTAGCTTTGTAGTACTAAAAGGAGTCCATGTAGATTCTCATGTGGTCTAACTAGTCTCTGAGACAAGCGTCATTCTCAGTATACCTATATACATTGTTAACTAAGAATTATAGGAGCTGACTGTACACCTCATACCTTATCGAGGAGCCTGTAAAAGTAAAATGGTGCAAACATTTTCATGAAACCAAATTGCAAAAATGATTTCTACATTAAAAATAATAAAATGCCCCAGAGGTGGACAACCCTTTCAAATTAAAAATAAGTAGTTAGCTCTAGCATAAAAAAAATGATAGTCTAAAAGTCTGACAGGTTGCAGTAAGCTGGAGACCATCAAGTACAACTGGCCATGCACGCAAGTGTGATCTGAAAGGGCAGATTTTTACTATATTGGTCGACCAAAGTTATATGCACCACATTCAAAGTTGAATGCACACATTCAAATCGTCCCTCACCTCTGCTAAACAGGTCAATTTCACAACCCTTGTATCTTCTTTATCCCACAACCCCAAACAGTTGTTCAACGCTTAACTCCCTCCCTCATCTCTGCAAAAGACTTTGCTCCACCACAACCCCATCTATAAAAGGCCACTGCCCCTTCCCCATGACCTTCCTCCCCACCATCACTGAAGGAGAGCTCACTCATCTCTTCTCCAAATCGCACCTCACCCCTTGTGAACTTGACTCCATCCCATGATATCTCCTACCCCACCCTCCCAACCATGCTTATCCGAGCCCTAACCCATCATCTCTTCAACTTAACCTATCGCTAACCTCTGGTACCTTATCTTCTGCTGTCAAACATGCCACAATCACACTTACCCTGAAGAAGTCATCCCTTGACCCGACCTCTACGTCCCGCTATCGCCCCATGCCACTGCTCCCGTTCACCCCAAAATGCCTCGAACAGCATGTCCATGCTGAACTTTCCTCCCATCTCATCTACCTCGCTCTTTGATGACATACAGTTCGGCTTCTGTCCCCATCATTGCATCAAAACCGTCTTCACCAAAATTACTTACAACTTACTTACAGCCAAAGCTGACAATGTATACTGCTCCTAGACCAGTCCTCTGCCTTTAACACAGTCAACCACTCCCTCCTACTACAAAACATCTTTTCCCTTGGTGTTAAAGACCTTGCTCTCTCCTGGATCTCCGCATACCACGCGTTTAATGTCTCCCACTCCCTCAAGGCTTTGTTCTAGGACCCTTAGTCTTCTTAATCTATACCTTTGGCCTGGGACAACTCAAAGTCCCATGGCTTCCAGGACCATCTAAACGCTGATGATAGTCAGACATCACCTCACTGATGTGCAGAACCCCAGAGTGTCTATCAGCCATATCCTCCTCCTCATCATGCTTTTTAAAAGCTCAACACCCTTTTGTATACAGTACTCATGTACAGAACCATGGAATCAATCGTGCTGCAAAAAATAAATAAGCTAGACTTTGCGACAACTGATGAAAAACTGCTGGTTTTGGTGAAATCATAATCTGTCAAAGTTGAAATATTTTGTCTGCAGTTTATGGTTGATCATTCAATACTTTTAACAAGCGCCTTGATGAATTAGATAATTTTTTTTTCTATTGAAATACACAAAATTACCTGACTGATTACACAAAATTTCTAAATCCCCAATTCATAGCATACATAAAAATACATATACATGGTGACAAGCAAGGATTGACATTTACATCATAGATGAGGCCAAATCACTTCTGTACTGGTAATTGAACGATTCGATGACTCAGAGGTAACAGTGATAATTGGCTGCAATATTTTCTGGCAATAAACCGGACTGATTCAATTACATTTCAGTTCTCCCACAACAACACCCACATTTTGGCATCCATTGTCCACTAGCAACAGGTTGCATAAATAAACCCTTAAAAAACATAAGGGAACAGTCACTGGTTATCGGAGAACACACACAAACGTTTTACTGAACGGTAGCGGGTATGCGGCATTAGCTTATTCTAAAAATTGTACTGTCCCCAAAAGACAGGGTTTTCCTTTATGTTGCCTGAACTTCACCCAGTCAAAAGGGTGCGGGACATTCCAGTGAGAAGACAGCGTGCTGAGTCAAGTCTAACAGATGGCGCAGAAGTGGACTGGGCTACCTGCCAGCTGTTTTAAAGGTGTGCCAGCCTTTTGCCGATCTGCCATGTACAGCTTGTCTGGGTTCCCCAGCGCAGTTTGCCAAGAGGGGAGTAAGCGCCCTCCTTACACACAAAAATGTTCAGTCGTGCTTACCATGAGGTGACAGAAAGGTTATGGTAAGAAGAACTACAAATCAGCTTTGCAGCCTGCGGATAACTTATATACTTTATTTTTATGGACTTTATGCATGATGATTTCAGGATCTTATTGTGGGCACAATATTTGGACACTTCTCTAAGCTGGGTGCCACGTTTGCGAGCTACTCAACTTTACACACGTAATAAAACCAGATGAACACCCCAATACAATAGAGGTGGTGGCCAAACTAGGGACAATGTGTCTCAGATAACTAGTCCTAGGTAGGTTTCTCTTGATTGACAGGTCTCTCCTCATACACACATGAAAAGACCTGTGTGTCTAAGGGCAGCTGCACCTGAAAGTTGGTCTCTCCATCATGGAAAAAAAAAAAAACACATTTTGATTATACTGATCAAATCAGAGTTTGATCAGTTTTTCTAAGAGGCGAGGCGGGGGAAAGTTTCTCCACCTTCTCCATTCAGTCAGAGAAAATCGGACCCCACTTTGATGTCATCCAAGTGCGGCCTGATGTTTTCCCGGTTCCAAAGACTTGCATTGGCAATTATGATCCGACACTTGGATAAAAATTGGACGTCACCGATTTTTTTCATTGGACATATGAACAGCCCCATAGAATAACATGGGTACGAGTGTTATCAAAAAGATGGATGGGACTCGTCTGATATAAACGGTTGTGTGCATGAGCCCTAGGGGAGCTAAGTGGGGAGAAGCCACCAGGAAACGTCCTCGTTCTAGTCATCTGAGATGCAGGGTTTCTGGTCGGCTTTTCAAAATAGCATGTAGAAAAGCCGCGGAGACACCATCACGTGTTTCTCAGCGCAAGCAATAAATAGCCAGGTCTTTCACTGGGAAGGAACAACCATGGGAAGGGCAGCATCCAAAAAGGAAAACCACCTATGCCAAAACATGGTATCCATCCACAGACCACTGTTTCGGGGTATTTGCCCCTCATCAGTGTGGAGTAGGAAACTGGCTATTAGGAGCAGTGCCTAGTAAAAGGACTATAAACATAAGGATGAATGACCTCGGGGAGATCAAAACATCCAATACCGTGGAGACACCATCACGTGTTTCTCAACGCAGTGATCCAGTCTGATATAAACGGTTGTGTGCATGAGCCCTAGGGTAGCTAAGTGGGGAGAAGCCACCAGGGAACGTCCTCGCTCTAGTCATCTAAGATGCATGGTTTCTGGTCGGCTTTTCAAAATAGGTCTTCTCCAAAATGCCACAGTGCAGTGAGATAAGATTTACTCAATTGGGCATCCAGGCTCGGATTCATGCCACTCGTGGTTCATGAATCAGATGACAGCTTCCCTTTAAATTGAGGCATCAATAGCTTTCGATGGATCGGCTAAATAGTGCGAGTCCCCTTGTGTATCTCTCATTCTCTGTAGGTCTATTTCATATGTATTAATCATTTTCATGACCTCTTTTGTGCTGAATAATGGCCCCGTGATTGGACTTGTTCTGTTACATACGGTAACTCGTGACCCAGACTGGCGGCAGACTGTAAAAGACATGTCAGGCCTCAGCAAGTATATAGTTCACCCTCAGGTCTCATCTGGTAGAATGAAAGTCAGCGGAAACAAGAGGATATAAAAGACAAATACACAAGATGACTAATCGTCTGCTATTTATACTACCTGTCCTTCCTCCATGTATACAGACACCGAGCCACAGGGAAATCACGCTCCTCTCACAGATGCAGAGTCACACTGTGCGCCCCATGGGGGACATGGACTGATGGGACCGATCGCAATCTCTGTGCAGAAAGATATGTTTGAATATAGAAGCAAAAGGAATTAGACCATACTGTCAGACGGACGCGGGTGACTTTCTCCAATCATAACTTTACTCCTTATGTGAAATTGACCATAACATTTACCCAAGCTGCCAATATAGCATGCTAAAGTACACCCACATGTGCCTGTAACATAGGAGGGGGGCACGCTGCTGACGGACCCCTCTGGTGACATTTATGTTCACCATCAGCCAAGACTCTGGTAAAGAGAGACACATCATATACTCCTTTATCCCAGAGACAATGGGGGACTGGTACCCCCGAAAGGCATAAGAAATCAATGGCACACACAGACTATAGTCAGGAGGGGTGCCAACCTTAACCCTTTCACCACCATGGGATTTTCCGTTCTTGCGTTTTCGTTTTTCGCTCCCCTTCTTCCCAGAGCTATAACTTTTTTTTTCCGACAATATGGCCATGTGAGGGCTCGTTATTTGCGGGACGAGTTGCACTTGAGAAAGACACCATCGATTTTACTGTACCACACAGTGTACTAGAAAACGGAAACAAAATTCCAAATGCAGTGAAATTGCAAAAAAAAAGTGCAATTTTACAATTTTTTTTTTTACCATGTTCATAAAATGCTAAAACTGACCTGCCACTATGATTCTCCAGGTCATTACTAGTTCATAGACACCAAACATGTATAGGTTTTTTTTTTATTATTTAATTGGTGAGAAAAAAAAATCCAAAGTTTGTAAAAGAGAAAAAAAAAAAAAGGTGCTATTTTCCGAGACCGTAGCGTCTCCATTTTTCAGGATCTGGGGCTGGGCGAGAGCTTAATTTTTGCACACTGAGCTGATGTGTTTATTGGCATTATTTTGAGGTAGAGACAAATGTTTTGATTGCCTGTTATTGCATTTTATTACGGCGACAAAAAAAATAAAAATGTAATTCTGACGTTCTGACGTATTTTGATAGATCGGCCATTTCTGAACATAGCGATAACAAATATGTGTGTATTTTTTTATTGTTTGATGTTCTCTGGAGAAAATGGGGGCGATTTTAAACATTATATATATATGTATACCTGAAAAGATCCGCATCAAACTATGATGTAGATATACGTCCTAGGTCGTAAAGGGATTAACAACGGTGTCAGCTTACATTCACTACCACAGATGATTTTATCAAGATACTAATACAAGTCCCCCAAAAAGTTATTAAAGAGGTCATTCAATGCATCCAGCATGTTTGTTTGTTTTTTTTAAATTCTGGACAATAATCCCTTTATGCATTGTTCCCATGATGAGTTTTTGGTGATTTTTGTTTACACTGCCTAATTTACGAAAAACCGCAAATAACCTATTTTTCTTAACGAATGCAGAAAATCTACAACATTAAAACCTCACCAAAAAGTCATTGTGGGAATGTAGCCTTAAAGGGCATTAATGCTTCTATTATTATCTAGGTCTGCAATTATTATGTACGGTACTTCGACCCAAACAATACCTTCACAAGTTAAAATCTCCACAAAATTTGGTACAAGATATAAAATTATAAGCTTGTGCTTTGTGGGTACTTTGAATGAGGCAGTGTTCAAAAATGAATATTTTCTCATAAATCACCTGCCATTTACGCTAAAAAAAAAAAAAAAAAAAAAAAAATACAAACTATTATCATGACATCTAATTAGGAGTTCACAATCCGTACTAAATCACTAATTCAGCATTAACCTATAGATAAAGCTAAATGACCCCGTACATGAAATAAATGTCGGCTGAACCCACAGATTTCGTCAAGACCGGTCGACCATCTCGTGTATGGGGGTCCTCCGAACACTACTATGACAAATAAGGTCAGGAAAAAAAAAAAAAAAAGGATTGGGCCTTTGGAATTTTAAATCACCCATCATTTCTGGTTTCTGGGGAAGATAAGCAGAGACCGAAGAGAATGGCCGGCCATGGACAACAGTTCTCACGTGAGTAGCCAGCCTTACTTTTGGGTATTGGACCGCTCCTGTCAAAGGAGGTGCAAAAAAAAAAAAATGACACCTTGATCACATTACCTAAGAGATTCAGCCCAGAGGGACAACCATGAAACTGAGACCTCGCAACAAGATATTCATCTGAATGTTCGTTTTAACACACTGGTAGAACTGGTGTAAAAAAAAAAAAAATGTCCGAGAAGTAAACCTATAATTAAAAACCTAGTCTATTGGAGATTGCATCAATGATGGAGATTAGAGAAGTCATATTCTATCTTGTCACAATATAATGACAGAAAAAGTACTATAGCTGGAAACATAGGTTGAAAAAAAAATCTTAATTGGCAGGTAGACTCTGCGCCTTGAAATCGGATATTGGCAAGTAACTTTTTTTTATTATTTATTTTTTCATTTTTCACTATGGGAATTCTTAGTGATGAATCAACTGCCTCCTGCAATCCATAGTAATTTGTCTGACCAACTATAGGTGCCTGATTTTGCTAAAAAGGCCTCCCCAAAAAAACTGGAATAAAGCATGCAGTTTAGTCAATGGTCATAATAATAACACAGCCATTTGCGGTTTATTCCACAATTGCCTATAATAACCTTCCATCCTGGTAACATATGTTCAGCGACATCGGGAAATAAACATATTTTCTCTTAATGAAGCATCAAAGACAAAATCATTCTTTGAATAACATGTCTTTGTTAAAGGAAAAAAAAACAAACCAGAAAAAAAAACCAGCATGGTCGACTTTCTCGCAAAAGATGACAGTGATTGATCAGCTAAAACAACAAAATCATTTTTGGTTGAAATCATTCATTTTCAGCAACTTTAATCCACTGTGTATGTGAGCCTTTAGATTCATAGGCAGCATATGGATCACCAGATTTCACAATATAAACTGCATACATTATTAAGAAGATCTCTTAAATCTGATGAGAACGGCTCAAAAAAGAAGGAAGGAAAAATCAACACACAACAAGACGCCTCGGAATGAGGCAACCTTAAGGCCAAGTTCCCACAATAAGTTTTTGATGCTGCGTATTTTCTTAAGCAAAAAAAAAAAAGCTGCATCTATCAAAGTGGATGAGATTCATAGAGAGCCTATAACTAGTGATGAGCAAACGTGCTCGGGCGACGAGCATGCTCGGGTGTTATCAGAGGGTCTTCGGCGTGCTTGAATAGTATGCTCAAGTCCCCACGGCTGCATTAATCACGACGGTTAGATAGCCGCAGCACATGCATGTTCCCTGTATGTTCGATTATACCAGAATGTGTTGTGGCTGTCTAACCGCCATGAATCATGCAGCCGTGGGGACTCAAACACATTATTCAAGCACTCCGAATATACTCGATTAGCACATGAGCATGTTCTGAGAACACCTTATCCAAGCACGCTTAATAATAATAATCTTTATTTTTATTTTTATATAGCGCTAACATATTCCGCAGCGCTTTACAGTTTGCACACATTATCATCGCTGTCCCAGATGGGGCTCACAATCTAAATTCCCTATCAGTATGTCTTTGGAATGTGGGAGGAAACCGGAGTGCCCGGAGGAAACCCACGCAAACACGGAGAGAACATACAAACTCTTTGCAGATGTTGTCCAAGGTGGGATTAGAACCCAGGACTCCAGCGCTGCAAGGCTGCTGTGCTAACCACTGCGCCACCGTGCTGCCCTGCTTGCTCATCATTCCCCAGTCGTTTACAGCCGGGAGCAGCCGCATTAGCTGCGCTCCCATATGTGGGGGCATTTACATTTTACAACTGGATTACAGCGTGAGACTTGACTGTACGGCGGACAGGTATGGTATATTGTGGCTTTTTTATTTTGGATTTTTTTTTTTTTGTTTTACAGAAGAACGAGGGCTTTACATGGATTGAGCGTGCGGTAAAGATGTTTAAACCTGTGTGTTTCATTATTTCATTAAAATACCGTACTTTATTCTTACTGTGTGTGTATTTTTAACCCTTTCAGACTATTGGATTAAGAATGGAGCGGTGTCTTATTGACTCCTCTCCATTATTAACCAGGCTTAATGTCACCTTACAATAGCAAGGTGACATTAAACCCTTATTACCCCATATGCCAATGCCACAGGGCAGTGGGAAGAGAGGCTGAGTGCCAGAATAGGCACATCTTATAGATGTGCCTTTTCTGGGGTATATATGTATATATATATATATATATATATATATATATATATATATATATATATATATATATATATATATATATATACACACACACATATACACACTAGATGGTGGGCCAATTCTATTGCATCGGGTGTTCTAGAATATGTATGCGTAGTGTATAGCACAGCCCACGCAGTACATTGCGCAGCCCACGCAGTACATTACGCAGCCCACGCAGTACACGTTGTATATTGCGCAGCCCACATAGTATATTGCGCAGCCCACGTTGTATATTGCGCAGCCCACGTAGTATATTGCACAGTCCATGTAGTATATTGCACAGCCCACGCAGTATATAGCAATGTGGGCACCATATCCCTGTTAAAAAAAAGAATTAAAATAAAAAATAGTGATATACTCACCCTCCGTTGACCCCCCAAATCGAAGCAGTTACCGACGGTCCTCGTGCGCTCCGGTCTGAAGAGTGCATTGTGGTCTCACGAGACGGCTACGTCATCATCTCGCGAGATCGCAGCATGGACCGGTTACCGGAGCGTCGCAAGCGGGAAAGGCCTGTTGTAGATCCGAGGGGCCGACGGACGGTGAGTATATAACGATTTTTTATTTTTTAATTATTTTTAACATTAGATCTTTTTACTATTGATGCCGCATAAATAGTAAAACGTTGGTCACACAGGGTTAATAGCAGCGTTAACCGAGTGCGTTACACCGCGGTCAACGCTGCCATTAACCCCGTGTGAGCGCTGACCGGAGGGGAATATGCGGGTGCCGGGCACTGACTGCGTGGAGGAAGGAGCGGCCATTTTCTTCCGGACGGTGCCCGTCGCTGATTGGTCGCTGCAAAACAGCCACGACCAATTAGCGACTTGGATTTCCATGACATACAGAGTCCGCGACCAATGAATATCCGTGACAGACAGAAAAGACAGACAGACGGAAGTGACCCTTAATCTACACACACACACCTTTACTATGTGTAGACATTTATTCTATCTATTCTATTTTCCTGTTAGTGTGGTTTTACTGTACTGAATTACCGGCTTTTCTAAAGGACACTCGTGCGTATTTCTCGCAAGTCACACTGATGGTCCATGTGGTGTGCGAGTTTTTCTCGCATCCATAGACTTTCATTGCCGATTCTTGGCTAAGAAAATATCGGATGATGGGAGCTGCCCCATAGATTAACATTGGTCCGAGTGCTGTGCGATTTTTTACGGTCTAGTGTGACTCCGGCCTAAGTGTGACAGTGACTTGTTTAGAATTGAAATTAGCAACCTTCAGGGCTCCTCTGATCGACTTCTACAAAATTCCATCGCTAAATATGAGGAAGCCATAGGTCAAGCTGAAGGGTGGGCCGCAGTCAACATGATGTAATAGTAAATAAACGAATGCAAATCTGGTTTCTGAGGAAATACTTTTCTGATCTTTTCTTTCCTGAAGTTAATTTAGGCTTCGCAAATGAGAAAACAAATGATACTGCTAGCACAGGACATGCGCTCTCAGGGCAAACCAAGACACACAAAGGCATGATAGGATTTTTTATTCTACAAGAAAGCAAGTGAAAAGTAAAGAACATACGGTAAACAGATTCTCAGACATTTAGCAGTCGGCCATTCTAGCAATGCCAAGACAATAGATGGCAGAAGTCATGAATATTCACACTACTGTGAATGATAACAAATATTTTGCACCCAATTTTTAGACAGGTCCCAACAAGAATATTTTGGGGAGCACTGCCTCTGCCCAGTGATGAGTGCATGCTTGGGGGCAGAGACATTTCTGGACCAGGTCACATGACACAGTGGGATCTTTACAAGCCAATACTGAAGGAACTGGAGACCTTTGGTCCTCCGAGGAGATTGAGAAAAGTCTTCTGAATTTCTAATGCATGTAAATTACAAAACTGAAATTTTTAACAATTGCCAACATTTTATAATTCCTAGACAATCCCTTTAAGAGTTTTATTTTTCCCCCAGATAGAATACTGATGGCCATTATTGTGGGATAGGCGAGGGCACCAGGGTGATGGACATGCAGCTTCCCATTGTCCATGAATCCATTTCTCCTGCCAAAGAGTAGTGGGGGCACATTCTTACTGATCACACATCAATGACCTATTTTAAAAGGACAAGTCCTGAGTGCTTTATCCTGGAACCCTTTGATATGGAAGTCTGGAAGCTAACTGGAATATGTTTATGCCTTTCTGGAGAATTGGTGACGGCACGTAATGTTGAGAAGCCAATATATATTTTCTACATCTCACGATCAATGTGTAAACTATTTCTCCCCCGCACACTCAGAATATAGTGTCTGGCATCAGACTGCCATTAATGGCCAATAGCGAGAGTACGGCTTCCCTCCTACACTTGACAAACAGCAATGACCTGCCGAATACCCAGATCTGTGCACCGATCCAGCTGCTGTGGGACGTCCGCCACTCATCCACACCCAACCCAGCCGCAGCGGAAACTTATCACCAAGCAATTTGGGGATAAAAGAGAAAGATGGCTACAAGGAAGACAATGGGAAATAAAATGTGACATCTGATTTTTGGGGCATTTACGGTAGTTTATTACTTTCTTTTATGTGGAGACAAGATTTGTAAAGGCCTTATGAAGTATTCAGGTAAGCGGCCTATAAATCTCATTCACACAGAAGTTTGCCTCACAATCGTTAGGAGGAACTGATGAGGGACAATTGCTAGATTACAGGAATTATCTCCTAGCACAAATTATTTCCAAGAACGTTCTTTATTTATTGGCTTTACGTTCGTTATACAGAGCTCCTCCCTCCCCCAAAAGTAAAATCTTTTTCAGTACATATGAGGTTTTTGGACAAATTTATACAATTGGATATAAAACAGCTTTAAACCCATAAAAATTACAACAAAGAACTCATTGTCCTTACAGTCTATGCCTTTAATGTGTATGGCCATGGTAAGAATACACATAAGAGGACAGTCAAGAAACCAGCCAATTTCATGTGAACAGGTGGACCATCTACCATGAATGAGGTAGCGTTGAGGACACCGATTTGCAGAAGATGCTTCCATAGTAGCCAGACCAAAGCACAGCCAACTTCCAGCATTATTGTAGGCCCTACTAATAAAAAAAAAGGCACCAAGGAAGCCAACAGGTAGTAAGGACGTTTACAGCGCAGTGGACAACTGACATGGCCGCTGGACCAGGGTCGTGGAAATCATTCTGCTAAACTCTAGTATATGGTTGTACCAAAAGTAGATGGAGGAAACAAAAAGGTCGTTCACGTTTGATTTCAACACGTCCGATCCTTTTGTCCTCAAGGAGGATCAGCCACCAGCAGCAAAGTCTAATGGCCGCTTACTTTCCTCTGAAGACATACGCATTCAGCCAACATATGAGGTGCATGGCCACCATGAGGCACTTCATCACCCAGAAGAGTATCACTTGTATTTCGTTTCTCCACACAAGTACACAAAGCTGGTGGAATACTGCAGGCGACAACATTCCTGTGTTGGGCCAATCTAACCCCTGAAAACACTCCTACAGGAGAGAATATTAATATAAAGTTCCTACCTAACACTACACCGGTGGTAAAACGAGCCTAATCATCATGAGCCACTGAGCTCACTGATTGTTGTGTATATTACAGTTCTTGTTAAAGAATGTTCTGATGAAGGTCCTATGACGGACTGAAAACGTTCACATTTTTGTTTGGATGCACAATAAAAGGAACTCCAATTTTTCATATACCGAGTGCCAAATTTGTTATTATATTCTGGCCACTGAATAAATAGACATTCTTCTCAGCATCAGGTCATCTTTTAGAACTTTTCGTATGTCTCAGTGCAACTTCTGCAAAACATGTGCCAGAATCTACAAGGCACCCAACATCTTCTGACCACATCCTGCTTCTTCCTTCCAGTTTGTCCAGTTTGGACTGTTATATAGCAGGACTGGGTGAAGATGTGATAATGGAATAATCTGAGTGCACAGAAATGAAGAATATTGTGATGACATCGTCCAAAGTTCAGGTGTGACACTGAATCCCTACATGTAATGAATAATGGAAAATAAACCATCTTTATCACCCACTAAAAACACCCCAACAAGCAGCAGAAATCCGCGGTGAGAACTTGTAGCACCGCCGGAAAGCGTGTTATTGTGTAAGATGTCTTGTGGTCGGGCACAGCGTGTACTGATAACACAATCACGCCTCACTGCTGCTTCTTGTAACCCAGACGAAACGGAAGTGTGAACTACACACCATAAACATCACCCATAACATGTGTAAGGAAGACGGAGCGTGGCGTCCTCCACCCCAACACACAAACATGTGGACCTCCACCAACTAATTTTGATATTTTCCATTATAACATTTATTTTTTTTGCCACGATTCGAGCAATTTCACTAAAACGTATTCCACTAACAATTAGTCTGGTAAAGATAATTTCCTGTGGAAATTTTCACCATTAGAAAATTTACCAGAAGTCCTGAAATGTTCGTAGATCCTCAGCTCTGGCAGCAAAGTACGGAGGCGAGCTTGGATTTTTTCTCATCTCTCTGGGCTCATTAGTAAGTTGTTCTCCAGAAGTGGACACCTCCATAACTTCTAGATGAATCGCCAAAATGCCTTCCAACACTTGACAATGCTATTGTGGGTTTTGTGTGTCAGTATGAACAGGGCCTTAAAAAGGGTTTGACTCTGGCATATTATGGCAAAAAATATGGCAGAGAATGAATGGCGATGTGATTAGGTATGTGCGTGACTGTGTTCATTGACTTCTTTGAAGGTTGTGGAAGTCATCAGTTTTCATAACTCCTGTAAAATTGGAGCATGTTCCACGCACGCCCGGCCACGTGTCCATTCATACTCCGCCAGGATTCGCATCCATTACACATTTAGCCATAAATGTCAACAGTGGCATAACTCCCTTATACTACAATTTACTGACCGCCGTTTCTTATGGCAGATTCCCAGTTTCGGACGTGCTACATGTAGTCCTCTACAGCTGCTCTAATTGTACGCCAGACTCTAGAGGAGCAGAAAACACTTCACTGCGGTAATGGGTCATATAAGAAATGAAGTGATGTGTGATGTCGCGGCACAGTCCGGCCGGGAAGGTTCTTACTCGTGTAATGTCCACATTAAGGATGGAGGCGATAATCCCCTTTAAGCCTGATATTAATGTTAAGGGGCGTAGAGGACTACCTGTAATTACGCAGTCACAGAGGCCTGTTCTTACATTTACAGGACCTGATGGACATTTCCCTTGATCACCTAAAAGTTCGAGGTGAAGCAATTTCCTGCTACTTTTCACCCAATTAAATAAGCAGAAAGCGGAAAAAAGTCTGAAGCACGAGGCAAACATGACATATTTGGCAAATGGTCCACGGAACGGCGCCTCCATCCTAACAAGCATTCATCACAAATGGGAAGTAACATTTGTATAAGTCATGAAAGCTGCAGCACGGATTCTAGGACACGTTACCTTCTGGGCTGAGAGCGACACTCTTCTTCCCCGCTGTCCGCCTCCTGTGGAGAGAGAACAGGCACAATTATTCCATGTCGCACATCCACCACCCCGCTTACCAGGCATGCCAGTCTGCCCACACTGTCGGATCATAGGGATCGCGTGGTCTGACTTAAACCACTGTAGGAAGAGTCAGGCAGCTGCAGCACTTCTTGATTTGATGACATTTCTATTATCGCAAGCTGCAGACATTGTGTAACTTGTGTACATGGGGCAATACGAGAACATGGGACTGGCACACCAGCTTCCCTTGTAGTCGAAGCCTAAGGTGGCCACAGACAGGACTGACATCAGGGGCCCCCTGTACCAAACCGTTAAGTCGTTGTGTTTTTGCTTTTTTTTTTTTTTTTTTTTTTTTTTTTTTAACGCAGGAAAAACATACTCTTGACAGTAAAGAAGTGGCTTACAAAAAGTAGGTTTCGCTGTGTTTTTGTTGTCTGTAATGCATGCTGATAAAGTTTACTGCCCCCCCCCTAAAAAAAAAAAAAAAATCATGATGCAACTTCCTTAAGGTTTTTGCACCAAAACCTGATACCTTCCCTTTGTGCTGCGTTTTTTGCACTTACCCATTACCTTCTATGTGTGCAGAAACAACGCATAAAGGAGTGACATGCTGCAGTTTGCAAAAATGCAGCAGTTTTCCCAAATCAGTCAGGAAAAAAACCTCATCTGTGTACAAGAGATTTCTGAACTCTCAAAGCTTTTGTTAGTACCGTACTGTAAAATGCGGCTTAAAATTTGCATTAAAAAAAAAAAAAAAAAATCAGCAAAAACGCTACGTGTGAACATATCCAAAAGGATGAGGTCAGAGGTTGTATTTGGTGCAAAACAGCCTAAAATCCACTAATAATAGCCATAAAATCACACGTTTAGGTGCCCAATACATATCCGATGGCTGTCGATCAAACAATGGTTCAGCTGATCCTACGTCTGGGAATTCTTTGCAAACTCCCCCCATATACACAGGGGCGGCCAATGCTAGACCCCTCCAGGCTCATCTCGCTGGGAACAAGAGGATTGGCGGTCCGAAATCAGACATGCCAGATCCTTATCAACCATGGCAGATAATGTCACACTAGACTGTCGGCCAATGTTGGTGAGTGCAGCTGACATGGGTCTAACATATATGCGGGACTTGGGCCCAGACTATGCAATCTAATGGACGCTGACTGCATGGACCTACTTACTATTGGGCGCCAGGCCTGGGCCTTGTAGTCGCACTTATTTCACATATACATAGTCCTAACAGCTATGACACACTACGTGCATGACTGGGAATTGTACCAGCAAAATCAGATATAAAACACAAGAAGACACGCAATACGACCTGTACAGTAATGGCCATATATTATCCCCATGCAGAAATCTGCCACATACCTATAAATAGTGTGATCACATCCATAGTAATGATGTAGGTGCCATATCTGTCCTCCGCAGGGTGTAGGCTACATAACACCTCACAAACATTTGGCAACCGCTGGTAGCTTTCCTACAAGCCATATAACCCGGCCACACCAGTCGGCCCCTTCCATCATCAACTGGGAACACACTTGCCAATTTAAAAAGGAAAATTCCACTGATGATACGGACAAATAGCCCTTTAAAGATTAATCCCATGTTGTTACTGCCGCAGAATGTTTGTAAGAACAATTTACTGTTTGTTTGTTTTCAGTTATAGGTTATCGAAAACGGAGAGAAATGTTGTTAATTACTTGTGGCTCGCTGCCTAGGTTACAGGCCACCACTGCAGCCTAGCAGCAGTGGCCGAACATGTGCAGTGCTTACAAGCGCTTTCCTGTTGAGCTTGTAAGCGCTACTCTGCCGCCTCACGTAGACGCACAGGAGGGCGCACAGTTTGGACGGGGGATGCTACAATGCCAATGATCAGACCTGTGAAATTATCAGGAGCACACCATCCCAATAGGCAAGAAGGAAGTGCGGTAAGCCGAGGAGCGGGGCATTATTGACGAAAATTATGGGAAACTGTTGAGAAAAGGACCATAGACACAGATTTTAAAACTGATGTGGGTCAGGATTAATGACACTATGGGTCCGTGTGAATGCACAGTAAATGGACTTAGATGTCCTAATTCAAATGACCTGTAAACGATCCTCCTATGGATGTGGAAATCCGTCTAATGCACGTGATACATATATTTTTTTTCCCATGTGGAGAAAGCAACATGTCATTTTTGTTTTAGGTGTTTCTGCTTGAAAGACCACTGAATGTGACACATGAACAGGAGCAGAACCGACCACAGAAACCGCAGAAAAAAAGCCCACGCTAAAAAATTCACAAAGACTTTGTGATGCATTTTTTGGTCATTTTAAGCCAGAAAAATCCATACTTTTAATTAAAAAAAAAAAATCACTATGAGAACGTACCCCAATATCTAGAGACCCCTACATAATAGGAAAGGCCTGAGTCTCTGCCACAGGGGCCAAATGTCAGCAGCAAAACATGGAGTGTTCCTGTTATTTCTGACTCTCCTACCAGCTTCAATGATTGACACGTCCTGTAGCGGCAGCAACCTGGAGAGGATCTCATGCCTCATACATAAAAGATCAAAATGCAAAAAAAAAAACAAAAAAAAAAACGCTAACCCTAAAGCATCTTTATTTTCCATTTGCTTTGCTGTGTAACACAGCTACTGTTCCCTGTTGTCTGCCATTTCCGGCAGGGAGGAGCGGCTCCTGTGTTCCTTGCAGCTAATACCCAGTAATGGCACTAGTATTATTCTGGCCAGTTTCTTGTAGGTTCTGATTATTTATAGACATAACACTGCCCTCTGCTGGCAGAAGCTGGTAGTCCATTGCCATTGTTCTACATAGTGAGGGATTATACCGCCATATGTTTTAATGTGTTACTTGATCTACAACTGAATGAAACCAGATATTACTATGCAGAAAATACTTCCACTAAATAACCGCCATCATAAAGCCTGCTGCCAAGACCTGCAGTTTTTATATTCTACAAAACCCAACATATCAAAATATGGCCTTTATATGCACACATTGACTTTTTAAAGGGAACCTGTCACCCCGTTTTTTCAGTAGGAGATAAAAATACCGTTAAATAGGGCCTGAGCTGTGCTTTTGGAGCGTTTTTGATGTTGCAGAATTTTCGCTCCGTTTTAATTAGCATGCATTTCTGTGCGTTTTGTATTGGGTTTTTTATTCTGCTTTTTTGCCTCTGGCGTTTCATGCTTTAAATAAGGCTTCTTTCATACTTCCGTCGGTACGGGTCCGTCGCTATGCGTCGGGCCGATGTACCTACGGACGTTGTGAAATTTGTGCCCAACGTGGGCAGCGGATGCAGTTTTTCAACGCATCCGCTGCCCAGTCTAAAGTCCGGGGAGGAGGGGGCGGAGTTCCAGCCATGCATGTGCGGTCGGAAATGGCGGATCCGACGGACAAAAAAACGTTACACTGAACGTTTTTTGTGACGACTGTCCACCAAAACACGACGGATCTGTCGCACGACGGACGCGACGTGTGGCCATCCGTCGCTAACACATGTCTATGGGCAAAAAACGTATCCTGCAGGCACATTTGCAGGATCCGTTTTTTTTGCCCAAAACGACGGATTGCGACGGATGGCAAACGACGGAAGTGTGAAAGAAGCCTAAAGCTGCTTTGTTTCTTATATTTCTTGGTCTTTTGCTTTGACAAAACTCTATTGCTATACTTTTGTTAGTATGACGTGTTTCTGCGGTGGAAACGCACTAAAAAAGCATGAGCATTTTTGTGCTGCAGATGTTCCGCATATAATGCAAGTCCATGGGGATAAATCAGTGCAAAAAACTCAGCGTCCTCGCAAGATAAATTAACGGAGTGCGGAGCTGAAAAACGCACCACATGTCATTTACGCGGTGCTAAGCAGAAGCAGAGGGAAGGAGATTTCAATAAGTCCCATCCACTTTGCTGGAACTGTAAAACGCAACAAAAGCTGATATCATGGGAACATAACCTTACAAGGTTTCCAGAGCAAAAACGGAGCACCACCGCCAGGTTTTTGAAGAGGATTTGGAGAGTTTCCATTCAGTGGGTATATGCCCTTTTTTTTCTTTTTTCTTTAAAGGAATTTGTTGTTTTTTTAAGCAGTTTTTGTAGCAGAAACAGAGGAAACGCTTCAAATCCTCCTCCCAATCTGAAAACAGCAAGTTTCTTCTCCGAAAACTCAGCAAAAAGACTCTGGAACCCACCTGAAAAATCATGAAGTTGTAAAATAAAAAAACAAACAAACAAAAAAACACACAACAATAACAACCACCCATAACATAACGTGTTGATACTTCGGGCGGTTCTAGTGCACAGCTCATTGTCAGGATTACTTGGCTCCCCCGCGGTCTCAGAGAGGCCAGTTACCTAGGCGAGGAGCACACAGCAGGAATTTTACAGCCCGTTCATGTGGCACCTCGGGCCCCCAAACTCCTGTGCTGCAGATGTAAAGTTGTCCCTGCTGACAGCATTGCAAGACGCCCAGTTTGGACCAGTGGTGCGAACATGCTGCTGGTCCCAATTGTCCGTGTTCAGGAGTACACCGCTCCTGGCACAGCAGGAAGATAGGGGAGCAGTGCGCTCCTGAAGACGGATCAGGAGAAAACCGTGAATAAATGGATCCATGCATGGTGACAGGTAGCCATACTGTTTAAAGGGTAAAAAAGGAGGACGGCGTATAGTAATCCGTAGAGCAGTTAGCAATATTTTCACTCAGGCCGCGCTCAGACGGCTTTGTTGCACACACGTGTGTTATCAGTATTTGCTGGGATTTATACCAATTCTAGTCATGGCTGTTCTCGTGTCCGTGGCTTTTTTGCAACCAGAGTGGTCCACAAAATAACCCATCGGAATCAGTCCTTACTTGACGAGTTGCCGGCAGTGATGAGACAATGTGCCATAAATTAAGTGATTAGCATCGCCCCGGATTAGACAGGTGCTGGTTTAGGCAGATGATATTTCGCTAAGCATATTAAGGCCCTGCTCATCCCAGGAAAATTCCACAAATGTGGTCTACGGTGTATAATCCGCCATATCCCTTCATCTTTACTTTGGTCTGAATCCAAGAAAACCATAAAACACATACCGTGAATTGAAGAAAAAAAAAAAACCTGCAGCAGAAACACCGTTTAGTATTTTTTTAATATGGCAAATGGGTACGATGAGGACTGCAACTCCGTAAGAAACTAGTGAACGTAACAGTGTTTACCAACAAGCACTCCGCAAACAAGAAGCTAAAAATGGAGCAAAGCACAAAGCTGCCAAACAGCAAAATTATTATGTTTTGTTTGCATTTTACACCAGAAAAATGGTGAAAGTCAATTCAGACGTTGACCACTAGAGGGCAGGAGCAGACCGTTCTGCACAGTCGCCCTATGGTACCTTAGTCCTGACAGCCCAACTGGGCGGTATAGAAACCTACATAAGCCGCACTGGATATAGTCCCATGACTGTCCTAATGGAAGGGAAGGAGGAAACTAGGAAGGAAGTAGTTACTGGTCTGCATTATTGCTCAATTTCAATCACTGACCCTAAAGTGACAGGTAATAACCGTATAAAGGGGCTTTATGGGAACACTAGATTGGTGGCCGATTCTTTACAAAAGTCATCAATATCAGACCGGTTTAGGGGTCCGATTTTTGCCACTGGCCGATCAGGTTGAGGGGACCATGGCGAGTTACTGCAGAATCTACAATGTGAACATGGCTCTGTCCACCTACACGTACAGTCGCGGCCAAAAGTTGTGCGAGACAATAATTTTGGTTTTCACACAGTTTTGCCGCTTCAGTGTTTTCCTATCTTCTAGTCAAAAGTTTCTTTGGTTCCTGAATTATAAACACATCAGCAGCTTTAAACTCATCAGCAAAGTCTTGATAATTACGGAGCTGCCCCCTTTCCCCCCCCATGATTTCTGCAGTACGTCCTGACAGATGGAAATCAGCTTCTGGCCCAAATCCTGACCGAGGACATTCTAATTAGTGTACACAGAATTTCAATGTTTTGTTCACCGAACCACCTGGTTACCACTTTTGCGGTGTAACTTGGTCTCCATCATACTGGTAAAAGTATTGTTCATCACCACATTGCTCCTAGATTGCTTACTAACTGGGATTAAGGTGAAGCTGGAGGAGGGCACGGAGGGGGACACGAAGGAAGACACGAAGGAAGACACGAAGGAAGACACGAAGGAAGACACGAAGGAGGACACGAAGGAGGACACGAAGGAGGACACGAAGGAGGACACGAAGGAGGACACGAAGGAGGACACGGAGACACGAAGGAGGACACGAAGGAAGACACGAAGGAAGACACGGAGGACACGAAGGAGGACACGAAGGAGGACACGAAGGAGGACACGAAGGAGGACACGAAGGAGGACACGGAGACACGAAGGAAGACACAAAGGAGGACACGAAGGAGGACACGAAGGAGGACACGAAGGAGGACACGAAGGAGGACACGAAGGAGGACACGGAGACACGAAGGAGGACACGAAGGAAGACACGAAGGAAGACACGGGGGACATGGAGGATACGGAGACACGAAGGAAGACACGAAGGAGGACACGAAGGAGGACACGAAGACACGAAGGGGGACACGAAGGAAGACACGGGGGACATGAAGGAGGACACGGAGACACGAAGGAAGACACGAAGGAGGACACGAAGGAAGACACGAAGGAGGACACGAAGGAGGACACGAAGGAGGACACGAAGGAAGACACGAAGGAAGACACGGAGGACACGAAGGAGGACACGAAGGAGGACACGAAGGAGGACACGAAGGAGGACACGAAGGAGGACACGAAGGAGGACACGAAGGAGGACACGAAGGACACGGAGACACGAAGGAAGACACAAAGGAGGACACGAAGGAGGACACGAAGGAGGACACGGAGACACGAAGGAGGACACGAAGGAAGACACGAAGGAAGACACGGGGGACATGGAGGACACGGAGACACGAAGGAAGACACGAAGGAGGACACGAAGGAGAAAACGGAGACACGAAGGGGGACACGAAGGAAGACACGAAGGAAGACACGGGGGACATGAAGGAGGACACGGAGACACGAAGGAAGACACGAAGGAGGACACGAAGGAAGACACGAAGGAGGACACGAAGGAGGACATGAAGGAAGACACGAAGGAAGACACGAAGGAAGACACGAATGGGGACACGAATGGGGACACGGAGGGGGACACGAAAGAAGACACGAAGGAGGACACGGGTGACACGAAGGAGGACACGAATGGGGACAAGGAGGGGGGGGGCACGAACACAGAAAACTAAGGAGCTGGTGGTGAACTATAACTGGAGAAAGATGGAAGGTTTACCGGTCACTATTGCTGGTCAGGAAGGAGTAGGTCGAGAGTTACAAATATTTGGAGGTTCACTTTGACAGAGAACTCGATTGGAAGTGCCAAACAGAGCAGGTTTACAAAAAGGGGATGAGCAAACTGTACATCCTACGGAAACTAAGGACGTTGAATGTGCGCAGCCAAATGTAAGAAATGTTCTTCCAGTCCGTAGAGACAAGTGCCATCTTTTTTTACAATCATACGCTGGGGAAGTAGTGTGCGGTGTCGAACGCGTATCTGCTAAATAAGTCCATCAAGATGGCACTTGCCTTCTTAGTGTCCACTGGTGAGTCTTCCCCGCTTATCCCAGTATCTGCTGGGAGACGTTAGTGCTGCAGCCAATTAAAAACTGCAGTCAGAAGGGTAGGAAAAAAAATGGAAAAAGGAAAAAACCTTTGATTCTTGTTTGATTGCCTCTCCAATCAAATGGGAAGCTTCATGGGGTCCAGGACACAGAACCCTCGGCCTCCGCTGGATGTAACCGGCTAAAGCGTCCTCTCGCGCACCCCCTCACCACCCTCGGCTCCTGACCAGGGCTCTCGGATATACCGAGAAGGATAACTGGCATTCTTGCATCCTTAGTAAAAATGTAGACGATTCTTGTCCTCAAAGATGGGTTCTCAGAACTTGTGATTTGTTTCCAACAGTTTTACAAAAATGAAATCGTGGCTTTAATTATTTTTAACCACATTCCAACCAAAGTAAATAATCTAATAACCCCTTATATGTGAGGGTGGCTTCTATATGGTGCACTGGTTTCCTGCCGCAAACCCTGAGACTGCCTCATGTGGGCGGCCTCCGCCGGAAAAATCACAGCGCATTTACAAAGGACTGATACACACATATTATATACCAAAAATAGGAGGGGGTTTTTTCCATTGAAATATATGGAGAGAACATTTATATTAGCAGCACAACTTTTTTTGGTGTGAAAGCCACATTTTCAGATTGTAGGACTGCAACAAAACCTACATAAGCATTGCCTTATTTATCTTCTACATGGGAGGGGTCCATTTTCCTTGCAGATTTTTTAGGGAGAATGAGGTTCCCCTACTATACATCAAGGAAAAAGAAGTCTAATAAGCGCAACTTTCTCCATTGTAGTTTATGAGCGGAACAGAAGCAGCGAAGTATGTCACATCTGCCATAACCTGCAAAAGGAGGGAGCAACATCCAGGCACAATCATGGCTTCCTCTAGTGTATCGAGCAGAGAGGGCTCCTAGCTATGGGGGTGTCAGAGATGGATGGGGCGGCAAATTGCTATTGAAGGGTTCATGTGATCCCCAGCCTGCAGACTTCACAACCCGTTACCGCTGCGGGGGCACACTGACATCTGACAGCATGGCCCCGTCTGGCAGCATGGCCCCGCAGCGCTCTGATCTACGGTCTTACCGGCGGTAGTGTTACCCAGTGTCGGTGTTCCCCATGTTGTCAGACAGATGTCCGTGTGGGAAACGCCATAGGGAGCTGGTAAAAACGCAAGCAAAAACTCAGCAACTCCGCAAACATTTTTATACCTGCGTTTTTTGCTGTGGATTTGATTGACTCAATTGAAGTCAATGGGTGAAAAACGCTGCAAAAACGCACAAAGAATTGACATGCTGCGGAAAAAAAAAAAATGCACTGCAAATACGTAAGGAAAATTACTGATCATGTGCACAACACTTCAGGATTGTCATTGAATTAGCTCGCATAAGGATTCCAGGGGTTTTTTGGCCCATTTCTGTGCTCAAAAAAACGCTGTGAAAACGCATCAAAAACATACTGGGCACACATAGCCTTATTCTTCTTGTGCAGAACTCTGCTGCAATCTCTAAATGTTTCTTATTGACTTCTATGGGTTATAGTGTTGTCAATGGAGTCCATAGAAGTCATCAGATCAGCCTCCACAAAACCCATAGAAGTCTACGAGAAGCGGATTGTTATACTGAGCGCTTTCCTTTACCATGCTCCGGCTAAGTAGCACTTCCATGCTGCAATATAGAAAAGTAAGTCAGAGATCTCAGTAAGTGCTGGGACATTCTGTAACCCACCGCCAGCCCAAACTAATCTCAGGAAGGATAGAGGCAGAACATAACCCTGCGCAGCTGCCACCATCATCAGCAAGGGCAGGTTTTATGCCAGTCATTGATGGAGCTAGAATCAAGGTTCACTCAGCCACAAAACAATGTTAAGGCTCCACCTGAATTTGGTGACCTCTAAAGTCACATTAATACCTCCTGTCAGATTTTCAAAAGGGTAATGAAGAGTTAACATGCAGATAACATTTTTACCCCTGAGGTTACAAATCCTATCTGATGAATCAAGTCCTATACCGTGATCGGTTGTACTGTATACCCAGCACGTCGGTTGTACTGTATACCCAGCACGTCGGTTGTACTGTATACCCAGCACGTCGGTTGTACTGTATACCCAGCACATGCAACTTCTCCTTCATTTCCCTTCTATACAACAGGGCTCCACACATTTGGGAGATAGCGGAGTACAACGCCCAGCAGTCCCATAGACAATGAATAAAGCATGTGCATCATCGCTTAATTCAAGCTGGGACTCTGCAGAGTCTTTAGCAATTTGTGTATGTTCATCTGAACAGAAATTTATTTTCCTTGAAATAATGGAAAAATAAACCATACATTTGATACTGGTCATGGTTCATTTAAATATTATCTGTCACCAGGTTTTCACCATCTAATCTGAGAGCGGCATGATGTAGGGGCAGAGACCCCGATTCCAGCTATGTGTCACAGTGCTGTTTGTTGTGGTTTCAATAGAATCATTGTTTTATCAGCAGGAGATTATTATTAGAGGACTAGTTGTCTTGTGCAATGTAGACCCCCTGCTCTGTGTAACCCCGCCACAACATGGATTGGCAGCATTCTGGGTATACTGTGCATAGGCAGAAAGCGGCCAGTCATGTGGGCGGGGTAATACAGAGCTCAGCATTCAGAGAACTTGAAGATCTGTAGCAGAGAAACCTGTCATTTAACAAAAACTGAAAAACATCTCAGTAAGGGTGGTTTCACACTTGCGTTTTTGTCTGCAGCGTTTTTTGCACACAAAACCGCATGCGTTTTTTTTCCTATATTTAACATTGAAAACGCATGCTTTTTTGTTGTACGCGTTTGGTCGCGTTTTGAAACGCATGCGTTTTTTTGCTGCATGCATTCTTTCAGAAATGCAACTTGTAGTATTTTTGAGAGGCTTTTTTTGACACATAAAAACGCAAGAGTTTTTTTTGTGTCAAAAAATACATTGGAGTCAATGGAAACGCATGCGTTTTTAAACACACTGATATGCCACCCCCCACCATAAAGGTGATAAAGGGATCCTAACCCTAAAGGGATCCTAAC
Organism: Ranitomeya imitator; assembly: GCF_032444005.1. Taxonomy (NCBI): domain Eukaryota; kingdom Metazoa; phylum Chordata; class Amphibia; order Anura; family Dendrobatidae; genus Ranitomeya; species Ranitomeya imitator. The sequence continues at coordinate 94,230,407 of NC_091284.1, forward strand.
CCTAACGGGATCCTAACCCTAACCCTAAAGGGATCCTAACCCTATCCCTAACCCTACTCCTAACCCTAAAGGGATCCTAACCCTAACCCTAACCCTACCCCTAACCCTAGCCCTAAAGGGATCCTAACCCTAACCCTACCCCTAACCCTAAAGGGATCCTAACCCTAACCCTACCCCTAATCCCTTTAGGGTTAGGGTTAGGATCCCTTTAGGGTTAGGGTTAGGATCCCTTTAGGGTTAGGGTTATGATCCCTACCCCTAACTATTTCTGTTTATAGTGGGTTTTTTACTTTATTTTGATGATTGGCAGCTGTCACACATTTCTCAGCATGCGTTTAAAAAACGCAAACGCATGGAAAAACGCATGTAAACACGTGAAAACGCTGCGTTTTTTTCACCACATGCAAAAACGCATGTGTCAAAAAAATGCAGCGTTTGCCCGCGTTTACATGCGTTTTTTCACCATGCGTTTTTTTTTTAAACGCATGCGTTTTGAAACGCAAGTGTGAAACCAGCCTAAGTGACATGCCTAGAATCCAGGTCTCTGCCTCTACATTATGCCGCTCTCAGATAGCGGTAGCAAATACCTGGTAACATTCTTTAAAGGGGTTTCTGGGACTAGGATACTCATGGCCTACCATTAGGCTAGGTCATCAGATTTGCATTGCTCCGTCTACCTGCACCTCAGCTTCTTAACAACAGCAATCTCGGGCATTGCAGAACTGGTCAATCCACCTCCATTGGGCTGACACATTACATACGTGATCATCTCCATTAACATCTAGTCCAATTCTAACAAAACTCCCATAAATGGCTGACGAGCTTTAGTAGGGTAAGATCGCAGTAGGCCCCTCCAGCCATCTCAGCAGCAATAATAACGCCTTGTTCGGGGGCAATGACTGACTGATCGCATAGTTTCTTTTGTCAGCTGCAATGTCAGACCACAATTACATTATTTTCCCCCTTCCAGAGGATGTTCTCCGCATTACTCAGCTCAGTAACGTATCATATATTATAGTGGAGACTGCACATTATACACTTATCTATAGGCTACAGGAATATCCACAATGGGCCTCCATAACAGTACCCAAATAATGACATCCCATAATGCATCGGGAAAGACCTTGGGTAAAAGGGAAGTGGGGAAAACAAAACAACTTATAAATCTTGTGTTCAAAAACTGGATCATTTTTAACGCTGTACATAGTCCACATAATATAAATATTCACATTATCTGGCATTCTCTTTTAAGGGAAGCGGTCACCAGGTTTGGCCGATACGAGTTACGGCCACCGCCTTCCTGGGCTGATATACAGTATTCTATAATGCTGTATCTCTGTCCCCAACCCGACCTGCAAGAGGCGAACTTATCAGCCCTGCTGAGTGCAGAGTAAAGTACTGCAGTGCGCAGGTGCTGGGAACCATGCAGCAATCAGGAGGGCGGCAGCGGTCAGGACCTGCGACACCCATCGGACCGGCCAGCCCCCAGGTGAGTATAATATAATTTATTTTTCTTCTCTTGCAGGTCGGGTTGGGGGCAAATATACAGCATTATAGAATGGGGTATATCAGCCCTGAAAGGCAGTGGCCATACCTTATATTGACTAAACCTGGTGACAGGTTCCCTTTAAGAAACTATCAGTGTGTTGTTTTTTTTGTTCTTTTTCATTGTCAGATTGGTCAGTGTGATCAGTTTTTCTCGGAAGAGAAAGACAAAAAGGAAAAAAACAAAAGATCTCTTCTTTCTCCCATTTTAAGGCTATGTGCACACTTCAGGATTTCTAGCAGAAATTTCCTGAACAAAACCGGACATTTTCTGCAAGAAATCCGCACGCGGATTTTTGGCGGGTTTTTTTTCCGCATATTTCTCGCCTTTTTTGGCATTTTTTTCCAGAGGTTCTGGGATGCAATAATATAGTGGGAAATCCGCAAAAAATCTGCAAAATTAATGAACAGCGCTTTTTTTCCACAATGCGTTTTTTTCGTGGAAAAACAGCAACATATGCACAAAAATTGCGGAACGCATTCTAAATGATGGGATGCATATGTATGTGTATTTTACACGTTTTTATCGCAAAAAAAGCAGGAAAAAAACGTGAAAAATACGGAACGTGTGCACACAGCCTAAAGGTCCATGAAAAATGGACAGCACCCTGATGCTGTCCGGTATTTTTGCAGCCACACTACCAACTTGCATTGCCAACTTTGATCCGACACTTGGAACATTATCGAATAGATCTCCACAACAAATCATGGACATGTGAGCGGCCCTATTCACTATCATAGGTGCGAGTGCTACCTGTGAAAACCGCAGATACACAAATACTAATAGAGGAGTCGCGTTTTCATTAGCGGGGCAATCAGTGAGCCATCGGCCTTAATTTATGCCCATACAAATCGTGCTGCAAGTTTTCCTACGCGAGCCCTGTGTGCACGGAAAAAATGTATGCAGCGTTTAATCCGCAGCGGCCAGATGTTACAGCACAGCGGAGGGGATTCCTAGAAATCTCATGTCTACTATGTGTGCCTCTGCGGCTCACCAGTGGAGACGGACATGTGGTGCGTCTTTCAGAGACGCAGACTATCAATTTCTTTTGCAGAGACACCGGTCTCCAAAACACAAATGTCACCCATAGAAAGTATTGGATGCGGAACCTTCAGGGGGTAATACAGGAATTTGTCTCCACAATTTTACTTTACCAAATCAAAAAGTTTAATTTACCTTCAGATTGTCATCTCATTCAGATGTGAGGGTCTCTATCTAATAGAGGAACAAGCTTCGCACATCTAAGCATCCCCTTAATCAACTAATCAGGACATTTGTCTTTTTCCACAATTCGGATGTTCACCAGCATCTGGATAACAGAGATTTTTGGAATACCGTACTTCTATGTGACAATCGGAGCCTACAAACCAAGGCATAGGCTGACGTGCGACAAAACTTTTTGCATGCGCTCAACATTCAGGTTCTGCTTGGATCACACTTGGCTGCAAACAACTTGCTAAAGAGAACCTGTCAATAAAACCAACCCTCCTAAGCCGCCTATATGTGCCCGCAGGTCAGGGGAAGTTGAAGAAAACAATAGTCTGATATCTTTGATCCAATGTATTATTTTGGAGAAATCCACATTTTTTTCTTAATATGCATGAAGGCCCTGATGAATGTAAACTCCTGGGTGGCAATTTCACAACATGCCAGGTATATACTCTACGAATACATGCAGGAATGTTATGCTTTTAGAATTCAGATTTCATTTAAAGTCAGAAAATAAAGCTGCCAATAAAAAAAAAAGGTTAAAAATTACGCTTGCAAAGAAGGAAAGCTGGTTGGGTAAGTGACAATTTATCCAGTCTATGCCCGGCTTAAATTTTCAAGGACAAGGCAAGTCTAAATGTGCCCGGAGAGGTTTAGCTGGATCAGTCGCTGAGGACATCACGCCTCTGCCCATCTCTCACATTACATTATCTCCTATCATCACTACATTGGGAGTGAAGGAAAAAAATCCAAATAGACTTGAAATGTCATCCCGGGGTTTTCAGCGTTAGAACATTTATTCTCCAAACACCATGAACCATTCCAATAGGCATGTGGAGCATCAGATGTGGCTCCTGCAGCCAAAGAACATCAAAACATACTTCAATAACTATTTTAAGATTCCCGAAATATGAAGAATTCATTAAAATGCCTTTGTCTGGGGAACACTTTTTCTGGGATTTCCACTTCTGTCTCATGGGAAAGAAACAGGAAAAACACAAGCGCAGGACAGCAAAGTCACAGGCGAGAGAAAGGCTCGAGCCACAAAAAGGTATAAGAAACCAACCAAAGCGGATAACTATAAACACAAGGGCCTGGTCACATGTTACTCCGGTCTGAACACAGTACCTGACGAACATATAGGCCCCAACAGCCTGGTGTATGCCAAAAGGGACCTGTTACCAGTCAAGAAACCAAGATGTGCAATCACAACTTTCTAAGTGGCCTGGAATCTGATAAACTATGCCATTACATGATCGATTACAGAAAAAATTAATTATACAGTGGGAGCTTATCTGCGCCATATGTATCTATAGGCATATACTGTGAGATACATTACAGTTTATTGTAGGAGGTTGGGTCGTGGCTGCGTCTTCCAGCAAGACAATGACCTAAAACACACAGCCAAGGCAACAAACGAGTGTCTCAAAAAGAAGCACATTAAGGTCATGGAGTGGCCTAGCCAGTCTCTAGACCTTAATCCCATAGAAAACGTATGGAAGGTGAAGCTCCGAGTTGCCAAGCGACAGCCTCAAAATCTTAATGATTTAGAGATGATCTGCAAAGAGGAGTGGACCACAATTCCTCCTGACATGTGCGCACACCTCATCACTCATCATCAACTACAAGAAACGTCTGACTGCTGTGCTTGCCAACAAGGGTTTTGCCACCAAGTATTAAGTCTCGTTTGCCAGAGGGATCAAATACTTATTTCTCACAGCAAAATGCAAATAAGTTTATACAATGATTTTCTGGATTTTATTTTTGATATTCCATCTCTCAATGGTAAAATTAACCTACCCTTAAAATTATAGACTGTTCACGTCTTTGTCAGTGGGCAAACTTACAAAATCAGCAAGGGATCAAATAATTATTTCCTTCACGGGTGGAGATGGAGGGGAAAAGAAGCAGGTGGGAAGGTGCACTTAAAGGTTTGGTCCCGCCATGATGCAGAGAGTGCCTGTACTTGGTTGGAACATTCAGTCCATGCTGACAAAAATCCCTTTAAATAATAATCCACATCCCACGCCTCCATCCACGCCACAATCATCCACCATCTTCCACCTTACATCCATCACCATGTATGAAGCGTAGGATTTGCAAACAACATAAAGAGTAATGGCGAAATTCACAAGACAATAGAGTTGCCCAAATTTTCTGTCCATATCCCATCTGCAGCAGCCGGACTGACGGCAAGTCTCCTACCCAATCTAACCCTAGGTAATATTCCTATGATGAAGATAGTTTGAGTCAGGAAACTTGTGGTTGTAGCACAAATAAGATATGACCGATATACGGCCATGTGCAGAATTGGCCCTAAAAAGGGGGAAGATAAAGTTATAGGGTTCTCTACTAATAGGTTAACAAGGCCAATACTGCGTTACGGCCTCTCATGCGGCCCCTCGGGAAAGTTCATTACCCACCCCTCCATAAGGGAATACAAAAGCAAAGCCCTGGAGGGGTGAGCATTATCCTCACTCTGTGGTGGGAAGTCTTGCTTCTGATGGTACAAAAATGGATGACTGGTCCATGAGTGCATTGGTGAAATAAAGATGGATTCCACATCTGTATAAGGACATTTGTGTAGTGCTGATAAAAATAAGCAGTCTGTCCACATACCAAGCCTTTTCTGGACACACCACAATGTCATGTATAGCCAGCCTGCACTCAAGCATAAAGCTGGGCCTCCTGCCAAAAGGCTGTCCGAGCACATGTTGCAAGTCATTATTACATTTTATACCTACACATACTTATGTAGGACCTGATAGGACCGAGTAATGACAGCCTGCAGCACTGTTCATAGATAAGGGTTTTAGTCTCACAAAAGTAGAAACTTAATATGGAGGTCTTAGAAAGCATGGCCAAATATATTACAGTCCGAGCAGAGCATGGTGCACTGAGTCGCCTTTTGTTTCAATTAATCCCACATCCCTGGTGACTTAAAAAAAAAATCTTAAACGGTTACTGCTGTTTCAACAAACTATGAATAAATCAAATATACAGAACAATGTATTAAATCTTATTTCTCTATTTATTAGCTACTTCACCCCGCTGCTCACTTAATTTTATGAAATGTGCTTTGCTCAAGCCAAGACAGATCACTGAGGTGTCAGGTTACAGCTGCCTATAGAAAAGGGAGACCAGGAAGGTTCTGTATTCTAGTGCTGGCGTCACAGCTACACAGTTCAGTTCTGTCCTATAATGTTCCCTATGCTGATGATTCTGCACATGTACCGTGTATGGGAAACCTCATCGCTGCTCGGAGAGGATTCAAATCAGACTCCTAGCCTGCAAAGGGGCAAAACTGTGGAATAATGCAGGATACAAGTCATAGTGGCCAGGAAAAGCGTAATTCCACAAAAACACACAAAAAGCTTTTTCTGAAAAGTCATCCAAAACCTATACGTAAATGTTATAAGATATCAATGAAAGTGTTACAAAGGTGAACCCCATAAGGATTATATATAAGGCCATATATTCGAAAGATGGATGCACAAGACACCAGAAGGGCCCAAATGTCTAATAGGGTACACGTCTGGTATCTGATGGTGTATATTTCACAGGTGCAGCAGCACAGTATGCAGCAATAGTGTTTAGCTGTTTAATACAGACCATTGGGCTATGTTCACATGTTGCGTTTTTGCGCTATTTTTGTGCAAATTTTAAGCTGCGGTTTACAGCACCAACAAAGGCCATGAGATTTTAGAAATCTCATGCAAACTATTTTTTTCCTGTCTGATTGGAAAACTGCTGCATTTTTGCAAACCGCAGCATGCCATTTCAGTATTTTTTCACCCAAAGCAATGAGTAAGTGCAAAAAAAAAGCAAGAAAAAGCAGATATCAGATTTTTGAGTAAAGGATTTTTTTTTTTATTTTTTTTTTGGGGGGGGGGGGGGTATAAAACTTTATGAACGTGTACAAAAAACAAAGAATACAGCAAAAAAAAAAAAGCAGCAAGACCTCAGCAAAAAAAATAAAAAATAAAAAGCTTTTTGTAAGCAGCTTCTTTACTGCCAAGAGACCAAGTTTTCAGTACAGAAGAAAATACATCAACAATGCAACGTGTGAACATAGCCTTAACCCTGCTGTTCTGTTCGGTCTGGGGAGACCTATTTTGAACTTTGGTATTTTTTGGGGTGTTCAAGATGCGGTTCTGAAACTTGTGGTTGATTGACTTAAATGAGGATGGGTCGGTCGGCCACGGGTTTCAGAGCCGCATCTTGAATATTTTAAAGAATATTGAAGTTCAAAGTCGGTCATTTTTGACCAACAGAACAGCAGGGTTAAAAAGTTATTTCTGCTTTGGAGGTGATTACAGGGATGGATAAAGTACAGCAGTCATTAAGGGCAGGAGAGGTATATAATGGATAAGACTGATAGATGGAGACGCCGGGTTGTTAGGAATCGTATATGTGACCTCTTCCCTTACATTCCACCCAGAAGAAAAATCATTCCATGTGACGTACGTAGAGCTCACTGCTGTTATTTCACCCGTCATATAAAATTCACATCTCAGCCAGCCATGTAGATGTGTGACGCCGCCTGCAGCATTATGGTGTAACCAGCATAAACACTGGTAGCCAAGGAACGGCGCAGAGACCATACTGGGAAGGAACGGTTCACTAGAAACCTTAGCTACAAACATTCTGGTATATAAAGATTGCAGGCAGCCATCTAGGAACATTTCCTATTAACAACAAGGAAAAAGCCTCGACATTATAACACTACGCAAGTTACAAGTTCGGACAAGCAGGAACTAACGTTCTTTAAGGAAGACCAGAGACATATTAAAAAAATAAATTATATATTTATTAATCTCCCCATCTACCAAATTTTTCATGTTGTAAAGGATACATGATGTAATAATGACTGCTGGGTGGAATAAAATGTATTTGTAATTTATTTTTATGTATTATCTTGTTGCAGAGATAATAGCCTCATCCATTATAAGTTTATGCTTAAAACATACAACTCTGCCCTTCACCTCTCCAAACAACTTATTTCAACACCCTCATCACCTCGCTGTCCAATAACCCGAAACGTCTCTGACACTTTTCATTTCCTACAACCACGGATCTCCGCACTGACGATCTGGCCAATTACTTCAAAGAAAAAATTGACCATAACCGACAGGAAATTATCTCCCAATCCCCTCATACCATGCACTGTCCTCCCTCCCCCACTGCATCTAGTTCACTCTCTGACTTTGAACCAGTTACAGAAGAAGTAGTAATCAGGCTCCTTGCATCTTCTCGCCCGACCACTTGCACCAGTGATCCCAATCCGTCACTTCTCCTCCAGTCCCTTTCCCCGGCTGTCACCTCTCACCTTTACAGAATTACAGAATACTGTAGATAAGCCCCTGATGCCGGTGGCCGTAGCTCATACTCGAATTTTGGGGTGACAGATTCCCTTTAGTGGCAAAAATTCACAGCAGTTGTTTGATCACCCAATACATTTCGGGGTTCAGTTAGAATCGATATTAAACAGTCATCATGCTGTCCAGAACGACATCCAACAATTGATGAACAGTACCTTGCCATTGCGAGGCTTCAAGCAGTATGTTCTCAGATGGAAGCAGACACTGAGCATAGAGTGTCACAAAGTGTCATCATAAGGGTGCAACAGAGACTGGAAGAGTCACAGAAAGGCAGAGAAGTGGACGTCCTTTGGCCACATACCACACTGATGACCGCTTCATTGTTAACAGTGCACTTCGGACCCTGATGATGAATACCACCCCACTCCAGGCACATTTAAGGGACACGAAAGGCACCCAAGTGTCACATCAGATCATTCTAAACAGTTTACATCAGCGTGGTCTGTGTGCTAGATAACCTGCAAGGGTACCCGACCACACCACCAGGCACAAACGTCATCATCCTGCATGGGCCAGGGAGCATCTACGCTGTATGAGGGACCAGTGGCTGTCACTGCTGTTCACTATTGAAAGTCGATTCACACTGAGCAGAAATGATGGTTTGCAATTATGTCTGAGACATCAAGGAGAGCCCTATACATCAGCCATTGTTGTCACCAAACGTGCCTTTGTTGGTGGTGATAATGTGGGCAGGTGTTTCTAGTCAATACAGAACTGCCCTACGCTTTGAGAATGGTACAGTGACAAGCCCCTACCACTTGAATAACCTCATTAATCCAGGCACTGTGCCTCTGTATTAACAATTCAGGCTTAATTTCATGTTCATGGCAGACCATGCTCCATCTCATCGAGGTCTCATCATTAGAGAAAGGCTGCTGGATCAAGGGGAAATTCAAATGGAGCAGCTTGCACTGTCTCCAGACTTGAACCCCACAGAAAACCTGTGTAGAGGCTCGTAACCCTGTACCCTAGAACCCGAATGACCTGAAGGCCGCCCATCCAGAAGAGTGGGATGCCATGCCTCAGTGTAGGCACACGCTGTTACTTTAAGAGACTGCACCCCCTTGTCTGGTGTGATGGTATGTTCTGCTTCTCCCCTGCAATAGACTATATAATGGACTCGACTGTGCAGATGGCAGGGGTGGAGCCTGAACTGTGTGTGTGAGCTGAGGCTGCTGCAGAGAGAACTTTGTGGTGATAGCTGCAAGAGAGGACCCCCAGCCTGTAACGGAGTGGACTTGTGAGATTTGACAGACTTTTCCGGGTGCAGCGAGGGTAGCTGTCCTGTGTTAATTCGAGGAGCCACGAAGATACAGAAAAAGGGATTTACAGTTTCCAGCAGCACCTCCAGGACCCAGAAGCAAGGAGAGGACCACGTTTAACGGAGCTGGCAGAAAGCCTTGCGCACCACCGTACTAGACTGGTGGGGGCCCCCGGGACTGGATCTGAGTACCCAACATCACCGTGAGTTTGTTCCTGTTTTGTGCACATGCCAGGGCCTAGTGTAGACTTCAATAGTCAGAACACAGCAGCTGTGTGGCCTGCTTAGTAAAGGCCAGGGAAGTTATACGTAGAGTAGAATCATTCTTTGTTTGTTGTTTGCATTTACTTGTGTAACATATATTGAGTCTAACAGTTGGAGCACCGTGCTATTTTATGGACAAGCTAAAGAATATAACTCTTGTAAATTATCTTTCGTCATTGCACACCCTTGTTTGCATCTTCCTCATCCACTTCATTCCTTGCCTTCCAATAAATCTACCCTTTGTTGTTTGCACCTCAACTTGTGTACAGTAGTCTTCCTGCGCCGTGGTGGTCCCCCGGCCATCGCTTCATCAGCAGACAATAACTTCACTTGACGTCGTTGTCAGCTGTAATTAATGCTCAAGGACACATGACAGGTTATTGAGACATTGACAGTTTTGTTGGTGTATACTCACCACTGTGGTTGGGGCTTTTGTTTCAATAAACTGTTGGAGATGAGGACCATTGCATGCTTGTACGTAAATGCATTGTGCTACTGTTAAAATAAGATATCACTGTAGGATGAACTTGTGTTTCACCCGAAAGCCAATTATCCCTAACTTTTTGTGAGTAGCATGACTACTAAAATAAGGGGTCTGGCTCATTCATCGCCATAGCAGGTAACTTGTGTTCCCGTTTCAATAGAACGGCAGTCCAACATGACCACTGCGGATCCATTCACTCAGTACTGGACCCCTGCCATACCCATATGGATGGAATGAAGCAGCAGCACACGAGAACCAGCTGCTGCATTCAAGGTTTTTCTCTACAGACTATTAGATTGCTTTTTTTTTTTGTTTTTTTGTTTGCAAAGCTGCATTCACAGGCTTTGCTACCACATGCCACATCAGCCATCTGCAGGGGGTAAATAAATGACCAAAATTGCAGGTAACACCACACCATTACTGCACACTCTATGGCAGTCAGCAATCCCAGCCTTCGAGCCTACCCACAGGGTCATAAGCTGTCCAGTAGGCAATGCTCCCCTTTCGTTCTGCTGATTTGTGGGTGGAATATCATTACGTTAATGACAATGTCCTAAAGGCATATCATCAGGACGGAGTATAAAAAAAACCCCGGAAAACCGGTTTAACGGCCGTGTAAGTGCATATCTCGGGTTGCCGTCTATACTGACAGATAAGAGGACAGGAGTAATAAATCCATCTATAATGTGTCATAAACCACACAACACTACAACAATACAGACAACCCGTGACCTCGGTCACGGATCTATTTACCCTAGAGGGTGTGCGCGGATCCGCTCACCCCCACGCGCCCAATACAAACAGACCCCAACCGGTATGCAAAGAGGCATGTTACGTGCCCAAAGAGCGGCAGGTGTGCAGACAACCTGCCCGGAACGTCACCACAAGCCTACACACCGGGATTACAGGGACAGCTGCAAGGAACCTGCCCAAGCATCAGAGGCAGAGCCTACTTATCATACAGGTGCTGCAAACACATCTGTTCCCAAAACAAGCAGCACTCCATGTTCCCGCAGGAGCTGTCCAGGAGGAGCACAGAGGAACTGTGTGCCAAAAAACACAAGACACGCCGTTAGTTGCTCAGAATATGCAAGCCACTTGTGTTTTGTTTTTAAATTCGTTTATTAACCACAAAATAAAATTGTACAATATACACATTTATATTCGTTATTGTGAATACAATACAATGTACAGTACACATATTTGTATGCATTATTAGATACGGAGGAAGATGCGTACTCTTATTTATGTCCAAAATAATACTTGTAATCTATAAAGTCTTATAAAAAAAGGACAACCAATTGTGCATATCAGATCCTTTACCCCATTCATATAAACTATATAAATAGAAACATGAAACCATGAATATACAAAGTTCCTAAACTACAACCATGATAACTACTATTTCGCCGCTTAATACCTTACATTATACTTTTCTCTGTGCAATGCCTCCAAAAGAAAAAAAAAAAACGTTCTTATATAAAAACGGTTTAGTCTCACTATGGACTCACCATGATTAAGATGTCAGTCGAAACGCGTCAGAGGAACGCTGCCATATGTGCACAATGCTGTAAGAAATTATAACTTATTTACAAGTGGTGTACCATAGGACATAACTTTTTCCTTTTTTAAAAAAAAATGAAGAAATAAATTCACTGATTTTATTACATTCCTGCTGGATTCATCGATTTTTCTGTGGACATAATTATTAGGCATCCATTTACATATCGATCTAGCCTGTCCTGCCAGATAGTACAAGAGAGAATCTGGTAACGCCGCACCACCCCCCTGTTTAGGTCTCTGTAGAACAGACAACTTAAGTTTAGGCCTAGCTTTCCCCCATATAAAAGACGTGATTTGAGAGTTCAAATTTGTGAAAAAGGACTTGGGCATTAATACTGCACTGTGTTGAAGGCAATAGCTGAGCTTAGGGAGCAATATCATTTTAATTAGATTAATGCGACCGGCAACAGACAGTGGGAGTTTACTCCAAATTGTGAATTTAGATTTGACGAAGTCTAGCAGTGGGTAAACATTAAGTTGTAGGTCAGATTCACTCTATTGAGACATGTAGATACCTAAATATTTAAAATTAGATACAATAGGTAATAAGGATAGGGCTTCAAGGCGAAGCATTGGGGTATGAGAGAGGGGCAACAGGGCAGATTTATCCCAGTTTATATATAGGCCAGAGTATTTACTAAATTTGTCTATAGTGGCAATTACCTGTGATAATGTTTCCTCTGCCCGGTCCATAAATATCACCATGTCATCAGCATATAGACCAATGGTGTCCATACGGCCTGCTATATCAATACCTCTAATATTAGAGGAAGATCTTATGGGTATTGCCAACGCCTCTATTGCAAGAGCGAAAAGAGTCTGGGAAAGGGGGCACCCCTGAGGTTCCCCCTATATAATGAAAAGGACTCGGAAATTGAATTATTTACAATTATACGAGCTTTAGGTTTCATGTATCAACCCACTTTATAAATTTATAACCAAAACCATACCTTTGCAAACACGCAGACAAAAAGGGCCACTCAAGAGAATCAAAGGCCTTGGCCGCATCCAGCGACGCCAATGCCCAGCTATTGTTCCGCACCAAAGAACTATATTGGATTATCGACTGAACTCGTCTAATATTAATAGAAGTACTCTTACCGGGCATAAAGCCAGTCTGGTCTGGATGTATAAGGTCCAGTATAACCGAATTCAATCTGATGGCCAATACTTTAGTAAAGAGTTTGTAGTCTACATTTACCAATGATATGGGGCGATAAGATCCGTAGTCCAAAGGGTCCTTCCCCTCCCTAAGCACAATATTTGCCTCATAAAAAGGATTCGGGCATAGCTCCTCCCTCCCAAATCCCCCGAAACACCTTCAGTAGAAGTGGCGCTAGTATGTCCCGGTATTTCCTATATAACTCAATGGGAAACCCATCCGGCCCAGGAGCCTTCCCAGAGGCCATGCCCGCCATAGCATACTCTATCTCCTCCAAGGTAAATTCAGTATCCAGGAGGTCCGCTGGGCAGGGCTCAATGCGGGGAACGTTATATCTGATAGTCTAGGCATTCTAAAATACTAAAAAAAAAAAAAACCGCTCTTAGACTTCTATAACGATTTACAGTAGTCACAAAAACAATTAAGTATTTCTTCAGTAGAGGTTACCAATGCGCCACCTGGTGCATGAATCTGTAGTATTGTATTAGATGTATTATGTTGGCACACCAGAAAGGCCAAAAATTTACTAGCTTCATTTCCCAGGTCAAAATAGGACTGACAAGTGAAGAATAATTTACATTTAGATTTGGTGTCTATATGTTGAGCATATAACCTTTGAGAAGCTAGCCATTCTATTGCCATTAGTCTGGCTAGATATATACGCAGCCTCTGAAGCTTTCAATCGTCGTTCCATCTCATCATCTTCCTTCGAGGTCACCCTTTTAATATAAGAAATTGTAGAAGATAGACAAGCCCCTTAAATAAGCCTTGAGGGTATCCCATAATACATTGATATTCTGAGGTTCTGGGTGGGACGAGATGAAGCAATCCAACTGGTCAATCGTTCTATCATCAGAATCTAATAATTGCAGCCAGAAAGGGTTTAACTTCCAGACCATACTATTTTTTGATTGCCCATAATTAAGTTTAAGTACAACCGGGCTATGATCTGAGACCCCCTATTGCTATGCTTTATACTATCCACCCACATTGCCAATCCACCAGATCCGAATATATAATCTATACGGGACAGAGAGCACGTAGTGGACGAGTGGCAAGTGTATCCTTTTATCCCAGGGTGACGCATCCTCCACAAATCCAACCATCCACTACCCTCCATAAATAATGCCAACTGGGATGGAGCTAAAGAGGGGGGCTCCCGGACACCTCATCACCCAATCTCAATCTATCAAGGCAATTATCCATGACTAAATTAAAATCTTCTATACATATGACATTCGCATCTGGATAATTTAGGGCAAAACTCATTGCCATCCGAAGAACTGATGTATTAGCCGGGGAGGATTATAAACACATATTATAACGTATTCACGAGAGTTAATTAGTGCATGTACAAAGACAAAACGACCCTCGGGATCTCTCCGAGCCTCCCTGGCCTCCCACCTAACATTTCTATGTATCAATAATGAAACCCCCCTCGAATAGCTAGTATGCAACGCGTGGATGTACCATTGTACCCATGGTTTTTGTATACATCGAGCCGTATCCCGGGTCAAATGAGTCTCCACCAAGGCCACAATATGGGGGTGGTGACGCCTAATTTGTGAGAAAACCTTAAAGGGAACCTGTCACCCCCGTTTTTTCAGATTGAGATAAAAATACTGTTAAATAGGGCCTGCGCTGTGTGTTACAATATTGTATGTAGTGTACCCTGATTCCCCACCTATGCTGCGAAATACATTACCAAAGTCGCCGTTTTCGCCTGTCAATCAGGCTGGTCAGGTCGGGTGGGCGTGGTCACAGCGCTGTTTCTTCCTCAGCTTTACGTTGGTGGCGTAGTGGTGTGCGCATGTTGAAGTGACGAATCCACTGCGCGCACGTGAAGAAGCAGCGCGCGATCTGCGCTATTACCCCCTGTCATCGGTGGGGGCGGCCATCTTCCCGGGGCCGCGCGTGCACAGATGGAGTGCTCTGCTGCACGGGGCTTCAGGAAAATGGCCGCGGGATGCCGCGAGTGTGCAGAAGAGATCGCGGCGGCCATTTGCATCTCGGCTTTGGGAAAATGGCCGCCGCGATCTCTTCTGCGCACGCGCGGCATCCCGCGGCCATTTTCCTGAAGCCCCGTGCAGCAGAGCACTCCATCTGCGCACGCGCGGCCCCAGGAAGATGGCCGCCCCCACCGATGACAGGGGGTAATAGCGCAGATCGCGCGCTGCTTCTTCACGTGCGCGCAGTGGATTCGTCACTTCAACATGCGCACACCACTACGCCACCAACGTAAAGCTGAGGAAGAAATAGCGCTGTGCCCACGCCCACACGACCTGACCAGCCTGATTGACAGGCGAAAACGGCGACTTTGGTAATGTATTTCGCAGCATAGGTGGGGAATCAGGGTACACTACATACACTATTGTAACGCACAGCGCAGGCCCTATTTAACAGTATTTTTATCTCAATCTGAAAAAACGGGGTGACAGGTTCCCTTTAATCTTTTCCCAGGGAGACTTAATACCCCATACATTCCAGGTCATACATATTATCTCAGATCCCATCCTCACTTATCAAGATATGGTATACATTATTACTCAGACAAGGTTCAGAGAGATCACACACAGAATGAAAATACCGTCGTCGGCGACTTCTACATAAATAACAAAACTAATATAAGAGAAAAAACAGAGCAAAAAACAAACAGTATAGGAGTAAAGTCCTGTGCTCCTATTATCAAGAGAATAAGGGGATACCCCCGCTGGATTCAGCGTCCGGTATTGTTGGCAAACTGGACGCCCACAAAGAGAGCTCCACTTGTATGAGTGTTCGAGTTTTCCTTAATTGTGAATATGTTAGGATTCCTTCGCACTAGATCCCTTATGGGACCGTAGCCATTCAGCTGCCTCTGCTGGATCCATGAAGAATATGGAAGAACCCTCGTGAACAATTCGGAGTCCAGCTGGATAAATCATCGAATATATGACATTCTTGTCTCTGAGCTGCTTCTTGATTTCCATAAACCGCGCCCGTTGTTTCTGAAGTTCCATAGAAAAATCGAAATTGTAGCATTGTTGAACTTGATAGGACCTTTTTGCCGTGCCAGACGTAGAATAGCATCTCTGTCCCTGCAATTAAGAATACGTGCCAGAAAAGGTCTAGGTGGGGCCCCAGAGGAAAAGGTTTTGTAGGGGACTCTATGAGCCCTTTCCACGGTGAATGTTGAAGAGAATTCATCCCCCAGAGAAGTCTTCAGCCAGCCTTCCAAAAAATGCTCAGGCTGCTGACCCTCAGAGCGCTCCGGCAGGCCAATAATTCTGATGTTATTCCGGCGTAGTCTATTCTCTAAATCGTCTGCTTTTTGTTTCCAAGCGTTGATAGAGCCAGCCACTTTTGTCAACTTTGTCTCCATGGGCGTAATGGTGTCTTCTACATGAGACGCTCTTGTTTCCATCTCTGTAATACACCCTCTCATGGTCACCATATCCTGCCAAAGACGCCCCACTTCATTATATACATCCTCTATCTTTTCGGTGAGGGATGTTCTAGTTAAGAATATAGCCTGCATTACTTGTTCAGACACCTGTTTAAGAGTCAGTTTTTCCTGTTCGCTTCCCTCATTACTATCAGAGAGGCGATTTTTGCGCTGAGCTTGTGAGGGATTATTCCTGAGGGACCATGCACTATCAGAGGGATCAACTCTGGCAAACTCCTTTAATTTGTCGGCGGCTCCTGACCCCTTAGAGAGATGCATGACTGACAGCAATGTGGCACAGCAAGATAACTGAAATTATATTTATAAAAGTTCCAGATTCCAGGCTACAGACACAGCTGGGCTACTGTAAAAGTCTTTATATCATGAAACAACTCCAAATAGACGAAATGCTTGTAATGATAGATATAAGAACTCTGGGTTCCCGCCAGAATCCTGTGCACCAGGAAGATCCCACAGCGCCCACCGTGGCAGCAGCGAAGGGGGAGGGGGTTCCCGGGGACACTCCAAAGTAATGGCGCTGACGGTTCAAGTGTCTTATGTATAGGGGAGCGCTGGGACCAATTTTCCAGGGCACACACCGCACGTCCCCTCCGTATTCCCAGGATATGTGCTCACCTCCCGAGCAGCGCTGCAGTAATGGTGAGTAGCGTCGCGTCTCCTCCTGATAGAGCGCACGCTGTATAAAATGGTCGCCGTCCCACACATGAATCACCACCTGTTTAGGGCCCTCGGGCTCCCGGTGTATCAGTAGTTCACAGCACCTACCCGCAGGCGCCGGTAATCTCCTGAGATCCAATGGGGTTCTGTCATCGGCAGAGGCTGGCGCCGCGCGTCCCCATATGAAAGCACGATTTATAAAATGGCCACCACCTCACATGGATTTCGCCGCCCGTCCAGGCCTCTTTAGTTCCCAGCGCTCCTGATCTCCACCGCGCCCCTCCACAGGAGCCGAAAGCCTTCCAGGGTCCAGAGGTCCCTATATGAGCAGTTATATTGCACTAAAAGGGGGTCTTAAGTGCAGGATAAGGTCAGGATTCCAGGAGCTCTCTCAAGACACGTCCTCTCTCCTCTGCTATATAGCCACGCCCCCTTTGTGGTTTTTTTTTTACATTTTTAACAGCAACTATACATTGTACATTTCACCTTTTACATTGCACCTTTATCTGCAGCATAAATTTACATTTTGTGGATCTCAAACCAGTGGCTCTTGCCAATTTGCGCTGCAGAAATTTTTCACTGCTGCTTCAGGAGAGATCCACGGCCTTGATTGTTACTGGAAAACTAAGCAGCATTTCACTACATCCGAGTACAGACTGTAGTGTACGGACCGGCTGTCTCCGGACCTGAACGCGACAGCCTCATAGGCACATAGGAGACCTGCGGCTGGTCCATGCACAGTGTTCCCATACTACTAACACCATGATACTCGGATATCTGAATTTGGCCTTGGGGTCCACTCATGCTATGCAGTCTGATAAAAAACAACTTTTCAAAAACTGTGGCATTTTCCACATGGTGCTGTCATACAACATGACAGCAGGTGTGAACATACCCTAGGGGGGACATAGCAGTCACACCTTAGGTTTATTTATTTTGAATTTCATTTAGAATCTTCTAAAAACGTCATTAATGGAATAACTTAACCAACCAATTGTTTACAGCCGGATTTTCCCAATTCCAGGATGGACTGATGTTTTCCCTGCACACCGCTTGCTACATTAGTGCCAGGTCCCCCATCCTTGGAGATATGGATTGTGTGGATGACATTATCTTCCAGAGAGCAACATGACCATATAAACAGTCTGAGTAAATTGTTGTGACAGGTTCCCTTTAATTGCATATATGCTGTACCTTCATTAGGAAGGAGAGCCTAAATATCCTACATTTCTGCCACAAATCAGCATGGATTTATAATTCTGGGGTATTTTGAAAACACCTTTTTGCTAGAAAAACTACAGTTTTCTCCAAAAACCTGATTTGCTCCAGAATAATTACATTACTTTGTGCTAAATAATATTCGATGTATATTCAGACTGCGCAGTTGTGCCATGGCTGCCGAATGATGGCAACGTGTGGAAAAACCGTGCAGAAACAGCTATAGCATGACGACAGGGTCTGACTATACAGTTACACAAATTACTCTGTGGCTTACTTGAAAGTTATGTTTTTTTGGGTTTTTTGTATGGCTGTATTTATTTAAAAAAAAAAAAAATTAAATAAAAAATTGTGCAAAACCTAGGCCACTCCTCTTAATGAATTCAGGGGAATCCAACGCCGAGGGCCCCTTCATTAAAGGGGTTGTTCAGCCTTAGATTGCTCTTACTGCAGACCTGTGACTCCTCAGAGGAAGCGCAGTGTGCGGATTCTCCAGTGCTGTAAGAATGTGATTTGCGTACTTGTAGTGACCTAGTGACTAAATGTGCGCGGCCTCGTGTATTACAAGGGTATTAAGCAAGGCCAGACGCGTCTGGTCGGAACGTGACCATCAGAGAATCTTCACCGTCTCCAAAATGTCTTCATGTGGTGCTCTGTTTAGATATTCATTATGAAGACTGCTAACAGATCACCGATCCCTTAGTGACCCGCCCCCTAGTTTGCATAACGAATATACTAATGTGTGTATTTGAAAAAAATGTGTCACTTCATCAAAATGGCGGCGTCTGCGCACTATCACTTGACAGTTAGTGCCCATTATACAGTTAGGTCCATATATATTTGGACAGAGACAACTATTTTCTAAGTTTGGTTATAGACATTACCACAATGAATTTTAAACAAAACAATTCAGATGCAGTTGAAGTTCAGACTTTCAGCTTTCATTTCAGGGTATCCACATTAAAATTGGATGAAGGGTTTAGGAGTTTCAGCTCCTTAACCCCTTCATGATCCAGCCTATTTTGACCTTAATGACCTGGCCATTTTTTGCAATTCTGACCACTGTCCCTTTATGAGATAACTCAGGAACGCTTCAACGAATCCTAGCGGTTCGGAGACTGTTTTTTCGTGACATACTGGGCTTCATGTTCGTGGTAAATTTAGGTCAATAAATTCTGCGTTTATTTGTGATAAAAACGGAAATTTGGCGAAAATTTCGCAATTTTCACATTTTGAATTTTTATTCTGTTAAACCAGAGAGTTATGTGACACAAAATAATTAATAAATAACATTTCCCACATGTCTACTTTACATCAGCACAATTTTGGAACCCAAATTTTTTTTTTGCTAGGAAGTTATAGGGGTTAAAATTTGACCACCGATTTCTCATTTTTACAACGAAATTTACAAAACCATATTTTTTTTAGGGACCACCTCACATTTGAAGTCAGTTTGAGGGGTCTATATGGCTGAAAATACCCAAAAGTGACACCATTCTAAAAACTGCACCCCTCAAGGTGCACAAAACCACATTCAAGAAGTTTATTAACCCTTCAGGTGCTTCACTGCAGAAGAAACATGGAAAGAAAAAATGAACATTTAACTTTTTAGTCACAAAAATGATCTTTTAGCAACAATTTTTTTATTTTCCCAATGGTAAAAGGAAAAACTAAACCACGAACGTTGTTGTCCAATTTGTCCTGAGTACGCCGAAACCTCATATGTGGGGGTAAACCACTGTTTGGGCGCACGGCAGGGCTTGGAAGGGAAGGAGCGCCATTTGACTTTTTGAATTAAAAATTGGCTCCACTCTTTAGCGGACACCATGTCACGTTTGGAGAGCCCCCGTGTGCCTAAACATTGGAGCTCCCCCACAAGTGACCCCATTTTGGAAACTAGACCCCCCAAGGAACTTATCTAGATGCATATTGAGCACTTTAAACCCCCAGGTGCTTCACATTAGTTTATAATGCAGAGCCATGAAAATAAAAAATAATTTTTCTTTCCTCAAAAATGATTTTTTAGCCTGGCATTTCCTATTTTGCCAAGGGTAATAGGAGAAATTGGACGACAAATGTTGTTGTCCAGTTTGTCCTGAGTACGCGGATACCCCATATGTGGGGGTAAACCACTGTTTGGGCGCACGGCAGGGCTCGGAAGGCACGCCATTTGGCTTTTTAAATGGAAAATTAGCTCCAATCATTAGCGGACACCATGTCGCGTTTGGAGAGCCCCTGTGTGCCTAAACATTGGAGATCGCCCACAAATGACCCCATTTTGGAAACTAGACCCCCAAAGGAACTAATCTAGATGTGTGGTGAGCACTTTGAACCCCCAAGTGCTTCACAGAAGTTTATAACGCAGAGCCATGAAAATTAAAAAAAAAATTTCTTTTCTCAAAAATGATTTTTTAGCCGGCAATTTTTTATTTTCCCAAGAGTAACAGGAGAAATTTGACCCCAAAAGTTGTTGTCCAGTTTCTCCTGAGTATGCTGATACCCCATATGTGGGGGTATACCACTGTTTGGGCACATGCCGGGGCTCGGAAGTGAAGTAGTGACGTTTTGAAATGCAGACTCTGATGGAATGCTCTGCGGGCGTCACGTTGCGTTTGCAGAGCCCTTGATGTGGATAAACAGTAGAAACCCCCCACAAGTGACCCCATTTTGGAAACTAGACCCCGAAAGGAACTTATCTAGATATGTGGTGAGCATTTTGAACCCCCGAGTGCTTCACAGACGTTTACAACGCAGAGCAGTGAAAATAAAAAATCATTTTTCTTTCCTCAAAAATGATGTTTTAGCAAGCAATTTTTTATTTTCACAAGGGTAACATGAGAAATTGGACCCCAGTAATTGTTGCGCAGTTTGTCCTGAGTATGCTGGTACCCCATATGTGGGGGTAAACCACTGTTTGGGCACATGTCGGGGCTCGGAAGTGAGGGATCACCATTTGACTTTTTGAATACAAGTTTGGCTGGAATCAATGGTGGCGCCATGTTGCGTTTGGAGACCCCTGATGTGCCTAAACAGTGGAAACCCCTCAATTCTAACTCCAACACTAACCCCAACACACCCCTAACTCTAATCCCAACTGTAGCCATAACCCTAATCACAACCCTAACCCCAACACACCCCTAACCCTAATCCCAACTGTAGCCATAACCCTAATCACAACCCCAACCCCAACACACCCCTAACCACAACCCTAATTCCAACCCTAACCCTAAGGCTATGTGCCCACGTTGTGGATTTGTGTGAGATTTTTTAGCACCATTTTTGGAAAATCCGCGGGTAAAAAGGCACTGCGTTTTACCTGCGGATTTACCGCAGATTTCCAGTGTTTTTTGTGCGGATTTCACCTGCGGATTCCTATTGAGGAACAGGTGTAAAACGCTGCGGAATCCGCACAAAGAATTGACATGCTGCGGAAAATACAATGCAGCGTTTCCGCGCGGTATTTTCCGCACCATGGGCACAGCGGATTTCGTTTTCCATATATTTACATGGTACTGTAAACCTGATGGAACACTGCTGCGAATCTGCAGCGGCCAATCCGCACCGTGTGCACATAGCCTAATTCTAAAGGTATGTGCACACGCTGCGGAAAATCCTGTGGATCCGCAGCAGTTTTCCATGAGTTTACATTTCAATGTAAACCTATGGGAAACAAAAATCGCTGTACACATGCTGCAGAAAAACTGCACGGAAACGCAGCGGTTTACATTCCGCAGCATGTCACTTCTTTCTGCGGATTCCGCAGCGGTTTTACAACTACTCCAATAGAAAATCGCAGTTGTAAAACCGCAGTGAAATGCACAGAAAAACCGCAGTAAATCCGCAATAAATCCGCAGCGGTTTAGCACTGCGGATTTATCAAATCCGCTGCGGAAACATCCGCAGAGGACCAGAATACGTGTGCACATACCCTAACCCTAACCCTAGTTCTTACCCCAACCTTAGTGGGTAAATTCTTTATTTTATTATTGTCCCTACCTATGGGGGTGACAAATGGGAGGGGGGTCATTTAGTATTTTTTTTATTTTGATCACTGTGATAAAACCTATCACAGTGATCAAAATGCACCTGAAACGAATCTGCCGGCCGGCAGATTCGGCGGGCGCACTGCGCATGCGCCTGCCATTTTGGAAGATGGCGGCGCCCATGGAGAAGACGGACGGACCCCGGGAGGCTCGGTAAGTATGATGGGGTGGGGGGAGAGCACGGGGGGGTGGATCGGAGCACGGGGGAGGGTGGATTGGAGCACGGGGGAGGGTGGATTGGAGCACGGGGGAGGGTGGATTGGAGTGCAGGGGGCTTGATTGGAGCACAGGGGTGAGATTGGAGCACAGGGGGAGCAGACAGGAGGACGGAGGGGAGTGGAGCAGTGTACAGGACTGATCGGAGGACTGGGGGGGAGGTTGGGGGAAAAAAAAGACCAGTGTTTCCAGCCATGGCCGATGATATTGCAGTATCAGCCATGGCTGGATTGTAATATTTCACCAGTTTTAATAGGTGAAATATTACAAATCGCTCTGATTGGCTGTTGAAAGTGAAACTGCAAATCAGAGCGATCGTAGCCACGGGGGGTGGAGTGGGGGTGAAGCCACAACCCTCTCCCCCCCGTGGCTATATTGTAGCAATTTCTCGGATGGGTTATTTCTGTTTTCGCAGCTTAAGGATGGCTTGTCTCACCTGCATGGAGAGCTCCTTTGACCGCATGTTTACTTCACAGCAAAACCTTCCAAATGCAAGCACCACACCTCAAATCAACTCCAGGCCTTTTATCTGCTTAATTGAGAATGACAAAGGGATTGTCCACACCTGTCCATGAAATAGCCTTGGAGTCAATTGTCCAATTACTTTTGGTCCCTTTAAAAACAGGGTGGCACATGTTAAGGAGCTGAAACTCCTAAACCCTTCATCCAATTTTAATGTGGATACCCTCAAACGAAAGCTGAAAGTCTGAACGTCAACTGCATCTGATTTGTTTTGTTTAAAATTCATTGTGGTAATGTCTATAACCAAAATTAGAAAAATGTTGTCTGTCCAAATATATATGGCCCTAACTGTATTGCTGTGCTGAAAAGGAAAAAAAAAAAATCACCATCAAAATGGCCCCATCGGCTGCACCCGCGCATTAGCATCTATCGCGTACTGATAGACACTACTACACAAGCGCCTCCACCCGCCTCTTGTTGCTGCAGCCAAAAAAATTTACACTACAACAAAATGGCGACGGAGGAGGCACATGCACAGTAGCATCTATTGTAATGCGATAAATGCTAATGCGCAGGCGCAGCTAACGACGCCATTTTGATGGTGATTTTTGTTTTTCAGCACATTTATTTATTCCAAAGGGTGTGCAATATTAAGTTTAGGGTGCCAACAATTTTATACGGCCCATTTTTGGGGTTGTGTGTGAAATTACGGTATGTCCAATTTGCCTTATTTTCCTGTTTGTGTTGTTCCGATTATTTCAATACAAAGTATTTTATCAGCAGGAGATTATAACTGCACAGATTGGTCCCTGTGGGAGACCTGGTCCAACCCTATCCCCAGCATTAGTAGTTTACAGTCAGTAGAAAATGTACACAGAAGGTTGTGGTGTGGTGTTGGCAGGGGAAGCTTTCTGAGCTCTGCTACATGCTGTATCTAACCCTCTGATTGTGTCAAACTGCTGCACCTAGTAATCTAAGTGATACAACACTGGAATCAGGGTCTCTTTTCCTACATAACGCTGCTCTCAGATGAGGTAGCAAAACCACAACCCAGGTGTATGCAGAGACTAAAGGTACCTTTACACTAAACGATTTACCAACAATCATGACCAGCGATACGACCTGGCCGTGATCGTTGGTAAGTCGTTGTGTGGTTGCTGGGGAGCTGTCACACAGACCGCTCTCTCCAGCGACCAACGATCAGGGGAACAACCGGCATCGTTGAAACTGTCTTCAACGATGCCGAAGTCCCCGGGTAACCAGGGTAAACATCGGGTTAGTAAGTGCAGGGCTGCGCTTAGTAACCCGATATTTACCCTGGTTACCATTGTTAAAGTAAAAAAAAAAACAAAACACTATCACACACGCTGATCCAGCGATGACAGCGGGTGCTCAGCGACCAAAAAATGGTCCTGATCATTCCCCAACGACCAACGATCTCCCAGCAGGGGCCTGATCGTTGGTCGCTGTCACACATAACGAGATAGTTAGCAGGATCGTTGCTACGTCACCAAAAGTGTGACGTTCCAACGATATCGTTAACGAAATCGTTATGTGTGAATTTCCTGCCTGCATAAATGGGAGCTAACAACGCAAACCTTTACCTCCTACACATTTAAACAAAGGTGATTGTTTTTTTTTTTTGTTGTTGTTTTTTTAAGAACTGTATATTTTAGCAATGCACCTTAAAACATACAAAAACAAAATATAAGTCTACAGAAATAAGTAACAAAACATTTTATGAAAACAAATGAAGATAGTAAAAGCCTCAATAATAAGAGCACAGGAAAGATTGCGGATTACAGAGCAGCGGTCAGATCTCCGCACAATTTTTAATCACCGATTGTGCGCGGCGTTCGCTTACTTAATCCTTAAAACCTTTCCCCTTTCTCCGCATAATCTAGTTAAAACTTTCTCATCCTCTGCACTCGCCTCCCCCGACCACCTGTCTGGTCTTCCCTAATATTACCAGGCAGTGCAGCAGATGGTCGAAGACAATACAAAACCGTTTGCTATTCACAAATGGTGAAATAATTCACAGCATGTGACAGGTAGGTTCTATGAGCGGTGCCGTTCCTTTTCTATTCCTACTGGAAGTGTAGGAATAAACTGGCAACTGGGTGTGTCCATACATAGATGTGTCCGTACGCAACCTAACAATGCTCAATGAGAGCTGACCGTGTCTGACACAGGGGCGACATACCAAGGTGATACCTGTACAGCCACCAAAAGGTTAGGGGGCCACTATCTCCTTCAGAGCAGGTGGAACTGGAAACCATGATAAGCTACTGGGCTGCAAAGACCCCATATACTGCTCTTGCCCACGGACTCTTCTCTGTGTCCGCCATCTTACAGAAAAGAGGAAGAGTAATAGCTAGAGGGGAGGGAATCTATTCAGAACTACAAAATATATTATATATACACGCAACATTTCTACAGATCCGTTCACCTGGAATAAGGGCATTACTATACCGCCATCATGCAGCGCCAGCATCTATTCCGAGCAGAAGGAGCAAATATAAAGGTGAGATGTCAGCTCTTTCCTGGCACACTGCATCATGTTATTCACCTCCCACACAAACTTCTAGTTTTAGGTGATCTACCCTTTGGAAAGCGCTGATTACGGTACATAAAAACATCACGTTCTGTTGTATAAATGTATTTTTCACAGCTGATAATTGTACACAGAGGACACATTCTTTGTTAAAAAAAAAAAGGATACAAGATTACATAAACCCCTGAACCCCTGCAAGACACATATTTTGGCCTTGAGGAAAACGGTGTTTTGTTTTTTTTCATTTTGCAGAACTTTTTTGGACACTAGACGGCTTGTTATTTAGAAGATAAAATTAAAAGGACACCATTCAGAAATGGTTTATCCTACAGGTTTTTTGTTTCCCTGCACATGGCTGGCTGAAGGAGGCTGCACCCCTTTACCCCACAAGGTGGTTTGCACGTTAATGACCAGGCCAATTTTTACAACTTCTGACCAGTGTCACAATTCTAGAAAGCCTCAACGGATCTCAGTGATTCATGACATATTGTACTTCATGATAGAGGCAACAATTCTTCAATAACTTCTCTTTATTTGTGAGAAGAAGAAAAAAGCAAACAAACGGAAATTTGGCAAAAATTTGGAAAATTTTGCAATTTTTAAACTTTGAATTCTTATGGCCTTAAAGTCAGAGAAATATGTCATGCAAAATAGTTAATAAATAACATCAAATAAGAACAAAAGGATGCTTTAATGCCAATAAAAACAATTATATTTTATTAATCACAGAAAGATAAAAACCCAAACAAAAAATAAATATCAATCAGTGGAAATACATATGACAGAATATACTGTTTGCAAAAGGAAATACACCACAAAAAAAAAAACTATAAATAGTCAAGTGATCCAAAAATGCATTAAAAAGGTGGCGATGTCTCTTTAAGCTACCTTACAAAGCCCAGCCTTATAAATATATAGTCAGTTTAAGAGCCAATACATACCATGCAAACAGAGGAGCTAATACAATAGGCACGTATATAGTGCATACTCCAAGTATACATATAGTTATGCAATAAAACAATATGCCACAGTGGACAGAGGAATATATAAAGCTACAATGTTTTTGAGACAAGGAAAAGGCTAAACCGCTAAGTGTTAATGTGCCAAAGCACCTTAATATGGCTACTAAAGTCTTAGCAACAATGTATATGAGGATAATCCCCCTGGATGAAGCATTACGTGAAACGCGCGTCGGGGACCTTTTACTGCGCTGCGTTTCCCAGGTAATACACCCATACCTTCCTATATGCCTTTTAGTATGCACTATATGCAACTTTTTCTGTGCTGCACACTGTGTGGGTTATTCTCCATAGGATTATAGTGTTCTCACCACGTACTATAGGCACCTTTTGCCATATATTATATTACTGTGTGGACCTTCTTTCCTCTGGGCTATGGCTCATATACATTGTTGCTAAGACTTTAGTATGTATTTCCACTGATTGATATTTATTTTTTGTTAGGCTTTTATCTTTCTGTGATTAATACCAATAAAAACAATTATATTTTATTAAAGCTTCCTTTGTTCTTATTTGATGTTATTTGTATTTGGAAGTGCTTTCGAGTTAGGCTTATATTAGTATGGAGTTAATAAATAACATTTACCACATGTATACTTTACATCAGCACAATCTTAAACAACTTTTTTTTTTTAGGAAGTTAGAAGGGTTAAAAGCTGACCAGCATTTTTTTTATTTTTTCAAAATTTATAAAACCATTTTTATTTTTTTTTAAAGGAACCACCTGACAGAGAATACCCAAAAGCGATACTAATCTAAAAACTGCACCCCTCAAGGTACTCAAAGCCACATTCAATAAGTTTATTAACCCTTCAGGTGCTTTCACATGAATTTTTGTAATGTGTAAAAAATAAGTACGAACATTTAACTTTTTTCATAAATAATTAAAGTTTTGAACCCATTTTTTTTTATATTCACAAGGGTAACAGGAAAAATTGGACTCCAAATCTTGTTGTGCAATTTCTCCTGAGCATGCAGATATCCCATATGTGGGGGTAAACCACTGTTTGGGCGCACGGCAGAGCTCGGAAGGGAAGGAGCGTCGTTTGACTTTTTGAATGCAAAATTTGGCAAAACAATTAGCGGACGCCATGTCCCGTTTGGAGAGCTCCTGATGTGCCTAAACAATAAAAAATCCCCCACAAGTGACACCATTTTGGAAACTAGACCCCTCGGGGAACTTATCTAGATATATGGTGAGCACATTAAACCCCCAGGTGCTTCAGATAAGTTTATATCATTGAGCTGTGAAAAAAATATTTAAAAAAAATAAACAAACCAACCACATTTTCCACACAAAAAGGTTTCTTTTTACCCCAAATTTAGCATATTTATAAGGATAACAGGAGAGATTGAACCATACAATTTGTTGTGCAATTTCTCCCCATATGTGGGGAGAATACTACCTTTGAGGCACAGTGCAAAGTTCGGAAGGGAAAACGCGCCATATAGGAGTTCAGATTTTGCTTAGATTGTCTGAGGGTACCATGTCACATTGGCAGAGCCCCTGAGGTGCCAGAACAGAAACTCCCCATACGTGAACTCCTTTTACAAACTACACCCCAACCCCCCAAAAAATTTATCTAGGGGTGCAGCGATCATATTGACAGCACATGTGCCTCACAGAATTTATACCATTTTATCCCATTGAGTGGTGAAAAAATAATTAATCTAATTTTTACCACTAAATGTTGTTTTAGCCCCAAATATTTCATTTTTCTGAGAACCACCGTATATACTCGAGTATAAGCCGAGATTTTCAGCCCATTTTTTTGGGCTGAAAGTCCCCCTCTCGGCTTATACTTGAGTCATATACCGGGAGGTCAGCAGGGGAGAGGGAGCGGGGGCTGCGTAATTATACTTACCTGCTCCCGGCGCGGTCCCTGCAGTCCCTGGCGCTGCAGATTCTCCCTGTACTGAGTAGTCACATGGCACCGCTCATTACAGAAATGAATATGCGGCTCCACCTCCCATAGGGGTGGAGCCACATATTCATTGCTGTAAATGAGCGGTAACGGTGACCGCTCAATACAGGAAGGAGATGCAGCGCCGGGGAAGCCAGGGACCGCGCCGGGAGCAGGTAAGTATACGGGGAGCGCAGCGCTGCGCGATATTTACCTGCTCCTCGCTCCGGTGCGGCTCCGTCTGCAGCGTCTCCTGGCAGTGACGCTCAGGTTAGAGGGTGCGGTGACGTAGTCAGTGCGCGCCCTCTGCTGAGCGTCAGTGCTGGAGACGGAGACGCACGAGGAGCAGGTAAATATTGAAAGCGCCGGAGTCCTGAGCGAAGAGAGGTGAGTAGGTGATTTTTTTTTTTTTTTTATTGCAGCAGCAGCATTATATATGGCAAAGCTTTATATGGAGCATCTATGGGGCCATAATCAACGGTGCAGAGCATTATATATGGCACAGCTTTCTATGGAGAGTCTATGGGGCCATAATCAATGGTGCAGAGCATTATATATGGCACAGCTTTCTATGGCACATCTATGGGGCCATAATGAACGGTGCAGAGCATTATATATGGCACAGCTTTATATGGAGCATCTATGGGGCCATAATGAACGGTGCAGAGCATTATATGGGCACAGCTTTATATGGAGCATCTTATGGGGCAATAATATAATGAACAGTATGGAGCATCTACTTTTATTTTTGAAATTCACCGGTAGCTGCTGCATTTCCTACCCTAGGCTTATACTAGAGTCAATAAGTTTTCCCAGTTTTTTGTGGCAAAATTAGGGGGGGGGGGGGGGGTCGGCTTATACTCGAGTATATACGGTAATAGGACATTTTTTGTTTAAGTGACTCCATTTTGCCTTTTTAATTTTTTATGGTGCTCACTAAAGGGATAAACTAGTGGGACAGTTTTATAGGTCGGGCCGTTCCGGATGCAGCGATATGAAATGTGTACTTTTATTGTTTATATTTTTTTCATAAATATTTATGGGTACAATATATTGTTTTCTTTTTTTTTTCCTTATTATTTCTACACTTTTTTTAACTTTTTTTTTTTTTTTTTACACTTTGTCCCACTATGGGAATATCATTTTTTGCACTACTGAAATTGTGGGCCCCGCACCAAGCAAACAACACCTTCCTAGGACCTCTATATCCCTTGCTCAGGCCTTATTAAGTGACTATTTGCTAAAGGGATCCTTCCTCCTGCCCTACCTCCGTCACCTTTATTTATCTGATCAGGAACCAAGCAACCCCATGAATAAGACCCAGGAAAGTCGAAACGTTGGGTTTCTGTCTACACGGACCTTTTGGTGGCAACTTTGTTTGTTAACACAATAAACTCATGTTATAATTTTTTGCATCATACCAATTCTTAGTGTGCGGTAATTTTCTGGTATATGACTATTTGGACCACATGGTCTGTTTTGCCAGCACCTCCTCGTTTTTGACCTGAGTGCACACCATTACGCTCCTACATTTTCCTCCAGTATACACAACACCTTGTCAAGCATATCCCGCTGTCTGGGGAGCCGTAGCGTCACTGAATCACTCGCCTCCCCTTCCAGGGCCTCTGCCTGTAGGGCGGGTATCATAGAGTGCATTCTCATCATCCCTTTAATACATTCAGTCCAGCTCCACAACATGGTGTTACTCCCATTAAATTTAGGTAGGTTGTTTAACATTGCCCCAGGGAAATGCTGGACCTAGGGCTCTCCCCATATGCTTTGTCTGCCCCCTCCGTGCCAGTAGACTGCATCCAGCTGACTACGCCAAGTGTGAGCAGGTAGGAAGATGCAGTAACAGGTCGGAGGCAGAGCAAGTGTTAACGTGGGGTTTAATTTAACAGGTATACTCCTCGCAGGGAGAAAACAGATAAAAAAAATATAAAGGAACACAGGGGACGTAACTCAGGGGAAGCGGGTGTGAAGCATAGGGTAGGAAGTTCAAGGATAGCAAACTTATCAGTCTGACGACTTCAGAATGCGGTTAGTTCAGGATGTGGACGTTGGCGCCAAAGCAGTGGCGCATAAGGGGTCCAGTATGGTCCTGGAAAAGATGGTGTCCTGGATCCTGGCAGCGGTGGTGATTCCTCGTGGTCCAGTGTAGTCCTGGAAAAGATGACGTCTTGGCTCTTGGCGGCGACGGTGATTCCTTGTGATCCAGTCGGTGATCGGTGTGTCAGGAAACGATGAGCTGGACAGAGGACAGTCTTTCCCCCTGTCAGCGTACAGGCACAATGAGCAACTCCATTCAGGTACAAAGGGAAACCCCTCACAGTGGGTGTCCCAATTCTCCCATCGGTGCGCGCGCAGGCTTATGTCCTGACTGGCCGTCCTGTCACTCACGGTCAGCGATGTCAGCGGGGACCAGGTACGTCGTCGGCAGTCTCTGTTAACAGCTTTTAGCCTCTGCTGGGTTTTGCCCGCTCTGGCAGTTGGCCCCTCCGCTGAAGCCCTGACACTGCCCTCCTGCGCAATGCCCGTTCCCACTGCAACTAACTGATTTGCTGCGCGCTGTGGCCCTTTTATCTTAGCCACGCCCCCTACTCCTAGGTGCAGAGGACGGTCCGGGGCTTTAAGCTTTCCCTCAGAAAACCTGGGTGACAACCCTGACAGTTCCGGATCCGTCACACAGTAGGTTGGCCTGGTCCGGGTCTTTTCCTTCTACACGTACGAGAACAATAGATGACACTTGAGCAAACTGAACTAACTAATTAAAGTCTGATCAAAATAATCGGGCAGGTGTACCGCTGGGCTGATCGGGTGTGATTTATCAGGTACTGACCGGTTATGTGACATGATGTTTTGCACTGACAATGATTGTGTTTTGGCATTATCTCATCTAATCAATCTACTATGTTGGATAATGTTGTTGCACCCTTGGAAATTTGATGATATGATCTGCCCATGTGGTCCACTGTGCCCCTGCATGTTTAACGGAATATATATACGGGATGTAATTTTTACCTTTGGTCTGTCCTGACTTGTGATTTTGTTAATTACGATTCAATAAAATAAGAACTTTTTATGGCCTTTTTTTTCCGTCTTTTGGTGGGTTATCCCCCTCTCCCTCTTTAATTGTTGCACCATGTATTGTTTCTACAATACATTTTCTTCAAAAAAATAAGTCTTACGTTAATAAAAGTCTTCAGGGTGGCAGGTTGCCTCCACAGCATCAGAAGAGCGCAAGGACACTGAAGGTGGCTGATCTATAGCAAAATAGATTGTAAGCGCTGCCCTCATCACCTAGGAGATCAGCCACTACTGAGACAACAGAAGTGGACCGTGACCTAGCCAAGGAGAGGTACACAATAACATGAAAATTCTTCTACGATCTCAAGATTTTTGATACGTACAGTATATTGCACAGCTGCTGGTCTTCAGACACTTCGCAATTATAAAACGCTTTAAAATGTTGAGAAAACCTTTGTAAACTTTTAGAGAATATCCGATATAATAAAACCAAGGCAGCAGTAATGTCCAGTCTAAAGGACGTGACCGACACTAGGCTCAGCAGTCAGAACAAGTCAAGTGATTGGCTGCAGTGGTCAAGTGCTGCAGACAGAATGATCCTGCTGCAGACCGGTGAAGTAGTAGTGGAGTTGCAGCACTGAAGCAACAGTAGGAAAGCAATGTTTGGTGTGTAAATTTACAGCTTTCATTCGGATTTTTGAGGAGAGGAAAATTCCTTTAACAAGCTGATAAAAAAAAAACTTTTTTTTTTTTGCAATAAGATTTATAAAAAAAAATAAAAAACCTAATGGGGAAGAAATAAGAAGCAGTCTATGCTAATATGTATACCTACGTACATTGGTACCGTTTAAGAGCTCTGTGTCTTCACATTGGCAGCAGAACACTTCAGTCTCATTTTCTTCCAACTGTGAACTCTGTAACGTAAATGGGATAATGTCACTTTTCAGGTGTCTGGTTAAAATGGCAGGAAAGTGGCAAAGGGAGGCCCAGAAGCAGAGAGCAAAAAGCAAGCGAGTCCCAGGAGCAACCTGGGGCCAGAAGCGCCATTATGCACAAGAGGTGCCTATAGGTGGAAGAGGTTAGGGGACGACTCGGCTCTGCATTAATATGCCAAACAAGGGGTCTTTTGTTAGAAAAGAAAACCAAGCAGGAGTGTGCAGGAGTGGGGCAGCTTTGTGGGGGACTAGATGTATCTGAAAAGTTGCATTGTATCCAGCTTTATAAAACCTAGTTACAAAAAGGGTCACGTACTGGTTGGGTGCCCACATGTGCCAGCAATGGAGCCTAACCACGTAACAGCCACATATTTCTGATATGCCACACACCTCCATTCAGTGCGTATAGGGTACCCACTGGACAACGATTAAATGCATAGCAGAGTGCGACGAATCAATAGACAACCTTGGCACAATCACATTACTAAAAAGCTTTGGCAAGTATCCAGAATTGCAGAACAGCGTTGGAAGAAAACACATTCGCAAGATGATTTCACTGCACTCAAACAAGCAACACTCGCATTCAAATCCGCTCTCACCTCTGCTAAACAGGTCTGCTTCACAATCCTTGTATCTTCCTTAGCCCACAACATTTGTTCAACACTTAACGCCCTTCTCCGCCCACCACTGCCCCTTCAACTTCCCTAATCTCTGCCGAGGACTTTGCCACACACTTCAAAAATAAGATAGACCAAACAAGGCAAGTCTTTGCTGTTCGAATACCAAAACCCCTTTGTATGCCAGACCAATGCCCTAACCCCATAACTTCCCTCTCCAAAATCACTGAAGGCGAGCTTGCTCATCTTCTCTCCAAATCACACCTCACCACTTGTGCACTTGACCCCATCCCATCTCCTCCCCAACCTCACCACTACACTTATCCCATCTCTTTAGTCTATCACCAACTTCTGGTACCTTACCCTCTGCCACAATCACACCTAACCTCAAAAAGCCTTCCCTTGACCCGAGCGCTATGTCCAGCTATCGCTCCATTTCTTTGCTCCCATTTGCTTCCAAACTCCTTGAGTAGCACATCCTGAACTTTCATCTCACCTTGCATCTAACTAGCTCTTCAATCTGGCTTCCATCCCCACCATTCCACGGAGACTGCCCTGACCAAAATTACTAACGACCTACATACAGCCAAAGCGAACAGACAATTCTCTATACTCCTACTTCTATACCTGTCCTCTGCCTTCGACACAGTTGACCATTGCCTCCTACTACAGGTCCTCTCTTCCTTTGGTGTCAAAGACCTCGCCCTATCCTGGATCTCCTCATACCTTCCAACCGCACATTTAGCATTTCCTACTCCCATACTACCTCTTCATCTCGCCCTTTCTCTGTTGGTGTCCCTCAAGGCTCTGTCCTAGGACCTCTTTTCTCAATCTATACCCTTGGCCTGTGACAACTCAAAGTCCTATGGCTTCCAGTACCATCTATATGATGATGACACTCAGATCTACTTCTCTGGCCCAGATGTCACCTCTCTGCTCTCCAGAATCCCAGAGTGTATCAGCCATATCCTTCTCCTCTCGCTTCCTCAAACTCAATGTGGACAAATCAGAACAAATTTTCTTTCCTCCATCTCGCACACCTTCCCTACCTGATATATCTATCACAATAAATGTATTCACACTCTCCCCTGTCCCGGTAATCCGCTGCCTCGGAGTAACCCTTGACTCTGCTATGTCCTTCAAACCACACATCCAAGATCTCGCCACCTCCAGCTCAAAAATATTTCCAGAATCCGTCCTTTCCTCAACCCTCACTCTACCAAAATGCTTGTGCATGCCCTAATCATCTCCCGCCTCGACTACTGCAACATCCTCCTTTGTGGCCTACCTTCTAACATTCTCACACCCCTCCAGTCCGTCCTTAACTCTGCTGCCCGACTAATTAATCTCTCTCCTCGCTACACTCCTGCTTACCCTCTTTGCAAATCACTGCAATTTCCAAGCGTATCCAGTTTAATAATAATAATAATAGTAATAATTTTATTCATATAGCGCCAACATATTCCGCAGCGCTTTACAAATTATAGAGGGGACTTGTACAGACAATAGACATTACAGCATAACAGAAATCACAGTTCAAAATAGATACCAAGAGGAATGAGGGCCCTGCTCGCAAGCTTACAAACTATGAGGAAAAAGGGAGACACGAGAGGTGGATGGTAACAATTGCTTTACTTATTCGGACCAGCCATAGTGTAAGGCTCAGGTGTTCATGCAAAGCTGCATGAACCAGTTAACTGCCTAATTATGTAACAGTACAGACACAGAGGGCTATTAACTGCATAAAGTGTATGAAAACATGATGCGAGGAACCCAATTATGTTTTTGTTTTTTGAATGGGCCACACGGATAGTTAGGTTAATGCGTTGAGGCGGTAGGCCAATCTGAACAAATGAGTTTTTAGGGCACGCTTAAAACTGTGGGGATTGGGGATTAATCGTATTAACCTAGGTAGTGCATTCCAAAGAATCGGCACAGAACGTGTAAAGTCTTGGAGACGGGAGTGGGAGGTTCTGATTATTGGGGATGCTAACCTGAGGTCCTTAGCAGAGCGGAGGGCACGGGTAGGGTGGTAGACTGAGACCAGAGAGGAGATGTAGGATGGTGCTGAGCCATGGAGTGCTTTGTGGATGAGGGTAGTAGTTTTGTACTGGATTCTTGAGTAAACAGGTAACCAGTGTAATGACTGGCACAAGGTAGAGGCATCGGTGTAATGGTTGGTGAGGAATAATGATCCTGGCTGCAGCATTCAGGACAGATTGGAGCGGGGAGAGTTTGGTAAGACGGAGGCCGATTAGTAGAGAGTTACAATAGTCCAGATGGGAATGAAAAAGTGAAACAGTAAGAGTTTTTTGCAGAGTCGAAAGTAAGAAAAAGGCGAATTCTAGAAATGCTTTTGAAATGCAGATAAGAAGAGCGAGCCAGTGATCGGATGTGGGGGGCGAATGAAAGCTCAGAATCAAGTATGACCCCAAGGCAGCGGGCATGTTGCTTTGGAGTAATGGTGGAACCGCACACGGAGATGGCAATGTCAGGCAAAGGTAGGTTAATAGAGGGAGAAAACACGAGGAGTTCAGTTTTTGACAGGTTCAATTTCAGATAGAGGGAGGACATGATGTTAGAGACAGCGCTAAGACAATCACTGGTGCTTACTAAAAAGGTCGGCGTGATAACAGGAGAAGAAGTGTATAATTGGGTGTCGTCAGCATAGAGATGGTACTGGAATCCAAATCTACTGATTGTTTGTCCAATAGGGGCAGTATACAAAGAAGAGGAGGGGGTCTAGGACTGATCCTTGAGGAACTCCAACAGTAAGGGGAAGGTGAGAGGAGGAACCAGCATAAGATACAGTGAATGATCGGTCAGAGAGGTAGGAGGAGAACCAGGAGAGAACGGTGTCCTTGAGGTCGATGGAGCGGAGCATAGCGAGGAGGAGCTGATGATCCACAGTGTCGAATGCTGCGGAGAGATTCAAGAGAATTAGCATGGAGTAGTGACCATTAGATTTAGCGGTTAGTAGTAGTTTAAACTACTAACACTGACCTACAAAGCCATCCATAACTTTTCTTCTCCTTATATTTCCGAACTAATCTCTCAATATCTTCCCTCACGTAATCTCCGGTCCTCCAAACACCTCCTTGTCTCCTCCACGCTTATTCGCTCCTCACCCAACTGCCTCCTAGACTTCTCCCGAATATCCCCCATCATCTGGAATTCTGTGGCCCAACACGTCCGATTATCCACCACATTTGGATCCTTGAAACGGAACCTGAAAACCCATCTTTTCAAAGGAGCTTACAACCTGTAATGGCCACACGACCACCTCAACATCATTGAAGCTACTGCTACCTCCGACCTACAGTCTACTTGACCATAATCCTGTAGAAGGTAAGCCCGCAAGCGCAGGGTCATCTCCCGTCTGTATCAGTCTGCCATTGTTAGTTTTGTCTACTGTAAG
The DNA here is from genome assembly GCF_032444005.1 of Ranitomeya imitator. Classification (NCBI taxonomy): domain Eukaryota; kingdom Metazoa; phylum Chordata; class Amphibia; order Anura; family Dendrobatidae; genus Ranitomeya; species Ranitomeya imitator. The sequence continues at coordinate 94,266,792 of NC_091284.1, forward strand.
TGATATTTGTATTTTGATGTAACCCCGTCTAATGTACAGCACCATAGAATTAATGGTGCCATATAAATTAATAATAATAATAAAATGGCCTATGTAAATTAAAGCCCAATTTCTAGTTAAAACCCCTTGTGCATAATCTAAAACATCGGAGCCCATTTCTGTTCACTAACCCCACTTCTGCACCAAGATCGCTTCCTCCTTAGCGGTTCCTGCATTGATGACCACAAGGTCTATACATGTAGGAAACATAACAGGGCTGATTTATTAATTTTTAGACAACCTCAACTTAGACCCGACAGTCTGAAAATGTAGCAAAATTCTGATAGTGGTTCATGTAGTATCAGGTTTGTTGCTTCTTTCCACCACCTGCTGGTTAGCTTAGTATGAGCCAAAATTTTGGTGATTGGATACACATTTAAAAAAACAAAAAAAAAAAAAGAAAAAAGGGGGTAGATAAGGTATGGGCACACATACCAGCCTTTTGGGACAAATTGTGGCAGAATTCTAGTGCATTTAGCTTAGCAAGTCTCCCAAGTATCTGATCACCGGTAGTGATGGCTGGAGGAGTGCCAAGACTAAAACTTTGCACCGGTTATCATCAAAGTACAAGAGGTCTTGTTTTCTATTTAGCTTCAGCCTCATTAAACTCTTCAGACCCGGAATGTCCTTGGTGTCTTAGCCATAGAAAGGTTGACCACGACCCATCCAAGGTGTAAAGAGGCACCTCAGTTTGGAGATAAGCAATTCAATTTGTACTGAGCTAAATTGGGATCCAATCCGGTCCTCTGTGGCAGCTGGTCCTCATTTCTATGCCCTGCATCCTGGGCATCTCTTCCCTAACTGGGTATCACACGTGATGATGCACCCAGGTGCTGAGCTCAGAGGTCTGGACCCCGGACCAAGGCAGCAAATATTTATATTCCTCATCTCTAACCCAGTTTAGAAAGACTGGGCATCTGGAATTTAACATGCCCAATCCTACATTCTGCCATGTTCATTTGGGTAGGCAATTAAAGCTATAATGACAGGTTCAAGATTTGCCTATGACAAACCCAAAAGGATTCCCTCCCCCTCCCCAAGAAACGGCTGCAGAAATCAGAAACTTGCATTTCTACAGCAGATGTCACAGCGTAACCATACATACACTGTGTGCAGAATTATTAGGAAAGTTGTATTTTGATCACAAGATACTTTTTATACATGTTGTCCTACTCCAATGTTGTTCATGCTTGAGAGCCAACTACCAATTAAGTAAATCAGAGGAGATGTGTAATGAGGAGGGGTGTTGTCTAATGACATCAGAACCCTATATAAGGTGTGCTTAATTATTAGGCAACTTCCTTTCCTTTGGCAAAATGGGTCAGAAGAGAGATGTGATGGGCTCTGAAAAGTCCAAAAAAATTGTGAGAAGTCTTGCAGAGGGATGTAGAAGTCTTGAAATTGCCAAACTTTTGAAGCGTGATCACCGAACAATCAAGTGTTTCATGGCAAATTGCCAACAGGGTCGCAAGAAGCGTGTTGGGCAAAAAAGACGCAAAATAACTGCCCATGAATTGAGGAAAATCAAGCGTGAAGCTGCCAAGATGCCATTTGCCACCAGTTTTGCCATATTTCAGAGCTGCAACGTTACTGGAGTAACAAAAAGCACAAGGTGAGCGATACTCAGGGATATGGCCAAGGTAAGGAAGGCTGATAAAGGACCACCTTTGAACAAAAAACATAAGAAAACGTCAAGACTGGGCCAAGAAATATCTTAAGACTGACTTTTCAAAGGTTTTATGGACTGATGAAATGAGAGTGACTCTTGATGGGCCAGATGGATGGGCCAGAGGCTGGATCAGTAAAGGGCAGAGAGCTCCACTCCGACTCAGACGCTGGCAAGGTGGAGGTGGGGAACTGGTATGGGCTGGGATCAAAGATGAACTTGTGGGACCTTTTCGGGTTGAGGATGGAGTGAAGCTCAACTCCCAGACCTACTGCCAGTTTCTGGAAGACAACTTCTTCAAGCAGTGGTACAGGAAGAAGTCGGTATCGAAGAACATGATTTTCATGCAGGACAATGCTCCATCACATGCCTCCAACTACTCCACAGCGTGGCTGGCCAGTAAAGCTCTCAAAGAAGAAAAAATAATAGCATGACCCCCTTGTTCACCTGATCTGAACCCCATAGAGAACCTGTGGTCCCTCATAAAATGTGAGATCTACAGGGAGGGAAAACAGTCCACCTCTGGGAACAGTGTCTGGGAGGCTGTGGTGGCTGCTGCACGCAATGTTGATCATAAACAGATCACGCAACTGACAGAATCTATGGATGGAGGCTGCCGAGTGTCATCATAAAGAAAGGTGGCTATATTGGTCACCAATTTTGGGGGGGTTGTTTTTACATGTCAGAAATATTTATTTCTAAATTTTGTGCAGTTGTATTGGTTTACCTGGTGAAAATAAACAAGTGAGATGGGAATATATTTGGTTTTTATTGAGTTGCCTAATAATTCTGCACAGTAAGAGTTACCTGCACAAACAGATATCCTGCTAAGATAGCCAAATCTAAAAAAAAAAAAAAAAAAACACTCCAGCTTCCAAAAATATTACGCTTCGATATTTATGAGTCTTTTGGGTTGATTGAGAACATAGTTGTTGATCAATAATAAAAATAATCCTCTAAAATACAACTTGCCTAATAATTCAGCACGCAGTGTAGATCATACCAATGACAATCAATCTGCTTTTTTCATATTATTCCTATTGCACGGGAATAGGGCGATAGCCCCCTAGTCCGGACAGAATCTTGTACATGGTTGTTGGCTACATCTTCACTCTGTCAATCACTATTGGCGTCTTACATCAACGTCCAATCTACTTTTTCACGCCGCTATGAAACAAGCAGGGTTACCAACTCTTTTTTTTTTCTGAACCGATTATAATAAAATTTACGGACCAAAAACATTCTTAATGAATACATTGAAAAACCATAAGTTATTAAGATTGCAAGTTTTGCCTGCAGCCTGTCAAGGCGAAGCGGTGAACTGTACAATGAAAATTACAGTCAATGATTTGTACAGGTTTCCCCACGTTAAAAAAAAAATTAAAAGATGGGAAAAATGCCCTATATTTACGGACAGCCCTGTCATGTAAGGAAGGTTGGCATCGCTGGAAGGAGGAACATTAAACCAGAAAGGGACACATTCCCCCCATCCTTTAATTCTAAAATAATGTGGGCCCGATGAGCAGGACCTGAGCAATGTATAGGAGGTCACCGTACACCGGCATCCTGCAGGATACAAGCCTCCGCTGCATTTCCTCCACTACAGACTCATTCTACACAGGAAGAAGCTCTGTACTCCGTGTGATCCTGCGAGAAAACATGTTGTTTAGCCGCCAGCGTGACAGATGCAAATCTGCTTGTAAAACGCTTTCTATCCCTGTGCTCGGAGCAAATGACTGCATTAATTGCTGCTCATGAACAATAAGCCGTCTTGTGCGTCTCGCATGAGAATCTGTTCCAGGATGAAGCCGCATAAGCCTGGAAATTTACGTGGAAAACGTCTATGGATTGGTATCCTGTCTCCGCTACCCTACCATGCTCCGAACACCAGACTAGATCATGGAAAATAAATAAATAAATGGTCCAGGATTATAACATGGGTCAGAGTTTTTTCCAGTACACACAGAAATATAAAAAAAACTCACAAAAACATAATACTAAAAATAATAGAACAGATGACACTCACCTTCCCAGTACCTACTGGTCCCGTGCTAATACTGCCTTGGGTCCCCCTGTCAGTCCCAGAAGTGCATGTGCCCACCACAGCCAAATACCATTTACACAGGTGACAAAAGAATCATTACTTCGGCCTGTGATTGGCTGCACCGGTCACGGTCTCAGTCCAGAAACAACAAGCAATTGCTGCAGCCAATCACTATTCACAGCAGTGATACTTCATTTACCCTGTGGATAGATAATTGGTGGCAAAGTTCACATTCCCATCTGGACAGCCAGGGGACTCAGGCACTGTTAGAATGGGAGTGACAATCGGTAAAAAATAATATTAATTATTATATAGGTGTGGAACACTTTTTACATTGGCAACCCCCTTTTCTTGCAGCAATGTGTATGACTGTAACCTCCTAGTAATTATAATGGTCCTCGTCATCGGATCTCCTCACTCACATTCTAGCCTTCTGCGCCCATCGTATGTTAGCGGTCATATTTTCATGCAGAATATGCACATAACACACCGTGCAATGCACATGAATGAGGTTTCCCAAAATCCCACGCTCATGCAGGAGGGGGGAGGGGGAAAATCCGGGCCATCAGATTATTTTCCTAATATGTTGCAGACGCCACCTATTGTAATGCAATGTCAAATATATTTATCGTTACAGGAGGGGTTAATATTAGTGGAGCCCTCAGTACAGTTCTTTACAAGCCAATATCCTCAAGGAGATAATTTCTTATTTTAAGCCTACTTGTGCAGCGCCCAACCCGCAGCCTCCAGATGTTACAGTATAGTGGATGGGATTTCAAGAAATCTTATGTCCACTATGCGTCCAGAGACTACTGCGGCTCACCCGCGGAGAATGACATGCAGCGCGTCTCTCCAGACTGCATCATGTCAACTTCTCTTGCGAAGACGATGGTCTCCGCAAGAGAAATTCCCCTATACAATATATTAGATGCGGTGAATCCGCACGGTTCAGTGATCACATGTGGAATTGTGGCGCCCCAGGGTCCTGGTCATCACAGTAGCATTGCTTCCCTCACGGGGAGAGTGATGTTACGCTTGAAGGCAAGAAGGGATAACTGTAACCAGGTACCACAAACATACAACACATTCACACTCCAGGGCACCACGGGGAGCTTTAGATCCTATTCACTAGGTGACTCCCCATAAATATATAACTGGTAGTCGGTAGGGAAAGTCAGTCAGTTCCAGGAAGGTCCAGTCGGTTCTTGCCAGGAAACAGACTGGATCAGTCTGAGGAGAGAAGCAGGGTTCACGGAGCTGTGCAGCAGCTCCTGGAAAGAGACATTCAGAAAGCCGAAAACATTGCAGAGAGCTTGCAGAAGAAAAAAGCACAAGAGAGAATACCAGGGGGAGACCAGCCCTGAGCAGGCTGCCTCCTTCTCAGGTGCAGATACCAGTAGCCGGAATACCGAGGTTGTAAGGACCTCTATGACATATCAGAGACCGGCAGGATAGCTGAACTCCAAGTTACCTGTCTGACCTAACACCCAGGAGGCACGGTGGTACCCCTCAGAGGCCAGGGAGTGCTAGAGTCCCTATAAACAGCCTCAAGCCACCAGTCATACAGGTTATGTCCTAGCCTATCCGGGGGACAGAGAGAGAGACAACATCTGTGAGGACCTTATCTGAAGCCCCAGGCAGTAAGGGACTACAACACCTCTGTGAACCGAAGGACCCGATACCGAGTACCCCACGGCCCAGGCGGGCGACTCAGAATCACCTGCGTTCAGTAGACAGCAGCGCTTTGGACTCAGTGAACATGCGCTGCATCCAAGGCGCTGCCAGTTCCAGATAGTTGGCACATACCCTCAGGGCCTATTCACACGTCAGTATTTTGCATCAGAGTTTGTTTGCCAACATCAGGAGTGGAATTTATAGAGAAAAACTATAATTGAAAGATAGACTCCCATTCTGTGATTTGGAGACAATCCTGGTTTAGGCATAAAATACTGAGAAAATACTGATGTGTGAATAAGGCCTAAATATTACATTGCCAAAGGCAACAACAGAGGTAAGAACAGGGATCTGCTGGAAGTTATAACCAAACTGTAATTTCATCTAAACATTACCTGCAAAGTATGAAAATGAAAAGTAAAGCTTGCACCTGGATTATCATCAACATGAAAGCTTGGAGCCGCCGTCTGCGGGATGTAATCTTTGCACACTGCAGGCCTGTAACGATAGAAACGTTGGCCACACAATGACATCATGGGCCGAGCCTGTATACAGCAGTCGCCCCACAGGTGCGTGCGGCGGGAACAGGCCCATCTAAGATTACAGAATTAATCATTTACCTCCATAATAAGATACAGGTGCGGTTGTAAAAGAGACATCTGTACTTTACAAGGCGGAAGCAACACAAGCAAAACTGCCAGGGAAAATGGAGCGGTATTATCAGTACATTAACAATAATCACTATCGGGGGACTCCAAGACAGAGGAGCACTTATTGGGAAAATCTATCTTCGCAGTGCTGTCCTCAGAAGTTCAGTATGAAGAAGAAGAAAAGACAAAACTGCAGAAAAAAACAGATCCATTCTATGAAGGATGGAAACTACGCCAGACGGACCCTACTCACTATAATGGGGGCGTTTGGTTTCCATTTGAAAAGCCATAATCATAACGGGGGAAAAAAAATGTAGCTATATACATATTTTTTTTTATTTATTTAATATCAGTAGGCCGACCGGACCTCGGCAATCTGCACGCTTTCTGGCCAGAGCTAGAACATTCAGTAAGGGTATGTGTCCACCTTCAGGATGGCCGGCGGTATCGTCGGAGCGGCTTTGCCGCTCTGCGCTAAGCCCCGCCCCCTTCTGGGACGCGATGATCCCGGATGTGTTCATAGCACACATCCGGGATCATCGCTCCCCACCATAGCGCCCTGTGCTATATCTTGCGGCGACGCAGCGTCGCCGCAAGATATACGGACATGCTGCGATCTGAAAAGACGCGCAGCATGTCCGGAGTCGCAGGGCCGCCGCGTGCGTGTTACCACGCATAGTGGAGACGGGATTTCATTCAATCCCCTCCACTATGCTGTAAGATCTGGACGCTGCGTGTCTGATGCTGCGGCTCTATGCAGCGTCAGACACGCAGCGTTTCCTGCACGTGGAAACATACCCTAAGGGTTAATTCAGACATCAGGGTTTTTTTGCATCCAAGTTCTGGGTTTTTACGGAAAGCACTTCTACTTCATACAGTATAGTCTATAGGTTTGGACCACACAAAAATCGCACAGAAATGCCCAATACTGATCCGAGTGTTGGATCAAAATCAGCAACGCCAGGTTATGGGTCCCTGAAAAAGAAAAGGAAAAGAATTCTTGAAACCCCTTCCCCCCCCACCCCCCATTTCTCATCAGAGAGAAAAAAAAAAAAAAAAAGGATGGAACTGAATAAAATCATTGATGAAAAAGTCGGACTAAGGCTTCTTTCACACTAGCGTCAGGCCCGGCCCGTCGCAGTGCGTCGGGCCGAGGTTACTGACGCTAGCGTTGCCTCTGCCGCACAACGGGTGCAGCTTTTCAGCGCATCCGCTGCCCCATTGTGAGGTGCGGGGAGGTGGGGGAGGAGTTCCGGCCGCGCATGCGCGGTCGGAAAAGACGGTCCGTCGGCTGCAAAAAATGTTACATGGAACGTTTTTTGCGGCCGACGGTCGGCCGAAACACGGCGCAACCGTCGCGCGACGGTTGCGACGTGTGGCAATCCGTCGCAATGCGTCACGTAATGTTAGTCAATGGAGAAAAAACGCATCCTGCAAACACTTTTGCAGGATGCGTTTTTTCTGCAAAACGACGCATTGTGACGGATTGCAGTTAACGCTAGTGTGAAAGTAGCCTAAGTCACTGACGTCTGAGCGAGAATCATATTGCGAAAAAGATACAAGAAAGTTGTGAACTGCTCCGATATTTCCACTTTGTTACATACAGTCATTGAGACTTTAGGCAGTGGATACGTACAACTGATTTCAGTGTACGGTGTTAGTTATACATTTTTTTAGAGGACAGACATGGGAATGGATAACGCTGTATGTCCATCTCTGCTGACGTATTCCTGCAGTTAGGAATGATGGTGATTGAAGCCGTGGTGGAACTGTAAAAGTGGGGGGGCTAGGATTGCACTTTAACAAAAGCACAGAAAGGCACTGGAAAATATGGGGGGGGGGGGGCTTGTGACATTTATGCTGATTGTATCAATTTTTAATGAATTACTAATAATAAATAATTTTTATGGATATCATGGAGCTGGACCTTCCTTCGTGATGGATTCCATAGTAAGATCCTCATCCGTTGCCGTCTGCCGTTTCCAGCGCCGCTCCTCCTCTAGATCCCGTGTTCGCAGTTGTGACTAGTCCGTACACTCCAGTGCTTGATGTGTGGACCAGAAATCACTTCTCAGTGTAAGTCTACAAGATTTAGGACGAAGCTCATAGATTTACAATAAGAGGGGGAGTATCAGTCAGTGCTGCACTCACAAGATGGAGCAAAGTTATTGCAGCTGCGCTGGAAACGGCAGACGGCAGCGACTGGTAAATATTTTCCTACTCACATGGAACATACATTATAGATACGCAACCGATGGGGATATGAAAAAATCCAGTATAACAGCAATCAGTAATTGTTAGTTCAGAGCACATAGTCTACCACTGTAGTCGGCAGCGCAGGATGATGTGCTGCCGAGAAGGACAATTTTTTTAAAGCGACCTTAAAAATCACTTTAACTGATGAATGAGCGTTTTGCTAGTTTATCAGGCGATTGGCTCCTGTTTACACAGGATGGTCGCAGGAACGCTTGTTCACAATATATTGGTCTGTGTTTGCACAGTCACACGTCTGTACCCCGAGAGCGTCATAGGCTACGTTGTGAGGCGAAATTTTAACCCCGCGCGTTCCAATTCACCAAACAATTTTGCCCCTATCTACATAATGGGGAAAAAAGTGAAAGGAAAAGTGTTGGAGGCGTCGCAGCTACAGAAACAAAATTTTGCACAGTCACACGTCTGGACCCTGAGAGCGTCATAGGCTTCGTTGTGAGGTGAAATTTTAACCCCGCGCTTTCCAATTCACCAAACAATTTTGCCCCTATCTACATAATGGGGAAAAAGGTGAAAGAGAAATGGTGGAGGCGTCGAAGCTACAGCCACAAAATTTTGCACAGTCACACGTCTGGACCCTGAGAGCGTCATAGGCTACGTTGCGAGGTGAAATTTTAACCCCGCGCGTTCCAATTCACCAAACAATTTTGCCCCTATCTACATAATGGGGAAAAAAGTGAAAGGAAAAGTGTTGGAAGCGTCGCAGCTACAGCAACAAAATTTTACACAGTCACACGTCTGGACCCCGAGAGCGTCATAGGCTACGTTGTGAGGTGAAATTTTAACCCCGCGCTTTCCAATTCACCAAACAATTTTGCCCCTATCTACATAATGGGGAAAAAGTGAAATGAAAAGTGTTGGAGGCGTCGCAGCTACAGCCACAAAATTTTGCACAGTCACACGTCTGGACCCTGAGAGCGTCATAGGCTACGTTGTGAGGTGAAATTTTAACCCCGCGCTTTCCAATTCACCAAACTATTTTTCCCCTATCTACATAATGGGGAAAAGTGAAAGGAAAAGTGTTGGAGGCAAATTGACAGCTGCCAGATGTGAACAAGGGGGACTTAAAGAGTGAGAGCGATGGCGCCAAAGAGTATATACCGTACAGTTGCTAAGGTGGGGCCCCGACATGAGATACTCACCACACACGGGGATATGAACACACACACAAAATGCGCCACACTCTACCACGTGCTTGAACACATATACCACCCTCAGCACACATTTCACCACACATACACCAACCTCGCCACATAAAAGTCGAAACACAAAAGTCGCCGCTCAAAACTCACCACGCGCAAAACTCGCCACATGCAAAAACTAGGCTCACGCAAAACTCGCCACAAGTGCAAAACTCACCTCATGGAAAACTCGCCACACGCAAAACTTGCACACGCGGAAAAATTGCCACATGCACAAAATTTGCAACACATGCAAAAGTTGCCTCACACAAAACTTGCACATACTCTAAAGGCACCAGACATAAAACTCACCACGTGCAAAACTCGCCATGCGCAAAACTTGCATGTGACAGGTTAGTGTAGCAAGTTGTGTGCAGCAACTCGACACACAAAAAGTTGCTACACGCATGTTGCCACACAAAACTCATCTCACAAAAGTCGCTACATGCATGTCGCCACACACAACTCAACACACAACTTGACAGACGAAACTCGCCCTAAAACACACACAAGTCTGGTATTAGCCTTCAAAAATAAAAATCTGATTAATAAGCAGACAAACTACAAGAGCAACAAATATACCATATAGGAAATACACCAGCTGTCAGTCACATGACCTGTCTATTATGTGTATGTGTGAGCTAATATATACTGCCAGGGGGAGGGCTTCCTGTTGGCTGGGGATTTATCAGGCTGCCAATTTATCTTACAAATACTGAGGTAAAAATACTGAGCAAATAACGTGTTAACGAGGTCTAATACAGGAGATCACACAGGTATATACTATATACAGGGGAGATGACACACAGATATATACTATATACAGGAGAGATGACACACAGGTATATACTATATAGAGGAGGAGATGACATACAGGTACATACTATATACAGGAGGAGATGACACAGGTATATATATATATATATATACAGGAGCTGATTACCTACAGGTATATACTATATACAGGAGCAGATGACACACAGGTATATACTATATACAGGGGAGATGACACACAGATATATACTATATACAGGAGAGATGACACACAGGTATATACTATATAGAGGAGGAGATGACATACAGGTACATACTATATACAGGAGGAGATGACACACAGGTATATATATATATATATATACAGGAGCTGATTACCTACAGGTATATACTATATACAGGAGGAGATGACATACAGGTATATGCTATATATAGAAGATGACATACAGGTATATACTATATACAGGAGGAGATGACACAGGTATATACTATATACAGGAGGAGATGACATACAGGTATATACTATATATAGAAGGAGATGACATACAGGTATATACTATATACAGGAGGAGATGACATACAGGTATATACTATATACAGGGGAGATGACACACAGCAGGTATATACTATATACAGGGGAGATGACATACAGGTATATACTATATACAGGAGATGACATACAGGTGTATACTATATATAAGGGAGATGACAAACATGTATATACTGAGGTGAAAATGAGAGGTGTGAGGTGAAAATGAAAAGGTGTGAGTGCAAAATGAGAGGAGTGAGGGAAAATAGTGTAATGATCGGAAAATGACAGATGTGAGGTCGAAATGACAAGTGTTAGGCGGGAATGAGAGGAGTGAGGGAGAAAATGAGAGGAGTGAGGGAGAAAATGAGAGGTGTGAGAGGGAAAATTAAAGATGTGATTGGGAAAATGAGAGGAGTGATGGGAAAATAAGAGAAGTGACGTGCTATAACTAACCACAGATATTTACTATGCCCAGGCAACGCCGGGCTCTTCAGCTAGTCGCAAATAAATGCTGCCTGCATGGCGTCTGATGAAGAATATCCCAGCACAATACAAACAGTAACAGATCTGTACGTTATTGCCCTACAATACAGTTATCAGATGCTGGTACATACAGCTGGGAGGATAAATGGGGCATTTACAGCAATTATAATCAGATAATAAAGTATTTTATTGTCTGATGTCGGCTTAATGTGGCACCAAGCTCATCTTTCCCGCTATTCTCCAGGCGCACAGTGGAGCTCAGTACTATTGTGTATGACGACTCTGGATCCAGCGACACTTGTCTGCAGCTACAGACATGTACATCAATTATGTATTCATATACTAGAAATATATATAAAAAATACGTAAAACCTGCGCAGTCTGCTCTATATACACAAAAATCAAGTAATCACAATACGAAATTACCTGTCAGGTGAAGAGCGTTAATCGCATAGCAGTATATGTAAATGTTCAAACTCAGATAAGTGCAATTAGGAACTATAATGGAGAAAAAGAAATAGGAAAACGATATTAATAAATGGTTCCTATTACAAAAAAAGTGAGGATACTATTATAATATGTGCTAATATGATCGGGAGTGCACTATCAATCCTCCCAAAATACCAGCAAGAAAGGATAAAAATATGTTATAATAAATAAATAATATAATAATACGCTCCTGTGATTTAAACGCTATTAGTAAGGCACCCGTAACTGCCTGAAAATAAAGTCAATGTAGTAACAAGCGGGTACTTGTATATAAATCAATACAGACGTGGTGGCTGCACGTTCAGCCTCAGTACAGACCTGTAGTGTAGATAGATTTATAGGTAGGTAGATTTATCTTGAATTTTCATCAAATATTAGTAAGGACAATGTACATTTTCTGGACCTTATCATCTCAGCCAGTGAGGGAAAATTGCAAACCCGTACTTACATCAAACCTACTGATTCAAACAGCTTTATTTCTATGAATAGCTGCCACTTACCACGATGGTTGCTAAATGTTCCTCGTAGCCAGTTCATTAGATTAAATTGTAACTGTACTAACATAGAAGATTTTGACAGGGAGGCAGATATGCTCATCAACAAGTTTGTAAATAAAGGGTATGATAAAAAAGCTTTAACCCTAACTAAAAATACGGTTAAACAAATCTCTCGAACAAAACTCCTCGCTGATAGTAATAAGGAGGAAAAGGATCCCTTTAAACAGCAATCTAAGATAGTGATACCTATCATCACTCAATACAACTCAAACATATCAATTTTGAGAAAAATTGTAAACAAACATTGGGACCTTTTGAAAGAGGATAATACAATAGGAGACAAACTATCTGAATGCCCACGTTTTGTTTTTAGGAAAGCACGTAATCTAGGCCTACTAATTGCCCCTACTGTGCGGAATCCAAATCCCCCAATCAGAACAAAGGGCCCCTTTAAACAAACTGTCCAGGGTTTCTTTCCGTGCCAAAAATGCAAAATGTGTAAATCACTAAAATTAAGCAAACAGAAACAGGTGATATCACGGAATGGCACGGAATTCCCCATTACGGACTTTATAACGTGTACAACGCGGGGGGTGATATACGTTATTGAATGTCCGTGTGGGAAACAATATGTGGGACGCACTAAACGAGCCCTAAGCCAGAGAATAAATGAGCATCTTCGAAATATACGTAATAAATACGCTGATCATCCACTGTCAAAACATTTTTTAATCCACCATGAAGGACACCTGCAAGGAACAAAGGTGGTGGGTATGAAGGTGGTATATCGAGACTGGCGTAACGGTGATTTTATTAGTCAGATGTCTCGTGAAGAAACTAAATACATCTTCGAGATGGATACCCTGAGACCTAAAGGCCTGAATAACGAGGTGGAACTATTTGCATTCAATTAAGCCTATGAGAGACATACCGCAGGTATATATAGCCATTCCAATGCAGGGGGAGCCAACCCTGATGAAGGAATCCGCGTCATTCCGAAACGCGTTGGTTTTTGGCTCCCACTGCGATCCGTAGTGTCTCCAGGGGCACCACGTGATTGAAGAACATGTGACCTGAACGTCACTGCAGGTCCTGCGAAGCAACATATCAGGACTTTCAAGCCGCGGCCGCACAGGCGCTTGTCACCGGCCGGGACAGCGCCTGCATAAGCCGCTTAGAAGAAGCAAACTCCCGGATCTATAAGCCGAGCATTCAGCAACGTCCATTTGCAGCAATCACGGAGATTCTTAAAGGCACCTATCTACACTACAGGTCTGTACTGAGGCTGAACGTGCAGCCACCACGTCTGTATTGATTTATATACAAGTACCCGCTTGTTACTACATTGACTTTATTTTCAGGCAGTTACGGGTGCCTTACTAATAGCGTTTAAATCACAGGAGCGTATTATTATATTATTTATTTATTATAACATATTTTTATCCTTTCTTGCTGGTATTTTGGGAGGATTGATAGTGCACTCCCGATCATATTAGCACATATTATAATAGTATCCTCACTTTTTTTGTAATAGGAACCATTTATTAATATCGTTTTCCTATTTCTTTTTCTCCATTATAGTTCCTAATTGCACTTATCTGAGTTTGAACATTTACATATACTGCTATGCGATTAACGCTCTTCACCTGACAGGTAATTTCGTATTGTGATTACTTGATTTTTGTGTATATAGAGCAGACTGCGCAGGTTTTACGTATTTTTTATATATATTTATTCATTTCTTTCTGTGTGTGGTACAGAATATTACCTGCTGCGTCTCCCTTTCATCTGCACCAGCGCCGCTATTTTTATTTACTTATATACTAGAAATAAACCGCAATGCATCCATTGTCAGAGCAGAGCAGGATGGTCACACTGCTGTCCCTGCACTTTAGAATACAGGGTACAAAACATAGGTGGCAAAAATGCCCACAGACAAATAACTACCCTGATCAATCCACCGCTGTTCCTGGTATTCAGCGGTCCAATAACTTGCACCTTATCATAGGAGTCATAATATATCCTGGTAAGGTCGTGATATAAAATATAATATATATATATATATATATATATATATATATATATATATATATATATATATATATATATATATATATATATATATATATATATATATATATCTCTACATCTATATATACATACACATACGGTATATCACACACACACACTGTGCCAGAGTGTTTCCAGTGGTAAACCAATCTCTGATCCTTGCTGTTTAACCACTTAAAAGGATGCGGTAAAAAGGGAATGTGGCTTCTAAACAGTTTGACACAGTATGGACACATGTAGGAGAGCGGGCACATGTAGGAGAGCGGACACATGTAGGGGAGCGGACACATGTAGGAGAGCGGACACATGTAGGAGAGCGGACACATGTAGGGGAGCGGACACATGTAGGGGAGCGGACACATGTAGGGGAGCGGACACATGTAGGGGAGCGGACACATGTAGGAGAGCGGACACATGTAGGAGAGCGGGCACATGTAGGAGAGCGGACACATGTAGGAGAGCGGACACATGTAGGAGAGCGGACACATGTAGGAGAGCGGACACATGTAGGGGAGCGGACACATGTAGGAGAGCGGACACATGTAGGGGAGCGGACACATGTAGGGGAGCGGACACATGTAGGAGAGCGGACACATGTAGGGGAGCGGACACATGTAGGGGAGCGGACACATGTAGGAGAGCGGACACATGTAGGGGAGCGGACACATGTAGGGGAGCGGACACATGTAGGAGAGCGGACACATGTAGGAGAGCGGACACATGTAGGAGAGCGGACACATGTAGGGGAGCGGACACATGTAGGAGAGCGGACACATGTAGGGGAGCGGACACATGTAGGGGAGCGGACACATGTAGGAGAGCGGACACATGTAGGGGAGCGGACACATGTAGGGGAGCGGACACATGTAGGGGAGCGGACACATGTAGGAGAGCGGACACATGTAGGGGAGCGGACACATGTAGGGGAGCGGACACATGTAGGAGAGCGGACACATGTAGGAGAGCGGACACATGTAGGAGAGCGGACACATGTAGGGGAGCGGACACATGTAGGGGAGCGCACTCATCCAAAGAGAGAGTCAGACCGTTTTCTACCAAGCTGCGGAAACATTCTGTGAAACTAATGAGGGCGACTCATGCAGCGAAATGGTTAATCTGATCGGCCATCTGCATTCCAGACCGGACATCACAGGGGGATGGATTGCTCGCACTGTCCAAATTGCAGTCTTGGCTTAATGTATTGGCAGACAGCAAAAACGCGCGATAAGGCCGGTTTCACACAACTTTTGTGTATGCAGCATAGGGCTGCGTACTTCTTACCTTCAGATCCGCATACATCCGCATCGGTCCTGCGTACCTATCTTTAACATTGTGTACGCAGGGACATGTGCTGTCATGTATTGTATGCGGATGTGGCTCATGCGGCGTTTTGATGTGCCAGCAGAACGCAGTGATTGATTTCAAGTGTTTATTTCTGTTAATGTTGAGGTTTGTAATGACTCTATGAGTTTCACTTTGTGTATTTAAGAACTGAAACAAATTAACTTTTTGATGATATTCTAATTTTGCCAGAAGCACCTGTAGCAAAAATCCCAGAGGCAAGATGTGGAAAGCTCAGAGACTTATCATAAGCGACTTACAGCTGTAATTGCCCCAAAAGGAGGTTCTACAAAGTACTGACTTTAGAGGAGCTGAAGTATTCAGTTATTTTGTCCTACTTGTTGCCTGCTTTACAATAAAAAGAAAACCAAAATGTTCACAGCTGTAGGCATGTTCTTTATATGAACTGATGCAAACTCTAAAAAGAACAGAGAAATTCCAGGTTGTGGGGTAGCAAAACAGGTGGCGGGAGGGGAATCTTTAGCAAGGCACTGGATATGCTATATGAAGCATCAAGTTTAGGTGAAACATTATTTCAATAAAACAATGTTTTATTATTGGACTGTTGCAGTGGGTACTCCATTAAACCACGTTAACGTTCCTATAAATCATGGTGTCTGGACACGATCAAAATTGGCTAAACCTCACTGAAATTGCCTTAACGATAGCAAAACACGTTTGCGGTGTATACACTAGATCCTTCCTTTAATAGACTCTTTCCCTTTATTTCTTCCCCAGCTTCATGTTTCATGGTTATTTCAGTACACATTACATCAGTGTACAATGTGTGACAATGCCGTAGGGACCCATCCTCTGACCGAAGTATTGTTTCTAGGTTTCCTTCTCTTATCAGATACACTTTTTTTTGTGCTTGCAACATCTAGATCACACAAATATTTTAAGAACGAGAAATCAGAATATTGTAAAGAATAAAAATGTATCAGGATGCAGTCACATTGACGTACACTGCAAGAACTAAAGTATACGCCAAGAAAACATCGCAATTTAGGCTACTTTCACACTAGCGTCGGAATCTCCCCGTCGCAATGCGTCGGGGAGAGATTCCGACGCTAGCGTTTGATGCACTGCACAACGGGTGCAGCGGATACATTTCTCCGGTGCATCCGCTGTCCCATTGTGAGGTGCGGGGAGGTGGGGGCGGAGTTCCGGCCGCGCATGCACGGTCGGAAAAAGTGGTTCGTCAGGAGCAAAAAACGTTACATGTAATGTTTTTTGCTCCCGGCGGTCCGCCACAACACGGTGCAACCGTCGCACGACGGTTGCGACGTGTGGCAAAGCGTCACAATGCGTCACTAATGTTAATCTATGGGGCAAAAACGCATCCTGCAAACAACTTTGCAGGATGCGTTTTTTTGCCATAAACGACGCATTGCTACGTCTGGCAAAAAACGCCAGTGTGAAAGTAGCCTTACACATATAGGGGCCCGATTGTTGTATTTTTTTGTTCAGCTTTTTATGTGTTTTGTAGATTTTTTTTTTTTTTACATTTGCGCCTTTTTTAAGTCTATTTTATACACCTTAGCTATTTATTTTTTTTTAGTACACCATTGAGGGTGCGATTTTGAGCTTCCAAATCTTTTCGCTCAATTCACCATTCGTGACTTTCCTTAAAATCACAACATTTGTCACAAAAGGATTCAAGTCTCCCCTTGGAGCGAGTTTAAGTACACCAAATATTTTAGCACAACGTTTTCCCCCATTTTGCTAAATGTGTTGACTTTTTGCATTAAAAAAAAAAGTTGCAAAAAGTTTCACAGGCAAAAATTAAGACAACTTTTAACCGTGCACAAAATTAAATAACCGGTGTGCGCCATTTTTTAAGAATTTGGAGGAAGAAAAAAAAGCAAAGGAAGAATCAGGGCTATAAAAAGGAACGGGGGCTATAATAAATAAATAAATATATATATATATATATATATATATATATATATATATTTCTGCAAGCACAGTCTGAATGCACATTAACGGTATTTATCCATTGTAGTAAAGCACCAAAACTGAACGGTCCCACTCCCAGCAAACTTTTTTGGTTGCCTTAGGTAACCCTTCATCCTTGGAAACTTTACTCAGCAGTGCCAAGGCAGTGAAATCCAAAAGCAACAAGAGTTGAACTGTAGACCTAGAGTCAGCCATAAATTGTGCACATGAGAATCCGCGCTTCCTTCCAGCTGGATACGTACACAAGTTTTCTGTGGAATTCCACAAAAATATCACACAGGCAGAACACAAAACACAGTCCTCGTATAATCATATCTGCGGTAGGCCATGTTCAAATATCACAGAGTGTCAAACCGCAGCGTCCAGACTATAATGATAGCTTCGGTGTCTACATGCGAGCTCCCTGCACCAGACATGCCGGTCTTATGACACAATTTTACCCAGTGCATCCTAAAAAGAACCTAAAAAACACCACCAGTAAAATATATATCGTGTCGCTGTCTGCGGAAAAGATGAAGGTGTTACATTGTAAACTAAAAACGACAAACTGTGACATTTCCCATCTTGCCAACACACATTTACTCGGCTGGGAAGAGTCACAAACCGAAACCTTTTGAAGCAGCTCGGAAAGGAAGATTGGGCATATTAAAAAAAATATATATAACCCCCAGACCAATGACCAATATAGATGCAGTATTTATATAATAATCATTGTGTGGTTCAGGGTCATAGACCAAATCAGCTTTGTTGGGATAAATGGCAACAATCTTCTTGCCCCTACTGATTCTTTTATTTTTGCTTCGAGTGGCCAAAGTGGCATTCGTCTGGCTTTTAAAACCCTCGGTGCCAAACCACAAAAAAAAAAAAAAAAAAAAAAAGTTTCCAGACCAATGAATAGCAATTATTCGGCCTAGTTATGCAGTGGCATAAGAGAAGGAACTGTACCAGTGTATAATTAGGCTTACAACAAGAAGACTGGGAACACACAACTCAAGGTTTGCTGAACACTCAGAATTAACAGTCCAAAACAAAAAAAAAAAAAAGTAAAAAACCATTGTCAATGAAAAATAAAAAAAAAATTCATAAGACATCTCCGAAGAGGGGACATAACACTCTCACATTGACCATATGGGATTAATTATAGCTGGGGAAGTGAGAAAGAACACTTCAACCTCCATTGAAGTAGGAGCCTCCTGCAGTGAACAGGTAATGACCACAGCTCTAGGAAGAAGACATGCAGAGGTGGGGAAAGTACACGTCCCAGGCCAGAGCTTCCTCTGGTTAAAGCACTAGCCAGAGACAGTGATGAATATTGGGGCTTGCATTGATCGAATATTTTTGGGAGATACATTTTCAGCATTGTAGTGCAGGGACGAACACAACGCATTCACTCACATCAAGTCTGTTCTAACCCCTCCAAATTAATATCAATACGATGGTGCTATCCATGCTTTGTTTCTTCCTCACAGACAGGTAAAATTGTGAGACAAAACATGACAACAATATCTACCACCTGGGACCTCCAAGGGCGTAAGCTGGGGATCTCAAAATTCCTAGCACATCCCACAATTACTATGGTTTCTATCAGTCTTCCCTCTGTATTATTTATTCCCATTTTGGTATCATCTTCAACTTGCTTATCTGTTCACAGTAACAGTAATTTTGACCAGGGGTGCCCAACTTATACTTGCCACTGTACATACATACCCACCCCAGTACAGTCACTGCCAGCTCCGCAATAAGAAAATAACCACTAGCTGCCTTCACAAATTGTTTATACAGGGCGACTTGACACCTGTTACAGGTAGCTTTTGGCTTCAGTGGTGTGGTTTACAGAGCAAGAGGAACAGAGCTATTACATTTTATATACCGTATCTAATCCGGAAAAGTAGGCTGTGTTTATAAAAAAAAATAAAAATAAAATAAAGTTATATACTGTATATGAGCTTCACGCCATGGCAGTGTAGTAAGGGGCCACTTTCTAGTCGTGGTGGCAAATTTCTTTTTCCAGGAACCCATTATTCCATTTTTTAAATCATATT
Source organism: Ranitomeya imitator (assembly GCF_032444005.1). Taxonomy (NCBI): domain Eukaryota; kingdom Metazoa; phylum Chordata; class Amphibia; order Anura; family Dendrobatidae; genus Ranitomeya; species Ranitomeya imitator. The sequence continues at coordinate 94,286,504 of NC_091284.1, forward strand.
ATTCCTAAAACTATAAGTGCAAAAACATGAAAAGCAACTTGATGACAGAAGCCCTTACGTAGTTCTGACAGATGCAGAACAGCTTTCGATTTTCCAGCTCTTCATATAGCAGATAACATAGTGGATGACCACAACGGCCAGGCACTCCAAACATTTTTTTTTTTTCCTGGAGGGTTGTAAATTCCAGTCAGTCATTCTGGCAAGTGGTTTAGATTTATTTATTAAACCGTGAAACAGTGAAATGGAGCAGAAATTAACTATTGGGCGTGCAAAAAGAAGAACTCGAGGAAATCTTTATAGGTCCCAGGCGTTCCGTAAGGAAGACACACATGCTGGGCATTCACAGCCCAGGGCTGCGCATGTATGGCGGCATCTGTACTGTAACAAATGGGATATGCATGGACAGCGGGATGATGTTATCAAGGCCTGTACACACTCAGCTGTGTAACTACAGACTCAGGGGGACCGGGATCATCGCCATTGCTCAGATTTCGCATTATCATTTTGTGAGGTCGGAGTGAAGGAGATTTATCAAATCATCTTTGTTGTCCATAGCACATGGAGGTTTTTGGAGCAGAAACTGAGCGTAAAGTAAACCTTCCAAATCCTCCTCCAAATTTCAAAGCTCTCAAAAACTTGGAAGGTTCCGCTCAATTTCTGCACCGATACTCAGCAAAAAAAAAAAAAAAAAAAAGATTGTGTACACAGAACCTTAGGTTATGTTCACACGCTGCTTTTTTGCTGCATTTTTTCTGCAGACAAAACCTGCTCTCTTGGCAGTAAAGAAGCTGCTTACACCAAAAAGTTCTGCTGCTTTTTTTTGGCTTGTTTTTATTGTCTCTTGTGCATGCTGGTAAAGTTTAGTGTTGCCCCCCAAAAAACGTGATGCAACTTCCTGAAGATTTTGCACCAGAAACGCGGCAAAACCCGATACCTTTGTTTTGTTTTTTTGCTGCATTTTGAAGTTACTCATTGCTTTCTATGTGTGAATTAATGCTGCAAAAAACGCTGAAAGTGACATGCTGCAGTACGCAAAAATGCAGCAGTGAATTCAGTCAGAGAAAAAAAAAACAAGGTGTGCGCGTGAAATTTCTGAAATCTCATTAGCTTTTACTGATACTGTAAACAGCAGCTCAAAATTTGCTTTAAAAAAAAAAAAAAAAAAAAAAAAACGTAGTTGACCAATTTTTTTTTTTTTTTACAGAAGCATCTGTTATTCATTTACAAGACCATTTACGGTTTCCTGTTAGAGAATTGCAATGTATCCGTAATAATCAGATGCCATAGTGTGGCTCCAAGTCCGTATGACTTTTTTTTTCTTTTTTGTTACACGACCATAGACTTGAACGGGCGAGTCTTGTACAATTCTCAGAGGACCCTAATGCATGCTGCGATTTTTTGCACGCAGATTCGTGCAAAAAAAAAAAAAATCCTAGAAAGGTGGAATATACCGGACACCTCATTATAAAATGTATTCTTCACAGGAAATATTATGTTTAGCTCTAAAACACGGCGGCCCTGGAGAACCATCAAGCATGACATGGATATTCTGCGCTCCACTAAGACACCATACAGACTATTACACCCAAGGACTTAGGATTTGCATATAGATTAGGTGAAATTTTGCCAAAGCCATCGATTTCTATGGGACATGCCAACCATATGATGTGAAGAGGGGACTCCCAACTTTCACCCCCTTCCCACATTATGCTGGGAAGTGAAGGATCGGCATTTGGAATTCCTTATGTTTTCAGAATAAATAGGCTGCTGGCAGATGTCTGGCAGTGGATTTTTGCTTCATCCTTGTTGAAAACACATGAAGTCTCAGCACATCCTGAATTATACGACTGAAATCAATTGTATTATATAATTTAGGAGTCGGTCCATTTTTACTGACTCCACAGCCCTGGTTGTAGTGTCATCGGCACCCCGCAGCTCTTATGTAGAAGTGAGCGGCGCCAGATAACCCCTGAAAATGATAATAACCACATGGAAAAATCTGCAAACTCGCATCACCTCACAGAAACTGTAGAAGACAAAGCTCTGAAGTGAAAATCTCAAGTCTGCAGCATTAGTTAATTTATTTGGTGGATTTTCTCCACAGCTTTTGGACAAGATTTTGTCTCATCCCCAATGGTGCGTAATCCAAAAACTGTATATACCCCCTATGTACATATTCTAACATGGATGTAATAGGAATGAGGAAATCTCCGGAGGCAAGTAATGTGGACACAACCGCTATCCAAAACTACAGATATAATGTCACTTGGATATTTGCCATATCAAATCCCAACATAATATACTAGCTATTGAACCCGTTCTACACCCGGGTGGCGAGCATTTATATTGGTATATGGTCTCCATCCTGGTATGTGCTGCTCCATCCTGCGTCCCCATCCTGTTATGTGCTGCTGCCATCCTGCTCCCCCATTCTGACATGTGCTGCTCCATCCTGCGCCCCCATTCTGTCATGTGCTGTTCCCATCCTGCGCCCCCATTCTGTCATGTGCTGCTCCCATCCTGCACCCCGGTTCTGTCATGTGCTGCTGCCATCCTGCGCCTCCATTCTGTCATGTGCTGCTCCCATCCTGCGCCCCCATTCTGTCATGTGCTGCTGCCATCCTGCGCCTCCATTCTGTCATGTGCTGCTGCCATCCTGCGCCCCCATTCTGTCATGTGCTGCTTCCATCTTGCACCCCCGTTCTGTCATGTGCTGCTGCCATCCTGCACCCCCGTTCTGTCATGTGCTGCTGCCATCCTGCACCCCCGTTCTGTCATGTGCTGCCCTATTCTGTCGTGTGCTGCTCCCATCCTGCGCCCCCATTCTGTCATGTGCTGTTCCCATCCTGCGCCCCCATTCTGTCATGTGCTGCTCCCATCCTGTGCCCCCATTCTGTCATGTGCTGCTGCCATCCTGCGCCCCCATTCTGACATGTGCTGCTCCATCCTGCGCCCCCATTCTGTCATGTGCTGTTCCCATCCTGCGCCCCGGTTCTGTCATGTGCTGCTCCCATCCTGCACCTCCATCCTGTCATGTGCTGCTTCCATCTTGCACCCCCGTTCTGTCATGTGCTGCTGCCATCCTGCACCCCCGTTCTGTCATGTGCTGCTCCCATCCTGCGCCACCGTTCTTTAATTTGCTGCTCCCATCCATATGCCCCATACGCTGCTCCATAATATATGCCCCGTATCAGGTGGCGTAAGTAACAAATAGCTGTGGCACTTCGTGCCACAGCCTCATGCCACAGCAATTTGTTACTTGCGCCACCTGATTCCTTTCCGCCGCCATTTTCTTGGTCCTCCTGCTGCCGGAATCGGCGCCTGCGCAGTCCGCGCTTTCCGGCGCCATTTTCTTGAAGACGCGCCATTTTCTTGAAGACACACTGCAGTGTGTCTTCAAGAAAATGGCGCCGGAAAGCGCGGACTGCGCAGGCGCCGATTCCGGCAGCAGGAGGACGAAGAAAATGGGCGGGGCGGAAAGGAATGGCGTAAGTAACAAATTGCTGTGGCATGAAGTGCCACAGCATAATCAGGGCGCAAATATGTGCACGGTGTCCCCCTGCTCCCGGCGCCATTTTTTTTCCCTGACACTATAATGTAACGCTAGGAGCGTCGCGCCTGTGCAGTCTATAAAGGCTTCGGACAAAGTGACGCTCCCAGCGTTATATTATAGATTTCCTTTGATACTGAATAAATAAGTTATTTTAGTGAGAAATAAACCATGGCCAGCACACAATATATGACAAGATCTACAGCAGCGAAGTATTTTCTAATGAAATACCCTGACCATGGCAATTCAATTAATCTCTCTCCTGGTCTAATTATATTTATGGGGAGGGATGCAGCCAGGGGAAACCTCAAAGGACTGCAGAGTCCATAATATCAGATTAGGATGAGGCAAGGCGATAGCTTTGAAGGCGATCCCTATGTGAGGGCATTTTATTCTGCGGGAAGCAGACCGGTTATTAAAAGCTCAGACTGCGAGCGGGGCGCGGGCCGATAACGAGACACTTTTAATCAGATGCTCTCGGCTGTGGTTGCGCTGGCCGCTTATAATTCATTCATTCTCACGCCGCTATGAAATTACTTGCAAATGTATTTCATGAACATCCTTCATAATGGACAAAAGTCACACTCAATTTTCACCCCCTTCCAGTAAGGAAATAGACCTGCATGTACTATTCTAAATATAATAGTATACACCATTGAGGACTACATCGGGCAGTCTACTGGGCCATCTATGACTAAACTGGAGAGTTGTAACCTCCTCTGGCATCATCAGCACAAAAGCTGTGCGTCAGGAACTTTATGGCATGGGCAAGCAACTTTATGTAAGCCTTATTTCACCAAGCACAATGCAAAGAGGCGGACCGAGTAGCATAAAGACGTCACCATTGCACTCTGGAACAGTGGAATCTTGTTCTGTAGGATGACAAACCGTGGCTTCTTCATCAGACATCTGATGGATGAGTTTGGGTTTGGTGAATGCCAGGAGAACGTCAACTGTCTGACCACATTGTGAGAGCTGTAAGGTTTGCTGTAGGAGAGGTAGTCCTTTTCTGTTCCAGCTCAACTCTGCACCAGTCCATAAAGACATGGCTGGGGGGAGTTTGGTGCGGAAGAACTTAACTGGTCACACAGAGCTCTGACCTCAACCCCATCCAATACCTTTGGGATGAACTAAAATGGAGATCACGAGCCCGGCCCTCTAACCCAACATCAGTGTCTGACCTCACAAATGCTCTTCTGGGAATTGTGTCTGTGGGAATTTTTCCCAATTTATCCAAAAGAGCGGAAACTGCAACAGCTGCAAAGGGTCGACCTACCGCATATTAAAGTCTATGGATTTAGAATTAAATTACCTAAAAGCTTCTGTAGCTGTAATGTGTAGGAAGGAGCACAATATGTATGCCCATATGGTGTATTATGGAGCATTAAGAATAGAATTACAATACAAAACTCCATCACCACAAATTCCCATTAATAACACTATAATGTAGCTCCAATTAAGGTAATGACTAATGGAAATATGTACATTATCTCCTACCTGTATGTGCTTCACCAATCAGAATCAATTACTTAACCAGGTTTAATAAGCAGGTGATGTTAATTACAATAATTATAGAAGGATATACATTAACAGAATGACTAATTCAGTATAGCCAGTTCCTCTATGTAATTAGGCAAGTAAATGAGTGTAACCTAGGATGCACTCACATGTGCTGGCATTGTGGCTTCAGTACTGACACTTTTAGAAGTAACATGTAGCAGAGCTCAGAAAGCTGCCCCTGCCCACACAAGACTCTGTATATACATTGTCTATTGACAGTGAGCTGCTTATCACAGGATGGGGCAAGGCGATCAAGTGCCCGCTAATCACCGCAATGATAATGTCCTGGTGATAAAACCTTCACAGTAAGTAAACAACAGCACACAGCCTGAGAAGTGACATAATTGAATTCAGTGCTGCCTTCAGATTACAACAACAACAACTTGCTGATAGATTGCCATTAATTACACTGCTGAAGTCAAAAAGGTTAAGGCACTTAACGGGAGAGCAGCAGAGAGGCGGCTCTATAGCTGATCTCATCAGCTGAGGGTTTATCATGTGTGTACAGCGTATTTTGTCATTTCCAAAGTATTACATGCCTGTTCCTCAGATTTCTGTAAAAATGGACGACCCCCTTAACCCATTCACACCCGAGCCAGTTTTCATCTTCCTGATCAGGCCAATTTTTTCAATTTTGACCACTGTCACTTTATGAGGTCATAACTCGGCAATGCTTCAACGGATCCTAGCGATTTTGAGATGGTTTCTCGTGACCTTCTGTACTTCATGATAGTGGTAGAAGTTTATTCAATACAATTTAAGTTTGTGAAAATATCGGAAATTTGGCGGAAATGTCGCAATTTTCAAACTTTTCATTTTTATGCTCTTAAACCAGAGAGTTATGTCACACAAAAAGTTAATAACTAACATTTCCCACATGTCTACTTTACATCACAATTTTTTAAACTTTTTTTTTTTCGTTAGGAAGTTAAAAGTTGACCAGCAATTCCTAATTTTTCCATCAAAATTTTCAAAACCATTTTATTATTTTTATTTTTTAGGGACCACACCACATTCTGAAGTTACTTTGTAGTTCCTATATGACAGAAAATATTCAAAAGTGACAGCATTCAAGAAGTTTATTAACCCTTCGGGTGCTTCACAGGAACTGAAACAATGTGGAAAGGAAAAATGAACACCTTTTCACTACAATTTTAAACTTTAGACCCAATTTTGTTTTATTTTTACAAAGGTAACAGGACAAAATGGGCCCCAAAATTTGTTGTGCGGATACACCATATATGGGGGGAAACTACTGTTTGAGCGTATGGCAAGGCTTGGAAGAGAAGGAGTGACGTTTTGGAACGCAAACTTTGATGGAATGGTCTGCCGGTGTCATGTCATACAGGAGTTGTGTAGTGTGCATCAGGTTGGCATATGGGAGTTGTGTAGAGTGCATCAGGTTGGAATACAGGACACCATGTACAGTGCATCACAATGGCATACAGGAGTTGTGTAGAGTGCATTACATTGGCATATGTGAGATGTGCAAGTCAAATATAAATTGAATTAGTCCAAGGATGAGTGGTAGACTCTGAAACAGTCTTACATATATAGACCTGGTTTGTCAGGGCAGGTATGACACTAATAAATATGTCCTTTCGTATTCTCCTTCTGTAACACACTTTGCAACTTGGTGCCTGCTCCTTCATGACAGCTAAATATTAAGGCCTTGATCACTACCTACTGGAACTGAAGGAAGGTCTTGGTCTGGTTTGCACATCGCGATAGCACGCTAGCGTTGTACATTGCGATCTGTACGATGTGCACAGCCAGCTTCTTGTACCACACCTTGGCTTTTCTCATGGCACTGTATGGCTAGAGGGCTTGATCAGAGAGATCAACTCGCCCCCATGTTTTTGTTGTACCTTAGTACAAAGTCCGGTTTGCTGACCTGTGTAGAGGTACATCGTACAGTGAGTGGGGTGCTGCCATCACCAAGTATGGTGGTCAAGAAAAGGACATCCCTCTTGTCCTTGACCACCAGATGTTGTCGCTGCATTGGGCTCTACTCTCAGCTTTTCTGAGCAGCTGCCCAATTAGGGTATGTTCACACGTTCAGGATTTCCATCCTTTTTTTTTCAGGACAGTTTTTTTAAAAAACTGCAGCTCTTGGCAGAAAACGCAGGTCCTTTTTTTGTCGTTTTTTGATGCGTTTTTTGATCCTTTTTTTATGCAGTGTTCTATGCAGAGACTGTGTGTTTCCTAGGAAGCTTTTTAGGGCTAAAATGGCTGAAAATACCCTAACCCTACCCCTAACCCTAACCCTAACCTTAGTGAAAAAAAAAAAAAAAAAAATTCTTAATTTTTTTATTGTCCCTACCAATGGGGGTGACAAAGTGGGGGGGGGTGTCATTTACTATTTTTTTATTTTGATCACTGAGATATAACCTATCTCAGTGATCAAAATGCACTTTGGAGCGAATCTGCCGGCAGATTCGGCGGGCGCACTGCGCATGCGCCCGCCATTTTGCAAGATGGCGGCGCCCAGGGAGAAGACGGCCGGACGGACACCGGGACGCCGGGTAAGTATAAGGGGGGGAGATTAGGGCACGGGGGGGGCATCGGAGCACGGGGGGGGGCATCGGAGCACGGGGGGGCGGGATCGGAGCACGGGGGGGCAGCCACACTCCGCCCACGCACTTCCGCCCGCTCCCCCGCACTTCCTGCTGCAGCGGTTCTGCACATCAAATCGCAGTAAAACCCGCAGATATATTTTTGATCTGCGGGTTTTACTGCGATTTTGACCTCACAATGGAGGTCTATGGGTGCAGAACCGCTGCGGTTCAGGAAAAAGAAGTGACATGCTCCTTCTTTTTTGCCGCAGCTATTCTGCGCGGCTTTTTAAACGAAATTACGGATCATGTGCACAGCAGTGACTGTTTTCCATAGGGTTACATTGTTATGTACCCTGCATGGAAAACTGCTGCGGAACCGCAGCGGCAAAACCGCTGCGGTTCCGCAGTAAAAAACGCACTGTGTGAACATGGCCTTAGCGTCTTAGGGAGGCCTTTCAGATTTCTGTGGACCGACCGCATGCTGTGGTAGCTCACATAGAGAGGGACTTGAAGGCTGGTATAAAAGTTATCTACATAGACGTGATAACCTTGATCCAGCAGTGGATGCACCAATTCCCACACAATTTTCCCATACACTCCCATGACATGGGATTGAATCCAGGTGTCCTTCCCTTCATAAACCCTAAACCTGTGGGTGTAAACTGAGGTACTCGCATACAGTTTGTAGAGCTAAATTCCATACCATTTTCTGTCCTGGAGTGTCTGCGTGGTGGTTCGGTATACCTTTGTGGAGGATAAAGAAAAATAAAGGCAGGTGGGATCCTCTCCCTCACTATCAGTGCCTGAGGCAAGGAAGGCGTATGTACTGAGTTTTATTCAGGTGTGTGAGCGCGTGTGTTGTGTTTCGTATAAGAAAAAGAAAAATCTAGAAAAAGATTTAAAAAAAAAAAAAAAAATTATATATATATATATATATATATATATATATATATATATATATATATATATATATATATATATATATATATATATATATATATATATATATAATATATATATAATATATATATATTACAAAAACTGACTATAGTAAAAAAAGAAAAATTAAAAAAAAAACACTGAGCGCCTGAAACTGACCCTAAGGCTATGACTCCAAGTTCAGGATTCCCTGCACGGATAGCCCGCTCCGCCCAAAGCGCTGCCCCCTGTTGTACGCACGGTGATTCAATGAACACATTGCGGAATCACCGCATCATATTCATAGCCTGGGTTATTTATCATGCGGACACGGAGCGTCTCCACAAGATAAATAGACATGCTACCACATGTCCGGTTACGCAGGGCCGCTGGATGTGGCCCTGCATGCATAGTGGAAATGGGATTTCATAAAATCCCCTCCACTGTAACATCTGGACGCTGTGGCTGTACGCAGCGTCCAATCCGCAGAAAATCCTGAAGGTTTCCTGACCATGGAAAAATAGCCTTACTAGATTCGGTAAAGAAAAAAATATATATCGTAGTAGTTGCAGATTACTCCAGTATTTTTTACTGTCCCTAATCTAGTCACATCAACTCATCTAATTTTTTTTTTTGTGTGAAAAAAAAAAAAAAAAAAAAAAAAAAAAGACTATAACTGGAGGTCGATCAGTGATGTGTCGCTGATCAGCACTCGACAGCTGTAGATCGCACACGGATGCGATTTTTCTGCTTTGCTATCTGACACTAGCCCTGACTAAATTCAGTAAAAAAAAAATAAAAAAAAAATACTGTACTAAACAGATTACTACGCAAAAAGTTCCCAGAAAACAGCGAGCACGGGTGCCGATCAGTGATATGTGTCACTGATCAGAGCTCGGCGGCTGCAGGACACATGAACATAAAAAAAAAAATCTGCCAAAACTCAAGCAATCAAGTACTGTTCAAAACTCAGGGGCAGAACGGGGAGTGTAAAGGAGTAGAGGGGGATTGGGGAGGATTAGGAAATTTCAGGAAAGTCTTTTTTCTTCAACAGCCGCAGCACTAGCAGAAGTGATGGCACAGACTTGTGGCACCACAAGGCCCAGCACAGCACGACAGAACAGCTGTATGACCGCCCTGTGCACATCCGAAGCTAGAATATGGAAGTGCAATAGGTCATTCTAAGGCGAGATCGCCTCTGCACTCCGATAGGACGATGACGTCGATAGCACCAATCAGAGCTGGCCCTGGTGTCGATGCCGTTGCTAGGCTCCAGCCTATGATACGTGCTGTAAATAATCAGCAAATACAGATACATTAACCGTGTGCATAAACAACGGGGGCAGATTCAGGAACAGGAATAGGACAGTAAACGTGCCAAAACTTTGGTGCACTCTTGCATTTACGGTATATGTTTGAAGAAAAAAAAACGAAGTTTGCTCCTCACTGACAAGGAAGTTTGACTCAACTAAAAGCTGTAAAAAATCCATGAGTTAGGATATGCCACCATGAGAGAAGTTAAATAATGTTAAAGGAGTTTTCCTCTATGGCCGGGATCACACTTACATGTGCAGCGCGAGTCTCTCACATCAATACCCGGCACTGCTGCCGCCGACAATAGGGACCGGAGCGTTCAGCTGCATAGAAATACACGTAGCCGCACACTCCGGTCCGAGTGCCGGCGGCAGTGCCGGGTATTACTGCGCGAGTTTCTCACACTGCACTCACATGTGTGACCCCGGCCTATCAGTTACCGTAAGTACCGAATAACTAGCTATTCACTGGGGGTGCGACTGTCGGACACTCAGCGTTCCCAAGAATGGGGCACTTGGGTGTAGAGGAGGAGTAGAGAAGAGTCCGTGCTTCTGCACCTTCCATCTATTCAAGACAGGTCTCTACAGAGAAGCAATCGGTCCCCAGCTATCAAGATTTTTAATTTATTTTGTTTAAAACCAGGATCTCAGTTTGATATCTACTGCTACAGTATTTGCCACTGCCAGTAAACTATCCTCACTTAAAAGGAACTGTATACACCTTCCACCTGCTTGTTTTCCATCAATCTCTTCCATTCTCTGCTCTATGAAACCAGAGCTGTCAATCAGAGAGGGGTGTGGAGATAGAGTAGGTGGGAAAGTATATATACAGGTCCTTCTCAAAAAATTAGCATATAGTGTTAAATTTCATTATTTACCATAATGTAATGATTACAATTAAACTTTCATATATTATAGATTCATTATCCACCAACTGAAATTTGTCAGGTCTTTTATTGTTTTAATACTGATGATTTTGGCATACAACTCCTGATAACCCAAAAAACCTGTCTCAATAAATTAGCATATCAAGAAAAGGTTCTCTAAACGACCTATTACCCTAATCTTCTGAATCAACTAATTAACTCTAAACACATGCAAAAGATACCTGAGGCTTTTATAAACTCCCTGCCTGGTTCATTACTCAAAACCCCCATCATGGGTAAAGGTACCGTCACACATAGCGACGCTGCAGCGATACCGACAACGATCCGGATCGCTGCAGCGTCGCTGTTTGGTCGCTGGAGAGCTGTCACACAGACAGCTCTCCAGCGACCAACTATCCCGAGGTCCCCGGTAACCAGGGTAAACATCGGGTAACTAAGCGCAGGGCCGCGCTTAGTAACCCTATGTTTACCCTGGTTACCATCCTAAAAAGTAAAAAAACAAACGCTACATACTTACCTACCGCTGTCTGTCCTCGGCGCTCTGCTTCTCTGGTCTGGCTGTGAGCGCCGGGCAGACAGAAAGCAGAGCGGTGACGTCACCGCTCTGCTTTCCGGCTGACCGACGCTCACAGCCAGAGCAGGAGGAGAGCAGAGCACAGCGCTGGAGGACAGACGGCTGTAGGTAAGTATGTAGTGTTTGTTTTTTTACTTTTAGGATGGTAACCAGGGTAAACATCGGGTTACTAAGCGCGGCCCTGCGAGGACGCTGCAACGTCACGGATCGCTAGCGATATCGTCTAGTGTGACAGTACCTTAAGACTAGCGACCTGACAGATGTCAAGAAGGCCATCTTTGACACCCTCAAGCAAGAGGGTAAGACCCAGAAAGAAATTTCTCAACAAATAGGCTGTTCCCAGAGTGCTGTATCAAGGCACCTCAATGGTAAGTCTGTTGGAAGGAAACAATGTGGCAGAAAACGCTGTACAACGAGAAGAGGAGACCGGACCCTGAGGAAGATTGTGGAGAAGGACCGATTCCAGACCTTGGGGAACCTGAGGAAGCAGTGGACTGAGTCTGGTGTGGAAACATCCAGAGCCACCGTGCACAGGCGTGTGCAGGAAATGGGCTACAGGTGCCGCATTCCCCAGGTAAAGCCACTTTTGAACCATAAACAGCGGCAGAGGCGCCTGACCTGGGCTACAGAGAAGCAGCACTGGACTGTTGCTAAGTGGTCCCAAGTACTTTTTTCTGATGAAAGCAAATTTTGCATGTCATTCGGAAATCAAGGTGCCAGAGTCTGGAGGAAGACTGGGGAGAAGGAAATGCCAAAATGCCTGAAGTCCAGTGTCAAGTACCCACAGTCAGTGATGGTGTGGGGTGCCATGTCAGCTGCTGGTGTTGGTCCACTGTGTTTCATCAAGGGCAGGGTCAATGCAGCTAGCTATCAGGAGATTTTGGAGCACTTCATGCTTCCATCGGCTGAAATGCTTTATCGAGATGAAGATTTCATTTTTCAGCACGACCTGGCACCTGCTCACAGTGCCAAAACCACTGGTAAATGGTTTACTGACCATGGTATTACTGTGCTCAATTGGCCTGCCAACTCTCCTGACCTGAACCCCATAGAGAATCTGTGGGATATTGTGAAGAGAAAGTTGAGAGACGCAAGACCCAACACTCTGGATGAGCTTAAGGCCGCTATTGAAGCATCCTGGGCCTCCATAACATCTCAGCAGTGTCACAGGCTGATTGCCTCCATGCCACGCCGCATTGAAGCAGTCATTTCTGCCAAAGGATTCCCGACCAAGTATTGAGTGCATAACTGAACATTATTATTTGATGGTTTTTTTGTTTGTTATTAAAAAACACTTTTATTTGATTGGATGGGTGAAATATGCTAATTTATTGAGACAGGTTTTTTGGGTTATCAGGAGTTGTATGCCAAAATCATCAGTATTAAAACAATAAAAGACCTGACAAATTTCAGTTGGTGGATAATGAATCTATAATATATGAAAGTTTAATTGTAATCATTACATTATGGTAAATAATGAAATTTAACACTATATGCTAATTTTTTGAGAAGGACCTGTACATGATTGGCCCCGCCATGAAGCACAGAGCTGCAGGACACAGTTATTCTGGGCTTACAGCCCCTTTATGGGACGAGTCAGGTGGCCATATGACTTGGACGATCATCGCAATGCTCGGACTGGCAGTATGCTCTCCCGACCAGAGCGTGTTGAGTGCATAGAAATATATGTCACACTCCGGTCGGGAGACCCGATGGCCAGTCCGATCATTGCATTGTGATCCTCATCCATGTTATACGGCCGTCTGACTCTTCTCTAAAGGGTTTTTTTAATCTTTAAATTTTCAGGAGTGCATCCAGCCCCCCCATTTGCCAGAGGGGGGGCGGGGTGCAAATTTGGGACCAACAGCACGCCTTATACTGTGGCCCAAGCTGTGCGATCTCTGATGTTACAAGCAGGAGCCGCATGGTTTCTGCAGCATCAGAGAAGTACAAGGGCTCTGAAAATGTCCTGATCAGTAAGGATTCAGAGCAGCGTATGCAAGTTGTATAGAGAACGCACACCTTATAATAATAACAATTTTATTTATACAGCGCCAACATATTCCGCAGCGCTTTACAAATTATAGAGGGGACTTGTACAGACAATAGACATTACAGCATAACAGAAATACAGTTCAAAATAGATACCAGGAGGAATGAGGGCCCTGCTCGCAAGCTTACAATCTATGAGGAAAAGGGGAGACACGAGAGGTGGATACCTTATCTATCTATATATATATATTTATTTATTTTTTTTCTCCACCTCAGGTGGGGCTAGTAACCTTGGCATCAAGCCTTAAAACTATGTGATTAAAACTACTGTACCTCAATTCTTGAGAACAGATTTTTTTTTACAAGTGTAAGATTCCAAAGTTGCTTCCTTTTACAAGAACTTTTTCACTTTTACCCATTGATAAAGAGGAGTCTACCACTTTAATTTTTTTCCCTCTGCTTTTGTAAATTAGAAAAGTCTATTATTACAGCTGGGTCTTTTTTACGTGGATGTAAAAGAGCTGTTTGTTTTCTTTTCTAATAATTGTGCAATATTTCCAAAGCTACGGACTACGTAATGATGCTGAAGCAGAGAATGAACAAAACAGTGCAGATCTGAATAAAATTAATAAGGACTTGATGTTTTTATCCTGGAAGGACCGTCTCATCTGATGCCCGGAATTCAGGCAGCCTAATTGAGAAGAGGGGAGATAAAAGAAAAAAAATTTGACGGCATGTGCTCTCACATGCTTCCATCATAAGACCCACATGCACAGCCGGGAGGCAGCCGAGAAGGAAGGATAGCACAAATAGTTTCTGAAGAGAAGCAAAAGAAATCTGAGGACAAACATCCAGCGATCAGCACAGAACTGACGGTGGGGACCGTGCGCAGCGCTGGGAAGGTTATGCTACGCCTGGCACAGCTACACCTCTATGCAGCAAAATAGTGGCATTTTGCGTTGGAAATTTGTGTTCAGATCCAATTTTTTTTTTTTTTTGTTCCTCCCCTTCCTTCCCCCCAAGTGTTTTCTGGTAAAATCGGAGGCACTTTATAGATCCAGATATAGTAAGTTAGTGACGGATTAGACATCTGTGCAATACCAGTTTGTGAAGTCCCAACTGAATTCAATGGGGAAAATACTTGTAAAAAAAATGCCACGAACACAACTGTGGTTAAGTGGATAACAGTCGAAAATATATAATTGCGCAAAAAAAAAAAGCATTGATTTTAAGGGGTCTATTTTACCATATAAGACAACAGGTCATACGGCAGAGGGAAGGATATTATCCCATCACATACATGACACTGCAATTTAATGGCAAGAAGGTTCATATTTCCAAATTTGTTAATTTTTTTTTCTTTAACAAAAGCCTGATCAGTCGATTAATCATGCCCAAACCCCGAGCAGCAGCAGCAATCAGGGCCTTCTGCACGATTACACGCCGGAGCATATACTTTGAAGATCCAGCCGTAAACCAGAGACAAGACCTGGGCTGCCAACTGTCCACAAATTCCAGGACAATCCGAAAAATAGGACATTATTTTGCCCTGTTCGTTTAAAAAAAGAAAAAATAAAATATTAAAAGGGAACCTGTCACCCTCAAAATAGAAAGTGAGCTAAGCCCACCAGCATCAGGGGCTTATCTACAGTATTCTGTAATGCTGTAGATAAGCCGCCGATGTATCCTGAAACATGAGAAAAAGAGGTTAGATTATACTGACCCAGGAGCGGTCCCAGTCCAGTTCTGGTCCGAAGGGCGTCGCAGTCCGGGGCTTCCTATCTTCTTACGATGACATCCTCTTCTCGTCTTCACGCCGCGGCTCCGGCACAGGAGTACTTTGTCTTCCCTGTTGTGGGCAGAGCAAAGTACTGCAGTGTGCAGGCGCCGGGAAAGGTGAGAGAGGCCCAGCGCCTGCGCACTGCGGTACTTTGCTCTGCCCTCAACAGGGAAGACAAAGTACACCTGTGCCGGAGCCTCAGCATGAAGACAAGAAGAGGACGTCATCGTAAGAAGATAGGAGGCCCCGGACCGGACCGCGACGCCCATCGGATCAGAACTGGACTGGGACCGCCCCTGGGTGAGTATAGTCTAACCTCTTTTTCTCATCTTTCAGGATACATCGGGGGCTTATCTACAGCATTACAGAATGCTGTAGATAAGCCCCTAATGCCGATGGGCTTAGTTCATCTTCGATTTTGAGGGTGACAGGTTCCCTTTAAGGCGTCCATGATATTTTTAAAATTATTTAACCATCTATGAATTTTTGATAAGCTGTCCAGAAAAAAAAAGTCAAGTCGGCAATCCCGGACAAGACCAACCTGATTAATCCCTGCACCACTCCGGGTAATTGACAGGTCTCTCCATATCACACTCATACACGAGACATAGTAACATAGTAACATAGTTAGTGAGGCCGAAAAAAGACATTTGTCCATCCAGTTCAGCCTATATTCCATCATAATAAATCCCCAGATCTACGTCCTTCTACAGAACCTAATAATTGTAGACCTGTCAATTATCTGGAGCGATACGGGAAGAAGCAGTCCAGGGTTCGGCACCAGATGAGAAGCATTTCAGAGAAATATACCTGACTGCAATCGTGGAGCCCGGCTCCAATCCATGCTACCTGTGGATTAGGCAACATGAATCAAGTTACAGGTTCCCTTTAAAGAAAAAAAAAGTGTATGGTAAAAAAAAAAGGAGATAGTAATACTGGGAATTGACAAGCCAAAGCCGGAGGCTGCACATCTGTAAGGTTCTGATGACAACATTTCCTCTACTAATATCTATCAGGTGCAGTTTTACCACGAGACCTTCTGTGGAATCACATTACTCAATATATTCATATGAGCAATACACCTAATGGATCTGAGCAGCTGACAATATGCATGGGAACATGAACATGGAAGGTTTGGGGAAATTAACAAATGAGCTTTATGCCAACACTAACTGATGTATGTATGGATTCCTTGAGCCATGTTCACACTGAGTTTTGAGGAGTTATTTGGGTTGTTTTGTTTGTTTTGAGTGGATTGACTCAAATGTACTCTTCAAATAAGAAAAACGTGTCCAAATCGTTTTTATGGGAAATCCATTTGTGATTAATATTAAGAGTTTGAGCATTTTTTTTTTCCTGAAAAGACTTTCAAAGACTGACAGAGGGAAGAAAAAAAAATGCATGTCCTTTCTTTGAAGTGGATCATGATAGAATCCTCTCCAAACCAGGCAGTGTCAAATAAAAAGGCTACAAGGAGTAGTAAGGGTAGAAACGGTTCCAAAACTCTGCAAAATTGTTTCACATTAGACATCAAGAAAAGAAACTTAAAACAACAATTTAAAAAAAAAAAAAAAAAAAGGCTCGGTTTCTGAAAGGCCATGTTCACACGTTCCTGATTTCCCTGCTGTTTTTTCTGCACTAAAAACCGCAGCTCTTGGCAGAAAACGCAGGTCCTTTTTTTGATGCTTTTTTGATGCGTTTTTTGGTGCAGTTTTTTATGCAGTTTTCTCTGCAGAGTCTGTGTGTTTTCTAGGAAGTTTTTTTAGGGTTAAAATGGCTGAAAATACCCTAACCCTACCCCTACCCCTACCCCAATTCTAACCTTAGTGGGAAAAAAAAAAAATTCTTTATTTTTTTTATTGTCCCTACCTATGGGGGTGACAAAGGGGGGGGGGGTCATTTACTATTTTTTTTATTTTGATCACTGAGATATAACCTATCTCAGTGATCAAAATGCACTTTGGAACGAATCTGCCGGCCGGCAGATTTGGCGGGCGCACTGCGCATGCGCCCGCCATTTTGCAAGATGGCGGCGCCCAGGGAGAAGACGGCCGGACGGACACCGGGAGGCCGGGTAAGTATAAGGGGGGGAGATGAGGGCACAGGGGGGCGTCGGAGCACGAGGGGGGGGGGGGCAGCCACACTGCAGCGGTTCTGCACCACAAACCGCAGAAAACCCGCAGATATTTTTTTTCATCTGCGGGTTTTACTGCGGGTTTGACCTCACAATGGAGGTCTATGAGTGCAGAACCGCTGCAGTTCCGCAAAAAGAAGTGACATGGTACTTCTTTTTTACCGCAGCTATTCAGCGCGGCTTTTTTTGCGATTTTCCGCAATGTGGGCACAGCAGTTCCTGTTTTCCATAGGGTACATTGTAATGTACCTTGCATGGAAAACAGCTGCGGACCCGCAGCGGGAAAATCGCGGCGGTTCCGCATTAAAAAAAGGATGGTGTGAACATGGCCAAACTGTTTCTTGATCGAAAAAGAAGTAGTTTTTGACCGTCTCAAAACCCCGGTGTGTGAGTAAAGCCTTATGGATGTTCTCTCGTACCTTTCTGCTGCAGATACTATTGCAGAAATGGTGAAGATTTGCTGCACATTTCATGCTTTTTATTATGGAATACATGAACGCTGAAGATTTCTCATCCAATGCGTTGTATTTTCTCTGCAGAATGTGAATGACATTTAGTAAAATCCTATTCACTATGCTGCTACTGTAACGTGCAGCGGATTTTATCCAAATAAAATTCATGGTGGATATTTGCAATGAAAGGAGATGCTAATCAGGGCTCTCTTTGGGCAAACCCTACTTGTAAGAAATCCCTTGGTTATTAAACTGACCACAATGTGCATCCTTGCTGGGACGGGACACCACCCCCCCATAACTATTAATCTGCGAGGGTATATCACAAGACATCGTTCAGGCAGTTCTGCTCTGTAACCCGCATGCTAAAGCGCTAACTAAACGCTAAAAACAAGGTATACATTGCAATGTAAATATGACTTGCTGATCGCATGTCTTGCGAGTCTTCCTTGAAACGCTTCAAGTCTCCGAAGACGCCAAGCCGTGAAAGTGACCTGACCATTCTTCAGGCGGCTTCTACTTGGAGGGCGCTAACTAGTTTATTCACACCAAGCGTAACAAAAAAATAAATAAATAAGACACCAGCATGTTCTGAAATGTCTTCCTCCTGGAAAAACTCACCAGGTACACACACATCCAAAAGAAGTCTTGTGCACTTATCCCAAGGCTAGCCAAATACATTTGATAGCTGTCGGCAAACGATGAGTCTCCGCCATCTCAGCCACTTCTCCATACATGGGAGCAACTCATTTGGCCGAGAACTTGTGCTCTCTCTACGACAGAGGTCCCCAACTCCAGTCCTCAAGGCCCACCAACAGGTCATGTTTTCAGGATTTCCTTTGCATTGCACAGGTGATGCAATTATTACCTGGGCAAGACTAAGGAAATCCTGAAAACATGACATGTTGGTGGGCCTTGAGGACTGGAGTTGGGGAACCCTGCTCTACGAGATCGCAGCCTGCAGACATCAACCATCGGCTTCTCTCATGGAGAATGAGATGGCAGTCCAAAATAGTCAGGGTAGATGACAATCACACATGATTCATCAGTCGGCGACCCCATACACATTAGACTGTTGGCCAAACCTATTGATTTTGATGGGTTTAGCCGACAGTAATGTGCATGGGGACCTTAGGAGAAGTTCCACACTGGTCGATTATTGGGAACCATCACTCATTGCCGATAGTTGGGCAGTGTAAACAGGTTGCCAATCAACTGGCGCCTGAGCAAAAACACTCGTTCACATGGTCCTGTATACCAAGGTCCTGTTCTCCCGAGAATACAGTCTGGTCGCAGAGCTAG
This sequence comes from Ranitomeya imitator, assembly GCF_032444005.1. NCBI lineage: Eukaryota > Metazoa > Chordata > Amphibia > Anura > Dendrobatidae > Ranitomeya > Ranitomeya imitator. The sequence continues at coordinate 94,305,524 of NC_091284.1, forward strand.
TAACAGTGGTCTTTCCTGATGAAGAAGTCTTTTATACTTTGAAACGCGTAGCATAAACCACCATCCATTTGACAATCTGGGATAAACATCTCATCATTGATCAGCAAGCGCGGAAATCCTCCACAAACCTCTCCTTTCTTTCCGAGAATACAGTCTATGCGCATAGAACGATCACAGAACAACCCATTGCAGAATGTTCTGTACAAGAGAAGTGTGATTGACCTGTGTGAGCAGGTTATTAAAACGACAGCCGCTTTGTGGATTTCCTTGCAGTGCCACTACTGGGGAAATAAGGCTTCTACAGTGTCCATTACAATCAATGGGTTGTCTGTGTAATGCATTGGTCCCCAGAACTCTCCAATATGGGGTTTAAAAAATGTTTTACTAAATGGACAAGCCTTTTAAAGTCATCATCTGGTAAGATCAGTCCACATCCTACAGACTTTTCCTCCCCAAAAGGATTTGGCAGTAGATTTTTCTTGCCGATTTCTTGGAATTACAACGAATGAAAGCAGCTGTGAAAATCCACAAAAAAATAAATATATAGTAACTGTACTTGTATGTACCATATATATATTCCTCAATCACAGATTTGAGTTGAACACTGCAGTATTTTTCATACGGTCTTACTGGATATAATGGAGGCTCGCTTATTTATCAGCATCGCGCATTATTCATTCCTTTTATCACAAATAGCGAGCAGGTCTGATATAGCTCAATCAATAAAGGGTCAGTGACGTCCAGCCTTTATTCCATTTCCTCATGCAAAAATCTATAAATGTTCTTTATATGGATTGCAACACAAGAGAGTGAATAGGAGGTGCTGGCAATAAAGGGGTATCCGCCTGGCTAATGACAGAGATTAGAGCTGTGCAAACACCACTCACCTATATAAACAATGCCACCACCAACATGAAATCTGCACAATAATCATTTCTAGGTGAGCAGACGGCAGTATAAGCGACCAGAACGATCAAACCAAAGTCCATCCCAACGGCAATCCTAACCAGACTCTGAACGCGCTTCGTTTTATGGCCGGAGACACAGCGATAGTCCTCAGCAGGTACGTAGTTTCTCTAGGTTCACACAATGCAGAAGGCGCAGTCATGCTTTTCTTGCTGCGTCTGATTATGCCCTAAGGGTATGTGCACACGTAGATGGAACCTCTGCGGATTTTTCCGCACCGGTTTTGAGAATTCCACAGGTAAAAAGCACTGCGTTTTACCTGTGGAATTATTGCGGATTTTATGTGGTTTTTGTGCGGATTCCGCTGCAGAATCCGAACAAAGAATTGACATGCTGCGGAATAAACAACGCTACGTTTCCGCAAGTTTTTTTCCGCAGCATGTGCACTGCAGATTTTGTTTTCCATAGGTTCACATGGTACTGTAAACTCATGGAAAACAGCTGCAGATCCGCAGCAAAATCCGCAACATGTGCACAGACCCTAAAGCCTGTTGTACACAAGAGACAAATGTACAAGTCATTACGGCGCTTTGTACTTCAGTCTTAGGGCTCGCTCACACTTATACGCACGTATAAATCAGACGAGTGCAATGCAAGGGAACATCACATTGCACCGAGACCAAGGTTAGTAAATGAGTCAGTGCTCATCTGTGAGATTCTCAGCTCGGTTTGGACTGCCATTGTCTGCGAGAATCTGTTTGCAATCACCACTGCAACTCAATGGGTGCGAGAAACCAAAAAAAATAAATAAATAAAATTGCACAGCCATCAGATTTTTAAGCGCACATCTCAAAGGAAACCCGACAAACCATCAGAACACAAAGAATAGATAGATAGGAATAGGTCAGTGAGATATACTGTACTAGTGCTGTGCGTCTAATTTTCTGTACTTGTATTTAGGTAATAAATGGAAAAAAAATGACATTGGGTCCCCCTTATTTTTAATAACCAGCTAAGGGAATGCAGACAGTTATGAGCTGGTCTTAGTCTGGGAAGAGGCCAATAACCACGGAGCTTCCCAGTCTATTACAGCCCCTAGCTGTCTGCTTTGCTTTTCCTGGTTATTAAAAAGGTGGACCCTAAAAACAAAACAAAAAAATAATATTAATTATAATTATCGATCTATCCATCTAACATGCCTCCCCCCCAGTTTTAACCCCTTTCGGCCCGCTGACGGAATAGTACGTCAGCTGGCAGTATCCCCTGCTTTGAGGTGGGCTCCGGCAGGGAGATATAAATTTAAAAAAGCTAAACACAAATGGCTATATATCAGGAGATCAGCCATTCCCTATCACGTTCCCCTTCTTCCTTCACATTGTCCGGCGTCTGGCAGTAAGACAACTTGCTCTAGAAGATATACACTGTATACAGAACCTAAACGGCTCTGCTCCGTATACTTGAGTAGTGGGGGCTTCCAGGTACTGCAGCTAAGTGCCGATTCACTTTAAAAGGAGTGGAGTTCCTCAAAAGAAAGTGCCGAAAAAAACGTATCATTTAGGCCGGCTTCACACTCAGCCGTATATTACGGCCGTAATACGCTGAAATGTCCCGAAAATAGTGGTCCGTAGCTCCTCCGTAGGCAGGGTGTGTCAGCGTTTTTTGCGCATGGCATCCTCCGTATGTAATCCGTATGGCATCCGTACTGCGTGGTTTTCTCGCAGGCTTGCAAAACCAACATACCGCCATAGAAATGATCCATGTGTCCCAAAAAGAAAAAAAAAAAAAAATATATATATATATATATAATAATAATAATAATAATAATAATATGTCATTAGACACATATGTATATATATTAATATTTTTTCCAGCGCTATGCAGCTTGAAAGCCGGTAATTCAATTACCGGCTTTTTCTTTCTCCTTCCTAAAACCCGACATGATTTGAGACATGGTTTACATACAGTAAACCATGTCTTCTCTCCATTTTTTTTGCAGATTTCACAGCCTGGGAGCTTTCTAGGTAAGTTCCCACGATCTATGAACAGCCAGCAGAGGGCGCCTCACCGCAAATGAAGCTAAATATAGCTCATTGATCTATATTTAGCCTCATTCCCCGGGGTTTTACAGCGAGGAGTAGCATTGCATTAGCAAAGCTCCTTGCTGCAAAATGTTTTAACCCCTTCAGAAGGATTTACATCGTTGGACGTTACAGATCTGCGGAGGGTAAGTATATTGTTGGTTTATTATGTTTTTTCTTTCACAGAACGAGGGTCTTCAGTGACTGGATTGGGCGTAGAATAAAATACTCCAACAACCATTGTTTTTATTTCATTAAAATAATTTTAAATAATGTGTTTGTGTTTTATTTAACACTTTACTACAATTGGATTAATAATGGATAGGTGTCATAATTGACGCCTCTCCATTATTAATTAGGCTTAATGTCACCTTACAATAGCAAGGTGGCATTAACCCTTCATTACCCCATATCCCACCGCTACACGGGAATGGGAAGAGAGTGGCCAAGTGCCAGAATAGGCGCATCTTCCAGATGTGCCTTTTCTGGGGTGACTGGGGGCAGATATTTGTAGCCAGGGGGGGGGCCAATAACCATGGACCCTCTCCAGGCTATTAATATCTGCCCTCAGTCACTGGCTTTACTACTCTGGCGGAGAAAATTGCGCGGGAGCCCACGCCAATATTTTCCGCCATTTAACCCTTTATTTTAAGAGCTAGAACGGCCAAATTTTGCAGATACACACTACTGACATTAGTAGTGTGGAATCTGCAAAAAAAATGGAGAGAAGACATGGTTTACTGTATGTAAACCATGTCTCAAATCATGTCGGGTTTTAGGAAGGAGAAAGAAAAAGCCGGTAATTGAATTACCGGCTTTCAAGCTGTATAGCGCTGGAATAAATATTAATATATATACATATATGTGTCTCACTGACATATATATATATATATACCTATTCTATGTGTACACATTTATTCTACCTATTCTACTGTAACCTGTCAGTGTGATTTTACTGTACACCGCACTGAATTACCGGCTTTTCTCTCTAACAGCGCTGCGTATTTCTCGCAAGTCACACTGCTTGTCCGTGTGTAATCCGTATTTTTCACGCTTCCATAGACTTTCATTGGCGTATTTCTTGCGCAGTACGGTGACAAACGCAGCATGCTGCGATTTTGTACGGCCGTAGAAAGCCGTATAATACTGATCAGTAAAATACGGCAGATAGGAGCAGGGGCATAGAGAATAATTGTGCCGTATTTTTTGCGAGTTTTACGGACGTAGTTTCTGCGCTCTTACGTCTGTAAAACTCGCAAGTGTGAAGCCGGCCTCACACTTTTAAGAAGGGCGTCCATAACTGTTGACCACACGCCCTTCTCTTGGCAGCCCCATACGCATACCGCCTGACAGGCATGTGTTACCAATGGGCAGAGGGGAGTAAGCCAGTCTGAAACCCTTCTGATGGCATCTTAACAATAATTTAGCGCCAAAACTTGAAAATCTCCTGTACAGAATAGATGGTCTTCTGTTTTTGCGTGTAGGACTTTATTCTCCAGTGGATCCTTGTAGCTAATGTACTCTATTGGGCCTCATAAAAGTTTTGTATCATAAATGGCACAGTGACTAATAAGCGGTGCTAATCTTATAAATTATGAGGTATTTCTAGGAATCTCATAAACGTGATTGTTTAGCTTGGGAGAAGACAAAGGGTAACGCTCCCGTACAGGAAGTCGTCCGTGCTGCGAGCCCTCTGGAATGCCGTTACCAAGAATCCTGACACGACAATGAATAGAAATGGCTGTTTATCCACAATCGCAGCATTACAGTAAGTGAAGGGTGACATTTAGCTGCTGGTCTAGATGGGCGACGCAGCTGTGAACGGGGTTTTCAGTGGCGGACTACATCATCGTGTGATGAACTAGGGATCACTGTGTGGGTCTTTGCTTCTAGTCACATGAATGAGGTCCACGTGAGTACTGTAATAGTAAATCACTGCAGTTATCACCAATTTACAGCCTCGAGACCCAAAGTGCACAAATTCAGCCCACAGACAGATCCGTCATGTGGCTGGTAAGGCCTCTTTCACACTTCAGTTGTTTGGCGTCAGTCTAAAACCACCATTTTCCTCAAATAACGGATCCGTCATTTTTTTTTTGACGGATCCGCTATTTTCCCATAGACTTGCATTAGCGACGGATTGTGACGGATGGTCGTCCGTTCCATCCGCCATGCAACGGATCCGTCAAAATTTGGCGGACGTCATCTAGACATAGACGGACATTATAACGTTTTTTGTCAACGCCGAAATGGCGGATCGTGACGGATCCGTCGCGTCCGCCATTCCATAGAATCGCGACCGTCATTTCGGCGGATCTGTCGCCCCAATATGCTTTTTCAATTGCGCATGCTCCAAAAGGTAGATACTTTTCACAGACAACCCGCAAGTAACGGATCCGTCAAAAAAACGGATCCGTTAGAACCGTTTTCTCAACAATTGTGACGGATCCGTCGATCTGTCACTATGTCGGAAGTGACTGACGCCAAACAACTGAAGTGTGAAAGAAGCCTAACAGTGTCGGTTGATGGACCCCATTGAGTTTAAAGGCGTTTTCCCCTTTCATATTTGTCATTTTACTCTTCAGACGAGTGTTTTTGGCTAGTGCTTGTAATAATAAGCACTTTTGCAATTGACTGTTTTCTAAAGTTTCAGCCATTCTTGTGCTAGTAAATTCATTTTATTTTTACTGTTTACAGCTCGTCTCCTAGGAGACCGACCACTATTGCTGTCTATTTTATAAGTACTGCATTGAATCAGGCAAGGATTAGGAGGTGACAGAGCGCCCCAGCAATCCTGGCCTGTGAAACTCCATAGAAAAGCACTTGTAAGCACTGTGCATGTTTAGCCATCGCTGCTAGATGGCAATGGTGGTCGGTCGCCTAGGCAACAACTATATGCAAAAGAAAAATGTTACAATGCTAAGAGTGTATAAATGCAAAGGTACCGTAGTTGTTTTTACAATCACTATAGAACAATATTGCAATATGATAAAAAAATAAAACCTAAAAAAAGGAAAGGAGGAGATTATAGAAGGAATTGCTTGGATGCTCTGTTACACCACAAAGATACTGGTAAGTTGTGCACAAGTTGCAATCAAATCTGCTACAAGAGTCTAGATTCACAATATTTGTCTGTAAAGTCAAGACAGATACCGGCGCGTCACAAAGTAGAAGAAACTGCGGGATTCTCTGGCAAGGATCACTCTTACATGTAAAAAAATAAAATAAATAATAATAATGAAAATCCAGGACACGCGCCAAGAGTACTACTGGCTGGCATGAGTCACAAAGCATTCACTTTACATCTTTAGCAACTGAATTGGCTGCTGTAGTACGTGGTGTAATTAATGAACACATATAGTGACAGCTTTACATGATTATAAAAATATGCAATTAATGAATCAGCATTTTCCATCGCGCAGAACGCTCCACGCCATGAAAAGCACTTTATGTCCTGTACCTACACACGACAGTGGGAATCTGTGCTCTCAGCGATCACAGGATCCCCGCAGATCAGGGTCCTAAGGCTATGTTCACACATTGCATTTTTGATGAGTTTATTTTTTCCTCCAAGATAAAACCTGCGCTCTTGGCAGTAAAAAAAACTTAAAAAAAAAAAAAGTTTTGTAGTTTTTGATACTGTTTTTCTGTGTTTTTGTCAGAGTGCATTTGTCCCTTGTGCATGATGATAAAGTTTAGTGCCAAAAAAAAAAAAAAATTCTGATTCATTAGATTTTGGCACAGCGGAAACCACACATATATACTTCACATGGTGTGGTTTCTTTCTCACAAGGGAAAAAAATAAACTCCAGATTTGACTATTGGGGATAAAAACAAAATCTGAAAATGCATTTTTTTATTTTACAAAGTGTTTCTTTTTTTTTTTTTTCATTCGTATTTTCGCTCCCTCCGCGTCTGACACACATCTACGGCTGCAGTCAGGCGTCTGCTTTTTGCAGATCACATTATAGCATCAGTCCGTGATTAACAATGTGATGGATGAGAAGCCGTCACTTATTTTTTCATACATGAAAATCGCCGTTGATAATAGTTCTGACACACGGACCAAACACGGACGGAACTCTGTGCACACGTGAAAAACCAGGGACGTCTGAACGAGGCCCAAGATCAACAAAGAGGTCATTTATCATCACGTACAAGAAATCCATCACGACATGGCCACGTCATACCCTGCGTCTTGTCAGTTTCCCCATCAGGGAGCCCATTGTCCATGCCAGATGGCACGTGTGCGCCCGGCCAGGCTGCTCACACAAGCGCAGGCTCTCATATAATGGAGAAATGATGGCATCAGTAGAAGCAGTTCGTCTGATGAGCCCTGTAATTGTCTGAATAGGCAATAACTCAGAGCAGCGACAGTCAGATGGCTTCCAACACGGCGGCCTTGTGGCAGGACAGAGCGGACTGACGGATCACTGCGGCCGGACACGGATTCTAATATAGGTGAATAATTGAAAGCATTTCAATCAGTAAGGACACCGGGCGAGCAGGGGCCGAGCACACAACCGATACACCGGCTCTTCTCTCCCCACGTAGTCATGAGCCAAGTTATTACTGCACACAAACTTATCACCAGTTATAATAATGCTGAAAAATTTAACAACCCAACGCCGGCAACCATGCATGTAAGATGATTGACATATTTTCACCCTTAACTCTCCGCAGTCGCAGCACAGCGCCCCCCATCTGTTTACTGTTGCATTTTTAATTTTACGATAGTCGGTAGACCTATTAAGTGGGGGCTGCCTACCAGTGGACAATCCCTTTAATGAACGAAAAATTGTTAAATCTCAAGCCCATGGGTAGAGAGCGGATTCGAGAAGTCCTATCTACAGCGTGCTGCATTTAGAAAGAAAAGGTCAAAAAACAGTTTTGATTATCAGCAAATATTAGCGCGCGAATGAAAGTACTGTGAGTGAATCTAGCCTTATGGCCACTTAAAAAGAAGTTAAGGGTCTAGACACGCAAAGTTTTCAGGGTGACTGTATGTGGGGCTTTCTGACTGTCCACTAATAGATAATATTGATGGGGGTGGGTGAAGGATTGGGCATGTTGAATTTTAATGCCTGATCCTTTTGTATGGCAGCAACTTATTCCCCTTCCCCTATTACACATACAAACTTGAGCCAAGCTTGAATATACGGTATATAGACACGAGAAAAAGAAGGCCAAATTCACACACACTCAGCCTTATAGGCATTGAAAAAAGAAATCATCCAGCCATTGGGCATTAGGATTGGCGAAGGCTCGGACGCATACACGAAGAAGCGAAGACGGCAATCACACTGAAGAAACTCCCTCTGTGTTCAATTAGGCGTATAAGAGCCATCTCAGACATCATTATATGAAAACCCCTGTTCCTGGGACTTTGCAATAAACTCTTAGAGCTTTCCATCTAATCTGGGGATAGAGAAAAAAAAATCCTCCCCCCATTCAATTACATTGCGTATAAGATCTACTAAATATCATGATATTGAGCAATAGCAAGATTTCTATTTATCAGACAAGGAATTTCAGCAATTGACTCACTTTAAGGCTGCGGTCACACTAGCAGTATTTTACATCAGTATTTGTAAGCCAAAACCAGGAGTGGAACAAATAGAGGAAATGTATAATAGAAACATGTCACCACTTCTGCATTTATCACCCACTCCTGGTTTTGGCTTACAAATACTGACCAAATACTGCTAGTGTGACGGCAGCCTAATGAGTGGAAACTAATGATGAGCGAACGTGCTCGTTTCAGTGTTATCTGAGCATGCTTGGATTCTACCGACTCTTTTCGTTGTGCTGGTCGACAGCCGCCACACATGCAGGAATTACATAACAAACAGGAAATCCCTGCATGTGTTGTGGCTGTCTAACAGCCGTGAGACATGCAGCAGCGGGAACTCAAACATATTTTTCAAGCACGCCGAAGACACTCGGTTAGTACCCAAGCATGCTCAGATAACACTTTATCAGAGCACGTTTGCTCATCAATAGTGGAAACTTTTATATGGGCACATCCATTCATGTAGTGGATCAAACCATCTGTACAAGTGGAAGAGGATACACCAAGAAAGTTATATGGCCTCCACATACCGAGCGTGCCTTAAGTTCACAATTTCAAGGAGAAAACAATTTTTATGTTTGTCATTTGTTTTCATACATATTCAATCATGGGTAAAAAAAAAAAAAAAGTGTAATGCTATATACACGTTATTTTTAGTATACACACCAAGCAATCTAGGGCTACATTTTTACACTGCAATTTTCAGGCTGCACAACCAATGACACATTGTGACGTTGCCCCTTATGGTTGTTAATGGGTTTGTGTTGCGATCTGCATCGTATGGAGATTTCCATCGAAGGTTGTAAAACAAGACTAGTCTGATGCATCAGCACATAAGCGAGCTTTAGTTTTTTTTCCCCCCAATCAAACAAATAGCTTTAAAATATTTTGGATTTGTCCCCCCCCCAAACTTAAGTTACCAGCTATAAAAAGAATTTAAAAAAAAAAAAAAAACACAAACAAAAAATTGCGAAGGATAAGCCCCAGGAGGATCAGGTACACAGCGTTAATGAATGATCGGTGGATGAACTCATCTTAGTAAAGATACACTTACGTAAATCACTTTGGACAAAAGCAGATTATCATAGTGTCTCCCATTTAATTAATCAGCAAAACAAGCTGTCGTATAGATAGGATCTGTAGACTAACAGACTTTTACATTAAACATGTCAAGTTGTGCAGCACTGCATTACACCAAGCAAGGACTCCCAACATTTAGCTCTGCAGCTACACGAGCAAGTGCACAGCCGACGAGTATATCTCATTATAGGTGCTTATAATAAAAGGCGAGGAAAGAGCAACTCTGACCACCATGGGATCACGCGTCATTTACACCATGATGTATAATGCATACAAAATATACAACCTTTTACTGGGCACCAAAGGGACCAAAAAGGGTATGTATGTATGTATGTATGTATGTATGTATGTATGTATGTATGTATGTATGTATGTATGTATGTATGTATGTATGTATGTATGTATGTACACACACACATTTGTTCTTAATACTGTATGTGCCATGGTTATAAGTCCTGTTGGTTGCAGAGGATCACAAGACAGTGGTCCAGGTAGACATGCTGACACCCACTCCTTAGCATGAGCAACTCATAAGACTTGACTGTTATAGCGAATCAGTCATAATAAAATATATATATATATTTAGAGGAATGCAAACACCACCTTATTTCCTAAAGTCACACAGCATAGAGGCTGTCGGTCAAGCAGGAGGAGGTGGCGCTGGGTGGGGAATAGAGCTGGAGTGACAGAGGCTTCAGATCCATTTCAGATCTACAGCCTCATTTGGATATCAATTAAAATGCTGGTTTCTAAGTAATGAAGGAACGAACTGGCCATGTAAAGATATTACTGGACTTTCTTAGGAAAAGCTAGTGGGGAATCTTTTTTTTTTCTGCCAAGGGCAATTGGATATTTATACCATCCTCCGGAGCAGTGCAAATTGCGCGCCAACTAAGCCCACGAAGTACGTCCTGATGCTGAAACTGGTGTCCGGACGTAATCATCAATTGCACACTACTCAGCGTTCAGCAGTGAACAGTGCATGATCACACAGCAAGAAGAAATTAATGGGCTAGCGGCCATCAAACCACAGCTGCCAGTCCAAGAACTGCAGTCCGCAGGGCTGGATAAAAGGTCATCAAGGGCTGTAAACGGACCATGGGCCTGAGGTACATGCACATAATAGTTTGGGGGTGAAATTTTTCTGACAGATTCTCTTTAACGAGAAGAACGAATATTAATCAATTGGGCTGTGCAGATGAGTAAGGCCGGCGTCACACTACCGTGTTTTACGGATGTAAGAGAGGTGCTGAAAATACGGATTGCATACGGTACAATGCTTCTCTATGGCCCAGCTCCTATCAACCGTATTTTACTGATCCGTATTATACGGTCTTCTATGGCCGTAGAAAATCGCAGCATGCTGCGTTTGTCACCGTAATGCGCAAAAAATACGCCAATGAAAGTCTATGGGGGCGAGAAAAAAAATGCCCCCGCTCGAGGTCATATGAGGACATCCAGCAGAGGGCGCATCACCGCGAATGAAGGTAAAAAATGGGGATATGAGATGGTTTACTGTATGTAAACCAGGTCTCATATCATGTCGGGTTTAGGAAGGAGATAGGGCCACTAAACACAAGTTGCCGTTTCAGCCAGTAAATTCAGCCTTTTTTTTTTTTAAATGCAATCAAAAATTCTAGTTTGGGGGTCAATGGACTGAAAGGATATATTAGTATTTCATCAGGAAAAAAAAAACAACTACGAAAAATTATCCAAGTTAATAACAAAACCACATGGTGTAAACAAAAGAAAAAAATTTACATCTGCACAAGCAAGGCGGTGGTAAACATAAGATATGCAGCCATTAATCCAACAAATAAGGTCGCGTGCACACGTTCAGTATTTGGTGAGCTTTTTACCTCAGTATTTGTAAGACCAAACCAGGAGGGGGTGATAAATGCATAAGTGGTGACATGTTTCTATTATACTTTTCCTCCACTCCTGGTTTCAGCTTACAAATTCTGAGGTTAAAAAAACAAACAAACCTCAAAATACTCAAAATGTGAACGTGGCCTTAGCCCCGGGTGTAACAAGCACGAGGCATACAAGTGCGCTAATCAATTTACTACACATACTGGGCAGCCATGGTAACGGCCGCATGTAAAAAAAGGCCGTAATGGGCAGAGTTATAGCTCCACCGTGGTCATAATGTCTGTGTCTTCTACAAAGCGCCAGATCAGCAGCATAATATAGCATCAATAGTAAACCATTTTCATAAAGCGCTGCGGCCATACAAAGCACCGCGTCCAGGAAAGGCGTACAGACAAGTAGGTTTACTACCCATGAATTATGCAGACCTTTTTCCACCACTGAAGTCCGCCACCAGCGTACAGTATTATATAAGCAGCTGCCTGCCCAAATGCAAATGATGTTTTAAGAACAGCCAGCTGCTCGGCATATCATGGAAATGCAGCATGGTGCTGGACTACAGAACAGATAATGTGGGATTATCTCAGACTATGCGGCGCTGAGAGAGCTAGGTCAATAAATCGGTAAAGAAATAAAAAAAAAAAAAAAAATGCAATAATGCTTAGTGCCCGCAAAGGGTTAAGCTAGGATGATGACGGAAATTAAAGCTCAATGAACGTTCCGAGTCCAATGACAGCTTCCAGGCCGGGCTCACTCATTCCGGCTGGTGTGGGTGCTAACCAGCAGACTGGTAAAGCGGAGCGCCAGGGGAATAATTACATGGGAAGTCATTCATTCCAAAGCAAAGAACTAAATCATAGGGATTTTTGTATCGAGAACAAAAATAATCCCAAAAAGGAAATAGCTTGCCGATAGAAAATACATAAATAACATACACCGAGCAAAAGTAGGCCCCACACAGTGCTGACAGAACACGTCTATAAGGAACCAGTCACCAAACATGGGGCTATTAAACCACCGGGATCAGAAATATCTTTTTAGACACTTCCTTGATTAAAACGTAAATTGAGAGACTAATTAAAGTTTATGTCCCTGCAGTGCCACGCTCAGGAGTCATCTGGGAGGAGCTGCTGTGGGACTAGTCATGGTCTCCTCGCTGTTTGCACAAAAATGTAATTTCGACCTAATAAAAATAATCCATTATCTACTCAGTAGGGACAATTCTTGAGATTAGCGGGGGTCCCACTGCAGAAATCCTCTATGATAGCCAGTTCAAGGAGCCAGTGACCCTTATTCTCCCCTCAGGAAGAGCTGAATGTCGCTTCACTAGCCCTTTAAGGCTGCCGTCACACACTCAGTATTTGGTCAGTATTTTACATCAGTATTTGTAAGCCAAAACCAGGAGTGGGTGATAAATACAGAAGTGGTGCATAAGTTTCTATTATACTTTTCCTCTAATTGTTCCACTCCTGGTTTTGGCTTACAAATACTGATGTAAAATACTGACCAAATACTGCTAGTGTGACGGCAGCCATAGATGTGCTGGTCAATGCAACTTAATGAGTGCTGGTCGACTACACTGTGTGCAGAATTATTAGGCAAGTTGTATTTTAGAGGATTATTTTTATTACTGATCAACAACTATGTTCTCAATCAACCCATAAAACTCAAATATCAAAGCTCAAAGGGACACTGTCACCTGAATTTGGAGGGAACAATCTTCAGCCATGGAGGCGGGGTTTTGGGGTTTTTGATTCACCCTTTCCTTACCGCTGGCTGCATGCTGGCTGCAATATTGGATTGAAGTTCATTCTCTGTCCTCCATAGTACATGCCTGCACAAGGTAATCTTGCCTTGCAGCCAGCATGCAGCCAGCGGGCAAGGAAAGGGTGAATCAAAAACCCCAAAACCCCGCCTCCATGGCTGAAGATTGTTCCCTCCAAATTCAGGTGACAGTGTCCCTTTAATATTTTTGGAAGTTGGAGTGGGTTTTTTTTTAGATTTGGCTATCTTAGGAGGATATCTGTTTGTGCAGGTATCTATTGCTGTGCAGAATTATTACGCAACTTAATAAAAACCAAATATATTCCCATCTCACTTGTTTATTTTCACCAGGTAAACCAATATAACTGCACAAAATTTAGAAATAAACATTTCTGACATGCAAAAACAAAACCCCCAAAATTAGTGACCAATATAGCCACCTTTCTTTATGATGACACTCGGCAGCCTTCCATCCATAGATTCTGTCAGTTGCGTGATCTGTTTACGATCAACATCGCGTGCAGCAGCCACCACAGCCTCCAGACACTGTTCCGAGAGGTGTACTGTTTTCCCTCCCTGTAGATCTCACATTTTATGAGGGACCACAGGTTCTCTATGGGGTTCAGATCAGGTGAACAAGGGGGCTATGTCATTACTTTCTCCAGTAACCATCCACGACAGCAGTATCGGAGGATGTCTCCCCGTCCTATTAGGGGACAGGAAACAAAGAGGTTAAATACCCTCCCCTTCCTGCAACCACCAGTGTTTTTCCTGTCCCCTATGGGGCATGAAGAGGTTCTCTGATAGTGCTGCCGTGGCCGGCGATCAGAGCACTGTTACCTTCATATGCCGGGCAGTCGAGGTCGGGGGCCCCGCTCTCCTCCTGTGACTGCTCCCATCTCCGCGTTCGCCACGTGACTTGGGACCCTATACCGCTCTTCTTGCGCCTCCTCGTGGGGCAAAGCAGGGCAGTGAAGTGCACCGGGGTCCTCCTGTAGCTCCCCGGCTCTCTCGTCCCTCCTCGCTGCTGCCGGAGGCCGCATGCACACCAGAAGTGACGTGCCCGAACTTCCGGATTCGTCTCCATGCGCTGGAGCTCGCACGTGCGCCAGCCGACGTCCGGATCCTGCGGCATGACGGGCGTTGATGTCATCACCCCTACGGACCCTAAGGAGGAGGAGGAGCACTAAATTCACTGGCGACCTCGATGCATATATATTCCTTGTCAGGGGGAAGCCTCCAAGTAAGGCCTCTGTCTATGTCCCTCTGTGACTGGTGACTGACACCCTATGGACGGTGACAAACCCCTGCACTCTCCTTCTGCAGAGCCCAGCGTTCACCCTCCTACTGTAAGTAGTGGATGAGGTCCCTTGTGGTCCAGTTATTTATGAAGTGACTTAGTGCCTCTTTCTTTCCCTTTTTGGGCTGACAAGGTCCCTGCCCCTAAAAAGGATAAGATGCCCAGCCGCAAGTGTGGTGCATGTGCAGCCAAGCTTCCCTCCACTTATAAGAAAAAGCTCTGCCAACCATGCAAGGATGAAGTGCTGCGTAGTGAACAGCCCTCTCTTCTGGACAGCATCAGAACCCTCATCAGACAAGAGGTTCAGTCCTCTATGGCAGCCCTGTCTCAGGCCCCGACACCACAGCCCCCTGTGGGGCTGATGACTCCTATTGATTCAGTACATGCAGTTAATAGCCCTCAGTGTCTGTACTGCTACATACTTAGGCAGATAACTGGTTCATGCAGCTTTACATGAACACCTGAGCCTTACACTATGGCCGGTCCGAATAACTAAAGCAATTGTTACCATCCACCTCTCGTGTCTCCCCTTTTCCTCATAGTTTGTAAGCTTGCGAGCAGGGCCCTCACTCCTCCTGGTATCTGTTTTGAACTGTATTTCTGTTATGCTGTAATGTCTATTGTCTGTACAAGTCCCCTCTATAATTTGTAAAGCGCTGCGGAATATGTTGGCGCTATATAAATAAAAATTATTATTATATTATTATTGATTCTGACTTTGACTCGGGCGAAATCCATATCTCGGGTTCAGAGGACATTTGGGAGAATGAGGGTTCTACTTCCACTCCCAAATCTGATATATTTTATCTCTTCTCTTCCGAAGATATGGAAGAGCTAATTTCCATGGTGAGGGGCACCATGGGGGTGGAGGAGGAGGTAGCGAGCCACTCCGTTCAGAATGATATGTTTGGAGGGTTAAAGCCTAGGACCCCGAAGGGGTTCCCTATACATGAAAATATTGAAAATCTTGTCCTTCATGAGTGGGGCCTACCTGAGAAAGGTTTGAATGTCCCATCAGAGTTAAAGAATCGTTTCCCTCTTGATGGGGACTGTTCTTTGTGGGAAATGCCTAAAGTGGATGTACAGGTGTCCAGGGTAACCAAAAAAAACGGCTCTACCCTTTGAGGATTCCTCTCAGCTCAAAGATCCTATGGATCGAAAAATCAAGAGCTTACTAAGGAAATCCTAGGACACATCTACTGAAAACAAATGTGGCCTCTACATGTGTTGCCAGATCCCTTTTTTCTCTGGTTACGTACCTTAGAAAATCACCTTTCTCAGGGGACATCAAGGGAGGAGATTCTAAATTCCCTACCACTTCTTCAGAAGGCAACAGGGTTCCTTGCGGATGCTTCCGCTGAATCTGTACGGGTAGGTCTGCAATTCTCTCCAATTCCGCTAGGAGAGCTCTATGGCTTAAATCCTGGGGAGGTGACATAACTTCTAAGTCCAAACTATGTGGTATTCCCTTTCAGGGACATTATATGTTCGGGCCAGCCCTCGATGACATCCTAGACAAGGCTACAGATAAAAAGAAAGCTCTTCCAGAGCAGAGAAGCTCTAGAAAACGCTTTTTTCGTCCCTCCCGTGAGCAAGTACCCCAAAGAGATTACAGGGGTAAATTTAAAATGGGTCAGTGGAGCTACCCCAAAGGGGGTAAAGCCAGGAATATCCTTGTCCCCCAACCTCAGCAGATCCCTGAGAAACAATGACTACTCTCCGGTCGGGGGTCGACTCAGGTTTTCTTCCCCAATGGAAGGCCAGCACCACAAATCAGAGGGTCCTGCATACCATACAGGAAGGCCTGAGGTTAGAATTCGAGAGTCCTCCTCCTCACCATCTAACAATTACCTCCCTACAGTCTCCACACCTTCGAGAATCCCTAAATGCAGATATTCTCGGTCTGCTTCAGGCAGGTGTAATCTCCCGAGTACCTCAACAGGAAATAGGAGAGTCACTATTCTCACCTATTTTTGGTTAAAAAAAAAAAAGCCCTCTGGGAAACACCTGGTTATCATAAACCTGAAACCCCTAAATCAGGTGATCAAATATCGAAGATTCAAAATTGAATCTATCAGATCAACAATCCCGCTGATTGGGTAATGGCTACGTTAGATCTGAGGGACGCATACTATCATGTGTCGATACATCCCGACCACAGGAAGTTCCTCAGATTTGCAGTGGCCCAAAACCATTGTGTCAGCCATTATCAATTCAATGTCCTTCCATTCGGAGTCTCATCAGCTCCACGGGTCTTTACCAAGATCATGTCAGAAGCAGTGACCTTCATCCGACAACAGGGGGATCTGTATCATCCCGTACCTAGACGATTTTCTTATTGTCTCTCCATCCATTCCTCGTCTGAATCAGGATGTGACGAAGGTCCTGGATATCCTGAGATCACTGGGGTGGATTCCGAACTTGGAGAAGTCGGACCTCCATCCATCTTCGAGGAAAAAATTCTTAGGAGTTCTTCTGGACTCGAGGAAAAGAATGTCCTTCTTACCCAGGGACCGTCAAGTCGATCTCGTCCACAGGATCTCCAAGTTCAGGAGTCAGAGGACTCCGACCTTAAGAGACTCGATGTCAATCCTGGGTTCATTGACATCTTGCATCCAAGTAGTCTCCTGGGCCCAGGCCCACACAAGAGTCCTTCAGTCCCACATCCTGATGCATTCAAAAGGACGCCAGAATGCATTAACCAGGAAGATTCCTCTTCACACTCACGTAAAATCCTCCCTCTCATGGTGGCTGAACTCCCAGAACCTTCAACGAGGAGTCAGCTGGGACCAAATTCCTCTGAAGGTGCTCACAACAGATGCAAGCCAGAGAGGTTGGGGCGCCATGATAGAAGGTTCCCACATCCAAGGGTTGTGGCCCCCAAACATCAGGTCCAGCTCCTCAAATCTGAGAGAACTAAAAAGCGGTGGAGGCGCTAAAAGCCACATCTATCCTCATCCAAGGTCACCATGTACGTGTAATGTCCGACAACACGACTACAGTGGCCTACCTCCGACACCAGGGAGGCACGAAATACACCATCCTGAAGTTAACCGCTGCAAGGATTTTTCCCTGGGCAGAAAAACACCTCCTGTCCATCACGGTAGGGCACATAAAGGGATCAGACAATGCCCAGGCGGACTTCCTCAGCAGGAGAGATTTCCATCCAGGAGAATGGTCTCTAAACCAAGAGGTATGCCTATCCCTGGTCCGGAGATGGGGAAGTCCCAACGTGGATCTGTTTACCAACAGTCACAACACGTAATAAAGCACTTTCTTCTCCCTCAACCCCTCAAGCGAAGCACAGGGACTGGATGCCTTCACCCATCCTTGGAAGTTTGCTCTGGCATACGCCTTCCCGCCGATTCCTATGTTACCAAGAATGCTACAAAAGATCTGGGCAGACCGAGTCACAACGATTCTGGTAGCACCGATGTGGCCAGGAAGAAGCTGGCATGGCGCATTAACTCTGGAAGGCTCGATACTTCTACCGCAGATAGTCGACCTTCTTCAGCAGGGACCACTGCTACACCCAGACTGAAACTGGCGGCCTGGTTACTGAGGCCGAGATTCTGAGAGCCAGAGGTCTCTCGTGACGTAATTCAAACCCTACAAAAAAGTAGGAAACCAATAACTAACGCCATCTATGGCAAGGTTTGGAAAATTTTTCGTCCTGGTGTTTCCCAAACAAACCCGATCCATTCCATCCCAATATCGCACAAATATTAGAATTACTCCAGAAGGGACTGGAGTTAGGGCTCTCACCTAGCATCCTAAAAGTTCAGGTGTCGGCACTGGGTTCCTTTTTCGATCAGGATTTAGCAGGCCACCATTGGGTTAGACGTTTCATGACATATGCCACTAGGATTCACCCTAGGCTCCATGTCCAGACCCCTCCTTGGGATTTGAACCTTGTAGTAAATAGTCTGACCGGGGACCCCTTTGAGCCCTTACCAGCCATCAGCTTAAAAATCCTGACCCTCAAGACTGTCTTCCTAGTAGCAATCACTACCGCCAGGCGTATAGGAGAGCTACAGGCCTTGTCAGTACAGAAGCCATACTTAACCATAACCATGGATAGCATAATTCTTAAGCTAGACCCTTCCTTCATGCCTAATGTGGTCTCGGACTTCCACAGAAGTCAGGATATCGTTCTACCCTCATTCTGTCCAAATCCCTGTAATCCAAAGGAAGAAGTCTTTCACACCCTGGATGCCCGCAGGGTGGTCCTCTTCTACTTCCAAAAAACGGAAGGTTGGAGGATAGATCAAAACCTATTCATCCAGTTCTCTGGACTGAATAAAAGCAAAAAAAGCAGCTAAAAGTACGATCGCTAACTGGATCAAACAGGCCATTTGTCTTGCATATTCATCCCGGAAGCTTGCACCCCCGACATCGCTCAAAGTTCACTCCATCCATTTCAGTTTCGACTTCCTGGGCAGAGAGGGAACGCATCATCTGAGCAGATATGCAGAGCTACCACCTGGTCGTCAGTCTATACATTCACCAGGCATTACAGGCTAAATTTCAATAGGGACCTATCGTTTGGCAGACGCGTTCTGCAGGCAGTTGTCCCTCGGTAAAGAAATTAGCTGTTGGTATCACTCCGATACTGCTGTCGTGGAAGGTGACTGGAGAAAATAGAATTAGACTTACCGGTAATTTCAAGGAACCTTCCACGACAGCACTAATTTCCCTTCCTATCTGATATTCTTATTGGATGATTCCTGCACTTAAGTGGTAACTATACATGCTACTCTGTCCAGAAAAAACACTGGTTGTTGCAGGAAGGGGAGGGGTATTTAACCTCTGTTTCCTGTCCCCCATTAGGGCGAGGAGACATCCTCCGATACTGCTGTCGTGGAAGGTTCCTAGAAACTGAATTACCGGTAAGTCTAATTCTATTTTTTCTTCTTTGAGACCTTTACTGGCCAGCTATGCTGTGGAGTAGTTGGAGGCATATGATGGAGCATTGTCCTGCATGAAAATCATGTTTTTCTTGAACGATACCGACTGCTGCCTGTACCACTGCTTGAAGAAGTTGTCTTCCAGAATCTGGCAGTAGGTCTGGGAGTTGAGCTTCACTCCATCCTCAACCTGAAAAGGTCCCACAAGTTCATCTTTGATGATACCAGCCCATACCAGTACCCCACCTCCACCTTGCTGGCGTCTCAGTCGGAGTGGAGCTCTCTGCCCTTTACTCATCCAGCCTCTGGCCCATCAAGAGTCACTCTCATTTCATCAGTCCATAAAACCTTTGAAAAGTCAGTCTTAAGATATTTATTGGCCCAGTCTTGACGTTTTCTTATGTTTTTTGTTCAAAGGTGATCATTTTTCAGCCTTCCTTACCTTGGCCATGTCCCTGAGTATCGCACACCTTGTGCTTTTTGTTACTCCAGTAACGTTGCAGCTCTCAAATATGGCAAAACTGGTGGCAAATGGGCATCTTGGCAACTTTACGCTTGATTTTCCTCAATTCATGGGCAATTATTTTGCGCCTTTTTTGCCCAACACGCTTCTTGCGACCCTGTTGGCTATTTGCCATGAAACGCTTGACTGTTCGGTGATCACGCTTCAAAAGTTTGCCAATTTCAACACTGCTGCATCCCTCTGCAAGACATCTCACAATTCTTGACTTTTCAGAGGCCATCAAATCTCTCTTCTGACCCATTTTGCTAAAGAAAAGGAAGTTGCCTAATAATTAAGCACACCTTATATAGGGTTCTGATGTCATTAGACAACACCTCTCCTCATTACAGAGATGCACATCACCTGATTTACTTAATTAGTAGTTGGCTCTCAAGCCTGAACAGCTTGGAGCAGGACAACATGTATAAAAAGTATCATGTGATCAAAATACAACTTGCCTAATAATTCTGCACAGCAGTGTATAAAAATCATTTGGCGCCCGCTTATTAAACAGCGATTGTGGCAGAAGGATCAGAAATGTAATTGTTCGATCCCTATACAGGTCTCGGCAGCACATCTTTTTACACGGGGCAACGTGCTGCCGATAACACATTTTTTTTCTGCCAGCACATATGATCCGGTCACCTGATCAACAAAGGTCTTGCTTGTTTGTAAGGTGATCGCATAACTGTTTGTTGATTACTTATCTAAATGCACCGTAAGTTGATGGAAGAAGATCTACGCTGCACTCACGACCATAGGCTTTACACTGATATGTTACATGCATGACTAGCTGCTCTATTCCATATGGTGCATCCAGGTCCCCCATACTAGTCATGGGTGGGGGTCGTAATAACTATCTGTATACTGGAAGAGATAATGTAGACCCCCTCTAAATGATGTCTTACCCACCACATGCAGTCAGGGCAAGATGGGCCTGGCAGGATGTCAATCATGAAGGAAGCAGACAACTCAACACTGCCCGAATGTCAACTTTAATATCTCCTTATAACTATGGTGGGGCGCGCATGACAAAGGCATTTATGAGCCATGTAGCACCTCCAGGATAGTTTAAGAACCATATTCTTGGTGACGCATTCCTGCACATCTGGGATCCTCTTCATTAGTGCTATGACTATCAATATACCAAGGTCAGGAGCATATTCCGCCAGAATAAGGGCTCGGTACGCATAATCCCAATTTTATATTTACATAGAGAACACTAATAACCACAAAGGATAAAATGTACCTTACTTGTCACTAGTATTTTAACCCCTTAATGACCGCCAATACGTCTTTTAACTGACCTGAGATATAAGAGAATAGCCTCCCCATACAGGTGACAATCCAGCAGCTGTCGGCTGTGCACTATAGCTGACAACTTGCTGTATCAGCCACGATCAGTGTTTTCACTGTACATATCTGTTTAACCCCTTAGATGCTGCTGTCAATAGTGACTACATCATTATAAATGGTTAACAGAGTGTGGAGGCTTCCTCTTTATCCCAATTGGTGCCCTCAGATCATGATTGTGTGGTCCTGATGTTTGCCATGGCAATTCACGACCAAATAGCGGCCTTAGAGTCTGACGGCTGTTGTAACCTGTTCAGAAGTTACCGGCATTTAGGTGGTAAAAATGCACATTTTCATTTCTGTCATACCACTTTGCATTAATTCCTGTAGAGCACCTGAAGGGTTAATAAACTACCTGACTGCAGTTTTCAATATGTCAGGGGGTGCGGTTTTTAAAATGGTATCACGTTTGGGGGTTTCCCAATATATGAGACCCCTAAAGTCAATTCAAACATGGATAGTTCCCTAAAAAAATAAATGTTGTAAATTTCCTTGAAAAAATGAAAAATTACTGCTACATTATTAAACCTCTTAAAATGCTAAGAAAATAAAAGAACATTTTACAAATGGTGCTGATGTAAAGCAGACATGTGGGAAATGTTATTTATTAATGGTTTGCTGTGGTCTGACCATCTGTATTAAAGGAATAATCATTCAAACTTTGAAAATTGCTAATTTTTTAACATATTTCTCAAATTTTTGATATTTTCTATAAATAAACACAAAACATATTGACCTAAATTTACCATTATCATAAAGTATAATGTGTCACGAAAAAACAATCTCAAAATCACTGGGATATGTTGAAGCATTGCAGAGTTATTACCACATAAAGTGGCACTGGTCAGATTTAAAAAATTTGGCTCCGTCACTAAGGGGTTAATACAAACATAAACCCAGCCGCCATAAGTTACCATACTTTCCACAAGAAGGCCCCATGCACACAGCAACGCGATCAGCACAGACCGCAAAGAAAAGCTCTGTGTGATGCTTCTGTAAAATGTATTAAAAACAATACATGTTGGAGAGAAAACCTCCACATTGTACGTGATGCTGTAAGGAGAAAAAAAAAATAACAGTATCAGTCCAACTAATCAGACACATGCGAGGGGCCGTAACATGCAGGAAGCAGACTTCAGCAGGACAGGTCACCGAGCTGACGTGTACAGGGCTGCCCAGACTCCCCCTCTACTGCACATATATGACAGGATCAGGCATGTTGAATTTCAACATGTGCAATTATTATTTTGTATAATTTTTTTTTTTAAATCAAGAATGGGACATCTGCAAAACATTTGAATAAAATCCATATATCACTCACATGCATTGTGGGGTCTCTGCAGCACCTGTGCATGGGATTAAAGGGGTTAGCCAGTTTTAAAAACACCAAGAAACATGATGTCAGTAGTAGTACGTCACATGGTGGCTGCAGGCGACCACTGTAACTACAGAGGCCATATGCTGCCTGCTTGTAACCAAAGACCTGCAGAAGCACTGGAGCCTCGGCACTGAACAGGCAGGGGATACATTATTTGGGAAGTATATTTTGTATTTATTTTTTTCTAAACTCGATATTTTAGGAAATTCCAGCTTAATATATCAAGAGGCTTGCGATACCTCTAGATGTGGATCACACAAAGCCATAGGAATTTTTTTTTTTTTTTACATCAAGATTTTTTTTTTTCCCCCCCTCAAAAAATAAAAATATAAATAAAAAGGTGAGCATTTTACCTGCAATGCATGGCACAATTACCGAAATTCACACCGCAATCACATCAATACCCACATGTACAGACATGTATTTCTATTTTTGGAGACAACATATTTAGAGTCATAATAGTATCGTCCTGTATGATCTGGGACAGAGTAAAAACCAGGAGTGGGTTTGAAATGTGGAAAAGGAACACATTTTCCCGTGGGCCCCGATTCAGAGGTCTGGTTCTTCTTGTACATGAAGGGAAAATAAAAAAAAAATATTTTTATCAGTGTGCTGGATCCAATTTTTATCTTTTCTTGGTCTACGTCAATTTTTACCATGAAACCAGATGGCATTCGTGTGGTATCAGAACTATTAAAAGATCCCATCGATTCTATCTAAAGACAAGTCAGATCAAAACTGGACATGTCTAGACTTGGGTCTGAAAAAAAAAAAAGCGACAGACACGTCAACAGCCACAGACTATAATGGGTGCGTGTTGTGGCCATGAAAAATGCAGATAGAACATGTGTAAATCACGCATCTGAACGACGTCTTAGGCTATGTGCACACATCAGGATTCTTTGCAGAAGTTTCCTGAACAAAACCGGACTTTTTCTGCAGGAAATCCGCATGTGTTTTTTTTTGCGTTTTGTGCGGAGCTTCCCAATGCTTTAAATAGCGGGAAATCCTTGAAAAATCCACAAAATTAATGAACATGCTGCGTTTTTTACCACAATGCATTTTTTTGAGGAAAAAAATGCAACATGTGCACAAAAATGGCGGATTGCATTCTATTAATAGGATGCGTTTTTTCACAGTTTTTATAGCAAAAAAAAAAAAACGAAAAAAATCCGGAACGTGTGCACACAGCCTTATACTTTGTTTCTGTTCCACTTGTTTTGACTTATGCTGTGAAAGTGTCCAATTTCAGACAAGCCATGAAGAGGAGGGGACCACCAGATGTTTTGGGTTGTGTAGGTTTTTTTTTATTTTCCCTTAACATGTAGAAAACCCTCTACAACCAGAGACACGTGATGGTACAGCCTGATGCCACTGACTTCTAAGACTGCAGGATAAAACCTCAATACAACCTGCGATTTGCACAGGTGTGAAGGCCAAGCAGGTAAGTACGCCCCTAAGAATCTTTATGCCAGTGTTACATTTACGGCACTTTAGTGCAGTCTGTGCCCGTTACCCAACCCCTAAATTCATACATGTTACGATAGATCTCCTTAACAAGTCTCTAAAAGCCAAAACATAAAAAAAGTTTAACAAAAGCCAAAATATTTTTATGTTTTAAAGGGACGCTTACAGCTTCATCACATGCCAGAACCACAGGTGGCAGGTTACAGAATCGGGCTGAGCTACAGCAGCTATGTATGTTTCACACTTAAAGATTGGCCGGGGTCTGTAGGGAGAGACCCAACTAATCGGGGGCCGGGCCCCAGCGCCTCTCCCCACCCAGCTCCCATAGACTGGCCGGTCACTCCCTATGGGTGTGTAGGTAAGGCCTGTGCCGAGGGGAGTGTGGAGGGGACTAGTCATCCCAGACACATGAACCCAGAGTCATCATTGCTGTTTCTCCTCTTTTCTGGAACAATTTCCTCCTTTCATCTTTATACGCTTTGTGACATTTTTTCCCAGTTGTGTCTACATCTTCTGGGATTTTTTTCCCTTGACAACTTTGCTAATCCAGATGATTTAGGGTACGTGCCCTCGATCAGTAAACGCTGAGGGATGGACGCTGCGTACTTATGCAGCATCCAGATGTTACAGCACAGAGGATGGGAGTTCTAAAAATCTCATGTCCACTATGCTCCCACAGATGCCTGCGGATCACCCGCGGAGACGGACATGCGGCGTCTCTCCAGACAGCAGCATGTCCATCTCTCTTGCTTAGATGTCATCTCCACAAGATAAATTTCCCCCATAGAATGTATTGGACTCGGTGAATCCGCACAGTACAGTGATCACATGCGGATTCACCTGCGTTCAATAGGCGCCAGCTCTTTGGACGCAGCGGACATGCGCTGCTGCTTCTGGATCGTGGGCACTCGGCCTTAGACAAATTCAGAAAAAAGTGTGACTTTAACCAAATGTCGCCTCTCTCTTCTCCCTGCTTGGAGAAGACTTAACTTGATGAGGTTTTTTGGCAACTTGTTAAGGATTTGAGACTTTTGGTGCTAAAAAGACAGAAAAAAAAAATTTAAGACAAAAAATAAGTTTTCTTTTTTTTGCTAAGATGTACAATAACAAATTGTATTGTGGTACCGTGTTAGCCAGAGTAATCGATGTGAATATTTTTCTGCCCAATGATGACAGAAGTATTCTAGGAGTGATACCTTTATTGGCTAACCAGAAAGCAAACGTTCTGTTCTCGTTAGCCAATAAAAGGTATCACTCCTAGAATACTTCTGTCATCATTGGGCAGAAAAGTATTCACATCGATCTTATTTTGCTGCAAATTCATGAATCGTGTGCATCAGAAAAAGTGACGTCAGTAATTCACAAATTATGAAGTGTCGGCCATCATCCCCGGGGCAGCTGTTAATATATGTGTTCTCTTAGACACCGGTGCAATAACGCAGCCAATGTCCCATTCATGCGGATGTGGTTCAAGCAGCCGGAATCTGATGAGATGATCCCTTTAAGAGAAACAAAATTCCTGAAAGGTGGACAACCCTTTAAATAGGTCCACGGGAAGTAAACTGCAGGCTCATGCTAATGCACACTGGCCGCTAGCACCCAAAATTCTCTACTTAACATGCAAATGTCATACAGGTCATGTGACTTTCTATCCCCTTACATACAAGTCTATGGTGCTTGCTTCCATTGACTTCTATAGGCAGCGACCATTGAAATTACATTATGCAAAAATAGGCTGAATGGATTTTTTATGGAACCCCACAAACAAGTCACTGGGATACCGGTGCCAGCCAGCAGGACAGGAGCAGGTGAACCCTTGAGGGCAGAGGCACACACACCGCCCCAGCAGCACAGAGGATGTCAGCGCAGTCACAGGGACACAGCTGCAGGCTCAGTGCACACCTCTAGCGTCCCCCTGGGGCGCAGGACGGCATTGCAGGCCCTGACAGATGAAGCAAGGAAGCGCAAGGATGGCGAGGACTCGGCAGCAGCTCCCGCGCATGCGCACTCCGGCGCCGGTGGACACTGAGGCAGGAAGAGCTGGCAGCAGCAGACAATAGGAAGGTTCCTAGGACCCCCATCGTCCTCATCACTCACCGACACGCAGGGGCTG
The DNA here is from genome assembly GCF_032444005.1 of Ranitomeya imitator. Lineage (NCBI taxonomy): Eukaryota > Metazoa > Chordata > Amphibia > Anura > Dendrobatidae > Ranitomeya > Ranitomeya imitator. Next base: position 94,331,813 of record NC_091284.1, read on the forward strand.
GAGGTGGTGCTGGGGGTCGGGGATCGCTGCACTGTAACCAGAGCCATCTAGGAGGTGATGAAGGAACACGAGCGGGCTCTCATTATCATCCCATGGAATAATGGAGGGCGGGCGGCCGGGGGTCCCGCTCACAGGATGGTTCCTGGGAAGTACTCCAACGCCCAATATCCTGCGGCGCTGCCTCAGATCCCCGCAGACCCGCCGCCGCCTGTCCCCACACTGATAGGAGAGGCAGCAGCGCTGTGTGTATGTCCCGGGCGCGCATGCGCACACTGACAGCCGTCACTTGGCCACACCTGTTTAACCTCTGCAGCGCCGGAGCGTAGTGCGCACCTCTTATCAGTAGTCATTAATTATCTCTATAGTGCCTTTTGTATGTCAGAACTCTGACACTGACGTCTACGTAGCTCAAAAATACTTGTGAACCCCTCCAAGAAATGAAGACACTGTTAAGACGCCGGCAAAGTAAGGGTGCTTAACCCCAGCGCTCCCACGGCCGTGTGAATCTCTGCAAGCTGTAGTAGAGCCAAGCTGAGCATGTCAGATCAGTACACAGTGAGCGGTCACATCCCAGCGGCGCCATCCGGAGCAGTGAGGATGAGGAGGAATCAGGGCTGTAGATGAGGCATTAATGGCGGAAGGAAGAAGCCAATGTCTGCTGCTGAGAGGTGTGAGGAGGTAGTGACGGGGACTGGGGCAGATAGGGGCACAGGTGTCAGGAGGTAGTGACGGGGACTGGGGCAGATGGGGGCACAGGTGTGAGGAGGTAGTGACGGGGACTGGGGCAGATAGGGGCACAGGTGTGAGGAGGTAGTGACGGGGACTGGGGCAGATGGGGGGCACAGGTGTGAGGAGGTAGTGACGGGGACTGGGGCAGATAGGGGCACAGGTGTCAGGAGGTAGTGACGGGGACTGGGGCAGATAGGGGCACAGGTGTCAGGAGGTAGTGACGGGGACTGGGGCAGATAGGGGCACAGGTGTCAGGAGGTAGTGACGGGGACTGGGGCAGATAGGGGCACAGGTGTGAGGAGGTAGTGACGGGGACTGGGGCAGATAGGGGCACAGGTGTGAGGAGGTAGTGATGGGGACTGGGGCAGATAGGGGCACAGGTGTGAGGAGGTAGTGACGGGGACTGGGGCAGATAGGGGCACAGGTGTCAGGAGGTAGTGACGGGGACTGGGGCAGATAGGGGCACAGGTGTCAGGAGGTAGTGACGGGGACTGGGGCAGATAGGGGCACAGGTGTCAGGAGGTAGTGACGGGGACTGGGGCAGATAGGGGCACAGGTGTCAGGAGGTAGTGACGGGGACTGGGACAGATGGGGGCACAGGTGTGAGGAGGTAGTGACGGGGACTGGGGCAGATGGGGGCACAGGTGTGAGGAGGTAGTGACGGGGACTGGGGCAGATAGGGGGCACAGGTGTGAGGAGGTAGTGACGGGGACTGGGGCAGATAGGGGGCACAGGTGTGAGGAGGTAGTGACGGGGACTGAGGCAGATAGGGGGCACAGGTGTGAGGAGGTAGTGACGGGGACTGAGGCAGATAGGGGCACAGGTGTGAGGAGGTAGTGACGGGGACTGGGGCAGATAGGGGCACAGGTGTGAGGAGGTAGTGACGGGGACTGGGGAAGATAGGGGGCACAGGTGTGAGGAGGTAGTGACGGGGACTGGGGCAGATAGGGGCACAGGTGTGAGGAGGTAGTGACGGGGACTGGGGCAGATAGGGGGCACAGGTGTGAGGAGGTAGTGACGGGGACTGGGGCAGATAGGGGCACAGGTGTGAGGAGGTAGTGACGGGGACTGGGGCAGATAGGGGGGCACAGGTGTGAGGAGGTAGTGACGGGGACTGGGGCGGATAGGGGGGCACAGGTGTGAGGAGGTAGTGACGGGGACTGGGGCGGATAGGGGGGCACAGGTGTGAGGAGGTAGTGACGGGGACTGGGGCAGATAGGGGCACAGGTGTGAGGAGGTAGTGACGGGGACTGGGGCAGATAGGGGCACAGGTGTGAGGAGGTAGTGACGGGGACTGGGGAAGATAGGGGGCACAGGTGTGAGGAGGTAGTGACGGGGACTGGGGCAGATAGGGGGCACAGGTGTGAGGAGGTAGTGACGGGGACTGGGGCAGATAGGGGCACAGGTGTGAGGAGGTAGTGACGGGGACTGGGGCGGATAGGGGGGCACAGGTGTGAGGAGGTAGTGACGGGGACTGGGGCGGATAGGGGGCACAGGTGTGAGGAGGTAGTGACGGGGACTGGGGCAGATAGGGGCACAGGTGTCAGGAGGTAGTGACGGAGACTGGGGAAGATGATGGCACAGGTGTCAGGAGGTAGTGACGGGGACTGGGGCAGATAGGGGGCACAGGTGTGAGGAGTTAGTGACGGGGACTGGGGAAGATAGGGGGCACAGGTGTCAGGGGGTAGTGACGGGGACTGGGGCAGATGGGGGGCACAGGTGTGAGGAGGTAGTGACGGGGACTGGGGCAGATAGGGGCACAGGTGTCAGGAGGTAGTGACGGGGACTGGGGCAGATAGGGGGCACAGGTTTCAGGAGGTAGTGATGGGGACTGAGGCAGATAGGGGGCACAGGTGTCAGGAGGTAGTGACGGGGACTGGGGCAGCTGGAGGGCACAGGTGTCAGGAGGTAGTGACGGGGACTGGGGCAGATAGGGGCACAGGTGTCAGGAGGTAGTGACGGGGACTGGGGCAGATAGGGGCACAGGTGTCAGGAGGTAGTGATGGGGACTGGGGCAGATAGGGGCACAGGTGTCAGGAGGTAGTGACGGGGACTGGGGCAGATAGGGGCACAGGTTACCAATGACCTTCTGACAGCAAAACGTAATGGTGACCACTCTCTGCTCATTCTTCTCGACCTTTCTGCAGCTTTTGACACTGTTGAACACCCTCTCCTGCTCTCTAGGCTCCAGTCACTAGGCATTAAGGACACTGCTCTCTCCTGGTTCTCCTCCTATCTTTCCGACCGCTCCTTCAGTGTTCTGTTCTCTGGCTCCACTTCATCTCCTCTTCCTCTCACTGTTGGGGTACCTCAGGGCTCAGTTCTTGGCCCCCTTCTGTTCTCTCTCTACACGGCCCCAATTGGACAGACCATCAGCAGATTTGGCTTTCAGTACCATCTTTATGCCGACGACACACAACTATATACGTCATCCCCTGACCTTACCCCCGCTGTACTACAGAATGCCACTGACTGTCTGTCCGCAGTCTCCAACATCATGTCCGCTCTCTATCTGAAACTCAACCTCTCCAAAACTGAACTTCTTCTGCTCCCACCATCTACTAACCTCCCTAAATCTGACATTTCCCTCTCCGTGGGTGGCACCATAATAACACCCCGGCAGCAGGCGCGCTGTCTGGGTGTTATGTTTGACTCCGATCTCTCCTTCACCTCCCATATACAATCTCTTGCCCGCTCGTGCCGCTTACACCTAAAGAACATCTCTAGAATCCGCCCTTTTCTCACCATGGAGACAGCTAAAACCCTCACGGTCGCCCTGATCCACTCCCGCCTGGACTACTGTAACGCTCTATTAATTGGCCTCCCCCTCACTCGACTTTCCCCTCTCCAGTCCATCCTTAATGCAGCAGCCAGGGTCGTCCATCTGGCTAATCGTTACTCGGACGCGTCCGCTCTTCGCCAGTCGTTACACTGGCTGCCCATTCATTACAGGATACAATTCAAAGTACTTGTTCTCACCCACAAAGCTCTCCACAGTGCGGCACCCCCTTACATCTCCTCCCTCATTTCTGTCTATCAGCCTAACAGACCACTGCGCTCTGCAAATGACTTTCGGCTAACCTCTGCACTAATCCGTACCTCCCACTCCCGACTCCAAGACTTCTCCCGTGCTGCGCCAATCCTCTGGAATGCTCTACCCCAAGATATTAGGACCATCCATAATTTGCATAGTTTTAGGCGCTCGCTCAAAACACATTTGTTCAGAGCGGCCTATCACGTTCCCTAATCAAAGTTATGTTATGTTTGTGTGTGTGTAGCCCATTCACTATCCCCATCTATTCCCCAACCCCTGAAGATGGCTGGACCATCATTGTAAATACATAATTGTAAATACACACCTGTACTTTGCATCTCCCCCACCTCATTGTAGATTGTAAGCTCTCACTAGCAGGGTCGTCTTATTTTGCTTTAATTATTGTATTGTTAACGTTGTTACTTATGACTTTTGTGTTTGAAACTGTTAAACTGTAAAGCGCTGCGGAATATGTTGGCGCTATATAAATAAAGATTATTATTATTATTATTATTAGTGACGGGGACTGGGGCAGATAGGGGCACAGGTGTCAGGAGGTAGTGACGGGGACTGGGGCAGATAGAGGGCACAGGTTTCAGGAGGTAGTGATGGGGACTGGGGCAGATAGGGGGCACAGGTGTCAGGAGGTAGTGACGGGGACTGGGGAAGATAGGGGCACAGGTGTCAGGATGTAGTGACGGGGACTGGGGCAGATAGCGGGGAAAAGGTGTCAGGAGGTAGTGACGGGGACTGGGGCAGATGGGGGGCACAGGTGTCAGGAGGTAGTGACGTGGACTGGGGCAGATGGGGGGCACAGGTGTCAGGAGGTAGTGATGGGGACTGGGGCAGATAGGGGCACAGGTGTCAGGAGGTAGTGATGGGGACTGGGGCAGATAGGGGCACAGGTGTCAGGAGGTAGTGACGGGGACTGGGGCAGATAGGGGCACAGGTGTCAGGATGTAGTGACGGGGACTGGGGCAGATAGCGGGGAAAAGGTGTCAGGAGGTAGTGACGGGGACTGGGGCAGATGGGGGGCACAGGTGTCAGGAGGTAGTGACGTGGACTGGGGCAGATGGGGGGCACAGGTGTCAGGAGGTAGTGACGGGGACTGGGGCAGATGGGGGGCACAGGTGTCAGGAGGTAGTGACGGGGACTGGGGCAGATGGGGGGCACAGGTGTCAGGAGGTAGTGACGGGGACTGGGGCAGATGGGGGGCACAGGTGTCAGGAGGTAGTGACGTGGACTGGGGCAGATGGGGGGCACAGGTGTCAGGAGGTAGTGACGGGGACTGGGGCAGATGGGGGGCACAGGTGTCAGGAGGTAGTGACGGGGACTGGGGCAGATGGGGGGCACAGGTGTCAGGAGGTAGTGACGGGGACTGGGGCAGATGGGGGGCACAGGTGTAAGGAGGTAGTGACGGGGACTGGGGCAGCTGGAGGGCACAGGTGTCAGGAGGTAGTGACGGAGACTGGGGCAGATGGGGGCACAGGTGTCAGGAGGCAGTGATGGGGACTGGGGTAGATAGGGGGCACAGGTGTTAGGAGGTAGTGATGGGGACTGGGGAAGATGGGGGCACAGGTGTCAGGAGGTAGTGATGGGGACTGGGACAGATAGGGGGAACAGATGTCAGAAGGTAGTGATGGGGACTGGGGCAGATAGGGGGCACAAGTGTCAGGTAGTGATGGGGATGGGCAGATAGTGGGCACAGGTGTCAGGAGGTAGTGATGGGGACTGGGGAAGATAGGGGGCACAGGTGTCAGGAGGTAGTGATGGGACAGGCAGATAGGGGACATACGTGTCAGGATGTAATGCAAGACCCCCAGTGTCGGGATAGGGACACATCAATAGTCACCCGAAGCCACAACCACTGGAGAGCTCAATGATGATTGTTCCATGCTGGGGGCCCATCCTTGGTTTCAATTAATGCAGCTTTACATACAGTAATAATTGGCACAGTTAGAAAACTAATGTCACCAAACAAGACAGTGATTGCCTGTGAGATCAATTTATTTCCATGAAAACCACCATTCTTTATTTCCATGACGTCATTTAGTTTTTATAAGTAAACTAGCTGAAGAGCCTGGCGTTGCCTGGGCATAGTAAATATCTATGGTTAGTTATAGCACCTCACTTCTCTTATTTTACCATCTCGCCTCTCATTTAGCACCTCATTTCTCTCATTTTCCCATCACGCCTCTCATTTTACCGTCACATCTTTCATTTTCCCCCTCACATCTCTCATTTTCTCCCTCGCACCTCTCATTTTCCCCCTCCTCTCATTCCCCCCTAACACTTGTCATTTTGACCTCACTCCACTATTTTCCCTCATTCCTCTCATTTTGTACTCACACCTTTTCATTTTAACCTCACACCTCTCATTTTCACCTCACACCTCTCATTTTCACCTCAGTATATACATGTTTGTCATCTCCCTTATATATAGTATACACCTGTATGTCATCTCCTGTATATAGTATATAACTATATGTCATCTCCCTTGTATATAGTATATACCTGTATGTCATCTCCCCTGTGAATAGTATATACCTGCTGTATGTCATCTCCTGTATATCGTATATACCTATGTGTCAACTCCTCCTGTATATAGTATCTACCTGTATGTCATCTCCTCTGTATATAGTATATACCTGTATGTCATCTCCTATATATAGTATATACCTGTATGTTATCTGTATATAGTAACACAGCCCATGTAGTTTATAACACAGACCACGTAGTATATTACACAGCCCACGTAGTATATAACACAGCCCACGTAGTATATAGCACAGCCACGTAGTATATTGCCCAGCCACGTAGTATATAGCACAGCCCACGTAGTAAATAGCATAGACACGTAGTATATAGGACAGACACGTAGTATATAGCACAGACACGTAGTATATTGTCCAGCCACGTAGTATAATGCCCAGCCACGTAGTATATTCTCTCATTAGTTCCTGGATCACTTTGCCACCTGGCTTCCACACTTTCTCTCCTGTGACACCCCCACCCTCATCATGGGTGATTTCAACATCCCCTTTGCTTCTCGCCTCTCCCCATCTGCTTCTCACCTTTTTTCCCTAACCTCCTCTTTCGGCCTCTCGCAGCATACTAACTCTCTAACGCATGAAGATGGAAACTCCCTCGACTAAAGGTACCTTCACACTAAACGATATCGCTAGCGATCCGTGACGTTGCAGCGTTCCTGGCTAGCGATATCGTTCAGTTTGACACGCAGCAGCGATCAGAATCCTGCTGTCATGTCGTTGGTCGGGGCTAGAAGGCCAGAACTTTATTTGGTCGCTGGCTCTCCCGCTGACATCGCTGAATCGGCGTGTGTGACACCGATTCAGCGATGTCTTCGCTGGTAACCAGGGTAAACATCGGGTTACTAAGCGCAGGGCCGCGCTTAGTAACCCAATGTTTACCCTGGTTACCATCCTAAAAGTAAAAAAAACAAACACTTCATACTTACCTTCCGCTGTCTGTCCTCCGGCGCTGTGCTTTCCTGCACTCACTGTGCGCACAGTGGCCGGAAAGCAGAGCGGTGACGTCACCGCCAGTACAGAGAAGCACAGCGCCGAGGGACAGACAGCGGAAGGTAAGTATGAAGCGTTCGTTTTTTTTAACTTTTAGGATGGTAACCAGGGTAAACATCGGGTTACTAAGTGCGGCCCTGCGCTTAGTAACCCGATGTTTACCCTGGTTACCGGCATCGTTGGTCGATGGAGAGCGGTCTGTGTGACAGCTCTCCAGCGACGCTGCAGCGATCCGGATCGTTGTCTGGATCGCTGCAGCGTCGTTTAGTGTGAAGGTACCTTTAGTCTTCTCCCGGCTTTGCTCAGTTGATGATTTCACAAACTTCCCTCTCCCGCTCTCTGACCACAATCTTCTTTCATTCTCTATCAAGAACTGCCTTCCCGCTCAGGTCGCCCCCATTTTCCACACTTATAGAAACATACAGGCCATTACCACCCAGAAACTTATGAAGAACTTACAGTCCTCATTGGCCCCAATCTCCTCTATCTCATGTCCTGATTCTGCTTTGATATGTAATAGGAAGAAATGAGGCGCACAACTATAATCTAAATAAAGGGGAGGTGCCAAGGCTTTATCGCATCCTTATATACGATGGGGTTTTGATCCACATTTAAACCAGTTCTTTGGGGCCATTGTATCATTGGTTTATATATATATATTCGGTTGTCCCATTAGGATCTATTTTAGCTATTGCTAGGCTGCGGCATACTTTACGTGTATTTAGGGGTGTTTTTAGGGGGTCTCTCCTATTTTAGGTGCATCTATAGCATACTCTATACATTCATGGTTGGATATGTTATGATCATTGTTTATGTATATTTGTATTTTTGTTATTACATATGTCCTCCCATTTGCTCTACTGTGTATTACATGGATGCATTCTATCTCTAAGGGGGTCCAGGAGTGGGGTGTTGTTCTGTTTTTACTTGTGTTTTAATGTTTTTTTGCTGTGATGGTGTACCCAATAAAATTTGATATTTTGGTATAACTTTGTGGTGTAGTGTGCGGGCTTTACGGTAGTGCCTTGTCTTCTTTTTTTGTTCTGATTCTGCTTTGAAGCATTACAATGAAACCCTGCAAAGTGCTCTGGATGAAGCTGCACCTCCTATACATAGAACAACTCGGCACAGACGGCGACAGCGGTGGCACACGCTGCAAACACGTTTCTTGCAGCGGTGCTCCAGGTGCGTCGAACGTCTGGAGAAAATATAATCTACCCGAAGATTCCATCCATTACACTGGTCAACGCAATTTTTCTGGCAAAAAGGTTTTAAAACATATTTTAAGTCAATTTTGGCTGCTGATTACGAATATGAACTCCGTTTTTGGCTATCACATCAGGATTTCGAGATATTTTCAATTTTTGATGAAAATTACTCCTAATGTTTTATGATAAAAACACATGATTTTTGGTACTACATTTTGTATATTTTTAATCAAGGAATAACAAAGATTACAAAGTCTATGTACAGCAAATCAAATATACTTACAGAATTAAACTACAAAATATAAAAACACATATATATGGCACACAGATGAATGACAAATGGCAGTTATTAGAACTTTCTTTTCTTGGCTGATCTGTGATGTACAGCTTCTGGGTTGTCTCTCATCACGCTCCAGCAATAGCCATCATATGTGAGTCCCACCGGCCTTCATACCGTTCTTCCATTGTTTTAATGTCCTGATGAAAACGCTCCCCTTGTTCCTCGCCAAACTCTGTCGCTGAGGCCATTCAGTTTTCACCCAATGCTCTGCTCTAGCTCTACTGTCCCAGTAGCACAGAAAACAAGGGTGTTATAACAAATGGGAATTATGCATGTTCAAAGAAAACAAAGATATTCTCACATTTATTGGGAGACTAAATGAAAACTAAATTTACCTTAGTGAACCGTATATTTATCATGGAATTCTTGAAAATGGGCTATATACCTGTAGCGCAAAAACGTGATGTGATAGAGAAATTATAAAATCAGATTTATATTCAGCATCCTCAAATTAGTCTAAAACTGTTCTTAAAGTCCATGCCAGAAATTTTTTTTTTTGTAGACCAGTGTTATAAGTTCATGCTAAAAACATACAACTCTGCCCTTCACCTCTCCAAACAAACCTATTTCAACACCCTCATCACCTCGCTGTCCAATAACCCTCAGGCTGTGTGCACACGTTGCATTTTTTTTCGTGGTTTTTCCCGATAAAAACGATATAAAACCGCAAAAAAAAAACGCATACAATAAGCATCCCATCATTTAGAATGAATTCCGCATGTTTTGTGCACATGATGCGTTTTTTTCCGCGAAAAAAAACGCATCGCGGTAAAAACCATAGCATGTTCATTAATTTTGCGTTTTGTTTGCGGATTTCCCACTACAAAATGCATTGGGAAGTGTCCGGAAAAAAACGCGGCAAAACCGCAGCAAAAACGTGGCAAAACCGCATGCGGATTTCTTGCAGAAAATGTCCGGTTTTTCTCAGGAATTTTCTGCGAGAAATCCTGAACGTGTGCACATAGCCTTAACTTCTCTTTGACACTTTCCAGTTCCTACTCAACCCAAGAATGCAGGCCCCAACCACGGATCTCCACGCTGACGATCTGGCCAATTACTTCAAATAAAAAATTGACCACATTCGACAGGAAATTATCTCCCAATCCCTTCATATCATGCACTGTCCTCCCTCCCCCACTGCATCTAGTTCACTCTCTGACTTTCAACCAGTTACAGAAGAAGTAATCGGGCTCTTTGCATCTTCTCGCCCAACCACTTGCACCAGTGACCCCATTCCGTCTCCAGTCCCTTTCCCCGGCTGTCACTTCTCACCTAACAAAAATATTCAACCTTTTTCTCACTTCCGGTATTTTTCCCTCCTCATTTAAGCATGCCATTATACATCCATTACTTAAAAACCATCCCTCGATCAAACCTGTGCCGCTAATTATATACATGTCTCTAATCTTCCCTTCATCTCTAAGGCCAGTCTCACACGTCCAGATAATTCCGATACCGGAGAAATCGGTACCGGAGTTATCCGTGTCCGTGTGCTCACGTGGCACATCAGTGTGGCAGCCGTGTGCCGCCTGAGGACCACACGGACCGTGCAGGAGAGACAGCGCTGTCCCCTGCGTGTGGTGCTGAAGCCGGCATTCATCCCTTCTGTCCTGCTTGGCTGAAAGCAGCGCTTGCAGAAGAGAAGGGATGGAAAATCAAGGTTTTTTTTGTTAAAAATAAAGTTTGGGGGTCATCTAATGCCTTCCACCCCCCTTGCGCCCGTCCGCTTGCAGAGAAATACCCAGCTCCCGAGATGCCTCCTCTCAGCGCCGACAGCTTGTCCTGTGTGAGCGGTCACGTGGTACCGCTCATTACAGTGATGAATATGCGGCTCCACCTCCCATAGGGTGGAGCCGCATATTCATCACTGCAATGAGCGGTACCGTGTAGTATATTGCCCAGCCCGCGTAGTATATTGCACAGCCCACGTAGTATATAGCAATGTGGGCATCATATCCCTGTTAAAAAAAATAATTAAAATAAGAAATAGTTATATACTCACCCTCCGTCAGCCTCTGGATCCCGGAAGCGTTTACCGACGCTCCTCGCGCGCTCCAGTCTCAAGAGTGCATTGCGGTCTCATCAGATGATGAGGTAGAGGTCTCGCGAGACCACCACGTCATCATCTCGCGAGATCGCAATGCATGGACCGGTCACCGGAGCGTCACGAGGAGCGGGAAAGGCCTGTTCCTGATCCGAGGGGCCGACGGACGGTCAGCATATAACGATTTTTTATTTTTTTTATTATTTTTAACATTAGATCTTTTTACTATTGATGCTGCATAGACAGCATCAATAGTAAAAAAGTTGGTCACACAGGGTTAATAGCAGCGTTAATGGAGTGCGTTACACCGCGGCATAACATGGTCCGTTAGCGCTGCCATTAACCCTGTGTGAGCGCTGACTGGAGGGCAGTATGGAGCGGGCACTGACGGCAGGGGAGTAGGAAGCGGCCATTTCGCGGCCGCACTGTGCCAGTCACTGATTGGTCGTGGCCGTTTGACCGCCACCAATCAGCGACTTGGGATTTCCGTGACAGACAGACAGAAAGACAGAAAGACGGAAGTGACCCTTAAACAATTATGTAGTAGATACCTGTATGTCATCTTCTCCTGTCTATAGTATATACCTGTGTGTCATCTCCTACTGTATATACCTGTGTGTCATCTCCTCCCGCATATAGTATATACCTGTATGTCATCTCCTCTTATATATAGTATATACCTGTATGTCGTCATCTCCTGTATATAGTATATACCTGTGTTTCATCTCCCCTATATATAGTATACAGTATATCTGTGTGTCATCTCCCCTGTATATAGTATGTACCTGTATGTCATCTTCTCCTGTATTAGACCGCGTTCACACGTTATTTGGTCAGTATTTTTACCTCAGTATTGGTAAGCTAAATTGTCAGCCTGATAAATCCCCAGCCAACAGGAAGCCCTCCCCCTGGCAGTATATATTAGGTCACACATACACATAATAGACAGGTCATGTGACTGACAGCTGCCGTATTTCCTATATGGTACATTTGTTGCTCTTGTAGTTTGTCTGCTTATTAATCAGATTTTTATTTTTGAAGGATAATACCAGACTTGTGTGTGTTTTAGGGCGAGTTTCATGTGTCAAGCTGTGTGTTGAGTTGCATGTGGTTACATGCATGTAGCGACTTTTGTAGGATGAGTTTTGTGTGGCGACATGCGTGTAGCAACTTTTTGTGTGTCGAGTTGCATGTGACAGGTTAGTGTAGCAAGTTGTGTGCAGCAAGTTTTGCGCATGGGGAGTTTTGCGCGTGGCGAGTTTTGCGCGTGGCGAGTTTTATGTGTGGTGCGTTTTGAGTATGTGCAAGTTTTGTGTGAGGCAACTTTTGCATGTGTTGCAACTTTTGTGCATGTGGCAATTTTTCCACGTGTGCAAATTTTGCGTGTGGCGAATTTTCCATGAGGTGAGTTTTGCACGTGTGGCGAGTTTTGCGTGAGCCTAGTTTTGCATGTGGCGAGTTTTGCATGTGGCGAATTTTGTGCATGGCGAGTTTTGAGCGGCGACTTTTGTGTTTCGACTTTTATGTGGCGAGGTTGGTGTATGTGTGGTGAAATGTGTGCTGAGGGTGATATGTGTTCAAGCACGTGGTAGTGTATGGCGCATTTTGTGTGTGTGTTCATATCCCCGTGTGTGGTGAGTATCTCATGTCAGGGCCCCACCTTAGCAATTGTACGGTATATACTCTTTGGTGCCATCGCTCTCACTCTTTAAGTCCCCCTTGTTCACATCTGGCAGCTGTCAATTTGCCTCCAACACTTTTCCTTTCACTTTTTCCCCATTATGTAGATAGGGGTAAAATTGGTGAATTGGAATGCGCGGGGTTAAAATTTCGCCTCACAACATAGCCTATGACGCTCACGGGGTCCAGACGTGTGACTGTGCAAAATGTTGTGGCTGTAGCTGCGACGATGCAGATGTCAATCCCGGACACACACACACACACACGTTCTTACAATACCGTACTACCGCTGTCACTGCTGTACTGTGATGCTGCTACTGTCAGAGATGCCAAAAAAAAAAAAGATTCAATCTAGTGGTTTAACGCTGATTACATGTATAAGGGACTAAATTGGTTCTGTCACAAAATATTACAGACCAGGTGAGGCAGGTGAAATTACTTTGAAAATCTATGTCAAAACAGATGTATAATCCTGATTGTTCATGAACATTTAAAAAATGTAGCTAAAGAATGAGCGCTCCGGAGTCCAAGTGTATCAGTCTCTATCCACACAGCTTGAGTGACAGATGCAGCATGTACTGAGCGATGTGAGAACAGCAGCAGGGAGGAGAGGTGACTGGAGAAACGTTTTATTACATTTTTACATATTTTTTTTTTACCATAGAGCATTAACTGTAAATAAGTCTCCAAACACTGCAGTGTCTTTAAATACTTTATCATTGATAACCTATCCTTCAGATAGGACAGCAATGTCTGCGGGGTCCAGCACCCCCTCTGATCAGCTGCTGCTGCTGCTGCTGCTGGCTGGAAGTACTAATTTGCCAAGCTGCTCCATCTTCTGGTAATGGCCAAGTCCATGTGCAGTACCCTGCAACGGCCACTATGACAAGATGGAGCAGCTCTGCAAGTGAGTATTTGCTGCAGCGGACACCGATAAGAGCTGATCAGCTGGGGTGCTGAGTATCGGACCCTGGCCGAACAGACATTGATAACCTGTCCTTTGCAAAAGTAGTGGTCAACCTCTTTAAATAGAACAGGTTTTTGCCGCTTAATCTGAGAGCAACATAATGTAAAGACAGGGACCCTGATTCCAGTGATGTGTCTCTTACTGGGCTGCTTAGTGTATTTCTGATAACATCACTCATATCAGCAGGAGATTAGCATTAGAGGACTACTTGGCCTGCTGGCAGGTAGTGCAACCAACCACCCCACACTGATTGATAGCTTTATGCCTATACACAGCAATGCCAATCAGTGGTGTGGGCGGGGTTATACGGAGGTCAGCATTCAGAGAACTGAATTAATTTGGCTTCGACAAAACTTTATTGATTCCGCAGATTTTCCACATTTGATCCAAGTCTATGAGAAAAATCTGCTCATAAAACTCAACAGACCCACAAGAGAAATTGACATGTTGTGGATTTGACACAGGCACCTCAGGTCAGTTTCTGCGGAGTAAAAAATAAACACACAGGGAAGGAGATCTCTATAAATCCACTCATCCACATTAGTTTCTGAGAAAATAAACAGCATCAAAACTCACTAAAAACTCGTTGTGGGCGCATAACCTAACATGCCATTTTTATAGGGCCTATATCCCAAATGAGGCTGCGTGCTTAGTTATACTGTTGGTGTGGTCTGACAAGACTCCCTTTCAGGCCTCCTTCACATGTCCTTATTTCAGGTACGCCTGGCATCCATGTTTTTCACGAATACCACATGTTCCCACTGTAATCTGTGGTGCTGCACACGTCTGTGCAAACTACATGGGGACATTTTTTTTTTTTACCAGCAGCGCAGATGACAAGGGCCAGTACTGGTCTATGGGTCCATGTGAAACATGTACAGCACAGGGAAGGCATCACTGTGTCATCTGTGTGCTATATGTGTTTATCATTGCAAAGCATAGGAGACGCTTTGGAATTATTTTTTTTAACCTAAAAAATAGATGGCACTTATCAAAAACACTGATGACACCAATACCGTTATTTCCGATACCGGTTTTATTAGAGACGTGTGAAGGGGGCCTAAGGTACACCAACAATATCAGGCTAGTGGGGGGTCTGACTCTCAGCACCTTGGCCGATCACCTAATCAATTAGGCAATGGGAGGAGCAATCACTAGAGCCTCGTCAGTGTTTACATTGCTCAGTACAGGTATGATCATGAGGGCGCAGAGAGTTGGACTTACACCGATCTGATACTGACAGCCTAACGCCTCGCTCACACAAGCGTATAACACGGTTGAGTGTTATCTGATGTTTTATCGGATAGCACTAGACCCAATGTTATACAAGCCGGTTCCAGGCTTGTCCGTGCGCAGAAACCAGCAGGATCCATGCTGCAATTTGGGTGAGGTGACTCTCCTTTCCCATTTCCTCCTTTCTATGATAATGTTATGCTATGGGTCAGTGCACTCCATAAGAATGGAAGAGAAAAATTTCCATCGTACTCACATTTTAGGAAACACCGGCCTTTATTTTCCGGAGTGCTGACCGACCAGAAATATCCAATGCAAGAAAAAGAGGTGGACAGGCACATCCAATAACAAAAAAAATCTTCAAGCTTTATTCCAAATACATTTCTATAAAAATCCATACAAGAATGATGTGTCACAGGAACCGCTCTGACGCCCTTAGTCATAGAGCATGTATTTGGAATAAAGCTTGAACATTTTTTATTAATGGATGTGCCTGTCCACCTCTTTTTTTTCGTATGGGGCAATGCACGTCAGCGATTATTTTCTCAGGCCGGCTCGGCATGAGAAAACAATCACAGCATGCTGTGATTGGCAGCGAGACTTGGCTCACTCACATCCAAACAAGTGTGTGGGTGCGTGTCAGATGTCATCCCAGTGCAGTCCAATTCTGGCACACACAGCTACCATCAACCCCTGGGGTTAGCAACAGAGAGGTGTCTAAGGCCAGTCTCACACGTCCAGATAATTCCGGTACCGGAATTATCCGTGTCCGTGTGCCGGTGCGTTTCTGTGGCACAGCAGTGTGGCACACGTGCGGCACACTTGTGCCGCCCGTGTGCCCACTGGGTACCACACGCACAGTGCCGGAGACAGCGCTAAAGTTTAGCGCTGTCCCCTGCATCTGGTGCTGAAGCCCCATTCATATCTTCACTGTAGCAGCGTTTGCGGTAGAGAAGATATGAATAATTGTGTGTAAAATCAAGATCCAGGTCCCCACCCCCCTCCCAACCCCTGTGCGCCCCCCCGCTGTGATGAAAATACTCACCCAGCTCCCTCGCTGGCTGGCGCTGCTTCCTGTCCTGGCCGCACCTTCTACTGTATGAGCGGTCACGTGGTGCCGCCGATTACAGTCATGAATATGCGGCTCCACCTCCCATATTCATTACTGTAAATGAGCGGCCCCACGTGACCGCTCATACAGTAGAAGGTGCGGCCAGGACAGGACGCTGCGAGGGAGCCGGGTGAGTATTTTAATCCCAGCGGGGGGGCACACAGGGGGTGGGGACCTGGATCTTGATTTTACACACAATTATTCATATCTTCTCTACAGCAAACGCTGCTGCAGGGAAGATGTGAATTGCGGCTTCAGCACCAGTGGGGGGGACAGCGCTTAATGTAGCGCTGTCTCCTGCACGGCACACGGACTGATGTACGTGTTTTACACGGACCCATTGACTTTAATGGGTCCGTGTAATACGTGCGCTCCCACGAACACTGACATGTCTCCGTGTTTGGCACACGGAGACACGGTCCGCAAAAAATCAATGACATCTGCACAGATGCATTGATTTTAATGTGTCTACGTGTGTCAGTGGCTCCGGTACGTGAGGAAACTGTCACCTCACGTACCGGAGCCACTGACGTGTGAAACCGGCCTAATAGATACTAATCCAGTAATCAAAAATAAAAACAGACAAAAAAAAATTTTTTTTAATAAATACTCCCCCCACATTATTCACCGTTCACCAATTGAAAAAAAAAAATCCCATGCAGATTTGCCGTAATCCAGCGAATCCAAAGTAGTCCAGAAAAGGATACCTGAAAAACATAAAAACACAGAAACATAAACAAGAGACAGTCCCTCGATCAGCACTTTGTCACCCAAAATGTTCGCAGGAAGCTCCGCCGTAGGTGCTGGGTAGTGATGACACCGCTCATCAGAGCCGCAGGGTCTCGCTGAGCATTGATGTGAGTGAACGAGGAATAGTGTGGGGGAGCTTTATTCAGATTAAGTGGGGAGTTTTCTGTGGTGTTTTTATTATTGATTACTAGGTTAGTATTGGGAGTGTCTGATAGACAGCTCTCTATTTCTAACCCTAGAGGTTGATGGCAGCTGTGATTTTTGACAAATCACAGTTGACATAAACCCCACTTACCATTACCCCGATTGCCACCGCACCAAGCAAGAAGAGCCAGGCAAAGTGGCAGAATTGGTACATCTCGTGACGCGTCAATTCTAGGGCTGCTGCGGGCTTGAATTTTTAGGCTGGGAACGGCCCAATAACCTGAGACCTTCCCAGCCTGATAAGCTCACCGCTGTCTGCTTTACCTTTGCTGGTTATTAAAACAAGGGAGGAGTCATTTTCTTAACATTATTTATTTCATAAGTTAAATTAAGCTAAACACCCTTTGATGTCACATTAAAGGCAGTAAAGGGTGGTAGTTAATTATGTGTAGGGGGCTTGTGACATTAAATAGCTAAATTACTTCTATCCTATCTATTCTACATATCTATGTATTCTATCTCTATTCTGACGGTTCGGGCTGATGAAATTTCGGGTTTCCTTTGAGATCGATGCATAAAAATTGGACGGCATATGCATGGTCCTTGTGCTGTCCGATTTTTTTCTCGCACCTTTAGACTTGCATTGGCGAGTCCTGTCAGATATTCGCAGATAGGCCGGGGTCACACTACAGCATAATACGGAGTGAGAAAAAAATCGCATAGCACTCGGACCAATGTTAATCTATGGGGCAGCTCACATCATCCATTTTTTTTTCTCGTCCGTATTACACTTGTGAGTGAAATTGTAGCACGCTGCAATTGTCCGCGTATCTCAGCCAAGAAACGCCAATGCAAGTCTATGAGTGGGAGAAAAAAAAAAAAATCGCACAGCACACGGACCATCAGTGTGACTTGCGAGATATTCTCAGGCATTGGGCAGGTGACAGGAAAGGCTCAGCCATTATTTGCTCATTTTGCAAGTGTGTGACAAAATCTCACCATACGGATGACACACGAATACTTTTTTGAGAAAAAACGCCTCCTGGCATTGCACACAGATGGGATACGGATCACCATACAGAGAACATTTGTGCGATTCTCAGCAGACAAGATCGGGCAGATTTTTTATACATTGTGTGTGACCCCGGCCATACTCACAGCATGCTGCAATTTTTTTCTCATCCAGATTCCACCTGAGAAAACAAATAGCAGATCAGCACTATCTCATTGAATAACATTGGTCAGAGTGCAATGCGATTTTTATCAGATTGCACTCTTCTGATTTATACGCTGATGTGAGCGAGGCCATAAGGATAGGACATCAAATTATTCACATCCCCGAAAACCTGGCTATTTTGCTCCTTCATTGTGCAATCGGACAGAACACTCATCAGCAAGACGTCTGAGAGATCTTCATAGGCCACAAACCTTATGTCATCCCATTATGTATTATATTTGTGGCATTATATTGTATAAAGGTCATGCGGTGTTCCATAATTTTCATTATTACCTGACGTAAAATTCATTCAATTCCTCCTCTTATTAAAGTGTAACAAACCATGAGTCAATGTCAGAGGGAAATTACTGGAATTATTTTTACGCTTTAATAATTCTAAAAAGATATTACTGACACGGATTTGAGACATGGCTGCTGAGTGTATTTACTCAAAGGAGCCCCAAACCTTATGTATACAGGTTAATAAATAGATCTGCATGAAAAGGAGCTGCTGATATCACTCATAAATCAGAACGCAAAAGCGGGGAGACCACAGAGTGAACAGAAGGGAAGACATTTTTCTGGACATTTCGGCAGTAATCCCACTGATGAAAAATACCGCCATTATGTCCTGACACTGGATGTGGATGAGATATACCTTTAGTTTCGACAAACTAGAATTAAGGGAATCTGCCGGTAGGATCAACTCTCCTAAGCCGCACGGTGGTCATAGGAAGCTGAATAAAATGATACCTTGATATCTGAGATCTGATGTCTAAGGGTATGTGTCCACCTTCAGGATGGCCGGCGGTTTAGTCGGAGCGGCAAACCCGCTCTGCGCTAAGCTCCGCCCCCTTCTGTGACGCGATGATGCCGGATGTGTTCATAGTACACATCCGGGATCATCGCACCCCACCATAGGCCCCTGTGTTATACCTTGCAGCGACGCATCATGTGCACAAAAATTAAAGAATGCATTCTAAATGATAGGATGCATATGTCTGCAGTTTGTAATCCGTTTTTATCGCGAAAAAAACTGAACGTGTGCACATACCCTTAAGCTTTGAAATAATCTCTATTCAGTAAATATGATCTTTTCCACATTGCTGCTGTTCATTAATCCCTTAGATCACCCCTTGCGTGATGCCTCCTCCTTTTATAACACCCCAGATTGATAACCACATTAGCCATAGATGTAATAAGCACAATATCTTTGGTCACCAGTAGTTTGTATTCAGGCAAATTCTTATTTAGTTCATTAAAGTTCTGCGGTACATAGTAGAGGACGGCAGGGATCTCCCGAACAGCGGTATTCAGGAAACTCAACACTTCCAAACGTTTTTACTAAATTCTGCCACAAATAACTAATAAATAGGTCAGATTAGACACTATAATGAAATAAAATGTGCAAAAAACCCACACACAAATACAAGGATAAATCTAGGCCATTGTTTTATTTTTCTCTTTTTTTCCATTTTAGACTCTATTAAAAAATATATATTTGTTATTCGTGATTTACGGCATGTCTAACACCATGTGCATTTGGAGGATAAAAGGCTTGGCACTGCCGGATAGTCAGCATTTCTCATAATTTTATATGTGGAGACTCAATACTTATGTCAGAAGCACTATAGCTCGACATTTACTGAGATGACATGTTTCCCAATAAAAGGTTGTGGGAAAGTATTTGCCTGTCAGATTTTCCACCATTGCGTTTATTAATGATTTCTCCTCTGTACATTAAATGTAATATTAGACAATGGCGACCTACGTTCCAACAGTTCCTGACCCCATACTCTCTACGTAAAAAAGCCAAGAACTGCAAAAATTGTGGCATTCCTTATACTTTGATATCGATTTTATCTAAAAGGTTAAAACTTTGCTGTACACCGAAAGACGATATCCACCTTTTCTCAATGTTCTAATGTTTTTTTTTTGTTTTTTTTTAAAAAAGGTGTAAAATTTCATAATTTAGTGTTCTCAGCTTCTATACAGGTTCATATGTTTCCATGTAAACTGCCACAATACAAACCTTTGTGTAGTCTGATCCTGATGACATCTGTCCCCTCAGGGTATGTGTCCACGTTCAGGACGGCCGGCGGTCCCCTTCTGGGGACGCGATGATGCTGGATGTGTTCATTGCACACATCCGGAATCATCGCACCCCACACATAGGGCCCTGTGTTATACCTTGCGGCGGCACAGCGTCGCCGCAAGGTAAACGGACATGCTGCGATCTAAAAAGACGCACCGCGTGTCCGGAATCGCACGGCCGCCGGATGCATGTTACCACGCACAGTGGAGACGGGATTTCATTAAATCCCCTACACTATGCTGTAACATCTGGACGCTGCGTGTTTGACCCTGCGTCTCTATGCAGCGTCAAACACGCAGCGTTTCCTGAACATGGAAACATACCCTAATTCTTAGTAACCAATCTAGCATTTACAGGAGTCCAGACTGCAGGATCAGACTACACAAACTCTGTTACCATAGTAACATATAGGCCTGTTATAGAGCTGTGAACACAAAACGATAGCAAATGTTTTTTGTTTGTTTTTTAAAGGAATCTATCTGGAAGTTTTTGTCCCACTAATCTGAGAGCTGCATAATTTAAGGGCCGAGACCCTGATTCCAGTGACGTGTCACTTACTAAGCTGCTTGCTGTTATCTTGATAAAATCATTGATTTATCTGCTGCAGATCCAGCAGTGCTCAGAACGCTGAGCTCTGTATAACCCGAAAAAAGCTATGAACTGGGATACAAACTGGTATGCATGCAGCATGTTCACACTGGCCACTTAATAGGAAAAAAAAACAAAGACAGAATCATAATGATTAACCCCTTCACGCCATGCGCCGCACTAGTACTGCGCTGCCGGCACTGCATTTGTGCCAGCAGCAGTACTAGTACGGCGCACCGATCACCGCGGTCTCGCGCTGAGCGCCGCGGTGATCGGGTGCGGGTGTCAGCTGTATATGACAGCTGACACCCCGCAGCAATGCCCACGATCGGCGCTATCGCCGATCGCGGGCATTTAACCCCTCTGATGCCGCTGTCAGTAGTGACAGCGGCATAGAGGGGAATCGCGCAGGGACGGGGGCTCCCTGTGCTCTCCCACCGGAGCAACGCAATGAGATCGCGTTGCTCCGGTGACCCGGAAGGAGTCCCCGGATCCAAGATGGCCGCTGGACTCCTTCCGGGTCATGAAGTGACCTGGCTAGCCGGCGCCTGCTGAGAGCAGGCGCTGGAAAGCCAGCTAAACTGCCTGTCAGATCGTTGATCTGACACTGTGCTATGCACACTGCCAGATCAACGATCTGATCTAATACAGAGATGTCCCACCCTGGGACAATGGTAGAAAGCTCAAAAAAAAAATAAATTCCCAAATAAAAAAAAAAAAAACATTTCCCAATAAATCCATTTATTTATGTAAAAAAAAAAAAAAACAATAATTGTACACATATTTGGTATCGCCGCGTCCGTAACGACCCGCTCTATAAAACTATCCAACTAGTTAACCCCTTCAGTGAACACCGAAAAAAAAAAAAAAACAAGGCAAAAAACATTGCTTTATTATCATACAGGCGAACAAAAAGTGGAATAACACGCGATCAAAACGACGGATATAAATAACCATGGTACCGCTGAAAACGTCATCTTGTCCCGCAAAAAAAAAGCCGCCATACAGCATCATCAGCAGAAAAATAAAAAAGTTATAGCTCTCAGAATAATGCGATGCAAAAACAATTATTTTTTTATATAAAATAGTTTTTATTGTGTAAAAGCGCCAAAACATAAAAAAATTACATAAATGAGGTATCGCTGTAATCGTACTGACCTGAAGAATAAAACTGCTTTATCCATTTTACCACACGTGGAACGGTATAAACGCCCCCCCTAAAAGAATTTCAGGAATTGCTGGTTTTTGTTCATTCCGCCTCCCAAAAATCGGAATAAAAAGCGATCAAAAAATGTCATCTGCCCGAAAATGTTACCAATAAAAACGTCAACTCGTCCCGCAAAAAACAAGACCTCATATGACTCTGTGGGCCAAAATATGGATAAATTATAGCTCTCAAAATGTGGTGATGCAAAAACTATTTTTTGCAATAAAAAGCGTCTTTTAGTGTGTGACGGCTGCCAATCATAAAAATCCGCCAAAAAAACGCTATAAAAGTAAATCAAACCCCCCCCTTCATCACCTCCTTAGTTAGGGAAAAATAATAAAATGTAAAAAAATGTATTTATTTCCATTTTCCCATTAGGGCTAGGGTTAGGGCTAGGGTTGGGATTAGGGTTAGGGCTAGGGCTAGGGTTAGGGTTAGGGCTAGGGTTAGGGTTGGGGTTAGGGTTTCAGTTATAATTGGGGGTTTCCACTGTTTAGGCACATCAGGGGCTCTCCAAAAGCGACATGGCGTCCGATCTCAATTCCAGCCAATTCTGCTTTGAAAAAGTAAAACAGTGCTCCTTCGCTTCCGAGTTCTCCTGTGTGCCCAAACAGTGGTTCCCCCCAACATATGGGGTATCAGCGTTCTCAGGACAAGTTGGACAACAACTTTTGGGGTCCAATTTGTCCTGTTACCCTTGGGAAAATAAAAACATAGGGGATAAAATATCATTTTCGTGGAAAAAAAATATTTTTTATTTTCACGGCTCTGCGTTATAAACTGTAGTGAAACACTTGTTGGTTCAAAGCTCTCACAACACATCTAGATAAGTTCCTTGGGGGGTCTAGTTTCCAATATGGGGTCACTTGTGGGGGGTTTCTACTGTTTAGGTACATCAGGGGCTCTGCAAATGCAACATGACGCCTGCAGACCAATCCATCTAAGTCTGCATTTCAAATGGCGCTCCTTCCCTTCCGAGCTCTGCCATGCACTCAAACGGTGGTTCCCCCCCACATGTGGGGTATCAGCGTACTCAGGACAAATTGGACAATAACATTTGTGGTCCAATTTCTCCTGTTACCCTTAGGAAAAAAAAATTGCGGGCTAAAACATCATTTTGTTGAATGAAAAAATGATTTTTTAATTTTCACAATGCTACATTCTAAACTTTAGTGAAACAATTGGGGGTTAAAAGTGCTCACCACACATCTAGATAAGTTCCTTAGGGGGTCTTCTTTCCAAAATGGGGTCACTTGTGGGGGGTTTCCACTGTTAAGGCACGTCAGGGGCTCTCCAAATGCGACATGGCATCCGATCTCAATTCCAGCCAATTTTGCATTGAAAAGTCAAATGGCACTCCTTCCCTTCCGAGCTCTGCCATGCGCTCAAACAGTGGTTTATCCCCATATATGAAGTATCGATGTACTCAGGACAAATTGCACAACAACTTTTGGGGTCCAATTTATCCTGTTACCCTTGGGAAAATAAAAAATTTGGGGCAAAAAGATCATTTTTTGTGAAAATTAATATAAATTTTTTTTTACGGCTCTACATTATAAACTTCTGTGAAGCACTTGGAGGTTCAAAGTGCTCACCACACATCTAGATTAGTTCCTTAGGGGGTCTACTTTCCAAAATGGTGTCACTTGTGGGGGGTTTCCACTGTTTAGGCACATCAGGGGCTCTCGAATCGTGACATGGGCTCCGATCTCAATTCCAGCAAATCTTGCATTGAAAAGTCAAATGGCGCTCCTTCCCTTCCGAGCTCTGCCATGTGCCCAAACAGTGGTTTACCCCCACATATGGGGTATCAGCGTACTCAGGACAAATTGTACAACGACTTTTGTGGTCCAATTTCTCCTGTTACCCTTGGTAAAATGAAACAAATTGGACCTGAAGTAAAAATTTTGTGAAAAAAAAGTGAAATGTTCAATTTTTTTAAACATTCAAAAAATTCCTGTGAAGCACCTGAAGGGTTAATAAACTTTTTGAATGTGGTTTTGAGTACCTTGAGGGGTGCAGTTTTTAGAATGGTGTCACTTTTGGGCATTTTCTGTCATATAGACCCCTCAAAGTCACTTCAAGTGTGAGGTGGTCCGTAAAAGAATGGTTTTGCAAATTTTGTTGCAAAAATGAGAAATTGCTGGTCAACTTTTAACCCTTATAACGTCCTAACAAAAAAAAATTATGTTTCCAAAATTGTGCTGATGTAAAGCAGACATGTGGGAAATGTTGTTTATTAACTTTATTATGTGATATAACTCTCTAATTTAAGGGCATAAAAACTAAGAGTTTGAAAATTGCTACATTTTCATAATTTCCGACAAATTTTTGTTTTTTTCACAAATAAATGCAAGTCATATCGAAGAAGTTTTACCACTATCATGAAGTACAATATGTCACGAGAAAACAATGTCAGAATCACCAGGATCCGTTGAAGCGTTTCAGAGTTATGACCTCATAAAGTGACAGTGGTCAGAATTGTAAAAATTGGCCCTGTCACTTAGGTGAAAACAGGCTTTGGGGTGAAGGGGTTAAATATCCTGCAGTAAATAAATAAACAGCAATAGTGCATGAAAATAATATAGAGTACTTAGTTAACTTTTTTTATTTAAAAAAAGAGAATAGCCTCCCCATACAGGTGACAATCCCGCAGCTGTCGGCTGTACACTATAGCTGACAACTTGCTGCATCAGCCACGATCAGTGTTGGCACTGTCCATATCTGTTTAACCCCTTAGATGCTGATGTCAACAATGACTATCATATAAATGGTTAAAAGAGTGTGGGGGCTTCCTCTTTATCCCAGTTGGTGCCCTCAGATCATGATTTTGTGGTCCTGATGTTTGCCATAGCAATTCAGGGCCAAATAGCGGCCTAAGGGTATGTTTCCACGTCGTTTCCACGTCTTTTCAGATCGCAGCATGTCCGTATATCTTGCGGCGACGCTGCGTCGCCGCAAGATATAACACAGGGCCCTATGCGATGGGTGCGATGATCCCGGATGTGTGCTATGAACACATCCGGCATCATCGCGTCCCAGAAGGGGGCGGGGCTTACCGCAGAGCTGCAAAGCCGCTCCGACGATACCGCCGGCCATCCTGAAAGTGGACACATACCCTTAGAGTCTGACGGCTGTAGTAACCTGTAAGGCTAAGTTCACACTTTGCGGATTCCACTGCGGATTTTTCCGCAGCAGAATTCCAAAATCTGCAGTGAAAACCCGTCGCGGTTTTTACTGCGGATTTATCGCGGTTTTTACTGCGGTTTCTTCTGCGGATTTTCATCTGCAGTTTCCTATTGGAGCAGGTGAAAATCCGCAGAAAAGAAGTGACATGCTGTGGAATGTAAACCGCTGCGTTTCCGCGCGTTTTTTTCCGCAGCATGTGCACAGCGTTTTTTGTTTCCCATAGGTTTACATTGTAATGTAAACTCATGGGAAACTGCTGCAGATCCGCAGCGGATTCGCAGCAAAATCCGCAAAGGCATTTAGGTGGTAAAAATATACTTTCTCATTTCTGTCATGTCACTTTGCATTAATTCCTGAAAATCGCCTGAAGAGTTAATAAACTACCTGACAGCAGTTTTTGATATGTCAGGGGGTGCTGTTTTTAAAATGGTTTAACTTTTAGGGGTTTCCCAATATATGAGACCCCCTAAAGTCACTTCAAACATGGATAAGTCCCTAAAAAAATAAATTTGTAAATTTCCTTGAAAAAATGAAAAATTGCTGCTACATTTTTAAACCTCCTAAAATGCTAACAAAATAAAAGAAAATTTTACAAATGGTGCTGATGTAAAGCAGACATGAGGGAAATGTTATTTATTAATGGTTTGCTGTTGTATGACCATCTGGATTAAAGGGATAATCATTCAAAGTTTGAAAATTGCTAATTTTTTATCTTTTTTTTCTCAAATTTCTGATATTTTTTATAAATAAACACAAAACATATCGATCTAAATTTACCATTTTCATAAAGTATAATGTGTCACAAAAAACAAGCTCAAAATCACTGGGATTTGTTGAAGCTTTGCAGAGTTATTACCACATAAAGTGACACTGGTCAGATTTAAAAAATTTGGCTCCGTCACTAAGGGGTTAAGTACCCTACATTATTTTCATGCACTATTGCTGTTTATTTATTTACTGCTGGATATTTTATCATTATGATTCTTTCTTTGGCTCTGTATAACCCACCCACATCACTGATTGGCAGCTGTCTGCCTATACACAGTGTACACGGAAAGCTGCCAATCGCTGGTGGGGGTGAGGTTATACAGAGCTCATGAATATGGAGGACTACCTGGCAGCAGGAAAACTAGTCCATTTTTTATAATCTGATAAAGTAGTGATTTCATCTAAACTACAGCAAGTAGCCCAGTAAATGGCACATTACCGGAATCAGCGTCTCTGCCTCTACGTTTTAGTGCTCTCAGATTAGGTAGCAATAACCTGGTGATAGCTTCCCTTTAAGACCATTTGAAAAGTTGCTTTTCTCATTCCCAAAATACTGGTAGTGAAGTTGGACATAGCCTTTCTATAAGAGGACTTTCCTATACAGTCAAACAAATGCTATGTGGTCACATGTGGACCAGACGGAGGCCTACGTTACAGTTTATGTGGGGAAAACTCCCAGAGGCTAGGTGTACAGACGCACTGTGCACCCACCCTAAGGCCACGTGCAGTATTTGGTCAGTATTTTACCTCAGTGTTTGTAAGGCTGGAGTCACACTAGTGAGTTTTACGGACGTATGAGTGCAGAAAATACGTCCGTAAAACACGCCTAACAAACGTCCCAATTATTCTCTATGCCCCTGCTCCTATCTGCCGTATTTTACTGATCAGTATTATACGGCTTTCTACGGCCGTAGAAAATCGCAGCATGCTGCGTTTGTCACCGTATTGCGCAAAAAAACGCCAATGAAAGTCTATGGAAGCCAGAAAAATACGGATTACACACGGACCAGCAGTGTGACTTGCGAGAAATACGCAGCGGTGTTAGCGAGAAAAGCCGGCAATTCAGTGCGGTGTACAGTAAAATCACACTGACAGCTTACAGTAGAATAGGTAGAATAAATGTGTACACATAGAATAGGTATATATATATATATATATATATGTCAGTAGACACATATATGTATATATATTATTACTTCATACAGCGCTAGACAGCTTTAAAGCCGGTAATTCAATTGTCGGCTTTTGCTATCTCCTTCCTAAACCCGACATGATATGAGACCTGGTTTACATACAGTAAACCATGTCATATCACCTTTTTTTTGCATATACACACTACTAATGTTAGTAGTGTGTATATGCAAAATTTGGCCGTTCTAGCTATTAAATTAAAGGGTTAAATGGCGGGAAAAATTGGTGTGGGCTCCCGCGCAATTTTCTTCGCCAGAGTAGTAAAGCCAGTGACTGAGGGCAGATATTAATAGCCTGGAGAGGGACCATGGTTATTGGCCCCCACCTGGCTAAAATGACCTGCCCCCAGCCACCCCAGCAGAGGGCGCCCTCATATGAACTCGAGCCTGGGAGCTTTCTAGAAAAGTTCCCACGATCAAGGAACAGCCAGCAGAGGGCGCCTCACCGCAAATGCAGGTAAATATAGGTCATTGACCTACTTTACCTTCATTCTCTGGGGTTTTGCAGCCAGGAACAACGCTGCATTAGCAGAGCTCCTGGCTGCAAAATATTTGAACCCCTTCAGATGGATTTACATCGTTGGACGTTACAGATCTGCGGAAGGTAAGGATATTGTTGGTTTATTATTTTTTTTTAATTACAGATCGAGGGTCTTCAGTGATTGGATTAAGCGTAGAATAAAATATTACAACAACCTTTGTTTTTATTTCATTAAATTGCTTTTTAATAATGTGTTTGTGTTTTTTTTAACCCTTTACTAGTATTGGAATAATAATGGATAGGTGTCATAATTGACACCTCTCCATTATTAATTTGGCTTAATGTCACCTTACAATAGCAAGGTGGCATTAACTCTTCATTACCCCATATCCCATTGCTACACGGGAATGGGAAGAGAGTGGCCAAGTGCCAGAATAGGCGCATCTTCCAGATGTGCCTTTTCTGGGGTGGCTGGGGGCAGATGTTTTAGCCAGGGGGGGCCAATAACCATGGACCCTCTCCAGGCTATTAATATCTGCCCTCAGTCACTGGCTTTACTACTGTGACGCCCAGGAGACCGGGATACCCAGCACCGGACCAATGGAGTCTGTCTCTTGAGGGGGATGTCACGGGTGGCTTGACCCGGTGCTGTGGCCTCAGGCAATGCACAGTGTAAGGGGTATCATGAGGGGACAGGCACTTACTTGATCAGCAGCAGGTTCTCCCAGCGGTGACGATCCCGATCCTGGATAGATGGCTATTGTCCAAATGAAAGACTGAGGCACTGAAACGTTTAACCAGTTCACTTTAACATAAAAGGATTTACAACCAGTCCTGTCACCGGAGTCTGTATGGGAACTCTGAGTTACTTTGACCCTGCCGGGGTCTTCGCCTCTTATTGTGCGCAATTTCTGTGTGGCCCTGCTGCTGTATGTGAACTGGCTGCCGGCCCAATCTGTCCCCTCCGGGTCCTGGTTCGACGGGCAACCCGAGTCCTTTTATCGGTTTACCCCCTCTGGGAGTACCGCTGAACTCTGTGTCTGTTGCTGCGTCCGGCCCTAGTGAAGCTGATATCACCTCACGTTTTTCCGGTTGCTGTATTATATATAATGAATACAGCCACGGATCCGGTATCCGTCTTTGCGCCTGTTCTGGGTAGTGATTAATGCTACCCGGTTCTCACAATGTCCTTTTTCTCTATCCCTCTTCTCCTCAGGCCGGTGATTTAGGCCTGGTAACAGTCACAGGGCTGTTAGAGATTCAACTGTATGACCTCTCACTTTCAGCTCCTTAGCCCAACTGCCATTTCTTCTCTCAGACCAGAATGGATCAAGGGGAGTCTCTGGAGCTCCCCCTTCTGGCCGGAGGTGGTAGTGCAGTCTTGCTATTTTAGTATTTGTACTTACTGTCAGTAACTATTTTTGTGGCAAATACCCCTAGGGGTGCCACATTACTCTGGCGGAGAAAATTGCGCGGGAGCCCACGCCAATTTTTTCCGCCATTTAACCCTTTAATTTAATAGCTAGAACGGCCAAATTTTGCACATACACACTACTAACATTAGTAGTGTGGAATATGCAAAAAAATGGTGATATGAGATGGTTTACTGTATGTAAACCAGGTCTCATATCATGTCGGGTTTAGGAAGGAGATAGCAAAAGCCGGCAATTGAATTACCGGCTTTAAAGCTATCTCGCGCTGTATGAAATATTAATATATATACATATATGTGTCTACTGATATATATATATATATATATATATATATTAGACAGTATATATGTTTTTTGTTTTTTTTTACACATGGATCCCTTGTATAGCCGTATGTCGGTTTTGCAAGCCTGCGAGAAAACCACGCAGTACGGATGCCATACGGATTACATACGGAGGATGCCATGCGCAAAAAACGCTGAAACACCCTGCCTACGGAGGAGCTACGGAACACTATTTTGGGGACTTTTCAGCGTATTACGGCCGTAATATACGGACCGTATTGTCTTACGCTGAGTGTGACTCCAGCCTATGCCAAAACCAGGAGTGGGTGATAAATACAGAAGTGGTGCATATGTTTCTGTTATACTTTTCCTATGATTGATCCACTCCTGATTTTGGCTTATAAATACTGAGGTAAAAAACTGACTAAATACTGAACATGTGAACGTGGCCTGACGCTGATATCTATTATCTCTCATTAGCAATAATTAGAAGTTGCTGTATTTGAAACATAAACCAAAGCATTTTTCAACTCGCACCATATTGGCTTTTATGGTTCATTTTTCTCCTTTTGATGTGCAAAATATTATTTAGGACCTCAGAACAATGTACTGTCTGTTGTCAGTGCGATATTGCCACAAAAACAAGCAGAGGTTTTGATAATTTTGTTTTTGAACTAGATGTGTTCAGACAAGCGTATGAACATTTTTTTTTGTCTTGCTTTCTACAAAAATTTGAGAAGTTATCACCAGTATGTTTTTTTTTATATATGCTGGAGGTTTGTTTT
This sequence comes from Ranitomeya imitator, assembly GCF_032444005.1. Classification (NCBI taxonomy): domain Eukaryota; kingdom Metazoa; phylum Chordata; class Amphibia; order Anura; family Dendrobatidae; genus Ranitomeya; species Ranitomeya imitator. The sequence goes on from NC_091284.1 coordinate 94,361,828, forward strand.
TTACATTTTATTATATCTGAAAATTAATATCTTGTGTAATTTTAAATTTTTGCAAAAACAAATGCTCCAAATAAAATTTTCACTGTGTCCGGTTTTTTGTTTGTACGCCTATTGAATACAATGGGTTTCATCCGCAAATTGGCCTAGTAAATAGTGAGATAAACGACATTGGTCCTAATTGTGCCATTCACTTAGGGCAGCCGCAGACTCTTTCATCTCAGAGAATTGGGTCAATTCTGGAAATGACACTCTGATCAGATTTTGTGCGATCCAATTGTCTCGGATGAGAAAATCGAAGCAGACCGTAAGGAGGAGATGGAGAACATAGTCTCCATTGTGTGGGACTGCACTCCGATGTCATCTGTGTGCAGTCCGAGGATTTTCATACACTCATTGACTTGCATGGCTGAGTGTGATCTGAATATTAGATCAAACTTGGACATGCAGCAATTTTTCTTTTCTGTCCGAGGACAAGAATTGGACATGTTCACTGTTCACGCCCCATAGACTAGCATTGGTCCAGGTGCGATCTGATGTTTTGTCGGATCGCACAGGGACCGATAATATGGCCGTCTGTACAAGCCCTTACACCGGACCGTTTCCTGTCTGAGTGCAGTTCATTGTGCAAATAGACAGCACACAGACCATAATATACGTGTATCTGAATTCATCTAGTCTAATAATTTTAACACAATGATCAAATACTTGGAGGCATCAGGGTGGCCTAATTGGAATTTGACGGGCTCACTGTTTTTGCTGAATACATGAGCGGTGCAGATTACAAGGGTATATAATGTCTTACTGCGTATTTATCTTCCATTATAGTAATGTGCTTGTGGCATGAAGCCTATCTCCACTAGGAATCAGGAGCATCTGCCTTATCGAGGCATTAGGAGCAGATCTATCGCCTTCGATTAAGACTATCTGACATTACATTAGAATCACTTTCTTTAATCACTGCCCCAGAAAAGCTTTATTGTGCAGTTCATTTTTATAATGTGGTTTGGCATGAATTTCATCCCTATTTGTGATAACACCATGATAGGCAGTTTACCATAAGATTGTAAAGGAAAAGCATGCCCCCTGCAGGTAAGTAGGGGGAACAGCAGTGACATTATAAGTGATTACTGACATAAAAGGTCATTATTACACTCGGGATAAAACCAACTTGCTTCTTAGCACAAAAAAGCTCAATCACCACAACAGCAGTTAATACCGCGACATGAGATTTGGGAAGCACTTAGCATGTATGTGTCTGTCCCAGACTCCACATAATCCTGGACTACATATAAACTAATTGCCTAAGCATCTTAGTAGATAAATGTAATTAAGACAAATGGATGCTTGATCCAATTTATGAAGTGCAGAGAGTAGATACTCAGAAAAAGGCCTTCTTCACATGTTTATTTCTTGCAGAAGAGATAGGCTGTTTTCCATCAGGGTGCTAGACCCACTTACATCCATTTTTGGTCCAGGTGTCTGTTTTTTCCTTCAGTGTGGCAGTTTTTTTTATTATTAAAAATAAAAAATGTGTTTTTGAATCTTTCCATTAAACAGTAAGAAATGGACAGCACTGGAATGACCCATAGATATTGTCAGTGTGCAGTCTGGTTTATTTTGTCATGGATGTGTAAGGCTATGTGCACATGTATTCTGGTCCACTGCGGATTTTTCCGCAGCGGATTAGATAAATCTGCAGGGCAAAAACGCTGCTTTTTGGCTGCAGAATTATTGCGGATTTAACGCGGTTTTCGCTGCAGTTTTACAACTGCGGTTTTCCATAGGGGCAGCTGTAAAACCGCTGCGGAATCCGCAGAAAGAAGGACATGCTGCGGAATGTAAACCGCTGCGTTTCCGCGCATTTTTTTCCGCAGCATGTGCACAGCGTTTTTTGTTTCCCATAGGTTTACATTGTAATGTAAACTCATGGGAAACTGCTGCGACCCGCAGCTGCGGAAGCGCTGCGGATCCACAGCGTTTTCCGCATCGTGTGCACATACCCTAAAGGTGGAGAAGATGGCGAAACACACTATGAAGACCCTTTTCATTACATCTATATGATCTGCATTTTATTGCATGTTTCATCTTCATGTAGTCTGCAGTTTTCTGTTAAAGGTGACAGGGTTAACTGTAGGGCCAGCCCATACTTGAGGAGTAGTAAAGGTACCTTCACACATAACGATATCGTTAACGATATCGTTGCTTTTTGTGACGTAGCAACTATATCGTTAAGGAAATCGTTCTGTGTGACAGCGACCAACGATCAGGCCACTGCTGGGAGATCGTTGGTCGCTGGGGAAAGTCGAGAACTTTATTTCGTCGCTGGATCTCCCGTGGACATAGCTGGATCGGCGTGTGTGACACCGATCCAGCGATGTCTTCACTGGTAACCAGGGTAAACATCGGGTAACTAAGCGCAGGGCCGCGCTTAGTAACCCGATGTTTACCCTGGTTACCAGCGTAAAAGTAAAAAAAAAACAAACACTACATACTTACCTACCGCTGTCTGTCCCCGGCGCTGTGCTCTGCACTCCTCCTGTACTGGCTGTGAGCGTCGGTCAGCCGGAAAGCAGAGCGGTGACGTCACTGCTGTTCTTTCCGGCCGCTGTGCTCACAGCCAGTGCAGGAGGAGTGCAGAGCACAGCGCCGGGGACAGACAGCGGTAGGTAAGTATGTAGTGTTTGTTTGTTTTTTACTTTTACGCTGGTAACCAGGGTAAACATCGGGTTACTAAGCGCGGCCCTGCGCTTAGTAACCCGATGTTTACCCTGGTTACCCGGGGACTTTGGGATCGTTGGTCGCTGGAGAGCTGTCTGTGTGACAGCTCTCCAGCGACCAAACAGCGACGCTGCAGCGATCCGGATCGTTGTCAGTATCGCTGCAGCGTCGTGAAGGGGCCTTAAAGCTAGTTTCACATTTGCATTAGAATCCGCAGCGTTTAATCTGCATCCGCAAGTGCAGGAAAAACATAAATACGTACAAACGCGGCATTTTTTAGACACATGCGGTTACAAAAACTCAGCGTTTGCACGCTTTTCTATGCGTTTTTTCCTGCGTTTGCGTTTTTGGTGCGCATGGTGACGGTGGAGAAAAATCTAGATAACCAGACACCGCCAATGTGACTACAGAGGGCATGTATTATGGGATATCTTCATATAGACCCTTGAACAGCTGAAATCTTCAGATTTTGCTCCTGTATCCTGTGTCATGATGGATCTTCGCATGGAGAGCTTTTATTTCAACCTGCATTTAAGCATCAAGCTGTTTCTTGCCTGTGCGTTTGCTTGGGAGCAAGACAGAAATCGCGAAAGATGGAGAAGGAGACGTCGTAGGCGTTTTTGGAGACACCCCATTATTGAACTACGTGAGAGACGTGGAGCCTATCACACGTTGTATGGCAAGCTTAATGCCAACCCGACAAATTCCCGGAATATACAAGGATGTCGCAGGACTCTTTCCGAGATTTGCTTGCTCGTGTCCAAGGAACCATACACCCAGCTCCATAGAGCGATTCCACCAGAGGAACGTCTGCTGGTTACATTAAGGTACGTAACAAATCTAAACCAATGGCAGTGCAAATTTTGGGAGTTCTGACATGTATTTTTTGGTACTTTCCCTTATGTCTTTAGCATAACAACACCATAAATAGAATTGATTGTAATTTTTTTTTATTCCAGATTTCTGGCAACCGGAGAGAGTTTATCATCCCTCCACTTCCAATACCGGCTTAGAATTTCCACCCTGTCCGGAATAGTTGCGGACACCTGCCGGGCTTTGTGGAATGTACTCCGGGATGAGTTTATACCCCTACCCACCGCGGACATTTGAATTGAAATTGCTGAAAAATTCTGGAAGTTGGCCACATACGGGACCAATTTGCTGCCTTTTTTGATTCAGATATTGAACGTGTGTCATGGCAGGACAATGTTGTGGAAATGTCCTGTTGGGATTTTTTCTGTACCAGTTATTTTCTTAAATGTTACTAATATTTCTCGTTAATAAACTTTAGTTTTTGGTATCTTGACCGTGTCTCCTATGTATTTCTTCTACAAACCAAGGCTGTCCTCACACTAGCAGTATTTGGTCTGTATTTAATATCAGTGTTTGTAATCCAAAACCAGGAGTGGGTGATAAAGGCTGAGGTGCTAGATATGTTAATATTATAATTTTCCTCTAATTGTTCCACTCCTTGTTTTGGCTTACAAATACTGATATAAAATACTGACCACATACTGCTAGTGTGATGGCAGCCATGTTGTTTTAATGGTAAGGTTGTTGACGTCATTGCGTCCTGATTCTGTTCTGCAGTATCCATTGGACACAGACTGAAGAGACAATGGCTGTAATACAAAACAGATCTATACTCATCAAGTCACGTGTCAGAAATAATGAATTCATGATGCACATATAACAGCCTCATGAATTCGCTATTTCTGACACATGTCCAGGTGAGCATAGATATGCCTTGTATGACCGCCATCGTCCCTTCACTTTGTGTGAAATAGATTAAGTACACAGAAGATAAAATGGAGGTTATCCAAGGCAGTTCTCTACTCACCAGGTCAGGTGTCCTAACTAATGAGTTTTTGGACACCTGACCCGTTGAGTATAGTTCTGCATTGTATTGCCGCCATTTTCTCGTCAGTCTGCAACACTAGTCACAAATTAATCAGAAGGAAGAGATTATGGAGATAATACAAGTACTAATTTTGTGGCCCACCTCATATCTCTATACTAAAGACACACAAAGCTGCAGTCTTTTATTTGCTAACTACTGGAGCTATGATGTGGCCAAAAAATAAAGTGTTCGGCGCACGGTGTGTGTTGCGAAATACACAATTAAACCACACATAATTGGGGGCAAAAAACAATATTATTTGTTATACACAAACTTTTTTTAACTGTGCCTGCTTGGGGTAGAGTGATGGAAACGGGGGGTGTGAAGCTGTGAGGCCTGGCTAAGTGTGGACGACGCAGGGGTGGCAGGAGAAGGGGCAATTAAACTAGTGGGGTCTGGTAGTTCGGGGATAGGGCTTGACACATGAGAGGCCTGAGACGCACTGGAAAGGTGAGACAAACCTGACATTACAGACACACTGAGATGTGAGGGGGGAGAAATACTGATAGTTTGCCGTTTTTTTATTTTTTTCTCCCTTGCTGGGATCGCTGGGTTCTGGGAAGCCTCGGTGGGCTCATATGTCGTGGCATGGTCGTGGTTGTTGACCTGTCAGGGTCCGGCTGCACTGTGCTGGTAGAGCGTGCAGCCATGCCAGAGTCCATAGTGCTCATAGAGCGTGCAGCCATGCCAGAGTCCATAGTGCTCGTAGAGCGTGCAGCCATGCCAGAGTCCATAGTGCTCGTAGAGCGTGCAGCCATGCCAGAGTCCACAGTGCTCGTAGAGCATGCAGCCATGCCAGAGTCCACAGTGCTCGTAGAGCGTGCAGCCATGCCAGAGTCCATAGTGCTCGTAGAGCGTGCAGCCATGCCAGAGTCCACAGTGCTCGTAGAGCGTGCAGCCATGCCAGAGTCCACAGTGCTCGTAGAGCGTGCAGCCATGCCAGAGTCCACAGTGCTCGTAGAGCATGCAGCCATGCCAGAGTCCACAGTGCTCGTAGAGCGTGCAGCCATGCCAGAGTCCATAGTGCTCGTAGAGCGTGCAGCCATGCCAGAGTCCACAGTGCTCGTAGAGCATGCAGCCATGTCAGAGTCCACAGTGCTCGTAGAGCGTGCAGCCATGCCAGAGTCCATAGTGCTCGTAGAGCGTGCAGCCATGCCAGAGTCCATAGTGCTCGTAGAGCATGCAGCCATGCCAGAGTCCATAGTGCTCGTAGAGCGTGCAGCCATGCCAGAGTCCACAGTGCTCGTAGAGCATGCAGCCATGCCAGAGTCCACAGTGCTCGTAGAGCGTGCAGCCATGCCAGAGTCCATAGTGCTCGTAGAGCGTGCAGCCATGCCAGAGTCCACAGTGCTCGTAGAGCATGCAGCCATGTCAGAGTCCACAGTGCTCGTAGAGCGTGCAGCCATGCCAGAGTCCATAGTGCTCGTAGAGCGTGCAGCCATGCCAGAGTCCATAGTGCTCGTAGAGCATGCAGCCATGCCAGAGTCCATAGTGCTCGTAGAGCGTGCAGCCATGCCAGAGTCCATAGTGCTCGTAGAGCGGAAGGCCATGCCAGAGTCCATAGCGCTTGTAGAGCGGAAGGCCATGCCAGAGTCCATAGCACTTGTAGAGCGGAAGGCCATGCCTGGGTCCTGCTGCATCGTGGTGGTGGAGCGGAAGGCCATGCCAGGGTCCTGCTGCTGCATTATGGTGTCAATGAAGGAGGTCCAAGCAGGAGAAGTGTTGTGAATTCTGTGGCTGAGTTCACTTCTGTGGTCACAAGTGGTATTGCAGTCTCTGGGCTTCCTCCCTCAGGTGTTTTGGTGAGCTCGTTGGCTGCCTTGCTATTTAGCTCCACCTGAGTCTGTCTTCCTTGCTCCTTGTCAATGTTCCAGTGTTGGATCTGAGCTACTGCATCTTTCCTTGGGCCTGCTGCTCTGCTAGATAAGTGCTTCTAGTTTGTTTTCTGTTTTTTTCTGTCCAGCTTGTTATTATCTTTTGCTGGAAGCTCTGAGAAGCAAAGGGGTGCACCGCCGTGCTGTTAGTTCGGCACGGTGGGTCTTTTTGCCCCTTTGCGTGGTTTTCGTTTTAGGGTTTTTTGTAGACTGCATAGTTCTCTTTGCTATCCTCGCTCTGTCTAGAATATCGGGCCTCACTTTGCTGAATCTATTTCATTCCTACGTTTGTCTTTTCATCTTGCTAACAGTCATTATATGTGGGGGGCTGCCTATTCCTTTGGGGTATTTCTCTGAGGTAAGTCAGGCTTGTATTTCTATCTTCAGGCTAGTCAGCTCCTCAGGCAGTGCCGAGTTGCATAGGTAGTTGTTAGGCGCAATCCACTGCTGCTTATAGTTGTGTGAGGATAGATCAGGTACTGCAGTCTACAGAGATTCCACGTCTCAGAGCTCGTCCTATTGTTTTTGGTTATTGCCAGATCTCTGTATGTGCGCTGATTACTGCACGCTGTGTTGCCTGATTGCCAGCCATAACAGTACAAGGAGCCACACCAATGATTCCCAATAGAGGGAAAAAAGAAATCCTGACATCATTTTTTTTTCTTAGCTCTGTCTTCAGTCTTTTTTTTCCCCTAGACATTAGAGTGCTTCAGGACACAGCTGTGGACATGGATATTCAGGCTCTGTGCTCCTCAATGGATAATCTCGTTGTAAATGTACAAAAGATTCAAGATACTATTGATCAGAAATCGATGCTAGAACCAAGAATTCCGATTCCTGATTTGTTTTTTGGTGACAGAACTAAGTTCCTGAGCTTCAGAAATAATTGTAAGCTATTTTTGGCCTTGAAACCTCATTCTTCTGGTAATCCTATTCAACAGGTTTTGATTATTATTTCTTTTTTGCGCGGCGACCCACAGGACTGGGCGTTTTCTCTTGCACCAGGAGATTCTGCATTGAGTAATGTTGATGCATTTTTCCTGGCGCTCGGATTGCTTTACGATGAGCCTAATTCAGTGGATCAGGCTGAGAAAAATCTGCTGGCTTTATGCCAGGGTCAGGATGCTGTAGAAGTATATTGTCAGAAATTTAGGAAATGGTCAGTACTCACTCTGTGGAATGAATCTGCACTAGCGGCTTTGTTCAGAAAGGGTCTCTCTGAAGCTCTTAAGGATGTAATGGTGGGATTTCCTATGCCTGCTGGTTTGAATGAGTCTATGTCCTTGGCCATTCAGATCGGTCGTCGCTTGCGCGAGCGTAAATCTGTGCACCATCTGGCGGTACTGCCTGAGAGTAAACCTGAGCCTATGCAGTGCGACAGGACTATGACTAAAGTAGAACGGCAAGAACACAGACGTCTGAACAGACTGTGTTTCTATTGTGGTGATTCTACTCATGCTATCTCTAATTGTCCTAAACGCACTAGGCGGTTCGATAGCTCTGCCGTTATTGGTACTGTACAGTCCAAATTCCTTTTGTCCATTACCTTAATGTGCTCTTTGTCATCGTATTCTGTCATGGCGTTTGTGGATTCAGGCGCTGCCCTGAATCTGATGGATTTGGATTATGCTAAACGTTGTGGATTTTTCTTGGAGCCTTTGCGGTGTCCTATTCCGTTGAGAGGAATTGATGCTACACCTTTGGCCAAGAATAAGCCTCAGTACTGGGCCCAGCTGACCATGTGCATGGCTCCTGCACATCAGGAAGTTATTCGCTTTCTCGTACTGCATAATTTGCATGATGTGGTCGTGTTGGGGTTGCCATGGCTACAAACTCATAATCCAGTATTGGATTGGAACTCTATGTCGGTAACCAACTGGGGTTGTCAGGGAGTACATGGTGATGTTCCATTTTTGTCTATTTCGTCATCCATTCCTTCTGACATCCCAGAGTTCTTGTCGGACTTTCAGGATGTATTTGAAGAGTCCAAGTCTGATGCCCTACCTCCGCATAGGAATTGTGATTGTGCTATCGATTTGATTCCTGGTAGTAAATTCCCTAAGGGTCATTTTGAGTATCTGGTGATGCCGTTCGGACTTGCCAATGCTCCATCTGTTTTTCAGTCTTTTATGCATGACATTTTCCGTGAGTATCTGGATAAATTCTTGATTGTTTACTTGGATGACATTTTGATCTTCTCAGATGATTGGGAGTCTCATGTGAAGCAAGTCAGAATGGTTTTCCAGGTACTGCGTGCTAATTCCTTGTTCGTGAAGGGATCAAAGTGTCTCTTCGGTGTGCAGAAAGTTTCATTTTTGGGGTTCATCTTTTCCCCTTCTACTATCGAGATGGATCCGGTTAAGGTTCAGGCCATCCAGGATTGGACTCAGCCGACATCTCTAAAAAGTCTGCAGAAATTCCTGGGCTTTGCTAATTTTTATCGTCGCTTCATCTGTAATTTTTCTAGCATTGCCAGACCATTGACCGATTTGACCAAGAAGGGTGCTGATTTGGTTAATTGGTCTTCTGCTGCCGTGGAAGCTTTTCAGGAGTTGAAGCGTCGTTTTTGCTGTGCCCCTGTGTTGTGTCAACCTGATGTTTCTCTTCCGTTCCAGGTCGAGGTTGATGCTTCTGAGATTGGTGCAGGGGCGGTTTTGTCACAGAGAGGTTCTGGTTGCTCAGTGTTCAAACCATGTGCTTTCTTTTCCAGGAAATTTTCTGCTGCTGAGCGCAATTATGATGTGGGCAACCGAGAGTTGCTGGCCATGAAGTGGGCATTCGAGGAGTGGCGTCATTGGCTTGAGGGTGCTAAGCATCGCGTGGTGGTATTGACTGATCATAAGAACTTGACTTATCTCGAGTCTGCCAAGCGCTTGAATCCTAGACAGGCCCGTTGGTCGTTATTTTTTGCTCGTTTTGATTTTGTGATTTCATACCTTCCGGGCTCTAAAAATGTGAAGGCGGATGCTCTGTCTAGGAGTTTTGTGCCCGACTCTCCGGGGTTATCTGAGCCGGCGAGTATCCTCAAGGAAGGAGTCATTGTGTCTGCCATCTCCCCTGATTTGCGGAGAGTGTTGCAGAAATTTCAGGCTAATAAACCTGATCGTTGTCCGGCCGAGAAACTGTTCGTCCCTGATAGGTGGACTAGTAAAGTTATCTCTGAACTTCATTGTTCGGTGCTGGCCGGTCATCCAGGAATCTTTGGTACCAGGGAGTTGGTTGCTAGATCCTTCTGGTGGCCATCTCTGTCACGGGATGTGCGTGCTTTTGTGCAGTCCTGTGGAATTTGTGCTAGGGCTAAGCCCTGCTGTTCACGTACCAGTGGGTTGCTTTTGCCCTTGCCGGTCCCGAAGAGGCCTTGGACACATATTTCGATGGATTTCATTTCTGACCTTCCCGTTTCTCAAAAAATGTCGGTCATTTGGGTGGTCTGTGATCGCTTTTCTAAAATGGTCCATCTGGTGCCCTTGGTTAAATTGCCTTCCTCCTCTGATTTGGTGCCTTTCATGTGGCTCATCCTGGTCGGCCTGGGGGTTCTGGTGAGGGTTCGGTGACCCCTCCTCAAGGGGGGGGTACTGTTGTGAATTCTGTGGCTGAGTTCACTTCTGTGGTCACAAGTGGTATTGCAGTCTCTGGGCTTCCTCCCTCAGGTGTTTTGGTGAGCTCGTTGGCTGCCTTGCTATTTAGCTCCACCTGAGTCTGTCTTCCTTGCTCCTTGTCAATGTTCCAGTGTTGGATCTGAGCTACTGCATCTTTCCTTGGGCCTGCTGCTCTGCTAGATAAGTGCTTCTAGTTTGTTTTCTGTTTTTTTCTGTCCAGCTTGCTATTGTCTTTTGCTGGAAGCTCTGAGAAGCAGAGGGGTGCACCGCCGTGCTGTTAGTTCGGCACGGTGGGTCTTTTTGCCCCTTTGCGTGGTTTTCGTTTTAGGGTTTTTTGTAGACTGCATAGTTCTCTTTGCTATCCTCGCTCTGTCTAGAATATCGGGCCTCACTTTGCTGAATCTATTTCATTCCTACGTTTGTCTTTTCATCTTGCTAACAGTCATTATATGTGGGGGGCTGCCTATTCCTTTGGGGTATTTCTCTGAGGTAAGTCAGGCTTGTATTTCTATCTTCAGGCTAGTCAGCTCCTCAGGCAGTGCCGAGTTGCATAGGTAGTTGTTAGGCGCAATCCACTGCTGCTTATAGTTGTGTGAGGATAGATCAGGTACTGCAGTCTACAGAGATTCCACGTCTCAGAGCTCGTCCTATTGTTTTTGGTTATTGCCAGATCTCTGTATGTGCGCTGATTACTGCACGCTGTGTTGCCTGATTGCCAGCCATAACAGAGAAGCGGTTGTCATGGTGGTGGCGGTGGGCTGTCCTACAGCACTCGGCATGGTTGTGGTGCTGTACTGGTGTCCGGCAGTGCTAGGAATAGAGGTGGCCGTGCAGTGGTATACAGCAGATGTCGGCATTGAGGTTAATCGTGACAGTGAAGGCACAAGTGGATATGCCGCCACTGTCTGCTGAATATGCAGACTCTGCTGCATAGCCTGCGCGTAAGCAGCATTGCAGGCCTGCATGACACTAAGCTGGAGATCACGAGTTCCGACATGCCCTGTTCAATTTGGTTAAAAAAATGATGTGCTGGCCTCTGGAGGTCGGCTTTTACTTGGTCAAGGCTTTTGGTGACCTCCTGGATACATGTATTCATGAAATGCAACATTTACTTTCTTCTGAAAACAACACCTTGGACCACTGACTACAGTCCAGTTCTTTTTCTCCTTGGCCCAGGTAAGACGCTTCTGGAGTTGTCTATTGGTCATGAGTGGCTGACACAAGGAATGCGATACTTGTAGCCCATGTCCTGGATACATCTTTATGTGGTGGCTCTTGAAGCAATGACTCCAGCAGTCCACTCCTTGTGAATCTCCCCCAAATTCTTGAATGGCCATTTCTTAACAATCCTTTCAAGGCTGCGGTTATCCCGCTTGCTTGTGCAACCTTTTCCTTCCACACTTTTTCCTTCCACTCAACTTTCCATTTAGAGAGAAAAAAGGACACCCTCAGTTAGTTCTGATCATTATCAGGTGTGTGAAGAGCAGACATGTAAGGGTACCGTCACACAGTGGCACTTTTGTCGCTATGACGGTACAATTCGTGACGTTCCAGCGATATCCATACGATATCGCTGTGTCTGACACGGAGCAGCGATCAGGGACCCTGCTGAGAATCGTACGTCGTAGCAGATCGTTTGGAACATTCTTTTGTTGCTGGATCTCCCGCTGTCATCGCTAGATCGGTGTGTGTGACACCGATCCAGCGATGCGTTCGCTTGTAACCAAGGTAAACATCGGGTTACTAAGCGCAGGACCGCGCTTAGTAACCCGATGTTTACCCTGGTTACAAGCGTAAATGTAAAAAAAAAAACAACAGTACATACTTACATTCCGGTGTCCGTCAGGTCCCTTGCCGTCTGCTTCCCGCACTGACTGACTGCCGGCCGTAAAGTGAAAGCAGAGCACAGCGGTGACGTCACCGCTGTGCTGTGCTTTCACTTTACGGCCGGCAGTCAGTCAGTGCGGGAAGCAGACGGCAAGGGACAGACACCGGAATGTAAGTATGTAGTGTTTGGTTTTTTTACGCTGGTAACCAGGGTAAACATCGGGTTACTAAGCGCGGCCCTGCGCTTAGTAACCCGATGTTTACCCTGGTTACCCGGGGACCTCGGCATCGTTGGTCGCTGGAGAGCTGTCTGTGTGACAGCTCTCCAGCGACCACACTACGACTTACCAACGATCACGACCAGGTCGTATCGCTGGTCGTGATCGTTGGTAAATCGTATAGTGTGACGGTACCCAAAGGGAGCATGCTTCAGCAAACAAAGTGACAGTGACGGCACTACTCCTCAAAGCAGACAACTTGGGGACCTACTGGAAGTGAATTTGAAGCCAGCTTCAGTGATAGCCAGGCCTGGAGGTCTTTGTGAATACATTTTCTTCATCCCGAGCCAAAGGGTCCCAGTGTCTCATAAATCCTGGCAGAACCTAGTCTGAAAATGTCAGCAGCAGAAACTGCAACACATGCCCACACCCAGGGACCCATGTATAGGGTGTTTATAGTCAACGAATCACTCCTCGGCTAGGGGGCACCCTTACAGCTGCATCGATTTGAATAGATGAGTGTGATATGTGATTAGCTCCATATTATGGCTACATGTATCCATAAAAAAGCAGAGTCATGTTCACACAAACATATTTTCAGTCTATACAATGTCCGTGTGTGCAATGGATCACACATTAGCTGTTGCACACATACCTCTAGTCCAGTGCTCCCCAACTCCAGTCCTCAAGAGCCACCAACAGGTCACATATTCAGGATTTCTTCAGTGTTGCACAGGTGATGGAATTCTTGCCTTTCCAGGTAATGCAATTATCACCTGTGCAATACTAAGGAAATCCTGAAAACATGTCCTGTCGGAGGCTCTGGAGGACCAGAGTTGGACCATGTGAATGTGCATGTAAATAGTGGACAGATCCTGCACTCTTGCGCTATGTGGACAAGCACATGCGGAGGAGCTACACGATTGCTCAATCACCATGACCTTTTCAGAGTAAATAACGTTTAATAGTTCACTGGCAGTCATCTTTCTTCCCTGTTTATGAGATTATAAAAAATCATCAGATTTTATCATCCTAATTGTCATCTGTATGGCATTCATTTTTATACATCAGCAACTAATTACATTAACAAGACCAAATACAGTTTATTATGTTTAAAAAATTGTAATGAATCAGTAAAAATTGCCTGCTGTATGGTTGATCTGTAAGGCTACGTTCAGACTAGCACACGACGCACACAAAAACGCGGCAAAACGCACGCAAAAACGCTGCGTTTTGCGACGCGTGCGTCGTTTTTTGCCGAAAATCGGACGCAAGAAAAATGCAACTTGTTGCGTTTTCTTGGTCCGACGCTAGAGGCAAAAAAGACGCAAGTGTTGCAAAACGCAACACACAAAAACGCATGCGTCCCCCATGTTAAACATAGGGGCGCATGACGCGTGCGTCGCCGCTGCGTCACCCGACGCTAAGGCGACGCACACTAGCAGAACGCTAGTGTGAACGTAGCCTAAGGCATCCAATTTTTTTATTGACTTATTTAGGCAAGTCGCATATGAAATAGGGAAAATACCACTGCAATTTTTTCATGTGTACATTTAAAAAGACGATCAAGTGAACACGTATTAAACAACACTGGTCCAAGTGCAGGTTTTTCAGAGATAGCACATGGATGGGAAATATGATTACGTGATGCGAACTTAGCCGTACAATGAGATAGTGGTTGTTTGTTGAGTGAACATTTAAATTATCTATATATACTAGCCATTTAACCCGTTCTACTTGCCTGGCAAGTCTGTCTCTCTCTCTGTCGCTCTCTCTCTGACTCTCCCTCTCTGTGTCTCTCTATGTCTCTCCCTCCCTGTCTGTCTCTCCCTCTCTCCCTGTCTCTCTCTTTCTGTCTCTCTCTCTCTCCCTGTCTCTCTTTCTCTCGCTCTCTCTCGCTCTCTCTGTGTCTCTCTGTCTCGATCTGGCTTTCTCTCCCTGTCTCTCTCTGTCTGTGTCTGTTTCTCTGTGTCTCTCTGTGTGTCTTTCTCTCTGTCTTTCGCTCTCTCTCTCTCTGTCTCTCTCTCTATGTCTCTCTCTCTGTCTCTCTCTCTCTCTGTCTCTATCTGTCTCTCTCTCTGTCTCTCTCTCTCTGTCTCTATCTGTCTCTCTCTCTGTGTGTCTCTCTCTCTCTGTCTCTCTCTCTCTCCCAAGATGCTGCTGCTCCAAGCAACGGACAGAAGTACACATCGCTGGTTATATTATAGATTGCAGGATTTTGCTCTTTAGCAGCCAGTAGCTTACACACAGAGATCCAGTTCTGGTGTCAAAACAGTGTAGCTGTTACCCTTGCCACATGTGCAGGGCATTGAGTAGTACGTCCATTCATACAGTGACAGCTGTTAGAGGTGGTAACCATGGATACCTAAGCTACTGCAATTCCTGTACATGGGGTAAGTGACATAGCAAAGCAGAAGAACTATACTACATTAATAATTATTAATTGGAGATATTTGCTGATATTATTATTATTACTACACCTACTACATAATTGGATTGGATCTTGGAGATAGGAATACTCCTTTAACCCCTTAACGACCGCCGATACGCCTTTTAACGGCGGCCGCTAAGGGTACTTAAACCACAGCGCCGTTAATTAACGGCGCTGTGGAAAAAGTAAATAGCGCCCCCCAGAGTGGGATTTTCTCCGGGGTCTCGGCTGCCGGGGGTAGCCGAGACCCCAGAGAACATGATTCGGGGTTTTTTTTTTACCGACCCCGCATTTGCGATCGCCGGTAATTAACCGTTTACCGGCGATCGCAAAAAAAAACAAAACGCAATTTCTTTTTAATTTTTCTGTCCTCCGATGTGGTTGCACATCAGAGGACAGAGAAAATGGGGTCCCAGGTAGCCCCCCAATACTTACCTGTCTCCCCCGGTGCTCCTCGTGGCTCCCGATGGGCGCCGCCATCTTCAAAATGGCGGGCGCATGCGCAGTGCGCCTGCCGGCCGACACCGGGAGAATCTTTGGGGTCTTGACTGTTTACTGTTTACCGGCGACCGCAAAAAAAAAAAGCAAAGTGTAATTCTCTGTCCTCTGATGTGATCGCACATCAGAGGACAGAGAAATAGGGGGATTCGGGGACCCTATTATACTCACCAGTGTCCCTGGGTCCTCCTGCTGCTCCTCCTGGTCTTCTTGGCAAAAGAAAATGGCGGGCGCATGCGCAGTGCGCCCGCCATCTGTCGCCATCTGCCGGCCGGCAGGGGAAGAGCAGTTGGGGCTAAAATTAGGGTTAGGGCTAGGGTTAGGGCTAGGGTTAGGGCTAGGCTTAGGGCTAGGCTTAGGGCTAGGCTTAGGGTTGGGGCTAAATTTAGGGTTAGGGTTGGGGCTAAATTCAGGGTTAGGGTTGGGGCTAAATTTAGGGTTAGGGTTGGGGCTAAATTTAGGGTTAGGGTTGGGGCTAAATTTAGGGTTAGGGTTGGGGCTAAATTTAGGGTTAGGGTTCTTTCACACTTACGTCAGTACGGGGCCGTCGCAATGCGTCAGCCCGACATACCGACGCACGTTGTGAAAATTGTGCACAACGTGGGCAGCGGATGTAGTTTTTCAACGCATCCGCTGCCCAATCTATGTCCTGGGGAGGAGGGGGCGGAGTTACGGCCACGCATGTGCGGTCAGAAATGGCGGACGTGACGTACAAAAAAAGTTACATTGAACGTTTTTTGTGCCGACGGTCCGCCAAAACACAACTGATCCATTGTTCGACGGACGCGACGTGTGGCCATCCATCACGATCCATCGGCAATACAAGTCTATGGGCAAAAAACGTATCCTGCGGGCACATTTGCAGGATCCGTTTTTTGTCCAAAACGACGGATTGCGACGGATGCCAAACGACGCAAGTGTGAAAGTAGCCTTAGGGCTAGGGTTGGGGCTAGAGTTGGGATTAGGGTTAGGGTTTGGATTAGGGTTGGTATTAGGGTTAGGGTTGGCATTAGGGTTACGCTTGGGATTATGGTTAGGTTTGGGATTAGGGTTAAGGTTAGGTTTGTGATTGGGGGTGTATTGGGATTAGGGTTAGGTTTGAGGTTAGGGTTGAGATTAGGATTAGGGGTGTGTTGGATTTAGGGTTTTGATTAGGGTTATGGTTAGGGTTGACATTAGGGTTGTTTTGGGGTAAGGGTTGTGATTATCGTTAGGGTTAGTGATTAGGATTATGGATCGGGTTGGGATTAGGGTTAGGGGTGTGTTGGGGTTAGGGTTGGAGCTAGAATTGGGGGTTTTACACTGTTTAGTTACATCAGGAGGTCTCCAAAACACGACAGACAATTTTGCGCTCAAAAAGTCAAATGGTGCTCCCTCCCTTCTGAGCTCTGCCGTGCGCCCAAACAGTGGGTTACCCCCACATATGGGGCATCAGCGTACTCGGGATAAATTGGACAACAACTTCTGGGGTCCAATTTCTCCTGTTACCCTTGTGAAAATAAAAACTTGGGGGCTACAAAATCTTTTTTGTGGAAAAAAAAATATTTTTTTATTTTCACGACTCTGCATTCTAAACTTCTGTGAAGCACTTGGGCATTCAAAGTTCTCACCACACATCTAGATAAGTTCCATGGGGGGTCTAGTCTCCAAAATGGGGTCACTTGTGGGGGGTTTCCACTGTTTAGGCACATCAGGGGCTCTCCAAACGCGACATGGCGTTCGATCTCAATTCCAGACAATTCTACATTGAAAAAGTAAAACGGCACTCCTTCTCTTCCAAGCTCTGCGGTGCGCCCAAACAGTGGTTTACCCCCACATATTGGGTATCGACGTACTCAGGAGAAATTGCACTACAACTTTTGTGGTCTTATTTCTCCTGTTACCCTTGTGAAAATAAAAATTTGGGGGCAAAAAGATCATTTTTGTGTAAACAAATGCGATTTTTTATTTTCACAGCTCTACGTTATAAACTTCTGTGAAGCTCTTGGGGGTTGAAAGTGCTCACCACACATCTAGATAAGTTCCTTAAGGGGTCTAGTTTACAAAATAGTGTCACTTGTGGGGGGTTTCCACTGTTTAGGCACATCAGGGGCTCTCTAAACGTGACATGGCGTCCGATCTCAATTCCAGCCAATTCTGCATTGAAAAAGTCAAACGGCGCTCCTTCACTTCCAAGTTCTGCGGTGCGCTCCCAGACAGTGGTTTACCCCCACATATGGGGTATTGGCGTATTCAGGAGAAATTGCATAACAAAATTTATGGTTACATTTCTGTTTTTACACTTGTGAAAATAAAAAAAATGGTTCTGAATTAAAATGTTTGCAAAACAAAGTTAAATGTTAATTTTTTCCTTCCACATTGTTTCAGTTCCTGTGACGCACGTAAAGGGTTAATAAACTTTTTGAATGTGGTTTTGAGAACCTTGAGGGGTGTAGTTTTTATAATGGTGTCACACTTCATTATTTTCTATCATATAGACCCCTCAAAATGACTTCAAATGTGATGTGGTCCCTAAAAAAAAAAGATGTTGTAAAAATGAGAAATTGCTGGTCAACTTTTAACCCTTATAACTCCCTAACAAAAAAAAATTTTGTTTCCAAAATTGTGCTGATGTAAAGTGGACATGTGGGAAATGTTATTTATTAACTATTTTTCACGACATATCTCTCTGATTTAAGGGCATAAAAATACAAAGTTTGAAAATTGCAAAATTTTAAAAATTTTCGCCATATTTCCATTTTTTTCATAAATAATCGCAAGTAATATCGAAGAAATGTTACCACTAACATGAAGTACAATATGTCACGAAAAAACAATCTCAGAATCAGCGGGATCCGTTGAAGCGTTCCAGAGTTATAACCTCATAAAGTGACAGTGGTCAGAATTGCAAAAATTGGCTCGGTCATTAAGTACCAAATTGGCTCTGTCACTAAGGGGTTAAGACTGGGGTGCACCTATTGGGGATTTTGCTTTGTGTTTGCATACAGAAAAAATACCAAAAATTAATAACATTGGATCCATTACGCAGATGAAAAGCAGTTTGCTTTTTCTCTAATGCAAAAAAATAAAATAAAAAATGGACGTCTGAATGAGGACTATTTAGCATAATTCTCTTTATTTGCGTCCCTAAAAGCTGGTTTAAGGCTGTGTGCCCACGTTGAGTTTTTTAAGCGTTTTTGTCACGATGTTCCACTGCGGAAACGATTAAAAACGCTTACAAACAGCATCCCATTCATTTCTTATGCATTCCGCAATTGATGTGTCCATGCTGCGTTTTTTTCCGCGGCAGAAATGTATCGCGGAAAAAAACATAGCGTGTTCATTATTTTTTGCGGAATCGCGGCAATTCCGCACCCATAGACATGTATTAAAAATCCGCTTGTAAAATGCTTGAAAAAGGCATGGATAACACGGTAAATACAAGGTAAAACCGTGTCTAAATCCGCATGCGTTTTTCTTGCCAAGGGTATGCAGAATTGAAGCAGAAAACTCTGCTTCTATTCTGCAACATGGGCACATAGCCTAAATGTTAATTATTAGGGTTTACGAAAAAATAAATTATGTTTTAAAAAAAAAAATAAAATGATTTCTCAAATCTCCCAAGGTTAGCGCAAAAGTATAGAAAGCACTTGATAAATCTGATAGATGACATGTACTTTTTGGATGCATTTTTGCATTTTGAAAGAGATTTGTAGCACATTTTGCTTAACACGTATTCCCGGCTGAATTAGTGCCATTTTTCCTATTGTAATCCCCTGCAGGGCATCTCTCACAGATGGAGGCTGAGGACAGCCATTACTGATGGCAGAAACTTCCTGATTCATCACTTAGCAACCAGAAGAAGCCAAACACACAGGAGGCCGCACGACACCGTCCATGGGGACAGCGTGTGTCGTATATTAGCTGCAGATACGGCCACGATACAGGTAAGAATGGCCACAAATCTCATTACTGACTCTTCTACTGATATATTTGCCTTCCAAGGATATTTGTCGCTAGATAGACGGGTAATATTTCGCGCCAATCTAACTAAAAGAGAGTTAGTAAAAGCAAAATGAATACTGAATTTTAAAAGACGCACGCTTCGTTAAAAACCTGACTACGTGGGCTGCAGCAATCACAACCTGTATACACCATGAGACTGCTGCAGCCAATCACTGGCCTAGTGGTTTTGTGCCGCTACGACCAGTGAATGGCTGCAGCGGCTACATGGGATATATGGGATAGACTGCTGTAGCCAAGGTGCACTCTCTGGCCCTGGCAGCACTGATTGGTCATTGTCAGAGTGTACATATCTGCAACTGGTAACACCCAGTTGTCAATTTATTCATAAACTTTGAGCATGAAAGAGATGATCTGGAATTATTTTGTGAGAAGGAATCAGTGATGAGCGAGTATACTCATCACTCGAGATTTCCCGAGTACGCTCGGGTGGTCTCCGAATATTTCGGCGTGCTCGGAGATTAAGTTTATGTCGACGCAGCTGCATGATTTGCGGCTGCTAGACAGCTTGAATACATATGGGGATTAGCTATCATACTAGGACAAGGTAAAAAAAAGTGAAAGAAAAGGTTTTTAAAAATGTGTAAAAACACAAAATAAAGAACAAAAAAAGTGAAAAATATTAATTCAATAAATACATATATTTATGTAACATCCAATTTTAAAAAGTATACATATTTGGTGTCGCCGCTTCTAGAACGACCTGACCTATAAAACTATCACACTAGTTAACCCCTTCAGTGAATACCGTACAAAAATAAATAAAAAAACATATAACGTAAAAACTTAGTATCTCTGAAAACGTCATCTTGTCCCGAAAAAAAAAAAACAAGCTGCCATACAGCTCCATCAGAAAAATAAAAAAGCTATAGCTCTCAGAATAATGATGCAAAAATAATAATTTTTTTTAATAAAATTGTTTTTATTGTATAAAAGTGGCAAGACATTAAAAAAATGATATAAGTATTGTATCGCTGCAATCGTACTGACTCGAAGAATAATGCTGTCCTATCACTTTTACCACACATGGAATAGCATTAAAAACAAAACGAAGCAATTCCTGAATTGCTGTTTGTTGTCCATTCTGCCTCCCAAAAATAATAATAAGTTGATGACTAAAAGCTTCAACTCCTTCCTCAAAAAAGAAACCCTACATGGCTCTGTTGGCAGAAATATAGAAAAATTCTAGCTCTCAAATTATGTATTCACGCTGACCTGAAGAATAAATACATCTAATTACTTATACCGCATGAGGAACAGCGTAAAAAATAAATAAATGAAAAATAAAATAAATTCTTCACCTGATGTCTATTTGTTAATTCTGCCTACCAAAAATCACAGTAAGGCTAGGCGCACATTTATCCTGCGCTCTGTGCTGAGCGCTTACACTGCAGTTTCTGTGTAAATCTCTGAAATACGTGATTCAGACAGAACCCCGGCTTAAGAGTTGCTATAATGAGGCAGATGGAGACACTGTGGACGCCGTCTGACCTATGATCCGGCAGTGTCCATCTTTTTAGTCGTGCAATAAAAGTGCAGTTGAGTACAGTTTCGTGCACCTCTGAAACCACTGGTCAGAATTGAAAAATTTGGCCTGGTCAGGAAAGTGAAAACAGGCTTCAGGGTGTATGGGCATAGGCGGATTATAATGAGGGCAATCTAGGCTACCGCCCAGGGCCAGAAGCTCTGGGGGCGGGGGGTATTGCCAGATTGCCCTTATTATAATGTCTTGTGCGCTGCCATCTGCGGCGCACATATCCCGGTAAGTACTTTCCCTGGCGCTGCCGACGATACAGAATGGCAGCGCAGAGCCTAGGGAGCTCACATTGCCTCTGTGGTGATGTTCCAGCACGATGACTTCTTCAGCTGGTGCTGGCGTCTGCATGTACGCTTTGGCCAGACCAGAAGTGGAGCATTGGGGACCAGAACAGAGCGCCTGGGGAACAGGAGCGAGGTGAGTATGTCTGTATGTATTTTTTTCTGGGATGTGCAGGCTCATACTGTATATAGGAGGCTATAAAAAGGCTCATAATATCTATAGGAGGCTGTGCAGGCTCATCTATATATATAATTGCCTAAGGGTTTTTCCGTCTGTCTGTCTGTCTGTCTTTCTGTCTGTCTGTCTGTCTGTCCAGGAAATCCCGCGTCCCTGATTGGTCGAGGCCGCCAGGCCTCGACCAATCAGCGATGGGCACAGCATCGACGTAGAAATCCCACGTTTCTGATTCAGCGACGGGCACAGTATCGACGTAGATGTCATAATGGTTGCCATGGCGACGATGATGTCATAAAGGTTGCCTCGACCAATCAGCGACGGGCACAGTCTGCTGCGAATTCGCCTCGACCAATCAGCGACGGGCACAGTATCGACGTAGATGTCATAAAGGTTGCCTCGACCAATCAGCGACGGGCACAGTCTGCCGCAAATTCTGGAATCATCATTGTCAATATACTACGGGGACATGCATATTCTAGAATACCCGATGCGTTAGAATCGGGCCACAATTTAGTCTACTATATAATTGTCTAAGGGTCACTTCCGTCTGTCTGTCTTTCCTTCTGTCACGGTTATTCATTCGCTGATTGGTCTCGCCAGCTGCCTGTCATGGCTGCCGCGACCAATCAGCGACGGGCACAGTCCGGAAGAAAATGGCCGCTCCTTACTCCCCGCAGTCAGTGGCTGTCGCCCGCATACTCCCCTCCGGTCACCGCTAACACAGGGTTAATGCCGGCGGTAACGGACCGCTATTAACCCTGTGCGTCCTCAACTTTTTACTATTGACGCTGCCTAAGCGGCATCAATAGTAAAAAATGTAATGTTAAAAATAATAAAAAAAATAAAAAAAACCTGCTATACTCACCCTCCATAGTCGCTCGTGCCGGCCACCATCTTCCGTTGCAGGTTTTGCTGGCAAAGATGGTATGGGAGAAGGACCTGCCATGATGTCACGGTCATGTGACCGCGACGTCATCACAGGTCCTGCGCTCATACCAATTCTGGGACCGGAAGCTGCCGTGGACTACAAGGGGCCCTCGGAAAGGTGAGTATATGTTTATCTTTTTTTTTTAACCTGTGACAAACCTGGCTGGGCAATATACTACGTAGCTGGGCAATATACGACGTGAATGGCCAATATACTATGTGGCTCTGTGCTGTATACTACGTCGCTGGGCAATATACTATGTGGCTCTGTGCTGTATACTACGTCACTGGGCAATATACTATGTGGCTGCGCAATATACTACGTCACTAGGCAATATACTACGTGGCTGGGCAATATACTACGTGGCTGGGCAATATACTACGTCACTGGGCAATATACTATGTGGTTGGTCAATATACTACGTCACTGGGCAATATACTACGTGTCTGGGCAATATACTACGTCACTGGGCAATATACTATGTGGCTGGACAATATACTACGTGGCTGGGCAATATACTATGTGGCTGGGCAATATACTACGTGGCTGGGCAATATACTACGTGGGCTGTGCAATATACTACGCGGGCTGTGCAATATACTACGTGACTGGGCAATATACTACGTGACTGTGCAATATACTACGTGGCTGGGAAATATACTACGTGGCTGGGCAATATACTATGTGGTTGGTCAATATACTACATGGCTGGGCAATGTACTACGTGGCTGGGCAATGTACTACGTGGCTGGGCAATGTACTATGTGGGCTGTGCAATATACTACGTGACTGGGCAATATACTACGTGGGCTGTGCAATATACTACGTGGACATGCATATTCTAGAATACCCGATGCGTTAGAATCGGGCCACCATCTAGTAATATATATAAAACGCTATGTGCAGGCTCATACTGTATATAGGAGGCTATGTGCAGGGTAATAATGTATATTGGGGGCTATGTGCAGGGTAATAATGTATATAGGGGGCTATGTGCAGGCTCATAATATATATAGGAAACTATGTGCAGGCGCATAATATATAGGAAGCTGTGCATGCTGATAATGTGTATAGGAGGCTATGTGCAGGGTAATAATGTATATAGGAGGCAATGTGCAGAGTCATAATATATATAGGAGACTGTGCAGGGTCATTATATACTGCTCAAAATAATAAAGGGAACACTTAAACAACAGAATATAACTCCAAGTAAATCAAACTTCTGTGAAATTAAACTGTCCACTTAGGAAGCAACACTGATTGGCAATCAATTTCACATGCTGTTGTGCAAATGGAATAGACAACAGATGGAAATTACTGGCAATTATCAAGACACCCTCAATAAAGGAGTGGTTCTGCAGGTAAGGACCACAGACCACATCTCAGTACCAATGCTTTCTGACTGATGTTTTGGTCACTTTTGAATGTTGGTTGTGCTTTCCAACTCGTGGTAGCATGAGACGGACTCTACAACCCACACAAGTGGCTCAGGTACTGCAGCTCATCCAGGATGGCACATCAATGCGAGTTGTGGCAAGAAGGTTTGCTGTGTCTGTCAGAGACTGGAGGCGCTACCAGGAGACAGGCCAGTACACCAGCAGACGTGGAGGGGGCCATAGGAGGGCAACAACCCAGCAGCAGGACCGCTACCTCAGCCTTTGTGCAAGCAGGAACAGGAGGAGCGCTGGCAGAGCCCTGCAAAATGACCACCAGCAGGCCACACATGTGCATGTGTCTACACAAACGGTTAGAAACCGACTCCAAGAAGGATGGTCTGAGTGCCCGACGTCCACAGATGGGGGCTGTGCTCACAGCCCAACACCGTGCAGGATGCTTGGCATTTGCCACAGAACACCAGGATTGCCAAATTCGCCACTGGCACCCTGTGCTCTTCAAAGATGAAAGCAGGTTAACACTGAGCACATGTGACAGATGTGACAGCGTCTGGAGATGCCGTTGAGAGCGATCTGCTGCCTGCAACATCCTTCAGCATGGCCGGTTTGGTAGTGGGTCAGTAATGGTGTGGGGTGGCATTTCTTTAGACGGCCGCACAGCCCTCCATGTGCTCGCAAGAGGTAGCCTGACTGCCATTAGGTACCGAGATGAGATCCTCAGACCCCTTGTGAGACCATATGCTGGTGCGGTTGGCCCTGGGTTCCTCCTAATGCAAGACAATGCCAGACCTCATATGGCTGGAGTGTGTCAACAGTTCCTGCAAGATGAAGGCATTGAAGCTATGGACTAGTGTTGTGAATTCAGTTTTTGGGCTCCCTCCGGTGGTTGTAGAGGGTAATGCAGTTGTGCCTGGACTGCAGGAGTGGACAGGTGTATCTACCAATTGCAAAACTGACTGGGGTATATAGCTTTGCAGGATCCTTTAGTCAGTGCCAGTTGTCCATTGTTCTTGAAGGATTCACTTCCCTGCTGGTCTCTCCAGTTTGCTGTGTTTTTCTACACATATAAGTCCTGGCTTTGTTTTTGCTGTCCACCTGCTGTGGACCTTATAGTTTTGTGCATTTTCATGTTTTTGTCTTGTGCAGCTTAGTCTGTGAATGATTTTTTGCAGCCTAGCTATTTCTCTGGAGATGCAGATATACCCCCCATGTCTTTAGTCAGATGTGGTTATTCGTATTTTCTGCGGTGGATATTTTCTAGTGTTTTTATACTGACCGCATAGTACTCTGTTCTATTCTTTCTTTTTAGCTAGTATGGCCTCCTATGCTAAAATCTGATTTCATTTCTGCGTATGTTATTTCCCTCTCCTCTCACAGTCAATATTTGTGGGGGGCTATCTATCCTTTGGGGATTTTCTCTGAGGCAAGATAGGTTTCCTGTTTCTGTCTTTAGGGGTAGTTAGATCTTAGGCTGTGCCGAGGGGTCTAGGGAGTGTTAGGTACCCCCCACGGCTACTTCTAGTTGCGCTGCTAGGTTCAGGGTTTGCGGTCAGTACAGGGACCACCTTCTCCAGAGTCCGTCTCATGCTGCTCCTAGGCCACCAGATCATAACAGACTAGCCCGCTGATTCCCCAGACCTGAGTCCGATTGAGCACATCTGGGACATCATGTCTCGCTCCATCCACCAATGTCACGTTGCACCACAGACTGTCCAGGAGTTGGCGGATGCTTTAGTCCAGGTCTGGGAGGAGATCCCTCGGGAGACCATCCGCCACCTCTTCAGGAGCATGCCCATGCGTTGTACAGTAGGTAGGTCATACAGGAACATGGAAGCCACACACAATACTGAGCATCTTTTCCTTGTCATGAGGCATTTTCACTGAAGTTGGATCAGCCTGCAATTTGATTTTCCACTTTGATTTTGAGTATCATTCCAAATCCAGACTTCCATGGGATATTCATTTTGATTTACATTGGTAATTATGTTTTATTGTTCTGAACACATTCCATTATTCAATGAATAAAAAATTGCAACTGGAATATTTCATTCAGAGGTATCTAGGATGTGGTATTTTAGTGTTCCCTTTATTTTTTGAGCAGTGTATATATATATACACACATTACCGCTCAAAGTTTAGGGTCACTAAGAAATTTCCTTATTTTTGAAAGAAAAGCACAGTTTTTTTCCAATGAAGCTAACATTAAATGATTCAGAAATACACTCTAAACATTGTTAATGTGGTAAATGACTATTCTAGCTGCAAATGTCTGGTTTGTAATGCAATATCTTCATAGGTATATAGAGGCCCATTTTCAACAACCATCACTCCAGTGTTCTTATGATGCTTTGTGTTTGCTAACTGTGTAAGAAGGCTAATGGATGGTTAGAATACCCTCAAAAAACCCTTGCACAAGTATGTTAGTGCGACACCCGCTAGGGCCTTGGGGTACTTGGAACCGAGTCGGACAATTCTTAAAGGGGTGGTCGCGGCAGCAGTGACCCGGTCCATGGCCCTGGGTGCGCAATAAAAGGGGTGAGGGAATGTTTGTAAGGGATTTCACGTGTCACCACCTGTGGTGTTCGGCTATAGATGGCTGACGCTGCTTACGGGGACCACTGGGACCGGTGGTGTTGCAGCTGAGATGGTTTAGCTCCCCACAGGTGGAGCAGGGCCCTAGGGCTACCAGAACAGTTTTATGAGGGATGGTGGATGTTGGGATGCAGGAATGAGGGTGCAGGAAATGATTGGAGGACACAAGGACTGTAGTTTCTTTACCTTTAATTGCAGGTGCAGTCCGGGACACTGGTGACAGGTGGTCATGGAGGTCCGGGCAGCCTGGAAGTATTTCAGGATCCACCTAGCCAGGTGGATTTGGAAGCCTTCCCTCTGCGCTGCCCCTTAGGTTCTTCATGCCTTAAGCTCTCCACAAGTCCCTATTGCTGTCTGTCCATGAAATATAACATTCCCCGCATGGCAGGCAGCTTGAGCCTGTTCCAGGTGTCACTCCCTCGTGGTGACTCCGGGCTCTAGTATGCTGCTGTGCCTCAGTGTGTTTGCTGGGGCCAGGAGACTTGCAGTCTCCTGCCCTCCAGTTTTAGTTGCTGGGCCTGCAGTTCCCACACAACCATGGACTCCGGTGTCCGGTCTTTGGCGCTCAGTCCTAGGGTGAGCTCAGTCGCAGCTCCAATCCCTCAGGTTCTCCTCACTTGCCTCCTCTTCCTTTCTCCCAGACTCACATACTGAGACTACCACCGCCTCAAGCCAGAAGCTTCCCTAAAACAGGTCTTAGAGCTCCCCCTTCTGGTCTGGAGTCTGGAAACGTGTTGCATGCTGATGTACCTGGAAAGGGGATCCCTCCTTGCTTCCAGGCATGGCATCACCCCCTGTGAGGGAGGCAATGTCTCCTGAGGTGCCACACTAGCACAGCTGAAAATGGTTTGGCTGATGAGAGAACCTATAAACCTGACCTTCCTTTGAGCTAGTTGAGAATCTAGAGCATTACATTTATTGGTTCCATTAGACTCTCAAAATGGCCAGAAAAAAATAATTTTCATGTGAAACTCAACAGTCTCTTCTTGTTCTTAGAAATGAAGGCTATTCCATGGGAGTAATTGCCAAGAAACTGAAGATTTCCTACAATGGTGTGTACTACTCCATTCAGAGGAGAGCACAAACAGGTTCTAACTAGAGTAGAAAGAGAAGTGGGAGGCCCCACTGCATAACTGAGCAACAAGACAAGTACATTAGAGTCTGTAGTTTGAGAAATCGACCCCTCACAGGTCCTCAACTGGCAGCTTCATTAAATAGTACCTGCAAAATGCCAGTGTCAATGTCTACAGTGAAGAGGCGACTCCGGGATGCTGGCCTTCAGGGCAGAGTGGCAAAGAAAAAGCCATATCTGAGATTGGCTAGTAAAAGGAAAAGATTAATATGGGCAAAAGAACACAAACATTGGACAGAGGAAGACTGGAAAAAAAGTGTTATGGACAGACGAATCCAAGTTTGAGGTGTTTGGATCACACAGAAGAACATTTGTGAGACACAGAACAACTGAAAAGATGCTGAAAGAGTGCCTGACGCCATTTGTCAAGCATGGTGGAGGTAATGTGATGGTCTGGGGTTGCTTTGGTGCTGGTAAAGTGAGAGATTTGTACACGGTAAAATTGGATATTGAATAAGGAAGGCTATCACTCCATTTTACAACGCCATGCCATACCCTGTGGACAGCGCTTGTGAAACGCCCTCCAGGGCCGTGGGGTACTCAGTACCGGGTCCGGTACTTAAGGGGATGTGTCATGGTGGCGGTGACTCTGTCCGTGCCTCTGGGCGTCCATGTAAAAGGGTCGGTCTTTAAAGGGATTTTGTGAATAAAGTTTGTTTGTGACGCCACCTGTGGTATTTGGTCTGTGGGGACCGACGCTGCTTAAAGGGGTCCTCTGGGGTGATGTTATGGCAGCTAAGATGGTATAACTTCCCACAGGTGAAGTTGGGTCCCCAGGGCTCCCGGTGTGTAGATGAAGATGGTGAATTGCGCAGTAAAAAACGAGGACACAGGTTTGCAGTCCTGGTTTACTGAAGACTTCAGACAGCCACAGTCCAGGGCACCAGATCACAGGTACAGGCAGGGTCCGGCCGCCTGGAAGTTCAGAGTCCCCTTTACCAGGTGGAGTTAAAAGCCTTCTTACTAGCATGGTGGTGTAGCCCCTTGCTGCCTGTGGCTTCTGTCAATGTCCTCACAGTTCTCTCTGTCCTCCATAAAGATGGGACACAAACCCGTATGATAGGTGGCTCGAGCCTTTTTACAGGGTCTCTGTCATGACCCGGGCTCTATGCGCCACTGTGTCTCCTGGGTATTAGGGCAGACAGCTGAGGTGTAGTCCAGCTGTCCTGCCGGTTTCTGCTGTGCCTCCTAGAGTCCGACACAACCTCGGTCTTCCAGCAACCGGTATCTGCGCTCTGCAGGGAGTTAGCTCAGTCGCAACTATTCTCCCCAGGTCTCACTTTCCTGTGCTCCGCTCTCCTGCACACCCTCTACAATGTGTTCTTCTTCTGTATTATCTCTGTCCAGGAGCTGCAGCACACTCTTGGCTGCACGGCCCCTTCAGTGCTTCTGACACTCACTGTCTGACTGCTCTCTCCTCTGTCTCTCTGACAGACTGACTTTCCCTCCAGACCAGAATACATGTATAGGGGAGCCACCCACAAGCTGGATCAGAGCTCCCCCTTCTGGCCTGGAGTGTGAACATGTTGCATGTTTGTGTGTACCTAATAGAGTAGATCTTCCTTCGCTTCCAAGCATGACATCACTCTCCCCGTGAGGAAAGCAATGCCACTGTAACAACCAGGACCCTGGGGTGTTACACTTGATTGGAGCCAATTTCATCCTACAACAGGACAATGACCCAAAGCACACCTCCAAATTATGCAAGAACTATTTAGGGAAGAAGCAGGCAGCTGGTATTCTATCTGTAATGGAGTGTCCAGCACAGTCACCAGATCTCAACCCCATTGAGCTGTTGTAGGAGCAGCTTGACCGTATGGTACGCAAAAAGTGCCCATCAAGCCAAACCATCTTATGGGAGGGGCTTCTGGAAGCATGTTTACTACAGCAAACTAACTGCTAGAATGCCAAGGGTCTGCAATGCTGTAATTGCTGCAAAGGGAGCATTCTTTGACGAAAGCAAAGTCTGAAGGAGAAAATTATTATTTCAAATAAAAATCTTTTTTTCGATCCTTGTCAATGTCTGGACTATATTTTCAATTCATTTGGCAACTCATTTGATTAATAAAAGTATGAGTATTCATGGAAAACATAAAATTGTCTGGGTGACCCTAAACTATTGAACGGTAGTGTGTATGTATGTATATATATATATATATATATATATATATCTATATCTATATAGATATAGATATAGATATATATATATATATATATATATATATATATATATATATATATATATATATATATATATATATAATGAGCCTGTACAGTCTCCTATATATTATTATTATGAGCCAATACATAGCCTACTATACTTATATAATGAGCCTGCACTATTATAGTGTCAGCACAGTCTCCTATATATATATGTGCAGGCTCATACTGTATATAGGAGGGTATGTGAAAGCTCATACTGTATATATAGGGCTATGTGCAGGCTCATACTTTATATAGGGAACTATATGGGGGCTCAGACTTTATATAGGAGGCTATATGCAAGCTCATACTATGAATGCTCATACTGTATTTAGGGGGCTATGCGCAGGCTCATACTGTATATAGGAGGCTATGTGCAGGCTTATACTGTATATAGGGGGCTATGCGCAGGCTCATACTGTATATAGGAGGCTATGTGCAGGTTCATACTGTATATAGGGAACTATATGGGGGCTCAGACTTTATATAGTAGGCTATATGCAAGCTCATACTGTGAAAGCTCATACTGTATATAGGGGCTATGCGCAGGCTCATACTGTATATAGGAGGCTATGTGCAGGCTTATACTGTATATAGGGGCTATGCGCAGGCTCATACTATATATAGGAGGCTATGTGCAGGCTCATACTGTATATAGACGACTATGTGCTAGCTCATACTTTATATAGGAGGCTATGTGTGGGCTCATACTGTATATAGGGAACTATATGGGGGTCAAACTTTATATAGGAGGCTATGTGCAGGCTCATACTGTATATAGGAGGCTATGTGCAAGCTCATACTGTGCAGGCTCATACTGTATATAGGAGACTATGTGCAAGCTCATACTGTGCAAGCTCATACTGTATATAGGGGGCTATGTGCAGGCTCATAATGTATATAGGAGGCTATGTGCAGGCTCATAATGTATATAGGGGCTATGCACAGGCTCATACTGTATATAGGAGGCTATGTGCATGCTCATACTGTATATAGGAGGCTATGTGAATGCTCATAATGTATATAGGGGCTATGCACAGGCTCATACTGTATATAGGAGGCTATGTGCATGCTCATACTGTATATAGGAGGCTATGTGCAGGCTCATAATGTATATAGGGGCTATGCACAGGCTCATACTGTATATAGGAGGCTATGTGCATGCTCATACTGTATATAGGAGGCTATTTGCAGGCTCATAATGTATATAGGGGGCTATGTGCAGGCTCATACTGTATATAGGAGGCTATGTGCAGGCTCATACTGTATATAGGAGGCTATTTGCAGGCTCATAATGTGTATAGGGGGCTATGCGCAGGCTCATACTGTATATAGGAGGCTATTTGCAGGCTCATACTGTATATAGGGGGCTGTGCGCAGGCTCATACTGTATATAGGAGGCTATGTGCAGGCTCATACTGTATATAGGAGGCTATGTGCAGGCTCATACTGTATATAGGAGGCTATGTGCAGGCTCATAATGTATATAGGGAGCTATGCGCAGGCTCATACTGTATATAGGAGGCTATGTGTAACAACTCTGTTGGCATCACAGCATGGCCTCACATCTCTCACACAATCTTACCCACTGCTCCAGGCCATGATGTGGTTTCTGTTTCATGCCAGCTCCATGTTCTGTGTCTCTGCTCTGTGCTTGCTTCATGGCTATGTGTATAGGGGGCCGGCGCCTGAACTCTCTAGTTCTTATAGGAATCAGGTGCATCTGTTAAATCAGTTCCTTACCAATTATCAAGAGGCCTCCTGTACATAGTGCAGCTCCACCCTGTGGTCTGGGCCTGTGCAATGTGTTAGCTCAGTTAGTGTTTAGCTGCTGAGTTTGCCTGGCCTTGCTCTGAGTTTGTCCCTCTGAGCTTTTCTCTGTGCTTTTGCCTTGTTCTTGTAGTCCGCCCTCCAGGAGGCAGAATATCCTGGTCCCTGTGTCTTTGTCCCTGTGTCTTGTTCCATTGCCTTGTCTGTACTTTGTCTTTTCTCGGTCTCCTTGTCTGTTGCTTCCTTCCCTGCTTTGTCTTTCCTTGTGTTCTCAGTCTGCTTACACTCCGCACTCTTGCGGCTCTGCACTCAGTCCTTGCTTCGTACTCTCTGGCTTTGCTCTGTGGCTCCGCTCTTTGCGGTTCTATCTGGCTCCGCTCTTTGCGGTTCTATCTGGCTCCCCCTCCTGTGTTTCTGCACTTGGCTCCGTCTCTGCTCTTGGCCCCGCCTCCAGCGTCTCCGCTCTTGGCGTTACCTCCAGCGTCTCCGCTCTTGGCTCCGCCTCCAGCGTCTCCGCTCTTGGCTCCGCCTCCAGCGTCTCCGCTCTTGGCTCCGCCTCCAGCGTCTCCGTTCTTGGCTCCACCTCCAGCGTCTCCGCTCTTGGCTCCGCCTCCAGCATCTCCGCCCTTGGCTCCGCCTCCAGCGTCTCCGCTCTTGGCTCCGCCCTTGGCTCCGCCTTTTGCATCTCCGCCCTTGGCTCTGCCTTCTCCTTCTCTTCTCTTAGTTCCACCTTCTACTTGTTACTTAGTCCTCCTGTCTGTACAGGCTCCTACCTGTTTCTCATACCTGCCTGCAGACCGGTCCCTACCGGTTCTTCCTATGTTCCAGCCGTACCCGCCTGCCTACCAGAGAGCCAGCCGTGTCCGCCTGCTCGCCAGTGTCTCTGTTGTACCCGTCTGCCTGCCTGTGTCCCAGCCGTGCCCGCCTGTCAGCCAGAGTGCCAGCCGTGCCCGCTCCGTTCTTTAGTGGGATCAGCAGCCACAGCCAGACACCACCCTGGAGTAGCACCTGGCAGCTGCCTGCTGCACAAGCCTGACCTCACCATCAGAGGCTCCAGTGAAAACCCAGGCAGCTGTCATAGTCACGCCCCTTCCAGGGTAGTCTGGTTTGTGGCACAGTGGGGCCACAAACCACCCCCGTATGCCCGCGCCATTCAGTCTGGGCGCGTGCGTGACAGTTTGCACAGGCCATGGCCTCCGCTGTATCCCATGTCCTACCGCTCTCTGAGCATGATGAACATTCTTTCTACCAGTATGAGCAAGCTGAAGAATTTGTTCCGCCCTGTGTCATTCCAATTGAGGAGACCTCGGGCCCAATCATAGTTTCAAATGCTCTCTACAACCAACTTCTGGCCTATGAGGAAGAGCACAACCCAGCAGACCCATCTAGGTTCTATGGGAATCCAGAGGAATGCCAAAGCTTCCTGGAACAGTGCTTGCGCTACATCCTGCAGAATGCAGCTTGTTTTCCCTCTGACCAGATTAAGGTGGGCTACATCATGTCCTACCTAGCAGGAGATGCTTTATTATGGATTTGTCCCATCTGGGAGGCAGGGGATCCTATCGTCATGAGTCTTGGGGCCTTCCTGGTGGCCTTCCGTAAAGTCTTTTACAAGCCTCGTCCTGCTGCTCCTGTGAAGTCTTCCCCATCTAGATCTGAGAGGCGGTCCAGACGGGCGAAACCCGTGAAGAAATCGTCACGTCTGACCAAGTCCGTCCAAGACCCACCTGTTCCTCTACCTGTCCCAGCAGCTTTCCAAGCAAAACCCCAGAAGGCTGATAAAAGTGGGCTGGCAAAGCAGCAGCCCAAATCCAGCCGCAAGAAGGGAACGCGGTATCGCTGCGGTTGCAAGGAACATCCTGACGGTCTCTGCCCTGTAGATCTAAAACTCCAAAACCCTGGGCCAGCAGGAGAGGCTGCCCTAGGTGAGAGTTCTTCCTCTCCATTAAAATCAAAGACTGTGTCTCTGTTTTCCGGGAGCTTTGGTGTGGTAAAGTCGCCAACCATTCGGAGTCGGTGTGTGGTCTCTGTCATACAGCTCCAGAACCCGGTATGGGCGTTGTCTGAAGTTGGTCAAGCCCTACTCAAGACCAGTCTAGTCCTGCAAAGACAACTACAGCTCCAAGTTGGAGCCTTATACACGAATAAGTTTGTCTACCGTATGCTGTCTGTTATGCCCATGGGTCATTCTGAGCCAAGGACTCTACCACCCGCTCTGGTCAAGAGTTCCAGTAAAGTGCTTCATTTGAACTTACCCAGTCTTGAGAAGTGTCTGGTTCCCATGCGTCAAAGACACTCAGCAGTGTCATCTTCTTCAGCTGGTCTGCTAGTCGTCGAGTCAAGGTGTGCTGACGTCACCGAAGATGGGGAAACGGTGACGATGTCTCCACACATCTCCAATGACTATACCAGTAAACAGATAGTCGTCGAGTCAAGGTGTGCTAACGTCACTGAAGATGGGGAGGCGGTGACTATCTCTCCACACATCTCCCACGACTATTCCTGTAATCTGTTCCTAGGAACATCCCCGCCGTTTGGACGATTTCTTCTGGATAACGGGCAGAAGATGGTTCCTATGTGGATACCTTCTGCGTCCTTGTGGCCGGCTGGTGAAGATTTCAAAACAGAAGTTTGTTCACCTCAATTTTTCTCTGACCCGGTGGAGCTGTTGTTCTCCTCTCTCATCTCTAATGACTTTTCTTGTGTTCCGTATCTAAGAACATCTCTGCTACCTGTCGGGCAAAAGTTGAATCCTATGAGAAGGCTTCCAGTTTCCATGTGTCCGGCTGGTGAAGATGTTAAGACAGCAGCATTCAATTCCCTGTTACCTGTCTACCTGAAGGAGGTGGTCCAGCTCATTGTGGAAGCTAACCCTGTTGAGCACCAAGAGACTTTGTTTTATGAGATTCCTGGTGACCCGCCTGCCTTATTCTACCCTGAAGATGTCATGTTGGCCTGGACTATGTGTGCTCCTATCCTTCTTCTACAAGTTATTCTGGCGGGCTTGAAGAAGAGGGTCCGTAAAGGGGGGGTACTGTAACAACTCTGCTGGCATCACAGCATGGCATCACATCTCTCACACAATCTTACCCACTGCTCCAGGCCATGATGTGGTTTCTGTTTCATGCCAGCTCCATGTTCTGTGTCTCTGCTCTGTGCTTGCTTCATGGCTATGTGTATAGGGGGCCGGCGCCTGAACTCTCTGGTTCTTATAGGAATCAGGTGCATCTGTCTAATCAGTTCCTGACCAATTATCAAGAGGCCTCCTGTATATAGTGCAGCTCCACCCTGTGGTCTGGGCCTGTGCAATGTGTTAGCTCAGTTAGTGTTTAGCTGCTGAGTTTGCCTGGCCTTGCTCTGAGTTTCTCCCTCTGAGCTTTTCTCTGTGCTTTTGCCTTGTTCTTGTAGTCCGCCCTCCAGGAGGCAGAATATCCTGGTCCCTGTGTCTTTGTCCCTGTGTCTTGTTCCATTGCCTTGTCTGTACTTTGTCTTTTCTCGGTCTCCTTGTCTGTGGCTTCCTTCCCTGCTTTGTCTTTCCTTGTGTTCTCAGTATGCTTACACTCCGCACTCTTGCGGCTCTGCACTCAGTCCTTGCTTCGTACTCTCTGGCTTTGCTCTGTGGCTCCGCTCTTTGCGGTTCTATCTGGCTCCGCTCTTTGCGGTTCTATCTGGCTCCCCCTCCTGTGTTTCTGCACTTGGCTCCGTCTCTGCTCTTGGTTCCGCCTCCAGCGACTCCGCTCTTGGCGTTACCTCCAGCGTCTCCGCTTTTGGTTCCGCCTCCAGCGTCTCCGCTCTTGGCTCCGCTTCTAGCGTTTCCGCTCTTGGCTCCGCCTCCAGCATCTCCGCTCTTGGCTCCGCCTCCAGCGTCTCCGCTCTTGGCTCCGCCTCCAGCGTCTCCGCTCTTGGCTCCGCCTCCAGCGTCTCAGCTCTTGGCTCCGCCTCCAGCATCTCCGCCCTTGGCTCTGCCTTCTCCTTCTCTTCTCTTAGTTCCACCTTCTACTTGTTACTTAGTCCTCCTGTCTGTACAGGCTCCTACCTGTTTCTCATACCTGCCTGCAGACCGGTCCCTACCGGTTCTTCCTATGTTCCAGCCGTACCCGCCTGCCTACCAGAGAGCCAGCCGTGTCCGCCTGCTCGCCAGTGTCTCTGTTGTACCCGTCTGCCTGCCTGTGTCCCAGCCGTGCCTGCCTGTCAGCCAGAGTGCCAGCCGTGCCCGCTCCGTTCTTTAGTGGGATCAGCAGCCACAGCCAGACACCACCCTGGAGTAGCACCTGGCAGCTGCCTGCTGCACAAGCCTGACCTCACCATCAGAGGCTCCAGTGAAAACCCAGGCAGCTGTCATAGTCACGCCCCTTCCAGGGTAGTCTGGTTTGTGGCACAGTGGGGCCACAAACCACCCCCGTATGCCCGCGCCATTCAGTCTGGGCGCGTGCGTGACACTATGTGCAGGCTCATACTGTATATAGGAGGCTATTTGCAGGCTCATACTGTATATAGAGAACTATATGGGGGCTCATTCTGTATATAGCACAATAGGCATCAGCACTCGCATAGTATTATTGCCGGCTCACATCACTGGCTCCTGGCTATAGCACAGTACCGATAGATGACAGCAGACAGGAACCAGAAATGACACAATATGAGCCCGGCTGACAGATCTGTGTGGAGGTGCAGACCCGCTGATTTTCATTTTTTGATTGACATTGCTGAACTCAGTCAGTGACCCTGTACTTCGCACTGACATTGCAGTCACGCCCACATAGTCGTTTCCGGGTCCTGTCTGTGTCTGCTGCTGGTAGTGTACTGCAGGCAGGAACCTAAGTGCCGTTGCAAAGGTCAAGCATGGCTCCCTTAAGCTCTGTCAATCAAGATCTGACAAGTGCTTAGTATGAAAATTGAGAGGGCGTAACGATGCACTGAACTTTTGACCACTACGAGTGGTCCCAAAGACTTCATTTGCATACAAAAT
This sequence comes from Ranitomeya imitator, assembly GCF_032444005.1. Lineage (NCBI taxonomy): Eukaryota > Metazoa > Chordata > Amphibia > Anura > Dendrobatidae > Ranitomeya > Ranitomeya imitator. The sequence goes on from NC_091284.1 coordinate 94,397,878, forward strand.
AGATATATATATTTTTAAGCCAATTAAACCACTGAAAGGTAGAGAAAGGCACTATGCCCCTACAGATCTGTTTATGCGGTTTAGATATCGTATTGCGGGTGACAAGCCTTTTTTTTAAATATAGGCATTTTAAAGGCAAATTAGAAACCTTCAGATCAATGGTGTTGAGTTGCAATCCCATACACAACCTGTGGACAGATGTGTTGTTCTTTGTGAAAGATAGCAGCCACATTTTTCTAATCCTAGACAACTCCTTTAAACAAAGTATGCGTCCATTATGGTTTACAAAAACATTTCTATGTTTTTTAGACATTTTTATATCTCTTACGACAGCAATACAAATAAGGAACATTGACCAACCCCTGAAACCAACCCCATAGCGTTATCCCTTCTCCACCAAATGTAACAGCTGTTATAATGCAGTTTGGCAGGTAATGTTCTCTTGGCAATTGACAGTCCCATACTCATCCATTGGTCTGCCAAATAGAGACGTGTAATTCTTCACTCCACAGAACACGTTTCCCCTGCTCCAGAGTTCAGTGGTGGAGGCTTTACACCACTCCATCCAACACTTGGCATTGTACATGGTAATGTAAGGCTTGCCTGAATCTGTTATGCAATGGAAACCCATGCCATGAAGCTCCCGGTGCACAGATTTTGTCTTGATGTTAATGCCAGAGGAGGTTAAGATTTCCGCAGCTGTTGAGTCAGCAGAGCACTGATGACATATATATGTGCCTTATCACGCAGTGACTTCGAGGCTGACTTATTGTGGTTCCTAAACACTTCAAGTTTTCAATAATATCTCTCACAGTAAAATTTTTAGGAGAGAAGAAATTTCACAGACTGGCTTGTCACCGCAGTGTCATCCTACTAGAGTGTCACGGTCTAATTCAATGAGCTCTCTAGAATGATCCAGTCTTTAACAAATGTTTAAGGTAGACTGCATGGCGAGGGTCTTAATTTTGCTACATGGCACTGAGATTCAATAAAAAATTTAAGATGTGTCCCAACACTTAATTCCGTGTATTTCCAGAAACGGAGCATGGATAAATGAGCTTGTAAAAAGCACCATAAGAATTAGGGATTACCTCTAGTGTTCTAAATTCTTCTATTTGTTAGGCTAGGTTCACATTGCGTTTACAGCAGCCCGTTCAACACATATGGTAACGGGCTGCTGTAAACGCAAGTGCCAGTATGGCAGCACGCTAGCGCAGATAGAGCATCTGCTAGCTCTATCTGCGCTAGCGGTGACGGACCCGGAAACACTGCAGCCCGCGTCTCGGGGTCCGTCACTCAATGACGACACATCGCTAGCTCACGCCCATTATGGGCGTGCGCTAGCGATGCGTCCGACATTGAATTCAATGGCGACATTAACGGACTACGTTTACACCGCGTTATGCCGCAGTGTAACGTAGTCCGTTAGACGGGCGGGTTCAACGCAATGTGAACCCAGCCTTACCGTTAAGAATGGCATCTAGTGGGTTATTGTTTTCCTTTAACCCCTTCCCGACCTTTGACGCAGCGTATGCGTCATGAAAACCTGTGCCAATCCGACCTGTGATGCAGCATATGCGCCATGGTCGGATTGCGCTCCTGCAGGCCAGGTGAAAGGGTTAACTGTAATTTCACCCGGGACAGGGGGAGTTGTACTTGAGCCCAGGGGGGGTGGCTTCGCCCTCCCGTGGCTACGATCGCTCTGACTGGCTGTTGAAAGTGACGTTTCACTTTCACTTTCAATCAGAGCGATAGTAATATTTCACCAATGAAAATTGGTGAAATATTACAATCCAGCCATGGCCGATGCTGCAATAGCATCAGTCATGGCTGGAGATCGCGATCTGCCCCCGCCACCGCCACTGATCTCCTCCCCTCCGTCCTCCGCTCCCCTCCGTCCTCCTGTCCGCTCCCCCCGCATTACGCTCCCCCCCCCGCTGTCCGCTCCCCCCCTCATACTTACCGACCTCCTGTGTCCCTCCCCGGTGTCCGTCCGTCTGTTCCATGGGCGCCGCCATCTTCCAAAATGGCGGGTGCATGCGCAGTGTGCCTGCCGAATCTGCCGCCGGCAGATTCGTTACATTTACATTTTGATCGCTGTCATGGTTCTATGACAGCGATCAAAATAAAATAATTAATAAATAAACCCCCCTTTATCACCCCCATAGGTAGGGACAATAATAAAATAAAGAAAATATTTTTTTTTTGCCCCACTAGGGTTAGGGTTAGGGTTAGAATTAGGCTATGTGCGCACGGTGCGGATTTGGCTGCGAATCCGCAGCGGATTGGCTGCTGCGGATTCGTAGCAGTTTTCCATCAGGTTTACAGTACCATGTAAACCTATGGAAAACCAAATCCGCTGTGCCCATGGTGCGGAAAATACCGCACGGAAACGCTGTGTTGTATTTTCCGCAGCATGTCAATTCTTTGTGCAGATTCCGCAGCGTTTTACACCTGTTCCTCAATAGGAATCCGCAGGTGAAATCCGCACAAAAAAACACTGGAAATCCGCTGTAAATCCACAGGTAAAACGCAGTGCATTTTACCTGCGGATTTTTCAAAAAAAGGTGCGGAAAAATCTCACACTAATCCGCTATGTGGGCACATAGCCTTAGAGTTAGGGTTGGAATTAGGGCTAGGGTTGGAAATAGGGTTAAGATTAGGCTGTGGTTAGGGTTAGGGTTAGGGGTGTGTTGGGGTTAGGGTTGGGATTAGGGTTAGGATTAGGGTTAGGGTTGGGATTAGGGTTAGTGTTGTGATTAGGGTTATGGCTAGAGTTGGGATTAGGGTTAGGGGTGTGTTGGGGTTAGTGTTGGAGTTAGAATTGAGGGGTTTCCACTGTTTAGGCACATCAGGGGTCTCCAAACTCAACATGGCGCCACCATTGATTCCAGTCAATCTTGCATTCAAAAAGTCAAATGGTGCTCCCTCCGTTCCGAGCCCCGACGTGTGCCCAAACAGTGGTCCCCCCCCCCCACATATGGGGTATCAGCGTACTCAGGACAAACTAGACAACAACTTTTCGGGTCCAATTTCTCCTGTTACTCTTGTGAAAATAAACAATTGTGGGCTAAAAAATAATTTTTGAGGAAAGAAAAATGATTTTTTTATTTTCACGGCTCTGCGTTATAAACTTCTGTGAAGCACTTGAGGGTTTAAAGTGGTCACCGCACATCTAGATTAGTTCCATGGGAGGTCTAGTTTGCAAAATGGGGTCAAATGTGGGGGAGCTCCAATGTTTAGGCACACAGGCGCTCTCCAAACGCGACATGGTGTCCGCTAATGATTGGAGCTAATTTTTCATTCAAAAAGTCAAATGGCGCTCCTTCCCTTCTGAGCCCTGCCGTGTGCCCAAACAGTGGTTTACACCCACATGTGAGGTATCAGTGAACTCAGGAGAAATTGCCCAATAAATTTTAGGATCCATTTTATCCTGTTGCCCATGTGAAAATGAAAAAATTGAGGTTAAAAGAAATTTTTGGTGAAAAAAAAAAAGTACTTTTTCATTTTTACGGATCAAGTTGTAAAGCACCTGGGGGTTCAAAGTGCTCACTATGCATCTAGATAAGTTCCTTGGGGAGTCTAGTTTCCAAAATGGGGTCACATGTGGGGGAGCTCCAATGTTTAGGCATACAGGGGCTCTCCAAACGCGACATGGTGTTCGCTAATGATAGGAGCTAATTTTTAATTCATAAGTCAAATGGCGCTCCTTCCCTTCCGAGCCTTGCCGTGTGCACAAACAGTGGTTTGTGACCAAATATGAGGTATTGATGTACTCAGGAGAAATTGCCCAACACATTTTAGGATCCATTTTATCCTGTTGCCCATGTGAAAATGAAAAAATTGAGGCTAAAAGAAATTTTTTGTGAAAAAAAAGTACTTTTTTATTTTTACGGATCAATTTGTGAAGCACCTGGGGGTTCAAAGTGCTCACTATGCATCTAGATAAGCTCCTTGGGGGGTCTAGTTTCCAAAATGGGGTCACTTGTGGGGGAGCTCCAATGTTTAGGCACACAAGGGCTCTCTAAACGCGACATGGTGTCCGCTAAAGATTCCAGCCAATTTTTCATTGAAAAAGTCAAATGGCGCTCCTTCCCTTCCGAGCCCTGTCGTGCGCCCAGACAGTGGTTCCCCCCCACATATGGGGTATCGGCGTACTAAGAACAAATTGTGCAATAACTTTTGGTGTCCAGTTTCTCTCTTTACCCTTGGGAAAATAAAAAAATTGTTGCTAAAACATTATTTTTGTGACTAAAAAGTTAAATGTTAATTTTTTCCTTCCATGTTGCTTCTGCTGTAAAAATGAGAAATCACTGGTCAAATTTTAACCCTTAGGCTAGGTTCACATTGCGTCAAGTACATGGCGTTAAACGGATGCGTTAAACGCATGTACAGAAACGGAGCAAAAATATGTGAAATTCGTCGTCACGGTAACGCTAGCGTTAACGCATGTGATCGCGTTTTTTCTTTTTGATGTCCGTTTACGAAGTATCCGTTTGTCTGCGTTTGTCACTGTCAATAAAGTTGTTCTTTTTTTTTTTTTTTTCCCTTTTGTCATTGTCGGGTGTGGGCACAGACTCATTCTCCATTTTGAAAGCATTGAGTGAACTTCTGCTAGCAAGATGTTTGTGTCTGAGCTCGTCAGATTTCGCTTGATGCGGTTGCGACTTCGGCAGAGAAAGCGTAGTTCGCAAAGGAGATATTGGATCCACGAAGTGAATTTCTTGCGGAGTACATATGGTGCCTTTCACACCCTGTATGTGCAGCTTCGGGATCATCCCTTCAAATTCCAACGCTATCTACGGATGTCCATTGAGACCTTTGATGTTCTGCTCTCACATGTGAAGGATGAGATACATCATCATCGCAGCACTTTTCGTGAAAGCATCAGTGCGGAGCAACGTTTAGTAGTGACTGTGAGGTAATTATACATTTTTTTTATCATTCTATTGACAAAGACTAGATCTCGGTATCGTGTGGCCTAATGTTCATTTTGCAATTGTATATTATATTGTAAACTAGCCTTTAGATGATCATTAAAATCCTAATTTTTTTTTTTTGTTTTTGAATGTCAACAGATATCTGGCTACCGGAGAAACTTTTGCGTCACTGCATTATCAGTTTCGACTTGGGAAGTCAACAATTTGTCAACTGGTTCGGGAAACTTGTGATGCCATTTGGAACAACTTGCAACCACTTGTGCTACCAACACCAACATCAGAAATGTGGCTAGCAATTTCCCAACAGTTCGAGGATGTGGCTAATTTCCCCAATTGTATTGGTGCCGTGGACGGAAAGCACATTCGGATTCAGAAACCTGCACATAGTGGTTCCCTCTACTATAACTATAAGAAATACTTTTCTATAGTATTGATGGCGATTGCGGATGCCAGGTACCGTTTTGTTGCTGTGGATATTGGAGCTTATGGCCGGACTAACGATTCCAGAGTATTCAGAGACTCCAACATGGGCCAATGTTTGTACAACCAAAGTTTAAACATACCGTCATCACGACCTCTTCCGGGGACCGAAGGCCCAAGTTTGCCCTATGTTTTAGTTGGTGATGAGGCCTTCCAACTAGGACAAAATCTCCTCAAGCCCTACTCAAGCCGTAGTCTAGACTCCAGCAGGCGCATTTTTAATTATCGCTTGAGCCGGGCTAGACGTTATGTGGAGTGTGCCTTTGGGATTTTGACATTAAAATGGCGGATTTTACTAACCTGCATGCAACTGCAACCAGACAATGTGGACCGTGTTGTGAAGGCATGCATCTGTCTGCACAATTTTGTGGCGAGACATGAACCCCAGTTGGTAGACCCCAATGATTGTGAGTCGAACCTCAGTAGCATTGAATCGACTACAGTTCGTTCTGCATCACAAATAATGAGGATTCGTGATCAATTTGCACACTACTTCACACATGAAGGCCAGGTTCCATGGCAAGACAGACACGTGTGAAAATAATTTAAAGTCTTCCTGATGTCGTGTAAAAAGTTACGTAGTGTAAAAAGTTATGTTGTTTAACCTCATGTCGTGTAAAAAGTTACGTAGTGTAAAAAGTTATGTTGTTTAACCTGATGTCGTGTAAAAAGTTACGTAGTGTAAAAAGTTATGTTGTTTAACCTGATGTCGTGTAAAAAGTTACGTAGTGTAAAAAGTTATGTTGTTTAACCTGATGTCGTGTAAAAAGTTACCTTATGTCGTGTAAAAAGTTAAAGTTAAAGTCATACAAGAATCTGAAATTTGAAACAGTTTACTAAATGTTTTTGTATTTTCCCAACAAACTGTTGGTACACAGGTGTAACATATGATATCCCATAGGGATGAAAAAAAAAAGGAAAATAGAAATTAACAACAAACCCCCCCCCCAAAAAAAAAAAAAAAATTCCAACGCGGTAATTGCACCTGGCTGTGGACAGTGAACTGTACTAAAGACTTTGGTACTGCACGGGAGTATTCTCTGCCCAACTATATGATGGACTGCTACATTGTCTTTGAGGTTCCACGCTCGTTTCACCCCGGCCTCTATATTGAGGGTTGTAGGGCGGCATGTCCAGTCTTCTTCTTCCCGATGGAGCGGGTTCCTCGGTGCCCACAAATTCCTCTACAAGCTCGTTAAGTCTTTGTCGAAACATAAGGTTTCTATGTGCCGGGATATTTTGTACTACAGGCACATAGGATAATAAAAGTAGCTTCCACTCATTAGCAGAGTAGACAGACTCGCGTGGTTGCAGCTCGGTAATTTCTCGTCTCAGGTCTTTGAGCTCACTGCGACACATGTCCTCTACCCGTTGGAGTCCATCCACAATAATTGCATCTGCTTCATCTTTTTGAGATGCTCGCTTGCGTCCACGCTGTGATTGCAACCGGGCACTCACACCTGCAGCAACAGTGCTTCTATCCGCAGATCGTGACTCCTATTCACAATAAAACAATAAACAGGATTGTTATGCCTAGCTCAATACAATGGAGTTTCACACAACATGGTTTTTTAAAGTGCAAGCCTACCGACTCAGAAGAAAAAATCGCAGACACGCTGCTGCTGCTGACATCAGTATCCGACATCTGCGTGCAACAAAACAATACATTTTAAGTACACACACATCCGACGGACATTACAGACTCCCATGATGTATACAGAGATATATAATATATAGAAATGTACTTACAATTTATAAGAGCTACGGCAAAACACTCTGTCACGTGCAGGAGACTTTGTGTGAGTGGGATATTTTAATGGCCGAAGTCACATTTCCTGTCACATGACCACATGTGACCACCCTCAAACGCTATTAAAACGTGTGGTTCTATTTGGAAATTTTTCATGATTTGCGTCTGACTGCGTTTGCCATAGCCTTCTATGGCAGAATGAACGCTTCCGTTAGTAGTGCCTTAGCTTGGCCGGACCCGAAAACGCTGCAAGCCGCGTTGAAGGTCCGTCAGAAAAAAAACGTTATGTGACAAACGCATACCAATTTAGGGATGCGTCACGATGCGTCAGACAATGCAAGTCTATGGGCGCGTTAGTATGTGCGTTACATTGCGTTTTTACTACTTAAAAACGAGTCCGTTAGACGGACACACCTAGCGCAATGTGAACCCAGCCTTATAACTTCCTAGCAAAAAAAAAAATTTGTTTCCAAAACTGTGCTGATGTAAAGTAGACATGTGGGTAATGTTATTTATTAACTATTTTGTGTCGTTTAACAAAATAAAAATTCAAAATTTTTAAATTGCAAAATATTAAATATTTTAGCCAAATTTCCATTTTTTTCCACAAATAAACGCAAAAATTATCAACCTAAATTTACCACTATCATGAAGCCCAATATGTCTCGAAAAAACAATCCCAGAATTGCTAGGATTCGTTGAAGCGTTCCTGAGTTATTACCTCATAAAGGGACACTGGTCAGAATTGCAAAAAATGGTCAGGTCATTAAGGTCAAAATAGGCTGGGTAATGAAGGGGTTAATGGTAATATGTAATCCAAAACTTTTACTGTTTTCTTTTTTTTCTTTAAGAGAACGATGGAACGTGGGAGCACTGATAGCTTTTCCATGGAGAGTTGTGATTCCGGGATGAGTGGCCTCACAGACTCTTCCAAAGACACTGAGGCAGAGGCTGGGTACAGGAAGATATTTACAGAAAAGATGCAGGAGAGAGGATTAAAACTGCAACAGAAAACACTTAAAAACATAAAGATACAAAGAGAACAAAGGCAGAAATTAGAGAAGGAAGCACCAGCTGATCTACTGGCACAGGAGTGGTTTAGCCATGACAAGTCCTCGGTAGACACAAGAGCTTATCTTCTTGACCAGTTGATGCCTTCAGTTGTGCATGGTGTTGAGTCTCTTCTGAAAGAGTTGGAAAAGAAGAAAGTGCTCGAAGGTGATCCAGTTAAGTTTGACCCAGTTAACTATCTTGGAGAGTTCCTCATGAGACACAATCCTGGCTTTGTTTATGGCACGGAGAAGTCAGCCTACACTCGTGGCTTAGAGCAAGTGATTGCTGATCTGAAAGACAATGTTTTTGATTTAGAATTTAACAGGTGAGCGCAAATTTATCTACCAGAGTAATTGTTCATTTAAAAAAAAAAATGTTTTATAAACATGTTTTTTTTATAAATTTGCCTGCAGAAATAATGTGAAGGGGCCAAGATTAATAGTGAAGATTTTTGCACCAACCAAAGTTGGGTAACTGCTTATACATCCCGTATTCTTAGTGTACATGCCTCAGGTAGTAAATATTCCCAGTTTTGGATTATAATTCCCATCACCCTAAAACAAATACAAAACAATTTTAAATAGTGAATATAAAATTTTACCTAGCACTGTACACATAACAACCTCAGATCTGCTACTCATAAAATGTCTTATGCCGGACATACCATCTCCAATGCAGCATTCTCCAACTTATCATCCCAGGTACCCAGGAGTCTCAGCGTGTTCTGCAATGATGAACCAGCACAAATTTTTAGTAATTTCTTCTTTTTTTATATATGGGCAAACAACAACACTGGTAATGATTACTCTCTGTTGTACACTATGCCAAATGCACACTTGGCCAATTGAGCTTAGATAGCTATTAACGTGTTATTCTAAAGTTCTTGAATGGGTAAAATTGCAAAGTCCTTGTAAAAGCAAGCAATTTTATTGTCATTAAATATCCTTTGTGTTCTCAAGAGCAATGTTATGGACTGACCTAGTTTGAAGTAGTGATAAATAAAATAAATAATAAATAATTTTATTTATATAGCGCCAACATATTCCGCAGCGCTTTTCAAATTATAGAGGGGACTTGTACAGACAATAGACATTACAGCATAACAGAAATCACAGTTCAAAATAGATACCAAGAGGAGTGAGGGCCCTGCTCGCAAGCTTACAAACTATAAGGAAAAGGGGAGACACGATAGGTGGATGGTAACAATTGCTTTAGTTATTCGAACCAGCCATAGTGTAAGGCTCAGGTGTTCATGTAACGCTGCATGAACCAGTTAACTGCCTTAAAGGGCCACTGTCACCCCCTCCAGCCGTAATAAACTAAAAGAGCCACCTTGTGCAGCAGTAATGCTGCAGTCTAACAAGGTGGCTCTTTTAGTTTTTGTTTCTGTTATTCCCACAATAAATGTATTCATAATTTTGCTGAAATAACTATCTTTGTCCATGGAGGCGGGACAGAAGCCTCCTCTTAGAAGCGCCCAACTGCCGTCAGTCATCTGTTGGGTTGATTTTCGCCGCCCCCTCAGCACTATTAGTGTGTGAAATCCGGCGCCTGCGCTCTACTCTTCTGCCTTGCGCAGGCGCATAGAGCGTTATCCATCCGAGCGCTGGTGCCGGGTTCCTTTCTGCGCCTGTGCGGTCAGTGCGGCCAGCCTGTTACTGAATCCCCGCCCCGCACTGTGTTATGCAGTATGCACAGTGCGGGGCTGGGATTCCTGGGCATGCGCACTGCGCTTGTCAGACGCTCCACAGGTCCCCCGCCTTCCAGCGTTGTTCTGTGCGGCTGTTCCAAACGCAGGCAAGGATACCTGTATATTCCGGCAACGCTGAAAGGCGGGGGATCTGGGGAGAGTCTGAGAAGCGCAGTGCGTATGCCCAGGAATCCCAGCCCCGCACTGTGCATAATGCATAACACAGTGCGGGGCGGGGATTCAGTAACAGGGTGGCCGCACTGCCCACACAGGCGCAGAACAGAACCCGGCACCAGCGCTAGGACGGCAAATGCTCTATGCGCCTGCGCAAGGCAGAAGAGTAGAGCGCAGGCGCCGGAATTCACACAATAACAGCGCTGAGGGGGCGGCGAAAATCTACACAAGAGATGACTGACGGCAGTTGGGCGCTTCTAAGAGGAGGCTTCAGTCCCGCCTCCATGGACAAAGACAGGTATTTCAGCAGAATTATAAATACATTTATTGTGGGAATAACAGAAACAAAAACTAAAAGAGCCACCTTGTTAGACTGCAGCATTACTGCTGCACAAGTGGCTCTTTTAGTTTATAACGGCTGGAAGGGGGTGACAGTGGCCCTTTAAGTATGTAACAGTGATATTGCAACCACTAGGGGGAGCACCAGCAGGTAGAGTAGTTAGTGATAGCCAAGGAGTCGATACCCAAGAAGAGCAATGTAGTTTGAAGGAATAAGCAGGAATCGTAGTCAGGAAAGTCAGAGGTCAATATCAGGAGCATCAATGTCATTTGAAGGAATAAGCAGTAATCATAGACAAGAAAGCTAGAGGTCGATATCAGGAGCAGCAAAGTGGTTTGAAGGAATAAGAAGGAATCGCAGTTAGGAAAGCCAGAGGTCGATATCAGGTGCAGCAATGTCGTATGAAGAAGCAGCAGATGGAAGGAAGCTTGACTAGAGGCTGATAGCTCAGTAATTATGCAAGGAAAGGAGAGCAAGGTTACGTTTAAAATGGGTGTGCAATCCAGATGAGCCAATAAGGAACTCGGAGTGGTGACCAACAGGAAACTCACAGTTTAGACATCAGCAACAACAACATAGGTACAAGTATTTGCGTTAGCACAGAATTGTCCAGTGAGCTGAATATCTCAGAGGGAAGAGCTGCCGTCTGGTGCACAGGAGCAGCTGGGTTCGAATCCTGACAAACAGAGCGATATTTATTATACTATTTACTGCATATTGCCTAGGTTACCAGTCTCCTTTGCAGTCTATCAGTGGTGGCCGAATACTTTGTGCAACTCGTGTAGCGCTCACAGTTCTTTTCTATAGAGTTTGCAAGTGTTGCTCTGAAGCTGGCCAGACGTTTCACAGATTCTGCAGAGGCAAAGCTGCCTCTGTTTGTAGCATTGGATGAAGCTCATTTCAGCACTGTGGTACAACCATGAGGCTGGCTTAAGCTGTCAATCAATCAGGAGCGCACCGCTCCCCTATCAAGCAAAAAGCCAGGAGACAACAGAGCGGAGCGCTCCTAAAGACAGAATGTGAGAAAATCCTTTTAAAGACGTAAAATGTATCACTTTTAGTGATTTGACCCTAAAAATATTTTTTTTTAAACTTTCATGATTTCCAAATGCTATGGAAGGTGAATAAACTGAGCTTGGCGTATCCAATCCTTTTGCGTTCATGAGTGATAAGAAACCACCAGAGGTGTTAGGCAGTGATTTATTCCCTATAACAACCTTGGTCGACGCCCAGCATGGTTCCTGTGCTCCCTCCATACAAGGGACACCGACATACTTACCACTCCAGCTGCGGCAGCTTCCCTGTGCTCCCCTTCCTCCTTCTCCAATGCTCGACGCACTGACTTCTGGTGGTGTGCCTAGTGCACATACTCTCCCTGCTCTTAAGGGGAAGCACGCACATAGCAAAATGCCACCAGCCAACAGGTAGCAGGCATTTAGTAAAAGAGTACACCTGCAAGATGGTTCTAAGCCAATAGCTGGGAGGCATCTTGTGTAAAAGGCACCCTCTTGAATAAGGAGGTGCCTGAGCAACCCCTCTAGTTAGTTTGTTAGTGGTGTGGTGTGTACAACTGCATTTTGTCTGGTCTCCCTTCCTTAGTCTGTTAGTTTTTCCCTTATCCTGTGTCGTGAACGTGAACCCCTGGTTGTTGTGCTGCCAGTCCTGAGCTCATAGTCACTGGTCCTAGTGCGGCCAGTGCCAGTACGAATATCCAAGACCCGTGTATGGTCATTGCATGGCCAGAGTCTTGAACCTTGTCCCACGGTCTGAGTGCGGCCAATCTTAGACTCATAGTCCCTGGTCCTAGTGTGGCCAGTGCCTGAACTTCATCCCCCGTCCATGTAAGGCTGGTGCCAGTACCAGTATCCGAGACCCATGTGTCTGTTCGTGTGCCTCCGAACTAGCCGTGTATCCATACTGCTAAAACCAGTCTCCAAAGCAGCTCAGTTGGAACGTACCTCAAAGCAAACCCGACCCCTGGGGTCAGAAGCTGCAGTACCGGCAACTGCATAGGAGTGGTACCTGGAGGCTACCTGCAGTTCTTCCTGTTTCCACCATCAAGATCTCCAATAATCACCAGGTAACCGCTTTGCTAAGCCCCTTCCTGGGCAGGTCCAATCCTGAGGCACAGTGGATCTACAAACCACATGGGCCACCTGCGTACCTTACATTGTCTCTCCCTGTTGAGAACACATATTATAAGCTGAACAGAGATGAGCATGCACATTTATGGAAGAGTCAGATGGAAAAGTTGTTGTCCAAAAGCGCATATAACCAATTGCTGTCTGTCATGCTGGTGGTGTGGAACCACTGTGCCACAGGCCAGGCTTTCCCTGCAGGAGGGTAACTGAGTGACTACCTGGTTCTTCACTAGAGCCTCTGGTGATGAAGTTAGGTTGGTGCTGCAGTTTGCTGCCAGGTACCACTCCAGTGCAGTCCCAGGTACTGCAGCAGTTGACCCCTGGGGTCATGGACGCAGGTATGGGACTTGGAGTGTCAGGCAGGACAGTATCAGGATCACTGGCAGTATAGATGCTGGTGTTGGTTCAGACAGAACAAGTTCGGGTTTGGACAGAATGACTGGTTCAGACATGACGGACTCAGGATCACTGGACAGGTACTGGTTCAAGATTGCAGAATGGGCTCAAGAACAGGGACCTGACAATGGACTAGTAGCTTAAACACACACTAGGTACTGAAATTTCTCAGGCACCTCCCTACAGGGGAGGATGCCTTAAATACCGAATGCCTCCCTGCTAAAGGCTGGGGACACATGCGGAGTGCGAGCGCTACCCCTTTAAGAATCGGGGACCGCATTTGCACATATCCTAAGCGCGATGCCAAGAGTCCTGTGCAACCTTGCGCATGCCCTGTAACATGGGAGCCGCGGTGGGAGCTGGAGGAGGAGATGCTGCCCTCCCCTATGCCATGGACTATAGCCCCCACAATGGACCTGCCCCATCCACCTCCCCTATGCCATGGACTATAGCCCCCACAATGGACCTGCCCCATCCACCTCCCCTATGCCATGGACTATAGCCCCCACCCTGGATCTGCCCCCATCCACCTCCCCTACAGCTCCTACCCAACATCCCCATAGTCCCTATCCCTATTGCCTTTATACACTTGCTTTGGCAAAACTGATGTGTATCTGGTCCTGCCAATAAAGCTTCTTTGAATCTTGAATCTTGCTGCCAAGCGGCGGTGGCGGTGAGTATGTTGATGTCCCTGCCGGGGAGAGGGAGGAGAACCCCGCAGGGATGTCAGACTTACACTATCTAAGCTGAATTACGACCTGAAGAATTGATTTGTATCTTTCAACATCAAGAGACTATAGTCCCAAATCATTATTCTATTATGCGCCTTTTTTACGTCTAGTTTTTGGTGCTTCTACCGTTTTTCATTTGTTCTCTTGTGTGTGTGTATATATATATATATATATATATATATATATATATATACTAGATGGCAGCCCGATTCTAAAGAATCGGGAGTCTAGAATCCATATATACTTTATTTATTCAAATGTAAGAATAATACAATTAATAAATAATAGTAAGAAAGAACAAAAAATGGCTGCACTTACCAGCTCTTGACAATTCTTGTTATTTAAGAAATTGCTGGGCAATAATGGACAATGTCCTTATGTGGCAAATAATAGAGCAATATACCCAATGTGGCAAAGAAGACGTTAATAAACGGCAGTCTCTCAGTATAACAGTCAGTGAATAATAGGCAGTATATGGAGAAAACACCAAACAAAAGTTCAAAATTGGTGTGAAAATGTCACTGAACCACTTCACAACTAAATATATATAGTTTTGGTAAATGGTATTATCATTTTTTTGACGAAATTCGGCAGGAGCTTGAAGAGCAACGTCACTGGGCCCGCCTCCACGCAGTAGAAACTTGCTGTGAGGTAAAAATTCAAAAATCACACCAAAATGGCGGGCGGAGTGTGTCACAGTACGGCACGTTTCTGATTGGTCGCTCGCAGCAGGCGGCAACCAATCAGACACTGGACACTGTTGACGTCACTTATCTCCGGAAATTAGCTCCGGACATTAGCTCCGGACATTAGCTCCGGACAGGAAGTTGGCACAAATTGCAGGAAGTAGTATTCTAGGCAATTATATATTAGATATATATATATATATATATAATATATATATATATATATTATATATATATATATATATATATATATAAAATATATATATATATATTTTATTTATATAGTTGCAAACTTTGTTGCAAATGTACTCCATGCCCCCCACCATTCACAGGAGTGATTTTTATGTACGGTATGTTAGTTATTTAGCCACAATTTTTATGTCATTTCATGAACTATGCAACTTATTGTGCTAAAAAAAGGTTAAAGGCATAAAAAAAGACCACATTTTAACTTTGCATAAAATTCATAAATCGCGTGTGCCATTTTTAAGAATTTGGCAAAAAAGGCAATGAATACCACAAGACAAACAAGAAAAGTGACTTAAAAACCTGCAAATGATGAATTTCCCCCTATACAGTGGGGCAAAAAAGTATTTAGCCAGTCAGCAATAGTGCAAGTTCCACCACTTAAAAAGATGAGAGGCGTCTGTAATTTACATCATAGGTAGACCTCAACTATGGGAGACAAACTGAGAAAAAAATCCAGAAAATCACATTGTCTGTTTTTTAACATTTTATTTGCATATTATGGTGGAAAATAAGTATTTGGTCAGAAACAAACAATCAAGATTTCTGGCTCTCACAGACCTGTAACTTCTTCTTTAAGAGTCTCCTCTTTCCTCCACTCATTACCTGTAGTAATGGCACCTGTTTAAACTTGTTATCAGTATAAAAAACACCTGTGCACACCCTCAAACAGTCTGACTCCAAACTCCACTATGGTGAAGACCAAAGAGCTGTCAAAGGACACCAGAAACAAAATTGTAGCCCTGCACCAGGCTGGGAAGACTGAATCTGCAATAGCCAACCAGCTTGGAGTGAAGAAATCAACAGTGGGAGCAATAATTAGAAAATGGAAGACATACAAGACCACTGATAATCTCCCTCGATCTGGGGCTCCACGCAAAATCCCACCCCGTGGGGTTGAGAATGATCACAAGAACGGTGAGCAAAAATCCCAGAACCACGCGGGGGGACCTAGTGAATGAACTGCAGAGAGCTGGGACCAATGTAACAAGGCCTACCATAAGTAACACACTACGCCACCATGGACTCAGATCTTGCAGTGCCAGACGTGTCCCACTGCTTAAGCCAGTACATGTCCGGGCCCGTCTGAAGTTTGCTAGAGGGCATTTGGATGATCCAGAGGAGATTTGGGAGAATGTCCTATGGTCTGATGAAACCAAACTGGAACTGTTTGGTAGAAACACAACTTGTCGTGTTTGGAGGAAAAAGGATACTGAGTTGCATCCATCAAACACCATACCTACTGTAAAGCATGGTGGTGGAAACATCATGCTTTGGGGCTGTTTCTCTGCAAAGGGGCCAGGACGACTGATCCGGGTACATGAAAGAATGAATGGGGCCATGTATCATGAGATTTTGAGTGCAAACCTCCTTCCATCAGCAAGAGCATTGAAGATGAAACGTGGCTGGGTCTTTCAACATGACAATGATCCAAAGCACACCGCCAGGGCAACGAAGGAGTGGCTTCGTAAGAAGCATTTCAAGGTCCTGGAGTGGCCTAGCCAGTCTCCAGATCTCAACCCTATAGAAAACCTTTGGAGGGAGTTGAAAGTCCGTGTTGCCAAGCGAAAAGCCAAAAACATCACTGCTCTAGAGGAGATCTGCATGGAAGAATGGGCCAACATACCAACAACAGTGTGTGGCAACCTTGTGAAGACTTACAGAAAACGTTTGACCTCTGTCATTGCCAACAAAGGATATATTACAAAGTATTGAGATGAAATTTTGTTTCTGACCAAATACTTATTTTCCACCATAATATGCAAATAAAATGTTAAAAAAACAGACAATGTGATTTTCTGGATTTTTTTTTCTCAGTTTGTCTCCCATAGTTGAGGTCTACCTATGATGTAAATTACAGACACCTCTCATCTTTTTAACTGGTGGAACTTGCACTATTGCTGACTGACTAAATACTTTTTTGCCCCACTGTATGTACAAAATTACAGACTTTGCTGAAACCATAAGATTGCAGGGAGAAGTAAAATGTGTAAAGCCATAGTAGTAACTCCGGCATCCCACGCCGTTATTTCTCCATGATTTATTCTCTTTTAAAAGGTTTTCGTCATTTCTGTTCTGTGTGGTGCTTCCCTTTTAAATTGTGAACGATGCATCTCCCAGTACTTACCGATATTACTCATGGTATTTGGCTTTGGGTTTCTTCCCTAATTTCTTTGTATTTTATGATATTGACTTTGATGATATTATAGATAATGCTTTTCACTGCATTGGTTATGACTTTATTCACTGCAGGCTTGGTCAGCTAAAAAAGGAGCTGAAGGAAAGCCAAAGTAAAAGAGTACAAGTGGAAGGCATCCAGGCAGAAGTGATGGAGAAGAGGAAAGAAGCCTTGTCGATTCAGTTCCAAGAATGGACCCTGGATGTTTATGGCAGGATTCCTCTTGCATTGGTGAGTGTAGCTATGCACAGACACATACATATCAAGGTCATATGCAGGGCTGCCATTCGGGCATTAGTACCGTTATGGTGTATGGGGCCCGGTGAGCAGAAACAAAGAGGGGGACCCAGACTGGGTGAGAAACGCTAACAGCGTGCCTCACCGAGTCTTGGCCCCCCCCCTTTTTATGCTTCCGCTCACTGGGCCCCATGGGCAGAGGTGGGTTGGGCCGATTCAGTGGAAATATATTGCCTTGCAGGAATCCACTGGTTTCCTGCGCGGCAATCGTTAACAGCCGCCAGCCAATTCAGAGACTGGCAGCTGATGTCGGACAATATTTTGCCGGCGTATGACGTCAATGCCAAGCGCTGGTGCTTCCACGCTACATATCTAGAAAGACAAGGATGCCACTGGACCCTAGCCAGATAAGAGACTTTTTCTTTTTTCTTTTTGCTTGCACTGAAAAGCAGCAATATGGGGAACAGATATATGAGGCTAGTAATGAGACAAGGGCCAAGATGTGGGACATTATTACATTTAAGGGCCAGAATATGGGGCACTATTACTGTAGGGGCTAATTAAGGGATATTATTACTGCTGTGATGTGTTTTATTTTTGAGGATACTGTTTTCAATGTGGGTGGAGGGTTCTGTTTCTTTGCAGGGCGGCACTATGTCACTTTTTTCTTCATCTGGTATAGTATATAAGTTGGGGAAAATTGTGGAATGTGCTTTCTGGCTGGAAGAAATTATAGCGCTCAGATCTGAATAAAAAAGAAAAGCGAAGATGAAGGACCTCAACTGGAGACATCACTGGTGTGTCTGT
The DNA here is from genome assembly GCF_032444005.1 of Ranitomeya imitator. Lineage (NCBI taxonomy): Eukaryota > Metazoa > Chordata > Amphibia > Anura > Dendrobatidae > Ranitomeya > Ranitomeya imitator. The sequence continues at coordinate 94,415,728 of NC_091284.1, forward strand.
GTTGCTTCTACACTGACATTATATATTATGACATTGTATTTTTTTGTTATTGATCAGTATTGTAGTATTCGATCACTATGTGGTGGTAATATGTGGTCTGGTAATGGTATGGCGATATTTGTTCTTTGTATATGGTATTATTCGGCCACTGCTATGTAGTGGTAATACGTGATCTGGTCATAGTGTGGCAGTATTTGTTCCTTGTATGTGGTATTATTCGGTCACTATGTGGTGGTAATATGTGGTTTTGCCATAGTGTGACCATATTTGTCCCTTTTATGTGGTATTATTCAGTCACTATGTGGTGGTAATATGTGGTCTGGTCATGGTGTGACAGTATTTGTCCCTTGTATGTGGTATTATTGATCATTTTAAAAAATGTATGTAACATATTCCCTTATAGAAAAATAAATAAAAAATATGTAAAGAGTATTGGAATTTTTAGGAAATGTTTAATAGGTTACAGTAGAGTAGGGCAATGCGAAAAGAGTTTATCTTGTCGTGGTGGCAGCTTAAAAAATTATTGTGGCCAAAATAAAAGCTGCTGGCTATGTATGTGATATGGTGTTCAATGGGAACTGTTAATGTGTGATTGGTGAGGACGTGGCGCAGAAGTGGAGTTTTTCCAGAAGTGGGCGGTGGGACTGTGGAAGATTTGAGGGGGTGGAGCTGGGGTAGAGCCTGGGTGGAGTCTCAAGGGGGCACAGAGAATGTTGCCAGTATGGGGCTCTGAAATTCCTGGTGGCAGCCCTGGTCATATGATATACTGATCAATATGTTTTTTTTTCCCCTTTAAAAATTAAAAGTTAACTCTAATTAGTAGATATAAAAGCAATGCTAAGATCATCCCTCTCTCCTCCCAAATGAGAATTATGCATCAGGGATGAAAATGATCTTTAACACCTGAATCAGGGGGGATTCTTTTGTTGTGTCTGCAAGGCTGGAGAAATTTGCACAAATTAAATTAAATTTAGCCAAATAATGTGGCCTGTAAAGTTGTTGTGGTGAAAATGCTTTTTGATATTTACATAATTTTTATGTGTTTCCCATTGAATCCAGGTACAAAGTGCTTTAAAATCATTTTTTGAAGTAACATTTCAACTTGCAGAAGATAACAAACTAGGTAAGCGTCACGGTGTGACTCGACCCAACAGATGGTTGGTCAGCTAACGGCACAATACACATACAATGAGGATGGTATAGGTGAGAGAAAGGCCCTACCTGTAGGGAATGCGGAATGGTTACCACCTAAGCTCAAACCTGAGCCTGTTCCTGCACTCCCCTAATGCCCTATGCGGGCCCTTCTCCCCGCCGCCGTCAGAATACCTCGTCCCTAGTAGTCACCTATTACTGCCCTGGCTAGTGCACTGGCCGGCAAGGAGCACTAGCCTCACCTCTGCAGATAATACACACAGAGGGAAGTGACAAACACCAAAAGGACAAGGTAACAAAAAACACCACACTTAGCTTATGAACACAGCTGCTAAGCTCCACACCGCAGATAACAGCAACTGGACTCCAATAACCAGAAGTTGCTGACACCAGAGAGGCTGCTCCTACTAGGCTGGTCTCCAGAAAGGAACTGTATCACCAACAGTCAGCTGATGCATCAGGTGACCTTTTAAAGGATGGTGGCAGTGATCAAAAAACAGCTAACATAGAAAAAACTCAGAAAAAAATACATACCATGAGATACAGCCTTCCCAAAACCCTGTCTGATGACAAATGCACATTAGCAGGATGCAGCAGGCCTCCACTGATAAAGGCAAGGGGCGGCACAGGTGCAAACTACTTGATAAAAACAGCCACCCCCGCACCAGCCAGACATTGCAGGGGCTGTCTGCCTAGTAGAAAAAATGGTGGGAGTGGTCACCACCTGCATCAGCTGACCCAGCAGCACTGCAGTAATGCCAGATTGCCGAGGGGGGCGGAACTGACATTAACCCGTGATGGTCCAAAAGGAAAATTTTAAACTGAGTGGAACCAGGGCTGCCACAAATCCAAAAATGGATTGTGACAGTAAGATTCACTAATAGGAATGTTAAAGAGAACCTGTCACTAAAATCTTGCTGCTTGAATGCCGGGCAGGATGAATCAGAGCTTGGCTGCCGCCTGATTGCAGCCAACTATATCATTTTCTGAAATGCCGCAAGGAAAACTTAGTTTAAAAAAACGTTCAGGGACCGTAGTCAGAGATGAGACTAGACCCGGCGCTGCTTCTGGCCAGCTTCTCTCTCTGCACCTTTCTAGTTGACAGGTCCTTATGTACACACATGGTAAAAACCTGTCAATCACCTGGAGCAGTGCAGGGTGAAGCCAGCCTGGGATAGGGACAAGTCACATCTTTCTATAGTCCTAGGCCGCCCTGTCAAACTATGTTTTCTCTGTGGTCAGGCACATCGGGCTGTTTCCCTTTAAAATATCTGCCGTGTTTCAACTAAGCTTTCTCAATGAACATTATTTACAAATCAAACCAATTCAGGGCATTCTCCAGGTTTATGTGGATCATTGGGAAACTGGAAGAAATTAACTTTATTCCTTCTGGCAGCCTCCGGCTTTCAGTCATAGAGGGGGTGCCAGCGTGGCTTCAGTCACCGCTCTATACATAGTAAGTGGCATCTTTAACCACTCCCTGACACTGATTGACAGCCAGTTTATCTGTGCCAGGTATCAGTTAGTGCTGGGGCGTGGGTACAGCCGCTGTTTACTATGTACTGACTGGTGACTGATCCCGCAACCAGCGAAAGCAGAGGAGAATGATGAGAGTTATATAAAAGTCCGATTGATGACAGCAGGTGGGGGCTTTTGGGACTCTTACACCCATCATCCGACACCTGCTGCCGCTAATAACAGTGACAGTCGGAGCGGGTGATCAGGGTATTCCTCAGCCGCCGCCTGCGATATAACTAAATAAATGAATGAAAAACCTGACGTGGGTTCCCCCCTATTTTCTTGAACCAACCAGGCCAAACTCACAGCTGGGGGCTACAACCCTCAGCTGTCAGCTTTAGTAAGGTTGGTTATCAAGAATAGAGGGGTCTCCACACTGTTTTTTAAATAAATAATTTAAAAAAAGGCATGGGGTCCCCCCCATTTTTTACAACCAGCCTTGCTAAAGCTCACAGCTGGGGGCTGGTATTCTCAGGCTGGTAAAGGGCCATTGATATAGCCCCTCCCAGACTAAAAACAGCAGCCTGCAGCTTCCCAGAAAAGGTGCATCGATTAGATGCGTCCATTCTGGCACTTTGCCTGGCTCTTCCCACTTGTCCTGTAGCGGTGGCAAGTGGGGTTAATATTTGTGGGTTTGATGTCACCTTTGTATTGTCAGGTGACATCAAGCCCACAGCTTAGTAATGGAGAGGCATCTATAAGACACCTATCCATTGCTAATCCTATAGCTATATGTTAAATAAAGACACAGCCAGAATAAAATCCTTCAATTGAAAAAATGACACAGACTCCTTTAATATTCTCAATTAAACCATACTTATGACCTCGCCTAATTAGTTTTCAACCTGGATGGTGCTAAGATGCGACCGTCCAGCCTGAGAACCACTGGGGAATGAGATGCTGCGAGCGCAGCCTCAGTGATGTCACTCGGGCTGCGTTCCCATCTGGCCTGAACTGCGGTGACCTTAGGACCGTGGGAAAAAGTCAATGATGAGGTCACTGCAGTTCAAGCTCAGTCACAGCAGATCACCTTTAGAATTTTTCTCTTGCCGTCATCATTCGGACTTTAATATAACTCTCATCATTCTCCTCTGCTCGCGCCGATCACTGGCAGAGCAGGGGAGAATGATGAGAGCCGTCTTCAGCACCTGCTGCCGGGGAACAGCGCTTACTGTAGCGCATCTTCCCGGGCAGCCGTCCGTGTGGTACTGATGCGGCACACAGTTGCAACACGTGTGCCGCACATATTACACACACGGACACACAGACACGGATATCTTTGGTACCTTTTTTTCCGGTACTGGAAATAAACACGTGTTAAACCGGCCTCAAAACAATATTAACCTGCAGATTAACCCCATATCTACAGGTTAATTGAGTTTGAGATATGACAAGTTCCCTTGAAAAATGTATGTCAGGGTAGAGTTATGACAATTTCTTATATAGTATGGCGCCACCTGATGTTCAAAGTATATAGCAATGTGCAAAAACTGCTGCTAGTTGCACATGCGCAGTCACTCTTCTCACAGCCAGTTCTCTGCTTAGTGATTCCCTGTCCACTGCAGAGCTGCCAATATACAGTAAATAGCCTTCTGCCCTCCTTACTACTGACCGCTCTGCAGAGAAGAGGGGCTCACGATGCAGAAAGCTGACTTTGAGAAGAATGACTGAATGACTGAGCATGTGTGATTGGCAGAATTTTGTGTATCGTGCTACACACTTTGAACACCAGGGGGCGCCGGATCATTTTTTAACAACGTAAATAGAAAATCTGGCTTATTTTGTTTTAATGTATGTAGTAGATGTGGTATGTAATAGGGAGGTCAGGGTCTCACTGCGTGTGTGTGTGTGTGTATATATATATATATATATATATATATATATATATATATATAATGTGTGCAATCTGTAAAGCGCTGCGGAATATGTTAGCGCTATATAAAAATAAAGATTATTATTATATATATAAATAAAATAAATCTTTGATTTTGTTTTGGTAGTAGACAGTAAAGATCTGGTGACTGCAGACACAATGGAGCAGAAATTAAATGAAGAAGAATTTATAGAGGTGAAAAATATTTAATCTGTTTTCTTTTTGCATTCATTATTCGATACCCACCTGCCTATTTATATCCTATACAAGACTGTATACTAAAAAACATACTGGATATCTGTAATTTACATGTATGCCAGTGAAGAAAAATCTGTTTATTTCTGTAAGTGCAACCATCAATCAAACTGAACTTTAAGGAAATCTGTCAGCACGTTTTTACATATGGAAGTAGCAGTACGGCTGTATAGGTGTTTTTCTCTGAACAAATATTACTGATGTACGAGTCTAAAAAAATCTAATGTAGGTGCTAAATGTAAATCAAGCTGGGAGTGCACTATGGGCGTGTCACTACACTTACAAAAAGCAGGTGATGTATTGTCACACCCCCAGTGCACTTCCAGCTACGCTAGATTTCTCATGACTGGCTCATTGGGTCTCTGTGGGGGTCAAGCTCTCATACCGCTACTTCCTTGTGTAAAAATGACCAGACGTTCCCTTTAAGAATGGCATAAACGATATTTGCTTTGCCACAGAGACAGTGCACATGATTTTGCTGTGTATATGAGGCCTAAATCTTTGTACATCAGTTTATTTTTCAAATGTAATTTCTAACACATAAAATATGTTTTGTTATTTTTACATAATTTTAATATTTTCATTAGGCTCAGTTTACATATTGCTAAGAGGCTAAGCGCTTTTACATCATTTATTGGGTATTTTAACAGGGATAAACACATTATTCTGACTGTTTTTCTTGCGACATACATACAGCATTACTTAATGCATGGCCAACTCATTTTATGCTTTAGTTATAATACCTTTCATTTCTCCTTGCAGTATGTATATCCATTTATCAGTCATCTCAGCACGGACTTATTCCAGGAATTCCTGCACCACATGGCCCAGTGCGCTGACATGTTCCGCGAGACCATTCGCCATGATATTTGGAGGCAGCAATTTTCTGATCTCTTTCTTGAATGTGATTCAGGGAAGGTTGGTTTAATGTGTACTGTTCATATATTTATGTAAAATCTGTCACCAAACTAATTACATTGCTGTGTAGTGTAGTAAAAGACAAGTTAAAGCTTTTCCTCCTGGCCACAAATGTTTTTATCATCGCTGAGAAAGTCAACTTTAAATCCTTATGTAATTGTGGCTGCACTATTTTCCACCACCTCACAGTTTCGAGTTGGGTCTGTTCAGTTTGGCTAATAATATTGACATAATGGTGTTGAACAGATATCAATCAAGCACATGTCGATAGCGGTAGTGCATAGGAAAGAGCCCCTTCACAAATTCACCCCTCCTGCTTCTGTTTATCTCAGTATATCAAGTTACAACAGCTGATAAAAGGCTCTTAAGGTACCGTTACACTAAACGACTTACCAACGATCACGACCAGCGATACGACCTGGCCGTGATCGTTGGTAAGTCGTTGTGTGGTCGCTGGGGAGCTGTCACACAGACAGCTCTCCCAGCAACCAATGATCAGGGGAAAGACTTCGGCATCGTTGAAACTGTCTTCAACGATGCCCAAGTCCCCGGGTAACCAGGTGACGTCACCGCTGTGCTCTGCTTTACGGCCGGCGCTGACAGTCAGTGCAGGGAAGCTGACGGCGGGGGACGTGACAGACATCGGAATGTGAGTATGTACTGTTTTTTTTTTTTACTTTTACAATGGTAACCAGGGGAAAAATATCAGGTTACTAAGCGCGGCCCTGCGCTTAGTAACCCGATATTTACCCTGGTTACCAGTGAACACCGCTGGATCAGCGTCACACACGCCGATCCAGCGATGACAGCGGGTGATCAGCGACCAAAAAAAGGTCCTGATCATTCCCCAGTGACCAACGATCTCCCAGCAGGGGCCTGATCGTTGGTCGCTGTCACACATAACGAGATCGTTAGCTGGATCGTTGCTACGTCACAAAAAGCGTGACGTTGCAACGATATTGTTAACAAAATCGTTATGTGTGAAGGTACCTTTACTGTTGTAACGTATAGGAACATAGATTGGAAAAAGCAGGAAGACATGATCTCCAGACTGTGACAGCTCATCAAGAGAATGCCAAGAGTGTGCAAAGCAGTCGTCAAAGCAAAAGGTGGCTACTTTGAAGAACCTAGAATATAAGACATATTTTCAGTTGTTTCACACTTTTTTATTAAGTATATAATTCCATATGTGTTAATTCATAGTTTTGATGCCTTCAGTGTGAATGTACAATTTTCATAGTCATGAAAATACAGAAAAATCTTTAAATGAGAAGGTGTTTCCAAACTTTTGGTCTGTACTATATATCTTTATATTGCATAAAGATATAGATAGAAGAATAGCCAGTAATTCATTTGTCGGCTTCTGTAAAATCAATGCAGGACCCGACTGGATAGGAGACATGGTTTACATACAGTAAATCCATGCAGAATAGTTAGATATATAGATGTGTGTGATCAATACAATTAGTACAGTGTGTGTGAAAATTAGGGAACATGTATGTACAGTATTTAATAAAAGATTATTTTTTGGGAAAAAAGTGGCGTGGGCTCCCATGCAATTTTCTGTGCCAGAGAGGGAAAGCCAGCGACTGGGGGCCAATGTTTATAGCTTAGGAAGGGGTTAATACCCATAGATCTTCCCAGGCTATGAATATCAGCCTGTAGCTGTATATTTAGCCTTTACTGGCTATTAAAATAGGGGGCCCCAAAAAAAAATAATGTGGGTCCCCCTAAAATTAATAGCCAGAAAAAGCTATGCAGACAGCTGTGGGCTGATATTCTTAGCCTAGGAAGGGACCATGGTTATTGGCTTCCCCTGGCTACAAACACCAGCTCACAGCTGCCCTAGAAATGGCTCATCTCTAAGATGCGCCAATTCTGGCACTTAGCTTCTCTTTTCCCACTGCCCTGTAGCGGTGGCATATGGGGTAATAGTTGGGAGGTTGATGTCACCTTTGTATTGTAAGGTGACATCAAGCCCGGCTTAGTAATGGAAAGGGGTCAATAAGACACCTATCCATTACTATTCATATAGCTGGGAAAGGGTTAAATAAAGACACAGTCCGAATAATGTCTTTTAATGAAATAAAACACTAAACACAGTTTGCCATCTTTATTGTCCTGCTAATCCATTCGACGCCCTCTATCTCCTGTAATAAAGAAAAAATAACAAACCAACAATATACCCATACCTGTTGGGCGTTCAGTCCCACGCAGTAATCCATATCTCTAGGGGATATACAGTTTACAACCGGGAGCGGTGCTAATGTGACCACCCCGGCTGTACACCACTCATGAATAAATGAGAAGCTGCCAGCATCAGCATCAGTGACCTGCAATGAACTCTGGAGCGTGGGAAAATGTACTGCCCCATAGATTAACATTGATTTTTTTGTCGCATAGCACTCGTCCGTATTATACGCTAGTGTGTCACCAGCCTTATACTGAGAAATTGTGTAACCTCTGTGTATCCTTTGTGCTTGTAGGTCGGCTTTCTGGACCGGCAGAGAGTTCTCTCTCTCTTGGAAAAATTCTATGACATTATAAATTCAAAGGCAGAGAGCTGGCAGCCACGCAACCCGCGGCAGTGTAAGAACACATATATATATATATGTCTTTCATTTATTACATTTGGCGATATTCATTTTTGTGCAATTTAATAACCATATAGAAATCTAAAGCTCACCTCCGATATGCATTGTGTCGAATTCAATGTGCCTTTTGGCTTTCCAGCCCTCACCACTTAATTGCTAACAATCTCCAGTTTATTATGGACATTAATACAACTAGTACTATACGGTACCCTACTACTCAGTTAAAGATTTAGTATTCCATGATGGTACATGAAGCATGATTTCTCAACCTAAGCTGGTCATAAACCTTAGACTATAGTCAGCCAAAGCTGTCAATTTTGGTGGGATTGGTTTCTAATGTAAATCCTATGGGTACTGACTGTCTCCTAAATCTAATCTATTGCTTGTGGGAGCAGCTTATTCCCCTCTCTTTATTTAAATAAGCATAACACCTTTGGATATCTTTCTTCCTAACCCTGTATGAAGCGGGGTTAAGACAACCTTATTACAAGGTCTCCTGACCCACACTTAGAGCCTCATAGGCATCTGACGGTGAATGTTCAGGTCAGTCAATCCGGCCTTTGTGGTCCATATGTTGACTGAGAAATACGGCCATCAGAACCCACCTTTTACTTTTGATGTTTAGTTTTATTACTCAGGAAATATTCTTGAGATCAATTATTTAAACAAACAAATGTCTTCACTTAATGTTTATAATGTAATTTATTAAATTAGATTACTTTTTTCCTTTTATTTTTCCCTTTAGGGCCAGTAATTGAAATAGGGGAAATGGATCCAACTGATTTCTGGGCTGAATTCCAGGAAGGACATAATCAGCCAGATGAAAAAGTGGAAAGCACTACTACTACAGATTCTACTATAGCCAGTAGTTCCAGAGAGGAAGGACAGAAAGAAGAAGAGTCAGAGGACACTGGAGAACATGGACAAAATATAGCCAGTAGTTCTGGAGAGGAAGGACAGAAGGAAGAAGAGTCAGAGGACACTGGAGAACGTGGACAAAATATAGCCATTAGTTCCAGAGAGGAAGGACAGAAGGAAGAAGAGTCAGAGAACACTGGAGAGCGTGGACAAAATATAGCCAGGAGTTCTGGAGAGGAAGGACAGAAGGAAGAAGAGTCAGAGGATACTGGAAAACGTGGACAAAATATAGCCAGGAGTTCCAGAGAAGAAGGACAGAAGCAAGAAGAGTCAGAGGATACTGGAAATCGTGGACAAAATATAGGCAGTAGTTCCAGAGAAGAAGGACAGAAGCAAGAAGAGTCAGAGGATACTGGAAATCGTGGACAAAATATAGGCAGTAGTTCCAGAGAGGAAGGACAGAAGGAAGAAGAGTCAGAGGATACTGGAAAACGTGGACAAAATATAGGCAGTAGTTCCAGAGAGGAAGGACAGAAGGAAGAAGAGTCAGAAGATACTGGAAATCGTGGACAAAATATAGGCAGTAGTTCCAGAGAGGAAGGACAGAAGCAAGAAGAGTCAGAGGATACTGGAAAACGTGGACAAAATATAGGCAGTAGTTCCAGAGAGGAAGGACAGAAGGAAGAAGAGTCAGAGGACACCACAGAAGGTGAAACACATATAGCTATAGTTCTGGAGAGGATGGAGAGAAGAAAGCAGAGTTAGAGAATACTGGAGAAGGTGGACAACATAAAGCCAGTAGTTCAGGAGGGGAAGGATCAAAGGACACATCGAAAGTGTAGCGTTATGAAATGTGGTGTATACAGATTCTCATATATGACCGTGGTCCTAAAAACCAGTTATACCCTGTAGACCTTTCAAATTAGCGGTAAATTACTAGGTTGTGGGTTTAAAAGTGTTGTCTCTCTAAGATGACCCTTTGTCATAATGAAGCTCATTTGGTGTTCAACTAATTATAAGTCTGATTCACAGAAAAACCCCAGTGCTTTTTGAATAAAAAATACCTTTTAATAATTTAATTTAAAATTCTTAATTGGTGCACTACACAAACCATCACCACAACAACATACAATAGAAAAAGCCAGAGTGGTGCCTAGCCCTGCACTTCACTATATGCACCCTACCTACCAGCGGAGGTTGGCACCCTATGACCTGCGCAAATGGCGCCCCGCTCACCGTCGGCTATCCCTTCTACCCCTATTGGGCCCTTATAGGATGGGATAAAACAATGATTACCATGCATACAGTGTGCCAAATAACATAATTAGAGTCTTTGATCCATATAAAAAAGGTGGCAAATTAGGGCTGTCCGTACCCTGCCCCTGCCTATCACCCTAATATTATACCCAACGCAAGTGGCGCCCCTGCTCCTCGACGGCTGTTCTCTACTTTGCCCCTTATTGGACAGATGAAAGGTCATTAAAGTAAGGTGCCTTAGTGCTTTTTAAAGTGCCAATGAATAGAGAAATTACCAGAGTTTCCTATATAAATATATTATATTGGAAACTATATTTATATATTGTATATAGGAAACTCTGGTAATTTCTCTATTCATTGGCACTTTAAAAAGCACTAAGGCACCTTACTTTAATGACATTTCATCTGTCCAATAAGGGGAAAAGTAGAAAACAGCTGTCGAGGACCGGGGGTGCCACTTGCGTTGGGTGTAATATTAGGGTGCCAACCTCCGCTGATAGGCAGGGGCAGGGTAGGGACAGCCCTAATTTGCCACCTTTTTTATATGGATCAAAGACTCTAATTATGTTATTTGGCACACTGTATGCATGGTAATCATTGTTTTATCCCATCCTATAAGGGCCCAATAGGGGTAGAAGGGATAGCCGACGGTGAGCGGGGCGCCATTTGCGCAGGTCATAGGGTGCCAACCTCCGCTGGTAGGTAGGGTGCATATAGTGAAGTGCAGGGCTAGGCACCACTCTGGCTTTTTCTATTGTATGTTGTTGTTGTGGTGATGGTTTGTGTAGTGCACCAATTAAGAATTTTAAATTAAATTATTAAAAGGTATTTTTTATTCAAAAAGCACTGGGGTTTTTCTGTGAATTTGTTACAAAGCATATCCCCAAAGATATATTTTTTCTTTTTCTGGGAATTTGATTATGAGTCTGACATCAGAATCACCCCAGTGACCCGCTGGTAATCCTTGAGGAAGCTACGGATGGCTATACTTTTCCCACTGCAAGGAAAAATTAGGTATTACAGGATAGTCATGCCAATGAATATTCAACCATGCAATATATGGATTTACTAGAGCTGCTTATAAGGTACCGTATATGGAAAAGGATTAAAGGGAATATTTCAACAGATTTTGCCATGTAGTCTGAGAGCAGCTTTATTTAGGGACGAAGACCCTGATTCTAGCGATGTATCACTTAGTTTTAGTTAGTTTTCTCTTTAGGAGATTTAGCAGATCTCAGAATGCTGAGCTGTGTATAAGTGCACCACCCACACTACAGCTTTCTATGTACAGTACTAAAGGACAAACGGAGAAAGCCATAAACCACCGAAAAGTAGTATATAAACAAGATAAATTTTATTAAAGTATTACATGGAAAACATACTGAACACAGAGTAAATGACACAAATCAGAAAAAAAGTGGAGGAGACATGGAGGTAGGCAAGGAGAGGGTAGAGGTCCAATAAAACATGGTGAATCAAAGCCAAGAGGTCAGTAAGACATAAAGAGGCATATATTCACCTATTTATAAGATGCACCGTGCACACCCGCAGTATAAGCTGCCACAGAAAGTCACCTCTGCTTACCCATAGTAAGTCCGGACCCCTATAGCCCTCCTGGCAGCCCCTGGCGCACGTTTCGCATACCAGCTTTCTATGTACAATGTATATTCACAGAATTCTGCTAATCAGTGCTCGGAGTGGGGTTGGACTAGGAGACATGAGACACATAGTCCTGAAGTGATAATCTTCTGCTGACAAAACAATTATTATTATTATTTATTTATATAGCACTATTAATTCCATGGTTCTGTACATGAGAAGGGGTTACATACAAAGTTATAGATATCGTTTACAGTAAACAAATTTACTATGAAATTCTTAAATTGAAACCGCAAAATAAAGCCCAGTAATTGATGCCTGGAATCAGGGTCTCTTCCCCTACATCTTAGTGCTCTAAAATTACATAGCAAAAAGCTGGTGATGAATTCCCTTTAAAAACAAGTCACTAATACTATCTGGCATGGATATGGTAGCAACCAGAAAAAAAATATTCCCAGACAATTTCCAGATAGAAATTAGGATTATTTAGTCTAGAAAAAAGACGACTGAGGGGCGATCTAATAACCATGTATAAGTATATAAGGGGACAATACAAATATCTCGCTTAGGATCTGTTTATACCAAGGAAGGTGACGGGCACAAGGGGGCATTCTTTGCGTCTGGAGGAGAGAAGGTTTTTCCACCAACATAGAAGAGGATTCTTTACTGTTAGGGCAGTGAGAATCTGGAATTGCTTGCCTGAGGAGGTGGTGATGGCGAACTCAGTCGAGGGGTTCAAGAGAGGCCTGGATGTCTTCCTGGAGCAGAACAATATTGTATCATACAATTATTAGGTTCTGTAGAAGGACGTAGATCTGGGGATTTATTATGATGGAATATAGGCTGAACTGGATGGACAAATGTCTTTTTTCGGCCTTACTAACTATGTTACTATGTTACTATGTAAATACAAAAACAAGTAATACTATGTAATAGTGAAGGCAATGCTAATAAAATATATATTTTCATTATTTTGTACATTTACAGGTGCAGCACACAGAGAAGACAATACAAGAGACCATAAAACTGAAGACAGTAAAAGCAGAGTGGCACACTTTATTGAGGGCAAACCCTGGTCAGGTACATAGTTATGAGCCTTTCCAGCTCACAATCATGCCATGGTTTTTAAAGAGAAACTTTTGTTTTATATAGCTGTACATGATTATTAGACATACTTTAGGTAAAATAGGACAAATAAAGTCACAAGGGGAGTAAAATCTGTGTATCACAGGGAAATTCAGTGCCAAGTAATCAATGTCAAGCAGAAGCTGCAAAAGCAAATAGATTTTAGAGTTTCTAAAAATAGCTAATAAATTGTGATCCCAGTGTATTATTATCCTCTATAAATCCGCTGTGAGGCCACAAAAACTTGAATATGGGATTCAGCTTTAGGCTCCACATTCTAAAAAGAATTTTGGGAAGTTAGTGTCAGTTTAAAGGCAACTATATTATTACATGGAATGGAGGCCTCTCCTATGATGAGAGGTTGGAAAAATTGGGCTTGTTTAGATAAAAGATATCTCAGGGGGGATCTCATTTATATGGATAAATACATGTGTGGTCAATACAAAGGACTGGCACCTGAATTATTCCTTCCAAGGACCTTAGAAAAGACTAAGGGACCTTAATTACATGTGGAGGAAAGACGATTCTGATATCTAATTAGGAAAGAGTTCTTTAAGGTACCGTCACACTGGACGATATCGCTAGCGATCCGTGACGTTGCAGCGTCCTGGCTAGCGATATCGTCCAGTGTGACAGGCAGCAGCGATCAGGCTCCTGCTGTGATATCGCTGGTCGGGGCAGAAAGTCCAGCACTTTGTTTCGTCGCTGGACGTCCCGCTGACATCGCTGAATCGGCGTGTGTGACGCCGATTCAGCGATGTCTTCGCAGGTAACCAGGGTAAACATCGGGTAACTAAGCGCAGGGCCGCGCTTAGTAACCCGATGTTTACCCTGGTTACCATCGTTAAAGAAAAAACAACAACCACTACATACTTACCTACCGCTGTCTGTCCCCGACGCTCTGCTTCTCTGTACTGGCTGTGAGCACAGCGGCCGGAAAGCAGAGCGGTGACGTCACCGCTCTGCTTTCCGGCCGCTGTGCTCACAGTGAGTGCAGGAAAGCAGAGCGCCGGGGACAGACAGCGGTAGGTAAGTATGAAGCGTTTGTTTTTTTTACTTTTAGGATGGTAATCAGGGTAAACATCGGGTTACTAAGCGCGGCCCTGCGCTTAGTAACCCGATGTTTACCCTGGTTACCGGGGACTTCGGGATCGTTGGTCGCTGGAGAACTGTCTGTGTGACAGCTCTCCAGCGACCAAACAGCGACGCTGCAGCGATCGACATCGTTGTCGGTATCGCTGCAGCGTCGCTTAATGTGACGGTACCTTTACAGTTAGAGCAGCCAGACTGTTGGAAGCCTTAAGCTACTTTCACACTAGCGTCGGAATCTACCCGTCGCAATGCGTCGGGCCGAGATTCCGATGCTAGCGTTTGATGCGCCGCACAAAGGGAGCAGCGGATGCATTTCTCCGGCGCATCCGCTGCCCCATTGTGAGGTGCGGGGAGGTGGGGGCGGAGTTCCGGCCGCGCATGCGCGGTCGGAAAAAGCGGTCCGTAGGCAGCAAAAAACGTTACATTTAACGTTTTTTGCTCCCGGCAGTCTGCCACAACACGGCGCAACCGTTGCACGACGGTTGCGACGTGTGGCAATGCGTCGCAATGCGTCGCTAATGTTAATCTATGGGGCAAAAACGCATCCTGCAAACAACTTTGCAGGATGCGTTTTTTGCCATAAATGACGCATTGCGACGTATTGAAAAAAACGCCAGTGTGAAAGTAGCCTTACTGTTAGACGTAGCAATGACTGATACTGTATCAGCATTTATACAATGGCTAGAAGATTTTCCCACAATAAATAGCATTGTAGGTTATAAATAATCTAGCTGTAGATAAAGTATAATTGGTCACGGAAGGTTGAACTTGATGGACGTGTTTTTTTGCAACCTGTTTATACATTTAGCATGCAAGGCGTATGCCAGGAGTGTTCTTTTGCCATACAGTGTGAGGTATATATTTTTGCCCCAATCGCAGTTCCATTATGGTTTCCAATTCAGATTTGATTCAAAATATATACCATGCATTTATCTTTAAAAAAAGGAGATACTGGCTGATGTATATAGTTGGACAGTTTAATAAAAATGGTGACTTACCTTCAGCAGATTAGATAGATGTATAACATGTATTTCTAAGTTTATGAAAGAAGGAAAAAGATTGGTCTAGCTTCGTCACTCAATTGTCTGATTTATTGGAATTGAGTTACAAAGTAGTTAATTTGGGGAAAACAGCTTTCCATCTTACGTCTGACATCTGATCTAATTTGAATGGTGGTTTTAGCTATGCTGTATAACTGATATCCAGCCAAAACAGCTCAAATACTGTTCTATAGGATTAGCCCGTTAGTAAAGAGAAGGAGATTTGAGCGTCCCCTGCAATATATTACTATAGGTAAATAATAAGACGCTGACATTTATGCATGGCTTTAATATATGATTGGAACAGTCAGAGGAGATGTCAGCACGCATGCTTATGCTAATAGACCTTTAAATATTATATACTGTATGGGATGATTAATTACTCATCTCCAGTTAGTTAATAGGAACATCCAGTGTAATTGCTGCTCTATAGATCTCTTGTACTGACAATTATCACTCTGTGTCTGTGTAGGAGACTTGATGACTTCGGATCTGGCTATCAGGTATAGTTCATATGGAGACAGAAGTGAAGAAGACTGTCGCGACGCTGCCTCCAAGTTCACAGGTAGTAAAAGACCGTCTCATTTTGCTTCAGGGCGGTATGATCACACAGAATTTTTTTTTTGTAAGGTTTTGAAGTGAAACAGCTAAACCTGCTACATTAAAAAAAACTGTAAACACTGTCAGAATAAGCTCACTATTGATTTCAGTGGGAAATTCACATTTCTGATCATATAGCGAGTTGTTTTTTTACCTGATGAGGTTTTAAAAACCCACGTTATTTCTCAGAGGATTACTCACAAAATGTATTTGAAATGTAACATTATTAAGTCAAAAGGCTGCCAAAATGCACATGAAAACAATACAAAAAAAATGGTTAAAAAACAGTGTCAGGTTATGTGCATATAACGTCCGCCTTAAAATTAACATAGTGCACAGCGATGTCAAGATGAATTGCTGTGCACATGTTCCATCTTATAACAGTTCTTTGAACAGTATAGAGTGAACGCCACCGGCGGCAGAGCGTCAACAAGAAGAACGGCGACAAACCTGTCTAGCAGCCGCAAATCATGCTGCTGCAGGCACACAAACATAATCTACGAGCACGCCCAAGATACTCGGAGAACACCAGCGCATGCTCGGAAATCCCGAGTAACGAGCACACTCGCTCATCACTATTTCTAAGCTGAAGTTGCCTACAGAATGGTCACTTCTTTCAACTGATTTGCATCTTTACAAATGTGAAGCAGTAATCCGCCAAAAATAAGCAACATGCCTTTTTTTTCCCCCTGCACCAGCATTATGCTTACACAAAACGACTCGGTGTGCACCAAATGTTTTTCAAAAGCCATGAGGGGAAAAAAACAGAAATTAAGAGGAAAAGTCTTTAGAATGTTTCTGAAGGTGTTTTATGCAGTGCATTCATTCCAAAATTTTCTAAGAAAGAAACCGTGAACACAGCCCAATAATGCCTATTGCAATATTTTGGAAATTTTCCTGTCTTTAGTCACTTAAATCCATGTTTAAAAAAAGCATTTATAATATCCACATATCCTATGCTAATTTTGCCTTTGACTAGTCGATGGGGTGTTCGTTTCCCTAGACTAGTTGTCCCTCTATGCATGTTATCACTCCCCTGTGGGCATGATAATGTTATTAGCCGGTGACATCTTCATCTCCCTGCAAATCTCGCGGCTCTATTCAGCAGCGTCATTGCGCCTCTGAAGCCGGGAGTATGCTTTCTGACTGCAGAGGCGCATTGCACATGACCGAAAGTGCAGGAGGTGTACAGTTTTTATGAAGAGGCAAGCTATAGACTGGACCACGGTGAGTTATTGGACGTGGTATATCTCGATTTTTCCAAAGCGTTTGATACCGTGCCGCACAAGAGGTTGGTACACAAAATGAGAATGCTTGGTCTGGGGGAAAATGTGTGTAAATGGGTTAGTAACTGGCTTAGTGATAGAAAGCAGAGGGTGGTTATAAATGGTATAGTCTCTAACTGGGTCGCTGTGACCAGTGGGGTACCGCAGGGGTCGGTATTGGGACCTGTTCTCCTCAACATATTCATTAATGATCTGGTAGAAGGTTTACACAGTAAAATATCGATATTTGCAGATGATACAAAACTATGTAAAGCAGTTAATACAAGAGAAGATAGTATTCTGCTACAGATGGATCTGGATAAGTTGGAAACTTGGGCTGAAAGGTGGCAGATGAGGTTTAACAATGATAAATGTAAGGTTATACACATGGGAAGAAGGAATCAATATCACCATTACACACTGAACGGGAAACCACTGGGTAAATCTGACAGGGAGAAGGACTTGGGGATCCTAGTTAATGATAAACTTACCTGGAGCAGCCAGTGCCAGGCAGCAGCTGCCAAGGCAAACAGGATCATGGGGTGCATTAAAAGAGGTCTGGATACACATGATGAGAGCATTATACTGCCTCTGTACAAATCCCTAGTTAGACCGCACATGGAGTACTGTGTCCAGTTTTGGGCACCGGTGCTCAGGAAGGATATAATGGAACTAGAGAGAGTACAAAGGAGGGCAACAAAATTAATAAAGGGGATGGGAGAACTACAATACCCAGATAGATTAGCAAAATTAGGATTATTTAGTCTAGAAAAAAGACGACTGAGGGGCGTTCTAATAACCATGTATAAGTATATAAGGGGACAATACAAATATCTCGCTGAGGATCTGTTTATACCAAGGAAGGTGACGGGCACAAGGGGGCATTCTTTGCGTCTGGAGGATAGAAGGTTTTTCCACCAACATAGAAGAGGATTCTTTACTGTTAGGGCGGTGAGAATCTGGAATTGCTTGCCTGAGGAGGTGGTGATGGCGAACTCAGTCGAGGGGTTCAAGAGAGGCCTGGATGTCTTCCTGGAGCAGAACAATATTGTATCATACAATTATTAGGTTCTGTAGAAGGACGTAGATCTGGGGATTTATTATGATGGAATATAGGCTGAACTGGATGGACAAATGTCTTTTTTCGGCCTTACTAACTATGTTACTATGTGTAACACAGGTAATAGGATGCAGTGACACAGAGGCACAGAGCAAGGGTTAACAGGGGTAAACTGTCACGCCGTAAGCGGCGATAAAGGGGCAGGACGGCGTACTGGGACCCGCACCTGTCCCTACTACTATGATGGGGCCCTGGCTTTCCCTTATCTCAGGGGTACCTATGATGGTTAGGAGACCTGAGTCGCCATCGTATCCCTGTCTCCTATGCAGGCCCTATCAGTGGCCCCCTCTTCCCCCAAAGGAGGTGGACTGCACCAGTGTAATAATACAACAAATAACAGAGTATACAGACAAGGTAACTAAAAGTCTCAAACTCACCAAATGCTCACACAACCACAGAGGGTACACATAGAAGGGAAGAGAAAGAGAAAAATAGGAAGGAAAACAGGTTTAACATGCAACCAAAACAGCAGACACCAATCTCTGTAAATAAAACCTCCAACACCAACACTACGCTCCTTGAACCTCCAAGCCAGGCAGTAGAACTGATCACTGACAATAGCTGAAGTCAGGACTGGGTCTATATAGAGGATCAGATTACAAAATCCACTTCAGCTGAGAGAGACCCAGCTCTCAGCAACTCAGCAATAAGGTTAACTCCTGCACTGCTGGCACAAAGCAGCCAGGTCAGAATACAGGTGAAGAGCTTATGTTCACTGAGTGTGAACGAGGCCCAGAGCGCTGCGGTTCTCTGGAACCTCTCTGTCGCGGTAGCCCCATGACATAAACAATTACTGGTTTAATTATTACAGGGATAACCTCCTCGCAGTGAGTAACAAGGAATAAATCGTCAATGATGAGGGATACAAAGAGAAAAGGGTAACTCAAGGTGGCAGTCTATGGATATCTCACTTAGCGTGACTCAGGTGTCTGTCTCTTCTCGTGGATTGGGTTGCTGCTGGATGAGGCTGGTGTCGAGTTCTTCCAGCTTCCCCATCTAACAAGTTGATCTCCTAATGTCAGCAGCAGGCGGTCACTGGTCTGACCCGCAGAGCCCCTAGTCCGTTGTGCTGCTGTGCAGTCAAGAGTCGTCCACGGCAATTCTCCACCTGGTGTGCGCTTCTCCGCACGCCCGATGAGGTCTGAGAGTCCTTGCTGCACCCAGCTTTTATCACTGCTGCGCGGCCTGTCACTACCCGTGGCTTGGCGTCAGTCCTCACTAACTCCTCTCTCTGGCGGAAAGACCCCCTTCTTTCCTGCGCAAACCTCTTATATCTCTCTGGTTCCCCACACCCCCTCTAGACGGGTCTGCTTTGTCCGCAATCTCCTTCCCCCCCTGCAACAGTAGGCTTGGCCCCAGCAGTTCCAGACCCGATGCCCTGTTAGCACCCACAGCCCGGTCTTCTCCCCTACACATGAGCTGTCTTTTACAGTTCCGGTCATGCGCAGTATGCTTTTGAAGTTGGGAAGCGTACAACCGGCTTCAGAGGTGCCATGACGGGTCTGAAGAAAGCCGCACACATGCACAATGTTTTCAGAAAGCTGGAGATGATGATGGCTCTTGAAAATCATGTTATCACGCACACAGGGGCATGATAACATGCAAAGACGACCAACTGGTCTGGGCAAACTATTGCCCCATGCACTAGTCATAGCCCTAATTAGAAAAACAGAGCTTATAAATACTTTTTTTAAACATGGATTTACAGGTGCTTCTCACAAAATTAGAATATCATCAAAAAGTTAAGTTATTTCAGTTCTTCAATACAAAAAGTGAAACTAAGATATTATATAGAGTTATTACAAACAGAATGATCTATTTCAAGTGTTTATTTCTGTTAATGTTGATGATTAAAGACTTACAGCCAATGAAAACCCAAAAGTCATTATTAGAGAAAATTAAAATAATTAACAAAAAACACCTGCAAAGCCTTCCTAAGCGTTTAAAAAGATCCCTTAGTCTGGTTCGGTAGGCTCCACAATCATCGGGAAGACTACTGACTTGACGGACCAGAAGGCAGTCACTGACACACTCCACAAGGAGGGTAAGCCACAATAGGTCATTGCTAAACAAGCTGGCAGTACAGGAAAAATACATACGGTATATTCTTTAATCTAAAAGTAGACATATTGAGAACTAACAATGTTGTAATCTTAGTGGGAGGTTCAGTAATATTGAATAATTGTCTGTCTTATTATACTAAATAAAATGTATGTGTAAGACACAAATAATGCAAATAAAAACTTATTATATTTAAAAAGTATTTAACAAATAAAATTATGGAACCTATCAGTTTACTTATGTTGCCTGAGTGTTCCATGTACAGGAATGCTTTGTCCACATACCTGGTGCCCTCCTTTTGGACAATCTCTTCTTCTGGTTCGCAATTTTCATTTGCACTGAACAGCAATCAAAATCTGAAGTCATTGCCCTCTCAATGAACCAGCACCAATGACACAAAGGGGATGAAGAGGGCACTGGTCCATTAGCGAGACGTCACTGCCGCTGCTCCATCAAAGTGATTCAGTTGGTCTCAATATTAAAAAAAATCTTATGTTCCCTTTGATATTTTTTGCATTGTTAAAGTTAATAAATAATTACTCTCTGAAAATTGCTGTGACACTTATCTCTTGTTTTTTTTTATCAAGAAAATCCACCTGCATAGCTGATAAAGATGTTTATAAAAAATGCTGGTCTTTTATTATCTATCTATACTATATGAAATTAGTGTGCACAATATCCGACATTTACTTTGAAGTGGTCATTCACTGATACTCTCGTGTTTCATTAGTAGCAAGATCAAAGGAAGTTTCTGGCAGCATGTACAAGTATAATCTGTCCTTAGAAGAAAATGGTTTCTAAGAAATACACGGCCTCACAACATAAAGATGACATAATCTATAAAATGAAACTTTTATGTGCAATCTGGCACCATACAAAGCTCTAGGCTCTCCATATTTGTGGCTTCTTTTTGAAGTTTGCCGTTGAAACTTAGAAAATATTAACTTGTGTTGAATATTTTAAATTAACAAAATATAGAAAAACGTTTCATTTCTTTTCTGTTTTGGGAGGAAATTGACACAAACTTATGTATAACCTTGTATAAAAGTTTTCAAAAAATTATTTTTTTCAAACACAATTGATGTGAAGGTTATTGCTATGTTTTTTTTAACAATAGGATAATTTGTTTCATTTTTCAGATTTACAAACCATCATTTCAGATATTAATACCCGTGGCCCATCACGTATCCCAAGTGCTTTCAATGACAGTGCCCTTAACTTGCCCCAGTTTGTTCAGCTGATGGAGACGTTTGTTGGGGAAACTGCTCCGTTGGCAGCTGTGGAGGAGCTCACATCTTTTATACTGAAGGAATATGTTGAGACGGAAGAGGAACGAATCGCCCTGTTGACTAAAGTAAGGCCCTTTGTTTAGATTACATGTTCTGTAGTTCAATAAATGTACCGTAGGCAATTCAATATTTACAGTGACATAGTGGTCACTTGGTCAAAACCTTTCTCAAACATACGGTTGCCGGATGAGGAGGTATGCAAGTGAAAATTACGCTATGGAAGAGCACCACTTCCTATGACTACACTTGCATATTGCTTCTCTAAGCAGCAGTCAGGTTGGGTCTTTGATCAAATTTTGACAATACGGGGTCATGGAATTTTAACAACACCTATTATGGTAACCCCATCCTGCTTTGCAATGATGAGGGGCAAGAACTCCAGAATATTTCTCTGCAAATAGAACTGATAGTACATCTTGTAGCCTGTTCTGTTGTTTCATGTTTGGTTAAATTTTTAATCTGCGAATTACTTAGCAGGAAATTTTTTTTACAAAAATGTGGTCCGTGTTGAGAAGTAGTTTTGTCAGTAGGCAAGAAAAGGAACAAGAGAATGGGCTAGAATGTGTGTGGGGATGGGAGGAGAAGTAAGAGGATGACGAGAACAGAACATAAAAGTAAAGAAAATGATCCCTTATGTAGCAGTAAATATCGAGAGACATTTGTCATGCTCCTGAATTCAATCACTTG
This sequence comes from Ranitomeya imitator, assembly GCF_032444005.1. Lineage (NCBI taxonomy): Eukaryota > Metazoa > Chordata > Amphibia > Anura > Dendrobatidae > Ranitomeya > Ranitomeya imitator. Next base: position 94,438,031 of record NC_091284.1, read on the forward strand.
AGCTTGTGTTCTGTGGCCGGCTTCTCTTTCTGCTGAGTCACAGTAGACACACCTTTACTCTTGGTGTTTCAGTTCTGCTATTCTGGCTGAAGTCTGTCTAATTTAACGCAGTAATTTTCATTTCTCTGCCTATCACCTGTTGGGTGCAGCTTTATATTCTGTCCTCCTGCTGGTGATAGATTCATTTGGATTTTCTAACATTCTATTTATGTTTGAAGCCAGTCTGTGAAATGCCAGCTTAGGGTTTTCACTTTGCTGTTTCCTTGCTGTGCTTTGCACCTACAGTATCTTCTGTTTATTATTAGGAAGTAGGCAGCATATGTGTTAACAGTATTTGCTTTATTCTTTGTTTGGCGTTTCGGTATTAATTTACTCACTCTGAGATCTTTCCTTTGGGTCAGCACATTTCTTCTCTTGTAGGCAATTAACACTCTGCTCTGCCCTCCGTTTCTTTAGGAGGAATGTGAAGCAACTTCTCCGCCATTTAGGCAGTTTAGGTCCGAGTTGCCATCTCCTAGTCTTTGGTTAGGGCTATCTCTGCACCAGCAGGCACCACTATGGACTGTGGAATCAGAATATCTAGTCTGTACAGTAACCAACATGGTCAGTTGCAGTTTTTCAGTGTATCTAGTTTCCAGAGTAAATTGCTACACATGCATATCAACATTAAGACATTGTGCAGAAAGATGACTGTTTTCTTTCACCTTAAAACTCTCATTCAAGAAGGGCCCATAAGTTCACAATAGGGTTTAGGTCCGGTGAGGAAGGGACGATGTCATAATTCTTTCTGTTACGCTAGTCACTACTTACGGACACGCCGTAAGGTGGGGAAGTCAGGGAGTCCAAAGTCAAAAGCCAGGAGGGTACATCAGAAACACAGGGGTGAGAAAAAGGTGTAGTTAGGTCACAGTCTGAGGTTATAATTCCAAGAAGGTAGCAGATCAAGACAAATGGCTAGGCAATCGGAAGATCACAGGCAAATCCAAGGTCGGTCAACAAAGATCAAAATACTAGAACTCAAAGCACAGAGCAAAACACATACCAAACTGAGCAGAGCTACAACTGACAGAGATTAGAGGCAGGCAGGAAGCCAGCTAAATACCCTGGGAGCCATTCCACACAGGAAACACCTGCAGGAAACCCAGCACGCCCTGGCCCTGATTGGACACTTGACTGTTAGTCATCACACTGACAGCTCAGCACAACCATGCCTCAGATTGGACATTTGAGCTGTTTATCACGATACTGACAGCTCAGCACGCCTGTGCCCCAGATTGGATGGCTGAGCTGCCACTCACCCCACTGAGAGAAGGAATCGTGATACTTTCATCTTTAAGGCCTTTATTGGCAGCCGAGCAGTGGAAACTTGTAAAATGTAATGTAAGTTGTAAGTTTTGCATTGTTGTCCTCATACAAATCATGGTTTTCTTTAAAGATGTAGACTTTTTCCTGTACTGTTGCTTGAAGAAAGTGTCTTCTAAAAACTGGCAAGTTTGGGAGTTGATTTTGAGTCCATCTTTAACCCCAGAAGGCCTATCTAGCTTATCTTTAATAATATAGCAGTACCAACACCTCCATCTTTCATGAGCCCACTACTGATACAGTCATGAGCCCATCCATCTGGTCTACCAAGATTCATTTTTATCTCATCCGTCTATAAAACTTATCTTCGAGTAGCTGTATTTCTTGGCCCTGTCTTGACTTTTTCACTTGTGTCTTATTCGGTGTTGGTTTCAGCCCTCTTGATCTCAGCCTTGTGTCTGAGCACTGAACACCTTGTACTTCTGGACACTCGAAGGAGCTTGTAATTCTGGAATATGACTGCACTGGATGATAATGGCTTCCTGGTCACTTCACATTTAATTCTTCTCAAATCTATGGCTGTTAATGTGCCTTTTTTTCTCAACACAGTTTTGCAACTCTGCTGACTATTTGCAACAAAACTGTTGATGATTCTGTGATTGCCACCATTTCAAGAGAGCTGCACCCCTCTGTGAGACTTGTAACAATTTTTAATTTTTCAGAGTCAGTCATTACCCCTGAGGAAGCCACGTTTCCTGGCGATGCACAGGGGTTACTGCTCCACACATCATCCCAGCCGCACTAATGTATCTCTATGTATAGGTTGTCAGTCATTTGATTGCTTACCCTGATAATATGCATTTTTCTATCTGCACACTCGTTGGTTTGGTTACCTTGGGCTTCATTCACACAGAACTGACAGTTGGTGTCTGATTTCTGATTTTTTGGGATTCCTCTGCCACTTTGTTTATCTGTGTTTTAGATCTTTACACAGTTGGGTATTTTGGTCTTGTCATATTATTATTATTATTATTTATTGTTATAGCGCCATTTATTCCATGGCGCTTTACATGTGAGGAGGGGTATACATAATGAAAACAAGTACAATAATTTTAAACAATACAAGTCATAACTGGTACAGGAGGAATGAGGACCCTGCCCGCGAGGGCTCACAATTGTCATATCTATATATATAATTGTCTAAGGGTCACTTCCGTCTGTCTGTCTGTCCTTCTGTCACGGTTATTCATTCGCTGATTGGTCTTGGCAGCTGCCTGTCATGGCTGCCGCGACCAATCAGCGACGGGCACAGTCCGATTAGTCCCTCCCCTACTCCCCTGCACTCACTGCCCGGCGCCCGCTCCATAATCCCCTCCACTCACACAGGGTTAATGGCAGCGGTAACGGCCCGCGGTGTAACGCACTCCGTTACCGCTGCTATTAACCCTGTGTGTCCCCAACTATTTACTATTGATGCTGCCTATGCAGCATCAATAGTAAAAATATGTCATGTTAAAAATAGTAAAAAAAAACAAAAAACCTGCTATACTCACCCTCCGCCACCTTTACCGCTCCTTGCGTCGCTCCCGGGACCGCTCCTTTGCAAGCGGCAGCTTCCGGTCCCAGGGCTGGTGTGCGACAAGGACCTGCCGTGACGTCATGGTCATGTGACCGCGACGTCATCACAGGTCCTGCTCATACCAGCCCTGGAACCGGAAGCCGTCGCTTGCAAAGGAGCAGTCCTGGGAGCGACGCGAGGAGCGGTAAAGGCGGCGGATGGTGAGTATAGCAGGACTTCAGCGGGCCTTCGGAAGGTGAGTATAAGTTTATTTTTTTTTAAGTCTCTATACTATGTGGCTCTGTGCTGTATACTCCGTCGCTGTGCAATATACTACGTGACTGGGCAATATACTACGTGGCTCTGCTATATACTACGTGGCTGGGCAATATACTATGTGATTGGGCAATATACCGTACTATGTGGCTCTGCTATATACTACGTGACTGGGCAATATACTACGTAGCTGGGCAATATACTACGTGACTGGGCAATATACTACGTAGCTGGGCAATATACTACGTGGCTGGGCAATATACTACGTGACTGGGCAATATACTACGTGACTGGGCAATATATTACGTAGCTGGGCAATATACTACGTGACTGGGCAATATACTACGTAGCTGGGCAATATACTACGTGACTGGGCAATATACTACGTAGCTGGGCAATATTCTACGTGGCTGGGCAATATACTACGTGGCTGGGCAATATACTACGTGGCTGGGCAATATACTACGTGGCTGGGCAATATACTACGTGGCTGGGCAATATACTACGTGACTGGGCAATATACTACGTCACTGGGCAATATACTACGTAGCTGGGCAATATACTACGTGACTGGGCAATATACTACGTAGCTGGGCAATATACTACGTGACTGGGCAATATACTACGTAGCTGGGCAATATTCTACGTGGCTGGGCAATATACTACGTGGCTGGGCAATATACTACGTGGCTGGGCAATATGCTACGTGGCTGGGCAATATACTACGTGGGCTGTGCAATATACTACGTGGACATACATATTCTAGAATACCCGATGCGTTAGAATCGGGCCACCATCTAGTTGTATTAATAATTGTATAGTTGCACTTGTCTTTTTTTGTGATATATCAACACTGATCACATCCCTAGTAGTGTTCTCTCAACTGGATTTTTCCAAACTCTTTGATTTATAAATGATTGTGTGCATCCTGGCTTGACCACAGTATTGTGGGGGGGTTGGGGGGGGGTTGGGGGGGGTTTCCAGGGAGATCTATATATATTTACAGCATTGATAACTGTTTCATTACTGTGGGTTACTGAGCGAGCTCATTGGATGAGGGTTGTTGGTCTTTACATGGACACCTCTGGTGGTGCATTATAGCCTTTTAGCTTTTCAACTGCTTTTAATCTTTGTGTCTACTGTTTGTTCATGTTATATTAATAAAGATTTATTCATCTCATTTATATTTGGTGATCCCGACTTCTTTGCGCACCTCTTTTCTCTCTGCACACATGTCCAGTTAAGGTGTGTAGTTGGAGATCCCATTCCATTAGTTGTGCCCTTAATTTTCCTGTATATCTTAGGCCTCATGCCCTCAGTACAAAAATACACATCACCCGATCTGCTTCATCCAATTCATTCAAGTTTATAAAGCGCAAAGTTGGAAAATCTGCATAAAAATTACGATATGATCAAAATACTCATTGGCCTAATAATTGTGCACACAGTGTACAGTGATTGTACAAATGTAAATTCTCTTTAGGTTTTGGTGAAGATGCTGTTGAAAAATGCATGTTACATAGTGTTATCAACCAATATACACCAAAAGAGACAGTGAAGTAACGAACACCATTAGATAAAATACAAAATATCTTTATTATAAGTATTTCCAGGATAGTTCCATACATTTAAAATAGAGTAATCTCATATTACAATTACCACAATAATATAACTAACCATATATGTATGCAGCAGGGATGACTAAACACCTCTGCTGCTATAGGACTACAAATTACTAGCAACCAAGACCAAACATAGAGAAAGTGACCTATATATCCCACTGGTAAATAGTACCCTAGAGTATGAATAACAATAATATGTATAGAAATAATAACAGAGTACTCCTCACTATAGAGCTGCTACATATACCATACATAAGCCCAGTATCGGTAAACTGCATATCAAATATCACCTAATGCCAAATATATGAACCGTACCTATGATATAATAAGGCAATTACCTGCAGCCATAGTAAGGGGGTATACCAGCGAGATAGCGGTCACTGAGGCCCCTCGACGCGCGTTTCGCTGACACAGCAGCTTCGTCAGGAGGAAAAATGCATGTTACATAGTGTTATCAACCAATATAGTCCAAAATAAGATTGTGGTATTTTACAAACATCTAGAATCCAACAATATGACCCAAAACTAACACAATGACAATGACCCAAAAAAACTAAGTGAGGGACATATAGTATTAACCACTGTTATCAATGTGTTCATTTAAAAATGACAATTTATTGAATAAACATTAAAAAAACACATATAAGTCTAATTAGCAGAATTCAACAAGGTGCCTTTAGTATGAGGGAAGCAGTATCAGTCACTGCAAATATTATATTAACATGAATATCCAAATAGTTTTAGCTGGACAATATCCAAAATAAACAACAGGTTTATCCACCATCCAATTAAAATATCAGAGACTAGGCTAAATTTGCCATACTGAATTATCTAATTTCAGGCAGGATGCCAGAAGTTAAAGAGGTACAAGTGCCTATGTAAAGTCAGCAGTGTGAACTGTAATATAGCGCAGTGCAGGGATGCAAAAAAATTGTGAAAGAGGCAGATTTACCTATAGTAGTAGTGAATATCCAAGTATGGAGTCCAGCTTGTTGCTGCAGAGCTGATAGTGCTTCCCTCCACCCCAACGCACGTTTCGTGTATTCTTCTTCAGGGGGTGTGTTACATAGTGTGTCCTCTATTTTTTTTACAGGCTAACATTTAACTATAGTATTCTGTTTAATTGCACTCCATCCTAAAGGTGCGGCATGAAGCTCTTCTTGCAAGACAGAAGTTAGTACTGCAGGCCCTCTTTGAAAAATGGGATAATGAAGGTTCAGGATTCCTAGAGCTGGAGGAGGTAGAAGGAGTCTTGGCCAAATATAAAGAAGGGATGGAATCTCAGGTGGTGACTAGAGGTGAAATTAATTTTCTAAACTTAATTAAATTATATTTGAAAAAATTTATGTGAAATCCTTGAAAAAAATACAGAACTTTCCTTCACATGTCTATAATACAAAACATGCACATTATGAATTAGGAATGTTACAGCCACAGAAGCTCAGCGTTTGTCCAAAGTTTCCACGGGCATCATCTGAATGCAAATAATAAATTACTTGTCAGTTGGATCAAATAGATATTTTTTTCAGGGACTTTTTTTAAATCATTTTTCTATTTAGGAAGGGAAAGTCTGAATTCTTCAAAGTCTCAGCGTGGATCAAGAAGGTTGTCAGTGGTTGAGTTCATCAGGTACATCCAAGGTCTGATCCATCAACTTCCGGGTCCAGAAGAAGACGTATTTGAAAGTATGGTAGAATTTCTAACCACCAGTGTGGAGCGGACTCAGGCTGAGAAGCTACGAGGAGCCTCTCGTAGAAAATGGCTGCAACACATCCAGTCCGTGGCGGAAATAAGTGGTGGAAGATTTGAGCCAGTATACAAAGCTGTATTTAAGGCCCTGTATAAGGCACGTCTGGATCAACATGGTGTCAGGCTGCACTAAGCATAAAAAGTATACAAAGCATATAAACATCTAAAGCTTAATTCTCTGTGTATATACAGGATGCTGAGGTTCATGGGAACAACAAGAAGATTAGTGCCAATATCGCCCTTTTAGAGCAAAGCTCAGAGAGTCAAAGGTGGAATGAAGTTCTTCGGTATGTGGCATGTACTTCTGAAGATGCCATACATGTGTTAAACAAGACACTGACCAGAGAAATGAAAGGGGTCAGGTAAGAAAGTAATCAAATGCCTTACTAGAGGGAAACCTGTCGTATTTGAGCCTGGAAGGAATTGCAATTTATATATATGATATATGGTTATAGAATTGTGACCAAAAGATCCTTTATAAACAATTGTTCATTTTTGTTGTTGTGCTGCATAGCATCCAAATAATTATTTTATCCATTAATTTATTCATACCCTATGTTTTGTTCTCTACATTTTTCTTGAATGTTTTCTTTTCTTTTACCAATCTATACTAACGAATTCCCAATATTTTCTACATTTATCATTCAGCTTTGCAGCAGTAGACAGTGGAATTCCACAACATGTACCCCGTATTCAATATCACGGTAATATTCAGTTGTGGAATAACGAGCGGTCTGAAGAAGACAGAAAGGGATCACTCATTGTACTGCCGCTAATGGACACACAGCAACGAGTATTCGGGACGCTCAGCATTGACACTGTGAGAGAACTCCGAGACAGGAATATATTCCTCACACATGAAATCAGCTTCTATCAGGTATTAACAACATCGGTCTCTGCATCTGTGAAGGGGTTAGGCTGTGGTTATTCATATAGTGACACCCCCAAAGACCTAGTTATACTTAATGGTCACTTTATTAGAGACACATATCCACTAGCACATTGGACCTCCTTTGGTCTTCAGAATCGCAGAAGTTCATCATGGCACAGATTCCATTAGGTGTGAACTTGTTAAACAGGAATATTGGCATATGTGCTGCAAAATACTTTGAGGTAGAGACGAGCTCTGAACAGCCATTCTACTTTATCCTAGAAATGCCCTTCAGGATTAAGTTCCTGGGGACTATGAAGGCCAGGGAAGCAAGGGAAACTTGCTGTCATGTTCCTAGAACCAATTGTGGCATGATACGTTGCCCTGCTGAAAGTGCCCTTATGCCATAGGATAGACATCTGCTATGAAAGTATGAACTCTGCTGTCCACAATCCTTAGGTGAGCTCTATTTCCAAATGTCTACCCATAGGTATCAGATGATTAGGGTGTGCCCAGAAAACATTCACCACACCATTACTCCAACTCCAACAGTCTTCATGGTCAAATTCACTGATCCAGGATGACCCTCATGGTTCATAGTGGCAAGAGGAGTCTCGCCTTTCTCTTTCCCCTTGAATATGAAGGCATTTCAACTAGTCGTCTACTGGGATCTTCCATCCATATTAGGGTACAATGACATGTGCATTAGGACATACTAGTTGGAGCACCAGCGTTGTATTCGGGTGCAATTTGCTTGGCCGTGCACCACTTGTTCATCAGAACGATTCGGGATCCTTTGACCCCTTCTGTCAATAACTTGTTTTCTTCTACAGGATTCCCTAATGCTGGATGTTTTTCAGATCATTTTCAGTATACACCATTGCACAACAAAACCTCACGAGGTTGGCAATACTGGCCCCGGCTAGTATAGCACCGATTACCTAGCCTTGTTCAAAGCCACTCAAAGGGCAATTGTCTCCAATAAAGTGGCCATCCAGGTTATGTTTTTTGACACAATATAAGACCATCTTTACATTTCATCATTAAAAATAATGTAATCGTAGGAGCATACGCCTTTTAATAAGTCCCACCTCCTCAAACTGTTGGATTGCTCTCTAAATTCTGATGGCTGCTGATGTGAACCAGCATGGGCCCCATTCATTAAGACTGGCTTTTTGCCAGTTGGCCCCTCACTGGTTAATAAAGTGTTGACCTGGCGTAGGCGACAGCAAACACTGATCTCACATACAAGGCACATCTTACGGGAAGTGGCATTACAAAACGTGAATGAATCCGCATATAATGGAGTTATCAACCAGAAGGATGGGGCAGCCCTGAATCACAATGCTCCTAATTTATTAAACATCTTACAACCGCCATGCACCTCAGCCAAAAATGTTACTAAGTATATTTCTGCCAAAATGTACGTCACTAAAGAGACATCAATTTTGATGTATCAGCCTTTTTCGGCATGCCCTGCCTCCCACAGCTCCGTTCACCTTGGCTGAGCTGTGCAAGACTGGTGTAAAAATGCCAAATGTTATAAACTTTGAATTCACACAAACATTTTGCTAATTTTTCAGGTGTTTTATGCCAGAAAATTGGCGTAAACACCTTGACGAATCGGGAACTATGTTTTCCTCACATATGACTTGTTCTCCTAGCAATGTCATTTTCTATAACATGTATGATTTTCTATCTTATAAAGCAGTAATTGTTCTTTCATCTTTTTTTAAAGATATCATATTTTTGGTGTTATTGTTTTAGGGTGTGACAATTGCTTTCAGCACAGCTTACCACCACGTCCTGCGGCAAAGAAATATAGTACAGCTGGTAAGCAGCGCACTCGCTTGGATCTATAGTCGTGCTCCCAATATTCGAGCCATCAACACCTACCTAATGGAGCCATGTGTGGATAAGGTATTAATATTTGGTCACACAGTTTGTCACTCATTTTTATGTTCTGTATGGAGATTATAGCCATTTAATTTCTTTGTGGCCTTAGAACAGAGTTTGACACCTGCTGAGAATGAAGAGAATTTTATATTTCATCTCATGTGACACTACATACTGCATACATTACTAAATACATAATAATCTTTATTTATTTATTTTTTTTTTTTTATAAATACATCTTTTAGACCTGATGATATTGGTGTACTTACTGAGAAAATCCATGTCAGAATGTCTGTATAATATATACAATATATAGTATATCACAAAAGTGAGTACATCCCTCACATTTGTTGGAAATATTTTATTATACTTTTGCATGGGACAAGACTGAAGATATGACACTGATACAGTGCAAAGTAGTCAGCTTGCATAACAGTGTAAATTTGGTGTGCTCTTTAAATAACTCAACACACAGCCATTAATGTCTAAACCGCTGGCAACAAAAGTGAGTACACCCGTAAAGTAAAATGTTCAAATTGTGCCCAAAGTGTCAATATTTTGTGTGGCCACCATTATTTTCAAGCTCTTCCTTAACTCTCTTGGGCATGGAGTTCCTTAGAGCTTCACAGGTTGCCACTGGAATCTTCTTCCAATCCACAATGACATTATCATGGATCTGGTGGATGTTGGTGACCTTGCGCTTCTCCACCTTTTGTTTGAGGATGCCCCACAGATGCTCAATTAGGTTTAGGTCTGGAGGCATGCTTGGCCAGTCCAGCACCTTTATCCTTGGTTTCTTTAGAAAGGCAGTGGTGGTCTTGGAGGTGTGCTTGGGGTCGTTATTATATTGGAATACTGCCCTATGGGCCAGTTTCTGAATGGATGGGATCATGCTTTGTTTCAGTATGTCACAGTACAGGTTGGCATTTATGGTTCCCTCAATGAACTATAGCTCTCTACAGCCAGTAGCACTCATGCAGTCCCAAACTATGACACTCCCACCACCATGACTGTAGGCCAGGCAAACTTGTCTTTGTACTCCTCGCCTGGTTGCCGCCACACACGCTTAAGACCATCTGAACCAAATAAGTTTATCTTGATCTCATTGGACCACAAGACATGGCTCCAGTAAGCCATGTCCTTAGTCTGCTTGTCTTCAGCAAATTGTTTGTGTACTTTATTGTGCATCATCTTTAGAAGAGGCTTCCTGCGCGGATGACAGCCATGGAGACCAATTTGATGCAGAGTGTGGCATATTGCTTGAGGAATGACAGGCTGACCCCGCACCCTTTAACCTCTGCAGCAATTCTGGCAGCACTTGTACGTCTATTCTGAAAAGACAACCTCTGAATATGACATTGAGCATGTGCACTCAACTCCTTTGGATGACCATGGTGAGGCCAATTCTGATGGGAACCTGTCTTGATAAATCGCTGTATGGTTTGGCCATTGTGCTGCAGCTCAGTTTCAGGGTGTTGGCAATCTTCTTGTAGCCTAGGCCACTTTTATGTAGAGCAGCAATTTTTTTTTTTTAGATCCTCAGAGAGTTCTTTGCCATGAGACGCCATGTTGAACTTCCACGGACCAGTAAGGGAGAGTATGAGAGCAATAACACCACATTTACTGCACCTGCTCTCCATTCACAACCGAGACCTTGTAACACTAATGAGTCACATGACATCAGTGAGGGAAAATGGCTAATTTGGCACAATTTGTCCATTTTCACTTACGGGTGTACTCCCTTTTGTCCCATGAAAATATTGTGACGCCCAGGAGACCGGGATACCCAGCACCGGACCAATGGAGTCTGTCTCTTGAGGGGGATGTCACGGGTGGCTTGACCCGGTGCTGTGGCCTCAGGCAATGCACAGTGTAAGGGGTATCATGAGGGGACAGGCACTTACTTGATCAGCAGCAGGTTCTCCCAGCGGTGACGATCCCGATCCTGGATAGATGGCTATTGTCCAAATGAAAGACTGAGGCACTGAAACGTTTAACCAGTTTACTTTAACATAAAAGGATTTACAACCAGTCCTGTCACCGGAGTCTGTATGGGAACTCTGAGTTACTTTGACCCTGCCGGGGTCTTCGCCTCTTATTGTGCGCAATTTCTGTGTGGCCCTGCTGCTGTATGTGAACTGGCTGCCGGCCCAATCTGTCCCCTCCGGGTCCTGGTTCGACGGGCAACCCGAGTCCTTTTATCGGTTTACCCCCTCTGGGAGTACCGCTGAACTCTGTGTCTGTTGCTGCGTCCGGCCCTAGTGAAGCTGATATCACCTCACGTTTTTCCGGTTGCTGTATTATATATAATGAATACAGCCACGGATCCGGTATCCATCTTTGCGCCTGTTCTGGGTAGTGATTAATGCTACCCGGTTCTCACAATGTCCTTTTTCTCTATCCCTCTTCTCCTCAGGCCGGTGATTTAGGCCTGGTAACAGTCACAGGGCTGTTAGAGATTCAATTGTATGACCTCTCACTTTCAGCTCCTTAGCCCAACTGCCATTTCTTCTCTCAGACCAGAATGGATCAAGGGGAGTCTCTGGAGCTCCCCCTTCTGGCCGGAGGTGGTAGTGCAGTCTTGCTATTTTAGTATTTGTACTTACTGTCAGTAACTATTTTTGTGGCAAATACCCCTAGGGGTGCCACATTCCCCCTTAGTTAAGAACAGTACTCCGGGACTGTGGGACAATAACATTTTAAAATAACAATTAATATGTACAGAGTCTTAAAAATGAAAAGTTACAAAAACCACTCAAGGAAACAAAAATAGAGTTCTGTAAAAAGTCACTTCAAATAGCGTCCATTAATACAGTTCTATCCTTGAAGGTATTAGGAACGGCACTGTACTTAGTGTCCAGGAATTTAGTTCCATTTTTCCAACGGAGTTATCAATATAAAGTCTAAAGAAAGTTCAAAAAGAGCAAAAAGCAAAGTTCAAAAAGCAGTCTTTCCGGAGCTTTGATTTAGTGCCTCCGGGCTGATAAAAAGTTCAAGAATATGCAATAAGTTCATACAGACAAGTCTCTGTAGGCACTGGGCTTAAACGTTGCAGACTGATAGCAATGACTATACTACATTTTCTGTTTAACTATATACGGCATAACATATATACAATTCACATTATGAGCTTTATAGTTGGTAATCTGCATACCTGGCCGGTAATTGACCCTGGGTACTACGCTGTGATCTACGTAATAGCGGTGTCTCTTCATGTGGTGTACTACTGTCTACTGCAGATGTAGTATCTGCCCGCTCTGCTAAAGATAATTCCACGACTATGGAGTTGGCAAGTCCACCGTGAATGGGATTACTCTGACCAGGAATCTGTTCTTCCTGGCCTGGAACCTCCTGTAGTACGGGGTCAGCCTCTTCCTGTCTTGGGACTTCTGGTATTGGGTTCGGTGTTGGGTAAAAGGCCACCATGGGAACCACTACTGCACCATGGTATGTTAGTAGGGTTTTGGGAAAGTCTCCTATACAGGTGTGATACACTTCCTCTTCTTTTTCCTTTACTGGTTGAACCTGTATGGGTTGAATAACTTCTGGTTCTGGCTGGACAACGTCTGGCTCTTTCAATGCTTCCGGACATAATTTAAGATTGTCTCTTGACACTAGTACAGATGTTAAGCCTCCGTTTTTGCTAATGAGACACATTTTAGGATTATCCACTCTTGTTGGTAAAACTGTGTAGGGTACGGCTTCCCACTGATTGTCCAGTTTATTGGTTCGACGATTTCTCTTGAGCACTTGGTCACCCGGTCTTAATGGGGTCGCTAGAGCATTCTGGTTGAAAGTTCGCTCTTGTCTTTCTCTAGTTTGCTGAAGGCTTCTTTCCACACTCTCTTGCACTTGGCGATACTGCTTTTGCCGTTTGATATCCCAATTGGAGTCTTGAACTTCTGCGTCTGGTTTCAGAATTCCCATTTCTAGATCGATTGGTAATTGGCCGGGTCTTGCACGCATAAGGTAAGCTGGGGTGCAATTGGTGGAACTCACCGGGACATGATTATACAGATCCACCAAGTCAGGCAATTTCTCTGGCCATTGATTCCTTTCTGCCTCAGGTAAAGTCTTTAGTAGTTCTATTACAATATGGTTCATCTTCTCGCATAAGCCGTTTGTTTGTGGATGATAGGCCGTCGTCCGGATCTTTTTGCAACCATACATATTACAGAATTCTCTGAAGATCTCTGATTCAAAGGCTGTACCTTGGTCGGTGAGAACCTGTTCCGGATATCCATGGGGTCTACAAAAGTACGTTTGGAACGCTTTGGCTGCTGTTTTTGCTGTCAGATCTTTTACGGGTACTACTACCAAGAAGCGTGAATAATGGTCCACGATGGTCAAGGCATAGACATAGCCAGACCGGCTTGGTGTCAACTTCACGTGGTCCATGGCTACAAGTTCAAGTGGTTGTTTGGTGATTATGGGCTGCAGTGGTGCTCTTTGGTTCTTTTGATCGTTTCTTCTGAGGTTGCACGGGCCACAATTTCTGCACCACTGTTCGATTGATTTTCTCATCCCGACCCAATAAAATCTTTCTCTTAGAAGTACTTCTAACTTTTTCCAACCGAAGTGACCAGCACCATTATGGTAAGCTTCGAGGACCATCTTGACATCTTGTTTAGGCACGATAATCTGCCAAACCAATTCATGTGTTTTCGGATTGGTGTACCTTCTACAGAGCTTCCCTTGACACAGGAACATTTTGCCTCTCTCTTTCCAGAGTTGATGCGTCTCTTCTGGGGCATCCTCATCGGGATATGCACTTTGCTCAGTTAACAGTTCCTTCACCAACTTCACAGCCGGATTGCTGTCTTGGGTGTCAGCCCATCTATGGTGTGCTAACGGATTTAAATTCACCTCTTGTTGTTTCTGATAGGTACTTGACTGATGATGTTTTGCCTTGGGATGATGGAAGGCTGGTAGTTCAATTTCTTCAAGCTCCCCCATTTCTTCTTCTACATCTCTCAAGTGTGGCATCCGGGATAGGGCATCGGCATTTCCATTCTTGCGACCTGCTCGATACTTGATCTTGAAGTTGTAATTAGATAACCGGGCTATCCATCGCTGTTCTAACGCACCTAATTTGGCTGTGTCCAGGTGGGTCAACGGATTGTTGTCAGTATAGACAATAAATTCTGCAGCGGCCAGATAGTGTTTGAAACGTTCAGTCACAGCCCAAACTACTGCCAGTAGTTCCAATTTGAAGGAGCTGTAATTTTCTGAATTTCTTTCAGTAGGCCGGAGCTTTCTACTTGCAAAGGCGATGACTTTCTCCCGACCTTCTTGCTTTTGTGACAGCACCGCTCCTAGTCCCACATTACTGGCATCGGTGTAGAGGATGAAAGGTTGATGGTAATCTGGGTATGCCAGAACCTCTTCTCCGGTTAGTGCCTTCTTTAGTTGTTCAAAGGAGTCTTCCCTTTCGTCGTTCCACTGAAAAGGAGGGTTTCGGTTTGAAGGTTTCTTCGTCTGCCCTACCAAGGTGTCTTGCAAGGGTGCTGCCAACTTGGTAAATCCTTTTATAAATCTGCGATAGTAACCCACCAATCCCAGGAATTGTCTCACTTCTTTTGCGCTGGTAGGTCTTGGCCAATCCCTTATGGCGCTTATTTTCTCGGGATCTGGTGCTACTCCCTCCGAACTCACGATGTGTCCCAGGTACTGTACCTTTGGCTTGAGAAGGTGACATTTGGATGGCTTGACTTTCATGCCATACCTGGATAAGGCTTCGAACACTTCTGCCAGGTCTATTAAGTGTTGTTCATAAGTCTTTGAGTAGACGATCACATCATCTAGGTACAGGAGGACGGTCTCGAAGTTCTTGTGTCCGAGGCAGCATTCCATCAGCCGCTGGAAGGTACCGGATGCGTTGCAGAGTCCGAACGGCATGCGATTAAATTCACATAGACCCATTGGTGTGGTGAATGCCGTCTTTTCCTTATCTCGCTCAGCCACAGGGACTTGCCAATACCCGCTTGTTAAGTCTAAGGTGGAAAAATAATTAGCAGATTTCAAAGCAGTTAAGGACTCTTCTATCCTAGGCAAGGGGTAGGCGTCTTTATGGGTGATGTTATTAATCTTCCGGTAGTCTACGCACATTCTCATGGTTCCGTCCTTTTTTTTGACAATCACTAGAGGGGCCGCCCAGGGGCTACAGCTGTCTCTTATTACCCCGGCCTGTTTCATCTCCCTCAGCATATCTTTTGCACATTGATAGTGAGCGGGCGGTATGGGTCTATATCTTTCTTTTATTGGGGGATGGTCACTGGTGGGGATTGTGTGTTCTACCCCTTCTATCCGTCCGAAGTCCAATGGGTGTTTACTGAAGACTTGTTCATATTCCGTCACTAGCCTATACACCCCTTGTTTTTGATGGGTAGGTGTTGAATTTATGCCCACGTGTAGCTGTTGGCACCAATCCTCCATTTCTCCATCTGAGCCATTGCCTTCCACCTGACAGGTTGGTTCTAAGGGCTCAATGGTTGTGATGGCATTGTTGTCAACAGTATATAGCTTTGCCATTGTAGCATACCTTGGCAAAGTGACCTCTTCCTCTCCACAGTTCAAAAGTCGTACCGGCACTCGTCCCCGGTGTACCTCGACTATCCCTCGTGCTGTGAGTATAGTGGGCCTGCTGTCGGTGTACACTGGTTCTATTAAGGCTTGATAATCTCGTCCCTTAGTACCAATGGCTGCTCTACACCATACCAGCATTTCTGTTTTTGGTGCGATTACAATAGATGTTGGATCACTTACCCTCACACTGCCGATTTCTCCACCTGCAACTTCTACCTGTTGCCTTAACATCAATACTTTTATTTCCCTCCGGAGAACTCTCTGCTGGCAGGATTGGGCAGTTTCAGCAATTTGCTGTAAGACAGAAATGACTTCGGAAAAGCAGTTCTCTAACACATTCATTCCTATCAATACAGTTGGTTCACAGTTCCGCCGGTCAACATCAACAACAATTATACCCTGTTTCTTCAATTCTACTTTACCAATCTTTATGGTCATCTCCCTGAATCTTAGTTTCGGTACCAACTTACCATTACTGGCCCATATATCTAGTTCAACATCAGAGGGCCCTTTATCAATATCTGCATCAGCCCAGTACCTCTTATAAAGGATATACGGTATAGATGAAATCTGGGAACCTGTGTCCAGCAAAGCGTTGAGGGGCATTCCGTCCAGCACGATAGGGATAATGGGTCGTCCTCCGATGTACCTGTCGTGCCAGGGTGTTGGGCCTTGAAAGTTCATTCCTGCGAAGCGGCCCGCATTCCCAGGGGATTCCCGTTTAAATCACAATCTCGTGCAAAGTGGCCTGGCTGCTGGCAACGGCGGCAAATGGGCTGTCCATCCGGTTGGTAGCGGTCGCGGGGTCGTCCTCTCCATGTCGGGTATCTCCGGGGTCTCATCCATGGAACACCTTCTCTACGGTTTGACAACTCCATCTTGGGTCCTCTCATCTCCTGCATGGTTTTAGCCATTGAAGCAACAACATCAGTTAAAGAGTCAAGCTTTTGTTGAAGAGTCTCATTAGTACTGGGCCCCAGGGGCTTAGCAATGGCCCCGGACATAGCTGATGTCACTGGTACTCCATGTTGTTGAGGAGCCTCTGCCATGAGTTGCGCAGGATCCTGATCCCGAGGTGCCTCTGCCAGCTGGAGACGTATAACGCTCTCCTTTAATTGGGCAAATGTCAATTCAGGGTTCTTAAAAACAAGCATGCTCACATGCCCCCGGTGAGAAGGGGTGTAGAGTCCCTCAATAAATTGATCTCGTAGCAGTTTATCCGCTCCGGTGTTAAAAATGGGTTCAGCCAGTGTAAGTGATTTAAGGGCTTCCTGCAGGTTTAAGGCAAAGTCTCTCACGCCCTCATTAACTTTTTGTTTGCAATTAAAGAATCGTACTTTAGCTTTGCTGCTGGCAGTGGTTTCAAATGTAGCTTTTAATCCAGCAAATATGCGTTCAACAGTGCCTTTTAGATCAGCTGCCCATGCTGTGACTTCTCGCTTAGCATGGCCACTTAACTGCATCATCAGGAGACTAACACGCTGAACTTCACCCACAGGGAACATGTCAAAATGGGCCAGCATCTTTTCTCTGAAATCGTCAAGGGTATTAGGCTCACCTTCATACATTGGAAGCCATGGGCCACCCGGGGTATATGGCATCAGCACCGGCATGATGGGCGCCACTCCTTGCACCGCTGCGCTACCGGACTCTCTATCGACACTCTGTCTTTCAGCTGCATTAGCGTCGCCGGGTGCTGCGGCGTCTCCGTGCTGCGACATACTGTGCCCCCTTAGTTAATCCGGACCCTTCCGGTCCTCCGCTTCCGTCGGGATAGTGTAGATTCGTTCCGCTGTGCAGCAGGATCGATTTTCCCCTTGCTCTGATGTCAGAGCGCTCAGCTTGGTGCCGCCCACAATGACACGCCCCCTGCTGCTCCCACCCACCGCGCTCTGTAATGGCGGATTCTGAAGTTTTTCAGTTAGACTGGGGCTCAGGTGATGGCGTAGCTCAATTAACAGTCTCGTGCTTAACGGTTATGAAGTGATTACCTCAGGGGATGGCGGCCATCTTTACTCCATTATAACCAATGGGGAAAAGTCACTTTCAATAGTTTTCAATGGGGAATGGATTTTTCTTTAATAAAGTCAATTTTCAAGATTTTTCATCCCAGTTTTCACAGTTTTGGGCTCCAATCACGGCACACAATACCCGGTATACGGGCTGGCTAGATCCTGTTCGTGACGCCAATTGTGACGCCCAGGAGACCGGGATACCCAGCACCGGACCAATGGAGTCTGTCTCTTGAGGGGGATGTCACGGGTGGCTTGACCCGGTGCTGTGGCCTCAGGCAATGCACAGTGTAAGGGGTATCATGAGGGGACAGGCACTTACTTGATCAGCAGCAGGTTCTCCCAGCGGTGACGATCCCGATCCTGGATAGATGGCTATTGTCCAAATGAAAGACTGAGGCACTGAAACGTTTAACCAGTTTACTTTAACATAAAAGGATTTACAACCAGTCCTGTCACCGGAGTCTGTATGGGAACTCTGAGTTACTTTGACCCTGCCGGGGTCTTCGCCTCTTATTGTGCGCAATTTCTGTGTGGCCCTGCTGCTGTATGTGAACTGGCTGCCGGCCCAATCTGTCCCCTCCGGGTCCTGGTTCGACGGGCAACCCGAGTCCTTTTATCGGTTTACCCCCTCTGGGAGTACCGCTGAACTCTGTGTCTGTTGCTGCGTCCGGCCCTAGTGAAGCTGATATCACCTCACGTTTTTCCGGTTGCTGTATTATATATAATGAATACAGCCACGGATCCGGTATCTGTCTTTGCGCCTGTTCTGGGTAGTGATTAATGCTACCCGGTTCTCACAATGTCCTTTTTCTCTATCCCTCTTCTCCTCAGGCCGGTGATTTAGGCCTGGTAACAGTCACAGGGCTGTTAGAGATTCAATTGTATGACCTCTCACTTTCAGCTCCTTAGCCCAACTGCCATTTCTTCTCTCAGACCAGAATGGATCAAGGGGAGTCTCTGGAGCTCCCCCTTCTGGCCGGAGGTGGTAGTGCAGTCTTGCTATTTTAGTATTTGTACTTACTGTCAGTAACTATTTTTGTGGCAAATACCCCTAGGGGTGCCACAATATATAATAAAATATTTACAAAAATGTGAGGGTTGTACTCACTTTTGTGATATACTGTATAATCCAGCTCATGAAATGCTGATTTTAATATCAAACAGGAGAACTTTCCAAAGGATCACACAGCCATTCCTACATTGATTTTCACAATCATTATGAGGACTAAGATCTATTTAATGATGTGTATAAGTTGTATGGTAAAAGCTGGTGACAAATCTACTTTAAAAGCAATTACAGACTTCCGTAGATTCTCTCACTGAAGAGAATCGTGTGGATTATGCTAATCACACTTTGATCACAGTGTGATGATAGTTTGATTCGATTCGTTCAGATGAGAAGATGGAGATAAAACACATCTCCATCTTCTCCATTGTGTCAGTCCGATGTCATCCGAGTGCAATCCAATGGTTTTTCACTGCTGATAGACTTTCATAGCTGAGTACGATCCATATATCAGATCAAACTCGGGTATGCAGCAATATTTTTTCTCGATTGACTCTGTCCAAGGAAGAAATCGGACATGGGCACCGCCCCATAGAATAACACTGGTCCAAAACCGATCCAATGTTTTGTCAGACCACACTTGGACCGAATTTACACTTGTCTGCACCTGCCCTAAGCTCTAGGTATATGTGGAGGACATTGCGTTGTTGCAAACTGTTCATGTGATTGTGAGTAATTAAGAAATGTTATATAAAAGGACGCTCAATTATATGTGATGGACATGTGAACAGGTTACTTGGTTGCCACAGTGCAGTTAATGAGGAGACAGTGGTAATCAACCAACACTATTTATTGACTAACACAGAAAGAAAATCCATCCATTTCCCAGTAGGCCACAAGTCCTAGATATGAGTCACTAGATATACATTGTGTTTGTCGCACCTGTCGTCTCTGTTCTCTGAGCCCACACCATGTGCTGTACGTCTACACTGAAAGTAACCGTCCACAGGAACGTTCCATTGCTACAGTTAGATCGCTTCTCGAGCCTGGTTCAGATCTGGTCACTGTCTTCTAATAGTGCTGCTTACGGTCTTCTACTGGTGCTGATTAAAGCTCTTCCACTGGTGTAGCTTACGGTCTTCTACTAGTGCTGCTTACAGTATTCTGTGGCGGTGCTAACGGTCTCTGACCCTTCTGCGGTGGTGGTGGCTGTAAGCCAATCTCACAGCCACACGACCTGCCTGGTACAGGTTCTGGCATCAACTTCCTTCTTCTTGGCCAAGCCAAGCCTTTTATAATTAGTAACTGTGACACAGGTGTCACCTGACCTGATGTCATCTTCAATGGCCTCGCCGGAAACATGCACTTCCACTCTTGGGGGTCCTGCTACTATAATTCTTTCTTTACTTTCGCCTTTGACCAGCAAATGGCAGTGTTTGTGTGCAGTTACTCAGTTAGGCATCAATTGTACTCATCTTCTCTCTTGTCCACCCACTTACAGACATAAAGCTGTTTGAAGTTGTCATTGACTTGTTATATGTATGATTATACAAGAACTTCAAGCTTTTTTAATCTTGCTTATTAATACTTATATATACTTATATAGGCACGAGAATATGTATTTCGGAACATGATGTACACAGACAATAATACAGGAGTGTCTGAAATCTACAGTTCTCCAGCCACACTGCGTAGACGAGACAATCTGTTCAGGTCAGTGTTACCGCACTTTATGGTCGTTAAGAACACTAGGTATTATAATTTCAGCTTAAAAACAAGCTAGTAATGTTAGTAAGGGTAATAGGGATACAGGTGCATGGAATAAAGACACATGTACACTGGCTGATAACCCTCATCCCAGAGTATCAGCCCATCTAAAGAGGGTGCACTGTACCTGGAGGATCGGACGGCTTTCAGGAGGAGGTAATTTAGTTGCCCTTGTATGTAAGGGCAGTCTCACACGTCCAGATAATTCCGGTACCGGAAAAATCGGTACCGGAATTCTCCGTGTCCGTGTGCTGGTGCGTTTCTGTAGCACATCAGTGTGGCACACGTGTAGCACACGTGTGCCGCACGTGTGCCCACTGGGTACCACACGCACCGTGCAGGAGACAGCGCTAAACTTTAGCGCTGTCCCCTGCATCTGGTGCTGAAGCCACGATTCATATCTTCCCGGCAGCAGCGTTTGCTGTAGAGAAGATATGAATAATTGTGTTTAAAATAAAGCTCCATGACCCCACCCCCCTCCCACAAACTGTGCGCCCCCCCGCTGTTCTTAAAATACTCACCCGGCTCCCTCGCTGGCTGGCGCTGCTTCCTGTCTTGGCCGCACCTTCTACTGTATGAGCGGTCACGTGGGGCCGCTCATTTACAGTAATGAATATGCGGCTCCACCCCTATGGTGGTTGGTTTCACCATGGCAATTTTACGTTTTTTCTTTTTCATTTTTTCCTCCCCTTCTTCCAAGAGCCAAAACTTTTTTTTATTTTTTAATCAATATAGCTGTTTGAGGGCTTGCTTTTTGCAGGAAGAGTTGTACTTTTGAATGACTGACTTTACCAGATAGAGTACTGGAAAATGGAGAAAATTTCCAAGTGCGGTGAAATTGCAAAAAAAGTGCAATTCCACAATTGTTTTTTTTTTTTATTTATTATGCTTACTATATGGTAAAACTGAAGTGGCAATATAATTTCCCAGGTCAGTACAAGAACGCAAATATCAAACATGCATAGTTTATTTTTTATTTAAGTGTTGAAAAAACAAAAGTTGTAATAAAAAAAGTTTATTGCATTGGTCGCCATTTTCCGAGACCCGTAGCGTTTTCATTTTCCTGTGCCTGGGTGATGGCTTACTTTTTTGCACCCTGAGCTGATGTTTTTATTGATACCATTTTGGGGTACATACAATAATTTAATCACCTCTGCATGGCATTTTATTGTAATGTTGCAACAGCCAGAAAAAAATTATTTTGGCGTTTCAATTTTATTCTCGTTACGCTCTTTACCGATCTGATTAATTGACTTTATATTTTGATAGATTAGACATTTCTGAACGCAGCGATACCAAATATGTGTATTTTTTTAATTGCTTTATTTTCAATGGGGCAAAAGGGAGGGGATTTGAACTTTTATGTTTGTATTATTCAATTTTTTTAGCACTGTGTATAGCAAAAATTACAATCTCCTATGAATGTCGGTCCCGAGCCGGCATTCCCAGGAGTATCATAATGACAGGCATAGGAGTCTTCTGCAGACATCCTGCTGTTATGATAACCCATCGGCGACCCACGATCATGTGACATGGGTGCCGATGGGCACAATTTGTGACGTGTTTCTGGCTGAAGCATGTTAAATTGTCAGAGACTGACAGCGGGATTCAACTGGTTAACATCTGCGGGTGGAGTTCCAATCTACCCATGGCTGTTAAAAGCCCATGACAACTGACTGAATCTGGGAGAGATGCTGGCTCAGCGCCGGAGCCCTCATCTAAGTCAGGGACACGACATACGACGTAAATATATGTCATATTTCGTGAAGGGGTTAAAAAAAAGATCATTTTTGTCAGCAAGTCACCTGTTTAAGGTTACTACAATGAGTATTTGGTGAGATTTGGATGTTGAAGATTTTCTGCAGCATTTCTGCACCTTGTGTTTTTTTATTGTGTTGTTTACCTGCAGATTTTCCGCATCTAATGGAAAGTTCTATGGGAAAAGTCTGCACATCATAAAACTTGGCATAATCGCAAGAGAAATTGATGTTACAGATTTAAAAAACTCACTACAGGTCATCTTATGCTGCGCAAATAAAAGCACAGTGGGCAGGAGATTTCTATAAATCTCATCCACTTTGCTGGAGCTCTAAGATTCTATATTTTTTTTTTTTCTCAATGCTAATACGCAGTGAAAAACTCATCAAAAACTAATTGTGGGAACAACTTATGTGTCTGTTTACTCTAGCCGACCATGGGCATTAAAGGACTGTTAATGTTCGGCCCCCATAAAATAATAAAGCCTATAGTCACCTCCTGTGCCTGCGCCATTCCCGCGGTGTTAAAACTCACTCTCCCCGGGCTATGATGCGGTGTTGTGACATGTGACGCCCGGTGCCCAATCAGCACTGGCGTCACTGTCTCCGCCTTCATACGGGCTGAACATGAAGAGGAAGTCCGGGCTGCAGCTCATCCTGAGCTTCCTCTTCATGTTCAGTTTGTCTGAAGGCGGAGACAATGAGGCCAGTACTGATTGGCCGTCGGGCGTCACATGTCACAACACCGCATCACAGCCCTCGGACCACGAGTGTTGACGCTACTGGAACGGAGCCGTCATGGGAGGTGATTTATAGGCTTTATTATTTTATCGGGGCTGAACATTTAGTTTAAGAAGGGGTTGCCCTAGTAGTGGACAACCCCTTTAATTGTTTGAGACAGGAGGACTGAACTTCCATGTGCACAGAACGATTGTTAATACGATTGTTCTGTGCATCTAGGATACCATCTTTCTCCACATACTGCTTGTTCATCAGGTGATAGGCAGCTTGTGTAGACTGCATATTTTGGGGGAAATGAGCTGCACTAGGATTATCCACCAGTGTAAATTATATTATTATGTATCTTAAAAAATAATTAATAACCTTTATTTTAAGGTATTTTTTTTCCGGGAGCGACATTTGGATTTGTGCTCTTTTTATTTGTCTTTATTTGGCGACCTTACTCTATTACTACATATTGTGATTACCATCATATTTTTAATGTCCTTTTATGACAATAATACCGGACGTCTGTTTGCACAGGGACTATCTATTTAAATGTGCCGATAGCTCAGAAGTTATCACTACAGATGCCTATGGAGAACGCCACATTGCTGTACCCATCCGTGACCCATCGGGAAGAGCTCTGGGGGTGCTGGATCTAAACACAGGCCACTGCAGGGATTTACCAGCCCATGAGTATCAGGACCTACAGAAAATGCTGCAGATGCTACAGGGAGCTTGTTATGAAATTTTGGAGGAAGAACCATCTGCAGACATCCAAAAAAGGGCTGTCTTAGGTAATTTTTCAATTAGTTATTATTAGATTTTTTTTCAATACATCAGCCTTTCGGGCCAAAACCTCATTTCCTACTGGCCTTGTCCATTAGGAAAGAAACATGGAGGACGTTATAAAAACGGAGATTGACCCAGCAATCATTTATTTAGCATTTGGGGGCTATATTTTGTGGATATAAAGAAAACAGATCCTGAAAAAATGTATGAAGCAGTATGTTTGATATTTACCACTAGATGGCAGTATTATCCTGCCTAATAGAGGAGAAGCTCAGGCTCTCTTCCCTTGAGTGTGGGGTATTGTGCAGACTTATTCATGAAGTTCAAGGAGCTGTCCACCTGTACGTAACTTGTGTAATGAACAATTATGTATCATTGTAATATACTTTATGTGCTATCTCTCACTAGATTCCAGATCTCTGTTAGTTCTAATGAATAATAACATATTTGTTTGCAACTTAGGCCTCTTTCACACTTCCGTTTTTTACAATCAGTCACAATCCATCAAAGACGGATCCTGTGCCAATTGTAAAAAACGGATGCACTGGATCCTGTTTTTTTTTACGGATCCATCGAAGCAACATCTGCCGGAATTTAAAGGAAAACACAACTCGAGAGAGATTCCCGGAATGGAAAAATGGGTTAAATTGAATGAAGAGAAAATCTTCCAGGCATGCTCAGTTTTAAAAAACGCAATCCGTCGCTGGATTACATCTTTTGACGGACAGCGACAGATCCTGTGCCCATAGGCTTCCATTATAGCCAACGACGGACGCCACTGGATCCGTCGCTGTCCGACTTTTCGACATACAAAAAAAAAGTTCTGTGCGTTGTCTCCATCCGACGGACAGCGATTTTACGACGGATCCAGCACACGACGGACGAAACGGAAGGTCATCCGTCACAATCCATCGCTAATACAAGTCTATGAGAAACAAACGGATCCAGCAGCAACATTTGCCGCATAGGCAGCATCAGTAGTAAAAAGTTGGGGACACACAGCGGCGGTAACGGAGTGCGTTACCCGCGGCATAACGCGGTCCGTTACCGCCGGCATTAACCCTATGTGAGCGGTGACCGGAGGGGAGTATGCAGGCGCCGGGCAGTGACTGCGGGGAGGAAGGACCGGCCATTTTCTTCCGGACTGTGCCCGTCGCTGATTGGTCGTGGCTGTTTTGCCGCGACCAATCAGCGACTTGGATTCCATGACAGACAGAGGCCGCGACCAATGAATATCCGTGACAGACAGAAGGACAGAAAGACGGAAGTGACCCTTAGACAATTATATAGTAGATTGTTAAAAGTCTTTTTATATACTTGAAATAAGAATAGGGTAGACTTATAAAAAGATGAGACTTATAAATTACCCTCAAATAACAGTGATATGGTCACCGATAATTAAGCTGCACAGCATGTGCGTGCATAAATATAGGGGCGGACATACCAATGACGCCACATGTGCAGCCGCACAGGGGCCCAAAGAGGTTAGGGGGCCACTACCACCTCCAAAGAAGGCAGAATGGTGCCCTATGATGAGCTACTGGACTGGAAAGGGCCCTTATCTTGTTATTGCACAGGGGCCTCTTCTTCTGTCTGTGTCCTCTCCTGCAATAAATAATAATCTATTATAACACGCCTCGTCACAAAGAAGTTGGAGACGTGTAGCATATCTCTCTGGCAGACAGTGGGGTATACCCAAAAGTATATCTGCCCAACTATATTATATCTTAGCACTTTTTATGCACAAGCAAAAAGACAATGGACAATGTACTGATAATTCGATACGTTTCGATTAAAATGAAAAGATCAAACATTGTTTAGATAACCTAATAATCTTTGTGTTCTAATTGATTTCCTTTCTGTTTGTTTGATTAAAGAGGCAGAACGAGGGTCAGGACAGAGGAGGGTGGGAGTACTATTCCATCGCTTCATGCTGCAAGACCTGAGGCAGTGCGTCAGTAAACTGGACCACCAGTCATTTGCTGAACTGAAGAGCTACAAGGAGCCTCCTGTCATGGTGCACAGTATCCTCAAGGCTGTGTTACTGCTATTTTGTCCAGCCTGGGCTGATTCAGAGGAGATTCACAGCTGGAATCAGTGCAAACTGGTGGGTCAATATGCAATAACATATGTAAGGCCGGGGTCACACTTGAGTGTGCAATGCGAGAAAGATATATATCTTGGTACCGTGTTAGCCAGTAGATAGAAAAATATTTAGAATTGAGAGTCCTCAGTGGTTGATAATAATAATAATAATAAATTTTTATTTATATAGCGCCAACATATTCCGCAGCGCTTTACAAATTATAGAGGGGACTTGTACAGACAATAGACATTACAGCATAACAGAAATACAGTTCAAAACAGATACCAGGAGGAGTGAGGGCCCTGCTCGCAAGCTTACAAACTATGAGGAAAAGGGGAGACACGAGAGGTGGATGGTAACAATTGCTTTAGTTATTCGGACCAGCCATAGTGTAAGGCTCGGGTGTTCATGTAAAGCTGCATGAACCAGTTAATTGCCTAAGTATGTAGCAGTACAGACACAGAGGGCTATTAACTGCATAAAGTGAATGAGAACATAATGCGAGGAACCTGATTTTTTTTTTTTTTTTAAATAGGCCACACAGGGATCGTTAGGTTAATGCATTGAGGCGGTAGGCCAGTCTGAACAAATGAGTTTTTAGGGTACGCTTAAAACTGTGGGGATTGGGAATTAATCCTATTAACCTAGGTAGTGCATTCCAAAGAATCGGCGCAGCACGTGTAAAGTCTCGGAGACGGGAGTGGGAGGTTCTGATTATTGAGGATGCTAACCTGAGGTCATTAGCGGAGCGGAGGGCATGGGTAGGGTGGTAGACTGAGACCAGAGAGGAGATGTAGGGTGGTGCTGAGCCATGGAGTGCTTTGTGGATGAGGGTAGTAGTTTTGTACTGGATTCTGGAGTGGATGGGTAGCCAGTGTAATGACTGGCACAAGGTAGAGGCATCGGTGTAACGGTTGGTGAGGAATATGATCCTGGCAGCAGCATTCAGGACAGATTGGAGCGGGGAAAGTTTGGTAAGAGGGAGGCCAATTAGTAGAGAGTTACAATAGTCCAGACGAGAATGAATAAGTGAAACAGTAAGAGTTTTTTGCAGAGTCAAAAGTAAGAAAAGGGCGAATTCTAGAAATGTTTTTGAGATGCAGGTAAGAAGAGCGAGCCAGTGATCGGATGTGGGGGGTGAATGAAAGGTCAGAATCAAGGATGACCCCAAGGCAGCAGGCATGTTGCTTTGGAGTAATGGTGGAACCGCACACGGAGATGGAAATGTCAGGCAAAGGTAGGTTAGTAGAGGGAGAGAACACGAGGAGTTCAGTTTTTGACAGGTTTAGTTTCAGATAGAGGGAGGACATGATGTTAGAGACAGCGGTAAGACAATCACTGGTGTTTTCTAAAAAGGTCGGCGTGACAACAGGAGAAGAGGTGTATAATTGGGTGTCCTCAGCATAGAGATAGTACTGGAAACCAAATCTACTGATTGTTTGTCCAATAGGGGCAGTATACAAAGAGAAGAGGAGGGGGCCTAGGACTGATCCTTGAGGAACCCCAACAGTAAGGGGAAGGTGAGAGGAGGAGGAACCAGCAAAACATACAGTGAAGGATCGGTCAGAGAGATAGGAGGAGAACCAGGAGAGAACGGTGTCCTTGAGGCCGATGGAGCGGAGCATAGTGAGGAGGAGCTGATGATCCACAGTATCGAATGCTGCAGAGAGATCCAAGAGAATTAGCATGGAGTAGTGACCATTAGATTTAGCTGTTAGTAGGTCATTAGAGACTTTAGTGAGGGCAGTTTCAGTAGAGTGTAAAGAGCGGAAGCCAGATTGAAGAGGGTCGAGAAGAGAGTTATCTGAGAGATAGCGCGTAAGACGGGAGTGGACCGGGCGTTCGAGGAGTTTAGAGATGAAGGAAAGATTAGAGACAGGTCTATACCTTTTAATGGCTAACTGAAAAGATGGTAACAAATTGCAAGCTTTGGAGACTACACAGGTCTCTTCATCAGGCACAGACTAAAACAAATTCTGAAGAATCACATATTTATGCACAACATAGCATAGAAAAAAAAAAGGAAAAACCATGGATAAGACAGGTGACATGAAGCAGAATTACCATGAGTGATAAACAGTTATGTCCATAAATATTGGGCCAGTTCTTAGATAAGGATTGTTTTATTGGGGTCTGGTTCTGTTGTGATGACCCCTCATAGTCTGAGGGGCAAGTTCCTTAGTTGATGTAAGAAGACATAAATCCGTGCGACACATTCATTCCTGCAGTGAGAGTGTCAAACGTCATCATCAGTTTATATTCCCAGACTCTTCTGTCTCTCTGAGATTTGAAACTACCTTTTAACACAAGTAATTTCATGTCCATAATGTTATGATTTGGGAGACAAAAATGTATTGCCGGTGAGAATTCATTCTTGTTCTAAGCTTTTGCCCTGTCTCCCCCACATACAGACCCCCAGTTGAACATTTAGTACAAATAATTAGGTACATCACATTAGAAGTGACGCAGCTGAAAGTACCTGGGATCTGGGTGATTCTGCTTCATGTCACCTGGCTTATCCATGGTTTTTCCTTTTTTTTTTTTCTATACTATGTTGTGCATAAATATGTGATTCTTCAGAATTTGTTTTAGTCTTTGCCTGATGAAGAGACCTGTGTAGTCTTGAAATCTTGCAATTTGTTTCCATCTTTTCGGTTAGCCATTAAAAGGTATCAACCACTGAGGACTCTCAATTTGAAATATTTTTCAATGCGAGAAACACACACGAGTCTCTCGCCTCAATACCCGGCATTGCCACCGGACCTCGGGACCAGAGCGTTCAGCTGCGTGTATTATTATGTAGCCGCACGATCCGGGCGGCAGTGCCGGGTATTGATGTGAGTTTCTCCATTACACTTCGCAAGTGTGACCCCGGCCTAATAATGATTGTTCCACTCTTGATTTTTGCTTACAAATACTGATGTAAAATGGATGGAATGTCCGTATGAAAATCGTGGCATGCACTAGTCTCTTCTTTCTGATGAAACTCGCCCATTTGAGTCTATGGGTGTATAAGATAAAAAAAAATTGGATCCTGTATGGATCGACTGTATAACATCCGATTTTTATGGATATATCATTAACACAGGAGAAGATATTTGGTCTTATAAATTTTAAAATCTGGTGACGTATAAGGAAAGATAACACAGATGAAAAATTGTCCATTTTTTCCTGGATGGAAATCGGATGATTTTTATATGCACTTATGTGAACTCAGCCTAAAGAAGTCTTTCCATGGTATTTTACAGAACGTGCTCTGGTTATTTGCTTCCTGTGATGTGTTGGCAACACCGGGGGTGGCCAGATACAGCAGAAGACCCCTGTGGGAGAACTTTATTCTGCTTGTGCCCTTTGCTATCTCAGCACTTTACCTCTCTTAGGGTACCTTCACACTGAGCAACTTTAGAACGAGAACGACAACGATCCGTGACGTTGCAGCGTCCTGGATAGTGATCTCGTTGTGTTTGACACGCAGCAGCGATCTGGATCCCGCTGTGACATCGCTGGTCGTAGCTGAAAGTCCAGAACTTTATTTGGTTGTCAGGTCGGCATGATTCGTCATGTTTGACAGCAAAAGCAACTGATGCCTGCAATGTTTTTTCACAGAGCTAACAACCAGCGAGAACGATAAGTACGTCACTGGATCGCTCCTGCATCGTTCTGGAGTTGCTGTGTTTGACATCTCTACAGCGACCTAAACAGCAACGCTCCAGCGATCTAGTTTAGGTCGGATCGTTGTCTATATCGCTGCAGCGTCGCTAAATGTGACGGTACCTTAAGAGCCCAATGGAAATTGTGAGCCACGTAATTCATTAACGCAAGCTGATTTTCAGGAAGCTGTGTCCCCCTTACCTACCGGACCCCCGTGTAGCTTCACAAGTTGCACAAATGTCTACCACTGAGATAAGTCTACACCAGACACTATACTGTAGATAAAATTGACTTTCATACATGCGTTCAAAGCTTTTAGGGGTCTATTTGTTAAGCCCGTTTTTTTTCGGCTATCAACCAACATAATTGAGAACACAACTCTAGATTATGCTGCCAACAAGATAAAAGTACAAATAAGAAAAATATTGCTAAAAATAGGCTGCAGAGTATCATAATGCGGCCTTTGTAAGTACTTGCTGATTTATTTAGCCTGCGTTCACATCAGCGTTTGCTAAGGCGAAGTTCACATTTTCAGTACTGATCTGTTTGAAATGGATCCAGCAGCGATCACTTACAGTATCTTAGCAGGACAGAAAAGCTGGGCAGTCACAACTTTTTTGTTCAGTTAAGAAAAAACAAACTTCAACTGGATCCGTTTTTTTTTGCATTGAAGTTTATGGAAAACGGATACATTAAATAGCCATTTGTTTTTCCTCCATTTGAAATGGATTTTTTTTTTTTTTTGCTTACTGGATAATTTTTAAACAGATAATTACTGGCCATGTGAACTTCGCCTACTTCTGTTCTTCTGCTCTATTATAGTATCAAACAATGACATTAACAGCTGTACCAGATAAGTCACATAGCAGACACCTGCAACATCTGACAGCTCCCAAATGATTCTAGTGGGGTCTCTATTTTGCATCATTTATTTGCATAATAATGCAGCATGTTGGTGTGAACTGTTTGGTGAACAAGATAATACCTATCCAAAAGACAGATGCTGACTTGTTTATTGGCGGGGATAAGACCGCTGGGTCCCGCACCAGTCAGCATATTGAGGAACGTCTTTCCCATTAGAACGGAGTGGCTATAATAACGCCCAACAGCTGCTACATTCATTCCATATGGGACTGCCAAACGATGCACTCGGCTTTATGTCCACAATCCAGAACCAGCAGTGCTTTGGGTGCAACATATTTTCGCTGCTTCCAAAATACTGTGTTATATTGAACTCAGGTAAAGCTGCATGTGATCACTGAACCGTGCGGATTCACCGCGTTCAATAGAATCTATTGATTTAATTTCTGTTGCGGAGACGCTAGAGAAATTGACATGCTGCAGTCCTGAAAGATGCGCCACATGTCAGTGTCCATAGGCACACATGCACGAACATGGGATTTGTAGAAATTCCATCCACTATGCTGTAACATCTGGCCGCTGCAGCAATGCCTGAATGTGGGAACGTACCCTAAGAGAATGAATGGAGCAGCTGTTGGGCATGGAGAGATAAAGGTGCCGTCAGGGATAAAATTTCCCCAATCTGCCGAGTGCTGCAGTCGCAGTGGTACGGCACCAGCCGATCAACAAGCAATCATCTATCGTGTGGATAGGTGATACCTTGTTTTACCTGGACAACTCCTTTAATAATCTAATTCTAACATCATTTCTTTTTTTACTTGTAGAAAGTGAATAGTGATTTAATCCGGAAGATATTGTCCTTTGACCCCACTGCTCAGTCTGTACAGTTCAATCCAGAGATCCTTACTAAGTATATTAAAGGTAAATATAGCGTACCCTTACATCGATTTTCTATTACTAAGGCTCCATGAGTAGTTAATGCTGAGGATGGGGCCATGTGAGCTTTCTCTACACTGGGTTTACAAATTAGATTTTTAGACTAAAGTTATCCCATTAACTAATATTTGTCGTAAATTGGCAATTTATATCAAGGAATACATTGCTGGAGGGGCACAGGGTTTAACTGTTAAGTGGATCATAAAATATATATGTTCACCAGCAAATGATCAGAACCAATACAGCACACATTTTGGCCAGTTACACACAGTGACAGATTATACAGTATTATTATGATGGGATTGTGATATAAGGTAAGTTATTCGACTTATTGCCAAAACATCTTAAAGGGAAGTTGCCACCAGTTTTCTTGTAGTTTGTTTTTTTGTGAAATTAAGCTTAAAATAGTAATTAAAATGTATTAATGCAATTGTTTGCAAACATTTCTATATGAAAAATATTATATATTTTTGTATAAATATATAATGACCACTAGGGAGAGCATTTTCTGTTTTAGACCTCAAGCAGCTATAGTAAGACTTCCCAGGTTTACTGTTGGTTGGAAAATTGGGGCAGTAACTGCTTACATCACCATTTCCCTCCCATTTTGTTGGTGACTGCCCTGTGATCTGCTATCACCAGTAGTTACTGTCTCTCTCTCTCCCATCAGTCTTCGTATGACTCTCTCACCCAGACTACATGTATCTCACCCCGCTCCACAAGTTCCTCGATGTCTTTGCAGTCTCTGATACTCAGCCCCAGCTTTTCTCTCATTTTACTCCAGTCAATCTATGATTTGTTCTGCTGGAAGCAGTACTGCTTATGTTAGCAGATCCTAATGACATGAGACAAGAATGGAGCACAGTTGACAGCCGAGGGCTCCATGAATATGGCAGAACACTCCCACTAGTGTGAATTGTACAGCCCACAGAGGCGTGCCTAGTTCACAGCAGTGACAGTTCTATTACAATAGATAGGGTCAGTGTCCGTCTTATCTCCTATGACCATGGGGTGCCATATGATGACACTGAAAGTGTCGTGCTGCTACTGTGAAAGCAAGATGTCAGCCTCCAGTGCCTTCTTTAAACTCCTATAGCACATGAAATATGTTTCAAATGCAATCAAAACTTGGTTATAACAGCATGTTTTGTTACATTACATTGATTTATTAATGATCTACAAACGCGGTACCTTCCCTTTAATATTCGTAACTGATATCTTTCAGGTATTCCCAGAGGAGCAGTCTGGAGACACGGCTCCATTCCAGCAGAACATCTCTATAATTGGGCTTTCACCTGCCTTTCATTGATGGAACTCAGCCAGAAAATGCAGAACACACAGTCACCAACCCTGGTCTCTGTGCCAGCACCAAACCAAATGTGAATAAAAAGGAAGTGAATATGACAAGATGAATCGTGTTGTGACCTTTTACTTCAACACTTGAGCATTTTTAAATATACAAATTGAAAGAAGAGTTTGGAGATGGATAACGAGCATTAGCCAATTTTATGCCACCTACGCCAATTTTTTTTATAAAAGAGGTTAGATGGCCATAGCCTGAGAGATTCCATTACTGGAATTCATTTTCTGACAGGGGTGCATACGTTAGCTAAAATATGAATCAAATTTATTAAGAGACTTTCTAAATGAATTTGGCATATTTTACTCTACGGGACTATGGACTGAAACTCCAGTCTTGATGAATTCCCCTTCTTTGCCTTTTACTCCTAACAATTATTATTCACCTATCAGTCTGGTTTACTGTGTGCATCCCTTAGTCTGGACAATAACACCTTAGCCATTCATGTGGTTGGACTATATTCATTCTGCAGTTATCATGCCTCAGATTCAGGACTCGTTCCGGTCACCTTTTGCTGCGTGGTCTGTTTCCCCATTCCTGCTGAGCCACAGCCTGTTTGTCTCTGTCCAATTGTTGATGCTTCTGTTTGTCTCTGTCCAACTGTTGATGCTTCTTTCTTTCTTTTCTATGCTTTCTTTGCTTCTATTCAGGTGTTTCTCATTTCCCTATTTGGTTCTCTGTCCTATCACAGCTTGGGAGGGTCTATGTATACTCACCTTGCACCTGCCTTCTTTGCTGCAAGGTTGATGGTGTTTGGCAGTCCAGCTCCCTAGCTAGAAAATTATAATTTGTGTGTATTTTTTTCTATAGCTATTATTACTTTGGTGTTGCATATTATCTATAAAGAATGTGCAGTTAAGGACATTCAGGGTGAGTCGATGCTGAGTGGGGGCACAATTTTGTAATTTTAGGGTGCCATCACCGTGGTCCGTCACGGACAAATCAGGGCCAGATCAGGGACTTTCCTAGTCTGAACAGGAAACTTTTGAGCTCAGGTGTTGTGTCTCTCCTCATTCATACTTTACCCATGTGATCGTGTAGGTTTAGTCATAACACTATTATTATGGCACATCTGGTGGAGTGTACCCACTAAGCCCCCAAGTCAGGGTGGGTACATGGGCTAGGAGTGTCATGCAGCTGGCAGGATGAGAAAAAGGACAAGACACCCTCAGGAATTTTGGAAACAGCAGGATGGATGCAGCAAAGTCAGTAGGGCAGCAGAGATAGAAGCAAGTAACCTAGTGTGTACAAGAGGAGAGCAACAAACTAAAGTCTTGAATAACAATCTGAAGACACAGGTGTGTGTCCTGATGGGCATAGGGAGATTATGACTAACGCCAGGAACCTGCAAAGGCGGGTGTGGAGCACAACAGAAGGCTGTGGACCAAAGTGAAGGGAGCAGATCCTGGGACAGGTGTGTAACAGATATAAGGTGGCCATACTTAACAGATGAATGTTGGCCAACCCCTCTGCCTTCTAATGTGTATGAGGGGTGTCCAAACTCTACACTGATAGAATATGTCACGGTAGACAAAGAGCATGTTGGATTCCAACATGTCTGATTCTTTGTTCTCATTGCAGAAGAACCGCCAGCAGAGAAGTCTAGCAGTGGCTTAATCTTCTGTCTCCATTGAGAACACATGCATTTTCAGCAGAACTCAACATGCATGTGTTTGGGTTGGACGGAAGCAGCTTTGTAAGGTGTTATGGCCATCTATAATTCCTTCCATATGTTGCCTACTTTGAAAGTGTTCTTGGTAGGAACTGGGGCTGGCATACTTGGAATACTATGGAGATGAAACTAGTACGCTTTGTGGGTGTCCGTTTTACAAAGCAAAGTGCCTAGCATGTTATTACAGGAGCACTGATATGTCTTGTATGTGTATAGAGATACTGATGCATTCTAGCACATTTGTACAGGCAATAAAGTGGTTGCAAAGGATTATATATTGATGATTGCAAAAGTCATCAATATATAAACTATTCTTACCTCTCCTGATTATAGATCTTTAATCTAAAACACCAAACACCAAAGTGAGGGGTCAAAGTTTGTGATGGTCACCTAAAGAGCTTAAAGGGAACCTGTTATGTCCTTTGTAGCATGTGAAGTTTCCCCAGTGCGTTGTTAGTGATGCAATGTGCATCACTAACACATTTTTCCCATTAAAATCGCAGCTGTAATCCTTCTTAAAAGAACACTTTATATAGTAATATCTTACCTGCTTGTTTAGTCTTTAGGGTTGTGCTTCATCGCATTCAGTCAGGCTTGTCTCTGCCCACGTCACTGTATATCCTGTGCTTGCGCAGCAGAATGTTGCTTGCGTATTGTCCAGCGGCAATCCATGCCGAGTCGTTGTGCGTACTGAAGCTAGTTTTAGTTCTCAGCATCACTGACTGAGTGGGGAGATACTAGTCATGGCGCATGTGCGGATCGCTGATGGACAATGTGCAAGCGCGGGTCATCAACTTACTGCGCAAGTGCAGGATATACAGTGAAGTCGGCGCAATCCCGTGAACAATTCAAATTGCGTGGGTGGGACAAGCCTGACTGAACACGATGAAGCACACTCTGATGACTAAACGAGCATGTAAGATAGTACTATAAAAAGTGTTTTTTAAAGTATTACAGCTGTAATTTAAATGAAAAAAAAGTGTTGATACACATTGTATTACTAACAACGCACTGGGGACACTTCACATGCTACAAAGGACATGACAGGTTCCCTCTAATTTGTCTCTTAGTCTTTATTGGCTGTTATTTAATAATATAATTACAATTTCAGCAATAATAATAATGATAAGGTCTTGTCATTCACCATTCAGTATCTCTCACCCCGGCTACACTAAGCCCATTGTTCAGCATTTTTGTCTCTATGGCAGTGAGCTGGTTAAGATTTTCTGAACAGAGTCTGAGAGATCCCATCTATGTAATAAAATTCCAAGTAACAACATCTTTTTAATAAAAGAAAAGTTTGGGAAAAGACATCTGTCTGTTATTTTATCTTGCTGATAATACGCTGCCAATAGTGGGTCAGAGCTGTCGTACTGATTGCTCCGCGATAAGATGCTCTTGTTATTGTGCTACCTGATCCCAAAGATAATCTGTTCTCGGCTTCAGGTTCCTGTAAAAGCACAATTAAGGAGAAGCGGCCATGTTTCCAGGAATAATCTTCTAAAAGATATTAAACTGCCTGTATATACGGTACCTATATACTGAGATTATGATTTCCTAATAGAATATTATATACTATAAGGACTTCTGGCAAATTCTCACTCATTGTTAGCAGGATTCCTACGTGTGATGACTGAATTAAGACTTCTACTTCAGTTCTCCTCCTGAACTGTTAAAAAGCTTGAAATATAAGTAAGTGATAATCAGAAAAAACCCTCATTATTGTCATGTGTTTTAACCCTTTAAATAGGTTGTTTAATTTTGTTACATGTGTAAAAGTGCAAAGTATGTGCAAAAACAAAAAAACTTTGCTATTTACCTCCTATAGAAAATAGTCTCCATTCTCAAAAATAGAGGGATTTTTAAATGTAGTTTACTGATCGTTCCCTAGGTTACCAGTCCCCTCTGCCGTCTGCAGAGGTGGCCGGTTTCCATGGCTAGGAGAGCATGCTTGTAAGCTCTTTGCTTTAGCGCTTGCAAGGGCAGCTCTGAAGCCAACTAGGTCGCTGAAATGATAATTTATACTAAGGCTTGCAGGGGAAGGTAACAAACTTAGGGCTTATTCACATAAAAGTATTTTGCATCAGTGTTTGTAGGGCAAAACCAGGAGTAGAACTTACAGAGAAAAACTCTAATGGAAAGATGGAGACATCTTGCATTGTCATACAAATACTGATCAAAAATACTGATGTGTCAATAAAGCCTTAGTGTTTGAGGAGGTCTTGGACGTATGCAGCGGTGGACATATTATTGATGCCACCTGTGCAGCCGAACAGGGGCCCAAGAGGTGAGGGAACCGCTTCCACCTCCAAAGCAGCTTCTGTCATAGACACAGCAAGGGGTGCATTATGAACTATTGGACTGTAAAAGGCATATATTTTGGAGTTAGCGTGTTCCAGTTCCACTGACAAGAGCAGTGGAAGCCCCTGCCCTTCCTGTGATGCATATAGGCCCCCAGCCCTTCTTTTGATGTATATAGGCTCCCATCGCCAGCCATTCCTGTGATGTATGTGCCCCCGATGTCTCCTGTGATTTATGTGTCTCTGGCTTGTGTGATGTATGTGCCCCCAGAGTCTCCTGTGATGTATGTGCCCCCCAGGGTCTCCGATGATGTATGTCCCCAGGGTCTCCTGTGATGTATTTGCCCCCAGGGTCTCCTGTGATGTATTTGCCCCCAGGGTCTCCTGTGATGTATGTCCCCAGGATCTCCTGTGATGTATGTGCCCCCAGGGTCTCCTGTGATGTATTTGCCCCCAGGGTCTCCTGTGATGTATGTCCCCAGGATCTCCTGTGATGTATGTGCCCCCAGGGTCTCCTGTGATGTATATGCCCCCAGGGCCTCCTGTGATGTATGTGCCCCCAGGGCTTCCTGTGATGTATGTGCCCCCAGGGCCTCCTGTGATGTATGTGCCCCCAGGGTCTCCTGTGATGTATGTGCCCCCAGGGTCTCCTGTGATGTATGTGCCCCCAGGGTCTCCTGTGATGTATATGCCCCCAGGGCCTCCTGTGATGTATGTGCCCCCAGGGCTTCCTGTGATGTATATGCCCCCAGGGCCTCCTGTGATGTATGTGCCCCCAGGGCCTCCTGTGATGTATGTGCCCCCAGGGTCTCCTGTGATGTATGTGCCCCCAGGGCCTCCTGTGATGTATGTGCCCCCAGGGCCTCCTGTGATGTATGTGCCCCCAGGGTCTCCTGTGATGTATGTGCCCCCAGGGTCTCCTGTGATGTATGTGCCCCAGGGTCTCCTGTGATGTACATGCTACAGCCACAATGTTTCCTATGTGATGTATGTACAGCAGTCTTGGTGTCTCCTATCTGATGTGTATACGGCAGTCTCAGTGTCTCCTATGTGATGTATGCTGCAGATCTCTCACTGCCTGAGTTCTATAAATGTTACATGAGCAGCAATGAATTTCCCCCTGTGAGGAGACCTGCAGTGTAATCTGCCTTTTTGTTCAGAATTTACTGCTGCAAGTTCTTTTCAAAATTCATCGCAAAGCGTCACCTGCGCTTCAGACTGACGCAAATCTGGAAAAGCAGTTACGAGTAGAAACGTCATCACTACCACCTAATCATCACAGCCTCCCTAAGGTACCTTCACACATAACGATATCGTTAACGATATCGTTGCTTTTTGTGACGTAGCAACGATATCGTTAAGGAAATCGTTCTGTGTGACAGCGACCAACGATCAGGCCCCTACTGGGAGATCGTTGGTCGCTGAGGAAAGTCCAGAACTTTATTTCGTCGCTGGACTTCCCGCTGACATTGCTGGATCGGCGTGTGTGACACCGATCCAGCGATGTCTTCACTGGTAACCAGGGTAAACATCGGGTTACTAAGCGCAGGGCCGCGCTTAGTAACCCGATGTTTACCCTGGTTACCTGCATAAAAGTAAAAAAACAAACACTACATACTTACCTACCGCTGTCTGTCCCCGGCGCTCAGCTTCTCTGCACTCCTCCTGCACTGGCTGTGAGCGTCGGTCAGCCGGAAAGCAGAGCGGTGACGTCACCGCTCTGCTTTCCGGCCGCTGTGCTCACAGTCAGTGCAGGAGGAGTGCAGAGAAACACAGCGCCGGGGACAGACAGCGGTAGGTAAGTATGTAGTGTTTGTTTTTTTACTTTTACGCTGGTAAC
Source organism: Ranitomeya imitator (assembly GCF_032444005.1). Classification (NCBI taxonomy): domain Eukaryota; kingdom Metazoa; phylum Chordata; class Amphibia; order Anura; family Dendrobatidae; genus Ranitomeya; species Ranitomeya imitator. Next base: position 94,476,656 of record NC_091284.1, read on the forward strand.
CAGGGTAATGTGACAAAACACTCTGGGATCGCCTTTGCTGGGGTCAAAGGACACGTGGTTTGTGCATTGAATCTGAGGCGTACAGCAGGTTTCTGAGCAGGCTGACCTCAGGTCAGATTTATTAACGTGAAAGCAACACAAAAAGCAAAACATAAAAATAAACCCTAGCCTGTCCGGCACTAACTAAACAAAAACGTTGCTATCTCAACAACTGGGGGGGCTTCTCCCACCCAGCTAACATCATACAGATCTTGAGCAAAGCTCTTCACTCACGTTTGTCTCACACAGGCAGGCAATCTGTGTGCCCCAGGCAGACACTGGAAACACCCAGCTGGTCATCTTTTATTCCTGCAATCATTAACCCATTAGCACCCTGAAGATACTGAGTGGCCTAATTCACATAGGACAAACACCTGGGCGAGATATACCTGCCTCCATCTACCACACCAGCATGAGTCTTACATATCCCCCCCCCTTGCTCAGACCACTCCGGTCGAGCAAGAACACTTTTGAAACAGTGCACTCGGGATAGGGCATCGGCGTTCCCCATCTGCACCCCAGGTCGGTGCTCCACCGTAAAAGAGTAAGCCTGCAGGGCAAGGAACCACCTGGTTACCCGACTATTACGGTCCTTGTGGAGGTGCATCCACTTGAGAGGGGCATGGTCTGTGACCAGCCTAAACTTCCTACCAGCCAGGTAATACTTGAGGGAGTCGAGAGCCCATTTAATGGCTAGGCACTCTTTTTCAACCACGGCATACCTCTGCTCATGTACATTCAGTTTCCGACTGAGATAGAGGACCGGGTGTTCGACTCCGTCCCTCACCTGGGAAAGTACAGCTCCGACACCAGTATCAGAGGCATCAGTTTGTACCACAAACTCGCTGCTGAAATCAGGAGTCACTAGTACGGGCTGAGAGCACAAAGCCCGTTTCAGGCTGTGGAAGGCCTCTTCAGCAGCTGAGGTCCATTTTACCATGACGGAACCCTTCCCCTTGGTAAGATCCGTCAAGGGAGTAGCCATGGCTGCAAAATTGGGTATGAACCGGCGATAATAGCCGGCAATCCCCAGGAAAGCCTGCACTTGTTTCTTGTTCACTGGTTGTGGCCAGCCCTGAATTGCCTGTATTTTGTCGATCTGGGGTTTAACCACTCCTCGGCCAATCACGTAGCCCAAGTATCGGGCTTCTTCAAGCCCGATGTGGCATTTCTTGGGGTTTGCCGTTAAACCTGCATCTCGCAGGTCATCAATCACGGCTTGTACCTTCTGGAGATGAGTTTCCCAGTCCATGCTGTAAATTACGATGTCATCCAGGTAGGCATAAGCGTACTGTCTGTGAGGCCTCAAGACTCGATCCATCAATCTCTGGAACGTTGCGGGAGCTCCGTGAAGTCCAAACGGCATATAGACATACTGGAACAGACCTTCCGGTGTAGCAAATGCCGTCTTCTCTCTGGCCGCCTCGGCCAGAGGAATCTGCCAGTACCCCTTTGTTAAATCCAGGGTCGTAATGTATCGGGCTTTACCAAGCCGGTCGATCAACTCATCGACCCGGGGCATAGGGTACGCATCAAATTTAGAAACTGCATTCAGTTTCCTAAAGTCATTACAAAACCGGATGGAGCCATCCGGTTTAGGTATCAACACAATTGGACTGGACCAGGCACTGTGTGACTCCTCAATGACTCCTAAGTCCAACATTGCCATCACTTCCCGGGAGACGGCTTCACGGCGGGCTTCCGGAATCCGGTAGGGCTTCACATGAACAGTGACGCCAGGCTCTGTGACAATCTCATGTTTCACCAACTTCGTCCGGCCAGGTTTTTCGGAGAAAAACTGTCGGTTCTGTAACAAAAATTGCTTAACCTCAGATTTTTGTCGTTCTGAGAGAGTCTCAGCAACCTGCACCTCTGGTACAGTAGGTGAACAAACCGGACGGGGCAGATCCGCCGTTAGGGCAGAGCGGTCTTTCCAGGATTTTATCAGATTCACATGATAAATCTGTTCCGGTTTTCTCTTACCCGGCTGGTACACTTTATAGTTCACTTCACCAACTCTTTCTCGGACCTCAAATGGGCCCTGCCATTTCGCCAGGAATTTACTATCCACCGTAGGGATTAGGACCAACACCCTATCGCCGGGTGCAAATGTACGGACCTTAGCGCCTCTATCATAACTTTGCCTCTGGGCTCCCTGGGCCTGTAACATATGGTCCCTAACAATGGGCATGACAGCGGCAATACGATCCTGCATTTGTGTTACATGGTCGATCACCGTTTTAAAGGGAGTGACTTGACCTTCCCAGGTTTCTTTTGCGACGTCCAGCAGTCCCCGGGGACGACGGGCGTACAACAGTTCGAAAGGCGAAAATCCTGTGGAAGACTGGGGAACTTCCCTAATGGCAAACAGCAAATAGGGTAACAAGTAATCCCAGTTCTTCCCATCTTTGTCTATCGCCTTCCGGAGCATCTGTTTTAAGGTTTTGTTGAAGCGCTCAACCAGGCCATCTGTTTGAGGGTGATAGACAGACGTACGCAACGGGTCTATTTGTAAGAGCCTGCAGAGCTCCTTCATTACCCTCGACATAAAGGGAGTCCCCTGGTCGGTGAGTATCTGTTTTGGAATTCCCACCCGACTAAACACTTGTACCAATTCCTTGGCGATCGTCTTGGTAGCTGTGTTACGCAAAGGGACAGCTTCCGGGTAACGAGTGGCATAGTCCACGATGACGAGGATATGTTGGTGCCCACGTGCGGATCGGGGAAGGGGCCCAACCAAATCCATCCCAATTCTCTCAAAAGGGACCCCGATGATAGGAAGGGGTACCAAAGGGCTACGGAACTGAGATTTAGGGGCCGCGATTTGGCACTCTGGACAGGACTCACAATAGTTACGCACATCACAATGTATTCCAGGCCACACAAAACAATGCAATATCCTTTCTGTGGTTTTCTGTACCCCCAGATGTCCCCCCATTATATGTCCGTGGGCCAAATCCAGTACCTTCCGCCGATAAGGTTTGGGTACCACTAACCGTTGCACTGTGTCTTCCCCTTTTTTTTCTACCTGGTAGAGCAAATCATTTTCAAGAACCATATACGGGTACGCTAGCCTAGTGTCAGGTTCTACGGGTACCCCATCTATCATTTTTACATTTTTCCTAGCCGGAGTCAGGGTAGGATCTTTCATTTGCTCGCTGTGGAAGTCATCCACCTGGACTCCCAAATCTGGCAGGCAGGGTGCCGGATGGCTGTCTGCCTCCGCCTCTCGCTGAGGTTCCTCAGTTTCCTCTGTTTCCCCCGCCATGACGGAGAAGGGGTACTGAAGGTTAGATTCACTAACCTCCCCAGCAACATCTTCCTGTGGGGTCTCCTCTAGGGACTCGGGACCTCCAGATGGCATGGGAGAAGATTCACGGGTACAGCTACCGTGAAGGAGTAACTGATTCTCCCACAACTGCCAGAAATAGGGAAAATCCCTGCCCAGGATTACATCATGTAACAATGCGGGAACGAGTCCCACTTTGTGCTGCACTGACCCATAGGGAGTAGAAATCCATATGACCGCTGTTAAGTACGAGTGGGTGTCACCATGCACACACGTCACAGAAAACTTGTCAGACGGACCAGACGGAAGTGCCACCAGACTAGCTTTCACCAGAGTCACCACACTTCCAGAGTCTAGTAATGCCACAACATTTTTCCCATCAACAGATAATTCACACAGGTGTTTCACTGTATCATTTTGACCCGCATTCACACTCACTAGCTGTGTAACCAAAGACATGCGTTTTCTAGAGTCTATAACGTCGCACTGCATGGGTTCAGCGGTAACAGGACAGTTCGCAGAAACATGACCCTTCTCATGGCAGCGGAAACACCTAACAGGTCCCCTACTGAGACCACCGTCCAATACTCTTGGTCTCGGAGTGCGAGCAGTCCCGGACTCCTCCCCCACAGTTTTAAGCGATTTTCCTTCACCCGTGGTCCCTGGAACAGTCTTACCGGTTCCACGAGGAGGAGGCACAGTCCGGGGTTTGGCGGTGTCGTCGGGAAGTCCTTCTGCCACGGAATAACGCTCGACCAACTCCACAAGTTGATCCGCTGTCGTGGGATTTCCTTGGCTTACCCACCTTTTCAGCGCTGGGGGTAGTACTCTCAGGTACTTGTCCAGGACAACCCGCTGGATTATTTCGGGTATTGTCAGTACCTCGGGTTGCAGCCATTTCTTTGTCAAGTAGATCAGGTCGAACATCTGAGACCGCGCTGGTTTATCTTGCTGGTATGTCCACTGATGTACCCTCTGTGCACGGACAGCCGTTGTCACACCCAGCCGGGCCAGGATCTCAGCTTTCAGCTTCTCAAAGTCCTGAGCGACCTCCGGGTCCAAATCATGGTAAGCTTTTTGGGCCTCGCCGGAGAGAAACGGGGCAATCAAATCGGCCCATCGTGCCTTCGGCCACTTCTCTCTCAATGCCGTCCGCTCAAAAGTTGTCAGATATGCCTCGACGTCATCTTCTGCAGTCAGCTTTTGCCAGTATCGACTCACATGGATCCTTCTGGACTCTGCTTCCGGGTCAGCGTCAGGCATGATCACCAGGCGCTGCGCCACCTGTTGGAGAAGTTGGCGGTCTGCAACCGTCATGTCCAGTAACTACTTCAGCTGTGCGGCCATCAAGCGATTAGCTTCATGCTGTGCGGCAGTGGCCTGCTGCTGTACGGCAGTGGACTGTACTAAGGCTTTCACCACGTCTTCCATGCTGTCGCCTGTGCCACGGTATGCCCGCGTTCTCCACCACAATGTGACAAAACACTCTGGGATCGCCTTTGCTGGGGTCAAAGGACACGTGGTTTGTGCATTGAATCTGAGGCGTACAGCAGGTTTCTGAGCAGGCTGACCTCAGGTCAGATTTATTAACGTGAAAGCAACACAAAAAGCAAAACATAAAAATAAACCCTAGCCTGTCCGGCACTAACTAAACAAATACGTTGCTATCTCAACAACTGGGGGGGCTTCTCCCACCCAGCTAACATCATACAGATCTTGAGCAAAGCTCTTCACTCACGTTTGTCTCACACAGGCAGGCAATCTGTGTGCCCCAGGCAGACACTGGAAACACCCAGCTGGTCATCTTTTATTCCTGCAATCATTAACCCATTAGCACCCTGAAGATACTGAGTGGCCTAATTCACATAGGACAAACACCTGGGCGAGATATACCTGCCTCCATCTACCACACCAGCATGAGTCTTACAGTAAACATCGGGTTACTAAGCGCGGCCCTGCGCTTAGTAACCCGATGTTTACCCTGGTTGCCCGGGTACCTCGGGATCGTTGGTCGCTGGAGAGCTGTCTGTGTGACAGCTCTCCAGCGACTAAACAGCGACGCTGCAGCGATCGACATCGTTGTCGGTATCGCTGCAGCGTCGCTGAGTGTGAAGGTACCTTAATGGGAAGCAGCTCAGTCATCACATTAGGGGTAAGTTAATTAAATGTTTGACCAAATAAAGCGAGACAGATTTCAAGTTGATCATTTTGTACGGCCCCAGAGTAATGGTCTAACCAAATGGCCCATGACAGAAAAAAGGTTCCTCACCCCTGATGTAAGGTCTAAGCTGCAAAGTCCATTTTATCAGTGTAGTCATGAGACAACCTAGACATGTTGGACAATCATGTGGCTACGCCATTTTCTGCTCTAAACACTTTGATCCAATTAGGCACATCTTGCCCCAGCTAGCTTGAAATAAGATTGCAATCAATTTACCTCTGGCTTTCAAAGTGGGCAGTAAATTGGACCAAAAGGAATTTGAGGAGGATGTCAGAGTAAAAATGGACCTGGGTAGATGGCTGGACTTGGGTTTCTGTGCTAAATTATTCCTAGAGTTTACCTTTCATATTAACAGAAGGTTGCCTGTTGTTATCTTGGCACACACAGTACAATAAGGCTGAATTCACACATCTGTATTATGTGGATCAGGAACAGACCACAATCCCCGAACTGGTTGAGGGTCTCATGACTTGATCTGACATTTTCATAAGATTGTAAGTACAAGTCAAAAGAGCCACAGCCAGTAGGCCGGGGCATTGCATTCTGCACAAAGATAGTATAAAATAGATGTGGGTATTCAAAATTACATACAAAAGGTCATTTTTCAATCATCCAGTTACAAACACACCCAAGTGAGAAGACATTGACTAGAAATTCAGGTCCAATGGGGTTGTATTGGCGGCAGCTAGAACATTACGTGTAATAGCCATCGGACATTTTGCGTGCATGTAGTGAGCCTCAGCTACAATGTCTTTATTAGAACTGTCAAAGTGATATAAACACATTGTGGCTTAAAAATAGAAAATGTTAGATTCAGGATAATCATTCTAACCTTAAAGGGGTCTAGTGGTTTTATGAAAATAAATATATAAGTACAATATAAAGTTGTGCTGAATATATATGTATTCCCGCAGCAGCAAGACTGTAGAGGAACAATGAAAATACAATGTACGACAGCTCACAATCCCTCTGGAACTTGCTAATAATTATGCGTTTTATAAACAAACTCTCTTCACAAATATCCCTTAACCTTAAAACATAACACACATTAATCAGCAAATCAGTGTAAAAGCAAACATTGGAAAGTGGATAGTTTATGTAGGCTGTAATTGTTTATCTGCTCTGTGGCAGAGGTCCCCGGGTTGATGACGTCAGAGGTAGGGAACACTTTTTTTTTTTTAAATAACAAGATGGTATCAATAGTGAGTTGTGTGATTTCCCACCAGAAACATCAATTTTCCAACACACTAGATTGCTATTTCTGCACAATAATGCCCTATTTCTGCAAATAATACCAAAAGATGCCATTGCCTTTTTGTTCTATGAACAGTGAGTGGCTTCACCATTGGTTAGGCAAGAATGCCGTATGTGGTAGATATGGCATTACTGTCTGTCGCAGGAAAAACCCTTAAGGATCATTCACACTTGCAGACTCTACTTCTGTTTTTTTTGTGCCTAAAGGTACCTTCACACTGAACAACTTAACAAAAATATCGCTAGCGATCCGTGACGTTGCAGCGTCCTGGCTAGCAATATCGTTGTGTTTGACACGCAGCAGCGATCTGGATCCTGCTGTGACATCTTTGGTCGGAGCAGAAAGGCCAGAACTTTATTTTGTCGCTGGATCTCCCGCAGACATCGCTGAATCGGCGTGTGTGACGCCGATTCAGCGATGTCTTCACTGGTAACCAGGGTAAACATCGGGTTACTAAGCGCAGGGCCGCGCTTAGTAACCCGATGTTTACCCTGGTTACCAGTGTAAATGTAAAAAAAAAAAAAACACTACATACTTACATTCTGGTGTCTGTCGCGTCCCCCGGCATTCTGCTTCCCTGCACTGTGTCAGCGCCGGCCGGCCGTAAAGCAGAGCACAGCGGTGACGTCACCGCTCTGCTTTACGGCCGGCGCTGACACAGTGCAGGGAAGCAGAACGTCGGGGGATGCGACAGACACCGGAATGTAAGTATGTAGTGTTTTTTTTTTTTTTACGTTTACACTGGTAACCAGGGTAAACATCGGGTTACTAAGCGCGGCCCTGCGCTTAGTAACCCGATGTTTACCCTGGTTACCTGGGGACTTCGGCATCGTTGGTCGCTGGAGAGCTGTCTGTGTGACAGCTCTCCAGCGACCACACAGCGACGCTGCAGCAATCGGCATCGTTGTCTAGACCGCTGCAGCGTCGCTAAATGTGACGGTACCTTTAAAGTGAGCACTGAGAAATTGGCAATTTAATTAATATGCAAATGAGGCTGAAGTGCTATTGTAGATCTAAAGCCACTGTCACTCCGACTCTATTCCCCACCCAGCGACCTCCTCCTGCTTGACTGACTTCAGGCAAAGGAATCATCAGTAGGGGCTCAGTTAATGCTTGTAAGGCCTGGCAATTTTTGTTTTTGTGCTTTCAATTTTTCCTCTGCTTCTTTCAAGAGCCATAACTTTTAATTTTTGCATCAACATGTTTGTACAAGGGCTTGTTTTTGGCAGTTTTGTTTTTACACCGTTCAGTGTGAACTACACTAAAAATGACCTGGCAGTATGATTCTCCAAGTCAGTACAATTACAGTGGTGGCAAACGGATAAGGGCTTGTTTCATACTTATATTTTATTTGTAAAACAAATTCTGAACTTTGTAAAAAAAATTGTTTCTGCGACCTAGACCTTTTTTTTATTTTGCCGGCAATGTAGGTGTATCACCTGGGTTGTGTTTTTCAATATGAGCTGTAGTTTTATTTTATACCATTATGCTGCTCATATTGTATTTTGATAGCTTTTTATTGCATTTTTTGTGGGGAGTGTGGCTACTGAAAAACATCACTTTTAACATTGACCGAATTGTTGAAAATGTTATTTTTTTTAAATTTTGATAGACTGGACTTTTACAGACATGATGATACCGAATATATTTATATTTTAATTTCTTTATTTTTAAACAGGAAAAAGGGGGGCAATTTAACTTTTATTTTTCTTATAATGTTATAACATTTTTTTTTATTTTGTTTTAGTCCTCCCAGAGGACTTTAATTTGTGATCATTTAATCTCTGAAAACATTTACTAGATGTAGACATGTAATAGAACAGTAGTATATCGTTTAACTAACATTTTCCTATGAAGCCCAGCCTCATAGGAGGACAAAAACAGCAGCCATGGGGCTTACAGAGAGGTCTCAGCTGTCATTGTAACCCACTGGCTCTATGGGATTACATTAATACGGGGCCAATGAGAATGGGTGCACGCTAGCCAGTTTAAGGCTATTGTCAGTGATTAACAATACCATTTAAATCAGGGGTCTCAAACACGGCTGGGTATATGGGCCGCATTTAGAAAAAATGTGAATTTAAAGGGCAGCATTCTTTGAAGGATGAGATTACATTTTCTGTGATACCACATTATTATTTTTTCTAGATCCCTTTTGATAATTTTTTGAACATTTTTGGCTTGTTTTTATTTTATTCTTGAAAATGGCAATCATTGTATGGGTTATGGTACAGTATTATAGCATGGGTCATTATGGATGCAGCAGCGATAACAAACGTCCACTTCTTTACTTTAGTCTGTCACGGTTTCATCTTTACTGTGGCCTAGGGACGCTGTGAAAGTACAGTCATCCATTCTAATGCTGGGACGTGATGGGATGTCAGCATTTTGACAGACAGCCAAGTGGCTCAATCTGGCCTAGCCTGCGGCATTTCCCCAGGTGCCTCCCTTCCTTGGTGATTTGCTAGCTATTTAGCCAGATAGCTGTGAGCTGTATCAGCTGTAGCTTAGCCTGGAGTGTGATTAGCACTGAGTCCGATTGTGTCTTATTCTCTGATCATGTTGCCGGAACGTAGGATTTGTCGTGACTATTTATGTGGATTATTCCTTTTGCTCTTGACGCGCTCTGGCCTCAGGTACCTCACCCCGGACTTTGCCTCTATCCATTTATCTTATTTCCTTATCTTGACGTACCCTTCTGGCATTTGACCTCAGACTGTTACCTAACTAAGCCTTTGTTTTGCGCCTCTGTACCACAAGCCCTCGTGGTATCTGACCCCTGACTACCCTGTCTAACGGCTTGTCCGTAAGTAGTGACTCAGAGTCACAGTTTATACATAAAATTGCGATTTTTAGTTTCAAAGGTTTTTTACTTTATTTTGAATTTTAATTTTTTTTTACAATTTTTATTTCCTTTTTGTGTCCCCTATTTGGCCACATAGTAATTTTGTCTTCCAATTAGCACCATATAGTAATTATGCTCAATATTATAGAAATGTTCCCCGTCTTGTACTAGTTTCCCCATGTTGTAGTAATGTCCTCATCTTGTAGTAATGTCCTCATCCTGGTCAGCATCTTGTAGTAATGTCCCATCCTGGTCCCCATCTTGTTGTAACGTTCCCATTCCAGTCAGCATCTTGTAGTAATATCCCCATCCTATAGTAATGTCTCATCCTTGTCCCCATTTGGTAGTAATGACCCCATCCTGGTCAGCAACGTGTAGTAAATTCCCCATCTTGTAGTAATGTCTCACCCTGGTCCCCATCTTGTAGTAATATCCACATTCTGGTCAGCATCTTGTAGTAATGTCTCCATCTTATAATGTGCCATCCTGGTCCCCACCTTGTTGTAATGTTCCCATTCTGGTCAGCATCTGGTAGTAATGTCCCCATCATATAGTAATGTCTCATCCTGTCCCTCATCTGGTACTAATGACCCTTCTGGTCAGCATCTTGTAGTAATTACCCCATTCTGGCCAGCATTTTCTAGTAATGTCTCCATCCTGGTCAGCATCCCATTTGTAGTAATGTCCCCATTCTGGGCAGCATCTTGTAGTAATGTCCCACCCTGGTCCTCATCTTGTTGTAATGTTCCCATTCTGATCAGCATCTTGTAGTATGTCCCACCCTGGTCCTCATCTGGTAATAATGCCTCCTTTCTGGTCAGCATCTTGTAGTAATGTCCCCATATTGTAGTAGTGTCCCACCCTGGTCCTCATCTTGTAATGTCCCCATTCTGGACAGCATCGTGTAGTAATTTCTCCATCTTATAGTAATGTTTCATCCTGGTCCGCATCTTGTGATGTCTCCATCCTGGTCAGCATCTTGTAGTATTGTCCCCATGTTGTAGTAGTGTCCCACCCTGGTCCCTATCTTATAGTAATGTCCCATCTTGGTCCCCCTCTTGTAGTAATGCCCCTATCTTATAGTAATGTCCCCTCTTGTAGCAATGTTCTCATGTTATAGTAACGTCCCATCCTGGTTCCCTCTTGTAGCAATGTCACCATTTGATAGTATTGTGCCCATCTTGTTCCCCACCATGTAGTAATTCCCCCAATTATGCCACACTTCACTTACACATTGAAAAAAAATATTATTTTCACCTGACCTCAACTCCCTCAGCGAACAGCATCCCCTTCTCCGCTGCAGCCTGTGCAATGCCAACACACAGCTTGCCGCCATCAGCTCATGGCCTCTGATTGGTCGGCGACTTGTAATGGTATTGCCACGTAGAAAGCTGGTGTCTGTGACACAGTTCAATTGAGTGTGGGTTCATGGACGCAAATTCAACTGAAAAGAATCGCTGACATCGGAAGCCCCAGGATCAGGTTGTGATCATCACAAAAGATCCAATGCCTGCAGGCCGCATGTTTGCTGCTGTAACAAACAGATGCTGCGTTGGAAGAAAACACACCTGCCAGACGACTTCACTGCTTTCAAACAAGCTACACTTGCCTTCAAATTAGCCCTCACCTCTGCTAAACAGACCTATTTCACAAACCTTGTATCTTCATTATCCTACAACCCAAAACAACTGTTTAGCACATTCAACTCTCTCCTCCGCCCACCACTGCCACCTCCAACTCCCCTCATCTCTGCTGAGGACTTTGCCACCTACTTCAAAAATAAAATCAACCAAACAAGGAAAACCTTTACTGTTCTACCTCCCCAACCACTTCATATACCAGACCACTGCCTTTCCCTAATAACCTCCCTCTCCAACATCACTGAAGGAGAGCTTACTCATCTCCTTTCCAAATCACACCTCACCACCTGTGCACTTGACCCCATTCCTTCCCACCTGCTCCCCAACCTCACTAACACGCTCATTCCAGTCCTAACCATCTCTTCAAACTATCGCTATCTTCTGGTACCTTCCCCTCTGCCTTCAAACATGCCACTATCACACCCATCCTCAAAAAAACAAACCTTGACCCAGCTGCTATGCCCAGCTACCGCCCCATATCACTGTTCCCGTTTGCTTCCAAACTCCTTGAGCAGCATGTCCATGCTCAACTTTCCTCCCACCTGTCATCTCTCTCCTTGACGACCTCTAATGTGGCTCCACCGAAACTGCCCTGACCAAAATTACTAATGACTTACTCACAGCCAAAGCTAACAGGCAGTTCTCCATCCTCCGCGACCTGTCCTCTGCCTTTGACACAGTCCACCACTGCCTACTGCTACAGATTCTTTCTTCCCTTGGCATCAAAGACCTTGCCCTGTCCTGGATCGCCTCTTACCTTTCCGACCGCACATTTAGCGTTTGCTACTCCCACACCACCTCCTCATCCCGCCCTCTCTCTTTTGGAGTACCTCAAGACTCTGTCCTGGGGCGCCCTACCTTTTTCCATCTATACCCTTGGCCTCGGACAACTCAAAGTCCCATGACTTCCAGTACCACCTGTATACAAGCGACAATCAGATCTACCTCTCTGGCCCAGATGTCACCTCTCTGCTGTCCAGAATCTTGGAGTGTCTATCAGCCATATCCTCCTCCTTCACCTCTAGCTTCCTAAAATTCAATGTAGACAAAACCGAACTCATCATCTTTCCTCCATCTCACGTATCTTCCCTGCCCGATCTATCTATTATGGTAAACGGCATCACGCTCTCTCCTGCACCTGAAATCCGCTGCCTCGGAGTAAAGATACCGTCACACTAAACGATATCGCTAGCGATCCGTGACGTTGCAGCGTCCTGGCTAGCGATATCGTTCAGTTTGACACACAGCAGCAATCAGAATCCTGCTGTGATGTCGTTGGTCGCTGCAGAAAGTCCAGCACTTTATTTCGTCGCTGGACTTCCTGCTGACATCGCTGAATCGGCGTGTGTGACGCCGATTCAGCGATGTCTTCGCTGGTAACCAGGGTAAACATCGGGTTACTAAACGCAGGGCCGCGCTTAGTAACCCGATGTTTACCCTGGTTACCAGCGTAAAAGTAAAAAAAAACCCACTACATACTTACCTTCCGCTGTCTGTCCCTCGGCGCTCTGCTTCTCTGCCCTGTGTAAGCCCAGCGGCCGGAAAGCAGAGCGGTGACGTCGTATCGTTGTCGGTATCGCTGCAGCGTCGCTTAGTGTGACGGTACCCTAACTCTAGACTCTGCCGTCGTTCAAACCACACGTCTAAACTCTTACCACCTCCTGTCGCCTCCAACTCAAAAATATTTCCAGAATCCATCCCTTCCTCAGCCATCAATCCACTAAAACTCTTGTGCATGCCCTCATCATCTCCAGCCTCAATTACTGCAACACCCTCCTCTGTGGCCTCCCCACCAACTCTCTTGCACCACTCCAGTCTGTCCTCAACTCTGCTGCTCGGCTAATCCACGTCTCTCCTCGCTACTCCCCTGTTTCTCCCCTCTGCAAACCCTTCCACTGTCTCCCAATTCCCCAACAAATCCAGTACACTACTAACACTGACCTACAAAGCCATCCACAACCTGTCCTCTCCCTTTATCTCCGAACTAATCTCCCAATATCTCCCCTCACATAATCTTCGATCCTCCCAAGACCTCCTACTCTCCTCCGCACTTATTCGTTCCTCACACAACCGCCTCCAAGATTTCTCCCGAATATCCCCCATCCTATGGAATTCCATGCCTCAACATATTCGATTATCCACCACCCTTGAATCCTTCAGATGTCACTGTAAATTTGTTTACTGTAAACAATATCTATAACTTTGTATGAAACCCCTTCTCATGTACAGCACATGGAATGGCGCTATATAAATAAATAATAATAATAATGCTGACTAATGAGCCAACGTCTGACTGGTATAAACCTGAACCGTACACCCTGCATGGGACCTGTGACAAAATTGTACATCAAAGGTAATTAGGGGTTAAAAAGAGATTGATCCCATGTAGCAGTGAGCTTATACATATATATATATATATATATATATATATATATATATATATATATATATATATAGCTTATATTGACCAAAATGCTGAAAGGGGGTTTTCCAAATAAATTTCTGTAGTTGGTCTATGTGATTTCAGATTGCCGAGTTCTGAAGGTATGTTCCCACAGTCAGCAAACGCTGCGGGTTGGATGATGCGTACATCCACAAGGTCCAGATTTCAAGAAATCCCATGGCCACTATGCGAGCACCGACGCCCGCAGCTCACCCGCGGAGATGGACATGCAGCGCATCTCTCCAGGCTGCAGCATGTCTATTTATCTTGTGGAGACGCGAGTCTCTGCAAGATAAATGTCAGAAGGAATATAAACCAGCTCACCCGTGATGCATAAGCCAAGTTTCGGGAGCACGGACCCGCTGTTTCTGGGCGTGGAGAATCCAAAAGAAGAAAATGTCCAGCTTCACCGAATCCGTGAAAAAAGATTTCTTTATTCACAAGCTTAAACATGGAGAATACAAACTTCAGCACAAACCATGTGGGTAAGAATCTCAATGCGTTTCTGGAGACTAAGCTCCCTTAATCATGACATGACATTGTCATCTGACCGTCTGCACATACCCTAACAGTGTGCAACATGCACATGGTCAGGATTGCGCTCTTTAGCTTGCTAGGGCATTGTCATGAGATTTGCATCCTGGAGGTCATGTGTTGACAAGCAGCTATTAGTGATGAGTGAGTATACTCTTTTGCTCAGTTGATCTCTGAGTATTTGGTGGTGCTCAGAGATTTAGTTTTTGTTGACACAGCTGCATGATTTACAGCTCCAAGCCAGCCTGAGTACATGTGGGGGTTGCCTGGTTGCTATTGCTAAGGAATCCCCACACGTAATCAAGCTGTCTAGTAGCCGGAAATTATTCAGCTGCGGGGGATGAAAACCTAATCTCCGAGCAGTCATAAATACTCGGAGACCACCCGAGCGTGCTGTGGAAAATCAGAGCAGGGAGTACACTCGCTCATCACTAACAACTATGCCTACTTTTCTCAAAGTTCTATTAAGAGAAGCGGATATTGGCACGTAACCTGCAGTATGCAAATCTCATGACAACCTCTTAAATTGACAAAAGAGTGAAATCCTGACAGTGTAGAAGTTGTACAGAACAGCTGCAGAAAATTGAGTGGAGCTAAGAAAACCCTATAAGGACCTTGTGCCCATTTAAAAAAAAAAAAAAAAAAATTCTAAGGCTACTTTCACACTAGCGTCGGTACGGGCCCGTCGCAGTGCGTCAGGCCGACGCATGCTGTGAAGTAAAAGCACAACGGGGGCAGCGGATGCAGTTTTTCAAGGCATCCGCTGCCCCATTGTAAGGTCTGGGGAGGGGGCGGAGTTCTGGCCGCGCATGGTCGGAAATGGCGGACACGACGCACAAAAAGTTACATGTAGCGTTTTTTTGTGCCGACGGTCCGCCAAAACACTATGCATCCGTCGCACAATGGATGCGACGTGTGGCAATCCGTTGCTAATTAAAGTCTATGGAGAAAAAACGCATCCTGCGGGCATCTGTGCAGCATGCGTTTTTTCTCCAAAACGACGCTAGTGTGAAAGTAGCCTTAGCCCTGCATCTATTATAGTGACGGCCCTGCCTGGGCCAAATACTATAAATCCATTTATTGTGGCTTAAGGCTGTGTGCACATGTTGTGTTTTTTTTTTTTCAGTGGAGATTTGCCAAAAATCCTGAGGGTTTGCCTATTGCCAGAAAAGTGAGCAAGAATCCTGAAGACTCCTGCACACGCTGCTCATCTGTAATCTACAGCATGTTAATAAATGAGTGGGTAAAAATCTGCAACAAGAACGCAAGAAAAAAAGGGCATTTTCCCGCAAGAGAGGAAGACATTTCTGCACTGTGTGCACGTAGCCTTATAAAGTCGCACCTGGGTCCCGGAACCTGAGTGGCCTATTGGTCCCCTTGGCCACATTACAAGCCAGACACTATTACCCACCCATGAAGGTAAATGGCCCTGACGAACACTTTGCACTGGTTACCAACGAGTTTCAAGCCGCACAACTGGGGCCAAGTGTTTATTGCTACAGAAATGGCGCACTGCATTGTTGGCTTTATGAGACGGGACCACGGCTCGGGTAGAAGCCGCCAACGAAGGTGCTCAGCAGTCAGCACCGACCACAACTTCTCATTCTGCTTCTGTGCGTGCGCGATTTCTCTGATTTGCGGAAACTACATTTCCCAGAGCTCCATTCGCCACTTCCGCTTGTATTGCCATTTGTGTCCGCAGATTCGTCACGAGTAGATCAAGTTTACTTTCAATACATAAAGAGCAATGCACGCACAAGAGACGTTATCACACGACATGGAGTTTTAGACTATAAGGTGTGACCTGTGTGATAATGGCACTAAACACAGTGCCGAATGTGCAGCTGCGGACACGGCGCACGTACACTGCGCAGGAAAGATGGCGGCTCCCGGGAAGCAGTAAGTGGCAGCCGCGCAGGTTGTGTGTGACAAGCTGTAAGCAACACCAGAGTATCACGTCCTGTATGTCATGCACCGCTCCTACGTCATTACTGCCAGGTCTCCGGAGCGGGATGTTGTGCAGTGCTAACCGGTGTGTGCAGCTGGCAGAATATGATCATGTTGTAGCCCTGCAGCCATAGTGTGTGTGTATATATATATAATGTTATATTTGTACCAATGTACATGTAAATCCGGGGTAAGACGGTGACTAATGATGAGCGAGCATGTTTGTATGCTAACCGGGTGTCTTCGCCATGCTAGAAAAATATTATTCTGGTCCCATTGCCTGTGAAACAGCAGCAAGATATGCAGGTGCGGGGACTAACATGTTATTTGAGCACACAGAAGACGCTCTGATAGCAGACGAGCATGCTCAGATAACACCTGATCAGAGAACGTTCGCTCATCACTAATGGTGACTTGTGCAGGGTGATCTATGGTATATGTGTGTGATACTACCTTTGGCCAGGTGCCATCTATAGATAAGTCTATTCATTTCTTATGAAGTAACTGGAGAAGAGGGGAGATCTCACAGAAGTGGCAGCACTTTTTCCAGGTGTCCACTCACCTCTTTACTGACCCCGCAGTTCCCTACCCTCCCAGGTGCCACAGTAGGTGATGTCCTGAGGCTACTGGGTGGCGGAGAGTTTCCGACTGTCTAGTCTGGGGTTTGTACTTGTCGGACCCATATTTCTAGGAGGCTTTTATTTTTTAATCATGCCAGTCTGAGAGATGTATTTATAGTGGTCTATATATATATATTTTTTTACCTTGTGAGTTTAAGCGTTAATATCTGTTCTTTTTATTTAGGGGTCTGGTATGTAGTATTTATCCAGTGTGGGATGTCCTAAAGAGTCATGTAAAATGCAATTCAATTGGTGTATACTGATGTTGTGTCATATAGAAATGACTGGGTCATAATAAACACTGATAACCCCATAAGGATGATTATTTATTTATATATATATATACATATATAGCACTCCAGCTGAAAAATCTCTGCAGGATTTATTGAACCCACATGTCTGGGCAACGTTTCGGCTCCAAATGGGCCTTTCTCAAGCTTGAGATATCTATATACATAATTGTCTAAGGGTCACTTCCGTCTGTCTGTCCTTCTGTCACGGTTATTCATTCGCTGATTGGTCTCGGCAGCTGCCTGTCATGGCTGCCGCGACCAATCAGCGACGGGCACAGTCCGATTAGTCCCTCCCCTACTCCCCTGCACTCACTGCCCGGCGCCCGCTCCGTAATCCCCTTCGCTCACACAGGGTTAATGACAGCGGTAACGGCCCGCGGTGTAACGCGCTCCATTACCGCTGCTATTAACCCTGTGTGTCCCCAACTATTTACTATTGATGCTGCCTATGCAGCATCAATAATAAAAATGTCATGTTAAAAATAATTAAAAAAAAACAACCTGCTATACTCGCCCTCCGCCGCCTTTCTCGCTCCTCTCCACGCTCCCGGGATCGCTCCATTGCAAGCAGCAGCTTGCGGTCCCGTCCCAGGGCTGGTGTGCGACAAGGACTTGCCGTGACGTCACGGTCATATGACGTCATCATAGGTCCTGCTCACACCAGGCCCTGGGACGGGACCGCAAGCTGCCGCTTGCAATGGAGCGATCCCGGGAGCGTGGAGAGGAGCGAGAAAGGCGGCGGAGGGTGAGTATAGCAGGACTTCAACGGGCTATAGGTGAGTATATGGTTTTTTTTTGTCTCTATACTACGTGGCTCTGTGCTGGCCAATATACTACGTGACTGGGCAATATACTACGTCGCTCTGCTATATACTATGTGGCTGGGCAATATACTATGTGGCTGGGCAATATACTATGTGGCTGGGCAATATACCGTACTACGTGGGCTGTGCTATATACTATGTGGCTGGCCAATACGTGACTGGGCAATATACTACGTGACTGGGCAATGTACTACGTGGCTGGGCAATGTACTACGTGGCTGGGCAATGTACTACGTGGCTGGGCAATGTACTACGTGGCTGGGCAATGTACTACGTGGCTGGGCAATGTACTACGTGGCTGGGCAATGTACTACGTGGCTGGGCAATGTACTACGTGGCTGGGCAATGTACTACGTGGCTGGGCAATGTACTACGTGGACATGCATATTCTAGAATACCCGATGCGTTAGAATCGGGCCACCATCTAGTATATATATAAATATATATATATAATCCAGCACTTCATATCCATCAGGGCCAAAGGTATATTATTCTAAAAACCTTTCCCATATATTGTATATCGGCATATCGCCAGGTGAAATACTCCCAAACAGCAATTCAACACAGAAGGACCAAGAGTACATATATCACCAACAAATTAACTCAATTAAAATGATTTTTATTAAACATATATTATGATAACATGTAGCATTTTTTTGATAAAACAATGGAGGAAGGAACCACAACTAACACTCAAAGGGAGGAACACTGCTCCGTTATAAGACCTGGGAGAGCATATACCCATATACAAAATAAAGCCTCATTACTGCGGATGTTTTCATAGTAGTATATTCAAAATAATCAAGATAGCATCAGAGAACACACGTGTTGAAAACACCGCCCAGTTCCATACGACAAATATAACATTGGCATCAATGCTCACCCATTGTAAGTCCGAGAAGTGCAGTGGTCCACCATATGACCCCTGCCGCGCGTTTCACGTGATAGCTTTCTCAAAGGGGATATATATATATATATATATCAGCACCCCCAATGTGAACACGTGCAAGCTGCAAACTGCAACACACAGATAAAAAAGACCACAGCAGCACATGTACGTGAATCGGCCATGTGAAAACACAGACAAATATACATTTCACAAAAATATTTTTTCATAAAAATTTTTTCAAAAATTTTTTTTTCATAAAACTTACAGTTAAAATGGAGATTCTTAGCGCATAAATTGGCCAATTAACGTGTGCCCATCAACCACGGCAAGGTGATCTCCCCCTGATGGGTCCTACTCTATTGTACATGCCACTCTTTGGCCACCAGCCTACAACTTCGGACAAACATGTCACTTTGGGCTAGACCTACAATTTATGGGCAGGTAGAGTTGATTACCGCCACCTGCAAGGTCAATGGGGGGAGTGCAAGATAAGTCTGGATGTTGCCACATCCATACAAATAGAGGAGAGTTTTCACATGGCCGATTCATGTACATGTGCTGCTGTGGTTATATATATATATATATATATATATATATATATATATATATATATATATATATATATATATATATATATATATATATATATATATATATATATATTCATATATATATATATATATATATATATATATATATATATATATTCATATATATATATATATATATATATATATATATTCATATATATATATATATATATATATATATATATATATATTCATATATATATATATATATATATATATATATATTCATATATATATATATATATATATATATATTCATATATATATATATATATATATTCATATATATATATATATATATTCATATATATATATATATATATTCATATATATATATATATATATATATATTCATATATATATATATATATATATATATTCATATATATATATATATATATATTCATATATATATATATATATATTCATATATATATATATATATATATATATTCATATATATATATATATATATTCATATATATATATATATATTCATATATATATATATATATATATATTCATATATATATATATATTCATATATATATATATATATATATATATATTCATATATATATATATATATATATATATATTCATATATATATATATATTCATATATATATATATATATTCATATATATATATATTCATATATATATATATTCATATATATATATATTCATATATATATATATATATATATATATATATTCTGTAGATAAGCCCCTGATGCCGGTGGGCTTAGCTCATCATCAATTTTGGGGGTGACAGGTTCCGTTTAAATAAGTTAGTCACATTTGTGTGAAATAAACCTGTCCAGTTATGAAGCAACACAGATTGTGAATCTATTTCTCCTGCTTTTGTGCAAATGGAACAAACAGGTAGAAATGATAGGCATTTAGCAAGACAACCCCCATAAAGGAGTGATTGTGCAGAAGGTCAGTACAGACCATTTCTCTGTTCTCATCCTTTTTGGCTGTTTTGGTCACTTTTACAAGTTGTCATTGCTCTCACCCCTAGAGGTACTGTACAGTAGCATGAGGTGGTGTACAACCCACTAAAGTTGCTCACGTAGTGCAACTCATCCAGGATGGCACATTAATACGAGCTATGGCAAGAAGGGTAGCTGTTTGTCACCACAGTGTCCAGAGCTTGGAGAAGATACCAGGAGACAGGCCAGTATACCAGGAGATGTGGAGGGGGGCATAGAAGGGCAGCAACCCAGCAGCAGGACCGCTACCTCCTCCTTTTCTGGAAGGAGGAGCAGTGCCAGAGCCCTTCAAAATGACCTCTAGCAGGGCTCTAACATCCATGTGTCTGGTCAAAGTGTCAGAAACAGTCTCCATGAGGGCCCAACATCCACAAGTAGGCATTGCGCTTACAATCCAACACCGTGCAGGGCGATAGGCATTTGCCAGAGAACACCAAAATTGGCAGAATCAAAGTTGTCGCCCTGTGCTCTTCACGGATGAGAGCAGGTTCACACTGAGCACATATGACAGACACAACAGAGTCGGGAGACACCGTGGATTATGTTCTGCTGCCTGCAACATCCTCCAGCATGACCGATTTGGCAGTAGGTCAGTAATGATGTGGGGAGGCATTTCTTTGGAGGGCCGCACAGCCCTCCATGTGTTAGCCAGAGTTACCCTGACTGCTATTGGGTACCAGAATGAGCTCCTCAGACCCATTTAGAGACCATATGCAGGTGCCGTGGTTGACTGATTCTTTGCTTCATGTCTGGGAGGAGATCCCTCAGGAGAACATCTGCTGCCTCATCAGGAGCATGCCTAGGCGTTGTAGGGAGGTCATACAGGCACGTGGAGGCCACACACACACACTGAGCATCATTTCTTTGTCTTGAGGCATTTCCACTGAAGTTGGATCAGCCTGTAATTTGATTTTCCACTCTGATTTTAAGCATCATTCCAAATCCAGACGTCCATGGGATATCAATTTTGATTTACATTGATCATTTTAATTTATTGTTCTCAATGCATTCCACTGTGTAATGAAAAAAAGATTTGCAACTGGAATGTTTCATGCAGTGATATGTAGGAAGTGGTATTTGCATTCCAGTTATTTTTTGAGCAGTGTATATACTACATATCTTGTGTACCTATCACCTTTAAAAACTCACTCACACATATGTGAGGAGGAATCTCCGGCAGCAATCTAGTATTGTGTTTTTCATCTGTCCTGTAAGGAGCCACGCAGACAAGGATGGGGCTAAGGAGCCACGCAGACAAGGATGGGGCTAAGGAGCCACGCACACATGGATGGGGATAAGGAGCCACACATACAAGGATGGGTATAAGGAGCCACGCACACATGGATGGGGAGAAGGAGCCACACATACAAGGATGGGGAGAAGGAGCCACACATACAAGGATGGGGAGAAGGAGCCACACATACAAGGATGGGGAGAAGGAGCCACACATACAAGGATGGGGAGAAGGAGCCACACATACAAGGATGGGGAGAAGGAGCCACACATACAAGGATGGGGAGAAGGAGCCACACATACAAGGATGGGGAGAAGGAGCCACACATACAAGGATGGGGAGAAGGAGCCACACATACAAGGATGGGGAGAAGGAGCCACACATACAAGGATGGGGAGAAGGAGCCACACATACAAGGATGGGGAGAAGGAGTCACACATACAAGGATGGGAATAAGGAGCCACTCAGACAAGGATGGGGACAAGGAGCCATTCAGACAAGGATGGGGATAAGGAGCCACGCACACATGGATGGGAATAAGGAGCCACGCACACAAGGATGGGGATAAGGAGCCACGCAGACAAGGATGGGGATAAGGAGCCACGCAGACAAGGATGGGGATAAGGAGCCACGCAGACAAGGATGGGGATAAGGAGCCACGCAGACAAGGATGGGGATAAGGAGCCACGCAGACAAGGATGGGGATAAGGAGCCACGCAGACAAGGATGGGGATAAGGAGCCACGCAGACAAGGATGGGGATAAGGAGCCACGCAGACAAGGATGGGGATAAGGAGCCACGCAGACAAGGATGGGGATAAGGAGCCACGCAGACAAGGATGGGGATAAGGAGCCACGCAGACAAGGATGGGGATAAGGAGCCACGCAGACAAGGATGGGGATAAGGAGCCACGCAGACAACGATGGGGATAAGGAGCCACGCAGACAAGGATGGGGATAAGGAGCCACGCAGACAAGGATGGGGATAAGGAGCCACGCAGACAAGGATGGGGATAAGGAGCCACGCAGACAAGGATGGGGACAAGGAGCCACGCAGACAAGGATGGGGACAAGGAGCCACGCAGACAAGGATGGGGACAAGGAGCCACGCAGACAAGGATGGGGACAAGGAGCCACGCAGACAAGGATGGGGACAAGGAGCCACGCAGACAAGGATGGGGACAAGGAGCCACGCAGACAAGGATGGGGACAAGGAGCCACGCAGACAAGGATGGGGACAAGGAGCCACGCAGACAAGGATGGGGACAAGGAGCCACGCAGACAAGGATGGGGACAAGGAGCCACGCAGACAAGGATGGGGACAAGGAGCCACGCAGACAAGGATGGGGACAAGGAGCCACGCAGACAAGGATGGGGACAAGGAGCCACGCAGACAAGGATGGGGACAAGGAGCCACGCAGACAAGGATGGGGACAAGGAGCCACGCATACATGGATGGGGACAAGGAGCCACGCATACATGGATGGGGACAAGGAGCCACGCATACATGGATGGGGACAAGGAGCCACGCATACAAGGATGGGGATAAGGAGGCACGCATACAAGGATGGGGATGGAGCCATGCATATAAGGATGGGGATGGGGATAAGGAGCCATTCAGACAAGGATGGGGATAAGGAGCCACGCACACATGGATGGGAATATGGAGCCACACATACGAGGATGGGGATAAGGAACCACACATACGAGGATGGGGATAAGGAGCCACACATACAAGGATAGTGATGCGGGGACGATGCATACCCGACTTATACTCGGGTCAATAAGTTTTTCGAGGCAAAATTAGGTGCACCGTCTTATACTCGGGTCAGCTTATACACGAGTATATACGGTATTTGGATGCCATAATAAACACCATGTTTGGAGGCCAAAAGGCACTGCATATCACCACAAAAACACCATGCCAACAGTGAAGTTTGGAGGTGGGAACATCATGGTGTGGGGACATTTTTCAGCATACGCCGCTGTGAAATTTGATATAAGACAAACATAGGTACCACTGGGATGCATATTTGGATATCAGTGCAGATCTGCTTATTTTTTGTTGTACTCGGCATGAGAAAATCGCAGCGTGTCACTCCGAAATCAGACAACGCACGGGAATAATCACTTGCCACACAGACTATCAGTGTGGCATCCGATTTTTATGGATACATTTCAATTCTGTATCATAGGAAATTGTAAATGATAGCTGCTGAGTAAAAAAACTGCATACGGATAACAACTTAGAAAAAATGATCCCACTCTCCTGGATGAAAATTGGACTGATTTATTTATAGACTAGTACTAGCTAACCCTAAGAAAAGGTAAGTATATATGATCTATAAGAAAGCGCTCAAATATGGGCAGTCAGGAAAGGTAGGGGAGATGCAAGATATAAGGGCGGGTGCAGAAGGAGATTTAATTTAATGGCATTACCGAGACAAGGAGCAGTGTAAACCGATTAAGGAGCAATATCTGTATGCAGAGTGGTCAGAGACATACTTGGATCAAACTAGATTACCAAAGCAGTGAATAGATTGAGGAGCATAGCTATGTTCAGAATGGTCAGAGACACAGCAGTGTGGATAGGTTAAAGGGAATTAGTCAGCAAGATTGTGCTACTCCATCTCAGAGGAGCATAATGTAGAGAAAGAGACCCTGATTCCAGCGATGTATCATTTACTGGCCTGCTTGCTGTCATTTTGATAAAAACCCTGTCAGGAAGCTGCCAATCATTGGTGGGGGTGAGGTTTTACAGAGCTCATCAATATGCTTGACTACCTTTTTTTTTTTTTTTTTTAGTTTTTCACTCCCCTTCTTCTCGTATACAGCATGGTGGGGGATCTCAGCAGTTAGATCCCCCTTTTCCAGCAGTTATTATCACCAATCCAGTGGACATGCGTGGTAATGTGAAATGTGCGGGTTTGTGAAAAATTGAGCTGTGATCGGCGCTCATAGCAAGTGAGCATTTCTGCTACATACAGGTGATCTGCTCATCGCCTGTATGTAGCAGAGCTGATCAAAGAACTGCAGCTTCTAGACTCCCATGGAGACCATTGAAACATGCAAAAAGTAAAAAAGTTTTAAAGAATAATTTAAAAAATAAAAGTTGAACCCCTCTCTGCTATCAGACGTACTGTTACGCAGATGGCAGAACCCCCGCTTTGATGTGGGCTCCGGCGGTGAGCCCACCTCAAAGCTGGGACATGTCAGTTGTTTTGAACAGCTGACGTGCCCGCATTGGGTGCGGGTGGAATCGTGATCCATCCGTGCCTACTAACTAGTTAAATGTCGCTGTCAAACTCTTACAGCGGCATTTAACAAGCGCATCCGGCCAGAAATGCACGCACCGGTGACCCCTGTCACATGATCGGGGCTCATCGGTGTGTCGGCATGACAACCAGAGGTCTCCTTGAGACCTCTATGGTTGTTGATGCCGGATTGCTGTGCGCGCCACCCTGTGGTCACCTCATAGCAACTCAGCAATTCAGCTACATAGAGGTGATCTGATCATCGCCTGCGTGTAGCAGAGCCAATGCTATTGAAACATGGCAAAAGTTAAAAAAAGAAAAAAAAGTTTTTAAAAATATGAACTGAGACTGTGAAAATATGACATGTTTGGTGTCTATGAACTTGTAATGACCTGGAGAATCATAATGGCAGGTAGTCTTAGCATTTAATGAATGTAGTACTTTTTTTGGAGTTTTTTCCCTGTTTTCCAGTACATGATATGTTAAAACCAACGGTGTCCTTCAAAAATACAACTCATCCTGCAAAAAACAAGCCCTCACATGGCCATTTTGACCCAAAAATAAAAAAGTTATGGCTCTGTGAAGAAGAGGAGCAAAAAACGAAAATGCAAAAACAAAAATACCGTATATACTCGAGTATAAGTCGACCCGAGTATAAGCCAAGGCACCTAATTTTGCCATGAAATGCTGGGAAAGCTTATTGAGTATAAGCCGGGTATGCATTGTCCCCTCATCCCCATCCTGGTATGCATTGTCCCCTCATCCCCATCCTGGTATGCATGGCTCCCCTGTCCCTGTCATTGTATGCATGGCTATTTATCCCCTATCCTTGTATGCATGACTGCTGTTAAAAAACAAAACAAAAAACATCCTATTTACCTGCCTGTGTGCCCTCGGTGGCACTGCATCTCGTTTGTTGCGGCGCCAGCAGCTCTGTCTTCCAGCCAAGCGATTACGTGGCCCCACTCACTAAGGTAATGAATATATATGCACTCCATGCCTATGGGAGTGGAGAGACGTGCATGTGCAGTGCCTTAATGAGCAGGGCCACGTGATCGCTCGGCACAGGAAGAGCTGCTGGCACCGGAACGAAGATGCAGTGCCAGCGAGGGCGCGCTGGTACCGGAGTAGGATATGTGCTGGCAGCTGGCACTGTGCGCTATTACAGCAGCGGCACAGGCTTTAGCCTCAGCCGCCGGCTCCCACCTCTGTGATCCACTGCTCCGCCGCTCCCCCTCCCCCGCCAGCTTCTGGGACAATTGACTTGTGTATAAGCCGAGGGGGGGCGTTTTCAGCACACAAAAAAAATGTGCTGAAAAACTCACCTTATACACGAGTGTATATACGGTACATCTGCCAATGAAAACCCAAAAGTCATTATCTCAGTAAATCAGAATACTTTATAACACCAGCTTGAAAAATTGATTTTAAAATCCGGAATGTTGGCCTACTGAAATGTATGTTCAGTAAATGCACTCAATACTTGGTCGGGGCTCCTTTTGCATCAATTACTGCATCAATGCGGCGTGACATGGAGGCGATCAGCCTGTGGCACTGCTGAGGTGTTATGGAAGCCCAGGTTGCTTTGATAGCAGCCTTCAGCTCATCTGCATTGTTGTGTCTGGTGTCTCTCATCTTCCTCTTGACAATACCCCGTAGATTCTCTATGAGGTTAAGGTCAGGCGAGTTTGCTGCCAATCAAGCACAGTGATACTGTTGTTTGTAAACCAGGTATTGGCACTTTTTAGTGTTTAGTTTAGTAATTTAGCGAGAAGCACTTGTATGTAGCACATGCGATTGGATGATTCTCCTCAGGGAACTATTGAAGCCAGTGGGAAAAAAAATATATAAGTTTAAATAGCCCCCCTTTTGCCCCATTCATAAAAAAAAATTAAAAAATGCCTATATTTGGTATTGGCGCCTTCTGATCTATAAAAATATGAAGTAAATTTAATCCGATCGGCCACCGTTGACATTTTCATGTCTGGCTCCATGTTTTTGCGTGTTGTTGTGTGACCTACACTTTTCAGAAGTGACTTTGTAGTGGACATTTTTTATCCGTCCATGCACCTGACAGGACACATACGTGGTGAGAAGATGGCCTGGATGGATTTCTTTGGTAGAAATTTGTTTAGCCCCTAAGGTTTTAACTATCGATGTCCTGCAGGGGGCAGCAACAGACCAGACATTGTTACCTTACACACCAAACCAATGTAAAGTGTGAGCCAACTGCAGAATGGTGACTATAGTTATGAAGGACGGCTCTGCCGATAGCATAGTACTGGAAAATCTGCTCCAGCAATGATATCCTTTAGGCCAGGAGTGCACAGCGCAGCATTGCCACATTCAATGGCTTCCAAGGCCCCCAATAAAACATAATGAAGTAACTTTTGAGATGTTTATAGCATATAAAAAGTATATGCCCCAATTGTCTAATAGATGCAGGTTCCACTACCAGGACTCATTGAATAATATTGGTGCGAACGCAGTGTGATTATTATTTTATTTATTTATCCCCCACCCCTTGCATTGCACTCGCTAATTTTATACACAAGTGGGAGCGAGGCCATACAACCCCCACCATAACACCCACATGTTGTGGAGAGCTAAACGGGAGTCAAGGAATCCTAGTCTATAGATGTATGAGAGACCCAGATCTGTTTACTTCAGGGGTGGACAGTTTTACCAAGGGGCCACATGAGATACAGTGTCTGTTGTGGAGGGCCGGACCAATAGACTGAAATTAATTCTGCTCAAAATTATAATTACCGTATATACTCGAGTATAAGCCGACCCAAGTATAAGCCGACCCCCCTAATTTTGCCACAAAAAACTGGGAAAACTTATTGACTCGAGTATAAGCCTAGGGTGGAAAATGCAGCAGCTACCGGTGAATTTCAAAAATAAAAATAGATGCTCCATAACGTTCATTATTGCCCCATAGATGCTCTGTATAAAGCTGTGCCACATATAATGCTCCATATTGTTCATTATTGCCCCATAGATGTGCCATATAAAGCTGTGCCATATAGTGCTCTGCACCGTTCATTCCTGCCCCATAGCTGCCATATAGTGCTCTGCACCGTTCATTATTGCCCCATAGCTGCCATATAGTGCTCTGCGCCGTTCTTTATTGCCCCATAGCTGTGCCATATAGTGCTCTGTGCCGTTCATTATTGTCCCATAGATGTGCCATATAGTGCTCTGCACCGTTCATTCCTGCCCCATAGCTGTGCCATATAGTGCTCTGCACCGTTCATTATTGCCCCATAGCTGCCATATAGTGCTCTGCGCCGTTCATTCCTGCCCCATAGCTGTGCCATATAGTGCTCTGCACCGTTCATTATTGCCCCATAGCTGTGCCATATAGTGCTCTGCACCGTTCATTCCTGCCCCATAGCTGTGCCATATAGTGCTCTGTGCCGTTCATTATTGTCCCATAGATGTGCCATATAGTGCTCTGCACCGTTCATTCCTGCCCCATAGCTGTGCCATATAGTGCTCTGCACCGTTCATTATTGCCCCATAGCTGCCATATAGTGCTCTGCGCCGTTCATTCCTGCCCCATAGCTGTGCCATATAGTGCTCTGCACCGTTCATTATTGCCCCATAGCTGTGCCATATAGTGCTCTGCACCGTTCATTCCTGCCCCATAGCTGTGCCATATAGTGCGCTGCGCCGTTCATTCTTGCCCCATAGCTGTGCCATAGAAAGCTGTGCCATTGCTGCTGCAATAAAAAAAAAATGCCATACTCGCCTCGCTGCTTGCAGCTCCCGGCGTCCGATCCCGGCGTCTCTCCGCACTGACTGATCAGGCAGAGGGCGCCGCGCACACTATATGCGTCATCGCGCCCTCTGACCTGCACAGTCAGTGCAAGAGGACGTGAAGACAGAGCGGCGCCTGGCATGTGGAACGCGGACAGGTGAATATTACATACTTACCTGCTCCCGGCTCCCTCTGCCTGTCACACGGTCTTCGGTGCCGCAGCCTCTTCCTCAGCGGTCACCGGCACCGCTGATTAGAGAAATGAATAGGCGGCTCCAGCCCTATGGGAGGTGGAGCCGCATATTTATTTCTCTAATCAGCGGTCACACGTGACCGCTGAACAGGGGAAGAGCTGCAGCAACGAAGACAGTGTGACAGGCAGGGGCAGCGTCAGGATCGCCGGGACTAGGTGAGTATGCCTCAGCGCCCTCTCCCCCTCACCCGCCGACCCTGCCGCCCACCGTGACTCGAGTATAAGCCGAGAGGGGCACTTTCAGCCCAAAATTGGGCTGAAAATCTCAGCTTATACTCAAGTATATACGGTAATATAAATAATTAAATATCTGAATATTATCACTTACTATTAAGCAGAATTAAGTATGCTGACATCCCTCAATATACCTATATACAATATGAGCCCTCACATAGCCTACGTATATACAGTGTGAGCTCCACAAAGCCTCCATATATACAACGTGAGCCCCCACATAGCCTCTTATATACAACTAGATGGTGGCCCGATTCTAACGCATCGGGTTTTCTAGAATATGTATGTAGTATATAGCATGGCCGCGCAGTATATAACACACCCCACGTAGTATATTGTACAGCCACGTAGTATATAAACACACCCCATGTACTATATAACACAGGCCACGCAGTATATTGCACAGCCACGCAGTATATTGCACAGCCACGCAGTATATAACAGGCCACGTAGTATATAGCACAGCGACGTAGTATAGGAGCAGGAGAGGCTGCCACGGATGCCGGAAGGTGAGAATATAATATGTTTTTTTTTTTTATTATTATTTTTAACATTATCTGTTTTTAAAAATAGTAAAAAGTGAAGCGGTGTTTAACTCCCACCCCAATATCACTGATTGGCCGCGACCAATCAGCGTCCCGGGATCTCCGTTAAGGAAGTTGCAGACAAACAGACGGAAGTACCCCTAAGGCAATAATATATATATATATATAACACCACACACAGTACAGACCAAAAGTTTGGACACACCTTCCCATTTAAAGATTTTTCTGTATTTTCATGACTATGAAAATTGTAAATTCACAATGAAGGCATCAAAACTATGAATTAACACATGTGGAATTATATACTTAACAAAAAAGTGTGAAACAACTGAAAATATGTCTTATATTCTAGGTTCTTCAAAGTAGCCACCTTTTGCTTTGATGACTGCTTTGCACACTCTTGGCATTCTCTTGATGAGCTTCAAGAGGTAGTCACCGGGAATGGTCTTCCAACAATCTTGGAGGAGTTCCCAGAGATGCTTAGCACTTGTTGGCCCTTTGCCTTCACTCTGCGGTCCAGCTCACCCCAAACCATCTCGATTGGGTTCAGGTCTGGTGACTGTGGAGGCCAGGTCATCTGGTGTAGCACCCCATCACTCTCCTTCTTGGTCAAATAGCCCTTACACAGCCTGGAGGTGTGTTTGGGGTCATTGTCCTGTTGAAAAATAAATGATGGTCCAACTAAATGCAAACCGGAAGGAATAGCATGCCGCTGCAAGATGCTGTGGTAGCCATGCTGGTTCAGTATGCCTTCAATTTTGAATAAATCCCCAACAGTGTCACCAGCAAAGCACCATCATACCTCCTCCTCCATGCTTCATGGTGAGAACCAGGCATGTAGAGTCCATCCGTTCACCTTTTCTGCATCGCACAAAGACACGATGGTTGGAACCAAAGATCTCAAATTTGGACTCATCAGACCAAAGCACAGATTTCCACTGGTCTAATGTCTATTCCTTGTGTTCTTTAGCCCAAACAAGTCTCTTCTGCTTGTTGCCTGTCCTTAGCAGTGGTTTCCTAGCAGCTATTTTACCATGAAGGCCTGCTGCACAAAGTCTCCTCTTAAGGGCTTGTTTTCACTTGCGAGGAACACGTCCGTGTCTCACATGTGGAAACGAAGCTCTGGTGCCGGCACTTGGGAGCGTAGCGTGCGGCCGCATAGCAACACATGCAGCCGCACACTCCGCTCCGGAGTGCCGGCACCAGAGCTTCGTTTCCACATGCGAGACACGGACGTGTTCCTCGCAAGTGAAAACAAGCCCTTACAGTTGTTGTAGAGATTTGTCTGCTGCTGGAACTCTGTGTGGCATTGACCTGGTCTCTAATCTGAGCTGCTGTTAACCTGCGATTTCTGAGGCTGGTGACTCGGATAAACTTATCCTCAGAAGCAGAGGTGGCTCTTGGTCTTCCTTTCCTGGGGCGGTCCTCATGTGAGCCAGTTTCTTTGTAGCGCTTGATGGTTTTTGCAACTGCACTTGGGGACACTTTCAAAGTTTTCCCAAATTTTCGGACTGACTGACCTTAATTTCTTAAAGTAATGATGGCCACTCGTTTTTCTTTACTTAGCTGCTTTTTTTTTTGCCATAATACAAATTCTAACAGTCTATTCAGTAGGACTATCAGCTGTGTATCCACCAGACTTCTGCACAACACAACTGATGGTCCCAACCTCATTTATAAGGCAAGAAATCCCACTTATAAAACCCGACAGGGCACACCTGTGAAGTGAAAACCATTTCCGGTGACTACCTCTTGAAGCTCATCAAGAAAATGCCAAGATTGTGCAAAGCAGTCATCGTGTTAATTCATAGTTTTGATGCCTTCAGTGTGAATTTACAATTTTCATAGTCATGAAAATACAGAAAAATCTTTAAATGAGAAGGTGTGTCTAAACTTTTGGTCTGTACTATATATATATATATATATATATATATATATATATATATATATATATATATATATATATATATATATATATATATATATATATATATCTTCAAATAGCCTGCTATATACAGTATGAGCCCTCACAGCCTACATATACAGTGTGAGCTTTCACAGCCTCCTATATACAGTATGAGCCCACACATGGCCTACAGTATACAGCGTGAGCCACCCGTACAACCTCCAATATACATATAAATGTCCCATACCCATGAAAAAAAAAACAAGAAACCCACCTACGCGTCTCACTCCCGTTCCCCCGACTCTGCTCCTGTCTCCTATGCTCTGAGTCTCGGTGGCAGTGCGATGAAATGACATGGTCGTGTCTGCTGTCTCACACGCTGATTGGTGGGAAATGGAGTTGGCGGTCCCATCCTCCACCAATGTATTCATCACTGTCTGCATCCTAAGGATGTAAGTAGCTGTGTCAGCGGGCTGCAGTGGATGGATGGTGGCAGGGGAAGACGTGGGGTGACCCATGGACCAGAGTTTCAGCTATTCTGCTGTCTCGGTCCGCAGGTCAGACTCGAACAGGCAGAAGGCCGGATATGTCCAGAGGGCTGCAGTGGATGGATGGTGGCAGGGGAGGACGTGGGGTGGCCCATGGACCACTGTTTCAGCTATTCTGCTGTCCCGGTCGGCAGGTCAGACTGGAACAGGCAGAAGGGCGGATATGTCCCGAGCAGGGCTGCCACTAGAAATTTTGGGGCCCCATACTGGCAAAATTTTCGGGGCCCACTTGAAACTCCGCCCAGTCTCCACCCCAGCCCCGCCTCCAGGCTCCACCCCACGAACTGTCCACAGTCCCACCGCTCTCTCTTGGAAAATCTCCACTTCTCACCTATCACACATTGACAGTTCCCATCACCAGATCACACATATAGCCGGCAGCTTTTGTTTTGGCCAAAAGATTTTTTAAGCCGCCACCATAACACGGTAGACACTTTTGGCCGGGCCTTACTCTACTGTAACCTACTAAATATTTGTTAAAAAATGCAATACAATTTAGGTATATTTTTATTTATTTTTCAATTTTTTAAATGACCTATAATATCACATACAAGGAACAAATACCACAGCACTATGACCAGATGACATATTACCACCACAGTGATCGAATAATATAAAATACAAGGAACAAATACACCATGACCAGACCGCATATAACCACAAATGACTGAATACTACAATACTGATCAGTAATAAAAAAAAACCCACAATACTATCACCATCAGTGCCATTATACACAGGAGATCTGTAATTAGTAAGCAGTGTCTGTGTACAGGTAATACAGTGATCACCGGTGACATTATACACAGGAGCTCTGTATATAATGTATAGGTAATACAGTGATCACTGGTGACATTGTACACAGGACCTCTGTATATAGTATACAGTGTATAGTGTCAGTGTATATGTAACACTGACTCACCAGTGACGTCTCTAGGTGAAGTCCTTCATCTTTCATCCAGCACAGACCGCCATCACTTCATCCAGCCAGGACTCGTCTCTGCAGGAAATAAAACAGTTATCTCGAGTTCCGCTTGTAGAACACATTACTTAATTTTCCCAACTTCTACATTACACCACATGAAGAAGGCAACATAGTATCACTCTACACAGTAACAGGACCTCCCCCCCCCATTTAAAACAGTATACTCAAAAAATAAAATAAATACATCACTGCAATAATAATATCCCTTAATTAGCCCCTATGGTAATATTCGCCATCCTAGCCCCCGTGTGTCTCATTCCAGGCTCCCGCCATATGTTCTCCCATCCTGCCCTCATGGGTATCCATTCTGCCCCATATGATCTCCCCATCCTGCCCCATCTGTCTCCATCGTATCCATCCTGCCCCATCTGTCTCCAATCTTGCCCCATCTGTCTCCATTCTGCCCCATCTGTTTCCAATCCTGCCCCATCTGCGTCCAATCCTGCCCCATCTGTTTCCAATCCTGCCCCATCTCTGTCCAGCACTCTGCCCCATCTCTGTCCAGCACTCTGCCCCATCTCTGTCCAGCACTCTGCCCCATCTCTGTCCAGCACTCTGCCCCATCTCTTTCCAGCACTCTGCCCCATCTCTGTCCAGCACTCTGCCCCATCTCTGTCCAGCACTCTGCCCCATCTCTGTCCAGCACTCTGCCCCATCTCTGTCCAGCACTCTGCCCCATCTCTGTCCAGCACTCTGCCCCATCTCTGTCCAGCACTCTGCCCCATCTCTGTCCAGCACTCTGCCCCATCTCTGTCCAGCACTCTGCCCCATCTCTGTCCAGCACTCTGCCCCATCTCTGTCCAGCACTCTGCCCCATCTCTGTCCAGCACTCTGCCCCATCTCTGTCCAGCACTCTGCCCCATCTCTGTCCAGCACTCTGCCCCATCTCTGTCCAGCACTCTGCCCCATCTCTGTCCAGCACTCTGCCCCATCTCTGTCCAGCACTCTGCCCCATCTCTGTCCAGCACTCTGCCCCATCTCTGTCCAGCACTCTGCCCCATCTCTGTCCAGCACTCTGCCCCATCTCTGTCCAGCACTCTGCCCCATCTCTGTCCAGCACTCTGCCCCATCTCTGTCCAGCACTCTGCCCCATCTCTGTCCAGCACTCTGCCCCATCTCTGTCCAGCACTCTGCCCCATCTCTGTCCAGCACTCTGCCCCATCTCTGTCCAGCACTCTGCCCCCCCGTGTCCAGCTTTACTGCCCCCCGGCCCCCACCCTGTGTCCAGCTTTACTGCCCCCCGGCCCCCACCCTGTGTCCAGCTTTACTGCCCCGCGGCCCCCACCCTGTGTCCAGCTTTACTGCCCTGGGCAGATTAAGTTGCACATAAAAACGGAAAACTGCAAAATTGCAGCTGGTGATGTGTGAGCCTGGTCTCTCCAAGGTCTGCTCCAGTAGTTACAGCTTCTCCCAAAGGTAACTGTGAGCCCCATTGGGCACAGCGATGATTGTCTGCAGCGCTGCAGAATAAGATAGTGCTATATAAGCAACGCATAATAAATAATAAATACTGTCATGACTCCTGCCTTGTAGTTATGGTATGTTTCCCATTGTGCTACTTCCCTGGTCATCGGGTCAGCACCACAGGGCAGGCCCTCCTGGCCTCCCCCTACTAATCACAGCAGGTTCCATGGCATTAGTCAAAACTGGCTCCTGCCCACTCGCGGCAGGACCACCCCATTGTGCATTGTGGCATCACATCTTCCTTCCAGCACTGCGCCCTCTGCTGGTAACTTCTGCTATTGTCACAAATTTAAACTAGTTTTTTTTTGTGAAAATTGCATTACCACTTCTGATTCCCAAAATGAGGAAACGTTGAAGGTGCTGCGTACATTGCAATATTTCAGATTTAACTGGAGTAACGGGAGATGTTACGCATACAGGAAAGTATGACTTGACGATGGTAAGGGTATGGTCGCACGTGGAGTATTTGCCGAGTTTTTGCTGCATATTTTATCTTGTGTGCAAAAGACAAGCAGCGGGTCAATTTTTGCAAGGCTGTTTCACCGCTTTTTACCCAATAAAAAGAACAGGTAAAAGACCATGCATATTATAGATTTTTTTTCTGCCACTACTACAGTTTTTGGTACTAAAAAAAAAGGTGCAAAAATGTGAACATACCCTTACAGTGGTGGAATAGTGTGACCGATGGTGTGAGACTGATCAATCCATCCAGTTGTGGCTCATTCCATGGTAACTTAAGCAGTTGTCCTTCATGAGTCTGCCACATTTTCTGTTCTGGTAAACCGGGGAGAAGCACATTGTATTAAAACACCATAGTCTCAGCAACTTAAAAACAAATTATTTTAACCTCTCAAGTTAAATGCACCAGTTTTTATTACAACAAATATAGATCATGTACGTATAGTAACTTACATTACTAAGCTGATGGTAGCTTGAGTTACAGTATGTTACCATCCTTTGGATTAAACTTATTGCCAGCTAAGTTACCATCATCTTTGTAACGTAAGCTACCATAGAATGACACTCGTACTCGCCAGCTACAGTTTGATAATTTTGTACAAAATAATATATAGGTCAGCTGGAGAGTGAAGACCCTCAGTACATCAGGGTGACATACAGGAGACCTAGCAGCGCTCCCTCTTGTAGATTCATTGTCATTTCGACAGGTCGCAGCACAAATCAATGGCACCCAGCTCTGAGAAGGAGGCAGGTCATTGGGAAGTGTGTGGAGTGGGGCATAGCCAACGCTTCTCCTCTGGGGTTAGGCTTCCTCAGGCGAGATGTTGGCTACTCGCTCACATACCGGACTGTTACTTGTAGCCTGTTTACTTACTCAGCATTTTTTGTTTTCCAAGAAAATGTGAAATGGATTGTGAAATGGACTATATTTATGTGCTAGTGTACAGTTACTACCAAATATTTACATCTGGATCTTGTGTTTCACAGGTATGGACTTATTCTTCCCAAGAAACTGCAACAGAAAAATGTCTGTGCACCCAAACATTCAGCATTCGCCGATGATTCTGATGAGGAGGTAAGAGAAACGCGCTAGTAACGGTCAGCGATCCGGGCGCACCTCCTGGTACCTCGTCACCGTGTGCTGCAAGGGGTCTCACGTCATCTGAGAAGAGGCAATTTGGTATTTTATTTCTCAGGGGTCATTGCATCACCTATAAATCTCCATATGATAGATTTGAAGGTTTTGGGGTTATTTTTTTTAGGAGACCCCCCTCCCCCCCTTCACCTGACTAATTTAAGGTCTCTCATCCAACCAACTAGTTTGCCGCCTGATACTGATAGGTGGGGAAAGAACACCAAAACTGATGCATGCAAATGGAGTTTTTGGTTTTATACCAAATAATTTTTCCAATTTCAGGAAACCTCCTGCTGTGCTTCTGCCTATCTGGGTCCAGCGCTGAGTCTCCGGTGCTGCTCCCAGGGTCTGCTATTGTCTGCAGCACTAATGTCATGTTGACAGCGGTGCAGACAATCGGTGAGCTGAATGCGATCATTGACTGGCTGCACCGCCGTCAACATGACGTCCATGTAGCAGACTCTGAGCAGCAGTGGAGACTATAGGGTCTTTTACACTGCAAGATTATCATGAACTAGTGGCATCTTACAGTCTGCCAGCATGGCGGCTAAGTGGTTAGCACTGCAGCCTTGCAGATTTGGGGTCCTGGGTTCAAATCCCACCAAGGACAACATCTGTAAGTAGTTGGTTTATTCTCACCGTGTTCTCCAGTTTCCTCCCACATTGCAAAAACATACTGATAGGGAATTTACATTGTGAGCCCCATTGGGGACAGTGATGATGATGTATGTAAAGTGCTGCAGAATATGTTGGTGCTATAGTCTGCTGATCAGTGTATGAGATGATCTTTTGTGTTGTGCACTGAACGATCTATTACATATACAGTTAGGGCCAGAAATATTTGGACAGTGACACAATTTTCGCGAGTTGGGCTCTGCATGCCACCACATTGGATTTGAAATGAAACCTCTACAACAGAATTCAAGTGCAGATTGTAACGTTTAATTTGAAGGGTTGAACAAAAATATCTGATAGAAAATGTAGGAATTGTACACATTTCTTTACAAACACTCCACATTTTAGGAGGTCAAAAGTAATTGGACAAATAAACATAACCCAAACAAAATATTTTTATTTTCAATATTTTGTTGCAAATCCTTTGGAGGCAATCACTGCCTTAAGTCTGGAACCCATGGACATCACCAAACGCTGGGTTTCCTCCTTCTTAATGCTTTGCCAGGCCTTTACAGCCGCAGCCTTCAGGTCTTGCTTGTTTGTGGGTCTTTCCGTCTTAAGTCTGGATTTGAGCAAGTGAAATGCATGCTCAATTGGGTTTAGATCTGGAGATTGACTTGGCCATTGCAGAATGTGCCACTTTTTGGCACTCATGAACTCCTGGGTAGCTTTGGCTGTATGCTTGGGGTCATTGTCCATCTGTACTATGAAGCGCCGTCCAATCAACTTTGCAGCATTTGGCTGAATCTGGGCTGAAAGTATATCCCGGTACACTTCAGAATTCATCCGGCTACTCTTGTCTGCTCTTATGTCATCAATAAACACAAGTGACCCAGTGCCATTGAAAGCCATGCATGCCCATGCCATCACGTTGCCTCCACCATGTTTTACAGAGGATGTGGTGTGCCTTGGATCATGTGCCGTTCCCTTTCTTCTCCAAACTTTTTTCTTCCCATCATTCTGGTACAGGTTGATCTTTGTCTCATCTGTCCATAGAATACTTTTCCAGAACTGAGCTGGCTTCTTGAGGTGTTTTTCTGCAAATTTAACTCTGGCCTGTCTATTTTTGGTATTGATGAATGGTTTGCATCTAGATGTGAACCCTTTGTATTTACTGTCATGGAGTCTTCTCTTTACTGTTGACTTAGAGACAGATACACCTACTTCACTGAGAGTGTTCTGGACTTCAGTTGATGTTGTGAACGGGTTCTTCTTCACCAAATTAAGTATGCGGCGATCATCCACCACTGTTGTCATCCGTGGACGCCCAGGCCTTTTTGAGTTCCCAAGCTCACCAGTCAATTCCTTTTTTCTCAGAATGTACCCAACTGTTGATTTTGCTACTCCAAGCATGTCTGCTATCTCTCTGATGGATTTTTTCTTTTTTTTAAGCCTCAGGATGTTCTGCTTCACCTCAATTGAGAGTTCCTTTGACCGCATGTTGTCTGCTCACAGCAACAGCTTCCAAATGCAAAACCACACACCTGGAATCCACCCCTGACCTTTTAACTACTTCATTGATTACAGGTTAACGAGGGAGACGCCTTCAGAGTTAATTGCAGCCCTTAGAGTCCATTGTCCAATTACTTTTGGTCCCTTGAAAAAGAGGACGCTATGCATTACAGAGCTATGATTCCTAAACCCTTTCTCCGATTTGGATGTGGAAACTATCATATTGCAGCTGGGAGTGTGCACTTTCAGCCCATATTACATATATAATTTTATTTCTGAACATGTTTTTGTAAACAGCTAAAATAACAAAACTTGTGTCACTGTCCAAATATTTCTGGCCCTAACTGTAGTTTTTCACTCACTTTTATATTGCCATCATATCTCACAGCGCTTTCCAGACATCTTTATCACTGTCCCCACTGGGGCTCACAATGTAAGTTCCCTATCAGTATGTCTTTAGCGTGTGGAAAGAAGCGGAGAACCCGGAGGAGACTCACGCAGACACAGGGAGAACTGTTGTGAATTCTGTGGCTGAGTTCACTTCTGTGGTCACAAGTGGTATTGCAGTCTCTGGGCTTCCTCCCTCAGGTGTTTTGGTGAGCTCGTTGGCTGCCTTGCTATTTAGCTCCACCTGAGTCTGTCTTCCTTGCTCCTTGTCAATGTTCCAGTGTTGGATCTGAGCTTCTGCATCTTTCCTTGGGCCTGCTGCTCTGCTAGATAAGTGCTTCTAGTTTGTTTTCTGTTTTTTCTGTCCAGCTTGCTATTAACTTTTGCTGGAAGCTCTGAGAAGCAAAGGGGTGCACCGCCGTGCTGTTAGTTCGGCACGGTGGGTCTTTTTGCCCCTTTGCGTGGTTTTCGTTTTAGGGTTTTTTGTAGACTGCATAGTTCTCTTTGCTATCCTCGCTCTGTCTAGAATATCGGGCCTCACTTTGCTGAATCTATTTCATTCCTACGTTTGTCTTTTCATCTTGCTAACAGTCATTATATGTGGGGGGCTGCCTATTCCTTTGGGGTATTTCTCTGAGGTAAGTCAGGCTTGTATTTCTATCTTCAGGCTAGTCAGCTCCTCAGGCAGTGCCGAGTTGCATAGGTAGTGATAGGCGCAATCCACTGCTGCTTATAGTTGTGTGAGGATAGATCAGGTACTGCAGTCTACAGAGATTCCACGTCTCAGAGCTCGTCCTATTGTTTTTGGTTATTGCCAGATCTCTGTATGTGCGCTGATTACTGCACGCTGTGTTGCCTGATTGCCAGCCATAACAGAGAACGTAGAAAACTCCTTGCACGTTTTGTCCTTGATTTGAACCCAGTGCTAACCACTGAGCCACCATGCTGCACATCAGTAAAGTTAATCTGTCAGGTAATTTTTTGTACCCTAATAGTAGAGCTTGGGCATCACCTTCAGGATGTGTAACCTTTATTGCTGTACGTTGCCCTGTTATGTTGCTGTTGCCCCTGAAAATATATTGTCGTGTGCTGGCTAGTAAAACCTATGTTAATACTAAATGAATATTCCCCCTCCCATAATCCAACCCACCCCTAAACCTGTGTCAGTGATTCAGTCAGACCGCCGAAAGCTGAGGATCGCTTCACAATTAGAGATGAGCGAGCACTAAAAGGCTCTTTGGTCGGACAGAGCAATTTCTAATGCTCTTTTTAAATAACGAGTATAATGAGTGTCAATACGAAATCCGAACATTTTTCTTGACAGACCCTACAAGGAGGTGTGTGTGGGGGGGCGTTGGGGGAGTGAAAATGTTAAAATGGGTGGATATGAAAGGAAAACGGCTTGGGGAAGACCCCTGGAAGCCTCTCCAATTTCCACATTGCTGCTGAGAACAATGGTGTCACACAATTTTACTCCACTATAACCCCTTAACCCCCAAGGGTGGTTTGCACGTTAATGACCGGGCCAATTTTTACAATTCTGACCACTGTCCCTTTATGAGGTTATAACTCTGGAACGCTTCAACGGATCTTGATGATTCTGACATTGTTTTCTTGTGACATATTGTACTTAATGATAGTGGTAAAATTTCTTCAATAAGACTCACGTTTTGTTTGTGAAAAAAAAATGGAAATTTGGCGAACATTTTGAAAATTTCGCTATTTTCTAACTTTGAATTTTTATGCCCTTAAATCACACAGATATGTCACACAAAATACTTAATAAGTAACATTTCCCACATGTCTACTTTACATCAGCACAATTTTGGAACCAAAATTTTTTTTTTGTTAGGGAGTTATAAGGGTTAAAAGTTGACCAGCAATTTCTCATTTTTACAACACCATATTTTTTTTTTAGGGACCACATCTCATTTGAAGTCATTTTGAGGGGTCTATATGATAGAAAATACTCAAGTGTGACACCATTCTAAAAACTGCACCCCTCAAGGTGCTCAAAACCATATTCAATAAGTTTATTAACCCTTCAGGTGTTTCACAGGAATTTTTGGAATGTTTAAATAAAAATGAACATTTAACTTTTTTTCACAAAAAATTTACTTCAGCTCCAATTTGTTTTATTTTACCAAGGGTAACAGGAGAAAATGAACCCCAAAAGTTGTTGTGCAATTTGTCCTGAGTACGCTGATACCCCATATGTGGGGGTAAACTACTGTTTGTGCGCACAGCAGAGCTCGGAAGGGAAGGAGCGCTGTTTGACTTTTCAATGCAAAATTGACTGGAATTGAGATGGGACGCCATGTTGCGTTTGGAGAGCCACTGATGTGCCTAAACATTGAAACCCCCACAAGTGACTCCATTTTGGAAAGTAGACCCCCTAAGGAACTTATCTAGATGTGTTCTGAGAACTTTGAACCCCCAAGTGTTTCACTGCAGTTTATAACGCAGAGCTGTGAAAATAAAAAATTATTTTTTTAGCCCCCAGTTTTGTATTTTCCCAAGGGTAACAGGAGAAATTGGACCCCAAAAGTTGTTGTCCAATTTGTCCTGAGTACGCTGATACCCCATATGTTGGGGTAAACTCCTGTTTGGGCGCACGGGAGAGCTCGGAAGGGAAGGAGCACTGTTTTACTTTTTCAACTCAGAATTGGCTGGAATTGAGATTGGACGCCATATCGCGTTTGGAGAGCCCCTGATGTGCCTAAACAGTGGAAACCCCCCAATTATAACTGAAACCCTATCCCAACCCTAGCCCCCTAACCCTAACGGGAAAATGGAAATAAATACATTTTTTTAATTTTATTATTTTTCCCTAACTAAGGGGGTGATGAAGGGGGGTTTGATTTACTTTTATAGCGGGTTTTTTTAGCGGATTTTTATGATTGGCAGCTGTCACAGACTAAAAGTCGCTTTTTATTGCAAAAATGTTTTTTGCGTCTCCACATTTTGAGAGCTATAATTTTTCCATATTTGAGTCCACAGAGTCATGTGAGGTCTTGTTTTTGCGGGATGAGTTGACGTTTTTATTGGTAACATTTTCGGGCACGTGACATTTTTTGATCACTTTTTATTCCGATTTTTGTGAGGCAGAATGACCAAAAACCAGCTATTCATGAATTTCTTTTTGGGGGGACGTTTATACCATTCCACGTTTGGTAAAATTGATAAAGCCGTTTATTGTTCGGGTCAGTATGATTATTACAGCGATACCTCATTTATATCATTTTTTTTAATGTTTTGGCGCTTTTATACGATAAAAACTATTTTATAGAAAAAATAATTATTTTTGCATCGCTTTATTCTGAGGACTATAACTACCGTATTATTTTTTTGCTGATGATGCTGTATGGTGGCTTGTTTTCTGCGGGACAAGATGACGTTTTCAGCGGTACCATGGTTATTTATATCTGTCTTTTTGATCGCGTGTTATTTCACTTTTTGTTCAGCGGTATGATAATAAAGCGTTGTTTTTTTGTCTCGTTTTTTTTTACCGCATTCACTGAAGGGGTTAACTAGCGGAACAGTTTTATAGGTGGGGTCGTTACAAACATGGCGATACTAAATGTGTACTTTTATTGTTTGTTTTTTATTATTTAGATAAAGAAATGTATTTATGGGAACAATATTTTTTTTCCTTTATTTAGGATTTTTTTTTTTTTTTACACATGTGAATATTTTTTTTTACTTTACAACATTGCCCCAGGGGAGGTCATCATGTTATAGGGTCAGATCGCTGATCTGACACTTTTCAGAGCACTGTGTCAGATCAGCAATCTGACATGCAGGGCTGCAAGCTTACCAGCGCTTGCTCTGAGCAGGCGCTGGTAAGCCACCTCCCTGCAGGACCCGGAAGCAGCCCCGTGGCCATTTTGGATCCGGGGCCTGCAGGGACAAGAAGGTAGAAGACCCTCGGAGCAAAGCGATCACATCACGTTGCTCCGAGAGTCTCATGGAAGCACGCAGGGAGCCCCCTCCCTGCGCAATGTTTCCCTATGCCGCCAGAACACTGCGATCATATTTGATCGCAGTGTGCCCGGGGTTAATGTGCCCAGAGCGGTCCGTGACCACTCCTGGCACATAGTGCCGGATGTCAGCTGCGATAGTCAGCTGACACCCGGCCACGCTCCCCCAGTGAGCGCCGCCGATCGCATATGACATACTATCCCGTCACTGGGAATTAAGTCCCAGGTCACCTCGACGGGATAGTACATCATATGGGATTAACGGGTTAAGGACTGACAATAAAACCTTCAAAATCGACGAGAAATTGGAGTTTAAAGGAAAAAGAATGCTAAGAAACATTATTATAAGGAAACATTTAAAAAGGATTAAAAAAAATAAGCCAAAATTGAAAATTTTATTAAAAAATTGTAAATTTCATTGTAATATATGAAGGAAGCAAGAATTGCCTAAATTATGATGGTAGAGGGACTTAGATACTCCCTGTATTAGACATAAAGGAGGGTCTCATGCACATTCTATTCAAATTGTCATGTAGTGGTACTCAGACTCATAAAGGCTGTCCAGTAAGTGCAAAGCCTGTCAAAAATTACAATCGGGGTCATCCATATACCCTTCAAGGCACCAATTGGAGTGTCTCATAAAAAATTAAAGTGTAGGTGTGGCACTTTTAGGCTAAGTGCACACGTTGCAGAATTGCCGCGGAAATATCGCATGCGGAATTGGCATGCATATTCCCGCAGAAAACTAGCGTTTTGCAAATATAATTAGCTTGCAGAATGCTAGTGTTTTCCAAGCGATCTGTAGCATCGCTTGGAAAACTGATTGACAGGTCGGTCACACTTGTCAAACAGTGTTTGACAAGTGTGACCAACTTTTTACTATTGATGCAGCCAATGCTGCATCAATAGTAAAAGATAGAATGTTAAAAATAATAAAAAAAATAAATAAATAAAAAAAATAGTCATACTCACCTACCGCAAACAGCCGATCTCCTCAGCGGCTTCCGTTCCTACAGATGGTATGTGTGCAGGACCTTCAATGACGTTGCGGTCACGTGACCGCGACGTCATCGCAGGTCCTTCACACACCATCTACAGGAACGGAAGCGGCCGCGTGCAGCGCTGAGATGCAGGAAGACTCCGGGGGCCATCGAAGGTGAGTATATCACGATTTTTTTATTTTAATTCTTTTTTTTTTAACAATTATATGGTGCCCAGTCCGTGGAGGAGAGTCTCCTCTCCTCCACCGTGGGTACCAAC
This sequence comes from Ranitomeya imitator, assembly GCF_032444005.1. Classification (NCBI taxonomy): domain Eukaryota; kingdom Metazoa; phylum Chordata; class Amphibia; order Anura; family Dendrobatidae; genus Ranitomeya; species Ranitomeya imitator. The sequence continues at coordinate 94,520,618 of NC_091284.1, forward strand.
CGCACATGATCTGTTTACTTCCCGCATGGTGGGCATAGCCCCATGCGGGAAGTAAGCAGATCAATTCATTCCTAGGTGTGCGGAATCCCCGCGATTCCGCAAATTTAATGAACATGCTGCGTTTTTTTTCTGGAATGCGAATCCGCTCAGGAAAAAAATGCAGCATGTGCACAAAAAATGCGGATTGCATTCTATTAAATAGGATGCTTAATGTGAGCGTTTTTTCGCGGTTTTATAGCGTTTTTATAGCAAAAAAACGTGAAAAAAACGCAAAAAATCTGCTATGTGTGCACACAGTCTTACACTTAAGGTACCTTCACACTCAGCGACGCTGCAGCGATACCGACAACGATGTCGATCACTGCAGCGTCGCTGTTTGGTCGCTGGAGAGCTGTCACACCGACAGCTCTCCAGCGACCAACGATCCCGAGGTCCCCGGGTAACCAGGGTAAACATCAGGTTACTAAGCGCAGGGCTGCGCTTAGTAACCCGATGTTTACCCTGGTTACCAGCGTAAAAGTAAAAAAACCAAACACTACATACTTACCTACCGCTGTCTGTCCCCGGCGCTGTGCTTCTCTGCACTCCTCCTGCACTGACTGTGAGCACAGCGGCCGGAAAGCAGAGCAGTGACGTCACCGCTCTGCTTTCCGGCTGACCGACGCTCGCAGCCAGTGCAGGAGGAGTGCAGAGCACAGCGCTGGGGACAGACAGCGGTAGGTAAGTATGTAGTGTTTGTTTTTTTTAACTTTTACGCTGGTAACCAGGGTAAACATCGGGTTACTATGCGCGGCCCTGCGCTTAGTAACCCGATGTTTACCCTGGTTACCAGTGAAGACATCGCTGGATCGGTGTCACACACGCCGATCCAGCGATGTCTGCAGGGAGTCCAGCGACGAAATAAAGTTCTGGACTTTCCTCAGCGACCAACGATCTCCCAGCAGGGGCCTGATCATTGGTCGCTGTCACACAGAACGATTTCCTTAACCCCTTCCCGACCTGTGACACAGCGTATGCGTCATGAAAGTCGGTGCCAATCCGACCTGTGACGCATATGCTGTGTCACAGAATGATCGCGTCCTGCAGATCCGGTGAAAGGGTTAACTCCCATTTCACCCGATCTGCAGGGACAGGGGGAGTGGTAGTTTAGCCCAGGGGGGGTGGCTTCGATCGCTCTGATTGGCTGTTGAAAGTGAAACTGCCAATCAGAGCGATTTGTAATATTTCACCTAAAAAACTGGTGAAATATTACAATCCAGCCATGGCCGATGCTGCAATACCATCGGCCATGGCTGGAAACACTTCTGTGCACCCACCCCACCCCACCGATCGCCCCCCCAGCCCTCCGATCTGTGGTCCGCTCCCCTCCGTCCTGTGCTCCGCTCCCCCGTCCTCCTGTCCGCTCCCCCCGTGCTCCAATCACACCCCCGTGCTCCATTAAAACCCCCGCACTCCGATCACCCCCCCGCACAGCGATTTCCCCCCCCGCACAGCGATTTCCCCCCCCGTGCTCCAATCCACCCCCCCGTGTTACGATCCACCCCCCCATGCTCCGATCCACCCCCCCGTGCTCCGACGCCCCCCCGTGCCCTGATCTCCCCCCCCCCCCCCTTATACTTACCTAGCCTCCCGGGATCCGTCCGTCTTCTTTCCTGGGCGCCGCCATCTTCCAAAATGGCGGGCGCATGTGCAGTGCGCTCGCCGAATCTGCCGGCCGGCAGATTCGTTCCAAAGTGAGTTTTGATCACTGAGATAGGTTATATCTCAGTGATCAAAATAAAAAAAATTGTAAATGCCCCCCCCCCCTTTGTCACCCCCATAGGTAGGGACAATAAAAAATAATAATTTTTTTTTTCCACTAAGGTTGGGGTAAGAACTAGGGGTAGGGTTAGGGTAAGGGTTTCGGTATGTGCACACGTATTCTGTTCCTCTGCGGATTTTTCCGCTGCTGATTTGATAAATCCGCAGTGCTAAACCGCTGTGGATTTATCGCGGATTTACCGCGGTTTTTCTGCGCATTTCACTGCGGTTTTACAACTGCGATTTTCTATTTGAGCAGTTGTAAAACCGCTGCGGAATCCGCAGAAAGAAGTGACATGCTGCGGAATGTAAACCCCTGCGTTCCCGTGCAGTATTTCTGCAGCATGTGTACAGCGATTTTTGTTTCCCATAGGTTTACATTGAACTGTAAGCTCATGGGAAACTGCTGCGGATCCGCAGCGTTTTCCGCAGCGTGTGCACATACCTTTAGAATTAGGCCATGTGCACACGGTGCGGATTTGGCTGCGGATCCGCAGCAGTGTTCCATCAGGTTTACAGTTCCATGTAAACATATGGAAAACCAAATCCGCTGTGCCCATGGTGCGGAAAATACCGCGCGGAAATGCTGCGTTGTATTTTCCGCAGCATGTCAATTCTTTGTGCGGATTCCGCAATGTTTTACACCTGTTCCTCAATAGGAATCCGCAGGTGAAATCCGCACAAAAAACACTGGAAATCCACGGTAAATCCGCAGGTAAAACGCAGTGCCCTTTACCCGCGGATTTTTCAAAAATGATGCTGAAAAATCTCACACGAATCCGCAACGTGGGCACATAGCCTTAGGGTTAGGGTTGGAATTAGGGTTGTGGTTTGGGGTGTGTTGGGGTTATGGGTGTGATTAGGGTTATGGCTACAGTTGGGATTAGGGTTAGGGGTGTGTTGGAGTTAGAATTGAGGGGTTTCCACTGTTTAGGCACATCAGGGGTCTCCAAACGCAACATGGCGCCACCATTGATTCCAGCCAATCTTGTATTCATAAAGTCAAATGGTGCTCCCTCACTTCCGAGCCCCGACGTGTGCCCAAACAGTGGTTTACCCCCACATATGGGGTACCAGCATACTCAGGACAAACTGCGCAACAATTACTGGGGTCCAATTTCTCCTGTTACCCTTGTGAAAATAAAAAAATGCTTGCTAAAACATCATTTTTGAGGAAAGAAAAATTATTTTTTATTTTCACGGCTCTGCGTTGTAAACGTCTGTGAAGCACTTGGGGGTTCAAAGTGCTCACCACATATCTAGATAAGTTCCTTGGGGGGTCTAGTTTCCAAAATGGGGTCACTTGTGGGGGGTTTCTACTGTTTAGGCACATCAGGGGCTCTGCAAACGCAACGTGACGCCCGCAGAGCATTCCATTAAAGTCTGCATTTCAAAACGTCACTACTTCACTTCCGAGCCCCAGCATGTGCCTAAACAGTGGTTTACCCCCACATATGGGGTATCGACGTACTCAAGAGAAACTGGACAACAACTTTTGGGGTCAAATTTCTCCTGTTACCCTTGGGAAAATAAAAAATTGCGGGCTAAAAAATCATTTTTGAGAAAAGAATTTTTTTTTTTAAATTTTCATGGCTCTGCGTTATAAACTTCTGTGAAGCACTTGAGGGTTCAAAGTGCTCACCACACATCTAGATTAGTTCCTTTGGGGGTCTAGTTTCCAAAATGGGGTCATTTGTGGGGGATTTCCAATGTTTAGGCACACAGGGGCTCTCCAAACGCGACATGGTGTCCGCTAATGATTGGAGCTAATTTTCCATTTAAAAAGCCAAATGGCGTGCCTTCCCTTCTGAGCCCTGCCGTGCGCCCAAACAGTGGTTTACCCCCACATATGGGGTATCTGCGTACTCAGGACAAACTGGACAACAACATTTGTGGTCCAATTTTTCCTATTACCATTGGCAAAATAGGAAATTCCAGGCTAAAAAATCATTTTTGAGAAAAGAAAAATTATGTTTTATTTTCATGGCTCTGCATTATAAACTTCTGTGAAGCACCTGGGGGTTTAAAGTGCTCAGTATGCATCTAGATAAGTTCCTTGGGGGGTCTAGTTTCCAAAATGGGGTCACTTGTGGGGGAGCTCCAATGCATAGGCACACAGGGGCTCTCCAAACGCGACATGGTGTCCGCTAACAATTGGAGCTAATTTTCCATTCAAAAAGTCAAAAGGCGCGCCTTCCCTTCCGAGCCCTGCCGAGTGCCCAAACAGTGGTTTACCCCCACATATGAGGTATCGGCGTACTCGGGAGAAATTGCTCAACAAATTTTAGGATCCATTTTATCCTATTGCCCATGTGAAAATGAAAAAATTGAGGCGAAAAGAAATTTTTTGTGAAAAAAAAAAAGTACTTTTTCATTTTTACGGATCAATTTGTGAAGCACCTGAGGGTTTAAAGTGCTCACTAGGCATCTAGATAAGTTCCTTGGGGGGTCCAGTTTCCAAAATGGGGTCTCTTGTGGGGGAGCTCCAATTTTTAGGCACACGGGGGCTCTCCAAACGTGACATGGTGTCCGCTAAAGAGTGCAGCCAATTTTTCATTCAAAAAGTCAAATGGCGCTCCTTCCCTTCCAAGCCCTGCCGTGCGCCCAAACAGTGGTTTACCCCCACATATGAGGTATCAGCGTACTCAGGACAAATTGGACAACAACTTTCGTGGTTCAGTTTCTCCTTTTACCATTGGGAAAATAAAAAAATTGTTGCTGAAAAATCATTTTTGTGACTAAAAAGTTAAATGTTCATTTTTTCCTTCCATGTTGCTTCTGCTGCTGTGAAGCACCTGAAGGGTTAATAAACTTCTTGAATGTGGTTTTGTGCACCTTGAGGGGTGCAGTTTTTAGAATGGTGTCACTTTTGGGTATTTTCAGCCATATAGACCCCTCAAACTGACTTCAAATGTGAGGTGGTCCCTAAAAAAAATGGTTTTGTAAATTTCGTTGTAAAAATGAGAAATCGCTGGTCAAATTTTAAACCTTATAACTTCCTAGCAAAAAAAAATTTTGTTTCCAAAATTGTGCTGATGTAAAGTAGACGTGTGGGAAATGTTATTTATTAACTATTTTGTGTCACATAACTCTCTGGTTTAACAGAATAAAAATTCAAAATGTGAAAATTGCGAAATTTTCAAAATTTTCGCCAAATTTCCGTTTTTATCACAAATAAACACAGAATTTATTGACCTAAATTTACCACTAACATGAAGCCCAATATGTCACGAAAAAACTCAGAACCGCTAGGATCCATTGAAGCGTTCCTGAATTATTACCTCATAAAGGGACACTGGTCAGAATTGCAAAAAACGGCAAGGTCTTTAAGGTCAAAATAGGCTGGGTCATGAAGGGGTTAACGATATCGTTGCTGCGTCACAAAAAGCAACGATATCGTTAACGATATCATTATGTGTGAAGGTACCTTTATAAAGGCTCTGCACACAGTGCAAAGCCATGAAAAATTCTAAGGAGGGTCATCCATGCACCTTTAAGGCAACAACTGGGGGGCCTGATTCAAATATTGTGCTTTTATTATCTGGTGATGTGGAGAATTCTGGGCTAATCCAGGCTTTGTTCTTTGTTATTTGAGTGACCCTGTCAGCATTTTCTATTGACTGGCAAAAGTGCTTATCTATGTCGAACCCTCCCCAGTGGCATTAAAAATCTGGTCAGATAAGAAGCTAGGGGCAGGGAAGCACGACACCTCCAAGTCATAGAGGGAAAGCGCATGCCAGGTGTCCAGCTTTGAGACCCATTAGCTGAAGTTTGCAGAGGAATTAGGGAGTAATCTGGTTTTGTCGTCCAGTTATTGCTTGGCCATCTTTAAAAACTTTTCCCTCCTTTGGTTGGGCTGGTGTCATGAAATTGGCGCAGGCCTTTCACAGTGTACCACTGCCTTTGCTGTGTCTCTCTTGCCTCTCCTCCTTGGTTGGCCAAGGAAGCTTGCCCCCTGCCGCTAGCGTTGTCTGATGGGAATTTTACCAACATATTTCCACAATGGCCTTCTGGTATAACACCATTTTAGTAGACCTCTCTGCCTCAGGAAGGAGAGATGCAAGGTTCTTCTTGTAGTGTGGGCCTAGCCGGGTGAAGAACAAGTAAATTTTTTTTGGCTAAGATGAATATAACGCGAGGATCATGGAAAAGGCAGCTATTCATAAAGTCGTCCATATGTGCCAAGGTCCACACTTCCCTGTCTCCACCATGATGACAACTATCCATCCTCCTCGTCCTCAGCCCATCAACGTAGGAGAGACTGGACAAAGCTTGTGTGGGTACTAGCCTCTGTTGCTCTCCTGTCCCTCCTCCTTCACCTTCCATATCTCCATTGATACCCAATCTGTACTGAGTAGATGAGATAAGACTTGGTAGTAAAGGTACCTTCACACTCAGCGACGCTGCAGCGATACCGACAACGATGTCGATCGCTGCAGCGTCGCTGGAGAGCTGTCACACAGACAGCTCTCCAGCGACCAACGATGCCGGTAACCAGGGTAAACATCGGGTTACTAAGTGCAGGGCCGCGCTTAGTAACCCGATGTTTACCCTGGTTACCAGCGTAAAAGTTAAAAAAAAACAAACACTACATACTTACCTTTCGCTGTCTGTCCCCGGCGCTGTGCTTTCCTGCACTGACTGTGAGCACAGCGGCCAGAAAGCAGAGCGGTGACGTCACCGCTGTGCTCTGCTTTCCGACTGGCCGGCGCTCACAGCCAGTGCAGAGAAGCACAGCGCCGAGGACAGACAGCGGAAGGTAAGTATGTAGTGTTTGTTTTTTTTAACTTTTACGCTGGTAACCAGGGTAAACATCGGGTTACTAAGCGCGGCCCTGCGCTTAGTAACCCGATATTTACCCTGGTTACCAGTGAAGACATCGCTGAATCGGCGTCACACACGCTGATTCAGCGATGTCTGCAGGGAGTCCAGCAACGAAATAAAGTGCTGGACTTTCTGCAGTGACCAACGACATCACAGCAGGATCCTGATCGCTGCTGCGTGTCAAACTGAACGATATCGCTATCCAGGACGCTGCAACGTCACGGATCGCTAGCGATATCGTTCAGTGTGACGGTACCTTTAGTATCTCCATGTCTTCTATCTCCACCTGGTTCGCGTGCAAAGCTTCATATTTAATTGTGAGCAGCGACTGTTTAAGTAGGCACAGAGGCGGGTCTCATTATGCTGATTATGGACAGCTACTCTCTCCCTCCAATAAGAACTGTGCTATGGTGTGCCAATTGCGGCGGTGCCAGTCCTTTTATAACCTCTGATGAGGTAATGCGGCCAGTCACAGTAATGCCACCTCAGTATCCGTGGATGAATGCCATCTGGGCCGGGGATTTGTCAATGTTTAATTTGCTCAGACGCAAGCTTACTGCTTGTGTTAAACAAGGGTTGATATTGATGTTTGGTACTTCCAGTCGGTGGCACCGGAGAATCGGTTCTCTTCCACTTTTTTTGCCCATGTATGCTGTAACACCCGAGCGATGAAGTTACTATGCCCAGAATAGGTAACCATGAGAAAGTGAGAAAGCTCCCTGAGGATGAGATACCTCTTTCATATGACCACTAGACACATCTGTAGGGCTTCGGAGTCATGCTAATGGGCGCACTATGTTGCGTGTTGAATTGTTCGTCCATTAACAACCCTATGTGGCCATAATGTGGGAACCTAGCGTTGCATAGTAGCTATATGGATCTACTGTCTTTTCATATTGATTTTATGGGGAAATGTGGTAATCTGACATTTTCATATCCATTTCTTCTTCACTGATGTAAAGCGGGTTCGGGGGGCAGAGGTCGTTTCTAAAGCCCCTTAGCTGAGAAGGATACTGCTTTGTCATAACAAAGGTGATTCATTATTTGGGTTCTTTCCAAAGCTGGGAAGTTTCTAAAGTCCACGAAGCCAAGCGTAGTGTTTATTTCAGGAGAAAACCCAGCATATGACGTGCTTAGCGCACATTGCTAAGAAACGTAATGTTACCGGAGTAATCATAGTTAATTGTCACAAGTCCTTAACGGCGTATGTAGATCTGTACATTGTCAGGAACACTTACTGACTGAAGACGAGCTGAATCGGAGGTGAAATTACCCATTGTGCATGTTGTGTTTTTTTTCTTTAACCTGAAATCGTGTATCTTATTTTATTTTGGTATAGTTTTTCTTTGCTCATCAAGAATTCTTACCGGAGATAAATTGCCGCCTGAGGTGTTGGCAGCGATTACTGCTGACCTTACATTTTAGAAGGCTGTCAGTCGAAATATCATTGGGGTATATTCACATGTTGCATGTTTTTGCAGCATTTCTTTTTTTCTGCACTGAAAATGCTGGAAAAAACGCAGCATATAATGTACACTGTTTTGCTGCTTGTTTTCTGCATTTTTACTGCGTTATTTATGCTTTTATTTGGATTGGTGAAAAGCACTACCAAAAGTGTGAAAGAATTGACATGCTGCAGATTTGAAGACATGCACATTAATGGTTAAAATGCGCAAGAAAAAAAAAGCAATGTTTTCATGAGATTGAAGAAATCTCATTTATTTTGCTGGTTCTGCAAAATGCAGGATTTTTAACGCACTGTGTAAACATTGCAAAAATGCTTCTCATCCCGGTCATCATGTGTCTGTGATTTGGGAGAATCTCTTATACAGTAGACAATCAGTCATTGGCTTTAGGCTAAACAAGTGCTCCACTGACACCTAGTTAAGGTTTTTGGCTACTCCAAAAAAAAAAACAGTAATTTACCGTAATTTAGTGTCGTTTTCATCTTAAGGTGGTGCAGCAGTCTCTCCCCAAATACAAGTTCGCACAAAGGGGAGCACACTGAATGTAATGGTGGTCAAGCGGGTCCTCCTGTTGGCGGTCACAGTGGTTGAACTCCTCCCGATCTGTCCTTTTTATATAACAAAGGTTTTTGGGTAGAATCCCCTATAAAATGTGTTTCTTATTGTAATAATTTTAGACCATTTTTGTGGCTTCCTCTTCCTGAAAGAGAAAGATGGCCACTGGTACCCAGTGCTTCTACTTCATTGATTCCTGGGAATTTATATATTTTTAGACGCTGTCGATGACCATAGAGGGCATTTAAGACTAGTTCTGTCCCTGATGGAGGATTTTTCTTAAAGGGAACCTGTAACCACCAAAAAAAACACCTATTAATCAATCTGCAAATATGAGGGTAATCAGCAGGTTAAGGCTGCCGTCACACTAGCAGTATTTGGTCAGTATATTACCTCAGTATTTGTAAGCCAAAACCAGGAGTGGAACAATTAGAGGAAAACATATAATAGAAACATATGCACCACTTCTGCATTTATCACTCACTCCTGGTTTTGGCTTAGAAATACTGATGTACAATACTGACCAAATACTGAACGTGTGACCGCAGCCTTATAGTGTTATTAGCCTGCCTGGTACCGGCACTGACCTGAATTTTGGGAGGAGAAAATGAACTTTATTCCCCCTGCAGCATTCCGGTTTCAGTCACGGGAGCAGTGCCTGCACTGGTTCTGTCACCGATCTGAGTGGTGAAAGCTGCGGCCACAGCACTAACTGACAGCCAGCCCCATTACAGAGCAAGTGAGTCAATGCCGGGGCTCGGTTACAGCCGACACTCTCTATACCGGTGACATAACCAGCACCGCCCCTGTGTCTGAAACCGGAACGTTGCAGGGAGAATAAAGTTAAAGGGGTTGTTCACTACTAGGACAACCCCTTCTTAAACTAAATGTTATGCCCCAATAACCTAATAAAGCCTATGCTCTCCTCTCGTGCCGGCTACGTTTCCACGGTGTTGGCACTCGCGGTCCTGGGGCTGTGATGCGCTGGAATGACACCCGGCGCCCAATGAGCGCTGGAGTCACTGTCTCCGCTTTTGGAGTCACTGTCTCCGCTTGTGGAGTCACTGTCTCCGCTTTTGGAGTCACTGTCTCCGCTTTTGGAGTCACTGTCTCCGCTTTTGGAGTCACTGTCTCCGCTTTTGGAGTCACTGTCTCCGCTTTTGGAGTCACTGTCTCCGCTTTTGGAGTCACTGTCTCCGCTTTTGGAGTCACTGTCTCCGCTTTTGGAGTCACTGTCTCCGCTTTTGGAGTCACTGTCTCCGCTTTTGGAGTCACTGTCTCCGCTTTTGGAGTCACTGTCTCCGCTTTTGGAGTCACTGTCTCCGCTTTTGGAGTCACTGTCTCCGCTTTTGGAGTCACTGTCTCCGCTTTTGGAGTCACTGTCTCCGCTTTTGGAGTCACTGTCTCCGCTTTTGGAGTCACTGTCTCCGCTTTTGGAGTCACTGTCTCCGCTTTTGGAGTCACTGTCTCCGCTTTTGGAGTCACTGTCTCCGCTTTTGGAGTCACTGTCTCCGCTTTTGGAGTCACTGTCTCCGCTTTTGGAGTCACTGTCTCCGCTTTTGGAGTCACTGTCTCCGCTTTTGGAGTCACTGTCTCCGCTTTTGGAGTCACTGTCTCCGCTTTTGGAGTCACTGTCTCCGCTTTTGGAGTCACTGTCTCCGCTTTTGGAGTCACTGTCTCCGCTTTTGGAGTCACTGTCTCCGCTTTTGGAGTCACTGTCTCCGCTTTTGGAGTCACTGTCTCCGCTTTTGGAGTCACTGTCTCCGCTTTTGGAGTCACTGTCTCCGCTTTTGGAGTCACTGTCTCCGCTTTTGGAGTCACTGTCTCCGCTTTTGGAGTCACTGTCTCCGCTTTTGGAGTCACTGTCTCCGCTTTTGGAGTCACTGTCTCCGCTTTTGGAGTCACTGTCTCCGCTTTTGGAGTCACTGTCTCCGCTTTTGGAGTCACTGTCTCCGCTTTTGGAGTCACTGTCTCCGCTTTTGGAGTCACTGTCTCCGCTTTTGGAGTCACTGTCTCCGCTTTTGGAGTCACTGTCTCCGCTTTTGGAGTCACTGTCTCCGCTTTTGGAGTCACTGTCTCCGCTTTTGGAGTCACTGTCTCCGCTTTTGGAGTCACTGTCTCCGCTTTTGGAGTCACTGTCTCCGCTTTTGGAGTCACTGTCTCCGCTTTTGGAGTCACTGTCTCCGCTTTTGGAGTCACTGTCTCCGCTTTTGGAGTCACTGTCTCCGCTTTTGGAGTCACTGTCTCCGCATTTGGAGTCACTGTCTCCGCTTTTGGAGTCACTGTCTCCGCTTTTGGAGTCACTGCCTCCGCTTTTGGAGTCACTGCCTCCGCTTTTGGAGTCACTGCCTCCGCTTTTGGAGTCACTGCCTCCGCTTTTGGAGTCACTGTCTCCCCTTTTGGAGTCACTGTCTCCGCTTTTGGAGTCACTGTCTCCGCTTTTGGAGTCACTGTCTCCGCTTTTGGAGTCACTGTCTCCGCTTTTGGAGTCACTGTCTCCGCTTTTGGAGTCACTGTCTCCGCTTTTGGAGTCACTGTCTCCGCTTTTGGAGTCTCTGTCTCCGCTTTTGGAGTCACTGTCTCCGCTTTTGGAGTCACTGTCTCCGCTTTTGGAGTCACTGTCTCCGCTTTTGGAGTCACTGCCTCCGCTTTTGGAGTCACTGCCTCTGCTTTTGGAGTCACTGCCTCTGCTTTTGGAGTCTCTGTCTCCGCTTTTGGAGTCACTGCCTCTGCTTTTGGAGTCACTGTCTCCGCTTTTGGAGTCACTGTCTCCGCTTTTGGAGTCACTGCCTCCGCTTTTGGAGTCACTGCCTCCGCTTTTGGAGTCTCTGTCTCCGCTTTTGGAGTCTCTGTCTCCGCTTTTGGAGTCTCTGTCTCCGCTTTTGGAGTCACTGTCTCCGCTTTTGGAGTCACTGTCTCCGCTTTTGGAGTCACTGCCTCTGCTTTTGGACAACTTGAACATGAAGATAAAGCCAGGGCTGCAGCTGATCCCAGGCTTCCTCTTCATGTTCAGTTTGTCCGAAGGCGGAGACAGTGATGCCAGCACTGATTGGGCGTCAAGTGTAATTTCACCAAATCACAGCCCCAGGACTGCGATTACCGACACCACTGTAACAGAGCTGGGCTTTATTATTTTATCGGGGCCGAACATTAACCCCTTAATCCCATATGACATACTATCCCGTCGAGGTGACCTGGCATTTATTTCCCAGTGACGGGATAGTACGTCATAGTCGATCGGCCGCGCTCATGGGTGTCAGCTGATTATTACAGCTGACATCCGGCACAGACCGCTCCTGGCACATTAACCCCCGACACACTGTGATAAAAAATTATCGCAGCGTTCCGGCGGCACAGGTTCTCCTACCTCCTCCTCCATGCAGGCCCCGGATCCAAAATGGCTGCGGGGGGGGGGGGGGCCTTCCGGGTTCTGCAGGGAGGAGGTGGCTCAGAGCAGGCGTTGGGAAGCCTCCCTGCAGTGCCTGTCAGATCGCTGGTCTGACACAGTGCACTGCAAAGTGTAATATTTACCTAAAACAAAGGAAATGTTCACAATGAAATAGATCAGTGTACTCTACATCGGACCATGTCTGACATTGATTGTTAGTACGAAGTTCGAATTCCAATGGATTAGATCAAATTCCAGCCCATTCAGAGAAGAAAACATCAATAAACCTGGTCGCTGAGACAACCCATCGCAATCATCCTTGGGTTTTGTACAAGATCTTTGCAATCTGATTTCCAGATGTATGAGCACGCTGCTGGGGATCCAGGAGGAAAGGTGTAAAGCTGGTCATACACATTAGATGGCGGACAAACAATGCATCGGCCGACAGTCAGATCATCTGACTCTCCCATATGCAGGAACGCTTGTTTGTTGGAGTGCTCCTGTGCTCTCATTGACTGACACGTTGGCTGGTGGCCTATCTCTGGAAGAACCATGCAGTGGGCATTCCGAAGTCTGACATAAACGATCGACATCTCCACAGACCATAAGTTGGCTGGCGCTTTCATACACATTAGACCGCAGCGGACCCCATGAAGTTCAGCCAACATTAGTCTCATGGGTGCTTAACCCCTTCAAGACCCAGCCTATTTTGACCTTAAAGACCTTGCCGTTTTTTGCAATTCTGACCAGTGTCCCTTTATGAGGTAATAACTCAGGAACGCTTCAACGGATCCTAGCGGTTCTGAGATTGTTTTTTCGTGACATATTGGGCTTCATGTTAGTGGTAAATTTAGGTCAATAAATTCTGCATTTATTTGTGATAAACACGGAAATTTGGCGAAAATTTTGAAAATTTCGCAATTTTCACATTTTGAATTTTTATTCTGTTAAACCAGAGAGATATGTGACACAAAATAGTTAATAAATAACATTTCCCACATGTTTACTTTACATCAGCACAATTTTGGAAACAAAATTTTTTTTTGTTAGGAAGTTATAAGGGTTAAAATTCGACCAGCGATTTGTCATTTTTACAACGAAATTTACAAAACCATTTTTTTTAGGGACCACCTCACATTTGAAGTCAGTTTGAGGGGTCTATATGGCTGAAAATACCCAAAAGTGACACCATTCTAAAAACTGCACCCCTCAAGGTACTCAAAACCACATTCAAGAAGTTTATTAACCCTTCAGGTGCTTCACAGCAGCAGAAGCAACATGGAAGGAAAAAATGAACATTTAACTTTTTAGTCACAAAAATTATCTTTTAGCAACAATTTTTTTATTTTCCCAATGGTAAAAGGAGAAACTGAACCACGAAAGTTGTTGTCCAATTTGTCCTGAGTACGCTGATACCTCATATGTGGGGGTAAACCACTGTTTTGGCGCACGGCAGGGCTTGGAAGGGAAGGAGCGCCATTTGACTTTTTGAATGAAAAATTGGCTGCACTCTTTAGCGGACACCATGTCACGTTTGGAGAGCCCCCGTGTGCCTAAAAATTGGAGCTCCCCCACAAGTGACACCATTTTGGAAACTAGACGCCCCAAGGAACTAATTTAGATGCCTAGTGAGCACTTTAAACCCTCAGGTGCTTCACAAATTGATCTGTAAAAATGAAAAAGTAATTTTTTTTCACAAAAAAATTCTTTTCGCCTCAATTTTTTCATTTTCACATGGGCAGTAGGATAAAATGGATCATAAAATTTGTTGGGCAATTTCTCCCGAGTACGCCGATACCTCATATGTGGGGGTAAACCACTGTTTGGGCACTCGGCAGGGCTCGGAAGAGAAGGCGCGCCATTTGACTTTTTGAATGGAAAATTAGCTCCAATTGTTAGCGGACACCATGTCGCATTTGGAGAGCCCCTGTGTGCCTAAACATTGGAGCTCCCGCACAAGTGACCCCATTTTGGAAACTAGACCCCCCAAGGAACTTATCTAGATGCATATTGAGCACTTTAAACCCCCAGGTGCTTCACAGAAGTTTATAACGCAGAGCCATGAAAATAAAAAATAATTTTTCTTTCCTCAAAAATGATTTTTTAGCCTGGAATTTCCTATTTTGCCAAGGATAATAGGAGAAATTGGACCCCAAATATTGTTGTCCAGTTTGTCCTGAGTACGCTGATACCCCATATGTGGGGGTAAACCACTGTTTGGGCGCACGGCAGGGCTCGGAAGGGATGGCACGCCATTTGGCTTTTTAAATGGAAAATTAGCTCCAATCATTAGCGGACACCATGTCACGTTTGGAGAGCCCCTGTGTGCCTAAACATTGGAGATCCCCCAGAAATGACACCATTTTAGAAACTAGACCCCCAAAGGAACTAATCTAGATGTGTGGTGAGGACTTCGAACCCCCAAATGCTTCACAGAAGTTTATAACGCAGAGCCATGAAAATAAAAAAAAAAATTATTTTCTCAAAAATGATCTTTTAGCCTGCAATTTTTTATTTTCCCAAGGGTAACAGGAGAAATTTGACCCCAAAAGTTGTTGTCCAGTTTCTCCTGAGTACGCTGATACCCCATATGTGGGGGTAAATCACTGTTTGGGCACATGCCGGGGCTCGGAAGTGAAGTAGTGACGTTTTGAAATGCAGACTTTGATGGAATGCTCTGTGGGCGTCACGTTGCGTTTGCAGAGCCCCTGATGTGGCTTAACAGTAGAACCCCCCCACAAGTGACCCCATTTTGGAAACTAGACCCCCAAAGGAACTTATCTAGATGTGTGGTGAGCACTTTGAACCCCCAAGTGCTTCATAGAAGTTTATAATGCAGAGCCGTGAAAATAATAAATACGTTTTCTTTCCTCAAAAATAATTATTTAGCCCAGAATTTTTTAATTTTCCCAAGGGTAACAGGAGAAATTTGACCCCAATATTTGTTGTCCAGTTTCTCCTGAGTACGGTGATACCCCATATGTGGGGGTAAACTACTGTTTGGGCACATGCCGGGGCTTGGAATTGAAGTAGTGACGTTTTGAAATGCAGACTTTGATGGAATGCTCTGCGGGCGTCACGTTGCGTTTGCAGAGCCCCTGATGTGCCTAAACAGTAGAAACCCCCCACAAGTGACCCCATTTTGGAAACTAGACCCTGAAAGGAACTTATCTAGATGTGTGGTGAGCACTTTGAACCCCCAAGTGCTTCATAGAAGTTTATAATGCAGAGCCGTGAAAATAATAAATACGTTTTCTTTCCTCAAAAATAATTATTTAGCCCAGAATTTTTTATTTTCCCAAGGGTTACAGGAGAAATTGGACCCCAAAAGTTGTTGTCCAGTTTCTCCTGAGTACGCTGATACCCCATATGTTGGGGTAAACCACTGTTTGGGCACACGTCGGGGCTCAGAAGGGAAGTAGTGACTTTTGAAATGCAGACTTTGATGGAATGGTCTGCGGGTGTCACGTTGCGTTTGCAGAGCCCCTGGTGTGCCTAAACAGTAGAAACCCCCCACAAGTGACCCCATTTTAGAAACTAGACCCCCCAAGGAACTTATCTAGATATGTGGTGAGCACTTTGAACCCCCAAGTGCTTCACAGACGTTTACAACGCAGAGCCGTGAAAATAAAAAATCATTTTTCTTTCCTCAAAAATTATGTTTTAGCAAGCATTTTTTTAGATTCACAAGGGTAACAGGAGAAATTGGACCCCAGTAATTGTTGCGCAGTTTGTCCTGAGTATGCTGGTACCCCATATGTGGGGGTAAACCACTGTTTGTGCACACGTCAGGGCTCGGAAGTGAGGGAGCACCATTTGACTTTTTGAATACGAGATTGGCTGGAATCAATGGTGGCGCCATGTTGCGTTTGGAGACCCCTGATGTGCCTAAACAGTGGTAACCCCTCAATTCTAACTCCAACACTAACCCCAACACACCCCTAACCCTAATCCCAACTGTAGCCATAATCCTAATCACAACCCTAACCCCAACACACCCCTAACCACAACACTAACCCCAACACACCCCTAACCCTAACCACAACCCTAATTCCAACCCTAACCCTAAGGCTATGTGCCCACGTTGCGGATTCGTGTGAGATATTTCCGCACCATTTTTGAAAAATCTGCGGGTAAAAGGCACTGTGTTTTACCTGCGGATTTTCCGCGGATTTCCAGTGTTTTTTGTGCGGATTTCACCTGCGGATTCCTATTGAGGAACAGGTGTAAAACGCTGCGGAATCCGCACAAAGAATTGACATGCTGCGGAAAATACAACGCAGCGTTCCCGCGCGGTATTTTCCGCACCATGGGCACAGCGGATTTGGTTTTTCATATGTTTACATGGTACTGTAAACCTGATGGAACACTGCTGCGAATCCGCAGCCAAATCCGCACCGTGTGCACATAGCCTAATTCTAAAGGTATGTGCACACGCTGCGGAAAACACTGCGGATCCGCAGCAGTTTCCCATGAGTGTACAGTTCAATGTAAACCTATGGGAAACAAAAAACGCTGTACACATGCTGCGGAAAAACTGCACGGAAACGCAGCGGTTTACATTCCGCAGCATGTCACTTCTTTGTGCGGATTCCGCAGCGGTTTTACAACTGCTCCAATAGAAAATCGCAATTGTAAAACCGCAGTGAAATGCGCATAAAAACGCGGTAAATCCGCCATAAATCCGCAGCGGTTTAGCACTGCGGATTTATCAAATCCGCAGCGGAAAAATCCGCAGAGGACCAGAATACGTGTGCACATTCCTAACCCTAACCCTAGCCCTAACCCTACCCCTACCCCTAACCCTACCCCTAACCCTACCCCTAACCCTACCCCTAACCCTACCCCTACCCCTACCCCTAACCCTACCCCTAACCCTAACCCTAACCCTATTCTAACATTAGTGGAAAAAAAAAATTTCTTTATTTTTTTATTGTCCCTACCTATGGGGGTGACAAAGGGGGGGGGTCATTTATTATTTTTTTTATTTTGATCACTGAGATAGATTATATCTCAGTGATCAAAATGCACTTTGGAACGAATCTGCCGGCCGGCAGATTCGGCGGGCGCACTGCGCATGCGCCCGCCATTTTGGAAGATGGCGGCGCCCGGGAGAAGACTGACGGGACCACGGCTGGATCGGTAAGTATGATAGGGTGGGGGGTGGCCACGGGGGGGGGGGGGGGGGATCGGAGCACGGGGGGGGGGATCGGAGCACGGGGGGGGGGAATCGGAGCGCGGGAGGGGTGGAACGGAGCACGGGGGGGCTGGAACGGAGCACGGGGGGGTGGAACGGAGCACGGGGGGGGGTGGATCGGAGTGCAGGGGGGGTGATTGGAGCACGGGGGGGTGATTGGAGCACGGGGGGAGCGGACACGAGCACGGGGGGGAGCGGAGCACAGGACGGAGGGGAGCCGGAGCAGTGTACCGGCCAGATCGGGGGGGTGGGGGGGCGATCGGAGGGGTGGGGTGGGGGCACACTAGTATTTCCAGCCATGGCCGATGATATTGCAGCATCGGCCATGGCTGGATTGTAATATTTCACCCGTTATAATGGGTGAAATATTACAAATCGCTCTGATTGGCAGTTTCACTTTCAACAGCCAATCAGAGCGATCGTAGCCACGAGGGGGTGAAGCCACCCCCCCTGGGCTAAACTACCACTCCCCCTGTCCCTGCAGATCGGGTGAAATGGGAGTTAACCCTTTCACCCGATCTGCAGGGACGCGATCTTTCCATGACGCCGCATAGGCGTCATGGGTCGGAATGGCACCGACTTTCATGACGCCTACGTGGCGTCATGGGTCGGGAAGGGGTTAAACTCTCACAGGGAGGTGGGAGAGATAGAATTATCTGGGTTTCATAGCAAATTTTTTTTTTGTAAAGTATAATTTCTGAAGTTGGAATTTTATGATGTGGCAGGTGGGTCGATGGTGGGACCTTCCATTGCTTTTTTTGCCATTGTTGCTTTTATGTGATTTCTTTATTAAGGTCAGGCAGAGCCGCTATGCTCAATTAATGGATTATATCTATTGTTAGTGCGCACTGACTGATAGATGACTGAGAGCTAAAAAAACGTCATGTGGAATAGCTAGGGAAGACTGACTCTTTGGATGCCATGAATTATTAGAATTACCGCAGGTGAGCTTATGTACCGTCAAATAGAAGCACAGTGGGCAAAAGTGTCCAAAACGCTGCTATTCCTAATCGTGGGAATCTGCCACCACATTTGACCTATCTAAGCTATTAATATGGACATACAGGTTATAGAATGCTGAAAACAGTCCTCCCTGTGTGTCTCATATCAGATGCCTTGTTATTGAGAAATCATCTTTTATCACTTCATGTAAATTACCTCTTCCAGGCTCTGGGAGGACGCTGCCTGGAAGATAACTCTGCCTCCAGAGCTTATTTTACATGAAGAGGGAGTTACCAGTGTGAGACAAGTAACTAACACAGAACTGGAGAAAATAAATTTATCTTCTTGCAAACATTTATTGCATCTCTGTCAGCTCTGCTGTATTGTAACTGTTTTACAACCCTGTCTGCCTATGAGATGGAAGCTGAGAGGAACCTGCAGATGTGTCCGGTATAATCACACACCGCTCTGCAGTGAGATCAGGAGAGCAGAGAGCAATTACCCATTGCACTGGTAACCATTACACATCGCATTGGTATCCACTACACATCGCACTCGTCACCACTACACATCGCACTGGTCACCATCACACATCACACTGGTAACGCTCTCTTTATGTAAAATAATCTCTGGAGGCAGAATTATCTTCCAGTGTCCACCACAGAACCTGGAAGAGGTAATTTATATGCAGTGATAAATGATGACTTCTCAACCAGGCATATGATAAGAGAAACACGCATGGACGAGTTTTTTCACCATTTTATATGGTGCCCTGTATGCCCATATTAATAGTTTAGATAGGTCCAATGTGGTGACAGATTCCCTTTAACGCTACAAAGAAAATGTTGCTTTCGTTTAGTTAGTGGCCAATCTGCCTAGGTATTTTTTTTTGTACTGTATAAGGCTGGATGTGACCAGTTTTAGATGACAATTGAATGTATTGGAGTGACAGTTCTTTTGCCAGCCATTTAACCCAATAGATAATGATTCCATAGGCTAATTAGTTCCTGGGTTGTTACATGAGAGAGGATGCTATTGAGAATTTCAGTAATACTTAAATATTAATCTCAGTAAGCGGCTCTGGGGTATTAAATATTTTACATTCTAAATTAAAATTCTAACTTCAAACCTCAAATTTCATGATAATCGCAAATGAACATTTGGTACATTTGGGTGTAATGTGGTCCTTGAGGGTCCCTAGCATCATCCGATTCTAGTGTAAGGTATGTATTGTGTTTTACATGAAACGGGGAATAATCACAAGAAACCCAATTAGTGTTTCCAGAGGCCGAAGATACCAAAGTAAGCAAAACGTATCAAAGCACCTCTCCAAAAAGAAACCATACAAATGGATATACATGTACTTGATTTACCAAAGCAGAACCCTTAGAGTATGTGCACAGGTATCCTGGAGGACTGCGGATTTTTCCGCAGCGGATTTTGGAAAACCGCAGTGCAAAACCGCTGCGGTTTTTACTGCGGATTTATTGCGGTTTCTACTGCGGATTCCGCTGCGGCTTTACACCTGCAGTTTTCTATTGGAGCAGGAGTAAAACCGCTGCGGATTCTGCAGAAAGAATTGACATGCTGCGGAAAATAAACCGCTGCGTTTCCGCACGTTTTTTTCCGCAGCATGTGCACTGCGGTTTTAGTTTCCCATAGGTATACATTGTACTGTAAACTCATGGGAAACTGCTGCGGATCCGCAGCTGCGGAAACGCTGCGTATACGCAGCAAAATCCGCAGCGTGTGCACATACCCTTATATTGGTGTATTATTGCCATGACCATACTGAAATGGGACTTTCAGAAGAAAGCATGCAGGAAAAATGTTACACTTCCCCTTTCTTAAAACAAGGTTGATCAGAAAACCCTCTAACAATTCTTAATTCTTTCACACTAGAACAGTCGGAGTCTGTACCTTTAGTAAGTCAGTATAATTAATGCTCACATCCGATCTATTTTCCATGGTTGCTTTTTATTTGAGCTCCATTAGTGCAGAGCTGTGATCTGTGACTACTGTTTGACTACAGTGTGTGCAGGAGTCTGCGGTAGTCTGAGACACACCTCCTGTCTCCTCATTGGTTCAGGATGCTGCTTTGCTTTTTCAGATTGGCTACTTTGTATCAACGCAGTCCAGATTCACCAGGAAGTGAGTGCATTAACGATTGCACATTCTACATGCCCGATTAAGGCATATAGAGGTATCAGAGGGGGTTTCCCACGTTATCGACCCCTGTTGGTGGGTAACTTTCAAAAGAACGTTGGATAAACTTACTATTCACACGTTTTGCACAACTAAGGATAAGACTGTGCCACATGAAAACGTCAGTTCTCTTACAGCTTTTTCTGCAATGGGACACTGAAGCATGTATGCGCACGTACTAATTTTTTTCCCAATTTTTTTTTTTTTTTTTATTACATGTTATGTATGACAAAACAGATCCTTTTTTTTTTTTTTTTTTTTTTTAATTCAAACATGCACTGCCCAATAATCAAATAATTTTATTATTTTCAACGAGAATCTTCAAACTTTTTCGCCTTTGTTCCCGCTACTTGCAAACTTCACCGCTCCGTGCCCCGGCTCATCAGCAGCGATGACGGATGTTATAGAAACTCTTTATTAAAATGTGTAAAGCAAAAGGGATGAAATATAAGGTAATAAGACCTCCTGCTCACCGTGCCTTTAACAGATTCAGAGCTTGATGCTATCTGTTTTTTCTTTTTCCCTTTTGCTTACTTAATATAACATTTTTTATTAGTAAGGTATGAATGCCAGGCTTTTATAAGATAAGGGGCAGCGCTCGGGGAGAGATTCATTTCCTGAGACTTATCATGTCTGCCTCTGAGCATTGTGTTTATAACTGGGCTCTAATAAAGTCCGGCCAGGGGACGGCTCACACTTTACAGCGATCCTATCACCGATATATTGTCTGTTTTTCTCAGAAACAAGACCTGGTATTCAGACCTGGAGACAATCACTGTTTGGTTTGTTAGGTAGGGCCGCTATTGCCATATTGTCGGTCTACGATTTTCTCTCTTGGTAATTTAAAGTATGTTTTGCTCATTTGTTACAAATGTAGAAAGTCTATTATGATTTTCTTTATTTACAAAATGTTCACAAAATTTTACAATTACTTTGTTGTATTGTTTTTTTTTTTTTATATCAAATTAAAGTTTTTATGTTTTCTTCATTGCATATTGCAGAGCGTCTGATAACCTGTCACAAATCTGGTGTGAAAAATGGATACTTGCGTTGGATGGATGTTTCCCTAATTATAATTTCAATGCAGACTTTTCCAAGGTCTAATGCAAGATCAATTAACCCCTTAATGACCCGGCCCAATTTTTTTAAATGATCAGACCATGTTCCTGTACGGTCAGACACGGCCATTACACAGTACACAGCAGGGGCACATTTATAAGATTATCTCAGCACAGGAACATTTTTTTTAAACACATCCAATTGTGGAAATTATTATTATTCCCAGATCTATTAATTAGAATATACTTTTGTTCGTGGCACAACCCCTTTAAGCAAGGTTTACCTTCTAAACTGTTTATTCTTATAAAGTTTTTCAGAATACACTGCTATAAAGTTATCACTAGTTTCACCTTTAGTGGAATCCAGATCCCACTTATACAGAGCCATGGACGGTTACTGAAGTGACAGTCTACTTTTTCACGTTCACATACTACTTCCACTCTGTCATAAGATATTACATTATTTTTCCTTTTTTTTTAAACATCTCGTTAGCAGCCGAGCATTAGTTTCAGTATATTAATTGCAGCATTTTTTTTCTGTGCTTTGGCCCGTACTGCGGGGGCCGCATATGACTGTAGTAGGTGAAATGTAAATATTCCAATAATGCAATGTATTGAAAACGGTAAGAATGTGTGTCTGTCCATCTCTAGGATTGATCACAAAATACAGAAAAATTGAGGAACACTTTTACTTAATAATACAATAAGCTCTATGGCAGCTGAACGATGTTATTTATCAGTGCCTGGTATGATCTCAAACGTTAAGAATGTATTACTGGTATGAAGTCATATTTGTCTGGATAAATTACAAAAGGGACGGATTTGGCAAAAAATGGATATTGTCGCGTTTAGGCAAAATAGATTCCAAAATAGATTTTGTTAATACCAATGCGTTTCTGCTCCGGAACGGCTTCTTTCTCAGATATGTAAACACTTGTTTTTTATACCTTGAGAAAAGCGCTGCTGCGGCAGAGAAACACGTTGGTATTGATAAACAATTTGGAATTCCAAGGCTCCTCATTCCCACCGTGCGGCCCGTCTGAACGCGTGACCATTTCCATTTTTGCCATTCTACATCTGGAATTCCCATTTTCTCCAGCAGCGGTAACTACCCATGCGGTTATCGCTACCATCGCTTATACTTTATCAGACGGTATTGCCCTTTTTTTTGTGTGCATCTGTCCCTCTCCAGAACTTTTCAAAGGGACAGAGTTCTCATTCAAGGGGAATGTGTTATTTAAATGACCTACTATTTTAATGTTTGGATTATAATGACTGGTGTCACTCATCTATGGATAACCCAGGATCTCTGATGTGATGTAATTGGTGATGGTCACAGCTCACCTCCTCCCTCTCACTACACAATGACATCTGCCTGAGGTCATATACCATGTTCACAACACTGATAAAAGTCAGTGAGTCATTTCATGTCTGCTGGTACCTGTGATTTATGTGACTGCTGCGAAGCATACAGTTACATCCATATATATTTGGACAGAGACAACATATTTCTAATTTTGGTTATAGACATTACCACAATGAATTTTAAACAAAACAATTCAGATGCAGTTGACGTTCAGACTTTCAGCTTTCATTTGAGGGTATCCACATTAAAATTGGATGAAGGGTTTAGGAGTTTCAGCTCCTTAACATGTGCCATCCTGTTTTTACAGGGACCAAAAGTAATTGGAGAGATTAAATAATTTTAAATAAAATGTTCATTTCTAGTACTTGGTTGAAAACCCTTTGTTGGCAATGAATCATCTACAAGAGCACAGCTGACCGCACCACCGCTGCAGCTGACTACCTCCGCTTTAGGCTAATTAGCCTCAGCTGATCCCCCGATCTCGGGTGCTATAGCCGGAAAACCAGATAGCGTGGATATGAAGAGAAAGAAAGTAGCAGCACTCACCGATCTTCTTATGCAGGTGTCTTTATTTGTTAAAAGTCTTCACGGCACGGGGGTGTGTGACATAGGAATGCGGGAGCAGAACGACGGCCGTTTCGCCTGAAGTCTTGACCTCATGGACATCACCAGACGCTGTGTTTCCTCCTTTTTGATGCTCTGCCAGGCCTTCACTGCGGTGGTTTTCAGTTGCTGTTTGTTTGTGGCCTTTCTGTCTGAAGTTTAGTCTTTAACAAGTGAAATGCTGCTCAATTGGGTTGAGATCAGGTGACTGACTTGGCCATTCAAGAATATTCCACTTCTTTGCTTTAATAAACTCCAGGGTTGCTTTGGCTTTATGTTTTGGGTCATTGTCCATCTGTAGTATGAAACGACGACCAATCAGTTTGGCTGCATTTGTCTGGATCTGAGCACACAGTATGGCGGCTCTGAATACCTCAGACTTCATTCGGCTGCTTCTGTCCTGTGTCACATCATCAATAAACACTAGTGACCCAGTGCCACTGGCAGCCATGCATGCCCAAGCCATCACACTGCCTCCGCCGTGTTTTACAGATGATGTGGTAGTTTATGACCCTTTAAACCAGTGGACCATCATTCTCAATGGGAATCCCAAAGGTTCAGTGGTAACTACAGTTTTTCAGGACTGTTGTAAGTGGTTCTTGATTGCCAAGTGTTACTGGAGTCCTTTAAATACTTTTATCTCTGGTCGGTCACTAGGTTCTGATCATCTGCTGATCATACATAGTCAGGTTTCATCTACATGGCTGGTACTGACCTTTAGTAGGTGTACATGCACTAATGCGCACACAGAATCTGCAGCATTTCTACCCTGTATAGATGTATCCTTATAGTCAGAGTATTTTTCTTTTTATAGTAAAAGTAGTCTAAATGTATTTTAACAGAATCCTGCAACCTTGTGCATTTGTGTTTAATGTTCTCATCTGGACTATTGTAGATTGAACTGGAGGATTATCTGCTGACCTGCTGTACTCGCATAGTAAAAAATAATTTCCTTTGTACAGAGAGAGCCACAGCAGCTATCTAGTTCCAAAATAGTATAAACATGTAGGACACCGGTCACATCATACAGGTTACTGCCTAGCAGATTTGTGCCAGATGTTGGAAGAACTGGTTTTGTATAGTTCTTTTACAACAATTACGGTAGTTGTAGGTCATGCCTATATCTTTACTGTAAGTTGTAATGTATGCGGGGCGTTAGGAGCCATATAATTTTATTCATGTCTAAGAAACATTCTGCCTAGGCTCCTAAAGTGGTTATAAAGGGAATTTGGCAGCAGGATTTCACTCTCCCCACACCAAAAAACTAGTCATATGTGTATGTGGCGCTGTCAAAGACAAGTCTATCCATACTATTTACATGACTAGTCTGCTCCTCCCTTACTGAGAAATCAGCATTTGAATTGATATGCAAATGAGGCTGAGGGGCTAATGTAGATCTGAAGCCTCTCTCACTCCAGCTCTTATTTTCCATCCAGCGCCACCTCCTCCTGTTTGAAAGCCTCTCTGCTGATTGGTCGCGCCCGGCCGATCTCGACCAATCAGCGTTCATAAATAAACTACACACATATACTAGAACGAGAATAACCTGAAGGACAGTCTGTGAGGGAGAGAATAACATGGAGGGCAGTCTGTGAGGGAGAGAATAACATGAAGGACAGTCTGTGAGGGAGAGAATAACATGAAGGACAGTCTGTGAGGGAGAGAATAACATGGAGGACAGTCTGTGAGAGAGAGAATTACATGGAGGACAGTCTGTGAGGGAGAGAATAACATGAAGGACAGTCTGTGAGGGAGAGAATAACATGGAGGACAGTCTGTGAGGGAGAGAATAACATGGAGTACAGTCTGTGAGGGAGAGAATAACATGGAGGACAGTCTGTGAGGGAGAGAATAACATGGAGGACAGTCTGTGAGGGAGAGAATAACATGGAGGACAGTCTGTGAGGGAGAGAATAACATGAAGGACAGTCTGTGAGGGAGAGAATAACATGGAGGGCAGTCTGTGAGGGAGAGAATAACATGAAGGACAGTCTGTGAGGGAGAGAATAACATGAAGGACAGTCTGTGAGGGAGAGAATAACATGGAGGACAGTCTGTGAGAGAGAGAATTACATGGAGGACAGTCTGTGAGGGAGAGAATAACATGAAGGACAGTCTGTGAGGGAGAGAATAACATGGAGGACAGTCTGTGAGGGAGAGAATAACATGGAGTACAGTCTGTGAGGGAGAGAATAACATGGAGGACAGTCTGTGAGGGAGAGAATAACATGGAGGACAGTCTGTGAGGGAGAGAATAACATGGAGGACAGTCTGTGAGGGAGAGAATAACATGGAGGACAGTCTGTGAGGGAGAGAATAACATGAAGGACAGTCTGTGAGGGAGAGAATAACATGAAGGACAGTCTGAGGGAGAGAATAACATGGAGGACAATGTGTAAGGGAGAAAATAAAAATTTTCCCCGTTTTTAAAGGGAACCTGTCACCCCGTTTTTTGAGATTGAGCTATAAATACTGTTAAATAGGGCCTGCGCTGTGTGTTCCTATAGTGTATGTAGTGTACCCCGATTCCCTATGTATGCTGAGAAATAACTTACCAAAGTCGCCGTTTTCGCCTGTCAATCAGGCTGGTCAGGTCGGGAGGGCGTGGTGACATCGCTGGTTCTTCCTCAGCTTTACGTTGGTGGCGTAGTGGTGTAGTGGTGAAGACACAGCGCGCGATCTGCGCTGTAATCCCTTGCATCGGTGGGGGCGGCCATCTTCCTGGGGCCGCGCGTGCGCAGATCGAGTGCTCTGCTGCACGGGGCTTCAGGAAAATGGCCGCGGGATGCCGCGCGTGCGCATTAGAGATCGCGGCGGCCATTTTCCCAAAGCCGAGATGCAAACTCGGCTTTGGGAAAATGGCCGCCGCGATCTCTAATGCGCACGCGCGGCATCCCGCGGCCATTTTCCTGAAGCCCCGTGCAGCAGAGCACTCGATCTGCGCACGCGCGGCCCCAGGAAGATGGCCGCCCCCACCGATGCAAGGGATTACAGCGCAGATCGCGCGCTGTGTCTTCACCACTACACCACTACGCCACCAACGTAAAGCTGAGGAAGAACCACCGATGTCACCCCGCCCTCCCGACCTGACCAGCCTGATTGACAGGCGAAAACGGCGACTTTGGTAAGTTATTTCTCAGCATAGGTGGGGAATCGGGGTACACTACATACACTATAGGAACACACAGCGCAGGCCCCATTTAACAGTATTTATAGCTCAATCTCAAAAAACGGGGTGACAGGTTCCCTTTAAGTTTATCATATGGTAAAATAAATGGTGTCTTTGAAAACTATAAGTCATCCTGTATAAAACAAGCTGTCATGCAGTGACAGATGACTAATAAAGTTTTGACTCTTAAAATAGACAGGAGAAAAACAATGGCAGTGTGTCCAATGGGTTAAAACATACCGTATTTTTCGCTTTATAAAACGCACCTGATTATAAGACGCACCCCCAAATTTGGTGAAGAAAAAGAGAAAAAAATATTTTTTTCTGTTACATGGTGGTCTGTCTTGTATAATACCAGTGTCCGTCTTACAAATCATATGTCCCTCATCCTGTATCTATACAACCCCCATCCTTGTGCTGGCTCATGCCCCCCCTGTGCTGCTGTCAGGCACATGCCCCCCCTGTGCTGCTGTCAGGCACATGCCCCCCCTGTGCTGCTGGCAGACACATGCCCCCCCTGTGCTGCTGGCAGACACATGCCCCCCTGTGCTGCTGGCAGACACATGCCCCCCTGTGCTGCTGGCAGACACATGCCCCCCTGTGCTGCTGGCAGACACATGCCCCCTCTGTGCTGCTGGCAGACACATGCCCCCCTGTGCTGCTGGCAGACACATGCCCCCCCTGTGCTGCTGGCAGACACATGCCCCCCCTGTGCTGCTGGCAGACACATGCCCCCCCCGGTGCTGCTGGCAGACACATGCCCCCCCCGTGCTCCTGGCATGCTGGCAGACACATGCCCCCCCCCGTGCTGCTGGCAGACACATGCCCCCCCTGTGCTGCTGGCAGACACATGCCCCCCCTGTGCTGCTGGCAGACACATGCCCCCCCTGTGCTGCTGGCAGACACATGCCCCCCCTGTGCTGCTGGCAGACACATGCCCCCCCCTGTGCTGCTGGCAGACACATGCCCCCCCCCCGTGCTGCTGGCAGACACATGCCCCCCCGTGCTCCTGGCATGCTGGCAGACACATGCCCCCCCCGTGCTGCTGGCAGACACATGCCCCCCCCGTGCTGCTGGCAGACACATGCCCCCCTCGTGCTGCTGGCAGACACATGCCCCCCTCGTGCTGCTGGCAGACACATGCCCCCCTCGTGCTGCTGGCAGACACATGCCCCCCCGTGCTGCTGGCAGACACATGCCCCCCCCCCCGTGCTGCTGGCAGACACATGCCCCCCTTGCTGCTGGCAGACACATGCCTCCCCCCCCCCGTGCTGCTGGCAGACACATGCCCCCCCCCCCATGCAGCTGGCAGACACATGCCCCCCCGTGCAGCTGGCAGACACATGCCCCCCCGTGCAGCTGGCAGACACATGCCCCCCCCCCCCCCCGTGCTGCTGGCAGACACATGCCCCCCCCCGTGCTGCTGGCAGACACATGCCCCCCCGTGCTGCTGGCAGACACATGCCCCCCCTGTGCTGCTGGCAGACACATGTCCCCCCTGTGCTGCTGGCAGACACATGTCCCCCCTGTGCTGCTGGCAGACACATGCCCCCCCTGTGCTGCTGGCAGACACATGCCCCCCCTGTGCTGCTGGCAGACACATGCCCCCCCTGTGCTGCTGGCAGACACATGCCCCCCCTGTGCTGCTGGCAGACACATGCCCCCCCCTGTGCTGCTGGCAGACACATGCCCCCCCTGTGCTGCTGGCAAACACATGCCCCCCCGGTGCTGCTGGCAGACACATGCCCCCCCGTGCTCCTGGCATGCTGGCAGACACATGCCCCCCTGTGCTGCTGGCAGACACATGCCCCCCCTGTGCTGCTGGCAGACACATGCCCCCCCGGTGCTGCTGGCAGACACATGCCCCCCCCCGTGCTGCTGGCAGACACATGCCCCCCCGTGCTCCTGGCATGCTGGCAGACACATGCCCCCCCCGTGCTGCTGGCAGACACATGCCCCCCCGTGCTGCTGGCAGACACATGCCCCCCTCGTGCTGCTGGCAGACACATGCCCCCCTCGTGCTGCTGGCAGACACATGCCCCCCTCGTGCTGCTGGCAGACACATGCCCCCCCGTGCTGCTGGCAGACACATGCCCCCCCCCCCGTGCTGCTGGCAGACACATGCCCCCCCTGCTGCTGGCAGACACATGCCTCCCCCCCCCCCGTGCTGCTGGCAGACACATGCCCCCCCCATGCAGCTGGCAGACACATGCCCCCCCGTGCAGCTGGCAGACACATGCCCCCCCGTGCAGCTGGCAGACACATGCCCCCCCCCCCCGTGCAGCTGGCAGACACATGCCCCCCCCGTGCTGCTGGCAGACACATGCCCCCCCGTGCTGCTGGCAGACATATGCCCCCCTTGTGCTGCTGGCAGACACATGCCCCCCCTGTGCTGCTGGCAGACACATGCCCCCCCAGTGCTGCTGGGAGGCACATGCCCCCCCAGTGCTGCTGGGAGGCACATGATAAAATAACAAACACTTAACTCACCTTCCGATGATGGCTCCGTGCTCACAGCCCCTCGGTTACGCTTCCTGTTTCGCAGGCATCGGATCATGTGACCTGGGCACACAGTGATGTCATTACTGTGCTATGACGATCACATAATCGGATGTCAGCACAGACACAGGAAGCGCAACAAAGGAGCTGTGAGCACGGAGCCATCATCGGAAGGTGAGTTAAGTGTTTGTTATTTTATCATATGTCTCACAGCAGGGGGGCGCATGTGTCTGCCAGCAGCAGCACAGGGGGGCATGTGTCTGCCAGCAGCACAGGGGGGGTGGGCATGTGTCTGCCAGCAGCACAGGGGGGGCATGTGTCTGCCAGCAGCACAGGGGGGGTGGGCATGTGTCTGCCAGCAGCACAGGGGGGACATGTGCCTGCCAGCAGCACAGGGAGGGGCATGTGTCTGCTAGCAGCACAGGGGGGGCATGTGTCTGCCTGCAGCACGGGGGGGGGGGGGGGGGCGCATGTGCCTGCCAGCAGCACGGGGGGCATATAAGAGTGACCGGGGGGCCATATCCATGATGGCATGGTGGGAGGGGGGGAGAGGCAGGCACATGTAATATTCGCTGCTCCCCTGTGGATCAACTTGCACAGCTTCAGCACCAGGTGATGGACAGCAGGTGCACTGAATATTACATGAGTCTAATAAATGGGAGCACAGGACCTCCTGCTGTCTGCAGCCCCAGCCAGCCCCTCCCCCACCCCAGCCCCCTGACACCACTTCAGAGCCGCATCCCTCCTCTACAGCACAGCACATCACACAGATTCGGATTATAAGATGCACCCCCCATTTTCCCCCAAAATTTGGGGGAACAAAAGTGTGTCTTATAATCGGAAAAATATGGTAAATGTAAGCACCAATGTTTACATAAATACTAGATGATGGCCCGATTCTAACGCATCGGGTATCTACTATATAATTGTCTAATTCTGTCTGTTTGTCTGTAACGGAAATCCCGTGTCGCTGATTGGTCGCGAGCAGCTGCTCGCGACCAATCAGTGATATTGGCGCAGTCTGGCCACGAATTGACGTGGGATTTAAACCCCACTGCGCTGATTGGTTGCGCCTGGCTTGCCGCAACCAATCAGCAACATGCGCAGTCCGGCCACGAATTGGCGTGGTATTTGAACCTATTTGATACTACAAGGCTATATACTACAAGTAGGTATCTACTATATAATTGTCTAATTCTGTCTGTTTGTCTGTAACGGAAATCCCGTGTCGCTGATTGGTCGCGAGCACAATCAGTGATATTGGCGCAGTCTGGCCACGAATTGACGTGGGATTTAAACCCCACTGCGCTGATTGGTTGCGCCTGGCTTGCCGCAACCAATCAGCAACATGCGCAGTCCGGCCACGAATTGGCGTGGTATTTGAACCACGTTGCGCTGTTAATGTATATATTTTACTCGGAAAATCCTGTGTATTCATTGCATTATTCTTAAGTCTTCATAAATAAACTACATACCTATTCTAGAATACCCGATGCGTTAGAATCGGGCCAGCATCTAGTACATATATAAAGGGCTTGTGCCATGACAGACATTGATAACATATTAGTAGAAAATGGCATCAATATTGAAAAGGTTGAGGTCTGACCGCCGTGGGCAGCAGACTCAGGAAGTGCTACGCCACTTTGCCTCCTGTTTACACCATTTGGGTTTTTCGAGTTATTTTATGATTGGCCCATTATAGTCAGTAGCCTCAAGAAAAAGCCAAAATCATTGGATAAAGTCTTCGAAGTCGGACTCTCACCAGTAGGGAAGTGATGTAATATCCTTGCAGATCATTTTGACATCAGTGTAATCCTCTTCCGCAGTGTTTGTGGTAGGCCATTGCATGTGCTATAGGTAACATTAATTAATAAGGAGTCTGACATGTTAATCCATGTTCAATTATTGGCAGAGGTCCATACTTGTAGCTGTGTGACTGTGGACAACCTGTCTTTACTCAAACATTCTGGGTGAAAATGTTCTTGCTTTGAAGAATAGTCTGAAATTAAAGCTTTGTGCCTAGAAATAAAAGACTTTATGTAGACAAATAAAGAAGACTGACTTGTAACTATGCTCACAGACCTTTAATAAAAGACCTGTTGATAAGCAAGAATAACATAAAAGGTCCAGGAAATTGTAATCTATCAGTACCTTCAAGACAACAGGAAATTGTCACTATAAACCATTCACAATGCCGTATTTGTACTGTAGACACTCCAGCCAAACAGCAGGCAGGTGGATCATTTTAACATTCATAGGTGAAACAAAGCTATCACTCAGCTAAGGAAACCTAAAAAAGTAAGAAAGAACATAATTCTAACATTATACCCATGACCCGTCTACCAAAGTTTTATAGGATTATATAAGGGAGGTTTGAAGGCGTCCAACGTAATTCACAAATATCAACCTTAATGTTTTTGAAGGTAGTTGTCGTTGGAGAGGTAAAACATCAAAGCCCGATCCTTTGTTGGTCTGATATCTGGTAGTGACTGAAGACCACGTACACTTCTGATTACTGACGGCCAAATGATTTTGCCCAACTCTCATATACAAGTGCTTCTCACAAAATTAGAATATCATCAAAAAGTTATTCATTTATTTCAGTTCTTCAATACAAAAAGTGAAACCCGTAAATTATATAGAGTCATTACAAACAGAGTGATCTATATACATAATTGTCTAAGGGGTACTTCAGTCTGTCTGTCTGTCCTTCTGTCACGGATATTCATTGGTCGTGGCCTCTGTCTATCATGGAAATCCAAGTCGCTGATTGGTCGCCGCAAAACAGCCACGACCAATCAGCGATGGGCACAGTCCAGAAGAGAATGGCTGCTCCTTCCCCGCAGTCAGTGGCCGGCACCCTCTCCATACTCCCCGCAGTCGGTGTCCCCAGCGCTCCGCTCCCCGCAGTCAGTGTCCCCGGCGCTCCGCTCCCCGCAGTCAGTGTCCCCAGCGCTCCGCTCCCCGCAGTCAGTGTCCCCGGCGCTCCGCTCCCCGCAGTCAGTGTCCCCGGCGCACCGCTCCCCGCAGTCAGTGTCCCCGGCGCCCGCTCCATACTCCCCTCCGGTCACCGCTAACACAGGGTTAATTCCGTTACCACTGCTATTAACCCTGTGTGTCCCCAACCTTTTACTATTGATGCTGCCTATGCGGCATCAATAGTAAAAGAAAGTAACGTTAAAAATAGTACAAAAACAAAAAACCTGCTATACTCACCCTCCGTTGTCCGCTGAGCCGCTCGAGCCTGCCGCCATCTTCCTTTGCCAGTGGTGCTTTGCAAAATTACCCATAAGACCTAGCGGTCTCGCAAGACCGCTAAGTCATATGGGTAATTTCGCAAAGCATCCTGGGAATGCAAGATGGCGGCAGCCGCGCACCCATCTGCACAGCACCGTTGGATCCCAGGAAGCGGAGAGACGGGATGCTGAGGAGCAGTGACCAGAATGGTGAGTATGTTCAACTACAAGGGGCCCTCGGATCATTAGGTGAGTGTGTTTATTTTTTATTTTTTTTAACCTGAGACATACGTAGCTCGGTAATATAGTACGTCACTGGGCAATATACTACGTGGCTCTGTGCTATATACTACAAGGCTGGGCAATATACTACGTCACTGTGCAATATACTACGTGGCTGGACAATATACTACGTCGCTGTGCAATATACTACGTCGCTGTGCAATATACTACGTGGCTGGGCAATATACTACGTGGCTCTGTGCTGTATACTACTTGACTGGGCAATATACTATGTGGACATGCATATTCTAGAATACCCGATGCGTTAGAATCGGGCCACCATCTAGTCTATTATAAGTGTTTATTTCTGTTTATGTTGATGATTATAGCTTACAGCCAATGAAAACCCAAAAGTCATTATCACAGTAAATTAGAATACTTTCTAACACCAGCTTGAAAAATGATTTTAAAATCCGAAATGTTGGCGTACCGAAATGTATGTTCAGTAAATGCACTCAATACTTGGTCGGGGTTCCTTTTGCATCAGTTACTGCATCAATGCGGCGTGGCATGGAGGCGATCAGCCTGTGGCACTGCTGAGGGGTTATGGAAGCCCAGGTGGCTTTGATAGCAGCCTTCTGCTCGTCTGCATTGTTGGGTCTGGTGTCTCATCTTCTTCTTTACAATACCCGATAGATTCTCTAAGGAGTTCAGACGAGTTTGCTGCCAATCAAGCACAGTGATACTGTTGTTTGTATGTTTTTCCTGTGTTTGCATGGGTTTTCTCCGGGCTCTCCGGTTTCCTCCCACACTCCAAAGACGTACTGATAGGGAATCTAGATTGTGAACCCCAATGGGGACAGTGCCGACATTCTGTGTAAAAAGGCTGTGGAATTAATGGCACTATATAAGTGAGTAAAGTAAGTAAATTGGCAGTTTGAAATCATATATACCCTAAGATGATCGTCAGAGCCGATAATTAATCGGGGGCCATTGAACATATTAAACTGTTGGCTAAATCTGTTTACAAAGGCATGTTCAGCCAACGTTGGTCTAATGTGTATGGGGTTCCTTCAAAGGAATCTATCATCAGTCTTTTGCTGTATAATCGAAAAGCCAAGTGATGTAGGGGCTGTGAGTCTGATTCCAGCGATGTCACTGGGCTGTGTGCCGTTGTTCCAATAAAATCTGTGTGATCAGCAGATTATCACTACAGGACTAGGTTTCTTATGCCTCATAGCTGCTCTGTGTAACCCCATCTCCAGCACTGATTAGCAGCTTTCTGACAATGTACAATATACACAGAAATCTATCAGTCAAGGGTATGGGCAGGTTAGACAGGTCAGCATTCAGAGAACTGCTAGATCTGCAGCAGAGAAAACTGTGATTGTATCACAACTGCTGCACCCAGTAAACGAAGTGATAAATCACAGGAATCTGAGTCTCTGCCACTACATCATGAAGCTCTCAGATCATATGGCAAAAACCTGATGACAGATGCCTTTTAAAGGGAATCTGTCACCTAATTTTTCTGCTATAAGCTGCGGCCACCGCCATTAGGGGTTTTTCTACAGCATTCTGTAATGCTGTAGATAAGCCCCCGATGTATCCTGAAAGATAAGAAAAACAAGTTAGATTATACTCACCCACGGGCGGTCCGGTCCGATGGGCGTTGCAGTCCGGGTCCAGCGTCTCCCATCTTCATGCTATGACGTCCTCTTCCTTGCTTCCTGTCGTGGCTCCTGCGCAGGCGTACTTTATCTGCCAGCGTAAAGTATTGCAGTGTGCAGGCGCCGGGCCTCTCTGACCTTTCTCGGCGCCTGCGCACTGCAGTACTTTGCTTTGCCCTCAACAAGGCAGATAAAGTACGCCTGCGCTGGAGCCACGGCAGGAAGCAAAGAGGACGTCATCGTATGAAGATGGGAGGCGCTGGACCCGGACCGCGACGCCCATCAGACCGGACAGCCCCCGGGTGAGTATAATCTAACTTGTTTTTCTTATCTTTCAGGTTACATCGGAGGCTTATCTACAGAATTACAGAATGCTGTAGATAAGCCCATAATGGTGGTGGCCACAGCTTATAACTGAAAAATGAGCTGACACATTCCCTTTAAGCCACCACAATCATATCCCTTCTCTCTTTTTGAACGTTGCAAACTGGTTAGAATGAAAATTTTCTGAGAGCAGTGCAAAAAAAAAAAACTTATGGTAATTTCCTGTAACTTCATCTTGGCGGGCCCTTTCTTGGATTTGTTTTATCCGTGAATATTCTAATAAATCCAAAAATCACTAGAATAGATCCTCCGGTTCAGCTTTCCAGACATTTGCAGTAATGGCTTGGCATCATCTGGGCATGCAGCAGAATCCAGGCAGCAGTGCCGCAGCAGAATCCAGGCAGCAGTGCCGCAGCAGAATCCAGGCAGCAGTGCCGCAGCAGAATCCAGGCAGCAGTGCCGCAGCAGAATCCAGGCAGCAGGAAAAACGCAAAATTAATGAACATGCTGCTTTTTTTTTTTTTACCGCAATGCGTTTTTTTCGCAGAAAAATACGCATCATGTGCACAAAAATTGCAGAATGCATTCTAAATGATAGGATGTATAATGTATGCATTTTTAATGAGTTTTTATAGCGTTTTTATTGCGAAAAAAACCTGAACGTGTTCACATACCTTTAAAGAACATACGGTACATGTACACGAGAAATGAAACCTTTCGGACAGTCCAGACCTCCCAATCCATAACTATGTGACGCATCGGTTCTTAACTTGACGTACATTTTGGCAGATTCTCTGCATTTTTTGCAACACTGGCCTTTGTGTAACTTCTTCTGCACTTGTTTTACCTAGGGCTGAAGGTACCAGGTACAATTCATTCATATCAGTTTCCAGAAAGAATTAATCCTTTTGAAGAGTCTTACATCAATTGTATATTTTAGTTTATCTTATTTTGATACTGTTAAGCCATGAATATCAGCCATTGTAGAGTGCAGCAAAAATGCAGTGGTAATAAAGGTTAAGGTCTGAAAGTGATTTTTATTTATTTTTTTGTTTAAAAAAGTTTTTACACTTCTGGGTAATATTTGTATTTTATCATTTTAGTTTGTAGCTTATCAGTCTCTAGCTTGGGAATCCTTGGCTCTCCACCTCTATTAATTCCTTTATCCCTGAGGGTGGTTTGCACGTTAATGACCGGGCCAATTTTTGCAATTCTGACCATTGTCCCTTTATGTAGTTATAACTCTGGAACGCTTCAATGGAGCCCACTGATTCTGAGAATGTTTGTTTTTTCCTTACATATTGTACTTTATGATAGTGGACAAATTTCTTTGATATTACTTGTGTTTATTTGTGAAAAAGGAAATTTGGCGAAAAATTTCACAATTTTTCAACTTTGAATTTTCATGCCCTTAAATCACAGAGATACAGTGGGGCAAAAAAGTATTTAGTCAGTCAGCAATAGTGCAAGTTCCACCACTTAAAAAGATGAGAGGCGTCTGTAATTTACATCATAGGTAGACCTCAACTATGGGAGACAAACTGAGAAAAAAAATCCAGAAAATCACATTGTCTGTTTTTTTTAACATTTTATTTGCATATTATGGTGGAAAATAAGTATTTGGTCAGAAACAAACAATCAAGATTTCTGGCTCTCACAGACCTGTAACTTCTTCTTTAAGAGTCTCCTCTTTCCTCCACTCATTACCTGTAGTAATGGCACCTGTTTAAACTTGTTATCAGTATAAAAAGACACCTGTGCACACCCTCAAACAGTCTGACTCCAAACTCCACTATGGTGAAGACCAAAGAGCTGTCAAAGGACACCAGAAACAAAATTGTAGCCCTGCACCAGGCTGGGAAGACTGAATCTGCAATAGCCAACCAGCTTGGAGTGAAGAAATCAACAGTGGGAGCAATAATTAGAAAATGGAAGACATACAAGACCACTAATAATCTCCCTCGATCTGGGGCTCCACGCAAAATCCCACCCCGTGGGGTCAGAATGATCACAAGAACGGTGAGCAAAAATCCCAGAACCACGCGGGGGGACCTAGTGAATGAACTGCAGAGAGCTGGGACCAATGTAACAAGGCCTACCATAAGTAACACACTACGCCACAATGGACTCAGATCCTGCAGTGCCAGATGTGTCCCACTGCTTAACCCTCCGTCACATACAACTGATCTGACAGGCGCTTCTCTTTTACTTTCATTTCTCCTTCCTCACCAGATTGTGAGGAAACCCCCTCCCTCCAGGTAGTCTCCTGTCTCTTGAAGATCTGTGAAACCTGATATCACAGTTGGATTTCAGAGCTTCAGGGGAGAGGATATAGCTGCACAGATCTCTCAGGCTCATTGTATGTGAATACGTCACATTCAGTAAGGTTGGTATTGTATGTTTTTATTCATCACAATAGTTTATTTACCTAGCTTGTTTTATGAATGTATAGCACAAAATGTGAGGATATTTCATAGAAATAAGGGAGATTTTATAAAAGAAAGTGTGCTGCTCAGGCATATACAGTAGTTCCCTAACATATTCCTTCTCTTGCTTCAGATTATCTGCTGAAATGGAGAGGAAAATGTACAATTTATCCAAACAACTTGATGTTGAGGAAGTAACAAACATGCTGTTAGATGATAGAGACCTCACACTGAATGAGGATTTAGGAGAGGAAAGTGAGATTGATTCTCATGATGAGGTGGAAGAATGTGTCCTGGATTCTGAAACAGAGCAAGATGGTGACAGTGGTGAGGATGAAGAAGTTGGATCATATTATATTGGAAAAGATAAAAATACTAAATGGAACAAGAAGCTATTCCAGAAAAAACGTAGGGAACCTTTAAACATTATTACTCACCTTCCTGCAGTAATAGGAACTGCACGTAATGCAAAAACTGCAGTTGAATGCTGGAACAGTATATTTACAGATGACATTCTGGACTCTATTGTCACATATACCAACCAATATATAGACATTATAAAGGACAAGTACATCTGCAACAGAACCATCAAGCCCACAGATGAAATAGAACTGCGTGCTTTTTTTGGATTACTGTACCTTGCAGGAGCTTATAGGGCAAATAGACAAAGTTTGGAGGAACTTTGGGGTAAAGATGGGGATGGAGTTGAAAAATTTAGCCTTGTTATGTCCATAAACAGATTCAAGATTCTAATTCGTTGCCTTCGGTTTGACGACAGAACTACCCGAACCGAACGCAAAACACATGACCGAATTGCTCCAATTCGTGATATATTTCAAAGATTTGTTGTAAACTGTAAACAAAGTTATTACCCTGGAGAGAATCTCACTATTGACGAAATGCTCCCTGGTTTTCGTGGTAGATGTGCCTTTCGTCAATATATTCCATCAAAGCCAAACAAATATGGAATAAAAATTTATGCCCTTGTTGATGCCAGTAAGACCTACACTTACAACCTGGAAGTTTATGCAGGAAAACAACCAGAAGGTCCTTACTGTGTGAGCAACAAACCCATTGATGTTGTAAAAAGACTGGCTGAACCCTTATTTGGATCGGGTCGCAATATTACAGCTGACAATTGGTTTACAAGTTGTGATCTGATTGATTATCTGAAAATTCAGAAGCTGTCATATGTGGGAACTGTAAGAAAAAACAAAAGGGAATTGCCGCCACAGTTTGTAAGTGTGAAAGAGAGACAACAGTACAGCAGTATGTTTGCATTCCATAATGGAAAGGCTTTAGTTTCCTATGTACCACATGCCAAAAAAATCGTACTTCTTCTATCAACACTTCATGATGATGCTGCCATCGATCCTGGGACTGGGGCAGAAAAAAAACCGGAGATAATTACATTTTACAATGCCACCAAAGGGGGTGTGGATACAGCAGATCAGATGTGCTCCACTTTCAACGTCAGCAGAAACATCAAACGCTGGCTAGTAGTCATATTTTTTGCTTTGTTGAATTTGGGTGGTATAAATTCACAAGTAATTTATCTTGAAAACAAGCTTGAACCACTCCGTAGACGATTGTATCTGAAAAAATTGGCCCATGAACTAGTACTTGGAGAGCTACGCAGGAGAAGCATGAAAACAATCGTATCCCCTCTCGCCTTCAAGTTCAGCTCAAAAGGTTCCGCCCAGAAGATGATGGTGAAAAGTCACCATCTGCACCACCTCACAAAAGAAGGAGATGCACAACCTGTCAAACGGAAAGCGGAACCAGAAGGCTTTCAAATTATGAATGTCTCAAATGTCATAAAGCAATTTGCCTGACACATGCAAAAATGGTGTGTAATTCTTGCTATTTGCTCTGCAAGTGTGACTTTTCTGGGGAAACCTCAGCATCTACTTCTGATTGAATATGTTTTTAATAGTACTTAAGGTACCTTAAAATTAAGTTTGTGTTCAAAAATTTTCTTTGTACATTTTTTTGAGAGAGTCGAACTGGGGACTATTTGGCGGGAGTTTTGAAAAGTTTGTATTTCATAGTTATTAGTTTTATGTTAAGTAAATGTTTTTTTTTGCAACTGATTATGTGTAGTCTCTTTTATTACATCCCTATGAAGGTCACTGATCACTTTTAGAGCACTGAAATTGCAAACATTAGATATTATAGGTATTTTTACCCCTCGCCACGACAGCACCCTACAGGAGAGAGAGGGATCCGCCCCACAGGAACAGGAAACCTACAGAAAGATAAAAGGGGGCGGTCCGCCTTTCCTCCTCAGTTTAGGTTTCCTGTTCCTGCGGGAACGACAGGACTCTAAGAAGCTACGGAAGTACCTGGGCATGCACGCCGCCTGTGCAGTCTCTTCGGAACGGCAGGGGCTGCAGCCTGGAAGCAGTGTCAGGGGAGTTCCGCTAGACGGCTCCCTCCTCGTCTGGGAGGCATACAGATGTCCGGGTCTGGAGAAAGCCGCCCGGCATCTGCGTTATGCGGCGGCTTCAGCGTGGGAGTTCCTCGCCCGGCAGAAGGGGTGAGTGAGAGGAGCTTCCTGCATGGCGATCCAGGGACTAGAGGCCGCTCCGCGCACGCTGACCGCCATTAGTAAGTTCACCCCGGAAGTAGATGCTAAACTTCCGGGGTAAGCAGGCCGAGATCAGCGGTGGGGGTAGCGCGAGTTCGCGCATGCGCAGTACCGCTTAAAAAAATAATAAAAAAAATGGCGCTCTATTTAAACCGGCTAACCACTGTTACCTGCGATGCAAGATGTCATCTCCAGGTGCCATGGATCCTGCAGCAGGAGACTCCGTTCCCTCCAAGGACCGCTCCAGCAGAGGATCATCAGATGCCGGTCGGAAGAGCGACACAGTGGATAAATCCAAAGGATCTCGGCCGTCTGATCCGGTAATAGAAAGCTTCACTGGGTGAGTTTATAACTCTGCCTATTAAGCTGACGCCGTCTCCCCCTCCTTTCTCTCTCTTTCTCCTCCTCTCGCTATCTCTTATTTGGACCAGGCCAAAAAACGACAGAAAACCAAACATAAAGAATGCGCCTTATGTAGCCAGCCCCTACCAGACTCATACCCCCAAAAAACTCTGCAAGGATTGTATAGCAGAAACCACACAAGGAGCAGCGGTGTCTATTACGGACTTACGCGCTATTATAAGAGAGGAGTTAAAGGCTATGTCACAGGATAAACCACAAAAAAGTAAATCCAAAAAGCCAACACCTTTATCAGATTCTGATAGTGAGCAAGCCGTACTCTCAGATATCTCTATAGCCTCTGCATCATCATCATCATCATCATCATCTTCAGAAATTGAGGGACTTTCATGTTTCCCCTTAGATAGTGTGGATAATCTAGTGAAATCAATAAGAGACACTATGGGGTGTGAG
Organism: Ranitomeya imitator; assembly: GCF_032444005.1. NCBI lineage: Eukaryota > Metazoa > Chordata > Amphibia > Anura > Dendrobatidae > Ranitomeya > Ranitomeya imitator. The sequence continues at coordinate 94,560,971 of NC_091284.1, forward strand.
GAAACAAAGGGCGCACAAACCACGCAAGGTATAATGTTTGCGGGTTTGGCGGAGAGGAAAAGGAAATGCTTTCCAGTTATTCCAGCAGTGAAGGCATTAATAAAAAGAGAATGGGAGAGACAAGATCAGAGAAGATTTTTGCCCTCAGCATCAAAACGGAAATACCCGTTTAGTGATGATGAGTTACTTACGTGGACCAAAATCCCTAAGGTTGACGCAGCTGTTGCCTCTACCTCTAAACCGTCCACATTGCCTGTTGAAGACGCGGGGTTACTCTCAGACCCTCTAGATCGCAAAGCCGAGTCGTCCCTTAAAAGATCCTGGGAGGCAACTACAGGCATATTTAAGCCAGCAATAGCAAGCACTTGTACCGCCAGGTCAATGCTCATCTGGATTGACCAGCTAGACCAAAGCATTGAGAATAAAATGTCACGAGAAAAATTACGAGCTGCTATTCCCTTAATACGAGGGGCAGCAGCCTTTATGGCGGACGCGTCTGCAGATTCTCTCCGCCTAGCAGCTAGATCCGCAGGTCTGGTAAACAGTGCAAGACGGGCATTATGGATGAAAAGCTGGAAAGGGGACGCACAATCCAAATCTAAGATATGCGCAATCCCATGTGAGGGTGAGTTCCTCTTTGGAAAAACCTTAGATGACATACTCAAGAAGGCAAAAGACAGGAAAAAGGCTTTTCCTGATACCTCTATTCCCTTTTATAGGAGAGCCTTTAAGAGAAGGCCATTCGGCAAGAGAAGGCAGACGGACAGGTTGTCAACATGGTTCCCTAAGGAAGATAAACAAAGGTACCATGTTCAGAAGACCCAACCCCCCAAAAGACAGCAAATTCTGAGGATATAACCATTCCAGTAGGGGGCAGATTAAAATTGTTCACTCCCCAGTGGGAAAATATTACATCTAGTTCGTGGATTTTAAATATAATCAGAGATGGAATAAAATTACAATTCTCTCGCTTTCCCCACGAATCATACATTATAACATCTCTCAGCTCGCCTATACAACAGGAGGCCCTGGAGAGTGAAATCCAAACCCTATTATCAAAAGGGGTTTTAGTCCAAGTTCCGGAAGGACAGGAGACTAGAGGATTCTATTCTCCTCTATTCTTAATTTCCAAACCCGATGGTTCATTCAGAACAATCCTAAACCTCAAAAAGCTTAATTCATTTATTAAAAATGATACATTTAAAATGGAGTCTATAAAATCCACCATAAAGTTACTTTTTCCAAACTGTATGATGGGTGGCATTGATCTAAAAGATGCTTATTACCATCTTCCTATTCATGACAGATACCAGAAGTTCTTCAGGGTAGCGGTGGCAATCAAAGGCAAGATTTGTCATTTCCAGTATGCAGCCATGCCCTTCGGCCTTGCTACAGCGCCAAGGATTTTCACCAAAGTGATTTTAGAGGTGATGGCTTATCTTCGCCAAAAAGAGACATTAATTGTGCCCTACTTAGATGACTTTTTAGTCATCGGAAATTCAGCTTCTCAGCGTGCTGACCGTTTAGCTCATGCAGTTTCATCTCTACAGGATCTAGGTTGGATAATCAATATCAACAAATCCAGACTGACTCCACTGTCACTTCAAGCGTTTCTGGGCTTCCATCTAGACTCCATAACTCAAAAATGTCTGCTCCCTCAGGTAAAAATCTCACTCATCAGACATAAAGTCACAACAGCAATAAATAATCCTCACATGACCCTAAGAAAAGCCATGTCATTACTGGGATCTCTTACTTCCTGTATACCTGCAGTCCAGTGGGCACAATACCATACCCGGACACTGCAGCACCAAATCCTCCAAGAGGAAAGACGGCTAATTAGCTTAAATGCAAAGATAACGTTGTGCAAGGAAGTTTTATGTTCCTTAACGTGGTGGCTGGATTCTAACCATTTGATGAGTGGTGTTCCATGGGTAATAACACCATCTCATATTATAACCACTGACGCCAGTCCTCATGGATGGGGCGCTCATATGGGAAATGATTTTTGCCAGGGGTTATGGGACAATGAAGAATGCCACAACTCATCTAATCTGAAAGAACTAAATGCAGTAAGATACGCTTTATGTCATTTTCTCCCACAGCTCCGGGGAAAAGACGTTCGAATCCTTTCCGACAACACCACAACAGTGGCTTATATAAACAGACAAGGAGGTACTCAATCAGAGACTCTGATGTCTTCCGCTGGGAAAATTCTGGACTTGGCAGAAAAACATCTATTATCCCTCAGTGCAGTTCACATAAGGGGGAAAAACAACCAGCAGGCAGACTTCTTAAGTCGACATACCCTAAGGCAGGGAGAGTGGTGCCTAAACCATCATATCTTCCAGCGGATAGTATCCCTATGGGGTTGTCCGCAAATAGACCTCTTCGCCACGAGAAAAAACAGGCAAGTCCAGAAATTTGCATCCCTATCGTTAGCAGATCATCCGGACATTCTAGACGCTTTCCAAACCCCTTGGCAATACAGTCTAGCGTACGCCTTCCCTCCGATAATATTGTTACCACAGGTCATTCGGAAGATCAGGGAGGATGGAGCGAGAGTTGTACTAATAGCACCATTCTGGCCCAAAAGGCCATGGTTCTCATGCCTACAAGCCATGTCGGTTTCGGACCCTTGGGTCCTCCCCTCTACACCCAACCTTCTCTTCCAGGGTCCGTTTCTCCACCCCCAGGTGGACAATCTCCATCTGACGGCCTGGAATTTGAGAGGCAGATGCTAAAATTAAGGGGATTCTCCGAGGGACTAATTGACACACTCCTCCAAAGTAGAACACGCTCTACTACAAAAATTTATACAAAAATCTGGAAAAAATTCCTACAGTTCCATAAATCTCCCAACACATCAGAAATTCCGGTACAATCTATATTGGAATTCCTTCAAAAAGGGAGGGAACTAGGTTTAGCTGTAAATACGTTAAAAGTTCACGTATCAGCACTGGGAGCCCTCTATGGCCATAATATTGCAGGAAATAGATGGGTATCCCGATTTATCACGGCTTGTGAAAGGATAAATCCTGTTAATATACCTAGAATTCCACCCTGGGATCTAAATTTAGTTCTACAAGCCCTAACAGACTCTCCATTTGAACCAATAGATTCAGTATCCATTAAATATTTATCACTTAAAACTGTCCTCTTGGTAGCACTGACTTCAGCTAGGAGAATCAGTGACATCCAAGCTCTTTCTATAGATCCACCTTTCCTGCTAACTTTTCAGGATAAGTTGATTCTTAAATTAGACCCTTCCTATCTTCCCAAGGTAGCGAAGAAATTCCATAGGTCACAAGAAATAGTCCTACCCACCTTTTTCAGTAACCCTTCCACTCCTGAGGAATGTAAATATCACACTCTAGATGTTAAAAGAGTAGTTTTAAAATACATTGAAAGGACCAGTAGCTGGCGACAGTGTAGGGCTCTGTTTATATCCTTTCAGGGTCACAAGAAGGGTCATGCAGTCACAAAAAGCACCTTATCCCGGTGGATCAGGGAGTCTATCACACTGGCTTACTCCGCGAGGAAAGAAAACCCTCCGAAAGGCATAACGGCACACTCTACCAGAGCTATGGCATCCTCCTGGGCCGAAAGAGGAGACGTCCCAATAGAAACCATATGTAAGGCGGCAACTTGGTCAAATCCTTCTACCTTCTATAATCACTATAGGCTTGACCTATCGTCAACTTCTGACCTAGACTTTGGCAGGACTGTCCTCAGCACGGTGGTCCCCCCCCTAGGTGATGGTCTCTGAAAGATCTCCAGTAGGGTGCTGTCGTGGCGAGGGGTAAAAAGCCGGATTACTCACCGGTAATACTCTTTTAGTGAGTCCACGACAGCACCCTATTACATCCCTCCCTAGGTTAATATAGTACTTACTATTGAGTAAAATTCTTTTAATCATACATGAGCAAATAAGTTTGAAGATGAAATAAATTATATTTGCCTAATACTGGCGGTCCTCTGGGTACTCTGAAATCAAAACTGAGGAGGAAAGGCGGACCGCCCCCTTTTATCTTTCTGTAGGTTTCCTGTTCCTGTGGGGCGGATCCCTCTCTCTCCTGTAGGGTGCTGTCGTGGACTCACTAAAAGAGTATTACCGGTGAGTAATCCGGCTTTTTCCATCAGGCGCCTGACAGGCACATTGTATGTGAACTCGTTAGTCCGAATATTGTATGTGACGGAGGGTTAAGCCAGTACATGTCCGGGCCCGTCTGAAGTTTGCTAGAGAGCATTTGGATGATCCAGAGGAGTTTTGGGAGAATGTCCTATGGTCTGATGAAACCAAACTGGAACTGTTTGGTAGAAACACAACTTGTCGTGTTTGGAGGAAAAAGAATACTGAGTTGCATCCATCAAACACCATACCTACTGTAAAGCATGGTGGTGGAAACATCATGCTTTGGGGCTGTTTCTCTGCAAAGGGGCCAGGACGACTGATCCGGGTACATGAAAGAATGAATGGGGCCATGTATCGTGAGATTTTGAGTGCAAACATCCTTCCATCAGCAAGGGCATTGAAGATGAAACGTGGCTGGGTCTTTCAACATGACAATGATCCAAAGCACATCGCCAGGGCAACGAAGGAGTGGCTTCGTAAGAAGCATTTCAAGGTCCTGGAGTGGCCTAGCCAGTCTCCATATCTCAACCCTATAGAAAACCTTTGGAGGGAGTTGAAAGTCCGTGTTGCCAAGCGAAAAGCCAAAAACATCACTGCTCTAGAGGAGATCTGCATGGAGGAATGGGCCAACATACCAACAACAGTGTGTGGCAACCTTGTGAAGACTTACAGAAAACATTTGACCTCTGTCATTGCCAACAAAGGATATATTACAAAGTATTGAGATGAAATTTTGTTTCTGACCAAATACTTATTTTCCACCATAATATGCAAATAAAATGTTAAAAAAACAGACAATGTGATTTTCTGGATTTTTTTTTCTCAGTTTGTCTCCCATAGTTGAGGTCTACCTATGATGTAAATCACAGACGCCTCTCATCTTTTTAAGTGGTGGAACTTGCACTATTGCTGACTGACTAAATACTTTTTTGCCCCACTGTATGTCAGACAAAATACTTAATAAGTAACATTTCCCACATGTCTACTTTACATTCGGATAATTTTGGAGCCACATTTTATTTGTTAGGGAGTTATAAAGGTTTAGGCTATGTGCACACGTTGCAGATTATTTGCGGTTTTTTAGCGTTTTTGCGCTATAAAAGCGCTATAAAACCGCAAATTTGCATACATTAAGCATCCCATCATTTATAATGGAATCCACAATTTCTGTGCACATTATGTGCGTTTTTCCGCATGAAAAACGCATTGCGGAAAAATAATGAACCTGTTCATTAATTTTGCGTTTTTTTTTAGCGGATTTCCCACTGTCTAATGCATTGGGAAATGTCCGGGAAAAAACGCGCAAAAACGCGCAAAAAAAAAAACCCTTGCGGATTTCATGCGGAAATCTGGCAGAAATGTCCGGATTTCCACAGGAATTTTCTGCATGAATTCCTGAACGTGTGCACATAGCCTAAAAGTTGACCAGCGATTTCTCATTTTTCCAACATCATTTTTTTTTTTTAGGGACCACATCACAATTGAAGTCACTTTGAGGGGTCTATATGATAGAAGATACCCAAAAGTGGCACCATTCTAAACACTGCACCCCTCAAGGTACTCAAAACCACATTCAAGAAGTTTATTAACCCTTCAGGTGCTTCACAGGAATTTTTGGAATGTGGAAAAAAATGAACATTTACCTTTTTTTTTTTTTTTTTTTTTACCCCAACAAATTTACTTCAGATCCAAATTTTTTTTTATTTTGACAAGCGTAACGGGAAAAAAGTACCCTAAAAATTGTTGTGCAACTTCTCCCGAGGACGCGAATACCCCATATGTTGGGGTAAACTACTGTTTGGGCGCACGGCAGGGCTCAGAAGGAAAGGAGCGCCATTTGACTTTTTGAATATAAAATTTCCTGGAATCATTAGCGCACGTCATGTCCCATTTGGAGAGCCTCTGATGTACCTAAACAGTGGAAACTCCCACATCTGACCCCATTTTGGAAACTAGACCCCTCAAGAATGTATTTAGATGTATGGTAAGCACCATGAACCCCCAGGTGCTTCACAGAAATTTATAACGTTGAGCCATGAAAATAATAAAATTACCTTTTCCGCACAAAAATGTTGTTTTAGCTCCAAGTTTTTACATTTTCTAAGGGAATTCTAATTTCTAATAGGAATTTTTTTTTTTTATACAACAAGCTGAGCTCCATTTTTTTCCTGCATGCCAGATTTTACAATTTTACTATTATAGTTTGCAGGTACCATAACCCACTGGGAGAGCCCTTGAGGTGCCAGAACAGCAGAATTCCCCCCCATAAGTGACCCCTGTTTACAAACTACACACGTCAATGAATTCATCTAGGGGTGCAGTGATCATAATAACACCTCAGGTGCGTCACAGTATTTTAACCATTGAGCAGTGAAGAAAAAATAACTACACCTGTACCATGAAAATTTAGTTTTAACCCCAGATTTAAAATTTTCACTCAAGTGGGTAAAAATGGCACCAAAACTTGTCCCGCAATTTCTACTGAAAGTGGCAATGCTCCATATGTGGCTGTACAGTACTACTTTGCCATACGGAGAGACTCAGGAGGGACAGAGCTCTATTTGCCTCCTGGAGCACAGATTTTCCTAGAAGAGTTTGCGGACTCCATATACAAAGCCCCTAATTGCTAGAAGAGCAGAATCCCCCCTCAAGTGACCCCATTTTGGAAATTATACCCCTTTGGGAATTTATCTACAGGTGTAGTGCTTATTTTGACTCCATGGGTATTTTCCAGAAACAGCAATGAATGTTGCCAAGTGAAAATTGCAAACTGCCGCTGTAGTGACCAGTATGCTGTAGTCACCAGTACGTTATGCCCAGCCCGTGCTTCTGGAGACATGCATCCGTAAGTTAGGTGGGCTCTCATCGCTTCAGAAATGCCAAACACATGGACACTATATCTGGTTTAGGTACGCTGGAGCTCAGAAGGGAGGGGGCATTTGGATTTGGGAGCACAGAATTTGCTGAATTTCTTTTGGCGGAAGAGGAGCCATTTCGCTTTTCCAGAGCATTTGTGCTACCAGTAACGTGGAAGCCCCCTATATTTCCGTTAACAGGTGACAGATCTGAGTGAGGACTTGCTTTTCTTGTGGATTGAGTTGAAGCTGTTATTGGGAACATTTTACATAATATTTGTGATTACAGTTATCCGGCGCCCTATGCTGAGCACTTACTTTGGGGTTTCCATCTAAATCTCTGAGTGACGTGATTCAGATGTAACCGCAGAAGAATCCATTCACTATAATGAGGCAGCAGAGTTACTCTGGACTCTGTCTGGCCTCTGTTCAGCAGTGTCCTTCTTTTCAGAAGTGCAGAAAACTGTGGCCGATTGCACTTTTATGCAGGCCCAAAAAGACTGACACCGCTGGATCACAGGCCTAATGGTGTCTACAGTGTCTGTATCTGCCTCCTTATAGGTAATCTTCCACCAGAGGTTCCGTCTGAGTCGCGTATTTCACAGATTTACACGGAAACCCCAGTGTAAGGGCTCAACGCAGAGCGCAGGATAAATGTGCGCCGAGCTTTACTGCGATCTTTGGGAGGCAGAATGAAAAAATGAACAGTAGGTGAAGAATTATTTTTATTTATTTTTACGCCGTTGCTCGTGTGGTATAAGTGATTAGGCGACTTTATTCTTCGGGTCGGTGCGATTACAGCGATACCAGATTTATATTCGGTTTTTATGTTTGGCTGCTTTCACACTTTTTATTGCAAAAAATAGTTTTTGCATCACCACATTTTGAGAACTATAATTTTTCCATAGTTTGTCCCACAGAGTCATGTGATGGCTTGTTTATTGCGGGACGAGTTGACGTTTTTATTGGTACCATTTTCGGGCACATGACATTTTTTCATTGCTTTCTATTCTGATTTTTGTGATAAGTCCGTTTTATTCTCTGGGTCAGTACGATTACAGCGATACCTCATTTATATCTTTTTTTTATGTTTTGGCACTTTTAGACAATAAAAACTATTTTATAGAAAAAATAATTATTTTTGCGTTGCTTTATTGTGAAATCTATAACTTATTTTTTATTTTTTCGCTGATGGAGCTGTATGGTGGCTTGTTTTTTTGCGGGACAAACTGATTTTTTTCAGCGGCACTATGTTTATTTATATCTGTCTTTTTGATTGCGTTTTATTCCACTTTTTGTTCGGCGGTATGATGATAAATCATTTTTTTTGCCTTATTTTTAAATTTTTTTTTTATGGTGTTCACTAACTGGGTTAATTAGTGGCCCACTTTTATAGGTCAGGTTGTTGCAGACGCGGTGATACCAAATATGTGTACTTATTTTTTTTTTTTTTTCATTCAATTATTTATTTACAGATATATCTTTAGATTTTTTTTATTTTAAAATACATGTATCTATATACATAATTGTCTAAGGGGTACTTCCGTCTGTCTGTCCTTCTGTCACGGTTATTCGTTCGCTGATTGGTCTCGGCAGATGCCTGTCATGGCTGCCGCGACCAATCAGCGACGGCCACAGTCCGATTAGTCCCTCCCCTGCACTCACTGCCCGGCGCCCGCTCCGTAATCCCTTCCACTCACCGCTCACACAGGGTTAATGGCAGCGGTAACGGCCCGCGGTGTAACGCACTCCGTTACCGCTGCTATTAACCCTGTGTCCCCCAAACTATTTCATAGTTAATCTCATGTTAAAAATAATAAAAAAAAAAACAAAAAACCTGCTATACTCACCCTCCGCCGCCTTTCTCGCTCCTTGCCACGCTCCCGGGACCGCGCCATTGCAAGCGGCAGCTTTCGGTCCCATCCCAGGGCTGGTGTGTGGCAAGGACCTGCCGTGACGCCACGGTCATGTGACCGCGACGTCATCAGAGGTCCTGCTCACACCAGCTCTGGGAACGTAAGCTGCCGCTTGCAATGGAGCGGTGATCGGTCCCGGGAGCGTGGCGAGGAGCGGCAAAGGCGGCGGATGGTAAGTATAGCAGGACTTCAACGGGCTATAGGTGAGTATATGTTTATTTTTTATTTTTTGACATCTCTATACTACGTGGCTCTGTGCTGGGCAATATACTACGTGCCTCTGCTATATACTATGTGACTGGGCAATATACTACGTGACTGGGCAATATACTACGTGACTGGGCAATATACTACGTGACTGGGCAATATACTACGTGGCTCTGCTATATACTATGTGGCTGGGCAATATACCGTACTACGTGGGCTGTGCTATATACTATGTGCTGGGCAATACGTGACTGGGCGATATACTACGTGATATTATATTCTATAATTTGTAAGAAAAAACTTTTTCCCTTTTTTTCCCATTTTCCGGGACCTGTAATGTTTTAAGTTTTGGGGATCTGGGATTGTGAAAAGACTTGTTTCTTTGTGCTGTAAGCTGACCTTTTTGTTGATATTATTTTGGGGTAGATGCGCTTTGATCACCTCTCACTACATTTTATTGCAATGGCCTAAAAAAAAAAAAAAAGTAATTCTGGTGTTTTTTTTTATTTAGTTTTTTTTATTATTACTCCGTTTATCAATTTGGATGAATTAATTTAATATTTTGGTATATCGGACTTTTATGGTTGACATTATTTAATAGTCCTCTTAGGAGATTTGATGCTGAGATGGGCCGATCGCCTGTGCTATACACAGCAAAAATCACTATCTCCTATGAAATCCAGCAACGGGATGGTGTTCACAGGAGTATCGTCATGACAGGCACGGGGGTCTTCAGCAGACTCGAGGCTGTCATGACAACCTATTGGGGCCCGCGATAACATGACAGGGGCGCGGACAGGTGAAACTAACGGGAATTTAACAGCCGCAGGTGGAGACGCGTCAGGGACACTACCTTTTACGTAAATATACATCGAATGTCGTGAAGGGGTTAACAATGAAACAACGCCCCATCGCTATTGATTTGTCTAAATTTAATTTTTGCGCCATTCTAAACTTTTATTGTATACTATCTTTAAACGTCCATCGTGTACGGCCGGGGGAAAGGAAAAAGGGAAGGGACACATGCCCAACCACAATGCATGATCCATCCCGGTCCACAAGAGCTGATCTTCCCCTCCTGATCCCAATTGTCAATCAACTTGACCAAACATTTAAAAAAAGATCTTTACACATTAACATAATTATTAGTTTTGTTTTTTTATTTTATTTTTATTTTTTTTATTAATCATCCAAACCTTTTATGAGCTCTACTTTTCATTGTCCCCATGGTCCTGTAAGCACTGCTAGTTAATACCCGCACCCCTGGGAATATCAGTCACACACCCTGCCCACTCAGTTTTATCAATTTCTTTTGGCACATGAGCACTGTGTGTAACAAGGCAGTGCCCTAGTTTCCTTTATACTTTGCACATTCCTGGATGACTGCCATAACCTGTGTATTGGAATGGTTGTTTTATTCTAGGACAGAGGGTTACTAAGGGGGAAAAGCTTTGTTTTCATAGAAATACTGTAATACAGTTTTACAGTTACTCTGCTGTTATTGGGAATATTTTTAGTATATTGCGATTATAATTACTGTTAGTTCTTAGCCCCATACACACAAATAATAAAAATCCTGGGTAACTCCTATAATATTGGCATTGCTGAGCGGCCCGTATGCAATCTATCACAGCTGGTGGCGCTGCCGATGACTTATAGCAGACCCCAGATCCCCTCTTACTGGAAAATAATTCTGGATTTTCTGTAGTCATCCATTTTTTATTGACTGCATTTCTACTAGCACCTGCAATTTTGGTAAAGTTCTGTGGACTTTGTGTCTGTGCCTTACATTTTCTGGGAAAACTGGCACTTATATCAACACTAGAAATATGCCCGATGCAATTGCATCGGGAGTGCGGTGAAATTACCATGTGTGTATGCTTAGTGATGCTGACGCAGCGGACATGTCTCACACCGTTTGCACTTTCCAACATATCTGTTCTATATCATCCCTTTGCATTTTTTTATTGTTATGTGTTGGGTCATTTGACCTCTCTCACCCCCTTGTGCACTGTTTCTTCCTTGTACAAAATTGATACACAGTATGGGACTGTGCAGAAGTTTGTGCTGCTTGAGAAAGGATACCACATCCGAAACGTTGCCACGACGTTTGGGCAATAAAGTCCACTTTTTTTCATTTTTTTGTGCTGTTTTCCTTTTTATCTTTATATTTAAGAGTCATTTGAACAGTGGTTGGGGAAGCTTTGCACATTTTCAAGGTAGTATTTTGATGCTGTTGCAATTTTTTCACTTCACAAAGTATTGACACCCCTGCAATTCTGTCAGATAATACTCATTTTCTTTCTGAAAATGATTGCAAACACAAATTATTTGGTATTATTATCCTCATTTAATTTGTCTTAAATGAAAAAACACAAAAGAGAACGAAGCAAAAAGCAAAACATTGATCATTTCACTCAAAACTCCAAAAATGGGCCAGACAAATATTGGCACCCTCAGCCTAATACTTGGTTGCACAACCTTTAGCCAAAATAACTGCGACCAGCCGCTTCCGGTAACCATCAATGAGTTTCTTACAAAGCTCTGCTGGAATTTTAGACCATTCTTCTTTGGCAAACTGCTCCAGGTCCCTGATATTTGAAGGGTGCCTTCTCCAAACTGCCATTTTTAGACTTCTCCACAGGTGTTCTATGGGATTCAGGTCTGAACTCATTGCTGACCACCTTAGAAGTCTCCAGTGCTTTCTCTCAAACCATTTTCTAGTGCTTTTTGAAGTGTTTTTTGGGTCACTGTCCTGCTGGAAGACCCATGACCTCTGAGGGAGACCCAGCTTTCTCACACTGGGCCATACATTATGCTGCAAAATTTGTTGGTAGTCTTCAGACTTCATAATGCCATGCACACGGTCAAGCAGTCCAGTGCTAGAGGCAGCAAAGCAACCCCAAAACATCAGGGAACCTCCGCCATGTTTGACTGTAGGGACCGTGTTCTTTTCTTTGAATGCCTCTGTTTTTTCTCCTGCAAACTCTATGTTGATGCCTTTGCCCAAAAAGCTCTACTTTTGTCTCTTCTGACCAGAGAACATTCTTCCAAAACGTTTTAGGCTTTTTCAGGTAAGTTTTGGCAAACTCCAACCTGGCTTTTTTATTTCTCGGGGTAAGAAGTGGGGTCTTCCTGGGTCTCCTACCATACAGTCCCTTTTCATTCAGACGCCGACGGACAGTACGGGTTGACACTGTTACCCTCAGACTGCAGGGCAGCTTGAACTTGTTTGGATGTCAAGGTTCTTTATCCAGCATCCGCACAATCTTGTGTTGAAATCTCTTGTCACTTTTTCTTTCTAGGGAGGTTAGCCACAGTGCCATGGGCTTTAAACTTCTTGATGACACTGCGCACGGTAGACACAGGAACATTCAGGTCTTTGGAGATGGACTTGTAGCCTTGAGATTGCTCATGCTTCCTCACAATTTTGTTTCTCAAGTCCTCAGACAGTTCTTTGGTCTTCTTTCTTTTCTCCATGCTCAATGTGGTACACACAAGGACACGGGACAGAGGTTGAGTCAACTTTAATCCATGTCAACTGGCTGCAAGTGTGATTTAGTTATTGCCAACACCTGTTAGGTGCCACAGGTAAGTTACAGGTGCTGTTAATTACACAAATTAGAGAAGCATCACATGATTTTTCGAACAGTGCCAATACTTTTGTCCACCCCCTTTTTTATGTTTGGTGTGGAATTATATTCAATTTGGCTTTTGGACAATTCTTTTTGTGTTTTTTCATTTAAGGCTGGTTTCACACTTGCGTTTTTGAACGCATGCGTTTTTTTTAAAAAAACGCATGGTACAAAAACGTGTGTAAACGCTGCGTTTTTTTGACGCACGCGTTTAACGCGTGCGTCAAAAAAACGCAGCGTTTACACGCGTTTACATGCGTTTTTGCATGCGTTTGTGTTTTTTGGGGGATTTAAAAATAAAAATAAAAAAAAAGGTTACCAGACACAACCAATGGGAACAGAGAGGGCGTACATGATTGACAATCAATATATAGACCCTAGGGGAACAGAAATTTTCAGAGCTTGCTACTGTTTACGGTGTCATGATGGATCTTTCAATGGCGAACTTTTATTTCAAACTGGAGTTCAGCTTCAAGATTTTCCTTGCCTGTGTTTTTGCTTGGGAGCAAGACCGAAACCGCCAAAGATGGAGAAGGAGACAGCGTCGGCGTTTTTGGAGGCACCCCATCATTGAAGTGCGTGAGACCCGTGGAGCATATCACACGCTCTATGCGGAGCTGAATGCCAACCCGGAGAAATTCCAGGATTACACCAGAATGTCTCAGGATTCTTTCCGGGATTTACTGTCTCGTGTAGAAGGTTCCATACGGCGACAGGACACACGGCTCCGTAGAGCAATTCCACCCGAGGAACGTCTGTTAGTGACATTACGGTACGTTCCAAAACTAAACCAATGACAGTCCAAATTTTTGGTTATGACATGTATTTTGGGTTTTTTTTTTTTTTTACCTTTTTCTTATTTAAAAACACCATTAAGAGCAAATTTTAATTTTTTTTTTCCTTTTCTTCTAGATTTCTGGCCACAGGAGAGAGTTTATCTTCCCTGCACTTCCAATACCGCCTTGGAATCTCAACCCTGTCCGGAATTGTTGTGGACACCTGTCGTGCGTTATGGAATGTACTCCGTGAGGAGTTTATACCCGTACCCACCGTGGACATGTGGCGGGAAATATCAAAAACATTTTTGAACGTGTGTGATTTTCCAAACTGTTTAGGGGCGGTGGACGGGAAGCACATCCGCATTGTTAAACCTGCCAGAACCGGATCTGAGTTTTTTAATTATAAAAAATATTTTTCGGTAGTGCTCATGGCAATAGCGGATGCGGAGTGTCGCTTCATCGCCGTGGACATTGGAGCTTTTGGCCGTGGCAATGATTCCCAGACATTCAAGAGCTCGGATATGGGCCGTCGGGTATATGGCAACAATTTTAATTTTCCGCCTCCACAGCCTCTCCCCAACACTCAAGGCCCACCGCTGCCATTTGTTATGGTTGGGGATGAGGCCTTCCAGATGTGTGAAAATCTCCTGAAGCCCTATTCTAGTAGGGACTTGGACCACACATGCAGAATATACAACTACAGACTGACCAGGGCCAGAAGAACCGTAGAATGCAGCTTTGGCATTCTGGTTGCTAAATGGCGCATTCTTGCAACAGCCATCAATCTAAAAGTGGAAACTGTGGACGAGGTGGTCAAAGCCTGTGTGGTTCTACACAATTATATAATGGCTAAGGAGCGACCCCACATTGAACTTGATGAACCAGTTTCACACCCATTGCCAGATTTTCAGCATCACCCGATGCGGTCAACTGCAGCCGTTGGTCTTATGCGGGACCAATTTGCGGCCTATTTTGTGTCCGATATTGGACGGGTTTCATGGCAGGACAATGTTGTTTAAATGTCCTGTTGTATGTTAATGTTTACCAATTATTAAATACTGATACAAATTTTTCTAATTAATAAACTTTTTTGTGTTCACCAGGTCTCCTGTCTTTTTCCTCTCTAAAAAAAGGTTGAACAAAGATGGGCAGTAGATATGTATATCATAATTTGTAATCCAAAACCAGGAGTGGGTGATAGTTGATGAGGTAATAATTAGATTTTTTTTAATCATAATTGACCTCTGTTGCACTCCCTATTTTGGTTTACAAAGAATGATATAAACACGCATACTTATAATAATGTAACCAGATTTAAATTTATTTATTGGTAATCTTCTTGACGTCATTGCGTCAAGACTGGCACGCTCTCTATACCCGTCAAGTCAAGTGTAAGAAATAATGAATTCATGATGAACATATACATGATCATGAATTCAAAATTTCTTACACCTGCCCAGGTGAGGATAGATAGTTAGCGTGTGCCAACCATTGTCCTATCAGTTTGACAAAAATTGTCACATAATGTGCTATATAGAATAGGGTGAATATACAAGTCAGTAATCAACTAAACAGGTCAGGTGTCTATTTTGACATCTGACCGGTTCAGTTGAGTTCTGAACTTGATTGCCACCATTTTCTCTTTGGACAGTGACACTACACTAGTTAAAAATTAAAAATAAGAGTATGGAAATAACTGCTATTTTTTTGGCCAACTCATATCTGTATACTAAAGAAACACATATAGATGTTGTCTGGTATTTTATACTACTGGAGATATGTGTAGGCCAAAAGAATAAGTGTGTGACGAACTTTATTGGTGTGTATTGAGAGCGGTGAAAGACACAATAAACCAAACATAATTGTTGCAAATAATCTTTTTTTTTTATTGAGGAAAAACAACAATTTATTTTTTGGTACCGCGCCGGGTTGAACCACGCCGGCTTGGGGTTGAGTGACGTAACTGGGGGGTATTCAGAACTGAAGCCTGGCTCACTGTGGAGGAGGCAGAGGTGGCAGGAGAATGGGCAAGAAAACTTGAAGGGTCTGGAAGTTCGGGGATGGGGCTTAAAACATGAGGGGCTTGAGACACACTGGAAGGTTGAGACACATCGGTAGGTGATGGGGGAGGAATAATCAAAGTTTTTTGTTTTTTATGAGTTTTGCCAGTTTTACGTTGGGTTTTCCGGGTTGGGGGAAGTCTTCTGGGGCTAGGTTGTAAAGTGTAGGCGGGAGACACGTCAGGACCCGGCTCCACAATTAAACAGTCAGTCTCCATTGTGGAGCGCTCGGCAATGTCTGAGTCCAATGGGGGAAAAGATAAAGTCCCGCCTGGGTCCTGGTGCCTCGTTGGGGGGGGGGAACATAACACCCTCCCAGGTTCCTGGTGCATCGTTGGGGGGGGGGGGGGGAACGTAAAGCCATGGATGGGTCCGGCTGCATCGGGGTGGGTCCTGTCCGGAAAGGTATGGCTTGGTCGTGCTGCATCATGGGGGGCCCGGTGCGATACGCCATGGATGGGTCCTGCTGCATCGGGGGGTGTCCTGCCCGGAAAGCAACGCCTCGGTCCTGCTGCATCGGGGTGGGTCCGGTCCCATATGCCAGGCCTCGGTCCTGCTGCATCGGGGGTGGGCCGGTCCGATATTGCATGGATGGGTCCTGCTGCATCGGGAGGGTGCCGGGCCGATAAGCCACGCCAGGGTCCTGCGTCATCGTGGTGTGAGCGGAGGAGGTCCAAGCCGGAGCAGCGGTGGTGGCGGTGGGATGTCCAACAGCACTCGTCATCGTGTTGGCGCTGTAGTGGAGTACACCTGTAGAGGGAATAGAGGTGGCCGTGCAGTGGTATGCAGCAGAGGTAGGAATAGTGTTTACTTGTGACAGTGACGGCACAGTTGGATATGCCGCCACATTACGACTCTGACTCTGCTGCATAGCCTGCACAAAAGCAACATTGCAGGCCTGCATCACACTCAGCTGGAGATCAGGGCTAAGGTGTTCCGACATGCCCTGTTCGATTTGATTAAAAAAAATGATGAGCTGGCTTCTGGAGGTCTGCTTTCACTTGATCAACGCTTTTGGCGACATCCTGGATGCCTCACTCTAACAGGTTATGGGACACATCCATTCTGTCACCTAAAGCCTTGATAGCTTCGTGTAAAACCGAGCTCAAGTGCAAAAACTCGGGCATGAGGGACCTATCCGAAGCCCTCTGTCGCTGCCGGGATGAGCCCGCAAAAATGGGTGCAGCGAAAGAGGACTGCGAAAGGGGAAGACCTGATGGGCCAGCCCCCTGGTCTCCAGTGAGTGTGGAAGACCCACCTGGTGCTGCGCTGCTGGATGGCTGGGACGGGTCCGTGGCTGCCGGCTGAAGGACCGCTCCAGAACCTGTGGCGACAGTCGTGCAGTGTGTGCTGTGAAAAAAGAAAACAGAAAATTAATACCAAACTATAACAAGACGGTACATCCTGTGGAATTAAAAATGACAGATTATGTCTATGCAATACAACCGGAGGCATGTGAGAAATACTTACGTTCTCATGAGAAGGACCGGTCTCAGGAAGGCCAACACACGGTGGTATTTGTAGAGCCGGTGCCTTGCTCCGGAACCACTAGCTGCACTCTTCTCTGCACGCAGGTCCTTGTTGAAGCGGTCCTTCATGGAACGCCAACGTGTCCTTACTTTGTCCACTGTGAAATAATAATAAAATATAATGGTCAGAATAAGGACTTTTGGCCGTGCTCTCGTGACTGTGTGTGATGACAGAAACTACGAAAAGTTTCTTTCATCACACACAGTCAAGAGAGCATGGCCAAGGTCTGTTGCTTCACACTACCGTGCAATACTTACCAAATGCATTATGGACCCGTGGCGGGGAATTCTCCCAGCCATCCCACAACGCTTGGGCCACCTCACTCCACAAACGACGGAGAACACTATTGACGGAGTGCTGTTGATCCCGGCTGTCCCACAACGGGACTCGCTCCTGGACCAGACTGATCAGCAGGTCATTATCAATCCGGTCGTCGTCCCGTTGTGAAACCTAAAATTAAAAGAAAATCATTTAAGTTTGCTCAACCACATTTGGAAAAAATAAGACACGAAGATGAGAAAGGGCAGGAATATGAAAGACAACTTTCAGAAAAGGATGATACAAGAAAAATGTAAAGAAAAACAAGGGTACAGAAAAGGAAAGAATATTATAATAAGGACAGTCTGCCTGGTATACATACCCGCTGCCGTCTTCCACCTGGACCTTGACTCCGCTGCTCAGTACCTCTCTGTCCCTCAGTTGAAGTGCTCTATAAAATTAAAAAAAAAAATTGCCTCGTGTCGATGTGACAGTCAATACTTACCAAGCTGACGGACAAAAAAATTACCTCGCTCACGTGATCCACTTCTGATTGCCGTGGCTGGAACTCCTCATCAGACGAAGAAACCGGAGAAGACATTCTGATGCGTGTTGAAAGAAAAAAATTGAAGAAATTAGGACATGTAGATCAAAAAAATTGAAAATGAATGCATTGGCTAGGATATACTCACATTGCTCTGTGTCTTGTCCAACAATGTGTCCGGGCAGGGTGCTGTCTTCTTTGGAGTCTGATGAGAAGTGACCAGAAACTTCCCCCAACCTTCCTTTTATAACCCTGCTGCTATGGGGGAGGCTTATCAGTGTCTAGACATCCTTATCTACAGTTAATTCAATGGTGCCAAAAAAAACGCATGCGTCAAAAAAACGCATGCAAACGCATGTCCAAAAAAACGCATGCGTCCCCATTGACTCCAATGCATTTTTTGTCCAAAAAAAAACGCATGTAAACGCATGCCGAGATTTTCAGCCCAATTTTTTGGGCTGAAAGTCCTCCTCTCGGCTTATACTCGAGTCATACCCGGGGGTCGGCAGGTGAGGGGGAGCGGGGGCTGTCTAGTTATACTTACCTGCTCCCGGCGCGGTCCCTGCAGTCCCTGCTTCTTCCAGCGCTGCATCTTCCTGTATTGAGCGGTCACATGGTACCACTCATTACAGAAATGAATATGCGGCTCCACCTCCCATAGAGGTGGAGCCGCATATTCATGACTGAAAATGAGCGGTAACTGTGACCGCTCAATACAGCAAAAAGATGCAGCACCGGGAGAAGCCGGGACTGCAGGGACCGCACCGGGAGCAGGTAAGTATACGGGGAGGGGAGCGCTGCACGATATTTACCTGCTCCTCGCTCCGCTGCTGCTCCGTCTCTAGCGTCCCCTGGCAGTGACGCTCAGGTTAGAGGGGGCGCGGTGACGTAGTCAGAGCGCGCCCTCTGCTGAGCGTCAGTGCTGGAGACGGAGCCGCACGAGGAGCAGGTAAATATTGAAAGCGCCGGCGTCCTGAGCAAGAGAGGTGAGTATGTGATTTTTTTTTTTTATTGCAGCAGCATTCTATATGGGGCACAGCTTTATAAGGAGCATCTATGGGGCCATAATCAACGGTGCAGAGCATTCTATATGGCACAGCTTTATAAGGAGCATCTATGGGGCCATAATGAACGGTGCAGAGCATTCTATATGGGGCTCAGCTTTATATGGGGTCATAATGAATGGTGCAGAGCATTCTATATGGCACAGCTTTATATGGAGCATCTATGGGGCAATAATGAACGGTATGGAGCATCTATTTTTATTTTTGAAATTCACCGGTAGCAGCTGCATTTCCAGTTTTTTGTGGCAAAATTAGGGGGGTCGGCTTATACTCGGGTCGGTGTACGTACATATATATATATATATATATATATATATAGATATATATATATATATATCTATATATATATATATATATATATATTACACACAGCACAATGCTCACCGGTGGGTGCCTGGCCTCCTGGGTAGAATGGTCCGCTCATCTACCCAACATGTATACAAAATAGACAAAAGAAGGCAGCACTCCAAGTCCTTTTCAAGGTGAAAAAAGTGTGAAGTTTATTCAAACCCACATCTCTGTGTGACGTTTCGGCTCACACTGGCTTGAGAAAGGCTCAGTGTGAGCCGAAACGTCGCACAGAGATGTGGGCTTGAATAAACTTCGCACTTTTTTCACCTTGAAAAGGACTTGGAGTGCTGCCTTCTTTTGTCTATTTTGTATGTATGTATATGTATGTATGTATATATATATATATATATATATATATATATATATATATATATACTTACATACATACACACACACACACACACACACATATATATATATATATATATATATATATATATATATATATATACACATATATATATATACAGTGGGGCAAAAAAGTATTTAGTCAGTCAGCAATAGTGCAAGTTCCACCACTTAAAAAGATGAGAGGCGTCTGTAATTTACATCATAGGTAGACCTCAACTATGGGAGACAAACTGAGAAAAAAAATCTAGAAAATCACATTGTCTGTTTTTTTAACATTTTTTTTGCATTTTATGGTGGAAAATAAGTATTTGGTCAGAAACAAACAATCAAGATTTCTGGCTCTCACAGACCTATAACTTCTTCTTTAAGAGTCTCCTCTTTCCTCCACTCATTACCTGTAGTAATGGCACCTGATTAAACTTGTTATCAGTATAAAAAGACACCTGTGCACACCCTCAAACAGTCTGACTCCAAACTCCACTATGGTGAAGTCCAAAGAGCTGTCAAAGGACACCAGAAACAAAATTGTAGCCCTGCACCAGGCTGGGAAGACTGAATCTGCAATAGCCAACCAGCTTGGAGTGAAGAAATCAACAGTGGGAGCAATAATTAGAAAATGGAAGACATACAAGACCACTGATAATCTCCCTCGATCTGGGGCTCCACGCAAAATCCCACCCCGTGGGGTCAGAATGATCACAAGAACGGTGAGCAAAAATCCCAGAACCACGCGGGGGGACCTAGTGAATGAACTGCAGAGAGCTGGGACCAATGTAACAAGGCCTACCATAAGTAACACACTACGCCACCATGGACTCAGATCCTGCACTGCCAGACGTGTCCCACTGCTTAAGCCAGTACATGTTCGGGCCCGTCTGAAGTTTGCTAGAGAGCATTTGGATGATCCAGAGGAGTTTTGGGAGAATGTCCTATGGTCTGATGAAACCAAACTGGAACTGTTTGGTAGAAACACAACTTGTCGTGTTTGGAGGAAAAAGAATACTGAGTTGCATCCATCAAACACCATACCTACTGTAAAGCATGGTGGTGGAAACATCATGCTTTGGGGCTGTTTCTCTGCAAAGGGGCCAGGACGACTGATCCGGGTACATGAAAGAATGAATGGGGCCATGTATCGTGAGATTTTTGAGTGCAAACCTCCTTCCATCAGCAAGGGCATTGAAGATGAAACGTGGCTGGGTCTTTCAACATGACAATGATCCAAAGCACACCGCCAGGGCAACGAAGGAGTGGCTTCGTAAGAAGCATTTCAAGGTCCTGGAGTGGCCTAGCCAGTCTCCAGATCTCAACCCTATAGAAAACCTTTGGAGGGAGTTGAAAGTCCGTGTTGCCAAACGAAAAGCCAAAAACATCACTGCTCTAGAGGAGATCTGCATGGAGGAATGGGCCAACATACCAACAACAGTGTGTGGCAACCTTGTGAAGACTTACAGAAAACGTTTGACCTCTGTCATTGCCAACAAAGGATATATTACAAAGTATTGAGATGAAATTTTGTTTCTGACCAAATACTTATTTTCCACCATAATATGCAAATAAAATGTTAAAAAAACAGACAATGTGATTTTCTGGATTTTTTTTTCTCAGTTTGTCTCCCATAGTTGAGGTCTACCTATGATGTAAATTACAGACGCCTCTCATCTTTTTAAGTGGTGGAACTTGCACTATTGCTGACTGACTAAATACTTTTTTGCCCCACTGTATATATATATATATATATATATATATATATATATATATATATATATATATATATATATATATATATATATACACATACATATATATATATTATATTTTTTATTGATAAGGCTTATTTCATCCCAGGGAGCCAAAAGAGCATCCTCTTCGCCTCCGTTAGGGTGGTATACATCCTTATTTTTATTAACCCCTTAGCGACCGCCGATACGTCTTTTAACGGCGGCTGCTAAGGGTACTTAAACCACAGCGCCATTAATTAACGGCGCTGTGGAAAAAGTGAGTAGCGCCCTCCAGAGTCGGATTTTCTCCGGGTTCTCGGCTGCCGGGGGTAGCCGAGACCCCAGAGAACATGATTCGGGGGGTTTTGTACCGACCCCGCATTTGCGATCGCCGGTAATTAACCGTTTACCGGCGATAACAAAACAAAAAAAGCGATTTCTTTTTAATTTCTCTGTCCTCCGATGTGATCGCACATCAGAGGACAGAGAAAAGGGGTCCCCGATCGCCCCCTGATACTCACCTGTCTCCCCCGGTGCTCCTCGTGGCTCCCGATGGGCGCCGCCATCTTCAAAATGGCGGGCGCATACGCAGTGCGCCCGCCGGCCGGCCCCGGGAGAATCTTTGGGGTCTCGGCTACCGGGGGTAGCCGAGACCCCAAAGAGCATGATCAGGGTCGGTTTTACCGACCCCTGTTTTGCGATCGCCGGTAATTAACTGTTTACCGGCGACCGCAAAAAAAAAAAAAAAAAAAACAGCAAAGTGTAATTCTCTGTCTTCTGATGTGATCGCACATCAGAGGACAGAGAAATAGGGGGATTCGGGGACCCTATCATACTCACCGGTGTCCCTGGGTCCTCCTGCTGCTCCACCTGGCCGCCGGGGAAAAGAAAATGGCGGGCGCATGCGCAGTGCACCCACCATTTGTCTCCATCGGCCGGCAGGAGAAGAGCAGTTGGGGCTAAAATTAGGGTTAGGGCTAGGGTTAGGACTAGGGTTAGGATTAGGGTTAGAGCTAAATTTAGGGTTAGGGTTGGGGCTAAATTTAAGGTTGGGGCTAAATTTAGGGTTAGGGTTGGCGCTAAATTTAGGGTTAGGCTTCTTTCACACTTACGTCGGTACGGGGCCGTCGCAATGCATCGGCCCGACATACCGACGCACGTTGTGAAAATTGTGCACAACGTGGGCAGCGGATGTAGTTTTTCAACGCATCCGCTGCCCAATCTATGTCCTGAGGAGGAGGGGGCGGAGTTACGGCCACGCATGCGCGGTCAGAAATGGCGGATGCGACGTACAAAAAAACGTTACATTGAACGTTTTGTTGTGCTGACGGTCCACCAAAACACTGATCCAGTGCACGACGGACGCGACGTGTGGCCATCCGTCACGATCCGTCGGCAATACAAGTCTATGGGCAAAAAACGCATCCTGCGGGTACATTTGCAGGATCCGTTTCTTGTCCAAAACGACGATTGCGACGGATGCCAAACGACGCAAGTGTGAAAGTAGCCTTAGGGTTAGGGTTGGGGCTAAAGTTAGGGTTAGAGTTGGGATTAGTGTTAGGGTTTGGATCAGGGTTATGGTTGGCCTAAGGGTTACGCTTGGGATTAGGGTTTGGTTTGGGATTAGGGTTAAGGTTAGGGTTGTGATTAGGGGTGTATTGGGATTAGGGTTAGGTTTGAGGTTAGGGTTGAGATTAGGATTAGGGGTGTGTTGGATTTAGGGTTTTGATTAGGGTTATGGTTAGGGTTGACATTAGGGTTGTTTTGGGGTAAGGGTTGTGATTATCGTTAGGGTTAGTGATTAGGATTATGGATCGGGTTGGGATTAGGGTTAGGGGTGTGTTGGGGTTAGGGTTGGAGCTAGAATTGGAGGGTTTCCACTGTTTAGGTACATCAGGGGGTGTCCAAACACGACAGCCAATTTTGCGCTCAAAAAGTCAAATGGTGCTCTGTTATGAACAGGTAATTCAGAACCACAATGGACCTTGAAGTTCAGAGCATACAAGTGACCTGACATTTACCAAAAACATATGACGAGCTCTGAGACGTGGAAACTCTGCTGACCGCAATCCCTAATCCTATCACACCACACTAGAGGTAGCCGTGGATTGCGCCTAACGCTCCCTATGCAACTCTGCACAGCCTGAGAAACTAACTAGCCCTGAAGATAGAAAAATAAGCCTATCTTGCCTCAGAGAAATTCCCCAAAGGAAAAGGCAGCCCCCCACATATAATGACTGTGAGTAAAGATGAAATACAAACACAGAGATGAAATAGATTTAGCAAAGTGAGGCCCGACTTACTGAATAGACCGAGGATAGGAAAGATAGCTTTGCGGTCAACACAAAAACCTACAAACAACCAAGCAGAGGGGCAAAAAGACCCTCCGCACCGACTAACGGTACGGAGGTGCTCCCTCTGCGTCTCAGAGCTTCCAGCAAGCAAGAAAAACCAATATAGCAAGCTGGACAGAAAATATAGCAAACAAAAATAACATAAGCAGAACTTAGCTTATGCAGGATAGACAGGCCACAGGAACGATCCAGGAGGAAGCAAGACCAATGCTAGAACATTGACTGGAGGCCAGGGTCAAAGCACCAGGTGGAGTTAAATAGAGCAGCACCTAACGACTTAACCTCATCACCTGAGGAAGGAAACTCAAAGCCACAGTACCACTCTCATCCACCAAAGGAAGCTTATAGACAGAACCAGCCGCAGTACCACTCACGACTAGGGATGAGCGAAACGGGTCGTTCATTTTCAAAAGTCGCCGACTTTTGGCAAAGTCGGGTTTCATGAAACCCGATCCGATCCCTGTGCGGGGTCGGCCATGCGGTACGCGACTTTCGCGCCAAAGTCGCGTTTCAATGACGCGAAAAGCGCCATTTCTCAGCCAATGAAGGTAAACGCAGAGTGTGGGCAGCGTGATGACATAGGTCCTGGTCCCCACCATCTTAGAGAAGGGCATTGCAGTGATTGGCTTGCTGTCTGCGGTGTCACAGGGGCTATAAAGGGGCGTTCCCGCCGACCGCCATGTTACTGCTGCTGATCTGAGCTTGGGGAGAGGTTGCTGCCGCTTCGTCAGAAGCAGGGATAGCGTTAGGCAGGGTCCATTAACCACCAAACCGCTTGTGCTGTAGCGATTTCCACTGCCCAACACCACCTTCGGTGTGCAGGGACAGTGGAAGCTACATTTTTTTTTTTTCCCCTCCGCGCTGTAGCTCATTGGGCTGCCCTAGAAGGCTCCCTGATAGCTGCATTGCTGTGTGTACGCCGCTGTGCAAACCAACTGCTTTTTTCAAAGCACAAATCCTCTTGTTCCTTCCTTTCTGCACAGCTATCTTTTTTGTCCACACTTTTTATTTAATTTGTGCATCAGTCCACTCCTTATTGCTGCCTGCCATACCTGGCTGAGATTACTGCAGGGAGATAGTAATTGTTGGACACTCCCTGTTTTTTTTTTTTTTTTTTTGTGGGAGATTAAGATTGACATTTCTGCTAGAGTGCCATCCCTGTGTGTGCCATCTCTCACTCAGTGGGCCATAGAAAGCCTATTTATTTTTTTTGCTTGATTTGGGTTATAAAATCTACCTGAAAAAATCAATAAATCAATCAGTGGGAGATTAATATTGGCCTCAGGGCTTGTGTGCCACTCTTGACTCCTGTGTGTGCCACCTCTCAGTCAGTGGGCCATAGAAAGCCTATTTATTTTTTTGCTTGATTTGGGTTCTAAAATCTACCTGAAAAAATCAATAAATCAATCAGTGGGAGATTAATATTGGCCTCTGGGCTTGTGTGCTAGTCCTGAGCGTGCCATCTCTCTCACAAATAGTGGGCCATAGAAAGCCTATTTATTTTTTTTTTTTTGGTTTTATAAATTCTCCCTGAAAAAAAAAAAAGGGAGATTAATATTGGCCTTTGGGCTTGTGTGCCAGTCCTAAGCGTGCCATCTCTCTCTCTCAGATAGTGGGCCATAGAAAGCCTATTTATTATTTTTTTTATTGGGTTTATAAATTTTCCCTGAAAAAAAAAAAAAAAGTGGGAGATTAATATTGGCCTCTGGGCTTGTGTGCCAGTCCTGAGCGTGCCATCTCTCTCACAAATAGTGGGCCATAGAAAGCCTATTTATTTTTTGGGTTGATTTGGGTTCTAAATTCTACCTGAAAAAATCAATAAATCAATCATTGGGAGATACATATTGGCCTCTGGGCTTGTGTGCCACTCCTGACTCCTGTGTGCGTCATCTCTCACTCAGTGGGCCATAGAAAGCCTATTTTTTGTTTTATTTGTTTTATAAATTCTCCCTGAAAAAATCATTTTATTTTATTTGGTTTCTAAATTCTTCCTGAAAAAATCATTTTTTTTATTATTTTTTTTTTCTAAAGTCTCCCTGGAAAAAAAAAAAATAAATCAAATCAGTGGGAGATTAATATTGCCCTTTCTGCTTGTGTGCCAGTCTTGACTCCTGGGTGTGCCATCTCTCTCTCTCTCCAATTGTGGGCCATAGAAAGCCTATTATTTTTTTAGCTTGATTTGGGTTCCAAAATCTACCTGAAAAAATCACTACATCAATCAGTGGGAGATAAATATTGGCCTCTGGGCTTGTGTGCCACTCCTGACTCCTGTGTGCGTCATCTCTCACTCAGTGGGCCATAGAAAGCCTTTTTTTGTTTTATTTGTTTTCTAAATTCTCCCTGAAAAAATCATTTTATTTTATTTGGTTTCTAAATTCTTCCTGAAAAAATCATTTTATTCTATTTTTTTTTTTTCCTAAAGTCTCCCTGTAAAAAAAAAAAAATCAAATCAGTGGGAGATTAATATTTACATTTGTGCTTCAGTGACAGTCCTGCGTGTGTGGCATCTCTCTCATTTGTTGCCACCAACAACAGAGTGTGTAACATTGTGCCTGATTTTCGTTGTGGTCTCACTCACCTGTAAAGGGGTAGCTAAATCATACTGAAGTTATAGCTCACCGTGTAAGTTGTGTGACAGCAACAAATACCGTTAGTTTGGTTACGTTTTTAAAACAATGAGGAAGTCTGGTGGAAGAGGTCGTGGCCGGGGGCGTTCATTGTCAGCTGGTAATGAGGGTAGTGGTAGTGGTGGAGCATCAGCTGGTCGTGGGAAAAAAAATATTGCACCTAAGTCTGGAGCTGTGGAGCCAGGTTCGTCGTCTGGCTACACAAGGCCTCGAACGCTCCCTTTTCTGGGAGTAGGAAAACCGCTTTTAAAGCCGGAGCAGCAAGAGCAAGTTTTGGCTTATCTTGCTGACTCAGCCTCTAGCTCTTTTGCCTCCTCTCGTGAAACTGGTAAATGTCAAAGCAGCGCGTCGTTAGTGGATGTTCACGGTCAGGGACAAGTCGCTTCCTTGTCCTCTTCAGCAAAAACAACAACAGAGAAGAATGCAGCAGGCGACACAACGGGTTACTCCATGGAGCTCTTTACACATACCGTTCCTAGCTTAGAAAGTGAAGCAGTTAACAGTCCATGCCCATTACAAGTTGAATCTGACATGGAGTGCACTGATGCACAGCCACAGCCAGACTACTATGCTGGTCCTTTGACTCAGACCACAACATTGCCCTCGCAGGGTAATGATCAAGAATCAGACCCTGATGAGATTATGTTGCCCCATCACGAACGCTATACCACCGACCGACACGGTGACACAGACGAAGTTGCACACGAGCTACAAGAAGAGGTAATAGATGACCCAGTTGTTGACCCCGATTGGCAGCCATTGGGGGAACAGGGTGCAGGCGGCAGCAGTTCTGAAGCGGAGGAGGAGGGGCCGCAGCAGGCATCAACACCGCAACAGGTTCCATCTGCCGGGCCCGTATCTTGCCCAAAACGCGTGGCAAAGCCAAAACCTGTTGGAGGACAGCGTGGCCATCCGGTTAAAGCTCAGTCTGCAATGCCTGAAAAGGTATCCGATGCTAGAAAGAGTGCAGTCTGGCATTTTTTAAAACAACATCCAATTGATCAGCGCAAAGTCATCTGTCAAAAATGTTCAACTACCTTAAGCAGAGGACAGAATCTGAAAAGTCTCAATACAAGTTGCATGCATAGACATTTAACCACCATGCATTTGCAAGCCTGGACTAACTACCAAACGTCCCTTAAGGTTGTAGCACCCTCGGCCAATGAAGCTAGTCAGCAACGCAACATCCCTTCCGGCAGTGTAGGGCCACCATTTTCCGCACCACCTGCAGTTTCTGTGCAGGTTTCTTTGCCAGGCCAAAGCAGTCAGGGTCAGGGAATCACCAGTTTCGTAGTAGGAAACACTGCATCTAGGGCACCGGCGGCAACAATACCATCTCCCACCGTCTCTGTCTGCCATGTCCACCGGCACCCCCGCTAGTTCCACGATCTCCACTCTCCAGTCCAGCTCACCCTACATGAGACTATGGTTAGAAAAAGGAAGTACTTAGCCTCGCATCCACGTACACAGGGTTTGAACGCCCACATAGCTAGACTAATCTCGTTAGAGATGATGCCCTACCGGTTAGTTGAAAGCGAAGCTTTCAAAGCCCTGATGGACTACGCTGTACCACGCTACGAGCTACCCAGTCGACACTTTTTTTCCAGAAAAGCCATCCCAGCCCTCCACCAGCATGTTAAAGAGCGCATCGTCCATGCACTCAAGCAATCTGTGAGCACAAAGGTGCACCTGACAACAGATGCATGGACCAGTAGGCATGGCCAGGGACGTTACGTGTCCATCATGGCACACTGGGTGAATGTTGTGGATGCAGGGTCCACAGGGGACAGCAATTTTGGGACAGTTCTGCCTAGCCCACGGTCTAGGAAACAGTTGGCTGTAGCCGTTCGCACCCCCTCCTCCTCCTCCTCGTCCTCCTGCAGAAGCGAGAGCTCGTCCACAGACCGCAGTTGCACAACCACTCCATCCGCAGCTGCCACTGTTGCACACCAGGTCTCCCATTATGGGGCAGCTACTGGCAAACGTCAGCAGGCTGTATTGGCTATGAAGTGTTTGGGCGACAACAGACACACCGCGGAAGTTCTGTCCGAGTTCTTGCAGAAAGAAACGCAGTCGTGGCTGGGCACTGTAGATCTTGAGGCAGGCAAGGTAGTGAGTGATAACGGAAGGAATTTCATGGCTGCCATCTCCCTTTCCCAACTGAAACACATTCCTTGCCTGGCTCACACCTTAAACCTGGTGGTGCAGTGCTTCCTGAAAAGTTATCCGGGGTTATCCGACCTGCTCCTCAAAGTGCGTGGACTTTGCTCACATATCCGCCGTTCGCCCGTACATTCCAGCCGTATGCAGACCTATCAGCGTTCTTTGAACCTTCCCCAGCATCGCCTAATCATAGACGTTGCAACAAGGTGGAACTCAACACTGCACATGCTTCAGAGACTGTGCGAACAGAGGCGGGCTGTTATGTTTTTGTGGGAGGATACACATACACGGGCAGGCAGTAGGATGGCAGACATGGAGTTGTCAGGTGTGCAGTGGTCGAAGATTCAAGACATGTGTCAAGTCCTTCAGTGTTTTGAGGAATGCACACGGCTGGTTAGTGCAGACAACGCCATAATAAGCATGAGCATCCCCCTAATGCGTCTGCTGATGCAAAGTTTGACGCACATAAAGGATCAGGCGTCTGCAGCTGAGGAAGAGGAAAGCCTTGATGACAGTCAGCCATTGTCTGGCCAGGGCAGTGTACAGGACGAGTTAGCGGGCGAAGAGGAGGAGGAGGATGATGGGGATGATTATATTTTTAATGAGGAAGCTTTTCCGGGGCCACTGGAAATTGGTGGCGCGGCAAGGCCGGGTTCTGGTTTTTTGAGGGACACAAGTGACGTGGATTTGCCTGAAACTGCCCCTCAACCAAGCACAACCGCAGATTTGAGAACTGGAACTTTGGCCCACATGGCGGATTATGCCTTACGTATCCTCAAAAGGGACACACGCATAACTAAAATGATGAACGATGACGATTACTGGTTGGCCTGCCTCCTTTCTCCTCGCTATAAAGGCAAATTGCAAAATATAATGCCACATGAGAACTTGGAACTAATATTAGCAACCAAACAATCAACTCTTGTTGACCGTTTGCTTCTGGCATTCCCTGCACACAGCGCCCGTGATCGTTCTCACACGAGCTGCAGGGGCCAGCAGACCAGAGGAGTTAGAGGGGCAGAAATCAGAAGTGGCGTTGGCCAGAGGGGTTTTCTGACCAGGTTGTGGAGTGATTTTGCTATGACCGCAGACAGGACAGGTACTGCAGCATCAATTCAAAGTGACAGGAGACAACATTTGTCCAGTATGGTTACAAACTATTTTTCATCCCTTATCGATGTTCTCCCTCAACCGTCATTCCCATTTGATTACTGGGCATCAAAATTAGACACCTGGCCAGAATTGGCAGAATATGCATTGCAGGAGCTTGCTTGCCCGGCAGCTAGTGTCCTATCAGAAAGAGTATTCAGTGCTGCAGGTTCAATACTAACAGAAAAAAGGACTCGTCTGGCTACCCAAAATGTAGATGATCTAACCTTCATTAAAATGAACCACAACTGGATTTCGAAATCTTTTGCCCCACCTTGCCCGGCTGACACCTAGCTTTCCTATGAAAAGGTCTTGCCTGTGGACTATTCTGAATGCCTTTTCCAATCTCGTAATTTTCTGCACCTGATTGTCCAGCATACGACATGTTTACACCTCACTAAATGGCCAAACTCCCCACACGGGGCCGTGGTATCGACACTTGGCGCCAGCACCCGTGAGAGTGCTGTTTGTCTGAAGAGGTGGGTGTGCCCGCTTTTGGTCGACGGCACTGCCACTGGGTCCCTCCTAGTACAATAAAGTGTCTCTGGCGGTGGTGGTGCGCACCCAACGTCAGACACACCGTTGTAATATGAGGGGCCCTGGGCCTGTACCGCCGGCCACAAGACAGTTCCCCCCCCCCAGCTCAAACAGTGCTCTACCACTTGCAAAATTATCTCACAGCTCCACCAATGTTTAGTCTATGCGCTGACATCCTTCAATGCCTGCCACTGACAATACCATTGTATTGACATTTTTGTTATGTTAGGCCTTCGAAGCCTGTCTGCGGTCACTCCTTCCACTATGCCTCCACTGACCACACCACTGCTGCCCGTGTACCCCTGGAACCAATTTAAAATTGCCTACAGCCATGTGTTATTATTTTAGGCCTTCGATGCCTGTCTGCGGTCACTCCTTACAATATGCCTCCACTGACCACACCACTGCTGCCCGTGTACCCCTGGAATCAATTTAAAATTGCCTACAGCCAGCCCAATTTTTTTATTTTAGGCCTTCGATGCCTGTCTGCGGTCCGTTCTTTCTACTACTACTACACTGACCAGGCCACTGCTGCCCGTGTTCCCCTGGAACCAATTTAAAATTGCCTACAGCCATGTGTTATTATTTTAGGCCTTCGATGCCTGTCTGCGGTCACTCCTTCCACTAGGCCTCCACTGACCACACCACTGCTGCCCGTGTACCCCTGGAACCAATTTAAAATTGCCTACAGCCAGCCCAATTTTTTTATTTTAGGCCTTCGATGCCTGTCTGCGGTCACTCCTTACAATATGCCTCCACTGACCACACCACTGCTGCCCGTGTACCCCTGGAACCAATTTAAAATTGCCTACAGCCAGCCCAATTTTTTTTATTTTAGGCCTTCGATGCCTGTCTGCGGTCCGTTCTTTCTACTACTACTACACTGACCAGGCCACTGCTGCCCGTGTACCCCTGGAACCAATTTAAAATTGCCTACAGCCATGTGTTATTATTTTAGGCCTTCGATGCCTGTCTGCGGTCACTCCTTCCACTAGGCCTCCACTGACCACACCACTGCTGCCCGTGTACCCCTGGAACCTATTTATAATTGCATAGAGCATCCTTTTTTTTAATAGTAGGCGTACAAAGTCTGTCTGCGGTTCACTATTGAAATTGTCCTCCACTGCCCAGAGCACTGCAGCTTGTGTACCCCTGTAACTTTTTTCTGCTGCAGTGAGCCACATTTTTGGTTTGAGTCCTACTACCTGTGTCTGTCTTCGCCACTCAATTCAGCTGTGTTCCTTTGAAAAAAGCTGAGCGTCAATAGTCTTGTTTTCAGCCTCTAGGAATTTTAAAACTGCATTGGGTGTACAACTTTGGTAGGGCCTACTAACGGTGTCTGCCTCCCCAAGGTGTTCCCCAGGTTTCCTCTCCATTGCTTCAATCTTCATGCTCTCGTTTAGTAGTTGTTGGAAACTACGCTGCATTAGTCCTACAAATTGGGTATGGGGTGTAGAGAGATGGTGTGTTCCACTCCAAGGTGTTCCCCAGGTTTCATCGCCATTGCTTCGATCTTCATGCTCTCGTTTAGTAGTTGTTGGAAACTACGCTGCATTAGGCCTACAAATTGGGTATGGGGTGTAGAGAGATGGTGTGTTCCACTCCAAGGTGTTCCCCAGGTTTCCTCTCCATTGCTTCGATCTTCATGCTCTCGTTTAGTAGTTGTTGGAAACTACGCTGCATTAGGCCTACAAATTGGGTATGGGGTGTAGAGAGATGGTGTGTTCCACTCCAAGGTGTTCCCCAGGTTTCATCGCCATTGCTTCGATCTTCATGCTCTCGTTTAGTAGTTGTTGGAAACTACGCTGCATTAGGCCTACAAATTGGGTATGGGGTGTAGAGAGATGGTGTGTTCCACTCCAAGGTGTTCCCCAGGTTTCCTCTCCATTGCTTCGATCTTCATGCTCTCGTTTAGTAGTTGTTGGAAACTACGCTGCATTAGGCCTACAAATTGGGTATGGGGTGTAGAGAGATGGTGTGTTCCACTCCAAGGTGTTCCCCAGGTTTCCTCTCCATTGCTTCGATCTTCATGCTCTCGTTTAGTAGTTGTTGGAAACTACGCTGCATTAGGCCTACAAATTGGGTATGGGGTGTAGAGAGATGGTGTGTTCCACTCCAAGGTGTTCTCCAGGTTGCCTTTCCTGAGCTTCGATCTTCATGCTCTCGTTTAGTAGTTGTTGGAAACTACGCTGCATTAGGCCTACAAATTGGGTATGGGGTGTAGAGAGATGGTGTGTTCCACTCCAAGGTGTTCCCCAGGTTTCCTCTCCATTGCTTCGATCTTCATGCTCTCGTTTAGTAGTTGTTGGAAACTACGCTGCATTAGGCCTACAAATTGGGTATGGGGTGTAGAGAGATGGTGTGTTCCACTCCAAGGTGTTCCCCAGGTTTCGTCCACATTGCTTCGGTCTTCCGACTCTCGTTTAGTAGTTGTAGAAAACTACACTGCATTAGGCCTACAAATTGGGTATGGGGTGTAGAGAGACGGTGTGTTACACTCCAAGGTGTTCCCCAGGTTTCGTCCACATTGCTTCGATCTTCCGACTCTCGTTTAGTAGTTGTTGAAAACTACACTGCATTAGGCCTACAAATTGGGTATGGGGTGTAGAGAGATGGTGTGCTACACTCCAAGGTGTTCTCCAGGTTGCCTTTCCTGAACTTCTATCTTCAGGCTCTCATTAAATTGTAGTTAAATGGAACAACTGCATTTGGCGTACTAGTTGGTTTGGGGCCTACTATCGGTGTCTGCCACTCCTTGCTGTTCTCCTGGTTTCCTGTCCTGAAATTCCATTTTCAGGCTCTTGTTAAGTAGTTGTTAATGTTAGACTGCATTTGGCCTACTAGTTGGGTTGGGGCCTACTATCGGTGTCTGCCACTCCTTGCTGTTCTCCTCAACTGAACAAAGCTGGGCCGCCTGTTTACTACAGTTGCCAATTTTGAACTGCATTTAGCCCACTTTATTCTTTGGGCATATATCTGTGTTTCCTCCTCATCCTGCCCATTGCCCAGCCAGTGATAGATGAGTCTGCTGGTACATTGACCCATAACGCAAAATTCCCCGTGCACGCTACACAGCAAGATTGTGACCCTGCTGAAAGTCAGGTTCCTCTTCACGCATACCATACCACCTTACACGGGGACAAAGAGGAAGGTGCAGATGAAAGTGCAGGTTCCTTCATCAGGTGGGGGGAGGAATACTAGTTGGCGACGTCACTGGCACAGGGCCTCTCATAGTACGCAAAAGTTGCTGCCGGTTCGAGGCGCCCCCGCCGTGCAAACACACCGCTGTACTTTGAGGGGCCCTGTGCCAGTGCCAATGCCAACGAGTGGGCCCCCCCTGCTTGCTCAGGATCACAG
The DNA here is from genome assembly GCF_032444005.1 of Ranitomeya imitator. NCBI lineage: Eukaryota > Metazoa > Chordata > Amphibia > Anura > Dendrobatidae > Ranitomeya > Ranitomeya imitator. The sequence continues at coordinate 94,594,564 of NC_091284.1, forward strand.
CACTTGCAAAGTTGAAATACTTACCTCTCCCTGCTCCACTGCCGTGACGTGGTCCAGATTTACTGGGCCCACTAATTACTTGAACCAGCCCTACCCCCCACAACTTTAGCCAAATGACCCCCAATTTCAAATGCCTTCCAATTATTATAAGGTAAATTACGATTGACAAGCTTCTTTAACAAGAATGGATGTTTTTGCCATTAAAATGGGCAGTGTAGGTGTTTTCCTGGCCTCCACTCACTGCCGACTATGCTCCCCCATTGACTTGCATTGGGTTTCGTGTTTTGGGCGATACCCGACTTTTCGCGATAATCGGCCGATTCCACTCGACTCGACTTCTAAGATAGTCGGGTTTCGCGAAACACGGCTCGACTCTAAAAAGGTCAAGGTCGCTCAACCCTGCTCACGACCACAGGAGGGAGCTTGGCCACAGAATTCACAACAGTGCTCCCTCCCTTCTGAGCTCTGCCGTGCGCCCAAACAGTGGGTTACCCCCACATATGGGGCATCAGCGTACTCGGGATAAATTGGACAACAACTTCTGGGGTCCAATTTCTCCTGTTACCCTTGTGAAAATAAAAACTTGGGGGTTACAAAATCTTTTTGTTGAAAAAAAAATATTTTTTATTTTTATGACTCTGCATTATAAACTTCTGTGAAGCACTTGGGCATTCAAAGTTCTCGCCACACATCTATATAGGTTCCTTGGGGGGTCTAGTTTCCAAAACGGGGTCACTTGTGGGGGGTTACTACTGTTTAGGTACATCAGGGGCTCTGCAAACGCAACATAACGCCCACAGGCCGTTCTATCTAAGTCTGCATTCCAAAACGGCGCTCCTTCCCTTCCGAGCGCTGCCGTGCGCCCAAACAGTGGTTTACCCCCACATATGGGGCATCAGCGTACTCAGGATAAATTGAACAACAACTTTAGTTGTCCAATTTCTCCTGTTACCCTTGTGAAAATAAAAACTTGGGGGCTACAAAATCTTTTTTGTGGAAAAAAAATATATTTTTTATTTTTATGACTCTGCATTATAAACTTCTGTGAAGCACTTGGGCATTCAAAGTGCTCACCACACATCTAGAAAAGTTCCTTAAGGGGTCTAGTTTCCAAAATGGTGTCACTTGTGGGGGGTTTCCACTGTTTAGGCACATCAGGGGCTCTCCAAACGCGACATGGCGTCCAATGTCAATTCCAGCCAATTTTACATTGAAAAAGTAAAACGGCACTCCTTCTCTTCCAAGCTCTGCGGTGCGCCCAAACAGTGGTTTACCCCCACATATTGGGTATCGACGTACTCAGGAGAAATCGCACAACAACTTTTTTTGGTCTAATTTCTCCTGTTACCCTTGTGAAAATAAGAATTTGTGGGCGAAAAGATCATTTTTGTTTAAACAAAAGCGATTTTTTATTTTCACGGCTCTACGTTCTAAACTTCCGTGAAGCACTTGGGCATTCAAAGTGCTCACCACACATCTAGATAAGTTCCTTAAGGGGTCTAGTTTCCAAAATGGTGTCACTTGTGGGGGGTTTCCACTGTTTAGGCACATCAGGGGCTCTCTAAACGTGACATGGCGTCCGATCTCAATTCCAGCCAATTTTACATTGAAAAAGTAAAACGGCACTCCTTCACTTCCAAGCTCTGCGGTGCGCCCAAAAAGTGGTTTACCCCCACATATGGGGTATTGGCGTATTCAGGAGAAATTGCATAACAAAATTTATGGTTACGTTTCTGTTTTTACACATGTGAAAATAAAAAAAATGGTTCTGAATTAAGATGTTTGCAAAATAAAGTTAAATGTTCATTTTTTCCTTCCACATTGTTTCAGTTCCTGTGAAGCACGTAAAGGGTTAATAAACTTCTTGAATGTGGTTTTGAGAACCTTGAGGGGTGTAGTTTTTAGAATGGTGTCACACTTCGTTATTTTCTATCATATCGACCCCTCAAAATGACTTCAAATGTGATGTGGTCCCTAAAAAAAAAAATGGTGTTGTAAAAATGAGAAATTGCTGGTCAACTTTTAACCCTTATAACTCCCTAACAAAAAAAAAAATTGTTTCCAAAATTGTGCTGATGTAAAGTAGACATGTGAGAAATGTTATTTATTAACTATTTTTTGTGACATATCTCTCTGATTTAAGGGCATAAAAATACAAAGTTTGAAAATTGCAAAATTTTTAAAAATTTTCGCTATGTTTGTTTTTTTCATAAATAATCGCAAGTAATATCGAAGAAATGTTACCACTAACATGAAGTACAATATGTCACGAAAAAACAGTCTCAGAATCAGCGGGATCCGTTAAAGCGTTCCAGAGTTATAACCTCATAAAGTGACAGTGGTCAGAATTGCAAAAATTGGCTCGGTCATTAGGTACCAAATTGGCTCTGTCACTAAGGGGTTAAATATACTAATTGGAAGCTTGTAGGTAGATGTATGGCACGTTATGCCTGAGCAGTGGCACACATTGAAGTGTTAATTTGGGAAATTTTGTCTATATATACTGCAGGATGTGACTGGTAAAAGACCTGAGTGTGCACACCAAAGCCTTCTTATCCATTCTCTGCCATCATTATTTTCCACACTAAAGTGAAGAACATCTTTCCTGGAGAGTTTTTTTTTTTTCTTTTCTTTAAGGACCTGTCGCACTATTTGCTCTGGTCTTATGAGACTCCCATGTGTAGCCCAGCTGTGTGTATGTAAGTGAACACTGATGACAGGACAGACACTATTCAATGTTTCATAAGGTGCGCTGTAACAGCTGAATGGAGGAAAAACAATGGCGCTCCACCACCTGCATTCTCAGAGACCTCCCCTATATTCATCCAGATCTGACAGCAGTGACTTGTTGGTGTTGAAGACTGATGTCAGTAGTGCTTTCCTTGACTTGTCAGACATGTGCTGTGCTTGGAGAGATGTGTGCAGTGGGTTTAGGCAGATAATATGCCTTTGGCACAGACATCGGGAACTAGTTGTATGAGTTATATCCTATAGCCATACTACACTACTACTTTTCAAAATAAAAGTTGCAACCCCAAGAAGGAAAAGTCATGGAATTGTAAAAATCACAGGATGGTTAAACATATTGAAATAATGGAAATGTAAAATTTTGAAACATCTCAAATTATTCACTAATGAGTATGAGTGTCACATGCAGAAATACCCACACCTGCACTCCTTGGCATGGTGTCAGTGAGGTTATTAATGGTTGTCTGAGGAATGCTCTGCATTGCAGAATGCACTTGGGTTTGAAAATAATCAAGATCCACTGCTGGCAGCTCCCTTTGTAATTATGACTCAAGATATGTCCCAGATATGCTCAATGAGAGACCATCACAAAGATTCTGCAGACCATAGTAGCACTTTGGCTCACGCAGACTGCGCACCAGCAACTTGTGGTCTAGCGTTGTTGTTTTGAAAAAACTGCTTCAGGAACACTATATAATAATGGCCTTACTACTGGTTCTACTACCAAATCAGTGTAGCTCCTAGCTGTTACTGTACCTGGAATGAAGGCTTGAGGGGTCTGACTGTCGTACATTATGCCACCCCATACCATAATCCTGGGAGTAGGACTGTTGTGACGTTCCCTCCAAATAACTCACCGTGGCTTTGCCAACGGGGTCTTGTCAGATTTTAAGAATGGTGTGTAGTGTTCCATTCTTTAGTGCAAGTATAATTAGACTATGCATTCAAAGCCTAAGGCAGGGGTCCCCAACTCCAGGCCTCGAGGGCCGCCAACAGTGCAGGTTTTCAGGATTTCTTTAGTATTGCATCGGTGGTAATGTGATCATTTGCACAGGTGATGATTTCAACCCCTGTGCAATACTAAGGAAATCCTGAAAACCTGCACTGTTGGTGGCCCTCGAGGCCTGGAGTTGGGGACCACTGGCCTAAGGCGTCAAACAGAAACCATCAGACGATGTTTGCACCGCATTGGGCCATGAGCCAGACATCCAGCTACAGGTGTTCCACTGGCCTCACACCACCACTCACAAAGACTATCATAGTGCCAAGCAATACAGTAATGGAGATCTATCTTCTTCAGTGATGAGTCTTTTGTCTTGGACGCAGAGATTGGTCTGGAGCTGATGTGGGCAACACTATGAAGAGGCCTTCACGAGGGAATGTGAAAGTGTCCTAGGAGCCATTTTTCAACACTACAATGCAAGGCTGCATGGCCTAAATGTGCTACCGTGGCCTGCAGTGTTTCCAGTCGTGATCTGAGATGTCATTGGCTCACAGTTCTAAAGGGAGTTGCCAGCAGCGGATCTTGATGATGTGTGTACAAGTGCTTTCAGCTTGGCAGAGTATTCCTCAGTCAGTTATAACCACATTGATCGCAGCCAAGATACGTTTTTTTTCATCCATTGCATATCATTAACTTGTCTACTGCTTTTTTTATATTCATATTTTCATGACTTTTCCTTTCAGCGTTGAGGAGTGTTTCAGGGCTTATGTGTTCCTTTTTTAGTACATTTTAAGAGCACAGTCTATTTCAGGATACATGAAAACTGTCTAATTAATGCAAATACAGTATATTCCTCATAATTTTGAGGGATGTAAATAGCTTTGGTTAGAAATCAATCTGTGAAAATCCCAAACACTGTCCCACAAAACTAAGCATAAATGTACTGATTGTTTATATCCAACATTGACTTACCGTAAGTTTACATAGAAGTTAGTTAGACATTTCTATGCCGTACCTTGCACATTTCTGAATTTTTAGGCTGTGTGCCCACAATGAATTTTCAGTGAGTTTTTGATTCTGCATCTGTTTGTTGGGTCAAAAACGCAGTGTCTTACAGTTCCACCAGGGTGTATGGGATTTATAGAAATCTCCTGCCCTCTGTGCTTTATTTTTTTACTCAGCGAATACTGACCTGTGGTGCGTGTTCCAAATCCGTAATGATTCAGTTTTTCTTGGGTGTATACTGGGTTTTATGTGAAGATTTTCCCATACACGCGCATTAGAAGTGGAAAATTTACAGTTAAAATAACCTACAAGTGTTTTTAGTGCCTTTCCTCAGTGGAAGCGCATCAAAAATGCAAGTAATCTACCAATGAATGTTTCAATAAAGTTTTGTCAAAGCCAAACTCCAGGAAAAACAAAAACAAAACAAATTAGCCGTGTTTAAAACATGACATTCCAAAAAGAGACCAAATGCGCAGCGATAAAAACAATGTTAAAAAATGCACACAAAAATGCAATGAAAAATGCAAGTAACCTACAGTGCCTTGCGAAAGTATTCGGCCCACTGGAACTTTTCAACCTTTTCCCACATATCATGCTTCATACATAAAGATACCAAATGTACATTTTTGGAGAAGAATCAACAACAAATGGAACACAAATGTGAAGTTGAACAAAATTTATTGGTTATTTTAAATTTTTGTGGAAATTCAAAAACTGAAAAGTGGGGCGTGCAATATTATTCGGCTCCTTTACTTTCAGTGCAGCAAACTCACTCCAGAAGTTCATTGTGGATCTCTGAATGATCCAAGGTTGTCCTAAATGCCTAATGATGATGAATATAATCCACCTGTGTGTAATCAGGTCTCCGTATAAATGCACCTGCTCTGTGATAGTCTCAGGGTTCTGTTTGAAGCACAGAGAGCATCATGAAGACTAAGGAACACAACAGGCAGGTCTGTGATACTGTTGTGGAGATGTTTAAAGCCGGTTTTGGATACAAAATGATTTCCAAAACTGTAAACATCCCAAGGAGCACTGTGCAAGCAATCACATTGGAATGGAAGGCATATCATATCACTGCAAATCTACCAATACCCGGCCGTCCCTCTAAACTTTCATCTCAGACAAGAAGACTGATCAGAGATGCAGCCAAGAGGCCCATGATCACTCTGGATGAACTACAGAGATCTACAGCTGAGGTGGGACAGTCTGTCCATAGGACAACAATCAGTCGTACACTGCGCAAATCTGGCCTTTATGGAAGAGTGGCAAGAAGAAAGCCATTTCTCAAAGATATCCATAAAAAGTGTTGTTTAAAGTTTGCAACAAGCCACCTGGGAGACACACCAAACATGTGGAAGAAGGTGCTCTCGTCAGATGAAACCAAAATCAAACTTTCTGGCAACAATGCCAAACGATATGTTTGGCGTAAAGACAACACAGCTCATCACCCTGAACACACCATCCCCACTGTCAAACATGGTAGTGGCAGCATCATGGTTTGGGCCTGCTTTTCTTCAGCAGGGACAGGGAAGATGGTTACAATTGATGGGAAGATGGATGGAGCCAAATACAGGACCATTCTTGAAGAAAACCTGTTGGAGTCTGCAAAAGACCTGAGACTGGGACGGAGATTTGTCTTCCAACAAGACAATGATCCCAAACATAAAGCAAAATCTACAATGGAATGGTTCACAAATAATTGTATCCAGGTGTTAGAATGGCCAAGTCAAAGTCCAGACCTCAATCCAATCGAGAATCTGTGGAAAGAGCTGAAAACTGCTGTTCACAAACGATCTCCATCAAACCTCCCTGAGCTCGAGCTGTTTCCCAAGGAAGAATTGGCAAGAATTACAGTCTCTCGATGTCCAAAACTGATAGAGACATACCCCAAGCGACTTGCAGCTGTAATCGCAGCAAAAGGTGGGGCCACAAAGTATTAAGTTAAAGGGGCTGAATAATATTGCACGCCCCACTTTTCAGTTTTTGAATTTCCACAAAAATTTTAAAAAAACTAAATTTTGTTCAACTTCACAATTGTGTCCCACTTGTTGATTCTTCACCAAAAATTTACATTTGGTATCTTTATGTTTTAAGCATGATATGTGGAAAAAGGTTGAAAAGTTCCAGGGGGCCGAATACTTTCGCAAGGCACTGTAATTTACCTAATAAGTACAGATAATCTGCAACATCAAAAACTCACCAAAGCTCATTGTGGGAACATATCCTTAAAGGGGATCTTTCACCAGATTTTAAAATACAAACTTCATACATTAAATAGCTGTATTAGTTCTGATTAGAATGGAGTGTTTACTTTGAAATGGCTGTACAATATTTTCTGACCGTTTTCCTGTTTAGAATTAAAATCTGCATTTTGAGTCCAGCTGGTTTGCGGTATAAGGGATACAGAAACGCCTATCACACTTACTGAAGATGATTACACAGCTCCTGCCCAACAGGAATAATGAAAATGAGGACTAGATTCTTGTAATCTATTAGTGGATATAGAGGGCTGGATCACCCGTTTTTAGCTGGGCTGTAGCATCTATAAGCAAATCTTCACAGCTGCTCAAAAGTTTTCACCAAGATTTTTTGGTTTTTTTTTTTAGTGCATAGTGTTGCATGATTGGTGTCCTATTCCACAAAAGGAACAGAAAGTATCCAAAATGCATAGTAAATATAGTGCAAGTAATGAAAAAAACTGTTTGTTTTTTAGCACAAATTGCATGATAATTTTGGTGCATTTAACCTTATGAATATGCTTCATTGTCTTAGACCAATGAGACATTTTTGAAAGGGTATGAGCTATCTATGTCCTCGTCCTTTAGTATGGGGTGATGGACACTATCCAGCTGCTGATCCTGGAACTACTTTTTAACAGTTGAAACCAATTCATGGTCGCTTTTCACTGAGAAGTGATTTCTAACTTTACATAGTGCATAATAATACTGCTATTTGGGAACAAGGGACAACAAATGGAATATTTGGCCTTTTGGATGGCATCAATGGCAGCATCTTAAGCCCTTATAGAATGGTAAATCAACCACCACTGGCATAGATAATATCACGAGAAACTATATGTAACTCTCTCCCATACTTTACTTGATTCCCTATTTTGTGTGATTTGCTTTTATACATAAATACATTTTTATGTATTTCTAGATGTCGGTTGGCGAAACTCTGCAAAAAGAAGCCCTGAAGAAACGCGTGATGAAGCAGGTATTGTGTGTTCTGCAGCTTTGGCCACATTATAGATAGAGAAAAATAGAAATGAACACGTACACTGGCAAAATGTAAAGGCAATTGGCTATAATACGGGTAGGTTATGTGGGACAATGTTTATAAAACTATACTTGTATCAGAAATCTTCGCTTTGTATACTATCTTGTAAAGTAAAAGAAGTGCATACTGTTACTGCAAAACCTTCAGCTTTTTGATCCAGGTTATATTAATTCTCTCTCAGGCTCAGCCCAAGGCGTCCTCTCAAGTGCATTGCAATAGCAGAACTGACTTGTATATACACTGTAGTATTCATGCCACTCATTCCAAATCAGAGTGACATTGACAAGATGATGTTTGATGGGTTCGCACTGTGATTAGTGACCGTAGATGCCCAGCCCACTCCAAAACCATCTATTCAATACACGCTCTGTAACTACTAATCCACTTTTGCTAAGAATTCCTTGCCAAGTGAAACTCTAATGTACAACTCAAAATATCCTTTTTGAAACAATACTACTCTTTTCCCTCTAATTGTACCCTTGAAGGATATGAACACATTTAAGAGGAGTTTTTGTCTAATTATCAGTTTTGAAAGTGCTTCTGTTGGGCTTCCGATCTTCTGCTCCATTTTGTAAGTTTCCCGTTCTGCCGATCAGACCATTTTGTCGATGTAACCGAGCAACCACTTTAATAAAAAGAAAATTCTTACCTCCAATCTATTTTCTAATATTGCGCAGAAAAAAAGAGAAATGTACATAGCATTCTATATACGGTTCTATATACAGTTCTATATACAGCTATTTCCCTCCTTCCACCTCTCAAACCTATTTGTGTGCAAGTGAAGGAACTGCAGAAGGAGTCTCCCGTACTGTCCTTTAACTCATCAAGGAGCAGCAAGGCAGCTGTAGCGTATAAAGGAAAAAGGTGCTTATAAGGAGCTTCCGTCAGTGGTCGCCTGGCAGCTCTAAAATGGCTATCATGAATAGACTAAAGCCTAATAGAGCAAGCCACTCCATTTCCCAGAGCCCTGGGGTTGCCCAGGCCTTCATGCTTTTAACTTTTATACAGTGATCTGGAGTTACACAAGGGACTCTGGGCAGGGGCCACAGAAATGGGTAGCCAGGTCAAAAGCAAGAGGGCAGCAAAGGTGCAAAATTGTCAGGCAGGAAAATCGTCAATAAAACCGCTAAGGTTAGAACAGGAAAACCACACTAAACTGAAGCAGAAATTACAGACCAAAACCAGGGAAGCACAAAGCTATATCTGGCAACTTCTAGCAGTGAGCTGGAAGCTTGAGGTAGGGTGAGGTGCTTTCCAATTGGCTGAAGCAAGGACCTGTTAACTACAGCTGAACAGCACACCAATACTGTCAGACTGGACAGCGCTGCCGGTTCGAGCCACCCTAACATTAGTGGTTGGACGGAGCCTGCGTCGTCCAGAGCTTCTGGTTCCCACACCTCTTCTAACACCAGCGCAACCCGCAGGGTGAACACGGTGGTGCCTGTTGACAGACGCAGACGTCGAAGGAGCAGGCTTCGGCGGAGATGTGACCGTTCTTTCACATTAAATCTTCTTTCTCTTTAACTCACTATAGATATTAGGCACAAAACAAAAGATGGCACTAGTGATGTATGTCATCTATGTGTTGTCTGTGTGTTCTCGCTAACTGTCTTTCGAAGGGTATCGAACAGTGTCACATGCTACATTGATGCATAACAAGATCCTGACTGCTGTCTGGTGGCCGCATGTGTGTCAATACCTGACCCCTCGCTACGTGACTTTTTAGAAAGGCACCTTGTAGACACAACCTTGCACGTTCTGGCATGTGACATGATAGGTGACACCTTTCATCCCCGAGTCTGCTGAAATGAGATAAAGTAATAGGATGATTTCTATAGACCGTACATATGCTGGAAGTTTTTCCTTTATATGATTACATGATGTATTGTTGCTACAGAAACACTAGTGTTGCAATCTTGCACCTTGTGTAAATTGAAGCTTTCCATACATTTTATGGAGAATTCTGCTTAATCTCACTATCATGTAGTAGCACACAGGTGGGTTGTTGAACTTGACCTTTCTGGTGAAGATCTAATGAGGTTTATCTGAATCATTCTGAGATCATTGTAATAAAGTATGATGAATTGCAGAAATGTTCATGTTTATATCTCTCTTCCAAGACCAAGCTGGAAATGCAGAAAGCCCTGGAGGAGGATGCATCCGTGTATGAATATGACAGTGTGTATGATGACCTGCAGAAGAAGAAGGAGGATAATGCAGCTAAGATGCTATCTGCAAAGGATAGGAAGGTATCTCTGTGCTAAATTCTCGAACTGAATGCTAAATGTGACCTTTCATTTGTAATCAATTGTAGTTATTAATATTATAGATTAGATAAAGGTCAATACAACCTCGGGGTAAAAAAAAAGCAATGAAAATAAAAATCTAAATTATTTCATGGACACACAATGTTTGATGAATTGGCGAAAATTCAAAGATACTTATTCTTTTGGTATTTTTTGTTTTTTAACCACCTTTAGATTAAAAAGTCGCACAATAGTTTTGATGAGACAATGCTGTTGTTAGTCTTCAGCTGAGCAAAAAAAAAAAAAAGGTCAGATATATTTTGTACCCTACCGGTTACACAAACTTTTTGCAACATTTCAAGAGTGACAAATTATGAATTGGGCTGAAACATCTGGATAACCAAAACGGAAACCACTAAGTTGTTATTTTTAAGAACGGTGCAAAATTTAATAATGATTAAGGTACACATAAGATAAAGTCCGTGTTTGAACTACTTTACTCCGGAAAAAAAGATGCAAAACCAATGATGAATTGGCCCCTTTGTTTTTTTTTCTTACATCTGCTGCACATGCAAAATAATCTCACGATTAGTGATGAGCATATACTCGTTACTTGAGATTTCCCGAGCCCGCTCGGGTGTTCTCCGAGTATTTTTTTAGTGCTCGGAGATTTAGTTTTCACTGCCGCAGCTGAATGATTTACATCTGTTAGCCAGCTTGATTACATGTGGGGATTTCCTAGCAACCAGGCAACCCCCACATGCACTTATGAATGCCAAGAGTGTGCAAAGCAGTCATCGAAGCAAAAGGTGGCTACTTTGAAGAACCTAGAATATAAGACATAATTTCAGTTGTTTCACACTTTTTTGTTAAGTATGTAATTCCACATGTGTTAATTCATAGTTTTGATGCCTTCAGTGTGAATGCACAATTTTCATAGCCATTCATCTAAATGACCACCACATAGTACTACAGCTGAATGTCCAGCTACATCTTCCCATCCAAGATCATCTGTTGCCCTGGATTTAAGCTGATCACTGCAGTAAATCTCATATTAAAATGGAGTTCTTTGGTGAGGCCAATCCATTTAAATCCAAACACGTGTGTCCTAGTATTGAAGGATTGTTCCTGATTTTATCACTATCAGATCGGTGGAGGTCCCGCACCCATTATCTGTTCTCAGTGCTGGCAGAAATCCGTTGTTATTAGTTTTACGGATCTATCAGCTGTGTAGTGGTCGCTGCCGGGTACTGCAGATCTGATCCTATTCATTCAAACAATGAGAACAGGTAGCAATGCTGGGTGTGTTGGACCCCTTTCAATTTTATATTGATGACCTATTCTGGAGGATAGGTCAGCAGTATGAAAGTAGTGGAACAACTCTTTAACTGCTTTGTGCAACAAAGAAAAATTACATGTTTCGCTTATAGGTGCCGTGCTTATTTCACCGGTAGAAAATCTGCAGGGAAACTAAAGATTTTGACATTGTGAATGGAGTACATACATTTTTACTTTACTCAGCCTAAGTATATCCAGAACGTCCTGAAAGCAGTGGAGCACAGAAAGAAGGAACAGGAAAAAAGAATGGAGAAAAAGATCCAGAAAGAACGTGAAATGGAAGGGGAAGAATTTCAGGACAAGGAAGCTTTTGTCACAACCGCCTATAAGAAAAAGCTTCAGGAGAAAGCTGAAGAGGAAGAGCGGGAGAGGAGAGAAGCTGCGATAGAAGGTGACAGTGTCATTTTGTTAAGACAGAATAGATGGTAGTCATGATCGTAGCCTATTATGTAGCAGGGATATAAACGATCGCTATCTATATCACTGGAGAGGTTGTCGGTATCTTCAACCCTTCTAAGACCTCTATACGGGCATGTAGATAATAAAAAAATTAATAAAATGACCCCTTGATATCTTCGATCTGGAGTCTTATTCCAGAAAAATCCACTTTTTTCTTAATCCGTAAATCAGCTGCTAAGATCTATGTGCCGGACATAGATCTGAATTCAGCAGGAAAAAAGACATAGATCTCCCTGAGAATCTGCCTTCAGACATTATTTTACATGTCAGGGGGAGTTACCAGTGTGAGACATGTAATGACTGACTGTCTGCTAACTCTACATTCCATTTACAATAATCTCTGAAGGCAGATTCTCAGGGAGATCCATGTCCAACCCATAGATCTAAACATATTTAAAAAAAATATGGATTTCTCTAGGATAAGACTTCGGATCACAGATATCAAGGTATCATCTTTCTATGACCTGCATGCAGACAGATTCCCTTTAACAAACCAAACTTCATAGCTCATGTCCACTTAAGGGAAGCCGATTGTAGAGTGGACAGGATTATGCAGCTTGGTGTCCTGATTTGTGGTTTGTAAGGAGAGACCCTAAATGATTGCATTGGTTTTCCAAAAATTCCAGGAAAATAAAATATAAACATTTATCATCCTGCCGTCCATTGTACCTATGGGCACTGTTACAATCCTAATATTATAGCCTGTGAGGTTTTACAGGTATTATACTAAGGGGAACAATATGTACCCAATTGCAGATGAGGTACTGCTGTGATGTAGATAAATTTCCAGCTTTAGGACATACACAATTGCATCCAATAAAACGCCCATTAAATACACTTTTAAACATCTCCAATTTTAGCATCTCTGGATGTAACTAAGCAGAAAGACTTGAGCGGCTTTTACCGGCATCTGCTGAACCAGACTGTGGGCGAAGAGAAAGCTCCTGAATGCAGCTTGAGAAGTGCTGAGTAAGTAAAGTTTGTCACTGGTGACATTTATTTTTTAGCATTGCCTCCTTGTACAAGCAGAAAGTGTAGGTGCCTTCATTTAGATGTATTTCTGAAAACCTCCATTGCTATTTAGAGTTCAGTTATTCATTGGAGAACTACAAGTGCACGATTTCTTTATTGGAGTTAACCATTCCTTTAGAGGGGTTGTTCAGGACCTAGATGTCAGATGAGTTCGGACACAATAAACAATTCTGGGAACACATAGCTCTTTACGCTGTGTATTAAATTCTTGGTTACAGCAACTCTGCTCCCAATGAAGAATCTAAATCCCAGACAGCCCCTTTAATTTAACTTAGCACAAACCTCTGCTTTTTTTTTTTTAACCAATTATATCAATTGGCCAATAAAGTAAGAAGTTCACCAAAACCTTTACCATTGATTTTTCTCTGATCATGTATCCAGAAAATTGCAGTTTGGATTTTCCTCCCTGCCAGCAAAGCAGATCATCAGTTTTCTGTAGATATACGTTTTTCTAAGGGTTAATTACTTGCGCATTTGACCAACTTATATAATCCTATAATTACCATCAAATCGTCTATAATAAAGTACAAAAAATCCTTTTACAAATCACATAACCACTTTATTGATTAAGCAATTTTTAAACACGACTACAAGAGACAACAGATCAGTAAAAAAAAAAAAAACAGCATAAAACCCAGGATTATAGTACTCATAATTTACAGGAACATTAAATCTACATGGCAGCTATATTCAGTATTGGTATAACCAATCCCTGAGTATATACAACACCAAGGCTACAAGTAAATAGTCATGTCAGTGAGATATAAACTGCTCCAAAAAATAAAGGGAACGCTTAAACAACACAATGTAATTCCAAGTCAATCACACTTCTGTGAAATCTACCTGTCCAGTTATGAAGCAACACAGATTGTGAATCACTTTCTCCTGCTGTTTTGCAAATGGAAGAGACAACAGGTAGAAATTATATTACAGTTAGCAGGACAGCCCTATAAAGGAGTGGTTCTGCAGGGGGTGACCACAGACCATTTCTCTATTATCTTTTTTGGCTGTTGTTTTGGTCACATTTTCACCTTGTCATTGCTCTCACGCATAGAGATACTGCACAGTAGCATGGGGCAGTGTCTGCAACCCCAGAAGTTGCTCAAGTAGTGCAGCTCATACAGGATGGCACATCAATGTGAGCTGTAGCAAAAAGGGTACCTGTGTGTCTCAGCACAATGTTCAGAGCATGGAACAGATACCATAAGACGTGGAGGGGGCCGTAGGAGGGCAACAACCCAGCAGCAGGACCACTGTCTCCTCTTTTGTGCAAGGAGAAATGGAAGGAGCAGTGCCAGAGCCCCGCAAAATGACCTCCAGCAGGCCATTAACATCCATATGTCTGCTCAAACTGTCAGAAACCGACTCCATGAGGGTGTTTTGAGGGCCCAACGTCCACAAGTAGGGGTGTGCTTACAGTCCAACCCCGTGCAGGGCGATTGGTATTTGCCAAAGAACACCGAGATTGACAGATTCGACATTGGCACCCTGTGCTCTTCACAGACATGAGCAGGTTCACACTGAGCACATGACAGATGTGACCGTCTGGAGATGCCTTGGAGATTGTTTTGCTGCCAGCAACATCCTTAAGCATGACTGGTTTGGCATTGGGTCAGTAGTGGTGTGGGGAGGCATTTTTTTGGAGGGCCGCACAGCCCTCCATGTACTAGCAGGAGATACCTTAACTGCCATTAATTACCGGGAAGAGATCCTCAGACCCATTGTGAGACCATATGCAGGTGCAGTGGGCCTTGGGTTCCTTCTGATTCATGACAGTGCTAGACTTCGTGACTGGAGTGTGTCAGCAGTTTATGCATGATGAAGGCATTGATGCTATGGACTGGCCTGCCCGTTCTCCAGATCTAAATCCAATAGAGCACATCTGGGACATCATGTCTCTTTTAGTGATGAGCGAGTGTACTCGTTGCTCGGGTTTTCCAGAGCATGCTCAGGTGGTGAGATTTAGTTTTCCTTGCCGCAGCTGCATGATTTGCGGCTGCTTGACAGCTTGATTACATGTGGGGATTCCCTAGCAACCAGGCAACCCCCGCATGCGTCTGGGGGACAGAAGGTTTTTCCACCAACATAGAAGAGGATTCTTTACTGTTAGGGCAGTGAGAATCTGGAATTGCTTGCCTGAGGAGGTGGTGATGGCGAACTCAGTCGAGGGGTTCAAGAGAGGCCTGGATGTCTTCCTGGAGCAGAACAATATTGTATCATACAATTATTAGGTTCTGTAGAAGGACGTAGATCTGGGGATTTATTATGATGGAATATAGGCTGAACTGGATGGACAAATGTCTTTTTTCGGCCTTACTAACTATGTTACTATGTTATTATTAGGTTCTATAGAAGGACGTAGATCTGGGGATTTATTATGATGGAATATAGGCTGAACTGGATGGACAAATGTCTTTTTTCGGCCTAACTATGTTACTATGTATGTACTCAGGCTGGCTGTCAGCAGCTGTGTCAACAAAAACTTTATCTCCAAGCAGTCACAAATACACGGAGATCACCCGAGCGTGTTCGGGAAAACCCGAGCCATCCACCGACACCATGTTGCACCACAGACTGTCCAGGAGTTGACTGATGCTTTATTCCAGGTCCGGGATGAGATCACTTATGAGAACATCCGCTGCCTCATCAGGAGAATTACCAGGCGTGTTTGGGAGGCCATAGAGGCAAGTGGAGGTCACACACAATACTGAGCAACATTTCCTTGTTTTGAGGCATTTCCACTGAAGTTGGATCAGCCTGTAATTTGATTCTCCACTTTTGATTTTGAGTGTCATTCCAAATTCAGACCTCCATGGGATATTAATTTTGATTTACATTAATCATTTTTATGTTTTATTGTTCTCAACACATTCCACTATGTAATGAATAAAGATTTGCAATGGGAATATTTCATTCAGTGATATCTAGGATGTGGTGTCTTAGTGTTCCCTTTATTTTTTTTGAACAGTGTATTAACTGAAATAGTCAAAAGACCCCCTGCATTGGTGCCTATATAGGTAAAGTATCACATGAACTAGCAGCTATACCCACCATGTGCCATCATGCATAAAGGACCACATTGCCCAGTACCCCGACGCGCGTTTCATATGCAGCTTTGTCAGGGTTTTTTATTTAATGATCTGTTGTCTTTTGTAGTTGTGTTTTTAAAGAATGTTGATCAATAAAGTTATTATTAGTAAAATTGGTTGTAATTATACAATTATGTACTATTTGTTCGTGCCCCCAAAGTATAATTGAATTTTATTAATGTGAAAACTGTTCTAAACAACCAGTATTTGGTAACATTTGACTGCAAACGTATCCAATATGATACTGGCTAAGTTAATCTTAATCAAGTCTGGTTCACACAAATGACTGTATAGCAAACTGGGATTGATCTGTCTGTATACACTTCAAGAAATACTAGAAATATCTGTGTAAACGTTATGTTTGTTTCTCAATATAGGGTTAAACAGGAGAAGCCCAAAGGATATTCTGATGAACCTAACAATGGGAACCAGTTGGAAAACATCGATGCAGATAGTGATTTGGAAACGGAGTCCAGTGAAAATGAAAAAGAGACTACAAACAAACCACGTATATCTGACAAAAAAGAAAGAAAAACCCATTATAGACGTAGGCCCACAAGCTCATCAAGTGAGGAAGATGATTGCCAGAGGTACAAGGAAAAAAGTACAAAAATGAGTGACAAAAACAGAATGGAGAGTGGCAAATCTCAGCGCCGTGAATATGAAAGAGAAAGTATTCTAGATTTTGAGGAAAGAACAGGGCACAAGGAGCACAACAATAAAGACTGGGAGAGGAGGAGAGGAGAGCAAGATTACGAAGAGCGAGAACATGGCCGCAGTAAAAGGGATGGAAAAAGAGGAAAGGAACATGTCAGGAGAGAGGGTGATGAATATTATATTGAAAAAGATAGCAAGAAACACCAAGAAAGAATAGATGAGGGAAAGCAAAGAGACAGGGTTGATAAAGATCGGGATCTCACTGACAGAGAGCATCACAAAAAGGACAGGCACAAGTCAGACCGAGATCACTCGCACAGGTCAGACCGAAATCGCGCAGACGGGGAGAATACAGACAACAAAGAGCAAGCAGATAGAGATAAACCAGACAGAGAAAATAGAGGCAGAGCTGGGCGAGAAAGAGCAGATCAAGGAAAAACAGAAAGAGAGCTGGAGGAGAGTTTAGATAAAGCCAAGATTCATAGGAGCGTGGAGAGGAAAGGGCAGATAGTTTCATTGTGTGACGTGAATCAACATGATGAACAGGAAAAAGATCCTGACTCAAAGCGCAAGGTAGAGGATACCTCAAAAGATGGAAACTCCTCAACAAGCAAATTTGTAAAACGAAGTAATGAAGAAACCGTTATTTCAGCCAGAGACCGTTATCTTGCCAGACAAATTGCTCGTTCTGCAGGAAAAACATATGTAGAAAAAGAGGAGGACTAAAGACATTGTCACTTTGACTCTGCAGATACCATGGCAATATACCGTAGGTTTATTTTTTTTTGTTATTTTGTCATCGTGGTATTTCTTTGAGAAGAAATTTTGAAGTTTGTATTCATGATTTATTTATCTTTTTTGGGTGTGGGGGAGACTTGTGTGTTGCTTAGGGGACATATTAAATCAAATAAACATTTCTTTTAACCCCTTAGCGACAGAGCCAATTTGGTATTTAATGACCAAGCCAATTATTACAATTCTGACCACTGTCACTTTATGAGGTTATAGCTCTGGAACTCTTCAATGCATAACACTGATTCTGAGATAGTTTTTTTCATGACATATTGTACTTAATGTTAGTGGTAAAACTTCTTCGATATAACTTGCGTTTATGAAAAAACAGCAATTTGGCAAACATTTAGCAATTTTTAAACTTTGAATCATTGTACCCTTAAATCAGGGAGTGGTGCCACACAAAATGGTTAATAAATAACATTTCCCACACGTCAACTTCATCAGCACAATTTTGGAAACACAGTTTGTTTTTTTTGTTAGGACGCTATAAGGGTTAAAAGTTGACCAGCGATTTCTCATTTTTCTAATTTTACACAAGATTTACAAAACCATTTTTTGAGGGACCACATCACATTTTAAGTGAGTTTGGGGGAAGTCATTATAACAGAAAATGCCCCAAAATGACACCATTCTAAAAACCGCGCCCCTCGAGGTGCGCAAAACAACATTCAAGAAGTTTATTAACCCTTCAGGTGCTTCTCGAGAACTAAAGCAATGTGGAAGGAAAAAATGAACATTATACTTTTTTCACAAAAAATTAACTTTGGAACCAATTTTTTTTAAATTTTCACAAGGGTATCAGGAGAAAATGGACAACAAAATTTGTTGTGCAATTTCTCCTGAGTATGCCAATACCCCGTATGTGGGGGAAAGCCACTATTTGGGCGCATGGCAGGGCTCAGAAGGGAGAGAGACTTTTTGAACGCAAAATTGGCTGGAATTAATGGCGGCACCATGTCGCATTTGGAGACCCTCTGATGAACCTAAACAATTGAACCTCCCAAATTCTAACTCCAACCCTAACCCAAACACACCCCAATCCCAACCAGAACCCTAATTCCAACCCTAACCACAACCCTAACACACCCATAATTTCAACCATAATCACAACCCTAACCCTAGCTCAACCCTAACCTTAGCTCAACCCTAATTTTAGCCCCAACCCTAACTTTAGCCCAACCCTAGCTTTAGCCCAACACTAACCCTAATGGAAAAATGGAAATAAATACTTATTTTATTATTTCTACCTAACTAAGGGGGTGATAAAGTGGGTTTGATTTACTATTTTTTTCATTTTGATCACTGTGATGGGGTCTATCACAGTGATCAAAATGAACCAATGGGAAAAATGTTCTATTGTGCCAGGTGCATGCGCCTGCCATTTTCTTCCTGGAAGAAGACTCCGCTGGCCATGGGACATCACAGGGGGCAGAAGGAGGGTCCAGGGACACCGGAGGTACCAGGGGGGCAGACCCCATTTCTCTCTCCTCTGATGTGTGATCACATCAGAGGAGAGAGAAATTTAATGGTAAATCAGACTTTTTTTGTTGTTGCGGTCGCCGTTATTCTGTGAATAACAGTGATCGCAACACTGGGGTCTGTAAAAACCAGCCCGAATCATGTTCTCCGGAGTCTCAGCTACCCCCGGTAGCACCCCCATGAAAATATCCGACTCTGTGGGGCGCTATACACCTATCTCAGCGCCGTTAAAAAGCAGCACTGAGGTATAAGTACCCTTAACTGCTGCCGGTAAAAGGCGTATTGGCGGTCATTAAGGGGTTAAATGTGCTGTCTGAATGTTGACATGTGTTGATGGATTTTTGACGCATTTGAGTTTTGGGCATCTCCATCGATCAACTGATTTCAAAGGGCCACTGAAATCTTTCTATAGAAAACCAATCATATATTTTCTTTTTTGATTTCCCTCTATATTAAAATTGTCTCTGCAAAAACTCAACATATAGGCCATGCTTTAATAAAAAAAAAAAAGGGGGGGGGGGTATTTTTGGTACCATAAAAATTCTTTCACGATGCCTTCATTGGGGGACATAGGAAACCATGGGTGAAGTCTGGTGCCACCAGGAGGCTGGTGCTAAGAACAACACCTGAAAGAAAAAATGAGTCTGCGCCTTCCCAGCAGGCTATGGCAGGCCTAGCGGCATCTATCTTCTCAGTAAACAAGCAGTACAATAAGCAAAAGCAAAAACGACCACCCTGGGAAGAACAACTTCAAGCAAGAGTAAGTGCTTTGTCCCCCAATGAATGCTACGAGAAAGAGATTGTATGGTGAGTACAAAAAACTCTCTTTTCCAGGACGTCCCTCCTGGCAGCACAACCAGGAGGTTATCCTTCGTATCCTTGATAGGGACAGGAACACAGAAGAGGTTAAAAGCCCCTCCCCACCACCCTTCAATGTTTTTCCTGTCCCTATCAGGGACAGACGCAGGAGAGTGTTCCCCAGAAGAATGGAATTTACCTTATCAAGCGCGATCGAGCTGATGCTCCCGTGTGCGGCCATGTCCTCCTGGAGGGGGCTCTGGGCTGCGGGAGTCTCGGTGGACGGGGACTTCATTATATCGCAGGAAACCGATGGAGGTCCCTCACGCAATATATGTCGAGCTGTGCCTCCCGTTAACTGCCTCATCCCTTCAGAGGGGCTCTGGGTAGCAGCTGCTGCTAGGGTGTCTTGCCGCCGTTTCCCCGGTTTGTGCATGCGGCCGCGGTGTCTCTCTGGGGTCCGGCACTGGCGGCATCTCCCCAGACTTCTGGCACTGCGTGTCAGAGGGAGTGCGCCGATGATGACTTCCGGGGGGCATGGCCAAATTCCAGGAATTTGCGGCGCCGGCAGTTTCCGGCATCCCGGGGGCTGGGGCACGTCGGCAGGGCAAAGAGAGCCTGCAGCTTATGGCGCCGAAAGCACATGGTCCTAAGCTGGTTAGCGTGCATTCCAGATGACACATGCGCAGTACAGCTGGGACCTGCAGACACCGAATATTGGCAGCAGCTGAGCTCGGAAGGAGGATGAATCAGTTGTTCTGAAGTCTGGTAAGACTGACTATTTAATGACTGATAGTTGACAGCACACCTGACTTAGTAAGATGGAAGGTGCTAGCCGTCGAGACAACCAGTCCCTAGGGCTACCCGCGGACCATATGCGTAAACTTGGTGGGGAAGTACATAACCGGACTTTAGTTCCGATAGCTACAGGGCCTTCCTTTTACATTTTAGGACAAAGCCATCCCTAAACTATCTACTACAACCACTAAGAAGGCTATCAGATGTCAGTTATGTACCGCCAAACTCCCAGATGGTTATAGCAAGAAGCTATGCGAAGTATGCATAACTAAACTGCTCAAAGACGAACAGGCTTCCTTGCTGACTAACATAAAGACTATGATTAGAGACGAAGTCCAGGCTACTGTTTCAACATTGGTGTCACCCCAATCCCCTTATCCTAAAAGGCCCAGATGGGACATGGACCTCAGCTCGGAAGAGGGAGAGGTTTCAGGTTACTCCGACCCGGACTCAGGTGAAGGTGACATTTCCTCGGTGATATTCCCGGAGGAATGCAAAAGAAACCTTTTCTCGTCTGAGAACACGGATGTGCTCTTAAAAGCGGTTAGAAGTACCATGAAAGTAGAGGACTGAACCACTATCAGTTCAGGAAGAAATGTTTGGCGGCCTGAGAACCCGCAAAAACACAGTATTTCCAGTTAACAACCATATAACGGCAATGATACTGGAAGTCCCAAGGGACTTCAAGTACCATCTTCCTTCGATCCAGAAGAAACTTAAGTCTGGGAGTCCGTACCGAAGATCGACATTCCGGTAGCTAAAGTCTCAAAGAAGACATCTATTCCCTTTTGAAGACTCATCTGGTTTAAAAGTCCCAATGGATAAAAGGTTGGAAGATCTCCTTAAGAAAGCCTGGGAGTCATCAGCTGCCATTATGAAAACAAACATAGCGGCCACCTCTGTAGCAAGATCCATGAGTCTCTGGGTAGATGAGCTGGAAGGTCACATTAAAGACAGAACTCCCAGGGAAGAAATTCTAAAATCACTGTCAATACTAAGAATGGCGACTGATTTCATGGCAGATGCTTCAGCAGAGTCCGTGCGTTTCGCAGCTAGAAATAATGCGCTGTTGTCATGCAGCTGCAGTGCAGTACAGCGCAACCTCCACCAGGGGGAGCTTGGTAGGGAAGCCAGACTGCACACACAAAGCAACTGAACAGACTCCACCTAGTGGCGAGAGCGAGGTCAGGAAAGCCAAGTCAGAGCACAAGACAGCACAACAGTATAAAAGGATTAAGACAGAATGGATAGTCAGGACGTAGCAAGGGATCAGTAAACCAGGATGGGCAAAATACGGGACAAACTGAAATAAAGTCAAAAAGCCAAGCCAGGAGGTCAGAACCAGAGAGTCAAGCAAAACTGCAGACAAACAAAGAGACACTGGGAAAGGGCAGGCCGGGGGAGATAACAGACACCGGACAAGTCAGGGTTCACAGTAGGACAAATCAAGGGCTTCCAGACTCAGGTTCACACGCCAAAGACAGAGCTATAGTTGACACCACCGTCAGGATACCTGGGAGCTAAATAGCAAACCCGAGCCCAGAATGAGGCAGAGCAAAGTTAACCCTAGACATGATCCTCCCAGAGAAAGAGCAGTCAGGACTAAAATCCGGAATGGATCATGACAGCTGTCATATGCGGCAAGGCGGGCCTTGTGGCTGAGATCTTAGACAGGAGATACTCAGTCGAAAAAAATTTGTTCGATTCCGTTCTCAGGATCCCATGTCTTTGGTCCTGTCTTAGACGAACTTCTTGAAAAAGCATCTGATAAAAAGAAGGGCTTTCCCGAAGAGAAGCCAAAGAAAATGCCTTTCTTTCAGAAAACTCGTTCCCACCCTAGGCAGGACTATAAAGGGAAAGGGAAGTCTGGTAGATGGAGCTACCCTAAAGGCGGCAGAGGAAGAGGTTCCTTTTGGGACCCAGCGGACAATGACACCAACAATATAGGAGGGAGACTGCAGTACTTCCTAGAGGGTTGGCAGGATATCACTCAAAATCAGTGGATCCTTCAGACGGTTGCCCAGGGGTACAAGATAGCTGTCACTCAACCACCTCCCAAAAGGTACTGCCTAACACGTACCGAGTAGCCAGCAGTCCATCAGAGATCAACAGATATACAAGAGTTTTCAGAACTACAGGTCATAGTTCCAGTGCCTCATTACCAGCAGTTTCATGGTCATTACTCCAGTCTGTTCTCCATAAAAAAAACCAAGAGGAGAATACCGCACAATAATAAAACCCAAAGCCATTAAATCAGTGGGTAGCTTACCCATGCTTCAAAATGGAGTCCCTCCGATCTATTATACCTTTAATAATAAAGAGCTCAGTAATGTGCACGATAGATCTAAAACATGCATATTACCATGTACCCATCCATGTCTCACACCAGAAATTCCTCAGATTTGCAATAAAAGACTGCGAGGGAATTCATCATTTTCAGTTCCAGTGCCTACCATTCGGTCTCGCTTCGGCTCCACGAATATTCACAAAACTCATGACAGAAGTCAAGGCTCACTTACGAGAAAAGAACATTCTCATCGTCCCATATCTAGACGATCTGTTGTTGATAGCAGACTCGGCACATCAGATGGAAGAATCTTTAACATTGACCACGTCGCTCCTGGAGAGACTGGGGTGGATAATAAATTCAAAAAAATCAAATCTCATTCCAGAAAGGGAGAAAATATTCCTAGGAGTACTGCTAGACTCCGAACGGGAATACTCTTTCCTACCAGATCAAAAACAAACAAGCAAGAATTTCAGGCGCTAATAAAGCGCAGGTACATATCCATCAGGAAAGCCATGAGGATTCTATGACCTCATGTATTCCCAGCATACGGTGGAGCCATTTTCATTCAAGAATCCTTCAACGAGAGGTCATTTCAGTATGGGATGGCAAGAAGAATTCGTTGGACAACAAGATGTTGTTATCCAGAGAGGTAAAACAATCCCTATCTTGGTGGGTCAACATAAAGAACCTCAAAAAAGGGAAACCCTGGAGAGTTTCTCCGTGCATAAATGTAACCACAGATGCAAGCTTAAGCGGCTGGGGAGCTCACATAGAAGGACATTACCTTCAGGGAACATGGCTCATGTTTGTACGTAACAGTTCCTCCAATTACAGGGAATTTAGAGTGTTTTGGGAAGCACTAAAAAGATGTCAAAAAGAGTTGCAAGGACGTCATCTCAGAGTCTTCTTGGACAACTCGAACACGGTATCTTTCCTTCCTCATCAAGGAGGTCCGAGGCACCGTCACCTGCAGGGACTAGCCGAATCAATATTCTCTTGGGCAGAACGCACTGTGAGATCAATCACAGCAGTACATCTAAAAGGTTCAAGCAACCAGATAGCAGACTTTCTCAGCAGGGAAAGGGTGCAACCCTCAGAATTGTCTCTAAACGAAAAAGTCTTTCTTCAGCTAACCCAGAGATGGGGTACTCCACAGATAGACTTATTCGCCTCAAGGCGAAATACAAAGACAAGAGTTTTTTTCACTAAATCCAAGAGACAATCCCACCGGGGTGGACGCCTTAGCACAAAACTGGGACATGGAACTTGCTTATGCATTCCCACCACTCGCCCTAATACCAAGAATTTTGAGGAAAATACAGGAAAGTCCTACAGTAGTAATCTTAATAGTGCCATATTGGCCCAAGAGGAGCTGGTTCCCCCTTTTGAAGTGGATTGCGCTGGAGGATCCAGTTCTGCTACCATCAACGTGGGACCTTCTGACGCAGGGACCGCTGGTCCATCAAGACCTAAAGATGCTACAACTTTCAGCATGGATCTTGAAAAGGAGATCCTGAAATCAAAAGGTCTGTCAGATTCAGTCATCTCAACCATGCAAAAGAGCAGAAAACCAGTGACATTGGCTATATATCTAAAAATCTGGAAAAAATTTTGCACATACAGCAAAACTCCAATATCCATCTTTCAAGGACCAGATATTCCTCAGATCTTGAATTTCCTTCAAGCAGGCTTCAACATGGGTTTAAGACCTAGTACTTTAAAAGTACAAATTTCAGCTTTGGGCGCCTGTTATGACTACCCGCTAGCTGACCATCCCTGGGCAGTGAGGTTCATTAAAGCTGCACAACGCATTATGCCAACAATATGTAGCTCAGTATTCCCCCGGAATCTCAGTTTGAATGAATTACGGAAAGCTCCACACGAACCTCTAGATCAAGCAGACCTGAAGTCTAATTCCTACTTTCTTAGGCAGCTCACTGCAAGACACTGAAAACCATGGAATGTCCAAAAGCAGTAATTTCGGTGGGAAATAAATACTGTTGCAAAAGAGAGAATAGCAATCCCTCAGGCAACTACCCGATGACTGCTGTGTTAAGCAACCTCCTGCTAAGACTTGCATCTACCAATGTAAAGGTATGATCTCTCTAAAGCGTTGAAAAGATGTGCACTGAAGACCAAACAGCTGGCCTTACAGACCTGAAGAACAGATACCAATAACATACGGCTCAGGACCATCGCCATTGGAGCGAGCTGTGACCCTGAATGGGGATGCTCTTGCTGTAGCCCAATCTGCTTCAGAATGGAAGATAAATCCAGCTTTCAAAAGGCACCTTAGGGAGAGAGGATTTTGCTAGATACAAGATCACCTTTTGTAGGTGAAGGACAATGAAGCAAGCGCATCAATCAACAGCCACCCATTCAGATTCTCAGCTAATAATCACTATCAGGAGAAACACCCTTTAGGAAAGCAGGAGCGAATAGATGACACTGATCCACTCAAAGTAGAGGACTGAAGACCATCCAAAACCAGTTTGATGTTCCACAGACCTTTTGGGGCCAATATGGCAGCACGGGGTGCACCACATCCTGGAGGAAAGTCTTTACCTGAGACTTAGAAGCCAGCTTCACAAAATCATAGCCAAAGCAGAGACCTGGCCCTTGACAGTACAGAGAGCCAATCTGGACTCGAGACCGGATTACAAAAGGAGAAAAGAACTGGAAAGGAGAAAAACATGAAAATAACGTTGTTCAATCTCCACCAATGAAACAAGGCCTACCAAGTGTGATGGCATGTATGCCAAGTCCTGATCATAATCGGAGCTGAAGCCCTTAGAGCTGCTGCCTGAACAACCCTTGCTGTTAAACTGAGTGACTGGAAGAAGGGGCTATGGGAAAGGCTTATCAGGATGTTCCAGGTGCTTCTCAAAAAATATCAAAAAGTTAATTTATTTCAGTTCTTCAATACAAAAAGTGAAACTCCTATATGGTCATTACAGAGTTTTCAAGTGTTTATTTCTGTTAATGTTGATGATTATGGCTTACAGTCAATGTGTAGAATTGGCATCAGTTTACGTTTTGAGGTCATAATAGGGCATGAGAAAACGCAACTCCCGATCTAGTAAAAAAATTCTCCTGAAATGTAGAAGTGCCCAAGCCACAGCCCTTAACTGTCATGTACCTTAGGAAACTCTATTGGAGGATGTAGGTGTCCTAGGTGACCACCAGGGTTACAAACTCACTAAACGCTCTGGGGGTATGGCAAAAGCGACGAAGGCACAATCAGGTAGAGGATCTACTTTATTTAGCTCTTGAGAAGGATGGACTTTCTTGGTTAGCAAATAGAATGGAAAACACTGGTACTATTCTCTGACCCAAACATCCAGGACTCTATGGTGATTCTCCATCTTATCCTAGCCTTTTCTTCCTAGAGACTGAGAAGGCCTGAATGAAGGAACTGAGTCCACCACCTCAAGGGGAGGCTTTGTCAGTAAATCAATGCGTCGATCAGTTGTGCTTTCAGAGGAGGATGTTGTGTCCGCAATGGAAGAGGATTTGGAGCTCCACTGAAAGAGGACGCCTACTAGATAGGTCATATGGAAAAGAGGTTATGAGCAGGAAAAACCATAGTTAGAAACAGGTATGGATTCCAGATTTATGTCTGCCTCCTGCTTGACAGTAAGCTAAACTGAGTAGCTTGGTGCCCGTAAGCCAGGTGTAGCCTGCTGAGGAGGAGCTAAGTAATTTAAGGTGATGGTTTTAGTGCCTCTTGGTGGCAGCAGACTTCACCTATAGTTTTCTGTGTCCACCAATGAGGTACCCACACAAACAGCATGACCTAAAAAAAATTGTATGTTTTTCTTACACAGAAGCTGATGTTTATAAATCTAATTAACATTTATCTAATATCTAATAACTGTTGGGTTTTCACCTCCAAAAGGGAATAGCAGATTGTTTAAGGCTTTATAAATGCATATTTCAAGACAAGTTATCCATAAATGATTATCTCTTGATTGACTTAAATTGGTTGTCCAATACTTTAATATTGATGTCTTTAGCATAAGTCATCGATAGCAGATCAGTAGGGGTATGACACTCTGCGCTCCCACAAATTGACTATTCCCGATTGCCAGCTGGATGTGATGAGCTGCCGTGCAGAAGAGCTCCGTGAACCGAATCGTGAATATGGCTGAGTATTGCACATCCTCCCTTATCTGCATGTATAGTGGTGGATCGGTCGTACCTGCTGCTGCCAATATATAGTTGACGAAGCTGTGCTGTTCCACAACTGATCACATCTGACTGCCGCCATCGGGAACAGATGACTGGCCTCGGTGCCGGATGTTGCACCCACACTGTTCTGATATTGATGACCCATCCTCAGATTAGACCATAAATGGAAACGTTCTGGACAACGCCTTTAAAAACTGTAATGGGAAGGGGAAAGGATAAAGCAAGGTACGTTCTTAGCAAATCAAAAATATTAGATTGATTAAATGCATTTATAATCACAGTTGTGCTATGAACAATTTACTCATGATTTTTGTATAGTGACATAACGATAATTTGCATGCTCATTCCCGACTAGCAGCCCATATAAACCAGCAGCATTTGTCAAGTGTGATGATTGCCATTTAGAGAGTCGCTTGAATCTTGGTGCTATAGTGTGGTGTGAGTGCCTAATGTGAGAATACCAAATGGAGGTAAGGTGGGAACCCCTGGATGGAAGTGTACTGCCCCAGTGTGCATTCTATGGGAAAAATTGGACTGTCATTATTTTGGTATTGCGGGCTTTGGATGTCACTTCTCGGAGGAGAGGTGGCATGAGCTGGATGTCGCTAATTGAAGACCTCTGGATGTGGCTCACAACTCTCTTACAGCTGAATGTGGCTCTCAAGGTAAGAAAGGTTGGGGACCACTGTAGGGTCATGATAACATGTGACCTTAAATTCCTTTGTTGGCGACCACTGCTCTAGGCAATAAAAAAAAATATCTGTGACTCGGGAGTGACGTAAATTCTCACTTTTAAAGGGAACCTGTCACCCCCAAAATGGAAGTTGAGCTAAGCCCACCGGCATCAGGGGTTATCTACAGCATTCTGTAATGCTGTAGATAAGCCACCGATGTATCCTGAAAGATGAGAAAAAGAGGTTATATTATACTACTGCGCCGGAGCCACAGCGTGAAGACAAGAGGAGGACATCATCCCAAGAAAATGGGAGGCACCGGACCGCCCCTGGGTGAGTATAATATAACCTCTTTTTCTCATCTTTCAGGATACATTGGGGGCTTATCTACAGCATTTCACAATGCTGTAGACAAGCCCCTGATGCCGGTGGGCTTAGCTCCCCTTCCATTTTTTGGGGGTGACAGGTTCCCTTTAATAATTTCTAGTTTTAGGTTATTTATCAAATTTTCTGTCAATCAGAAAAAGTCTGTGTATAAATTGAGCTAATATTTTGTTTTCGGGCACATGTATCCTTTATCTAACTCCACATATTTATTAACTGCGTTCCTTAATTTTCAATTATATACACATTCATGAATATGGCTTTGATACATGTATTAGGGATTGGCACCTACTTTACATGTTCCTTCCATGTAAACTAACTGCCATTGATAAGCACTTCACTAAATACAGTGGCTTGCGAAAATATTCACCCTTCCCCTGGGATATTTTTGTTTTGCTACCTTACAACCTGGAATTTTACAGTTTTTTTGAGCGTTTGCATCAGTTCATGTAAAGAATATGCCTACAACTGAGAACATTTAGGACAAAATAACTGAAAACTTCAATGTGCCTAACTAATCACCCCAATAAAGTCAGTACTTTGTAGAGCCTCCTTTTGCGGCAGGTACAGCTACATGTCTCTTTGGATCTGACTTTGAGCTTTTAACATCTTGCCACTTGGATTTTTGCCCATTCCTCAAGGCAAAACTGCTCTTGCTGTAGCTCTTTCAAGTTAGATGGTTTCCTCTGGTGAATAGCAATCTTCAAGTCTGACCACAATTGAATTGAGGTCTGGGCTTTGAGTAGGCCACTCCCAAACATTTACATGTTTCCCCTTACCACTCAAGTGTTGCTTTAGCAGTATGCTTGTGGTTATTGTCCTGGAAGGTGAACCTCCGTCCCTGTCTCAAATCACTGACAGACTGAAATAGGTTTTGCTCAAGAATATCCCTGTATTTTCCACCATCCATCTTCCTCTTGACATGAACCATTTTCCCTGTCCCTGCTGTCAAAAAACATCCCCACAGCATGATGCTGTCCCCAACATGTTTCACTGTGGGGATGGTGGTGTTGGGGTTATGAACTGTTTTTTGGTGTCAGACTTAGCATTTACCTTGGTGGCCAAAAAGTCCAATAGTGGTCTCATTTGACCACGGCACTTTCCTCCATACATTTGGGAAGTTGCCTATGCATCTGTTGGCAAACTCAAAATGAGCATTACAATTTTTGTGTGTAACTAAAGGCATTTTTCTGCCCACTCTTTGGCCCACTCTACATAAAGGCCCACCTCTATGTAGTATACATATGGGCAGATACTCCAGTCTGTGCTGGAGTTCTTAAGGGTTACCTTTTGGTCTCTTGCCTCTCTGATGAATTTCCTCCTTGCCCAGACTGAGTTTTGGTAGGCGACCCTCTCTTAGCAGGTTTGTTATAGCAACATCTTCTTTCTATTTGATAATGGATTTAATGGTGCAACTGGGGATTATCAGAGATTGGGGTATATATATTTTTCTATAACCCAACTATCTCTATTAATCGGAATGGAGTAGAAATTGTAGCTTTCATATAGTGTTAATGGTGGTCAAAGGAAAATCGACCAGTACACAAACAGCTCATGAAAATAAAAAATATTAGAAGCAATAGATAGTGAGGATACATATCCATCAGTGTCTTAACATGGTATGTGTAATTATAGGAAAGGAATGTTCTCACCCAGCTTCTCAAAGGATGAGGAGAAGTATTTAGTTCCTCCTGACAGGAAAGGCCTTCTGAGCTGATGAGTACTACCCTCATCACCCTACACCTGGTCTCGCTAAAAGCAGTAGGAGCAAGTGTACGATGATTACGATGCTAGGAGTATTCACCTGCCGACACCTGTGCAATAAATAAATGAAATTAAAAAATGATGTGCGGTCCCCTCTATCTTTGACAGCCAGTGTCAGTAAAACCGACAGCTGTGGGCTGCAGCGCTCATCTGTCAGCATTATCTTGGCTGGCTATCAAAAATAGGGGTCCTCAAGCCAGTTTTCTCTGATCGCCCATGACGGCACCACGGAGAGAGGGGATCCGCCCACCAAGGACAGGAAACCTACGGATAAAAAGGCGGTACCACTCTCCTGCATCAGTTGGTTTCCTGTCCTTGATGGGAGACCTACGGACTTACCAGTCAGCGTTGGAATTCCGGGGCCAACCAGTCCGATTCAGGCAGCTGGGGTCCCTCTGCCTCGGCTGGGGTGGTGACCCGAGGCACCACCGCTGGGGGCTAGTGGGCCTCAAGGGTGCGTGGAGGAGGTGACAAGGAGTTCGCGGTCACCTCCTCAGGTAAGATGCAGCAGCGGCAACATCCAGGGGGGTCCCTCTGTGGTTGCGGGAGGTGCGGCGTGGCCCTCCCCTAGCTCGCGTCAGCCTGCACACTGCAACGCCATCGGGCTTGCAGAGCCGCGCAATAAGGGTCTGCATAGGACCGGGGGTGCCGGTCAGCAGCGCCATATCTGTACTCCGGGCGCCATCTTGGAAAGTCGGCGCATGCCCGGAACTGCGCTGGTCTCGCGAGACGCCGGGGCGCCGCGGAAGCGATTGCGCAGGCGTCGGCGCTCCTCGCTGTAGCTGGACGCTCCATAGATCCCGACATGACGCTTAGGCGTTCTACAAGACGCAGGAGCGTCTGCGCAGGCGCCAGCGTTTCAGCGCTCCTCGTGCCGGCCGGGCGCTACTGCGCAGGCGCCGGGAAGTAGAAAAAAAAAAAAAAAAAGAGGAGCAGCGGGAAAGTTTAAATGGGAGGATTTACTTCCCCCCAGTGGCTCTGCAGTATATTGGCAGGAGCCTCAGGAGCAGTCGTGTCAGCGCCAGCGTAGCAAGTGTTGTTTTGCGCAGACCAGCAGCAGCAGTATGAGCGACCCGGCATCTCCCTTGCCTGAATCACCTCCACCTATAGCATCGCCGCAGCAGCAAAAAAGGCGGCAGCAGAAAGGTTACCAGGACACCAGCAAAGAACGCCAAAGGTCTCAACACAGCAAGGAGTCCAGCACGGCGTCGGGGAAAAAGCCAGAGGCTGAGAATTCCCAACCGGTATTTATGGGTCCTGGAGGTGGTAAGTTGATCTTCGTGAAAGTTAGAGACAGTAAGATTATTATTTGTCTCTTTTAGGGAAGGAAAAGCGTAGGTAAAACCAAGCACAAGGTCTGTGCCATCTGTAAAGAGGATCTTCCACTCGCCTGGGAGAAGCAGCTATGTAATTCCTGCATACAGCAGACGGTATCAGAAAGCCTGCCCGGGTTTGCAACAGATCTTAAAAACCTGATTAAAGAGCAGGTGGAAGACACCTTTAAATCCCTTAAAAGGGGAAGAAAACGGAGAAGGACCAGACACAGGTCCCCGTCCCCAGTCTCTAAATCTGACAGCGATAGTGCGAGTTCGGAATCCTCCGACTCCTCCTCCGCGTCTTCGTCATCCACTTCTTCCTCAGGAGGTCACAATTGTTTCCCATTAGAGGACACTGATGGCCTCATAAAGGCAGTGAGGAGTACTATGGGGTTAGTAGACTCCCACCCTAAAAAATCAGCACAAGACATTATGTTTGGGGGCTTAGAACAAAAAAAGAGGAGAGCTTTTCCGCTTAATGAAACAATTGCAGCGCTAATCAAAAAGGAATGGAAAAAACCCATGAAAAAGACTCTCCTAACTCCCAAAAGGAAATACCCCTTTGAGGATGAATCCTGCTCCTTTTGGGAAAAAGCCCCCAAATTAGATGTAGCAATAGCGAAAGCATCAAAGAAATTCGCTCTCCCGTTTGAGGACATAGGGGTCCTAAAAGACCCTATGGACAAGAAGGCGGATGCCTTCCTCAAGGGCTCTTGGGAGTCAGCGGGAGGAGGCCTGAAACCGGCAGTGGCAGCAGCATGCACATCTCGCTCCCTAATGATCTGGTTGAATCAACTAGAGGGTCAATTAAAGGGGAAAACTTCCCGAGACTTGATGCTGAAGACATTACCCGTAATAAGGGGAGCTGCGGCCTTTCTGGCTGACGCCTCGGCAGACTCTATAAGATTAGCTGCCAGGTCGGCAGTATTTGCTAATGCGGCCAGGCGTGCCCTCTGGCTTAAGAATTGGCCTGGCGATCTACAAACAAAAACAAAATTGTGTACTATCCCCTGCGAAGGGGAGTTTTTGTTCGGTTCCACATTAGATGATATCTTGGAAAAAGCAGGGGACAAGAAAAAGTCCTTTCCCTCTCTAGGTCTCCCCTCTTACAGGAAGCCCTTTCGAAACAAGAGGTTTTTCCGTAAGAACCCTGGGAGAGGCCAGGGAAAGTGGGAGGATAAGAGGAACAAGAACAAGGGGTTCATCTTTAACAAAAACCCCAGCGATACCAAGAAGCCTTCTCAATGAAGGTTCGCCCCAGGTGGGAGGGAGATTATCTCTCTTTCTCCCAGCCTGGAAAAAGATTACCTCCAGTCAATGGATTCTAAACATCATAGAATCAGGTCTGAGGCTGACATTCAAAAAATGGCCCCGTCCCTCTTTTACGATGACATCTATAAGATCTTCGGCAGAAGAACAGCTGGCACTGGAAAACGAGGTCATCGGGCTAGTAAAAAAGGGAGTACTCCTGGAGGTTCCCCCACAAGAAAGAGGGCAAGGGTACTATTCCCCTCTATTCCTGAGGAAGAAACCAGACGGTTCCTTCAGGACCATTATAAATCTAAAAAAACTAAACAATTACTTGGACGTTCAAGCATTCAAGATGGAAACGATAAAATCATCTATCAAAATGTTGTTTCCCCAATGCTTCATGGTGGTCCTGGACCTAAAGGACGCATATTATCACGTCCCAATACACAAGGATCACCAGAGATTCCTCAGGATGGCAGTTCACATCAGGGGAGTCCTAAATCACTTCCAATTTTCAGCTCTACCATTTGGCCTTGCCATAGCCCCGAGGGTTTTCACAAAGCTGATAGCAGAGGTAATGGCTCACCTCAGGGAAGAAAATACCCTAATCGTTCCATATCTGGACGATTTCTTGGTGATAGGCTCCTCCCCGCAACATTGCGAGGATCAACTGGCAATAGTGATGCATTCTTTAAAGAAATTGGGCTGGCTAATAAACGTAGGGAAGTCCAGACTAATGCCTTCTCAGGTCCAGGAGTACCTAGGTCTCACTCTAGACTCCAAAAAGATGGAGTGTCGGCTCCCAGAGAACAAGATACAAAAACTAAAAAGTTTAGTATCAAGAACCCAATCTCTCCCCTCCATAACACTCCGTCAGGCCATGTCCCTCTTAGGCTCCATGACCTCTTGTATTCCAGCGGTCCAGTGGGCCCAATTACATTCGAGAGTCCTTCAATGGCAGATATTATCGGAGCAAATCCATCTAGGAGGGCATTTAGACGGGCAGTTGACTCTATCTCCTCGCACCAATCACTCTCTAACATGGTGGAAATCGCAGGAAAATCTTTCCCAGGGAGTCCCATGGGTAATTCAGGTCTCGAAAGTCCTGACTACAGACGCAAGCCCTTCAGGGTGGGGGGCCCATCTGGGCGACCTAGTAGCCCAGGGCATTTGGTCTCCATCTCTGGTAAACAAATCCTCCAACATGAAGGAACTCCTTGCAGTAAAATTTGGCCTTCAAGAATTCTTGGGGGTCCTTCACTCTCACCATGTAAGAGTAATGTCGGACAACCGGGTGGTAGTATCTTACCTAAATCACCAGGGGGGTACCCGTTCCAAAAATCTAATGGAAGTGACCGACTCAATCCTGCAAATAGCCGAGAGCAATCTCTTATCCCTAACAAGCCTACACATAAAGGGAGTAGACAATTACAAAGCAGACTTCCTCAGCCGGTCCAGCCTAAAACAGGGGGAATGGGAACTAAATCGGTCAATATTCACCCAGATCACAGAAAGATGGGGTGTTCCCAAAATAGATCTCTTTGCGAGCCATCTAAACAAAAAAGTAGCCTCCTTTTGCTCCCTATCTCCTCTGGGGAACCCAGTAGCGGTGGACGCTTTCCTGATATCTTGGGGTCACCATCTTGTCTATGCCTTCCCTCCTCTTATTCTGATTCCAGCAGTGCTGAGGAAGATTCGGGAGGACGGGGCGCTGGTCATCCTAATTGCCCCGTTCTGGCCGAAGAGACCTTGGTTCTCATGGATGAGGAAGATGTCAATATCCGACCCTTGGGTATTACCAGACCTTCAGGATCTATTGTCGCAGGGCCCAGTCTGTCACCCTCGAGTCAAGAACTTGCACTTGACAGCTTGGCTCTTGAAAGGAAATTATTAGAGAGCAGAGGGTTCTCTCCGGGGCTAATCTCAACCCTGTTACAAAGTAGGAAGCCGGTTACAACAAAACAATACGGCAAGGTATGGAAAAAATTTCTGTCTTCTTCAGGTGTAAGAATAGGGAAAGAAATTCCCCTTACTTCCATACTAGAATTCCTACAAAATGGGTTGGAGATGGGGTTGGCCACTAGTACCCTAAAAGTTCATGTGGCAGCTTTGGGAGCCCTATTCAATTTTGAATTAGCTTCAAACAGATGGGTCTCTAGATTTATCAGGGCAGCAGGAAGATCGAGGCCTCTTCCAGTAAAAGTTGTTCCTCAATGGGACTTAAACTTGGTCCTTAAAGCCCTGACTAGTACTCCATTTGAACCATTACGCGAAGCTTCACTGAAAAATTTATCTCTAAAAACTGCTCTGTTAGTCGCCCTCACTTCTGCCCGTAGGGTTAGCGACTTACAGGCTCTCTCAGCTAATCCTCCCTACACACAATTTCTAGAGGATAGAGTCATTTTAAAAATAGACCCAGCATATCTACCGAAAGTGGCTTCAAAATTTCACAGGTCCCAAGAGATATCTCTCCCCTCCTTCTGTCCCAACCCTAAAAATAAGGAGGAACAAACCTTACATACACTAGATGTAAAAAGGTGTCTCTTACATTACATAGAAGCCACTAGAGAGAGTAGGGAGGATCCCTCTCTGTTTGTGTGTTTCCAGGGTCCCCGGAAGGGGAAAAAAGCATCCAAAGCCACCATAGCAAGATGGATCACAGACGCCATCAGTCTCTCATACTCGGCAAGTGGGATGTCCGTTCCAGGGGAGGTTAAGGCTCACTCAACAAGGGCAGTGGCAACTTCCTGGGCGGAGAAAGCCGGAGCTTCTATAGACCAGATATGTAGAGCTGCTACCTGGTCTTCACCATCCACATTCTATAGGCACTATAGATTGGACCTAATCTCCTCTTCAGACCTTACTTTCGGTAAAAGGGTTCTGGAGGCGGTGGTCCCTCCCTGAATGTACTATCTATGCAATTCTCTCCGTGGTGCCGTCATGGGCGATCAGAGAAAAATATAGTTCTTACCGATAACGGTATTTCTCTGAGCCCATGACGGCACCCGTACATTCCCTCCCTTCACTTATGGGTGCGCACATCAAATTAGTGCCATAGTCTATTTATAGTCTTTAAACACGCGGTATCTCGTTATGATAAACAGTTAAAATTTACAAATGTTTTAGTAGTCTCCCATCGTTCTCTATGTAAAACAACTGATGCAGGAGAGTGGTACCGCCTTTTTATCCGTAGGTTTCCTGTCCTTGGTGGGCGGATCCCCTCTCTCCGTGGTGCCGTCATGGGCTCAGAGAAATACCGTTATCGGTAAGAACTATATTTTTTTTAATTATTTAAATAAATGCTTTTTAATATGCTCCAGCTCTATTTTTGACATCCAGCCAAGCTAAAGCAGACAGCTGGGGGCTGGTATTCTCAGACTGGGAAGGGGCCATGGATGTTGTCTAAAAATAGCAGCCTGTAACCTCCCCAGTAAAGGCAAATTGATTAGATATATTTTTATAAATAATGTATATTTTATTTTTTTATTTATTAATAAGCTCACCTGAGTTCATAGCAGCTGTTTCTCTTGCCTTGCCTTTCAGGTTACCAGAGTCCACAGCCACCAGCACCTGTGAGGCCCAGAAACCTCATGGGAAACTTTGAGGGACATTTTAAGGGTATTCAAGTTTCCAGCTGCTGGAACACCTGGACGCTGTGAACTAAGGTTACCTTGGGTGTGTATTTTACTGTATTTGTTAATAAATAATCAAATTAATAAAACGGCGTGGGGTCCCCCGTAATTTTCATAAACTGCAGAGGGAAAGCCAACGGCTGGGTGCTGATGTTAATATTTCGTAAACTGGTCAATAGCCATAAAGTTTCCCAAGCTATTAACCTTTTTACCGCTGGTCACAGCTGGTGGCTCTCACACAGATGACAGCGTGGGCACCACAGCCCTCTGACCAGCAGTAACGAACTTGCCGCCAATCAGAGCCGGTGTTTCTCACACAAATGACACAGTGCGAAACACCCGATGCTTGGGCCCCCATTCATTTGAATGGGGTTCGGGTACCTTTCTGGTACTCGAACTGAACTTTTTAAAAATGTTCAGTCGGACCCCATGTGTTTGCCCATGTCTAGAGAAGAAACCTTTTTAATACAGATTTATTAAAATTCGTTAAATATTTTGATTTCCAAATCCTTGTGTAACGAGCTGCTCTTCTGGTTACATGATCTCTGGTGGAGAAACTCCTGGCTTCCTTTCATGTCACATCAAAATCTCCCTCAATTCTGGGCTCTGGAAACTGATCGGTTGGCAGGGCTTTCTGTGTGAGTGGGAGATGCTGCATTCAGCTGAGCTCACTCTTTCTCTGACTGCTGCTGTAGACCCAATTATCTCCCTTCTATCTGTATGCATACAGTATGGTATGTGTAATGTATATACATCCTGCTGTATTGTCTTTTGTAATATGAATACATTCAAATCTCTCCCTATCCATTGATCCATCCCATTATCCATGTCAGTGAAAGAGACTAGTAGATGGTCTTTATTGCCAGGGCTGGTGTTATGGTGCTTTGTGCATTACTTCTGTGTGCATTACTTATTTTCCCTGCAGTTTCCTGTACAGGAGACTGTGCTGGGGCTCTGTGTGACTCTGGGGAAGGAGTGGAAGAGGTTTTGGTAGAGCTACAGGTCTGTGCCCACTGATGGCTTGCAGCTCAATTAAACATTGACAAATCCCCCAACCCAGGTGGCATTCATCCACGGTTACTGAGGGAACTGAGCTCAATAATTGACAGAATGCTGTATCTCATATTCTTAGACTCTCTTGTGAGAAGGTTGGTGCCACAGGATTGGAGAATGGCTGATGTGGTACTGATATTCAAGAAGGTGGATCCAGGCAACTACCGTCCGGTAAGGCTGGCATCAGTAGTGTGCAAAGTTTTTGAGAGCATCCTAAGAGATGACCTGGAGAAATTTATTGCAAAGAATAATATAATAAATGACAACCAGCATGGATTCATGAAAGCTAGGTCATGTCTAACTAACATATTGGGTTTCTATAAGGATGTGAGTGCAAATCTGGATGTTGGTAATGCAGCTGATGTTATTTATCTGGACTTTGCAAAGGCATTTGATACGGTACTACATAAGTCTTATACTGAGGCAAGGACTGGGGGAAACTATGCAGATGGGTAAGGAATTGGCTGGAAACAATGTCGTCATAAATGGTTTGTTCTCTAAATGGGATATAGTCAGCAGTGGGAACCGCAAGGATCTGTGCTTGGAGCGATTCTTTTTAATCTCTTTATTAATGACCTTGTGGATGAGATTGAGAGAAAAGTGTCAGTCTTTGCTGATGACACCAAACTATGTAGGATATCAAAATCTGACCTTGACATTACGATATTGCAAAAAGAGTTGGATAAGATAACTGAATTGGCAAACACTTGGCAAATGAGGTTTAATGAAGATAAATGTAGAGTAATGCACCTGGGACGGAGTAATCCTATTGCTTCATATGCATTAACCCCTTTACCCCCAAGGGTGGTTTGCACGTTAATGACCGGGCCAATTTTTACAATTCTGACCACTGTCCCTTTATGAGGTTATAACTCTGGAATGCTTCAACGGATCCCAGTGATTCTGACATTGTTTTCTTGTGACATATTGTACTTCATGATAGTGGTAACATTTCTTTGATATTACCTGCGTTTATTTGTGAAAAAAACGGAAATGTGGCGAAAATTTTGAAAATTTCACAATTTTCCAACTTTGAATTTTTATACAATTAAATCACAGAGATATGTCACACAAACTACTTAATAAGTAACATTTCCCACATGTCTTCTTTACATCAGCACAATTTTGGAACCAAGATTTTTTTTTTTGTTAGGGAGTTATAAGGGTTAAAATTTGACCAGCAATTTCTCATTTTTACAACACCATATTTTTTTAGGGACCACATCTCATTTGAAGTCATTTTGAGAGGTCTATATGATAGAAAATATCCAACTGTGACACCATTCTAAAAACTGCACCCATTAAGGTGCTCAAAATCATATTCAAGAAGTTTATTAACCCTTCTGGTGCTTCACAGGAATTTTATAAATGTTTAAATAAAAATTAACATTTAACTTTTTTTCACAAAAAATTTACTTCAGCTCCAATTTGTTTTATTTTACCAAGGGTAAGAGGAGAAAATGGACCCCAAAAGTTGTTGTACAATTTGTCCTGAGTACACCGATACCCCATATGTGGGGGTAAACCACTGTTTGGGTGCATGGGAGAGCTCAAAAGGGAAGGAGCGCCGTTTGACTTTGACAGGAATTGAGATGGGACTCCATGTTGCGTTTGGAGAGCCACTGATGTGCCTAAACATTGAAACCCCCCATAAGTGACACCATTTTGGAAAGTAGACCCCCTAAGGAACTTATGTAGATGTGTGGTGAGCGATTTGATCCACCAAGGGCTTCACAGAAGTTTATAATGCAGAGCCGTAAAAATAAAACAAAATTTTTTTCCCACATAAATTATTTTTTAGCCCCCAGTTTTGTATTTTCCGAAGGGTAACATGAGAAATTGGACCCCAAAAGTTGTTGTCCTATTTGTCCTGAGTACGCTGATACCCCATATGTTGGGGTAAACCCCTGTTTGGGCACACGGGAGAGCTCGGAAGGGAAGGAGCAGTGTTTTACTTTTTCACCGCAGAATTGGCTGGAATTGAGATCGAACGCCATGTCGCGTTTGGAGACCCCCTGATGTGCCTAAACAGTAGAAACCCCCCAATTATAACTGAAACCCTAATCCAAACACACCCCTAACCCTAATCCCAACAGTAACCCTAACCACACCTCTAACCCTGACACACCCCTAACCCTAATCCCAACCCTATTCCCAACCGTAAATGTAATCTAAACCCTAACTGTAACTGTAGCCCCAACCCTAGCCCCAACCCTAGCCCTCGCCCTAACCCTAGCCGTAACCCTAATGGGAAAATGGAAATAAATACATTTTTGTAATTTTTCCCTAACTAAGGGGGTGATGAAGGGGGGTTTGATTTACTCTTATAGCGGGTTTTTTAGCGGATTTTTATGATTGGCAGCCGTCACACACTGAAAGACGCTTTTTATTGCAAAAAATATTTTTTGCGTTACCACATTTTGAGAGCTATAATTTTTCCATATTTGAGTCCAAAGAGTCATGTGAGGTCTTGTTTTTTGCGGGACGAGTTAACGTTTTTATTGGTAAAATTTTCGGGCATGTGACATTTTTTGATCGCTTTTTATTCCGAATTTTGTGAGGCAGAATGACCAAAAGCCAACTATTCATGAATTTCTTTTGGGGGAGGCGTTTATACCGTTCCGCGTTTGGTAAAATTGATAAAGCAGTTTTATTCTTCAGGTCAGCACGATTACAGCGATACCTCATTTATATCATTTTTTATGTTTTGGCACTTTTATACGATAAAAACTATTTTATAGAAAAAATTATTTTTGCATCGCTTTATTCTCAGGACTATAACTTTTTAATTTTTTTGCTGATGATGCTGTATGGCGGCTCATTTTTTGCGGGTCAAGATGACGTTTTCAGCGGTACCATGGTTATTTATATCCGTCTTTTTGACCGCGTGTTATTCCACTTTTTGCTCGGCGGTATGATAAGAAAGCGTTGTTTTTTGCCTCGTTTTTTTTTTTCTTACGGTGTTTACTGAAGGGGTTAACTAGTGGGCCAGTTTTATAGGTCGGGTCCTTACAGACGCGGTGATACTAAATATGTGTACTTTTATTGTTTTTTTTTATTATTTAGATAAAGAAATGTATTCATGGGAATAATATTTTTTTCATTATTTACATAGTAACATAGTTAGTAAGGGGGGGCGTGGCTATGTAGTGGAAGAAGAAGGACGCACTTAGTGAGAGCTCCGCACATCCTGAACCCATCCTGCCATTAGTACCTTGCCGCCGCAGGCGGTACCGACGGAGACCGGGATCCTATGATCGTGGGAGCCTTGCGGACCCTCTGGGCGGCAGCTGCGGTGATCTGAGGTGCCGGGAGCTGCGAGGGCTGAGGCGGCCAGGAGACTGCACGTGTGGCGGCGGCCATCTTTAGGGCGCGCGCTCCGAGACACAGAGCGCGGCGCCAGCCTCTGTGGGAGCCGGACTTACTCCTCCCTGGAGCCGGAGATAACTGGACAACAGCGGTGAGGGCCGCGCTGGTGTGCAGTAACTGTGGGGCTTGAGGGGGACGGCGGTGCCTGTGGGGAGCGGCGGCCATTAATATAGCGCGCACCCTGGCAGTAGGGGAAGCAGCGCTCCTTATTACACCTGCGGTGCTGCTGGAAAGGAGAGCGCACATCTGAGAACATAAAGGGGTGGTGTAGTGTGTGTGCCCTGAGAAATTGGGTATCAGACAGATACTTTAAATACCAGCACCACAATACTAGGAGGATTAACCCCTCTCCCTGCTGCTCCCCTCCCCCCCCCCCGTGGAGGTGAAGATTACCAGAACTGCTTCTATAAACCCCATTATCTGCCAAACCAGTGGCCTCTTTGGAGTACAGTCCAGTGCCTCATTATACGGGACCTGGAACCAGGGCTCTGTTTATCCATAACTACAATTGTGACTATTTGTGGGGCCCTTTTAACTGTCTACCATGCAGCACTCTAAGGGAGCAGGAGCTGCTGATAGGCTAAAGAAATATGCCAGGGACGATCCCCCTGATAACGTGCGCTCTCTCAGAAATAACTCTGCACCGACCCAACGCAAGGGCCGTCCTTCTGATAGTAATGAAGAGGGAGACCAAGATGAACTGACCCTTAAACAGGCATCCGAGCAGCTAATGCAGGCTATTACCTCACTAGATCATCTCTCACGGAAAAAATAGAGGATGTGCACACAGAGGTGGGTCGTTTGCGACACGACATGCAAGCTATGAGAGGGCGTATTTCGGAAGTCGAAACCAGAGTGTCTCATATAGAAGATACCATCATTCCTATGGAGGCAAAAATAACAAAAGCTACTGGCTCCGTAAACGCTTGGAAGCAAAAGGCAGATGATTTGGAAAACAGACTACGCCGCAACAATATTCGGATTATTGGTCTCCCAGAGCGCTCGGAGGGTCAGCAACCCGAACAATTCCTGGAAGAATGGCTTAAGACCTCCCTGGGGGATGGATTCTCCTCGACATTCTCGGTGCAGAGGGCCCATAGAGTCCCAACGAGACCTCTTCCCCCTGGAACTCCACCTCGACCTTTCCTGGCACGCCTCCTCAACTGCAGAGATACTACTCTTCGCCTGGCGCGACAGAAGGGCCCCATCAGATTTAATAATGCTACAATATCAATTTTTCCGGACTTCTCCATGGAACTCCAAAAGCAGCGAGCACGATTCATAGATATCAAGAAACTACTCAGGGATAAGAATATCATCTACTCCATGCTGTATCCAGCTCGGCTCCGCATTGTCCATGAGGGCTCCACCTTGTTCTTTACAGATCCAGCAGAGGCGGCAGAATGGCTGCGGTCGCACGGGGCGTCTAATGTGAAAGACTCCTAATCTAAGTTCTTTATCTAATGGCAATATACGTAGAGCTCTTCGAATGGGTGCGAAAGGTGGCGACAATACCGGACACTGAATTCAGTGAGGGTATCCCCTTCTTTATTTGACTGTAGGAGTATGGGAACATGCTCCTCTACTGTTCCAGTTTTGTTTGGTTTGGTTTCATATACCAAGTTTGGATGTTTAATATGTACGGTTGCCGCCAATATTAACTTTTTGCTCTGTGTGATGTCTCTGGGCTATGCCAAAATAACATACTATACAATTATTTTCTCTTTTATATATATATGGGGTCTGAAATTGTATGCATGACCTGGAACATACGGGGTATTAAGACTCCTAAGAAGAAAGTCAAGGTATTCTCGCAGATCAAAAGACATCATCCCCATGTTGTGGCATTAGTGGAGACACACCTGACTAGAGATACGGTTCGATGTATGCAAAAGCCGTGGGTGCAATGGTCTCTCCATGCATTTCATACCAGTTATTCAAGAGGGGTCTCTCTGTTGATACACAAGGAGGTTAAATGGGAGGCCAGAGAAGCACGGCGGGATCCTGAAGGCCGTTTTGTCTTTGTGCATGCATTTCTTAATTCACGTGAATATGTGATATTGTGTATTTATAACCCTCCCCCCGCTAACATGTCGGTTCTCCGTATGGCATTGGGCTTCTCCGTAAAATACCCGGATGCTAGTGTTGTTTGTATGGGTGACTTTAATCTGGTCATGGATCACTCCATGGACAGATTGAGATTGGATGACACAGTGTCCGGGGAGTCTGTGTCTCAGTCCCCTTCCCAACTGGCATTGTTTATGGATGGCAGCGGTTGGCTCGATTTGTGGAGAATGAGTCACCCAGGGGTTAAGGGTATACTTGCCACTCATCTACTAAGCGAACTTTATCTCGTATAGACTATATATTTGGATCTAGTGGCTTGGCATTATGGGTGGATAATGTTGAACATGGCAATAGGGGGATTTCGGACCACAGTCCGATAACTCTTAAACTTAAATATGGGCAGCCCAATAACAATAGATCCTGGAAATTAAATCCCTTCTGGTTGAAATTAATAGATTCTAGTGATAGGACGATTGAACAGTTAGATTGTTTTATTTTAACACACCCAGAACCCCAGAATCTTGGTTTATTTTGGGATGCCCTAAAGGCATATTTGAGGGGGTGCTTATCCTCTACAATTTCCTATATTAAAAGGGTGACGGCGAGGGAGGATGATGAGATGGAGCAGCGATTAAAAGATTCGGAGGCCACATATATAGCAAATCAGACCAGCAGTAACAGGGCTGAATGGCTTACTTCTCAGAGGATGTATACTCAACATTTAGACGTTAAATCGAAACGCAAACTATTTTTTACCCGCCAGTCCTACTTTGAACTAGGGAACCAGGCCAGCACACTCTTGGCTTTCTTAGTGCGCCAACATAACACCGCTAATACAATATTGCAGATCCGCGCACTCGATGGCTCATTAGTTTCATCCACTGATGACATACTTCAATGTTTTTGTGACTATTATAAATCATTATATAAATCCAGTAGCGGCTTTGGTGTTGGTGACTGTCTAGATTATTTATCAGATATAACATTCCCCACACTGAGCCCATCCCAACAAGCC
Source organism: Ranitomeya imitator (assembly GCF_032444005.1). Taxonomy (NCBI): domain Eukaryota; kingdom Metazoa; phylum Chordata; class Amphibia; order Anura; family Dendrobatidae; genus Ranitomeya; species Ranitomeya imitator. The sequence goes on from NC_091284.1 coordinate 94,638,239, forward strand.
TTCATGGAGGCCGAGTTTACTTTGGAGGAAGTGGAACACGCTATAGCGGACATGGCTACTGGGAAGGCCCCGGGACCAGATGGGTTTCCCATTGAGCTATACAGGAAATACCGGGATAAGTTTGCACCACTTCTATTGAAGGTACTTAGGGGAATATGGGAAGGAGAGTCTGTGCCTAAAACGTTCTATGATGCCAACATTATTGTGCTCAAGAAGGAGGGGAAGGATCCTCTGGATTGTGGATCATACCGACCAATTTCTTTGGTGAACGTAGATTATAAAATCTTTACTAAAATTCTGGCTACCAGACTGAACACAATTATATTAGATCTTATACATCCGGACCAAACTGGCTTCATGCCTGGGAGAAGTACTTCCATCAATATTAGGCGTGTTCAGTCGGTCATCCAATATAGCTCTCTAGAGGTAGATAATAGATGGGCACTGGCTTCACTGGACGCAGCTAAAGCTTTTGATTCCCTTGAGTGGTCCTTCCTCTCTGCATGTTTGCGAAGGTATGGTTTTGGGGACAAATTTCTGAGAGGGATAGGTACAATATATGCGAAGCCTAGAGCACGTATGGTTGTGAACGGCCTGATGTCTGAGTCTTTTTTGTTACATAGGGGAACTCGCCAGGGGTGCCCTCTCTCTCCTGCTCTATTTGCCTTGGCGATTGAGGCTGTGGCAATACGAATGAGGTCTTCCATTGACATTAGGGGGATACATATAGCGGATCGGGTTGGCATTATTGGCCTCTATGCAGATGATATGGTAGTGTTTATGGATCAAACAGAGGATACGTTACCAAAAGTAATAGCGATTATAGACAAATTTAGCAAATTCTCCGGTCTTTATATAAACTGGGATAAGTCTGCCCTGATGCCTCTCTCTCATACCCCAATGCCGCGTCTCGAAACTCTCTCGCCGTTGCCCATAGTCTCCAACTTCAAGTATCTGGGAATCTATATGTCTCAACATAGTCAATTTGATTTACAATTTAATATCTACCCATTATTGGATCTGGTTAAATCCAAATTTGCAACTTGGGATAAACTCCCGCTCTCCGTGGCTGGTCGTATTAATCTGATCAAAATGATACTGCTCCCCAAGTTAAGTTACTGCTTCCAACACAGTGCTGTCCCAATACCTAAATCCCTCTTTGCGACTCTAAATTCCCTAACAACATCTTTCATATGGGGGAAGACTAGGCCTAAACTTAGATTATCTGCTCTGCAGAGACCGAAACAGGGGGGCGGGGCGGCCTTGCCGGACTTTTACCTATATTATCTTGCCGGGCAGGCAAAAATGATAAATAAATGGATGCCCAATAACTCTCTTCCTAATTCTGAGAACCATCTGCTCCACTCCGCCCAAATCGAATGTCCATTGGGGTTTCTGGAGCTGGAGAGGGTTGGTGTCCCTCGTCTGTTGCCTATGCTCCGGTTGGCACGATCAATATGGAGACAAATTTAAAAAATAACTAAATCTGTTGATATAGCAACGGAAATGCCATTGTGGAATAACAGTTATTTTCCGGGACTATTGGGCCACCCATCCACGGAATTTTGGATATCGTATGGTGTTCTCTCATTAGGTCATATACATAACCAGGGGATTTTCATTTCCTTTGAACAATTACAAAATTCTCACAATATCCCGAGGTCTCAATTTTTCCGCTATTTACAATTAAGGTCAGCTTTTCAATCACACATGCGGAATATGGGTACAGGACGAGCTATTTCATCTCTACCTTTAATAGGAATTCTTAATTCGCAAGGTCCTCAAGGACTTATTTCCTCTTTATATACCTATTTGTTATCTACAGGAGGGGGGTCTATTATAGACTCTATTAAGGGGAAATGGGAGGGGCTTCTTCCAGATACACTAGGGGAAGAATTGGAAGATATTTTGGAATCTTCAACTAGGGTTTCCCCATCGATTAATAATAAGATGATTCAATTATACATTATATACCAATCATATTTGACCCCGATCCGCCTTTTTAAGATGGGTCGTCTCCAGTCATCAGATTGTCTAAGATGTCATTCCAGTGATGCGGACTTTATTCATATGATTTGGAGATGTCCTGTTATTTTTCATTACTGGAAAGAGGTGACAACATTGTTGACATCCTTGTTATCGATTCCTGTCCCGCTTGAACCATTTACCTGTCTATTTGGGGTGTGGGATGCGGAAGCCTGGGATCACTACACTGGGATACTTCTGCGTGAGACACTATTTATGGCGCGAAAGGTACTGGCGCTACGATGGATGGGTGGTCCTTGCCCATCTCTTAGAGCTTGGGTTGATCTAGTAAACTCAATTATTCCGTATGAACGGACATTATATCAGAATAGAGGGTGTCCAGATAAATTTGAGAAAATATGGGGCAGATGGAACTCCTCCCATCACACTCTATAATTTAATAATAATTTAGAATACATGTGAGAAGTGGGGTTCGTGGTTTTGGGGACATTGCTTACAGAGTGAAATTTATACGAAATTTTATTTTGGCGGCGTTTTCTTTCTTTCTTTCTCTTTTAGTAGTTAGTTTAGTTAAGGTTATACAACAAGATACCAGTGATCGACATACACCATTTGTTACCCTTGTAATACTCTAGAAGTGATAATGTAATGAGAGTAATTGCATTTCATGATATAATGGAAAATGATGGATACAAGTGCAAATGTGTGTATTGTATGATTTATTTTGCAACTAATAAACGAATTTAAAAAAAGAAACATAGTTAGTAAGGCCGAAAAAAGACATTTGTCCATCCAGTTCAGCCTATGTTCCATCATAATAATTCCCCAGATTTACGTCCTTCTACAGAACCTAATAATTGTATGATACAATATTGTTCTGCTCCAGGAAGACATCCAGGCCTCTCTTGAACCCCTCGACTGAGGGGAATTTTTATTTAATTTTTTTTTTTACACATTTGGAAAAAAATTTTTTTACTTTGTCCCAGGGGGGGACATCACAGATCGATGATCTGACAGTTTGCATAGCACTCTGTCAGATCACCGATCTGACTTACAGCAGTGTAGGCTTACCCAGCGCCTGCTCTGAGCAGGCACTTGGTAAGCCACCTCCCTCCCTGCATGACCCGGATGCCGCGGCCATTTTGGATCCGGGCCTGCTACAGGGAGGGAGGTAGGGAGACCCTCGCAGCAGATCACATTGCGTTGCTGCGGGGGTCTCAGGGAAGCCCGCAGGGAGACCCCTCCCTGCGCGATGCTTCCCTATACCGCCGGCACACCGCGATCATGTTTGATCGCGGTGTGCCGGGGGTTAATGTGCCGGGGGCGGTCCGTGACCGCTCTTGGCACATAGTGCCGGATGTCAGCTGCGATAGGCAGGTGACACCCGGCCGCGATCGGCTGCGCTCCCCCCGTGAGCGCTGCCGATCGCATATGACATACTATCCCGTCGGTGGTCATACGGGCCCACCTCGACGGGATAGTACGTCTAATGTCAGAAAGGGGTTAAATGGGAGTATACTCGGGACTACAGAACAGGAGACGGACTTGGGTATTCTGGTTATAAATAAGGTGAACAGCAGTACTCAATGTCAAGCAGCAGCTGCAAAAGCGGGCAAGATTTTAGGCTATATAAAAAAAAAGGAGAAAATCCAGAGATCCCAATGTATTGTTTCCTCTTCATAAATCACTTGAGGCCACATCTGGAATATGGGAACCATTTTTGGGCTCCACAATTTAAAAAGGTTATTCACAAGTTAGTCAGTTCAACTAGGTGAGCAACTAGATTATTACATGGGATGGACGTTCTCTCATCCTGGGAGGTTGGAAAAGTTTGGCCTGTTTAGCTTAGAAATAAAGACAACTGAGAGGAAATATCATTAGTGGATTGCAACCCCTTTAAAAGAGTTGTCTCATGAAGGCGGTCCTAGTCCATAAGAGCTCTTAGAGCATAAGGACATCATACAACAGGGGTCTCCCTCCTGATAACCCTTTTTAGAAGCCAGAAAAGAGAATAGCTTCCATTAAACTGGACTTGAACTGTCCTTCACCTGAATGGGGTTATGTAATACTACCGTTGCTGAAAACGGCTGACTGGCTACAACTTCCCCCATGTAAACTCAGTTGTTTTTCCCAGAGGTTCCAGGAGAGGATTAATTACGGAGACATGTTATACTTTTTCTCGTATTCATTTGCATGGACAGTAGGAAAACCAATGCTCTCCTAAACCTACAACCAATCATTATATATTGAAATGTTAGGAAAAAACCTTTTGTACCTCGTAAGTACAGTAAACTCTATTGGATGATCATGAAAAATTATTAATTTGGCCTTTTGCTCTCCTATAGACTTACATTTTATGAAAACACCACATTTGGATAAAGCTAAGCTAGTTTATGTAACCATTGGAGGTGAGGGGAAGTTTAAAAACTTAACATTTTGGTATTCATGCATTTGGGTAGAATTGACCTTTTCTAGAAAATTGGACTGATGTCCATGTCTTACTTTGCTAACCGAAAAATATTATGTACATAACCGCAAATTATATTCATTATTCACGAATTGTCTGTCTGGCACGAATGTATCATTTTATAATACTTGGAATACGCCAGAAGTTTATACAAGAGCTTATCTCTGAATACCACATCTATCGAGATGAAAAAAAAAAAAAAAAAGTCCATGCACGAGACCATGTGGTATGTCGATATATTTATTATGGCAGTTAATTTCTTACAGTAACAGGTACAATACAAGGCACATACTGATGATTTACAATCCGTCTTGGAACATTCATAAGTGGAATGGCTGCATCATTTAATACAGATACATAATGTACAGGTGAACGAATAGAATATATAGATATGTACAAATATGACATCGATTACATGCTTTTAACTAAAGGCTTTACTATTCCTGATCGACACGAATATATAAATATATATACCAAAAGCTGGTATCTCTCTGTGAAACCACAGGATGGCTTTGGATGCACACTATTCACAAAGAACCAGCTCATAGTATCACAAAGTGCACAATGCGATTGTGCTATTAAAAAGAATCAGCAATCTGATTACACACGTAATAACAGTCTTCAAAAAGATATATTCTCTGAAATGGATAGCATCGAAAATTTATTATAGACGGACGGAAATGCGTAGGAAATGGCACGTGATATGTTCTATCCAGGCTAATGCTGGAAATTAGTGATGAGCGAACGTGCTCGGACAAGGCGTTATCTGATCGGGTGCTAACCGAGTGCCTCAGGCGTGCCCGAAAAATAGGTTTGTGTCCCCGCGGCTGCATGTCTCATGGTTGTTAGACAGCAGTAACACATGCAGGTATTGTCTAACAAACAGGAAATCCCTGAATGTGTTGCAGCTGTCTAACAGCCATGAGACATGCAGCCGCGGGGACTCGAACATATTTTTTGAGCTCACCAAAGACACTCGATTAGCAACCTTATCCAAGCACATTTGCCCGCCACTATTAGAAGTGCTTCTTGGTATTAGGCGCAGGTAACCAGAAATCTGTTCAATGTTGTTAATATCTTCCCAAAACTCTAATGGTACGACATCACAGTTATGTGTCGTACTACTGAGTTTACAGCTCAGCGATTTGGTACGGCAAGTAACTGCTGAGACTACTGAAGACTACTGCAGCAGCCATGTGTCGGCCACTTCTAAACGGAAGAATGAAAGGACCACCCCATTGTCATTGAAGGGGGAAATAATAGAGGTATATAACATTGGCAACAAACATTTTTCAAAAATAAATGTGGAAGCCCCCACAGATAACTTGTACTGTCTCCGACACGTGGATGGACCTATCCAATTTTAGATTGCATACAGACTTGAACATTGATTTTAATCTTGCGTTAGTATCTACTCATTTGCTGGTCTAGCTATGGTTGTCTTCTTTACATGGGTCAATTTATCCCTAATACACTATGGAGACTATCTTTGGTTTTATGCAATTTTCAAAGAAAAGAAACTTTCTATGCCTCTGGAGGCACAAAAGTACAGTATGGAGTCGTACAAAAACAACCTTTTTCCATTTTTTTGGTACGATTACTAATAAAACACTACACTAAAATGCTTAAAATTTTGTTAAACTCTTTCTTTGTTGTGTCCGATAATCAGTCTTAGAAAATAGATTTTTATCAATTACAGTCTATTGTGTTAGCAATATATATTGAGCAATAGACTAAAACATTTTTGTGTATATTGTTAATTATTACATGTCTTCCATGAGGACAATTCATCTCACATCCAATTGTGGAACTTATTATTCAAAGATCTATTGATTAAAATTAACATTGTTCATTGGAAAAGCCCGTTAGGGCAGGTCAAGTGGCTACAAATAATTTTTCAAAAGGTAGCAAATGAAAAGCTAGAAAAGAACAAAACAAATTTGTAATTTACCTTTACTAAAAATTGTAAAGATCTGATCACTTGTCACCTGACCAGAAGTTCTGTAGTTCCTTTTCTCTCTCCTAGCATCAGCACAGCATGTAGCCAAAGGGGTTTCATATTCTTCTGCACTTTGCCTCAAGTTGAACCCCTTCAAATCTACCCCTTAGCAAGGTCACCCTCTCCATAGCCCGCCTAGTTCCGCCACCTAGCCTCAGTCACAGCCATGGCAAGCTAGTCATTTCCACATTATTTCTAGTGCAGATCCCCTAGTTGCATCATCTAATTATGCTGCCAGTATTCTGGACCCATAGAAAACTGCACATTTCTTCTCCCCAGGTGACAGGCGCTACCCTCCTATCTGTCGAACGCTCTGTCACATGAATAACTGACACAAACAGTTATGAAATCCCTCAAAATGTTTAGTTAAGGTAAATTAAAAAAAAATGTTTATTTTAGCAATTTCTAACATTTGAAAGAAAAAATTATTTACTGCACAACCCCTTTAATATTATAGCTTATTACCTGCAAAGTAACAGTGTAAAATATGCATGCATAGACTAGAGGTTGTAGACCTATTACAGTGCACACTAGTGATGAGCGAACATGCTCGGAAAGTTGTTATCCGGCCAAGCTTGTGTGCTTATGTTCGAGTCCCCGCAGTCGAGTCAACAGTTGAGTCGAGTCAACAGCTGCAACACATGCCGGTATTGCCTAACAAACAGGAAATCCCTGCATATGTTGCAGCTGTCGAACAGCCGCGAGACATGCAGCTGCGGAGACTGGAACATAATTTTCAAGCACTCCGAAACACTCGGTTAACACACGAGCATGGCCGGATAACATCTTATGCAGCACATTCCCTCATTACTAGTGCTAACATATAACATAACAATAAGAAACAAGCCCTGAGACAGATCATCCCAACTAGACTGTGCTGGAAATCTACATTTTCCTCACTATTACTTATTCTAACATTGGACCTTAATATCTCTACACTTACTGATTATGGAAAATGCATCACTTGGCAACAAGTGCAATATAAACCATACACAATAGTGAGACATCTAGCTATTTATGATGGTTTTCTATTATCTACACTCTTAACAGCTGTCTCTTCTCATAGATAGCGGAGTCTGCTGGGGGTTGCTTGTGAAAGGTGAATTATGCAAATGAAATATTTGATCTTAAAACTTACCATCTGCCAAAAAAGAATGCAGAACACTCTCAAAAATCGAATGTTTTCTGCTTATATATTTAAACAAACAACCAATCACGCACATTTACTGTGAAACATCGCCCAGGAATTTAAGGATGTTCCCTCTTACGGTCAGGCATTACACAGAGCATTATTGTAAAGGTTATAGGTTATAATAGGGGCACATTGGTAAAAAATTTGATTACTTTGATAATTTTGCAAACACCTTTGTGTATGCAGTCCCTCTAGATACTTATGTATTACTTTCGTTATCCAGTACAAAAAAAAAATGATTGTCGTAAATGAGCATTCTTCAGATCAGTAGTTTACGACTTTTAGCTGCAGATTTTCTTCAAGTCTATGGGAAAATTTGCAAAGAAAATGTTTATTTACTTGAAGCTGTTAGACGCTGTGTTTTTTGCGCAGCGTAAATACGCTGTGTCAAAAACTCGCCATAAACACCACCTGTCCTTTTTGCGGACCTACAAGCCTGAATAAACAAGCATTACAAGAAAGTAATAAAAAATAAATTGGCGCAATAATTTGGATAATATTGAATTGGCCACACCATTCAATGACTATAAAGATACGACTTTCTGTATTACAGCTGTTGTATTCCAACTTAAGGAGATAAGAGAAGTTTAGCAACAACTGAAGCCTTAAAGAGTTCTCTTCTTAGAATGATAAAAATGCAAAGTGTTTGTAAACAAAAAAAACTTTACAATATTATAAATTTTCCTCTCCATTCTCAAGATTAGAGTTATTTTTTTTTAAGTTTTCCTGGCTCCTTGCCAAGGGAAGCGGTCTTTGCTGCAGTCTAGCAGCGGTGGCAGAACATGCTCAGAGTTTTCAAGCTTTTTCCAATAAAGGTTGTACTGAAGCTGTCCGGGGTCACTGGAGTGCATGGTTCCTGATCCCGTCCAGCTTCAGCACTATTGTGCACCTCCAATGATGCAGAGGCAAAGCTGTCTAATAAAGCAGTAACGACAGAAGCTCGAAGAAGCTGCAAGTCTAAACTGTCAATCAAGCAGGAGCGCAGCGCCCCCAGCAAGCAGGAAGCTGAGAGGCTGGTGAACTGAAAAGCCACAGCAAGACGACTCTTAAACGGTCTGAAAGAAAATGCAACATTCAACAAAAAAGTGATCTTTAGTAATGGTCTGAACACATTTAGTTGTTTTTTTAAAAGTCCGTAAAGTAGTTACATAGTCGTACAGACATTGTATAATTATAGTATAGTGCTTTACTTAAAGGGAACCTGTCAGCAGTTTTGGCTGATATAAGATGCGGCCACCAGCCCCCGGTCTGACCTGCAAGTGAAGAAAAAACACTTTTATTATACTCACCCGAGGGGGCAGTCCGGTCTGATGGGTGTCGCAAGTCCGGGTGTGGCGCCTCCCATCTTCTTGCAGTGTCGTCCTCCTGTTGCTTCATCACTCCCAGGCATCGCGCTCCTGCGCAGAAAGGTCAGAGAGGCCCGGTGCCTGCGCACTGCAGTACTTTGCTCTGCCCTCAACAGGGCAGATAAGTTCTCCTGTGCAGGAGTGCCGATGCCAGGGAGCCATGAAGCAGCAGGAGGACGGCATCACTAAAAGATGGGAAGCGCCAGACCAGGACCTGAGACACCCATCGGACTGGACCGCCCCCCGCGTGAGTATAATAAAAGCTATTTTTCTTAACTTGCAGGTCGGACCGGCGGCTTATCTACAGCATTATAGAATGCTATATATCAGCCTTGAAACGCTGTTGCCTTATCTTATATCAGCCAAACCTGCTGACAGGTTGCCTTTAAGCACAGAAAATTAATATACTTGGTATCATCTGCCAGTGCATTTCAGGTTCAGAACAGTGGTGGTCACTAGTAATGAGCGAGTGTACTCATTGCTCGGGTGGCCTCTGAGTATGTATGACTGCTCGGAGATTTAGTTTTCATTGCTTGAATGATTTACAGCTACTAACCAGGCTGAGTACAGTGGGGGTTGCCTGGTTGCTAGGGAATCCACACATGTACTCAGGCTGGCTAGTAGCTGTAAATCATTCAGCTAGCGTGATGAAAACTAAATCTCCGAGCAGTCAGAAATATTCGGAGGTCACCGAGCAACGACGACACTCGCTTACCACTAGTGGTCACCAGTGACCTGATGAATTAACCATTTACAAGGGCAAATTTACTGCCCGAATAAGTTCAAACTCGCAACATAAATTGATCAGCACTCAGATAATGGCTCTTTAACCCAGACCGATGAAAACTATGGGGTGAACAATCGGTAATGCAATTGTTTGCTCCCTATAAAGTTTGTATATCATCAGGACCTTATTCCCTGATTACCGAGGGAGATGTGGTGCTGAAAATGATATTTAGAACCACATTAGTTATGAGTGAATGTGCTAACCGAGTGACTTCAGTGTGCTCAAATAATATCTTTGAGTCCCCGTCGCTGCATGTCTCGCAGCTGTTCATCAGCCGCATCACATGCAGGGATTGCCTGTTTGCTAGACAATCATATGTGTTGCGACTGTCGAACAGCCATGAGACATGCAGTCACGGGGACTTGAACATATTTTTCAAGCACGCCGAAGTCACTCAGCATACGAGCATGCTCGGATAACAGCACGTTCGCTCAACACTACTCCACATAAAAGATGTCAACTGATGAACCTGAGTTTGCTCATTTGTCATCTGCTCACTGCAACGTTTATCAAATCAAGCACAAGCCTGCTTAAAAAATATATTTCTGTTTTTTTGGGGGAGGGCGGGGCAGGTTAAAAGAGACTTCAAGTGGGTGAATTTTGTTTTGCATTTGTGCTTCATTCAAAATTTTGCACAGTTTGACTTTTAGAGTAATTTTGCCCCTGTCAATTCAACTTTGATTTGGACTGTGGTCATAAATCAGCTGAGAAGAGCTCAGGTTAAAAAAAGGCAGATGGAAGTATTATAAATTACCTTTCAGACTGTCATAGTGGACTGACTGGGAGATTCTCAGCTCATTCTATAGCCAGCAATAGAAGGCAAACTGTGGTGCAAAAAGTGGATAAAACCCAATTGAAAAAATTATTTTTAGCGCCAATTACATGCAATGGAGAAAACAACGTTATCCCCAAAGTCGGACAAACCCTTTAATTAACACATTCAAAATACTTATATGCTGAAAATGATTGTACTGACTGCAATATATATAGTAGCAGGAAATAGACTAGCTACAATAATACCGATTGGGGATTCACCAGATTTCCTCGTGCTTTATATCTAATGGATACAAATCTGAACTGATCAGCTAAACTTGTGGCTCCTGCAAATGCACAATGTTCTACAATATTTATCTTGTTTTCACACTTGCTGTTGCTTAGTTCTATTCTTCACATTCTGTAGATGTTATCTTCGTTTTTCTTGCCCAGATGTAGAATCTTGCATTTCTCCTTATTAAATACCATTTAATTAGTAATACTGAACATGGCCTCAATAGGACGTTAATGCTTATGGATGCCACAATTCTCATTAATGTTCAGATGCCATTTAATTGTGCACTTTGGATTTTTTTTTGTGGGGGGAGTCTTTCACTTTCTACAGTTAGAACTGCTTTTTGATGGTAGATGCAGACCTACATGCATCTTTGATATCACTGACAATGTACATGAACATGTATGTCGCAAGATGTAAAGGATATCAGAGTTCTATTTTCATGTCATATTTTATTAAATAAGACCCTGCAACTGTTCCGGATCATTTTGAGCACTGTCATATGGGCCAGAGGTTTCCCAGGATCGTCTCAGGTTGCTACTAGTGATGAGTGAGTGTACTCGTTGCTCGGGTTTTTCCGCGCACGCTCGGGTGGTCTCCAAGTATTTGTAAGTGCTCGGAGATTTAGTTTTCCTTGCCGCAGCTGCATGATTTGCGGCTACTAGACAGCTTGACGACATGTGTGGATTCCCTAGCAACCAGGCAACCCCCACATGTACTCAGGCTGGCTAGCAGCCATAAATCATGCATCTGAGTCATCAACAAAAACTAAATCTCCGAGCAGTCACAAATAGGCCGGAGTCACACTATAGCAAGATAGGGCCGAGTCTCACAAGTTAATAACAAGCTCTCGCACCGGCACTCCGGAGCGGAGCGTACGGCTCCATGTATTGCTGTGCGGCCGCACGCTCCGCTCTGAAGTGCCGGTGCCAGAGCTTGGTTTTAACCAGCGAGACTCGGCCGTATCTCGCTGTGTGTGATCCCGGCCATACTCGGAGACCACCCGAGTGTGCTCGGGAAAACCTGAGCAACGAGTATACTCGCTCATCACTAGTTGCTACCTTTTACGTCAACTATAATTATGTCCATGAGGGATATAATTCCTTTATGCCAGTTGAGCAAGAGTCATCAAAACGACATTGAGCAGTGTTGGCAATGGCCATTTACATATGGACAAAGCTTGTTCAATACATACAGTATAAGAGAACTGTACGGATAGCATCAAGTGTTATATAAGAGCCCAGTTCTTCCGTTTCTAAACTATACATTTACGGTACTCTACAAAGGACTAATCTGAAGTAGAAATTCCACAGTGATCAAATCAGACATTATTGCAGAAATTCTGCTGATCTGCACAGACAAATTTCATCTCCAGATTTTATAGGATTTTGTAAAATTTCATCTACTGTGCCAGAACTGTAACAAACTATTTTTCTGCCCACAAATCTGCCACTTATTTATCCCATGTGGACATTCCTGAATGCCATACTGTCAGTTCTCCAGCAGTTGCAGATAAGTGGAATGTTTTTTTTTTTTTTTTTTATGTTTTTCTGATGGGGCCATGCCTACCGGGACAGAGATGGGGGGCCATGCATACCAGGATGGGGACCAATCATACCAGAATAAGGATGGGGCTATGCATACTAGGACGGAGATGGAGATTGCATACCAGGATAGTGATGAGGGGGCCATGCATACCAGGATAGTGATGAGGGGGCCATGCATACCAAGATAGGGATGACGGGGCATGCATACCAGGGTAGGGATGAGAGGGGCCATGCATTCCAGGGTAGGGATGAGAGGGGCCATGCATCCCAGGATAGGGATGAGAGGGGCCATGCATCCCAGGATAGGGATGAGAGGGGCCATGCATCCCAGGATAGGGATGAGAGGGGCCATGCATCCCAGGATAGGGATGAGAGGGGCCATGCATCCCAGGATAGGGATGAGAGGGGCCATGCATCCCAGGATAGGGAGGAGAGGGGCTATGCATCCCAGGATAGGGATGAGAGGGGCCATGCATCCCAGGATAGGGATGAGAGGGGCTATGCATCCCAGGATAGGGATGAGAGGGGCCATGCATCCCAGGATAGGGAGGAGAGGGGCCATGCATCCCAGGATAGGGATGAGAGGGGCCATGCATCCCAGGATAGGGATGAGAGGGGCCATGCATCCCAGGATAGGGAGGAGAGGGGCCATGCATCCCAGGATAGGGATGAGAGGGGCCATGCATCCCAGGATAGGGATGAGAGGGGCTATGCATCCCAGGATAGGGATGAGGGGCCATGCATCCCATGATAGGGATGAGAGGGGCCACGCATCCCAGGGTAGGGATGAGAGGGGCCACGCATCCCAGGGTAGGGATGAGAGGGGCCACGCATCCCAGGGTAGGAATGAGAGGGGCCACGCATCCCAGGGTAGGTAATATTAAGTACAGAATTGACCACATTTTTAACTTCATTTTTTTCTAATTTTATCCTCTGAAACCTAGGTGCGTCTTGTAGTCCGAAAAATACGGTATACTGTGACACATGAATAAGGGAATTATTTTATCATATACAACCCTTTTAAAATGCAGAAGGTGATCGACTGATCACCCTAAACCTCACTCTCTGCAGCAACTTTGCTGGGTGACGCCCTGGCCAGCCAGGCATTTCCCCTGCAGCGGTGGTAGAGTTACATGTTCCTTGCAATAGAAAGATGCCGTCCACCAGAACACAGCAACTATTTAATCTGGCACACACACAGTGTCTGTGATGTCTACATAGGGAATATGAGCAAAATGTTCACTGACAATCCCTGTAACGGTATAGCACTATAACAGTGTATAATTCTGCTGCTTTCATTGCTCAGCCATTCTAACCTACTGCCGAGACTCATGACTTTATAAAATACTATTACTGGTAGAACTTGTATAGGAAATGAATGAGTTAACAAACAGAATTACGCCATGAAAACCACAAAGCACCATGACAGTTTGTATATATGGATACAGCCATTCTGAAAAAGAAAAAAAAACACTTAAGGTACCTTCACACATAACGATATTGTTAACGATATCGTTGCAATGTCACGCTTTTTTGCGACGTAGCAACTATCTCGCTAACGAGCTCCTTATGTGTGACAGCGACCATTCCGATGTCTGTCACGTCCCCCGCCGTCAGCTTCCCTGCACTGACTGTCAGCGCCGCCAGCCGTAAAGCAGAGCACAGCGGTGACGTCACCGCTGTGCTCTGGCTCTGCTTTACGGCCGGCGCTGACAGTCAGTGCAGGAAGCTGATGGCGGGGGACGTGACAGACATCGGAATGTAAGTATGTAGTGTTTTTTTTTTTTTTTTTTACTTTTACAATGCTAACCAGGGTAAATATCGGGTTACTAAGCGCGGCCCTGCACTTAGTAATCTGATGGTTACCCGGGGACTTCGGCATCGTTGAAGACAGTTTCAACGATGCCGAAGTCTTTCCTCGGATCGTTAGTCGCTGCAGAGAGCTGTCTGTGTGACAGCTCCCCAGCGGCCACACAACAACTTACCAACGATCATGGCCAGGTCATATCGCTGGTCGTGATCGTTGGTAAGTCGTTTAGTGTAACGGTACGTTTAAAGTGCCATTCCCATCTCCAACTAGATAGTGCTAATTGGATAGCGCTATTCCCATCTATTAGCAAATCCCTCCAATTAGAAATGTAGTATAGTTCTTCTAATTTGCTATGTCACTTAAGGCCCCTTCACATTAAGCGACGCTGCAGCGATACCGACAACGATCCGGATCGCTGCAGCGTCGCTGTTTGGTCGCTGGAGAGCTGTCACACAGACCGCTCTCCAGCGACCAACGATGCCGGTAACCAGGGTAAACATCGGGTAACTAAGCGCAGGGCCGCGCTTAGTAACCCGATGTTTACCCTGGTTACCATGCTAAAAGTAAAAAAAAACAAACACTAGATACTTACCTACAGCCGTCTGTCCTCCAGCGCTGCGCTCTGCTTCTCTGCTCTCCTCCTGTACTGTCTGGGAGCCGGAAAGCAGAGCGGTGACGTCACCGCTCTGCTTTCCGGCTCACAGACAGTACAGGAGGAGAGCAGAGCACAGCGCTGGAGGACAGACGGCTGTAGGTAAGTATCTAGTGTTTGTTTTTTTTACTTTTAGCATGGTAACCAGGGTAAACATCGGGTTACTAAGCGCGGCCCTGCGCTTAGTTACCCGATGTTTACCCTGGTTACCAGTGAAGACCGCTGGATCGGTGTCACACACGCCGATCCAGCGATGTCTCCAGGGAGTCCAGCGACCAAATAAAGTTCTGGACTTTATTCAGCGACCAACGATCTCCCAGCAGGGGCCTGATCGTTGGTCGCTGTCACACAGAACGATTTCATTAACGATATCGTTGCTACGTCACAAATAGCAACGATATCGTTAACGATATCGTCATGTGTGAAGGTACCTTTACTCCATGTGCAGGGCATTGCAGTAGCTTGGGTATCCATGGTTACGACCACGATTCACAGTTAACTAAGTAACTAATTGTCACATAATGAGTGGTTGTAACCATGGATACCTTAGCTACTGCAATGTCCTGCTCCTGTGGTAAGCGATATAGCGAATCAGAAGAACTATACTACATTTCTAATTGGAGGTATTTACTAATACTATTATTATTGCACATGCTACAGTCATGGCCAAAGTATTGACACCCCTGCAATTCTGTCAGATAATACTCATTTTCTTCCTGAAAATGATTGCAAACACAAATTATTTGTTATTATTATCTTCATTTAATTTGTCTTAAATGAAAAAACACAAAAGAGAATGAAGCAAAAAGCAAAACATTGATCATTTCACACAAAACTCCAAAATGGGCCAGACAAAAGTATTGGCACCCTCAACCTAATACTTGGTTGCACAACCTTTAACCAAATTAACTGCGACCAACCGCTTCCGGTAACCATCAATGAGTTTCTTACAATGCTCTGCTGGAATTTTAGACCAATCTTCTTTGGCAAACTGCTCCAGGTCCCTGATATTTGAAGGGTGCCTTCTCCAAACTGCCATTTTTAGACTTCTCCATAGGTGTTCTATGGGATTCAGGTCTGGACTCATTGCTGGCCACCTTAGAAGTCTCCAGTGCTTTCTCTCAAACCATTTTCTAGTGCTTTTTGAAATGTGTTTTGGGTAATTGTCCTGCTGGAAGACCCATGACCTCTGAGGAAGACCCAGCTTTCTCACACTGGGCCCTACATTATGCTGCAAAATTTGTTGGTAGTCTTCAGACTTCATAATGCCATGCTCACGGTCAAGCAGTCCAGTGCCAAAGGTAGCAAAGCAACCCCAAAACATCAGGGAACCTCTGCCATGTTTGACTGTAGGAACTGTTCTTTTCTTTGAATGCCTCTTTTTTTCTCCTGTAAGCTCTATGTTGATGCCTTTGCCCAAAAAGCTCTACTTTTGTCTCATTTGACCAGAGAACATTCTTCCAAAACGTTTTAGGCTTTTTCAGGTAAGTTTTGGCAAACTCCAGCCTGGCTTTTTTATGTCTCGGGGTAAGAAGTGGGGTTTTCCTGTGTCTCCTACCATACAGTCCCTTTTCATTCAGATGCCGATGGATAGTACGGGTTGACACTGTTGTACCCTCGAACTGCAGGGCAGCTTGAACTTGTTTGAATGTTAGTCGAGGTTCTTTATCCAACATCCGCACAATCTTGCGTTGAAATCTCTTGTCAATTTTTCTTTTTCGTCCACATCTAGGGAGGTTAGCCTCAGTGTCATGGGCTTTAAACTTCTTGATGACACTGTGCACAGTAGACACAGGAACATTCAGGTGTTTGGAGATGGACTTGTAGCCTTGAGATTGCTCATGCTTCCTCACAATTTGGTTTTTCAAGTCCTCAGACAGTTCTTTCGTCTTCTTTCTTTTCTCCATGCTCAATGTGGTACACACAAGGACACAGGACAGAGGTTGAGTCAACTTTAATCCATGTCAACTGGCTGCAAGTGTGATTTAGTTATTGCCAACACCTGTTAGGTGCCACAAGTAAGTTATAGGTGCTGTTAATTACACAAATTAGAGAAGCATCACATGATTTTTCGAACAGTGCCAATACTTTTGTCCACCCCCTTTTTTATGTTTGGTGTGGAATTATATCCAATTTGGCTTTAGGACAATTCTTTTCGTGTTTTTTCATTTAAGACAAATTAAATGAAGATAATAACAAAGAATTTGTGTTTGCAATCATTTTCAGGAAGAAACTGATTATCTGACAGAATTGCAGGGGTGTCAATACTTTTGGCCATGACTGTACATATTGGGATAGGATCTCAGAGATGGGAATGCCCCTTAACTTCATGTTACAGTATTAAACAACTAACTACAATTATAAAGGACAGGTGTATTATGGGTGCGAGTGATCGGTAAGCCATGAGATTTACAGGATGTTACATGGAAAACTAAATGTCATTTTGTACTTAACTCTTCAGTCTATTATTTTAAATTGTACACATCTTTCATGGGAACTACATATATTATGTCTCAAATGCAGATAAAACAAGTTATATGAAAATATAAGGTCTGTAAATTGTAATAAGTATAATAAATACAATTTATATGCAATGTCCTCCTGGCACAATGATAAGCGGTCTAATATATCTCTCAATAAAATATAAAAATATATATATAAACGATTGATATATTAAATATACTTTAATTATTATATAATACTTTTTTTTTTTTTTTTTACTATGAGGCAGTTTATAACATTATATGTATTATGGCTGCATACAACCTGTACTACGGTATTGATCACTAGTAGGCACCGATATTATGCTACAAAGGCTCTGTGTGCCCTAAATTGGTCGGGCTCTGTATGCTCTATATTAGTCGGGCTCTGTATGCCCTGTATTAGTCTGGCTCTGTGTGCCCTATATTAGTCAGGCTCTGTATTTTCTATATTAGTCGGGCTCTGTGTGCCCTATATTAGTCAGGCTCTGTATTCCCTATATTAGTTGGGCTCTGTGTGCCCTATATTAGTAGGGCTCTGTATTCCCTATATTGGTCGGGCTCTGTATTCCCTATATTAGTCGGGCTCTGTATTCCCTATAATAGTCGGGCTCTGTGTGCCCTATATTAGTCGAGCTCGGTATTTCCTATATTAGTAGGGCTCTGTATTCCCTATATTAGTCGGGCTCTGTGTGCCCTATATTAGTCGGGCTCTCTATGCCCTATATTAGTAGGGCTCTGTATTTCCTATATTAGTAGGGCTCTGTATTCCCTATAATAGACGGCTCTGTGTGCCCTATATTAGTCGGGCTCTGTATTCCCTATATCAGGGGTCCCCAACTCCAGTCCTCAAGGCCCACCAACATGTCATGTTTTCAGGATTTCCTTAGTCTTGCCCAGGTAATAATTGCATCACCTGTGCAATGCAAAGGAAATCCTGAAAACATGACCTGTTGGTGGGCCTTGAGGACTGGAGTTGGGGACCCCTGCCCTATATTAGTCGGGTTCTGTATTCCCTTTAATAGCCGGGCTCTGTATTCCCTATATTTGTCGGTCTGTGTGCCCTATATTAGTCAGGCTCTGTGTGCCCTATATTAGTCAGGCTCTGTATGCCCTATATTAGTAGGTCTCTGTATTCCCTATATTAGTCGGGCTCTGTATTCCCTATATTAGTCGGGCTCTGTATTCCCTATATTAGTCGGGCTCTGTATTCCCTATATTAGTCGGGCTCTGTATTCCCTATATTAGTCGGGCTCTGTATTCCCTATAATAGCTGGGCTCTGTATGCCCTATATTAGTAGGGCACTGTATTCCCTATAATAGTAGGGCTCTGCATTCCCTATAATAGTAGGGCTCTGTATTCCCTATAATAGCTGGGCTCTGTATGCCCTATATTAGTTGGGCTCTGTATTCCCTAAATTAGTCGGGCTCTGTGTGCCCTATATTAGTCGGGCTCTGTATTACCTATAATAGTGGGGCTCTGTGTGCCCTATATTAGTCGGACTCTGTATGCCCTATATTAGTCGGGCTCTGTATTCCCTATATTAGTAGGGCTCTGTATTTTCTACATTAGTGTGGCTCTGTGTGCCCTATATTAGTAGGGCTCTGTATTCCCTATATTAGTAGGGCTCTGTTCCCTATATTAGTCGGGCTCTGTGTGCCCTACATTAGTAGGGCTCTGTATTCCCTATATTAGTTGGGCTCTGTATTCCCTATAATAGCTGGGCTCTGTATTCCCTATATTAGTTGGGCTCTGTGTGCACTATATTAGTCGGGCTCTGTGTGCCCTATATTAGTCGGGCTCTGTATTACCTATAATAGTGGGGCTCTGTGTGCCCTATATTAGTCGGACTCTGTATGCCCTATATTAGTCGGGCTCTGTATTCCCTATATTAGTAGGGCTCTGTATTCCCTACATTAGTCTGGCTCTGTTTGCCCTATATTAGTAGGGCTCTGTATTCCCTATATTAGTAGGGCTCTGTGTTCCCTATATTAGTCGGGCTCTGTGTGCCCTACATTAGTAGGGCTCTGTATTCCCTATATTAGTTGGGCTCTGTATTCCCTATAATAGCTGGGCTCTGTATTCCCTATATTAGTTGGGCTCTGTGTGCACTATATTAGTCGGGCTCTGTGTGCCCTATATTAGTCGGGCTCTGTGTGCCCTATATTAGTCGGGCTCTGTGTGCCCTATATTAGTCGGGCTCTCTATTCCCGATATTAGTCGGGCTCTGTATTCCCTATATTAGTCGGGCTCTGTGTGCCCTATATTAGTCGGGCTCTGTATTCCCTATAATAGCTGGGCTCTGTATTCACTATATTAGTACGGCTCTGTATGCCCTATATTAGTAGGGCTCTGTGTGCCCTATATTAGTCGGGCTCTGTATTCCCTATAATAGCTGGGCTCTGTATTCCCTATATTAGTAGGGCAATGTATTCCCTATAATAGCTGGGCTCTGTATTCCCTATAATAGCTGGGCTCTGTATTCCCTATAATAGCTGGGCTCTGTGTGCCCTATATTAGTCGGGCTCTGTGTGCCCTATATTAGTCGGGCTCTGTGTGCCCTATATTAGTCGGGCTCTGTATTACCTATAATAGTGGGGCTCTGTGTGCCCTATATTAGTCGAACTCTGTATGCCCTATATTAGTCGGGCTCTGTATTCCCTATATTAGTAGGGCTCTGTATTCCCTACATTAGTCTGGCTCTGTGTGCCCTATATTAGTCGGGCTCTGTGTGCCCTATATTAGTCTGGCTCTGTGTGCCCTATATTAGTAGGGCTCTGTATTCCCTATATTAGTAGGGCTCTGTGTTCCCTATATTAGTCGGGCTCTGTGTGCCCTACATTAGTAGGGCTCTGTATTCCCTATATTAGTTGGGCTCTGTATTCCCTATAATAGCTGGGCTCTGTATTCCCTATATTAGTTGGGCTCTGTGTGCACTATATTAGTCGGGCTCTGTGTGCCCTATATTAGTCGGGCTCTGTGTGCCCTATATTAGTCGGGCTCTCTATTCCCGATATTAGTCGGGCTCTGTATTCCCTATGTTAGTCGGGCTCTGTGTGCCCTATATTAGTCGGGCTCTGTATTCCCTATAATAGCTGGGCTCTGTATTCACTATATTAGTACGGCTCTGTATGCCCTATATTAGTCGGGCTCTGTGTGCCCTATATTAGTCGGGCTCTGTGTGCCCTATATTAGTAGGGCTCTGTATTCCCTATATTAGTCGGGCTCTGCATTCCCTATAATAGCTGGGCCCTGTATTCCCTATAATAGCTGGGCTCTGGCCCTATATTAGTCGGGCTCATATTAGTCGGGCTCTGTATTCCCTATAATAGCTGGGCTCTGTATGCCCTATATTAGTAGGGCACTGCATTCCCTATAATAGTCGGGCTCTGTATTCCCTATAATAGCTGGGCTCTATATTCCCTATAATAGCTGGGCTCTGTATTCCCTATAATAGCTGGGCTCTGTATTCCCTATAATAGCTGGGCTCTGTATGCCCTATATTAGTAGGGCTCTGTATTCCCTATATTAGTCGGGCTCTGTATTCCCTATAGTAGTCGGGCTCTGTGTTCCCTATAATAGCCGGGCTCTGTGTTCCCTATATTAATCGGGCTCTATGTGCCCTATATTAGTCGGGCTCTGTATTCCCTATAATAGCCGGGCTCTGTATGCCCTATATTAGTCGGGCTCTGTATTCCCTATAATAGCCGGGCTCTGTGTGCCCTATATTAGTCGGGCTCTGTATTCCCTATAATAGCTGGGCTCTGTATTCCCTATATTAGTCGGGCTCTGTATTCCCTATAATAGCTGGGCTCTGTATTCCCTATATTAGTCGGGCTCTGTATTCCCTATAATAGCTGGGCTCTGTATTCCCTATATTAGTAGGGCTCTGTATTCCCTATATTAGTCGGGCTCTGTGTGCCCTATATTAGTAGGGCTCTGTATTCCCTATATTAGTAGGGCTCTGTATTCCCTATATTAGTCGAGCACTGTGTGCCCTATATTAGTCGGGCTCTGTATTCCCTATAATAGCCGTGCTCTGTATGCCCTATATTAGTAGGGCTCTGTGTGTCCACCATTTTCTTCAGATACCCATGTAGACTTTTCTGACTTGGGGCACCATAGTAGTAAAGAGCCACTTGCACTGTACAGTCTCCTGCACACATTTCTTCCCTGTATGGCTGTGCATACAGAGATAGTTGTCAATCATTGATAAGGACCGCCCACTGGACCAAGAATAAAAAGTGCTTTGATATGCATGAATATAATGCAAGTTCTACTGAACCTTTTCACACAAAACTATATATCAATCTACTCTGCCCCTTCTTCTCTTTAACATGCTACCCACAGATGGGACCGAATGTACAATGTGATCGGTTCCCTTTAAGGGTAAGATTTGTTCTGCCTGTACTGAAAAAAAAATCCTAACTTCTTGACATAGAGTACATGGTTACATTTACATATGCACTGGGGTTTTGGTGCTTTCCACAACAATTCCAGTTAATAGCATTTTAAACACCATTTATAAACTGCAGGCAAGCATGAGCGGATGTGATGGTGAGCTGGGGCGGCCATATTTGTTGTAAATTTTACATTTAATATTTGCTTCTTTCTCTTCCTGGACTGATTTTTTATCCTCAATTCATGGGTAGAATCTGCAATCAGTGAAGACAGATTTTCCCATTATTAAGATAGGTGACGACAATTGGTGCTTTTAAAATTCTATGGAACGGGGAGGTGGAGGAGCTAGAGGCCGACGCAGACATTCTACTGTAAGTTCTCATGAAACAGCTACCGTTCTCCATAGAGCTTCATGAGCACCAACTGACATCTTAGAAATAGACAAATCTGTATTCACTAAGGACACTTTAATTTTCAAAATTCTTTACTCATGGGTAAAGATCAGTCTTGGCGAAGAAAGAAGTGGATGTCTCTGATGAGATATATTTAAAAGTTTCTTTTTTTCCTATGTACCATTGATTTATAAAATTTATGAAAGAAAATAGAAATCTTATTAAAGAATAAGGTCATTTTACATTTTTCTAATGCTGAATTATATTTCGGATTAATATTGTTTTTTATTCATGCAGTTGGGACTAATGAAGAATTTTACAGGTTTGGTTAATCCAACTTTCTTCCACACTTTACGACCTACAGTATATTAGTGTTAGGCATATTGTTTTATTGAATGAGATTGCCAGCAGAGGTGGAAATTATATCCAAGAGCCACATATTTACTAAACCGCTGTTCATATGCAGCCACACAAGAGCTGGAACAGCTAAGTAATTTTTGCTTTGTTATGATGACTGCATGGAGGGGTTTACTGCTGCATCCCTTCCGGTGTATTACGGCAGATAGCTGGGAGTACGTGGATCCTCACCGATCTGATACTGATGTGCTATCTTAAAGGGACACTGTCACCTGAATTTGGAGGGAACAATCTTCAGCCATTGAGGCGGGGTTTTGGGGTTTTTGATTCACCCTTTCCTTACCCGCTGGCTGCATGCTGGCTGCAATATTGGATTGAAGTTCATTCTCTGTCCTCCATGCCTTGTGCAGGCATGTACTACAGCAGAGGTCCCCAACTCCAGTCCTCAAGGCCCACCAACAGGTCATGTTTTCAGGATTTCCTTAGTCTTGCCCAGGTAATAATTGCATCACCTGTGCAATGCAAAGGAAATCCTGAAAACATGACCTGTTGGTGGGCCTTGAGGACTGGAGTTGGGGACCTCTGCACTACGGAGGACAGAGAATGAACTTCAATCCAATATTGCAGCCAGCATGCAGCCAGCGGGTAAAGAAAGGGTGAATCAAAAACCCCAAAACCCCGCCTCCATGGCTGAAGATTGTTCCCTCCAAATTCAGGTGACAGTGTCCCTTTAAAGGCAGGTATTGAATATTCCTACGCAGTAAATGACCTTGAAATGACTGGTATTATGGGGACTATGAAGAGACTGGTGCATTACTAAGAGACTGGCATCAAAAGGAGTATTCCCAGTATTTGTATGATGGTGACCACATTGAACGGTCTCTTTTTTCCCCTTACCTTCAATTCGGATGGACAAGAGGCCAATTTGTTTTTTTTAGAGAAAGGCATTGGTCCGGCACCGAAACGCGTTGGTCCTAATAAAAACCTTTATCTGAAGCTCCAAAGCTCCTCATTTCCCGCAGTACAGCCTGCCCAACCCAATTCTTTCCATTCTGGCCAAGCCAATTATAGTCGTCGGACACAAAACATCTCAACATGTATATAAGTTACATTACAACTAGCCATCTACCGTAAAGCAGGGCAAGAGAACCCTATAATAATTATAAAAAGGCAGATCTTTAAAGAATGGAGTTAGATTCAGGGAATGATCAAGCTAAAGGTTCACAATAGGGTTGGTCCTAATCAGACTGGTAACCTCTAGGTATAGAAGGGACAACAGTCACTGGCTTTTCCGAACTATGTTTTACTGCTCGTCCGCTACCGGTCTGGGACCCTGTTCATACTGTCTAACCTAATAATATAATTATCTCTGGACTTTTTGGTTGGACTCATACCTGTGCACCACAACTTACAGCATCTGGCCAGCAGCAAGGGTGTTCCACAGAAACCTATCAGATGTCTACATCATTAACGGCTGGTCCATATTTCATTAGTTGTTTTGCTTTATACGGATTTCCATTTGTATTTTTTTCCACTATCTTTTATCTCGCTTTATGGTTGATGACGATCAGTTTTATTGTTTCTCTGTATCTTTGTACTTTGATCAGGACCTGATACACTAGAGCTCAGAATCAAAGTTAAAATATAATAATTATTACTTTGCTGTCATGTCAGAGAATATTGTGTCCAGTATTTAAAATAAGACCATGTTCTCCACATCATAAGACACATGCACACTGCTATTCAGTCATGGACATTTAATATTCTTTGAGTAGGACCCTGTACTTGTTGGGTTGATAACTTTAGGGACGTGACCTGTGCCCAGTCTGTCTTCTTGGCATGATCCAGTGCAGTGTTGGGTATTTGAACCATAGACAGTCTGAGGTTTTAAAAAGTTTTCCTGAGGCACAGAACGGGGTGCGTTGTTTGCAAACAGGAAAGGACAATGTTTTGTTTCCAGGTTACACAGCATTCATGTGAATACCTCCCAGAGGAATTTCGGTTCCTGTTTCCGGAGTTATACTTTTAATGAAGCGCTATAGGAAGACAAAAAAAAAAAGACAAACATTAGCAGCAAATTGTAGTTTTTTCTTATCACAATATTCATAAAATACACAATAGACAAAAGGTGGGGTGATCAACATCCATTTTATGTTGCAAAGAAGAGAATGGGTGCGTCACACAGCATTCCTCCATATCCATTGCATGTTATACCTCCGGAGTCCTTCTTCGATATGCAATAGTAATTTCCACGAAAAGAGAAAAATGGAGCTTACTACGCCTGTAGTGCGATGAAAAAGCACTGAACCACAGAGAGCAGGGTGCCGACTCCAGCTGGTGGACCTGCCATAAATATATGGGGGAAAAAAGGAAAGTAGTGGCACAACCATCCATAAAATCCAAAATCTTTATTCAAAATGTTGTAAAAACAGGTGGATCCACATAGCAGCTAAAACCTGACACATTTCTGGTGTGACTTAGGGTCTTTGTCGCGCCAGAAACAAGTCATGTTTTAGCTGCTTTGTGGTTCCACCTGTTTTTACGGAGTTTTGAATACAAATTTGGAATTTTATGGATGGTTGTACAGCTACTTCCTGTTTTTTTTCCCAGTAATTTCCACACTTTCTCTGAATTCCTAGACAGCCCAGCAATTCCCTGCCTTCATATAAAGATAATGACATAGAACATGCGTAATCAACAATGATTTGCAATAATTATAGATGAAAAACCAAATGAAGTAATGTGGAAAACCACCTAAATTTTCTTTATAAATATTGTACTGATTTGACCAATAAATCAGAATTAATTTGAGGCACAACTGCTGTCTTGTGCGTCTTCTCCGTGCACGTTAAATATCTCTCTGAGATACGATTTGGCCACAGACAATTAAGATGGGTCACCTCCTAGTGGTGACAGAATCACCAGTACATGTGGATATTTTGCGTTCTTTTTTTCGTCCAAGAAAGACATTCCACACATGCCCTATTCCAGCCTGATGAAGGGCACATGACCTGAAACGTTGCTATACTTCACTCTGTGGTGTAATAACTCTTTTTAATATAAGGGTTGAATATTAAAAAAAATAAACATTCCGGTTTGTGAATATTCTTGGTGTGCTATTCTTTCATACAATATTAATATTCCTAAAATAGTCTTTAAGGAAATGACCTATTGATTTTTAATTTTTTTTCTCAATCAAATCATTTTTATTGAAAAACTACAAAAGTACAAATTTTCCATCTTTCAAAGAACATAAATTACAAAATGTCCATAGTATAAAATATAGACATAGTATCTCTACTTCGATTCCCTAACTCACCCTAAGCCCAAATCCCAACATTCCAGAGACCACCATTTTCATTTTCAGAGCAGTTCTAGAATAATGGAGTAGAAAGTTCATAGAAGGGAATAAGAAGTAAAAAAAGAAGATCTGTTAACAATTTCACTCCATACACCCTTTCTATCAAGGAGATGACCTGATTCCAAAATGGTCCTGACTACATCCCCACATCATATGCATCAAGTCAACACCTAGGGCACTTTGCATCATGGCAATATCCTATCTTGTGTAAAAAAGCTTAGAGTTTTGTATACTCTGTGAGTTATATACAGTTGAGAGCCTTTGGGCCTCACAGGGAGATAATTTGGGAACAGTTTCTAGAATCTCTGCCCATTTCTCCATCGATATGGGGTCTACATCTGCCTTCCATTTAGTTTTAACGATCAGAGAGTGATTATCCAGTTGGGATGACAATAGGCTCCTAGATATGGTAGAAATTAAACCCTTTGTATGACTTGTAGAAGCAATAGTATCTATTAGGGGATGATGTTGTATGCTAAGATCCATCAGACCCGAATGAGCTGAAAGAGTATGTCGGATTTGTAGGTATTGGTAATGACCTATTGTTTAAATATAATTTTTTTGCTACATACATTGGATAATTTTTTTATCTATCACGATCTTTATTTTAAAAAAAACAACAAATTAATGATTAGTGATGGGCGAGCTTGCTCGTTACTCGAGATTTCTGAGCATGCTCGGGTGGTCTCCGAGTATTTCGGCATGCTCGGAGATTTAGTTTGTGTCACCGCAGCTGCATGATTTGCGACTGTTACACAGCCTGAGTACATGTGGGGATTGCCTGTTTGTTAGGGAATCCCCACATGTATTCAGGCTGTCTAGCAGCCGCAAATTATACAGCTGTGGCGACTCAAACATAATCTCCGAGCATGCCGAAATACTCGGAGATTACCCAAGCATGCTCGGAAATCTCGAGTAACAAGTATACTCGCTCATCACTATTAATGATCTTGCAATTTTAAGCGCATATGTCCTGTCATTTTAGGAAGACTTTTCAGCTGTTTCCTTATCATCCAAAGCAGGATTACAATAACAGGTAACACCTCTATACATAGAGGATAACATAGGATCCACCAATCACAATAGATGTCACACTTGACCCTGCTCCCCCTCCCTTCACAATGGCCTCAGCACAAGCTTAGTAGACTCTTAAAGGGACACTGTCACCTGAATTTGGAGGGAACAATCTTCAGTCATAGGGGCGGGGTTTTTGGGTGTTTGATTCACCCTTTCCTTACCCGCTGGCTGCATGCTGGCTGCAATATTGGATTGAAGTTCATTCTCTGTCCTCCGTAGTACACGCCTGCACAAGGCAATGTTGCCTTGCGCAGGCGTGTACTATGGAGGACAGAGAATGAACTTCAATCCAATATTGCAGCCAGCGGGTAAGGAAAGGGTGAATCAAACACCCGAAAACCCCGCCTCCATGGCTGAAGATTGTTCCCTCCAAATTCAAGTGACAGTGTCCCTTTAAATACCAAAAAGATGAGGTCAGATTCAGTCTTTTGCTGCCAATGGACATGTGCATTTTTTTTTTAACCAGCAAGTTAGAGAATCTAACAAATGCTCATGTGAAAATTGCAAGATTCCTAATTTTTATTGTGATGTGAAAAAAAAAAATTTGCAACATTTGTAAAAAGAAATACACAACACAAAAATGGTTTTAAACAATAGTTTGTTTTTTTATGATTACGGTAACTATTCACGGTAAGTTGTCAGGATATTTTTATCTCTAAATTCGCCACCAAGGTACTAAAATGGAGAGGAAAAGGTTTTTAAACATGTCCCAATATATGGCCATTAGTGACTGCATTATCCAATAAGTTTAGCGAGTTCTGCATCACTGAAGAGTTATGAAGGCCGCGCTACTTTTCTGGGGAGTCACTTATGTGACGCTGAAAACATGCCCTTTCCGGAATCTGCCGGTACAAGTCATCTCTGGCTGCATCTGGCACATGAGCCCTGACGTGGGTTGTTTGGGCCTTTATTTCACGTGTGTACTGTGAATGCAACAGCCTCCATGACTCTTCAGCAATATTCTACAAAAAAAGCACGAGAAATAATGCATTAAATAATAAATAGCGCAGAGACTACTATACACCACATGGACAAATGTACTGGGACACCTCCACATTCCACCTGCAGGAGATTTTACCAGATCCAATTCTAAATCCATATACATTAATATACAGGTGGTCTCCTTGCAGCTATAACACCTTCCGATCTTCAGGCGGAAGGCTTTCTACAAGATATATCAACAGAGCATCAGCCAAAAATACCTTCCCAAGTAACTGATGGCGACTCAAATCATAATCATGTACCAAAGGAGAACCAAGAGTCCAATAAATTGCCAAAAAATATATAATCAATCATGAATAATATTTATTGAAAATTATACAACTGTACAAAAACAATTAAAACATGTACCACTTATGTAACAACATGTGAAAAATCCGTGAATACATCAGAACCAAAGATCACGGATCAGGATACTGCCAAGTATACTTATATGCAACATGTAACTAGTGTGCTATGATAACAAGTATAAAACCACTGATAGACCATGGCACTTAAACTGTCCATTAAAATTAATATGTCCTCGGCACTGCCGCAATGACGGTAATGTGCAATAGCAGTCCTGTCGCCAGTCCGGTCAGATACTCATGGGTAGTGAAACATACAAGATAAAGTCCAAGGTTTTATTTACCCATAATAAGTGTGGCAGGTCCTGTCCTGGTCCTTGTTAGCTACCCCAACGCGCGTTTCGCTTCTGGTGAATATCGCTTCCTCAGGGGGCGTGCAAGATGTTGAGGAGTGTCTGTAGGACTTTTTGCCTATTCACCAATAGCATTTGTTAGGTCAGGCAGCTCTCCTCTCTGGCTCATATAGGGGGTCCCAGGCCTTTTCTAGAATGAGAATACTAATGCCAAATAGGCTTATTCCAGTGATGTGTCACTAGAGGACTAGTAAATCTGCTGTGAGATAGTCCTTCATAGTCATGAGCTCTGTCTGACCCATGTACTCAGCACAGGTTGACCGCTTCCTGCCAATGCACTGTATACACATAACTGTCAATCAGTCAATATCAATAGGGGTTGCATGTGCAGTACCTGGCCGTGGCCACTATGAGTAGATGGAGCAGCTCCGTAATTGAGCACTTTCGGCCGTCACCTGCACCAAAAACCAGCGGATCAGCAGGGGAGACGGGTGTCGCATCCCTACCAATCGGACATTGATCCTAAGGATAGGTCATCAATAATATAGTAGTGGCCAACTTCTTTAATTAAACTATAGCAAGTGCCATACAGAAAATAAAATTGAAATGCTGTTTTTTTAGCCATCTTGCATCTCAAAAGACGTGAAATAAGAAGCAATAACATTTTCACACATACCCCAAAATGTTGACAATAAAAACTATAGCTCACCATACAAACAAACGAGCCCTCACACGGCTCCATCGATGTAAAGAGAAAAAAAAGTTTTTGGTTTTTTTTTTACAAAAGTTCATAATTGTTTAAGCCACTATACTTTACATTTGGTATTTTTGTACGTATACTGACATGAAGAACCATGTTTTGCACGGTCATGTTTAACTGTACAATTACTACTGTAAAAACTGAACCCAAAAGGCAATGGCGGAATTGCATTTTTGCTCACTATTTCCATGCATGTGGGATTTGTTCTGTAAATTGTATGGAAAAGTTAATTATGTTATTCAAAACTACAACTTGTCCCACAAGAAACAAGCCTTCATACAGCTATGTTACCTGAAAAAGAAAAAGTTCTGTCTATTGGAAAAAGGGGTGGAAAAGACCAACAACAAAAAATGAACATGGTGGGAAGGGGACTAAGAAGTACACTTAGTAAATTTAATATATCCATCATTACCATAGATTTCTTACACAAAGTAACCAACTGCTTTAAAGGGAATCTGTCAGCAGGGTTTTGATACACCATCTGAGAGCAGCATGATGCAGGGGCAGAGACCCTGATTACAGCGATGTGTTACTTACTGGGTTGCTTACTGCAGTTTTATCTGCTGCAGATCTGGCAGTGCTATGAATGCCGAGCTCTGTATAACCCCACCACTGGCAGCTTTCCGCCTATACACAGTGCAATAACACCAAAAAACTACCTTCACACAAGGCCAATGAAAACAATAAAGTTTATTAATTTGTAATAAAAACAGCAATCCGTAATGGGTATATAACCAAAGCACAGGCAAAACGGTGGGACATCCAGGCAGAAACTCCAATAATAGTGGTTAAAATAATCATTCCATAATATAATACACCATGTGCAAATGTGCCATGTGACCATGCACAAACATGCAATAAAGGATAAACAGGTAATAATACAAGTGTATAAGTTAATATATAATGACATAGTAGTTACCTATGGAGCGCTCCTGGAGACCCACCACACCCGACGCGCGTTTCATACTGAAATGCTTAGTCTGGGGATATACACAGTGCAGCCAATCAGTGGTGGGTTGGGTTATAGAGAGCTCAGGACTATAATTGTTCACAATACCAAGATGCAAGGCAGGTATAGTAAGTTGAACAATTTCTGGTGCAGTGAGAAAGAGCATATGGGCTAGAAAGTGTAGAACACAGATTTATCGTTTACATTACTTTTGGAA
The DNA here is from genome assembly GCF_032444005.1 of Ranitomeya imitator. Lineage (NCBI taxonomy): Eukaryota > Metazoa > Chordata > Amphibia > Anura > Dendrobatidae > Ranitomeya > Ranitomeya imitator. The sequence goes on from NC_091284.1 coordinate 94,668,707, forward strand.
CTTCAATTACAAGAGATATTTCTAGCCAAAAATGATAGTTTAGTAGCCATATCATATTATTGTTAGAGCAATGTAGTCTGCGTCCTTTCTTACCTCTTTTAATGTGCCAGGAGTGCTAGCCAGCCGATATACCATGTATACTGGAACACAGATGAATGAAGACGTGCCAATACAGTAACCAAGCACAACAGACCAGGTTGGGTACGTGTAGTTAAAAAGACGTAGCTCGGGTGGGCTGGACATAAAGCTGCATATAATAAACTGGGGAAACAAAAGATATCACATTTATATTTTTAAATGTAACCGTCTACCCATGAAATTGAGGCAGACATACAGATTTAGCAGAGGTAATCTTGACACTGATAACACAGCCCTCGGGAGTCACAAAAGTGTTATTCGACTGCTAAAAGCTCATTCAGGTGTCAATGCCAATTGGTCCAAGCATGGACCACTAATGCACGGACTGGCCGCACACTTTCCCGACGCGAGCGTGACAGCTTCATTTACTTCTATGTAGCGGTCATGCTCGGGTCAGGAGACCCATGGCCAATCCATGCATTGTGGTCCGCTCTCGGAGAGATTTGCACGGATGTCTGAATGAGCCGTTACTTGGCATCCGTCAATGGATCGTGCAGTGTGATGTAGTCTTAAGTGTGAAAATCTTATGTGTCAAGTTAAAAAGATGATGCGTCGTGATAACCTATGCTACATCTGTAGCACACTTCTTTATATGATATAGAATAAGTGAACAGTAAAGATTAGACTAATATCACAACTTGTGCCTTTAATACTATGGTTTCTTGACTCGTTTAGTTGAATCTTCCAAGTCAATATATTCTTGACGGCCAAAACTAGACGATGGATTTTTTTATGTCTACTGATCTCCGCAGACTAACATTTGCCTGTTTCAATAACATTTATTTCCAGCGACTGACCAATGAGATGTCCAACATGTTGATAAATAATTTCACAAGACATCTGCTGTATCACATATGGCCCTCGAGCTGCGTACAGCCGGAGATGACTTTCTCCTACTTTGTCAGTTCAAAATATTTTTTTCAACAATAAGCAGTGGGAAAAATGGGGTCCAAAACCTATAAATACTCCTCTGGAAAAGGGGCAAAACGTAAGCATCTAAATAACAATAACCTTATATACCAGCATCAACACTTATGGGTTCATGAATGACTTGTCCTATAAGACTAATCTCACCAGCTCCTAGGAGGCGGTAAGGTCAACACTGAACCACAATAAAGGCTTGTACATAAAGTGAGAATGATGGGACGGGGGAACATATGTATGAATGGGTTAATAATTTCCTCATTGGTAGAAAGTAGGAGGGTGGGAATTAATAGAACACAGTCCAAATGGGCCATAGTGAGCAGGGTGGTAACATGGAGGTCAGTGTTCTCTGGCTCTTAACACCCAGACCATCAACTGTATGATGAGTGCTAGAAGAAACCAGCCTCAAAGGGGTTGTTCATTACTTTTATATTGATGGCCTATCTTTACGATATGTTATCAATATTAGTTTGTGGGGGTGAGACACCAGACATAACGCCTATCAGCTGTTCCTGGTTCTTGTTACAGCCGCATGTTGGCAGTGACGGGCCTGCGCATCACAGCTCCGTCAACTGTCATCAATATCAGATTGGTGGGGGTGCAACACCTGACCCCTACTAATCAGCTGGTTCTGGTGACAGCTGGATGTGATTAGTTGTAAAGAACATCTTCTGCAGACCCTTGGCTGTCATGCCAACCCATTGGCACCCCGCGATCATGTGACAGGGGCGCCGATGGGCGGGTCTTATGATGCGCTTCTAGAGAGCGAGTTAAATGCTGCTGATAGTGATGGATAGTGGCATTTCACATGTTAACAGCCTAGAGTGGTTCTCGATTCCACTCACGGCTCTTTGAGGCACACGACAGCTGTCATGTGCCGTGAAAAATGCAGGCTCATGACAAAAGGGAATTGACGACCTCAGACGTACCTATAAGTCTAAGGTCATAAAGGAATTTATAGCAGTCATCATATTACATGGCACTGTATACTTACAATTGCTCATTTTCCCTTCTACCCAATTAATTCTTCTCTTTTCCATTATATGGCACTGTATACTTACAATTGCTTTTTTTCCTTCTACTCGGTTAATTCTTCTCTTTTCCATTATATGGCACTGTATACTTACAATTGCTCATTTTCCCTTCTACCCAGTTAATTCTTCTCTTTTCCATTATATGGCACTGTATACTTACAATTGCTCATTTTCCCTTCTACCCAGTTAATTCTTCTCTTTTCCATTAGGTCTATGACATCACGTGATTAAAAACTGACAACCTGAATCCTTCTAAGGTCCATGTAGAAACGGGAAGTCTCTTTTCCCTGCATGAGTCATCATTAGGATTACAATTCTACATCACTGCAAAGACCCTGGGAGGGGGAGGAGGGAGGAGATGGGTCAGGAGTTGATGAGTGGGATTATAAATGCAGGGACAAGGGACTTCCTGTTTCTAGATAGAGCTTAGAAGGATTCAGCTAGTCAGTTTTTAATCACGTGATGTTATAGACCTAATGAAAAAGAGAAGAATTTGCTGGGTAGAAAGGCAAAATGAGCAATTGTAAGCACACAGTTCTATATAATATGATGACTGCAATATATTAAACATTTTGATGTGAGTGCTTTTTTAAGGAAGGAGTCTCCATTTTCTATAGAAGCTTAGCTTATGACTACTTTCTCTGCATAGTTTTTATACTTTAAAGGTGCAGTGACCAGGACATTGCTCTGCATCATTCATACTCCGTGGATTCATACTCCATTCTCTCTCTGAGAAGCGGATCTATTTTTACACTAGTAATAAAAGTGAAGAGAGTAAACAGGAGCCTCTGCAAAGTGTCACCTTATCATAAACCTGTTCTACTAATTAATCTGCCCTATTCTGCCAGCCACAGAGCCTGCAGCATCCACCTTCCTCCAGATTCTCTGCGGTGAATCAGGCAGACCCGGGGTTATAATAATAGTAATAAAAATAAAACTGGCTAAAGAGGGTTACGACGCTTTAAGGCCACAGATGGATGCCAGCTTCACGTCAGGTTGCAGGATGATGTTGTTCAGACCTTTGTATTCCAGCTCAGATACATATATCTCTGTTGCCAAGTAGACTAAATGATCTCCGTGTTGTTATCACGACCACTATGCGTAGTGAAGTTGTGATGAAGTAAACTACATGAAGATTTGGCTATAACTGCAACATCATCATCCATCTGTAACGCAGAGAGCAATGAAAGGGTGGAAAGACACAACTGTCATAACGTTGGCTCAGTGATTAGCACTGCAGCGTTGTGGTCCGGGGTTCAAATCCCACCTAGGACAACATCTGCAAGGAGTTTGTATGTTCTCCCCGTGTTTGCGTGGGTTTCCTCCGGGTTTTCTGGTTTCCGTCCACATTCCAAAGACATACTGATAGGGAATGTACATTATGAGCCCCATTGGGGACAGCGATGATGTCTGTAAAGAGCTGCAGAATATGATGGTGTTTTATGAGTAAAGCATCTATATAATCGTCTAAGGGTCACTTCCGTCTGTTTGTCTGTCACTTCCGTCTGGCCGGAAGGCCGTGACCAATCAGCGACGGGCACAGTCCGGCCGCGAATTTGCACCTTCCTACTCTGTCAGTGCCCCCCTCAAGTCAGCGCTCACACAGGGTTAATGGCTGCGTTACACCACGTTATGCTGCGGTGCAACGCAGTCCGTTAACGCTGCTATTAACCCTGTGTGACCAACGCTTTACTATTGATGCTGCCTATGCAGCATCAATATTAAAAAAGATCTAATGTTAAAAATAATTAAATAAAATAAAAAATTATTATATACTCACCTTCCGGCGCCTTTCCCGCTCCTTGCGATGCTCCGGTCCAAAGAATGCATTGCAGTCTCGCGAGATGATGACATAGCGGTCTCGCAAGACTGCTATGTCATCATCTCGTGAGACCGCAATGCATTCTTTGGACCGGAGCTTCGCGAGGAGCATCGCTAAACGCCTGGCCTGGATCTGGGGGCCGCCGGAAGGTGAGTATATAACTATTTTTTATTTTAATTCTTTTTTTAACAGGGTTATGGTGCCCACATTGCTATATACTACGTGGGCTGTGTTAAATACTACATGGGCTGTGTTATATACTACGTCTCTGTGTTATATACTACGTGGGCTGTGCTATATACTACGTGAGCTGTGTTATATACTGCGTGGGCTGTGTTATATACTAAGTCTCTGTGTTATATACTACGTGGGCTGTGCTATATACTACGTGGCTGTGCAATATATTACATGGCTGGGCAATATACTACGTGGCTGTGTTATATACTGCGTGGGCTGTACTATACTACATGGGCTGTGCTATATATGTGGCTGGGTAATATACTACGTGGCTGTTCTATATACTAAGTGGCTGTGTTATACACTGCGTGGGCTGTGCTATATACTACGTAGCCTGTGTTATATACTACGTGGGCTGTGCTATATACTATGTGGGCTGTGCTATAAACTACGTGGATGTGCAATATACTACGTGGCTGTGCAATATATTACGTGGCTGTGCTATATACTATGTGGCTGTATTATATACTACGTGGGCTGTGCTATACACTGCGTGGGCTGTGCTATATACTACGTGGGCTGTGCTATAAACTACGTGGATGTGCAATATACTACGTGGCTGTGCAATATATTACGTGGCTGTGCTATATGCTATGTGGCTGTATTATATACTACGTGGGCTGTGCTATATACTACGTGGCTGTGCAATATACGTGGCTGGGCAATATACTATGTGGCTGTGCTATATACTACGTGGCTGGGTTCTATACTATGTGGGCTGTGCTATATACTACGTGGGCTGTGCTATACACTGTATGGGCTGTGCTATATACTACGTCGCTGTGCTATATACTACGTGGCTGTGTTATATACTACGTGGCTGTGTTATATACTACATGGCTGTGTTATATACTATGTGGGCTGTGCTATATACTACGTGGGCTGTGCTATAAACTGTGGATGTGCAATATACTATGTGGCTGTGCTATATACTACGTGGCTGTGCTATATACTACGTGGGCTGTGTTATATGCTACGTGGGCTGTTATATACTACGTGGCTGTGTTATATGCTACATGGCTGTGCTATATGCTACATGGGCTGTGTTATATACTACATGGCCTGTGTTATATGCTACGTGGCTGTGCTATATTTCTCTGCTGTGTTTCTGCATCATGAATTGTGGTATGTGTTAAAGAGGGGGGCCCACTGAGACTCTTTCGCCCGGGGCCTTCAAAAACCTGGAGCAGGCACTGGCTTCACTGATTGTTCGTGGCCGGCCGGGCATGACCAATCAGCAACAGGCGCAGTCCAGCCGAGAATTGGCGCGGAATTTGAACCACGCTTCGCTAATTGGTCGCGCCCGGCCGGCCGAATCCTGTGTAAATTGTATTATTCTGAAAACTTCATAAATAAACTACATACATATTCTAGAATACCCAATGCATTAGAATCGGGCCACCATCTAGTCTACTATATAATCATCTAATTCTGTCTGTTTGTCTGTAATAGAAATCTCACGTCGATGATTGGTCGTGCCAGCCGCCGGCAACCAATCAGCGACAGGTGCAGTCTGGCCGTAGTTCAGTCACATTTACTGAACAAGTTCTGTCAGTCACAGTGCCATGTAGTTCAGTCACGATTACTGAACAAGTTCTGTCACGTTTCACTCACGTTTACTGAACAAGTTCTGTCAGTCACAGTGCCACGTAGTTCAGTCACGTTTACTGAACACGTTCAGTCAGTCACAGTGTGACGTAGTTCACTCACGTTTACTGAACACGTTCAGTAAGTCACAGTGCGACATAGTTCACTCACGTTCACTGAACACATTCTGTCAGTCAGAATATTCTAGAATACCCAATGCGTTAGAATCGGGCCACCATCTAGTAATAAATAACTGACCCTCAAATCAGGGACGGCGGAAGGGTGGTGTGCAGACTGGCAACTGCCAAACTCAAACAGAAATCCAGGATACCAGAATTTTGGGCCAGTGCACCTCATCGTGGAGGACTGTACTTTTGATTGTGTCCACGTCCTCACGATTTGGTCACAGATGAATACTATGGTAGATAAGGAAACTACACACTCTCTGCCCTGTCAAACTGTTTCTTATAAGCCACTGGCACAGGATGTCACTGTCTTGGGCAAAGATGCCAATGACATAATTGCAATGCGCCACCTGTGACAAGCTGCTGAGCACACGGGCCAGAAGAGGTCCCGATTGCACCCCTCGTCATAGGATAGGGTAAGGTGTGTTTTATTATTTTCTGCATAAAAAGGAGCAAAAAGGGAATTGTTATTACTGTTTTGGGGCAGAAAGGGAACCATTAATTATAGGGAATCTGACAGTTGATACATGCTGCCCGAACCACAAGCAGCATGTATCAGACTCTGGCTGTATGATTAGAGCCATATACTGTATGTTTAACTCTGAAATTCTGCGACGTTCCAGACAAAAAAAACCCTACACCTTAAGAGCCGCTGGGAAATTAGCTACACCAGAGACTAGTCAGAAAGGCGGGTCCCCAGCAGCTTCTCCCCACCCACTGCCCTTGAGTGACAGGTCTCTCCCTATACACGCACGCAGAGAGAGACCTGTCTTTTAACGCAGCAGGTGGGGAGAAGCCAACTAGACTCCAGTGCGGTTCGGTTCCCGCCCGCTTTTAAAGTAGGTTCTTAAGTGTTTCAGAATGAAACATATATGGCTGATATCATACAGCCGGTTTTACCCTTGTATTTTTTATATTACTAAATGTGGACAGTCCTAAATTGTATAAAATCTATAAAAATGTGCAACAAAAACATTTTTTTACACATTGCTTTATATATTACTTACAACTCACAAGTTGTAAGTTTGGAATATATCCATGCTTTATATGCTATAAAGATCTCAATGTAATTAAAAAGATTGTCCATCAAATCTGAAATATGTCATGAGTCACTGGACTCTGCAGTCATGATGAGGTAGACAGCATGAGATTGCTGGAGGTTATAAATTGGCTGCAGCGGTCATATGTTGTAGGTGGAACTTCATCACTGCTGTCACAGACTAAGGCCGGGGCCACATGTGATATGCTAATGACCCTCGGCTCAAACTCTGCTGCGATAATGATCTGAGTGTCAGTGCTCTGTTATCCAATCCTTTCGTACATGAGAATCAGATCACAGGTGAGAAGAAGGAGAGATTAATCTCTCCATCTTCTACATTGTCTGTCTCAGCGTAAATCAGACTGCACTCAGAAGAGTATAATCCAACGATTTGCACGCACCCACTGGCTTGAATGGGTGCGTGCCGACAAGATACGCTGCCAGTCGCAGCATGCGGCGATTTTTTTTTTCTCATGCCGACTCAGCACGAGAAAAAATGTGCAAATCTTCTCTGCTTCATTGAATAACATTGGACAGAGTGCAATACGAGATTTTCTCGCCTTGCACTCCTCTGTATTGAATGCCAGTTTGAGCGTGCACTGACAGGGAGCAGAAGATAGGTGGCGTTGCAGCTGCTGGGGATTCAATGCATAAGTAATGCCTTTGTTCTTATTTAAATTATTCCCCAATTCGATCCCATGTTCTGAAAATGGTTAACCTCTCTAAGTAAGCCAAACATTGCTAGAGCCTAGGAGAAGCCAAGGACTTACCAGAAGAAACAGTGGGCATATAGCCACCCAGCAGATTCTCCAAAACCAGCCTGGAGTGAAACCCAGCATTTCTCTAACATCACGACAGAACTGATTAATACCTGAAACAAAACCAGATATTAGACATGGTTGTTTCCCATGACTCTAGTAACTAATTGACAAGCAGACCAAATGTACTAACAAGAATCCCGAACCTGCAATATAATAGTGGTACGTACCATAGAACCAGGACACCGCTATAGCTTCAAGGAACACCACAGTGAGTACCGCCGGGCCGGTGGCATACTCCTCAAATAACTTTACCATATAAGCACCACCCTAGACGGAAGAAAAAAAAAAGTTCCAAAAATGTTAAACTCTATTAAAATAGAAGACAAATGTCACAGAAAAAATCTAGCCTGGGAAAAAATTCATATGAGTTTATGCCAGCAGGGGGCGCATCACCGCAAGTCTACGATGCGTTCCCTTGCATTGCATTCCATTAATTCCCCAGTTTTTACAACCAGGAGCAACAGCTGCATTAGCAGGCTCCTGGTTGTAAAATTATTTAACGCCTTCAGATGGATTTACAGCATGGGACATGACTGATTGCCGAAGAGGTATGGGATATTGTTGATTTTTTATTTTATTTTTTTTACAGAACGAGGATCTTCAGGTGGATTAAGCATACAATAAAGCTTTTAAAACCCCATGTGTGTATTAATTTCATTAAAATACTTTATTCATAATGTGTATGTGTATTATTAACCTTTTACTACTATTGGATTAACAATGGATAAGTGTCTTATTGACATCTCTCCATTATTAACCTGGCTTAATGTCACCTTACATTAGCAAGGTGACATTAACCCCTTATTACCCCATATCCCACCGCTACACGGGAATGGGAAGAGAGGGGCTAAGTGCCAGAATAGGCACATCTTACACATGTGCCTTTTCTGGGGTGGCTGCGGGCAGATGTTTTTAACCGGGGGGGCAATAACCATGGACCCTCTCCAGACTATTAATATCTGCCCTCAGTCATAGGCTTTCCCACTCTAGCAGAGAAAATTGCGCGGGAGCCCACGCCAGATTTTTCCATGATTTAACCCTTTATTTTACCACCTAGAGCGCCCAAATTTTGCACACAGACACTTCTAACATTAGTAGTGAGGAATATGTAAAAAAATAAGGGATATGAAATGGTTTACTGTATGAAATGGTTTACTGTCTCATATCCTGTCGGGTTTGATAAGGAGACAGCAAAAGCCGGCAATTGAATTACCGGCTTTTAAGCTATCTAGCGCTGTATGAAATATAAATATATACTGTATATATATATATATATATGTGTATATATGTATATATATATATATATATATATACAGGGTGGAGCGCGGTAATTTGCTGATTTGGGAATGAAATAAAAAAATTATGATCATTAGAAAAATTTATTTTATATTTTAATTATACTGAACAGTAATGGAATTTTTAAATTACATGGTTTTAAATAGTGTATCTGGCAAATGTCGACCTTCGCTATCCACACACTGCTGCATACGTTTTCTGAAGTTTTCATGAACTCTAACAAGCATGTCCACTGGTATTCTGCCAATTTCAGCTTCAATATTGTTCCTTAGGTCTTCCAAGGTGTTGGGACGGTTGATATACACCTTAGACTTCAGGTAACCCCAAAGGAAAAAATCGCATGGGGCTAAATCTGGTGAGCGTGCTGGCCAGTTCACATCTCCCCTCAAAGAGATAAGCCGTCCAGGAAACATTTGCCTCAAACAATTCATGGTAACCCTCGCTGTGTGTGCAGTGGCACCATCCTGTTGGAACCATGTATCCTCTAGTTCCATTGCCTCAAGAGCCGGCTGAAAATAATCCTGTATCATAGACAAGTACCGTTTGGAGTTCACAGTTATGGCACGACCATTATCCTGAAAAAAGTAAGGACCAATGATGCCTACTCGTGATATGGCGCACCACACAGTGACGCGGTCCGAATGCAGAGGTCTCTCGTGAACTTCTCTGGGGTTTGTTTCACTCCAGTAACGCATATTTTGTTTGTTTACACACCCACTGAGGTGAAAATGTGCCTCATCAGAAAATATATATATATATATATATATATGTCTCAATGACATATACAGTATATTTATGGGCAGCATGGTGACACAGTGGTTAGCACTGTGGTAGTACTGTTAGCACTGTGGTAGTGCAGTGGTAGCACAGCAGCCTTGCAGCGCTGGAGTCCTGGGTTCAAACCCCACCAAGGACAACATCTGCAAAGAGTTTGTATGTTCTCTCCATGTTTGCGTGGGTTTCCTCCGGGCACTCCGATTTCCTCCCACATTCCAAAGACATACTGATAGGGAATTTAGATTCTGAGCCCCAACGCGCTGCGGAATATGTTAGCGCTATATAAAAAAATAAATAAATAAAGATTCTAAGATTATACATCTATACTATGTGTAGACATTTATTCTATCTATTCTAACCTGTCAGTGTGAGTTTACTGTACACTGCACTGAATTGTTGGCCTTTCTATAGAACACCGCTGCGTATTTCTCTCAAGTCACACTGATGGTCCGTGTGTAATCCGTATTTTTCTCGCCCCAGACTTTCATTGGTGGATTTTTTGCGCAATACACTGACAAACGCAGCATGCTGCGATTTTCTCAGCCCGTAAAATACGGTTGCGAAATATACGGCAGATAGGAGCTGCCCCATAAAGAATCATTGGTCAGTGTGCAATGCATTGGTTTTGCGCCTCTCATACGTCCGTAAAACTCTCTAGTGTGACCCCGGCCTAAGAGATAACAGGAGGGAGTGGGTTGTACATTGATCTCAAGAGTGGACAGGGGTAAAAGTATTTACAGTCTGATGGAGGGCAGATAATGCAGATAACACAGGCTAGATATAAGGATGGAAGCACATGAAGAGGAAATGAGTGCAGGATAGAAGCTGTGCTGATACAGGAGTTAATGAAGTCAGCAGTACCCTGGATACACATAAAAGCTCACATCCAGCCTATTTAACTGAGAGAGACACTCATACAAGAAAAAATGTAAAACTTGGATCAGGCTGCACGCAGGCAGTCTCAAAATAAATGAAGGAATGAGCATTGTAGACTTAAACCTATTTGATTCCTTTTAGTAAATAAACTTGCACTATCTTCTGTAAAAATAATTTTTGAAATCAAATGGGTTCATAGCCTTTAAAATGGCAAGTGAGCTTTGCATCGATTCACTTATCTCTATTGAAGTCATAAAACTTTGGCAGCCTGCATACACTAAAAATGACCTGCTGTTGAATAGTGAAGACTTACAGTAGCAAAAGAAAATGCAGTAACAATATATGATTTACAAATTCATCCAACAAGATAAATGACCATCTATTGATTCCCTCACACCTGCACTGTATCACAGTCATGCATAACATATTAAAATGACTTTTCATACAATTTCAGGAGTGCGCTACCACTGTTTATGGTTGTCAGCACCTCCTCATTCAGAAAACCGTGTACTTGTCATGTGTTGACAGCTGTATAAAATCACCTGGTAAGATGTAGTATGCATCAGATAGATTTCATAACAATGAAAAGTTATTAAACACATTTTTTTTTGTAGGAACTGTAACCCGGAGGGGAAAAGAAAACAGTTTCATGCAACATACAACAAATAAGAAGCAGTACAAAAAAAGTCTTCCATTTGGCATATAGCAGCTACGAAAGAATACAGTGGACTCCTAATTTCAGGCAGACACAGTAATGCAATTTCTAGATTTCTTAGCTGCTAATAACAAAATATTTGATAAAAAAAAAAAAAAAACCCTGCTGTATTTATGTCATTTTAATGTGATGATGACCCTAGAGGGTAACTGTACTTTCAAATAACTTTTCAGAATAAGCTGTCGTTTGTACATAACGAATAACATATCTGGCTTGTGACTTGTATCCTGCATTTTCAGCTGTTTTTTCCTGTGTAGGCTCCATCTCTAACTTGCAATCCACTCTGAGCTGGTGGGAGGAGACTGGCTGCTATGATGTCTCCCATACACAGCACACAGATGGATTGCTGTGCTCGTCATTCCTTTGCAGCACACAAAGCGAAGTCGCAGCAGCAACAAGGAGAACATTATAAAGCAGTTGGACTAAACAGTGAAGGTGAGAAACAAGCTCTGGGACGAGGTAAAAGACTTGCTAAGAAGCTCAGCAAGATCTTTCTTTATCTCACTCTGCTTGTTTCCGCACTCTGCTCCTCAGTCCAACTCCCCTCTCAATAGGGTATAATGATCTGTGTAACCTGACGCCACGGTGCACCTGCAGCCCGTTTTGTCTGAGTAAGATCAGCTCTTTATTTTTTTTTTATAGTGGATGACAAGATAAGAAGGTAGGGGAGAGGAAGAAGTGGCTCATGAGTGGGCAAGGAAGGAGATTTCTTTCTTTGATAAGTTATACAACAAAGTTTTGTACATTTGCTTGTGCTATTCATTTATGGAAAGTTTGTTGAAAGCACAGTTCTCTTTTAAACAGAATCTGTCAGCAGGTTTTTGCTATGTAATTTAAGGACAGCACGAGGCAGGGGCTGGGACACTGAATTCAGGGATGTAATTTATTAGGTTGTGTGCTGTTTCCATATAATGAAGGTTTTGTCATTAGGAGATTATCATTGTCCTGACCACAGTGCACATGAGCACTGGTCCGACCACCACCCACACCTTCTCCTCTGAGAAGCAGCTCACTGTCAATAGGCTATGAACATAGAGAGCCTTGTGTGGGTATGGTTAGCTTTCTCGGCTGTGCCCCATCTAAAAATTCTGATTGTAAAACTGCTGCACCGAATAAACTAAGTGATACAGGAATCAGGGACTCTTTTCCTATATTATGCCGCTCTCAGATGAGGTAGTAAAAAACTGAAAAACCTGGTGACAATTTCCCTGCCTAATAAAACCAAGAGTGCATGGTCAAGGATAAACTATTCAATATCTTGTACATTCAGGTTGGCACAAAGACAGCTCCTTATTGAAAAGCATAGCCCTTAGTAGACTATGTTTAAAAAAACAACATGGATTTACCCAATCACTATTACATGAATAGGGATTCAACACTAAAAAATGGCATAACATTAGCAGATGGCATCAAAATTGGATCATATGGGTCCAAATTCTGTCATCCAACCTATGGGCCACCTTCTGATATAGTAAAGTGCAGGAGCTGCCACTTGGCCCCTTCACTTAAAGCGAACCTGTCAGAGGGATTTTGCTACGTAAACTACAGACATTGTCAGGTTGTCGATGTTATACTGATTAAAATGATACCTGGGGTGAAGAAATCTGTCCTGTGGTTCTTGTGTAATTAGTGTAAGAAGTTTTCAGTTAATCATATGCCCGTGCTCCGGGGCAGACTGTAGGCAAAGTCTTATCTTCCTGCTTTAAGCCAGAGAAACCAAGGAAAGACCTGCTCACTGGCCGCCCCGAAGCACAAATAGGTTCTTCATCATAGAGACAAGGAGAGACACACTGTTTATGCTTCAGGGAGGCCTGTAAGCAGGTCTTTCCTTGATTTCTCTGGCTTAGATCAGGAAGGTAAGACTCTGCCTACAGTCCCGGCCCAGAGAATAGGTATATCATTAACTGATAACTTCTAATACTGATTACACAAGAACCACAAGACGGATTTCTTCACCTCAGGAATCATTTTAATCAATTTAACACTGCTAACCTGACAATGCCTGTAGTTTACTTCGGAAAACCCTGCTAACAGGTTAGCTTTAAATAATGTGTTATAATAAAACACACATTTTGATCATATTTGGCACTATGCAGCACAAAGGAAACAGAATAGGTCACAGCCTCCTCGTTGTAAAGATTAGTGAGGATTTTAACATGTCTGATCAGATCAGAAATAGTATATCCTAGAGTTAAGTTATAATTTAGTACAATGCAAGAATAATAATTGGATACTGTACTTAAAGGGGTTAGCCACTTTCTCCTGTTAGTGCAGCTTTCTTCACAAACTGACTGGAAACATGAAACACTACTACAGCCAGCAGGTCACTTTTCGCCGGAGCGACGCTGGAAAACGATGAAGGCAACGGCAGGTGAATTACATGTAAAGTACCACTTCAGCGGCGCCTTAAAAAAAATCCACTGGAGTGGTGCTTTAAATTATAACAACAGGAGCTTGCCAGTTATTGTAACTAGATGCAGTCAGTTCATTACTCAGAATGAATAGGAGACTGAGGAAAGTGGATTCTGCACAGACCAGTTCATGAAGAACACAGCAGACTGGCATATGTAGATACCTTTCTTAATGTGATGCCTCTCAAATGTTGTGCTGGTATGTGACAGCTATTGACAGAAGTGTGTGCGTGTGTGTTTAATTGTATGTTTGTATATATTTGTGAGTAAGAATTTGAATGGCATAGTGCTATTAGTTACGTTAACAGTATAGTGGTACTATTACTGTGCATAGTATATAGAGGTACTATTAATATATACAGTATAATGGTACAATTGATGTGTACAGTATAATGGTACAACTGATGTGTACAGTATAATGGTACAATTGATGTGTACAGTATAATGGTACTAGTATAGTATAATGGTACAATTGATGTGTACAGTATAATGGTACTAGTATAGTATAATGGTACAATTGATGTGTACAGTATAATGGTACTAGTACAGTATAATGGTACAATTGATGTGTACAGTATAATGGTACTAGTATAGTATAATGGTACAATTGATGTGTACAGTATAATGGTACTAGTATAGTATAATGGTACAATTGATGTGTATAGTATAATGGTACAATTGATGTGTACAGTATAATGGTACTAGTCTATATATATAATTGTCTAAGGGTTTTTTGCGTCTGTCTGTCTGTCCTGGAAATCCCAGCTCTCTGATTGGTCGAGGCCGCCAGGCCTCGACCAATCAGAGACCGGCACAGCATCGACGTAGAAATCCCGCGTCTCTGATCAGCAATGGGCACAGCGACGATGATGTCATAATGGTTGCCATGGCGACGATGATGTCATAAAGGTTGCCTCGACCAATCAGCGACGGGCACAGTCTGCCGCGAATTCTGCAATCATCATTGTCCATATACTACGGGGACATGCATATTCTAGAATACCCGATGCGTTAGAATCGGGCCACAATCTAGTATAGTATAATGGTACAATTGATGTGTACAGTATAATGGTACTAGTACAGTATAATGGTACAACTGATGTGTACAGTATAATGGTATAATTGATGTGTACAGTATAGAGGTACAATTGATGTGTACAATATTTCAGTATTAGTTATGTGTATGGTATAGCATCACTGTGTGTCTAGTATAGAAGTATCATTTATATGTAAAATATACAGGTACTATTCTCTCATATGGTATAATGGCATTTATTACTGTGTATGGTGTAACATACTATTTATGTATGCAATATGAGCCACCTGTTACAGCCAAATGTCTTATCGGGTGAGCACAAGGTCTGAGAATGGAAATAAAAATTTGTGGAACTCAACTGCTTGTCCATTCTTGTTATACGAAAACAATGTAACTTATCTTGACATCATTATTATTCATTGAATGGTTAAAAATAATACTGTATTGTTATGAATAACTCTCTCCTTTGGCATCTAGCACATGTGGGCACGAACAGGAACTTGGCAGAACTTTACCTACCTAATCGGCTAAAATTGAATTTCAAGTGTTCTCTGAGAGAAAGTTCTCCACAGTTAATTAAAGCATCACAAAGTTCAAAAAGTTCCCTTTCATTTCTCTAGCTATTCCAACAACCACATTGTTCTCATCCCCTGGACAAGTCCATGTTTAAAAATACACTTTAATAAATAGGAAAATGATATCTCTGTGGATCAGAGCGTTGTTATTCTTACTTACAAATGTTAGGGTAGATAGTGCCCCGAGGAAGCAGAGAGAAATTAAAAGGAAGACAAAAAGTTCTCGTCTCTTGCCCCATACGTGTGGGAACTCATCCAGTACTGCAGTAATGACGCCTTCCAGTCCTGCAAACTACACAGGGAACATGGTTATACCGAAGGCCGAAAAGAGATTTACTATGCAATGAGCGAGGTCATACATTCTTCAGTAATATCACATATGTGCTATACAGTCGCAGCTAAATGTAGGCCTCTGGGTGGAAATTACATAGGAGTTGTCCACCTTGGAGAGGTCCGTCCGGTTAGCTAGGACTTCCAGCTATTGCCAATGTGCAGCATCACCGCAGGTAAAATATAAGCATTGCATGGTTCCATTGAGATCAATAGATTGTCCATGTAACTCCTCCAGAGTGAGATACCTTTTATAGCCAATCTCTAGCTTACAACTCCTTTAAAGGGAATGTGTTATGTTGCACATACAGTCTGACCTGTGGACAGCACGGTATAGAGAAGAGATGCTGAGCAGAATTATATATACACTAGGTTTGTTGCAAAAGATTCAGTATAACTTTTATTTTATTCACTGAAATCCCTGGTGTTTGTAGCACAAGTCCAGTGGGCGGACCTAATCAGTGACTGACAGCTATCTCTGCAGGCAGTCATAGAGGGACGACTGTCAATCACAGAATAGAACCGCCCACTGGACTCCAATACATAAAAAAGCCAGATATTTCAAGGAATAAAATATAAGTTATACTTGTACTTTTTGGGAGGAAAAGTTCATCAATCTGATCAGCTCATCCTGCACTATAACATCCTGCCAACCGATCAGATACCATTTTCAACATTGAACCCCTTCACCCCGAAGCCTGTTTTCATCTTCCTGACCAGGCCATTTTATTCAATTCTGACCACTGTCATTTTATGAGGTCATAACTCTGGAACGCTTCAACAATTTTACAACTTTTCATGTTTATGCCCTTAAACCAGAGAGTTATGCCACGCAAAATAGTTAATAAATAACATTCCCCACATGTCTACTTTATATTAGCCCAATTTTGAAAACATAATTTTTTTTGCTAGGAAGTTAGAAGGGTTAAAATACCCAAAAGTGAACCCATTCTAAAAACTGCACCCCCAAGGTGATCAAAACACATTCAAGAAGTTTATTAACCCTTGAGGTGCTTCACATAAATTAATTGATTGCGGGAGGAAAAAATTAACATTTACCTTTTTTTTAAACAATAAATTTAATTTAGACACAATATTTTTTTTGTTTTCACAAAAATAACAGGAGAAAATGGACCCTAAAATTTGTTGTAAAATTTCTCCTGAGCACGCTGATACCCCATATGTGGGGGAAAACCACTGTTTGGGCATATGGCAGGGCTTGGAAGGGAAGTAGCATCATTTGACTTTTTGAACGCAAAATTGGCTGGAATTGAGAGCAAATGCCATGTTGCGTTTGCAGAGCCCATGATGTGCTGAAACAGAAGAAATTTGCCACATGCGACCCTATTTTGGAAAGTAGACCCCCCAAAGAATTTATATTGATGTATGGTGAGCACCTTTAATCCATAGGGGCTTCACAGAAATGTATACAGTTGAGCTGTGAAAATAAAAAAAAATCAATTTTTTCCACAAAAAATGTTTTTTAGCCCAATTTTGTATTTTCACAAGGGTAACAAGAGAAAATTGAGCCCCAAAATTGTTGTCCATTTCCCCCTGAGTACTCTGATACTCCAAATGTGGTGAAAAACTACTGTTTGGGCACACAGCAGGGCTCAGCAGGGAAGGAGAGGCAGTTTGGAGCACAGATTTTGATGGAATGGTCTGCGGGCGTCATGTCGCGTTTAGAGAGTCCATGATGTGCCTAAACAGTGGAAATCTCCCACAAGTGACCCTATTTTAGAAACTACAGCCCTCAAGAAATTTATCTAGAGGCATAGTTTTATAGTAATGATTATAATGCTTTTGGTTTTACTTGTGTATACATTTATAATGTGGAGGTATGATAAATTGTGCAGAGTACATCAGATTATAAAAGTGTGTTGTGTCAACAGGGTAAAACTAATTTTATTAATTTGTGGACTTGTGGTATGCTTTGAAGCAATCGATAATGCAAAGGCCAGGTTTCACAATGATATATTGTGTCCTTTTGGATTCCCCTCTTGGATCATATTCTGCATCGTTTTTGTGATCTTTGCTTCTCCGCTGTTTGGGGAACCTCTCCTGGACAATGTTGACTTGGGACGATACGGGCAGTATCAGTTTCAGAAGTACTGGGACCTTCATCTTCTTGAGTGACAAACATTAGGGCCTTGATGACTTCCTCCTGAAACTGAAGGAAGTTCCCGTACTGCCTGCAGATCGAAACAGCACACAAGCCTTGTACAGTGCCATCTGTACAATGTGCACGGCCAATTTTTTGTGCCAAGTGTTAGCTTTTCACATGGCACTGTATGATTTGAGGACCTGATCTGAGAGATCTACACCCTCCATGAACTTATTTCTTATCCAAGATACAATCTGGCTTTGTGTTCTGGTACCTCAGACAGTGACAAGGGAGCTGTTGTCACGATGTATGGTGTCAAGATAAGGACATACCTCTCGTCCTTATACTTGACCACAAACATGTTGCTTCATTGGGCTCTGCTTTCGCCTCTTTCTCAGAAGTTGCCCTAATTAGTGGCTTAAGCTGGAGTCACACATAACGATATCGTTAACGATATCGTTGCAACGTCACGCTTTTGGTGACGTAGCAACGATCCTGCTAACGATCTCCTTATGTGTGACAGCGACCAACGATCAGGCCCCTGCTAGGAGATCGTTGGTCGTTGGGGAATGATCAGGACTATTTTTTGGTCGCTGATCACCCGCTGTCATTGCTGGATCGGCGTGTGTGACGCCAATCCAGCGATGTGTTCACTTGTAACCAGGGTAAATATCAGGTTACTGAGTGCAGGGCCGCGGTTAGTAACCCGATATTTACCCTGGTTACCATTGTAAAAGTAAAACAAAAAAAAAACAGTACATACTCACATTCTGATGTCTGTCACGTCCCCCGAAGTCCACAGGGTTAAAACTGCTCTGGCCGAAAGTTTCCCTGCACTGACTGTGTCAGCGCCGGCCGTAAAGCAGAGCACAGCGGTGACGTCACCGCTGTTACTGCCGGCGCTGACACAGTCAGTGCAGGGAAACTCTCGGCAGCAGCGCGTGCATTAGCAGCGCTCTTGCCGAAAGCAGTTTTAACCCTGTGGACACCGGCGGGGGAAGTGACAGAATGTGAGTATGTAGTGTTTTTTTTTTTTACTTTTACAATGGTAACCAGGGTAAATATCGGGTTACTAAGCGCGGCCCTGCACTTAGTAACCCGATGTTTACCCTGGTTACCAGGGTGCTGCAGGGGGACTTCGGCATCATTAAAGACAGTTTCAACGATGCCGAAGTCGTTCCCCTGATCGTTGGACGCTGGAGAGAGCTGTCTGTGTGACAGCTCCCCAGCGACCACACAACGACTTACCAACGATCACGGCCAGGTCGTATCGCTGATTGTGATCGTTGGTAAGTCGTTTAGTGTGACTAAGCTTTTAGAGTGGCCTCTCTTATTTTTTCACACAGTGCCGCATTCAACTATACCTCTGAGAGACACGTCTTGAAAAGTAGGATGCTGGTGTAAAAATGATCAAGGTAGAGGTGATAGCCCTTATCTAGCAGTGGGTGTAGCAATTCCCACACAATTTTCTCACTCACCCACAGGACAGGGTGGTATTCTGGGGGTTAATCTTCGTAGATCCTAAATCTGTGGGTGTACTCTGAGGTACTCTCGCACAGCTTGTACAATTTAATTCTGTACCTGGCCCTCTTACTGGGCAGGTATTGTCGGAATTTTAGCCTCCCTTTTAAATGAACAAGAAATTTACCTATAGCGGTGTCCCTTTGGGGGTTGTACGCCTCAGCAAATTTTCTGCTGAAGTGGTCAACAACTGGATGAATATTGTGTAGACAAACAAAGTTAGGATTGTCTCGGGGAGGACACTGCATATTATCACAACAATGGAAAAAAATTTGTAACGCTTTAAATCGTGTCCTTGTCGTGGCCATACGGAATACTGGTTTAGAATCTCAGGTTTTCTGACTATGCCCATATGCAGCACAATGCCCCAAAATGTCATCATCTCTGCTGCATTTACAGGGGTCCATCTGGTGTATGATAATGTGGGATTTTAGGTGAAAAAATGATGGGCAAATACATTTGGGCCACCATAAGATTTATTATTTCCTTGCTGAAAAATAATTTGAAAAAGTTAATTTCAGTGAGGTCTGTAATATTAAATTGGATTCCTGGGCTGCCAATGAAATCTGGAATAATTTTCAGGGGATGCACGCCATATAGGATCGATTGCTGTAGCGGTTGCCTGGGTCCTAAGGTGCATTGCTGAGGATCCCTCCTCACTAGACAAGGAGGAAGAGGAATAGGGAATGTGGAATCTTTCTCACTGGCGGAATCCGGGCTGGTGATTAGGGTCTTGACGAATGGGCCTTTTTTTAATTTATTTTTATAAAAAACACTGGGGATGTGTAAGTGGTGCTTTTATACATGCATTATGTGGGGCTTGTGTAAAGGGTACTATTTAGTATAATAAGATTTGAGGAAAAAAGTAGAGAGAAAAAGTAAACATTTAGCAGAAAACATGAAAAGAAAAATCAGATGTAAAAAAAGTTTGTATAAAAAAAAAGTTTACTCCACTAATGCCTTACCTAGAAATTTACCCTGCGCTATTCTTTTTTTTTGCAAAAGAAAAAGAGACGTACACTCCCCTAATGCACTCGCTAAAAATATACGCAAACAATTTTATTTTTTGCAAAAGAAAAACGAATGCTATTAACAATGCAATGTACGTACCCCCCCTAATGCACTCTCTAAAAACTTACTCTACGCCAACAATTCTTCTTTTGCTAAAGAAAAACGGACGTCACTAATAATGCAAAGTACGCTAATAAATTACTCGGTGATAAAAAAAAAAAAAAAAAAATTAAAGCAAAAGAAAGACACTACCTCCCTAACTGTAAAGCTACTTTGTACTACCTGTTTTTTTTTCTAAAAGAAAATCGGATGTCACTAACAGTGCGATGTCTACTACTCTAATGCGCTACCTCGCTACCTAAAAAGCTACTCTGTACTAACTACAATTTTTTTTATTCTGAAAGAAAATCAGAAGTCACGAACACCGTAACTTCCACTACTCTAATGCGCTACCCCACTACCTATGAAACTACTGTACGATTATTTTTTTTACTCCAAAACAAAATTGGACGTCACTAACAGTGCGATATCTACTACTCTAATGCGCTACCTCGCTACCTAAAAAGCTACTCTGTACTAACTACAATTTTTTTTATTCTAAAAGAAAATCAGAAGTCACGAACACCATAACTTCCACTACTCTAATGCGCTACCCCGCTACCTATGAAACTACTGTACGATTATTATTTTTACTCCAAAACAAAATTGGTTGTCACTAACACTGTGACGTCCGCTACCTTGCGATCTATGAAACTACACTGTACTAACTACTATTATTAAAAAAAAAAAAAAAACAACAAAACGGACGTCACTTATTTTGTGATTTGATCAGCAGCGATACTGATTAGAGCGCTGTGGCAACAGGAAGAGCACAAATGATGATCAACGCAGGATGCCACGCATATGAAAAAAAAGCGCAGAAGAGTGAGCAAAAAATTAACTGGGAGTGAGACAGGGTTTGGGGAACTGCTGCTGGTGCGCCTGCTGTGATCACAGATCAGTCACAGCACAAGAGGAGATTGCAGCATAGGAGATTGCAGCACAGGATTGCAGGAGGAAGATCACAGCACATGATTGCAAGAACAGGAGGCACAGCATAGGAGATGGCAGGAAGCAAACGGACAATCTATGCATGTGTTGCGTCTGTTGAACTGCAGCAAGACATGCAGGTGCAGGTACACGAGTATGCGCGGATAACACCTTATCTGAGCACGTTCACGTTTGACTGCTTAATAACACTAATAACATGCAGAATAACCCTATATCTGTAGAGCAACAGAGTTATACAACGTGACAGATTACTTGTAAATATGAACTGTGAAAGTCTGTATGTATTTCTCTTTACAGAGACGATAGGCACAATTTATCATTGTTTTTCAATTTTTATACGGCGTACAAATGGTTCTAATAGTGACTTTAAAAAAATAAAAGTGGCCTTATTCATTATTTTATTTGCTCCTTTTTTAATGTTTACCTTCAGTTGTTGTTGTTTTTTTATTCGGCATTATATGTATGGTTTACTCTAATTCATCATTTTGCAACTTTTCGAAATGTCATAAAATTGTTGCGCTTTTGTTCCTATCCAGTAAGTTAGTGGATAATAAAATCTATATTTTTTTCTCATTTCAAAACTAACACATGACATTTGAAAAAGCATTGTCCAACTCTTTTCTCCAAAAAGGCATAGAAAAGCTAAGACAAAGCAAGCATCTTTAAATTTGGGAAAAACTTTGATTGAAATTCTGTTACAAATATTAAATGACAAAAACACATAAGTGATTTAAAAACCTGCAAACGATGAATCGTGTTTTGTCTTCTAAAGTAAGTAAACATTCCTAGCAATGAGTTTACTGTCATTGTAGTTTCACTATCAATATGTTAAAAAGCTATTCTGTCTTACCGTACTGTCCAGTCCAAGTGTAATCAGCATTAAGAAAAAGACAATGGCGAAGAAGGTGGACGCTGGCATGTTGGCTATTGCCTCTGCATAGGTGATGAATAGAAGACTGGGACCTAAAGTGACAAAAAACTGATTAACTTAGCAAATTATCTTACAAATTCACTGTGCAGTAAACATTAATTTTTCTTTAAGGTACCGTCACACTAAACGATATCGCTAGCGATCCATGACGTTGCAGCGTCCTGGATAGCGATATCGTTCAGTTTGACACGCAGCAGCGATCAGAATCCTGCTGTGATGTCGTTGGTCGCTGCAGAAAGTCCAGAACTTTATTTCGTCGCTGGACTCCCTGCAGACATCGCTGAATCGGCGTGTGTGACGCCGATTCAGCGATGTCTTCACTGGTAACCAGGGTAAACATCGGGTTACTAAGCGCAGGGCCGCGCTTAGTAACCCGATGTTTACCCTGGTTACCAGCGTAAAAGTAAAAAAAAAAAAACACTACATACTTACCTTCCGCTGTCTGTCCCCGGCGCTGTGCTTCTCTGCACTGGCGTCACCGCTCTGCTTTCCGGCCGCTGTGCTCACAGTCAGTGCAGGAAAGCACAGCAGCGGGGACAGACAGCGGAAGGTAAGTATGTAGTGTTTGTTTTCTTTAACTTTTATGATGGTAACCAGGGTAAACATCGGGTTACTAAGCGCGGCCCTGCGCTTAGTAACCCGATGTTTACCCTGGTTACCGGCATCGTTGGTCGCTGGAGAGCTGTCTGTGTGACAGCTCTCCAGCGACCAAACAGCGACGCTGCAGCGATCAACATCGTTGTCGGTATCGCTGCAGCGTCGCTGAGTGTGAAGGTACCTTTAGTCTCAAAATGCATACATTTAACAGGAATATAAATATCCAGCTGATATATTGTATCTTGTCACAGTGACACCTAAAAGGGTGAAATATATTACTCAGCAAGTGAACAGTCTGTTCCTGGATTTCAGGTGCTAGGCCCTATTAACATGCTCATTTCTCGCGTACACATCGAGTGAAATAAGTATTGAACATGTCACCAATTTTCTAAGTAAATATATTTATAAAGGTGCTATTGACATGAAATTGTCACCCAATGTCGGTAACAACCCATACAATCCACACTGGCAAAGAAATTAAACCATAGATGTCCATATATTAAGATATGTGTAATAATGAGAAATGACAAAGGGAAAAAGTATTGAACATGTGAAGAAAGAGAGGTGAAAAAAGCCATGGAAAGTCATGACACCAGCTGAAATCTATCAGTAATTAGAAAGCAATTCTGCCGTGTAGTGAAAAATAATATCAGCTGGTTCAACTGATGGCCTTTAAAAAGGTGAGGATGCAAAGGATTATACAGACAGTATACTATGGGATCTCAAGTATTTCTTTCTGTGAGGTAAAACATTGCTGAAAAACAGGCAGTGAAATGTTTTGCCTCACAAAAAAAATCAGCTGTGATCCCCTGCTGTCCTGTCTGTATACTCTTTTGCGTCCTCTTCTGCCCAGTATAATCAGACCATGTTCTTGTACATACACAGCCATTACACAGTACACAGCACGGGCACATTTATAAGATTATCGGAGCACAGGAATATTATTTTTTAACACATCCAATTATGGAAATTATTTTTATTCCAAGATCTGTTGATTAAAGTAAGTTGTTCGTGGAAAACCCCCTTTAAGTAGCATGTGTGTCTTCATGAATTTGGCACCATTTACTCTAGCGAGATTGGCACAGCACAAGCATGCACTATGCCAGTCTTGATAAATTGGCCCCAATGTATCACAATGTGTGAGGCTCAGAAAAAGGACCATGAAGCAATGGAGGAAGAATTAATGACTTTATTTTATTTATATTTTTTTATATTATCTGAAAAGCCAGAGAAGAGATGGCACCAGGATACGTGATGAGAAGATAGTTAAAAAATGGCAGTGCGAAGCTCTGGGCAATGTATAGCTGGCATACCTCTTGTCCTGGAAATCACATGGTTGCACCTTTGCCACAAACAACCTACCTAAACATTATTACAGATCAAGTACATCTTTACATGGCAGCAGCCACTATCGGTAGGATAAAACACCCTGCCTAAAATCTATTCCGGAATTGTGTGTGAGGAGCAAAACGAAAATCAAGGTGTTGCTATGACCTCCAAATTCCCTGTTTATAGACAAGACTACCTTTTTCTTTTAATGTTTGCACCACAGCAATTTATTTCTTTTATAGTCTCAATATCTTGTAAGGTTATCAGGGTATAAAGAATACAGGAATGCTCTACGCATACCTCATATACTCCTTCATATTTTCTTACCTAATTTCCTGTCAGCGGGGACATAATCACCAACCCAGGAAAGCAGCTTGACACACTGGTTCTTTCTCAGAACTAAAGCTTTTCAAAGGCGCCTTCAGCTGATAATATTGTCCGTTCAGTAGAGGACACTTGGCAGATGTTCAGTGAGAAACAAGTTAACAGTATTTCTACTTGGGGAAATTAAATTGTGGCTTGAGCAAATATAGCACTTAAGGCTAAAATACTTTTCGAGCTAATATATGCTTATTGTCAAATTGGGGTTCTTTGCTCACCTCAAGTGAAACAATTCTAAGGTTGGCATCAGATGAACGTACGAAAAATAGTTCCATTGTAAAATCGCGATGGGAAACATGATAATGATATCTACTACCTGGGACCTCCAGGGGCAAAAATATCCTATAAGTTGGGGATTTTGTGGGATTCTGGGGGCCGAGTACATTTCACAATCATCCCCTACATGAGCTCATCAAGGGGAGGTATGTGGATGTAACTTTAACCTAAAAAATGGAGATATTGGGTTTGGTCCTTTGTCAGTCCTTGGAAGATACAGCTTGCTGTTAGTTCTGTCTGTGTTTTCTCCTAAGGAGTACCTCCTTTCACTAGGCTTTTAACCATTTCCATGACATCAGGTTTAGTAATTATCTTTCTTTATTCCTTTTTATTTTATGTAATTGTAAATATCGTATTGTTTTGTTCCCATTTTGTATCATCTTTGTAAATCTTTCAGAAACACTGCCTACCTTTCTAGATTAAATATATAAAATGTAATTATGCTCTTCTTGCTCTGGAAACCGTACTCCTGAAGCCAAACACTACCTGTAATGGGTGTCCAACTGGCCTGAATAAACAACTGGTGGTGGCAGCTAGTAGTGGTTCCTTTTATAGTTATTGTGCAGCTGGCAGTGACCATACTGGGCTACATATATATATATATATATATATATATATATATATATATATTCCATGAGTTGGAATCGGTGGTGTATGTACCATATGCTCACTGTGAGTTCCCCAATATCCAGCTTAGAAGTAGCAGTGGCCTCGTCCATCACTCATCAGTCAATCAGTCAATTGCGTAATTGCCCTGACGACTGGAGGCAGTGGAGTTGCGTTCCCTAGACAAACTGGTAGCAGTGGTGAGATCTCTGTCATCTCTCCAGTGTCATCTGTGATGGGATCAGTGGTGGGATCAGTGTGACCTCCGTGGCTGTTATTCTTGGAAAGATCTGTAACCAGATTTCACAATACAAACTGTATCCACTATTAAGTAGATCTCTTAGACTTGACTTACTTTGAGAATACTTGACAGAAAGCCTTATAATTCTTTATAAAGTTTAAAGGAGTATTCCTATCTCAAAGATCTTATTCCAATATGTAGTAGGTGTAACAATAATAATAATACTAATATTAGCAAATATCTCCAAATAGAAATGCAGTTTAGTTTTTCTGATTCTTTATGTCTCTTTCCTCATGTACAGACATTGCAGGACCTTTGGTATCCATGGTTACGACCACTGATATAGTGACAGTTGGTTAGTTAGTTGATAGTGGTCGTAACCAAGAACACCTAAGGTCCTGTAATGGCTGCACATGAGGAGAGAGACATAGCGAATCAAGAAAACTATTTTACATTTCTAATTGGAAGTATTTACTAAAATTACTATTATTACACCTACTATCATATTGGGATAGGATATTTGAGACGGAAGTAGAACTTTTAAGTCTTTCTTGGCCGTCCTATGCTGATTATCTGCTCCTCAATGTCCCTGCTGCTGTTGAGATCTTACACTCAGTACAAGCTGCAGTTCTCAGTCAGGTTGGGTGGGTGGAGACTGAATATAGAAGTATTTCATTCTATTGAATGACTCATAAAATATTCATAAAATATCAGGATTATACAGACATTCTGAGATGGATTTTCAAAGTAAGTACTCACCTTTTTTTGAGGTGACTATACAAGTTTTCCCTAAATTTTGACAGGAACATTTTTGACAACTGTCTACAATACTAATTTTCCCTTTTTTATTGACGTAAGGCCCCTCTACACATTAGATGCTTCAGCTGATCATTTGGCATACAGCCAGCTCAGCC
This sequence comes from Ranitomeya imitator, assembly GCF_032444005.1. NCBI lineage: Eukaryota > Metazoa > Chordata > Amphibia > Anura > Dendrobatidae > Ranitomeya > Ranitomeya imitator. The sequence continues at coordinate 94,695,471 of NC_091284.1, forward strand.
GTATCTCCTGTAAACAGGAGCGCTTGGTGGTCTGAGCTTTAGCCAATAGAAATATCTACTGACGTCTATATTTCTGGGACAACAAAGCGATCACCAGAAACTATACATGCACGATCAACGTTTTCCCTGACAGCAGTTAGCTGGCACCCCACACCAGTTTAATGTGTTTGGGGGGCTTTAGTCCTGAGTCCACCAGCAATACTTTGAATACTGAAAATAAATTTTGATATGGAGGTTTTATATGTAAAATTTGTAGGCAAAGTTTGCAGCAAAATCCCTCAAGAAACAGGAGAATCTACTCAATTTTCACACCAAGCCCTAATCTCTGTGCATTTTTTCCTGGTCATATCAATGTGATCAAAAAAATTCAAATTACTTATGTACGTCACTTTTGGGGTGGATTTTTGGTGAAGAATCTGTGCTGGAAATCTGCACTAAAATGAGCATGATGTGACATAATATAGTTGTTTGTGTTATGGGCTCCGACAACTCTTAGTAGACTTTCCACAGCCAGTCTTGGTGTAGGCCACTCCATTTAGCAGGTACCAGGAATGCTATTATATACACTCATTTACTCCTATACAAGCACCTGCAGGATTTAAACTATCATGAGCAAGGTGAGTATATAGAACTTTATTGGGATGAAACTGCAGCGCATTTCGATTCCAAACTCAGGAATCTTCCTCAGGCATAAAATACATCTGTTCAATTTTAAATCTAAACCAGCTAACCCCTGACAAGTGTTTTGCAGTTTTTGGCCCTCTTCAGTGCAGTGCAAGAGACCTTCAATTTACTTAGACCTGCAATTGCAGTAATACACTAAGGAGTGCCCTGTCCACGCTTTTCACCTTTCAATACAAAGATCTGGACTTTGCTGCAGAGGCTCCTGGGTTGCGCACATGGAGTAGCTTCCACGTTGGCAAGTGCAAAAAATTGGTACTTACACGAGTTCCCAATTATCCACAGAAATGTGGACAATGTCGCTAGCCCTGAGATAGGAATAGCTGGGCACAAGTCCAGGTAGGGTTAGGCAGGGAAGTAAGACAAAAGAGATGGCCAACTTATCATAATGCATTAAACTAAATGGCTGGTTGATCATGTCACCCAGCAAGAAGAGGCTGCAGCAGATGGAGCCATTGGGCTTGCCAGCAATGTCATCATCATTGCCTCACTTGATGTCCCACGATTGAGGTGAGATAATTCTGACATAGCTCAATTTTATTCTTGACATAGGAGTGAGATAGAGGCATGACACTCCTTTTTTTGCAAATGTTGCATATTGGGGAGAGATGTCAGAAGATAGAAATTTTGTCCGCGCAATAATTTCATGTCGATAGTCATTAATGAAGATAGTATTCTACTACAGATGGATCTGGATACGTTGGAAACTTGGGCCGAAAAGTGGCAGATGCTGTTTAACAATGATACATGTAAGGTTATACACTTGGGAAGAAGGAATCAATATCACCATTACACACTGAACAGGAAACCACTGGGTAAATCTGACATGGAGAAGGACTTTGGGATCCTAGTTAATGATAAACTTACCTGGAGCAGCCAGTGCCAGGCAGCGGCTGCCAAGGCAAACAGGATCATGAGGTGCATTAATAGAGGTCTGGATACACATGATGAGAGCATTATACTGCCTCTGTACAAATCCCTAGTTAGACCGCACATGGAGAACTGTGTACAGTTTTGGGCATCGGTGCTCAGGAAGGATATAATGGAACTAGAGCGAGTACAAAGGAGGGCAACAAAATTAATAAAGGGGATGGGGGAACTACAATACCCAGAGAGAATAGCAAAATTAGGATTATTTAGTCTAGAAAAAAGACGACTGAGGGGCAATCTAATAACCATGTATAAGTATATAAGGGGACAATACAAATATCTCTCCGAGGATCTTTTTATACCAAGGAAGGTGACGGTCACAAAGGGGCATTCTCTGCGTCTGGAGGAGAGAAGGTTTTTCCACCAACATAGAAGAGGATTCTTTACTGTTAGGGCAGTGAGAATCTGGAATTCCTTGCCTGAGGAGGCAGTGATGGCGAACTCAGTTGAGGGATTCAAGAGTGGCCTGGGTGTCTTCTTGGAGCGTAACAATATTGTATCTTACAGTTATTAGGTTCTTTAGAAGGAAGAAGATCTGGGGATTTATTCTGACGATACACAGGCTGAACTGGATGGACAAATGTCTTTTTTCGGCCTTGCTAACTATGTTACTATGAAGTAGTGGATATGTAAAGTATAAATCCTTGCTATATAATAATATACACCTGTTGGTCAGAGAATTTCCCTGCATGGCTGGAGTATGTTGCTGTCCTCATTAAGGACACTGAGTGTTTATACTGTCTTCCTAGATCAGTCAGATATCTGAAATAGCTTGCAGCTCACTGGCTGATTTGATGATCAGTGACTTTGACATCGAAATGTGCACAGTAAGCCATTGGTAACCCCAGCACTGGCCATTGGTTCGGACTGGAATTTCCACTACCATAAATACTTTTCTTCTTTCAGAAAAGAGAATAATTAGTAACACTTGATAGTCTAGCTCGCTTGACTAAGGTGGTTGTCTGTAAATTCTTATGTAGTACTGCTTTGACTTGACAGATTGACTACCTTGGGGCAAAAATAACTTGTATTCAGCTGCCAACTTCATTTTAGTGTATGATAAGGAGGAAATCATGATATAGGTTACACATTAGTGGCAGAATATATGTAATAAGGGATTGAACTCAATACAGATAATTACTCATTTTATACAGTTCATCATAAACCTACAGCACAGTAATTGTAAATCACATTTGTTGCATAAATTTCTGGGGCTGAAAATCTGTATTTTTTTTTAGCAACATGTGCATGGAGTTTTATAAACCTGACTCTGATGAACAGAATACTTTTTTTTTTACAAAAAATCTACCATGTAGAATACGTGAATTGGTAATTGATAACTATACTGTAGCACAAATTTGTGAAAATATTACTAGTCAATAAATCTATTAGTGCACAAAACCTCCCTTAAATCGAAACGGTCATTAAAATCAACTCCTAAACTGCATGCTACAGGCTTGAGAAATCAGCGTTTTAATTCATATGCAAATGAGGAGTGATGGAGCACTTCCCGAGCCCCGCTTCACAAGGTTGTTTTCCCGCCCAGCACCAGCCTCTTTTGGTTGATTTCTTTGCCTTGCTTATGACATTACACAGACAGTGAGCTATGAATCAGGCAAAAGAATCTGGTACAGGGTGGGAAAACAATCATGTGAAGTGGAAGCTCAGGACGTGCTCTGTCACGCCCATAGCACTTAACATCAAATTTGCATATAAAGTAAAATTGGATTTCTTGGTAATACAGCAACAGATAGAAGATATAAATGTGATGTGTCATTTGATTTAGCTGTCAAAGACCAACATGCTTGTATGTGCGGTGTGAGGAGGAGGGAGCATCTTACTGACAGATTTCTTTTAACTATTACAATATTGTATTAATTTATCCTACAACTGGATGATCATCTCAATATACACTGTTGACCAATTCTAACTAGCTTAATTACTTAAACAATTATGAATAGCCTCGATCAATGGAAAAGTATTGGGTAGCCCCAACAATGAGACGGATTTCAAATAGATCCATAAATTACTGAATTATGGGTAGCTTCATCAAGCAAAAAAAATTTTTGGCTAGCCTTGTCAATGGAAAAATTATAACTAGCCTCATCAATGTACATTCAGTTCTAGCTACTTTAACAGCCTATGTCTTCGTCAACAACTTTGAAATCATTTTTTACCTGTATCTTTGGCAACTTCTGAAACATCCAAGTTTCTCATTTCAGCCATGTATCCCAAGACAGTGAATATGACGAAGCCGGAGATGAAACTGGTCATGCAGTTAACTGTGCTCGTCACCATTGCATCTCTGTAATGCACAGTCAATATAGTATTGAGGTATGAAATTGGTGAAAGAAAATTAATATTTACAAATTACATACTGACAGCTCATCAAAGTTGTGGTTGGCAACTACCACCAGGGTAGAGCTCATGAATATCTTGCAGGCACCCGACTGTTTAAATGGCTGCCCAGTCTACCTCGATTTATGTACCACTCAGCAGAACTAATGCTGACTATACAGTGCTTACTGGGGCAATGGTCAGTCAAGGCATCAAGGAGACCATGACTAGTTCCTGCTACAGCACAACCCTGGTGACTATTGAAAGAAGCGCACAGCATTTTTCGAAGTTCAAGTTCTTCATCCTAGCTATTTAAACAGATGGTCGTCTGCAATTAAGCACTATGAAGTCTAGTAACCATTGCTTTAGTTACAAGTTCACTTTATGCCCCAAATCCGAAATAAACGATTATGAAATATGTAAAACTCCAAAACAATAGGGTCTAAAAAAAGGCAGTCACTAGTTTAGCCCAATCATAGCCATGTTGTACGACTATTTGAGGTTGACAGTGATTCAAAATAAAGGATGGTTAGAAAGTTGTATGTAATCACAGTCCCCTTAAGGTAAAGTTAAATCAATCATCACTTACATGCATAAAAAACAAACTAAACACTAATCTTGCTTTGCAAAATCAGTCTTAGGATTTCTCATGAACTTAGAAATGGTCTCAATTTTTGCAAAAAAAGTATGTTAAGCTGCTCCACCAATCGCTAAGGTATACCCATAATAGAGCAGTCCTATCTAATGTATATAATCCCTATCTGATGTATTTAAAAACCTGATCATCTGTATAGTACCTGTATGAGCAGGGTTCAGAGAGAAAATATCCATGTGGAACTTGCAGGATGGAACAGCTACAATGCAAATGACCCACGGAGGAGTGGTGGACTCCCCAGGTTTTTAAATACATCAGATAGGGATTATATACATTAGATAGGACTGCTCTATTATGGGTATACCTTGGCGATTGGTGGAGCAGCTTAACATACTTTTTTTTGCAAAAAAATGTATTAACTAAATACCCTGTATTTTTGTATTTTTTCATCTTTTGACTAGCACTTGATTATTTACTGTGACTTTTTTTACAACAGAGTATTTTTTGACCTCTCTGTGCGCTTTTGTGTCTTCAAGTTCTTTGGTGGTGTGTGAACAGGTTTCTACAGACTTGTTCACTGTGCAAGTAGCCCATGTGTTTTTGGTTTTATACTCATATAATGGTATAGAATGTTTTTTGGAGTGAGCACTGGGCACTGTATTCTTACCAGGTGGATATAGAGCTACTATTATTACATATTACAAATATATATATGATCTTTATAATATAGGTGTTAGCGAATCAATACAAACAATAATTTGAGCTCAGACTTATTGCATAGAATTTATCACTGCTTTCTTTTGGATTTATGTGGAACTTTTTTTTACCATATTTATTGTGGCATTATGCATCTATTGTGAGAATGTATGATATTCAGCAATTGATCTAATTATACTTAGGTGCTACATTCTCCTTGTGAAGAAAGTATATCTTATATAAGACTGCAATCCAATTCTGGTGCTTTATATTGATTATACATACTGTAAAAATATCGCTACATGCTATTATTCATATTATGAAATTTGGCTCACTCCCTAAAATTACGGTAATCCAGGGTTTTCTGGTCCATTTTTGTGTCTACCCGCTAGGACAATCACTTGTCCTAAGTTTTTTATAAAACTTGTATGTAACTTTTTTTGTTAAAAAAATTAATTCTTTTTTTACTTGGTATATGCTTCCGTATGTTATAGGTCTAATTATTTGAAAATCTGATTAAAAAACAAACCAGATGTTAACAAGACAGACTGGATGATTATGGACAAAGATGTGTATGCGTAGTTAATTTTTGCTTTCTAAGAAGAAGCTTTTACATTTTTTTTTTGCATTACCATAAAATGCATTCATGAAGCCAACAGAAAATTAAATTCTCTGATGACTGGGTGGTCATGCAATAAAATAAATATAATTTTCAGGGAAATTAATAAAATGTTACTAATACTAACTGGTAGCAGTTGTTGTGAAATTTATTGTAGCTAGCAAAGGCCAATAAAACTCCAAACCCAGGGCCCAGTGAGAAGAAAATCTGTGCTGCTGCGTCCACCCACACCTGCAAAGATAAAGCAAAAGAATGAATGGAAATCACATTTCACAGTTGAAATCAAGTAATATTTATCTATGGAGAGAGGAAAGAAACTAAATCATGGCGGGCACATTTCCATTTTATCAACACTTCGAGCTTCTCTTTCTACTGAGCCCTATTCTTTGTTTCCACAGCCTTATAAAGCTGGCTTACAAGATAATTGTTGTCTTGTTGGTGGACAGCTACATATCTCTTCTGACCTTCCCCATAAACATGCACATCCGGTTCAGTCAATCAAGGCTATCCAAGTCAGTCATTGAGTAAAATGAGCTGCTGCAATTCACTACAGGTATCAGTTTACCTCCTACTCGGAGTATCGGCAGAGCCTGTACATAATAGCTCATTGGCTGATGCCGCCATCATTAGATTCAGATGACTTTCCTCTCATCTCTATGGCTTTCTTCGCTGTAAAAATCTTGAGTGGGTTGCTGTCTCAGTTAGGAATTTTCCATAATTCTACATATGTATGCAGATCATATTGGCTTTATTAGTAACCAATTATGGAAAATCCACCCAAGGCCGAATTTTCAACACATTGGCATTGAAACTCTACAATACAAGAATGAAGCATTTATCCCAGACTATGTCGAGAAAAACAATTTAATTCCATAGTTATTGATGTAACTAAATAAAGAAAAGTCCGAAGGCAAAAAAATCAATACTTCTCATTATGGAACAATTAGGTATTCCATACAAAGTACAATTAATAATAATAATAATTTTATCTATATAGCGCCAACATATTCCGCAGCGCTTTACAAATTTATAGAGGGGATTTGTACAGACAACAGACATCACAGCATAACAAAAATCACAGTTCAAAATAGATACCAATAGGAATGAGGGCCCTGCTCGCAAGCTTACAATCTATAGACAATTAGGTTCATATAATATTCACAACTTCTTTATTTCTGTTGGTAGTCATGTTTGTGATGATGACTACAGAAACTATTGTGTGCCATACACTGTACATAAAATAATTGGTTTTTTTTCCATCCAAGTACAGCCTCATTGTTTGTTTTAGTCAGTCAATCCTGTAGCATGACTTTTTTTGCCTATTCCAGTGCCTGCAGGTCCTGTATCGCACTTCCTCATGTAAAGCTTCATTAAAGAGAAGATCTTCCTTCTCACACATGTTGGTTTCCAAATATGATTTAATAAGACTTAGTAATGAAGTGTAATCTTGAAACGAGAATTGTTTTTATGATACCACTGCTGGTTCCAGGGTCTCATGCATTCACCTCCATACACAAGATAGCTTTTTTAGCTTAGCCAGCTCCTTCTGTCTCTGGATTATTTGAGATGGAGGATTTTGGTGAGCCTGATATCCAGATTTCTTCATCTGGTCAATGGACAACTAGTAATGCAGGATGGAAGGGCAACATTCTCCGCTGTGTCAAGATGTGGAAGGAGAGGACGCAGGACCGTGGGACAGGTGCTGATCATATAGTTAGAACTGTGCAGCTTTCATAATTACTCAATATTATTCTGATCAAATCATATTTTCAAATAAAATCACTTTTTAACTACTGTATCGGGACAGTCCTTTTTAAATCATGACATGGAATCCCGCATGCTAAGAAAAGTGATTGCCAACAACAACAAGAGTTGGTACAAATCAATTTGCAGAATCTGCTTCATCGGCCATGTTAGAGATCTCTATCCATCTGACAGGAAGCCAGAGAACAGTGTCCTACCCCCCCTGTAGGAGTGCCAACTGTCCATAAACTCCAGGACATTCTGAAAATAATGGGCACTTTTTTGCCCAGTCCATAGAAAAAAAATGTAGGGCATCCATGACCTTTTTTTTGACTCTGGAGAAACATTGATTATTTTCACTGTAATTATAATAATTTTATAGTTCGCAGTGAATGCAGCTAAAAAGTCTTCATATTAGAATTCTGGGCTGTAGACATGTATCACTTATAATCATAATGAATTATTATGGCTTTCCAATGTGTTCACAAAAAATGTTGTCTGTCCATCATTTTTTTATAAACTGTCCAGAAAAAATATAAAAAGTAAAGTTGGCAACCCTGCCATCCTCCATCGGCTGTTCCTTTTTTGATTAGGCGATCTGGCGAGAGATTATCGTTGTTGCTCTATGCACATGGGACGTCGCTCCAGGCAGCCCAATCAAAAGAGGAGTTGCAGAAGGAGGAGGCGGTGCTCAGGGCTCTCTTCCATCGGCCACAGATTACTTATACATTCGAAGGATCAGGTCCTGCAAATTGATTATTATGTTTATTATTATTTATTGTTATAGCGCCATTTATTCCATGGTGCTTTACATGTAAGGAGGGGTATACATAATAAAAACAAGTACAATAATCTTAAACAACACAAGCCATAACTGGTACAGGAGAAGAGAGGACCCTGCCCGCGAAGGCTCACAATCTACAAGGGATGGGTGAGAATACAGTAGATGAGGGTAGAGCTGGTCGTGCAGCGGTTTGGTCGATCGGTGGTTACTGCAGGCTGTAGGCTTGTCGGAAGAGGTAGGTCTTCAGGTTCTTTTTGAAGGTTTCGATGGTAGGTGAGAGTCTGATATGTTGGGGTAGAGGGTTCCAGAGTTGGGGGGATACACGAGAGAAATCTTGTATACGATTGTGGGAAGAGGAGATAAGAGGGGAGTAGAGAAGGAGATCTTGTGAGGATCGGAGGTTGCGTGTAGGTAAGTATCGGGAGACGAGGTCACAGATGTATGGAGGAGACAGGTTGTGGATGGCTTTGTACGTCATGGTTAGGGTTTTGTACTGGAGTCTCTGGGTAATGGGGAGCCAGTGAAGGGATTGACAGAGGGGAGAAGCAGGGGAATAGCGGGGGGACAAGTGGATTAGTCGGGAAGAAGAGTTTAGAATAGATTGGAGGGGTGTTAGAGGGGAGGCCACAGAGCACCACCAACTCTGTCCACAATACATGTAAAAGACATCACACATGGCAACACTTTTGCTATTTGCTTGTATTACCTAACATGCAAATGTTACCAATGAAGTGCATGACAATCTTAGGCATATGCTCCTTCATTTTATGGCCCTTAGCTCAATTTCGAGCCATGGCGACTTCATGGTTGGCGCCATTCAGTTCCTGTAAATTCAAACCATTAAAGTTATGTCCATGGGCATCAGGAACTGTCAGAATTCCATAACAAATTGTTAGCACGACTGCACACCAACTCAATTATATTTTGGGGGTCCCTCCACTTTATTTACCCCCTTTGGTGCTTGATATGTTTGCTTACTATGTATGATGTCTTTTTACAAGTGGATCTGATTACAGGATTGGGAGAACCCCATCAAACACATAGTTTGGGCCAGAAATGTAATCTCCCTGTCTTTATATTAAACTGTTGTAAACACAAACAACACATTAGTATAATTATTTGCTAACCCCATAAATACCCTATAGAGATATACAGATAAGTCCGTTTTTAGAAAGATTACCTGGAAAAAAATACAGCATATATGCACAGATTGAGTTAATGAACTATGTCTCATTGCAAATCTTTGGACAAATAATTTTCATAATAATAATTACATGCTATAACTTCTCTTGGTAGGAAAATAGATTAATTTCCTAAAAACGTGAAAATAGCAAAATGAAGTCATGAAATAATTCCTTCATTAAGGGAACCTAAAAAGATGCTCTAGACATTGTCTTTTTTAGACAAAGACCTTGACCATCTGACGAGGATGATAACAATAATTTAACTTTAAATGACAGCCTATCATATGATGATGATGACAAGTTGATGTCCCTAACCAGAACAGAAATAATTGCCTGGTAAATTGCCCGTGTGGTTTCCTATGAAGGCAAGAGTGGTCACGTTGTACCTATGGCCGGTTTAGTTTGCCAAGTCTAGATCAAACTAGTCAACGAATATCGGTCAATTTTGGAATGCGATGATCTATGTTGTGAATTCTGTGGCTGAGTTCACTTCTGTGGTCACAAGTGGTATTGCAGTCTCTGGGCTTCCTCCCTCAGGTGTTTTGGTGAGCTCGTTGGCTGCCTTGCTATTTAGCTCCACCTGAGTCTGCCTTCCTTGCTCCTTGTCAATGTTCCAGTGTTGGATCTGAGCTACTGCATCTTTCCTTGGGCCTGCTGCTCTGCTAGATAAGTGCTTCTAGTTTGTTTTCTGTTTTTTCTGTCCAGCTTGCTATTAACTTTTGCTGGAAGCTCTGAGAAGCAAAGGGGTGCACCGCCGTGCTGTTAGTTCGGCACGGTGGGTCTTTTTGCCCCTTTGCGTGGTTTTCGTTTTAGGGTTTTTGGTAGACTGCATAGTTCTCTTTGCTATCCTCGCTCTGTCTAGTATATCGGGCCTCACTTTGCTGAATCTATTTCATTCCTACGTTTGTCTTTTCATCTTGCTAACAGTCATTATATGTGGGGGGCTGCCTATTCCTTTGGGGTATTTCTCTGAGGTAAGTCAGGCTTGTATTTCTATCTTCAGGCTAGTCAGCTCCTCAGGCAGTGCCGAGTTGCATAGGTAGTGATAGGCGCAATCCACTGCTGCTTATAGTTGTGTGAGGATAGATCAGGTTCTGCAGTCTACAGAGATTCCACGTCTCAGAGCTCGTCCTATTGTTTTTGGTTATTGCCAGATCTCTGTATGTGCGCTGATTACTGCACGCTGTGTTGCCTGATTGCCAGCCATAACAGTACAAGGAGCCACACCAATGATTCCCAATAGAGGGAAAAAAGAAATCCTGACAGCATTTTTTTTTTCTTAGCTCTGTCTTCAGTCTTTTTTTTCCCCTAGACATTAGAGTGCTTCAGGACACAGCTGTGGACATGGATATTCAGGCTCTGTGCTCCTCAATGGATAATCTCGTTGTAAATGTACAAAAGATTCAAGATACTATTGATCAGAAATCGATGCTAGAACCAAGAATTCCGATTCCTGATTTGTTTTTTGGTGACAGAACTAAGTTCCTGAGCTTCAGAAATAATTGTAAGCTATTTTTGGCCTTGAAACCTCATTCTTCTGGTAATCCTATTCAACAGGTTTTGATTATTATTTCTTTTTTGCGCGGCGACCCACAGGACTGGGCGTTTTCTCTTGCACCAGGAGATTCTGCATTGAGTAATGTTGATGCATTTTTCCAGGCGCTGGGATTGCTTTACGATGAGCCTAATTCAGTGGATCAGGCTGAGAAAAATCTGCTGGCTTTATGCCAGGGTCAGGATGATGTAGAAGTATATTGTCAGAAATTTAGGAAGTGGTCAGTACTCACTCTGTGGAATGAATCTGCACTAGCGGCTTTGTTCAGAAAGGGTCTCTCTGAAGCTCTTAAGGATGTAATGGTGGGATTTCCTATGCCTGCTGGTTTGAATGAGTCTATGTCCTTGGCCATTCAGATCGGTCGTCGCTTGCGCGAGCGTAAATCTGTGCACCATCTGGCGGTATTGTCTGAGAGTAAACCTGAGCCTATGCAGTGCGACAGGACTATGACTAAAGTAGAACGGCAAGAACACAGACATCTGAACAGACTGTGTTTCTATTGTGGTGATTCTACTCATGCTATTTCTAATTGTCCTAAACGCACTAGGCGGTTCGATAGCTCTGCCGTTATTGGTACTGTACAGTCCAAATTCCTTTTGTCCATTACCTTAATGTGCTCTTTGTCATCGTATTCTGTCATGGCGTTTGTGGATTCAGGCGCTGCCCTGAATCTGATGGATTTGGATTATGCTAAACGTTGTGGATTTTTCTTGGAGCCTTTGCGGTGTCCTATTCCGTTGAGAGGAATTGATGCTACACCTTTGGCCAAGAATAAGCCTCAGTACTGGGCCCAGCTGACCATGTGCATTGCTCCTGCACATCAGGAAGTTATTCGCTTTCTGGTACTGCATAATTTGCATGATGTGGTCGTGTTGGGGTTGCCATGGCTACAAACCCATAATCCAGTATTGGATTGGAACTCTATGTCGGTAACCAGCTGGGGTTGTCAGGGAGTACATGGTGATGTTCCATTTTTGTCTATTTCGTCATCCATTCCTTCTGACATCCCAGAGTTCTTGTCGGACTTTCAGGATGTATTTGAAGAGTCCAAGTCTGATGCCCTACCTCCGCATAGGAATTGTGATTGTGCTATCGATTTGATTCCTGGTAGTAAATTCCCTAAGGGTCGTTTATTTAATTTGTCCGTACCTGAACACACCGCTATGCGCAGTTATGTGAAGGAGTCCCTGGAGAAGGGACATATTCGCCCATCGTCGTCACCATTGGGAGCAGGGTTCTTTTTTGTAGCCAAGAAGGATGGTTCGCTAAGACCGTGTATTGATTACCGCCTTCTTAATAAGATCACTGTTAAGTTTCAGTATCCCTTGCCATTGATTTCTGACTTGTTTGCTCGGATTAAGGGGGCTAGTTGGTTTACTAAGATTGATCTTCGTGGTGCGTATAATCTGGTGAGAATCAGGCAGGGAGATGAATGGAAAACGGCATTTAATACGCCCGAGGGTCATTTTGAGTATCTGGTGATGCCGTTCGGACTTGCCAATGCTCCATCTGTTTTTCAGTCTTTTATGCATGACATTTTCCGTGAGTATCTGGATAAATTCTTGATTGTTTACTTGGATGACATTTTGATCTTCTCAGATGATTGGGAGTCTCATGTGAAGCAAGTCAGAATGGTTTTCCAGGTACTGCGTGCTAATTCCTTGTTCGTGAAGGGATCAAAGTGTCTCTTCGGTGTGCAGAAAGTTTCATTTTTGGGGTTCATCTTTTCCCCTTCTACTATCGAGATGGATCCGGTTAAGGTTCAGGCCATCCAGGATTGGACTCAGCCGACATCTCTAAAAAGTCTGCAGAAATTCCTGGGCTTTGCTAATTTTTATCGTCGCTTCATCTGTAATTTTTCTAGCATTGCCAGACCATTGACCGATTTGACCAAGAAGGGTGCTGATTTGGTTAATTGGTCTTCTGCTGCCGTGGAAGCTTTTCAGGAGTTGAAGCGTCGTTTTTGCTGTGCCCCTGTGTTGTGTCAACCTGATGTTTCTCTTCCGTTCCAGGTCGAGGTTGATGCTTCTGAGATTGGTGCAGGGGCGGTTTTGTCACAGAGAGGTTCTGGTTGCTCAGTGTTCAAACCATGTGCTTTCTTTTCCAGGAAATTTTCTGCTGCTGAGCGTAATTATGATGTGGGCAACCGAGAGTTGCTGGCCATGAAGTGGGCATTCGAGGAGTGGCATCATTGGCTTGAGGGTGCTAAGCATCGCGTGGTGGTTTTGACTGATCATAAGAACCTTACTTATCTTGAGTCTGCCAAGCGCTTGAATCCTAGACAGGCCCGTTGGTCGTTATTTTTTGCTCGTTTTGATTTTGTGATTTCATACCTTCCGGGCTCTAAAAATGTGAAGGCGGATGCTCTGTCTAGGAGTTTTGTGCCCGACTCTCCGGGGTTATCTGAGCCGGCGAGTATCCTCAAGGAAGGAGTCATTGTGTCTGCCATCTCCCCTGATTTGCGGAGAGTGTTGCAGAAATTTCAGGCTAATAAACCTGATCGTTGTCCGGCCGAGAAACTGTTCGTCCCTGATAGGTGGACTAGTAAAGTTATCTCTGAACTTCATTGTTCGGTGCTGGCCGGTCATCCAGGAATCTTTGGTACCAGGGAATTGGTTGCTAGATCCTTCTGGTGGCCATCTCTGTCGCGGGATGTGCGTGCTTTTGTGCAGTCCTGTGGAATTTGTGCTAGGGCTAAGCCCTGCTGTTCACGTGCCAGTGGGTTGCTTTTGCCCTTGCCGGTCCCGAAGAGGCCTTGGACACATATTTCGATGGATTTCATTTCTGACCTTCCCGTTTCTCAAAAAATGTCGGTCATTTGGGTGGTCTGTGATCGCTTTTCTAAAATGGTCCATCTGGTGCCCTTGGTTAAATTGCCTTCCTCCTCTGATTTGGTGCCTTTGTTCTTCCAGCATGTGGTTCGTTTACATGGCATTCCTGAGAATATTGTTTCTGACAGAGGTTCCCAGTTTGTCTCGAGGTTCTGGCGAGCCTTTTGTGGTAGGATGGGCATTGACCTATCTTTCTCCTCGGCCTTCCATCCTCAGACTAATGGCCAGACCGAACGAACCAATCAGACCTTGGAAACATATCTGAGATGTTTTGTTTCCGCTGACCAGGATGATTGGGTGTCATTTTTGCCGTTGGCTGAGTTCGCCCTTAATAATCAGGCCAGCTCGGCTACCTTGGTCTCTCCATTTTTCTGCAATTCTGGGTTCCATCCTCGTTTCTCTTCAGGACAGGTTGAGTCTTCGGACTGTCCTGGTGTGGATTCTGTGGTGGACAGGTTGCAGCAGATCTGGACTCAGGTAGTGGACAATTTGACCTTGTCCCAGAAGAAGGCTCAGCTTTTCGCTAATCGCAGACGCCGTGTGGGACCCCGACTTCGTGTTGGGGATCTGGTTTGGTTATCTTCTCGTCATATTCCTATGAAGGTTTCCTCTCCTAAATTTAAACCTCGTTTTATTGGTCCGTATAGGATTTCTGAGATTCTCAATCCGGTGTCTTTTCGTCTGATCCTCCCGGACTCCTTTTCCATACATAATGTATTCCATAGGTCGTTGTTGAGGAGATACGTGGCACCTATGGTTCCATCTGTGGAGCCTCCTGCCCCTGTTTTGGTGGAGGGGGAATTGGAGTATATTGTGGAGAAGATTTTGGATTCTCGTGTCTCTAGACGGAAACTCCAGTATCTGGTCAAATGGAAGGGTTATGCTCAGGAAGATAATTCCTGGGTTTTTGCCTCTGATGTCCATGCCCCAGATCTTGTTCGTGCCTTTCATGTGGCTCATCCTGGTCGGCCTGGGGGTTCTGGTGAGGGTTCGGTGACCCCTCCTCAAGGGGGGGGTACTGTTGTGAATTCTGTGGCTGAGTTCACTTCTGTGGTCACAAGTGGTATTGCAGTCTCTGGGCTTCCTCCCTCAGGTGTTTTGGTGAGCTCGTTGGCTGCCTTGCTATTTAGCTCCACCTGAGTCTGCCTTCCTTGCTCCTTGTCAATGTTCCAGTGTTGGATCTGAGCTACTGCATCTTTCCTTGGGCCTGCTGCTCTGCTAGATAAGTGCTTCTAGTTTGTTTTCTGTTTTTTCTGTCCAGCTTGCTATTAA
The DNA here is from genome assembly GCF_032444005.1 of Ranitomeya imitator. Taxonomy (NCBI): domain Eukaryota; kingdom Metazoa; phylum Chordata; class Amphibia; order Anura; family Dendrobatidae; genus Ranitomeya; species Ranitomeya imitator. The sequence goes on from NC_091284.1 coordinate 94,710,698, forward strand.
CTTTTGCTGGAAGCTCTGAGAAGCAAAGGGGTGCACCGCCGTGCTGTTAGTTCGGCACGGTGGGTCTTTTTGCCCCTTTGCGTGGTTTTCGTTTTAGGGTTTTTTGTAGACTGCATAGTTCTCTTTGCTATCCTCGCTCTGTCTAGTATATCGGGCCTCACTTTGCTGAATCTATTTCATTCCTACGTTTGTCTTTTCATCTTGCTAACAGTCATTATATGTGGGGGGCTGCCTATTCCTTTGGGGTATTTCTCTGAGGTAAGTCAGGCTTGTATTTCTATCTTCAGGCTAGTCAGCTCCTCAGGCAGTGCCGAGTTGCATAGGTAGTGATAGGCGCAATCCACTGCTGCTTATAGTTGTGTGAGGATAGATCAGGTTCTGCAGTCTACAGAGATTCCACGTCTCAGAGCTCGTCCTATTGTTTTTGGTTATTGCCAGATCTCTGTATGTGCGCTGATTACTGCACGCTGTGTTGCCTGATTGCCAGCCATAACAGATCTACATATGTAATATTTATATAGTTTTGTGTATTTGTAATTATCCACCCTACCTCTGTGGTCAGCAACTTCTCCCAGTCAGGTTTCAGGTAGAATAAAACTCCTCTCCAAGCACCAGGGAGTGTTGCCCCTCGTATTAATAGCAATGTAAGCACAATGTATGGAAACGTTGCAGTAACCCACACCACCTGTAAACAAGAATCAAAAACTAAAATTATCTTATAGATAAATCATTTAGTCCAGTAAGTGGCACAGATTTTATACCCAGGGACAAGTAAAGCCCTTTGGCACAGGCTGTTATTTAGCCAAATTACTGGTCAGTGTAGAATGACAGCCAAGCACACATCTTTTGCATGGCAAATAAAATCATATTTTTTTACAGCACATCATCTTACATAATATGTACTTACAAGATGAATCAGGACTGAATAAAGATATTATCCATTTGCATTGGCCAGTGTAATATTGTAATATTGTTAATCAGTGTTATGGGTAACATTTGTTTGTGTAAATCCAGCTTTCACAATCAGCTGTAATCTATAACAAAACTTGATCACAAATTGTCAAATTTTTCTATCGCGCCCCCACATGGAAAATAAGCCATTACACATTTCCTATTAATATTAGGGGCTCTCTGTGTAACTATGAACATGTCTGGTCCTCCAGGTAGAGGACATCTTGTAGGCACTTTCTGATCAGATTAACTAATGGTGGTTCCAGTATGTTGATCTCAAATAAGAGGAAAGTAGACAAGTCTCTAGCTTCATACTAACCTTTCCAGAAGTTTTGACCCCTTTCCATATGCTGAAGTAGACAACAGTGAAGATAAGGAGAAGACAGAGACAAAGCTGCCAGCTAATCCCTCCGAGTTCCTGTAGACCTTTTGATTTGTGTATCTGCAGCACAAGTCGACTGGAAGCAGAAGATGGACCAGAAATCTAATCATTATTAATGATGCAGAGCTGTGAAATGTGCTAACTCCAAATTAGCGTTTGAATTGGTTCTGTGTTAATTATTCATGGAATATTGCTAAATTATGCTACCAACATGTAATCAGTGGCGGTCATGGTTGTTTAGGATCTGCACTAATTACACATCAGTAAATTTTTTTTTAGCCATTTTACATATTTTATTTGTTGCGTGGACACTGGACGACATGTACAATTAATCATGTACAATACCGTAGAAATACAAAACAAGAGTGCCATCAAAAATAGAAGTCTTGATAGTTTATTTTCAACTAAAAATGAAAAATTGAATTAACAAAATTAAATCTAAATCAAATCAATATTTGGTGTAACCACCCTTTGCCTTCAAGACATTATCAAAGCATAACATTCTTATAGGTACACTTCTCAGTTTTTGAAGAAACTTGGCAGGGAGGCTGTTACAAACATCTGGCAGAACTAACCACAGATCTTCTGTGGATGTAGGCTTGTGTAAATCCGTCTTTCTCTGTATGTTATCCTAGACAGTATCAATGATGTTGAGATCAGTGCTCTGTGAGACAAAAACTTATCTATCATGCAATGCCATCAGATCTATATGACAAAACCCCCAAAATAAATCCAATGTCCAAAACGAAACCCCCAAAATAAATCCAATGTCATAAAGAACAATATTCAGTTTAAAGAAGAACATGGAGTCCTGGAAGTGATGATATGGCTCACTTCCAGGACTCCATGTTCTTCTACTAAAGTGAGGCTGGAGATTGTATAATGCATACATACCCTACGGTCCCTGCTCAGAAACCGGCGGATCCCCACAGTGCATGTGCTGGGCATGATTGATAAGTCTGCAGTTACATAGAGTGACAACTTATCAATTTTGACCGGACAGCAACTTTAAAGACCACTTCTTGCCAGATGTTTCTTTACAGTAGATGAGTGTAGCTAGGTCCCACAGGTTGCTGCCAGTTCTCAGCTGATAGCAGTGCTAGACATCTTCTAATTTTGAAGGGAAGTAAACATGATGTGCCTCATCAGTTGCACTGGCCTTCCTTGGCCGACCACTGAGTCTACAGTCCTCAATGCTGCCCATTTCTTGTTGTCCACTATACAGAACATTAGAGGCAAATACTTATGTATTATGCAATACCATTAGAAAGTCGTTTGATTGGCTCCAAATTTATTCTGCAGCAGGACAACAACCCCAAACCTACAAGCAAGGACAATAGGAATTATCATTAGTGTAAAAATGACAAGGAGTCCTGAAAGTGATGATATGGACTCCAAAGTGCCCTGATCTAACCATCATTCAGTCTGTGTGGGATTTCATGGAGGGAAAGAAGAATTTGAACATAAGATCGATGGTTAGGTCTCCAAGATATCTGGAACAACCTTGCCGAGTTCTTTCAACAACTGTGTTCAAGAGTGTCTACAAGAAGGCAAATTGTCATCTCACCTAATGCTGATTTTATTTAGCTTTTGCTTTGTCCACTTTCCATTTTGTTAATTGCTAAAAACAAAACCATTAACACTTCTATTTTTGAAAGCATTCTTACTTTGCTGCATTTTTTCACACCTGTCTAAAACTTTTGCAAGGTACTCTATATCACAATATTAAAAAGCAAATACAAAAAGCTAGGCTTTCTTTCATCTGGGAAAAATTCTGTTTGGTGCCTCTACCCCACAAAGCATATATCAAACCGTGTATGCTGACATATATATGGATTTGTTTGTAGTTCGATGGTCCATTCATCACCTTGACCTGCCTTTATACTTGCAGCCTGTACTAAGAGGTCCTGTTATTCTGCACCATGCAAAATAAATCTGTGGCCGAAACAGTACCGTATGTATCCCCATTATTACTGAAGAAAGTGTCTCACGGAGTGAATCTTTTTGTAAAATGAAGCCAGTGTGGTGATCTGCTAGTCTTCTATCACCACCTGCAATCACCTGTTGTAGCCCCATACATAGGGGTATTGAAGCATTAAAAGGCAGTAGAGATGAGCAATTTGATTAGCGCTGCCCTGGTCCGACATCCAGTTTGGTCCTCCTTCACTTTTGCTTCCAGCATTTTTGGCATGTGTCATGATGTTACAAGGCCTAATAAGCAACAAATGCACCTAGGATGCAGGACCAAGAATGCTGGATGCCAGAAGTGAAGATAGCTGCTACAGAAGACCAAACTGGATGGCAGCACAAACTGAATTTTAATATCTACAACGCAACTATTCAATTTTAGTGGCTGTCTATGCAATGCGCAAAAGTGATGGTTTTGTAGAAGGTCTCTAGCTGCTTAACAGGGTATATTGGCAGGATAGTATTTTTTTTCCTAACAAACCACCTCAATCAAACTTTACTATAGAAAGGTCTGGCAGCCCCTCCAACTATGCACCTGTTAAAAGTATTAAAAATTTGTAAACAACAATTCACTCATTCATGTCTGCACTAATGTGAAAAGCTCATCCGTATCTGGGCATGTATGCCCCAAATGAAATGGATTCAAAACTATTTTCATGCTTTTCATGGACACTGAAGAACTTTTCATATGCAATACACAAAGAGACAGTTCTCTTTTAACGGGTCCTCAAGAAACAAACATGCCATTATATACGGTTTTGAATCTTTAACATTTTTATTTGTAATACCTGATCACTTAAAGAAAAGGTCAGCTCATATTTTTAATGGTAAACATCTGTTAGGTTGCAGTCAGTTATATTATTGGACTGCATAATACCAATTCCTAATAACGAAATGCTAAGTTTGCTTGATTTATTCTCAAAGTCTACTGACATGAGCAATGAAAAGCATTGGGTTGGTGTATTTGTCATAGTGACTCTTAACCCTGCCACTAATTTCCTGATACATTTCACTGTGATACATTTGCAACTTTTTGGATTATTCCAACTACCCGCATAGTCCCTTAGACTTCACCACACTTACATGCACTTACGTGTAAAACTCCTCTGCCGGTGATATAGAGCTGTTGATCCAAGTCACACTACTATTCTGAAAATAGTTGGTGCAGTTCTCTGTGTTCCACTCATTGCGGCAGCTGGTCCAAGGCAACTCAGACCGGAATGAGAATATGAGGTAGTAGAGAGCCCAGGCCATAATGGTGTTATAGTAAGATGCTACATAAAGTGCTATTATACAGATAGCATAGCCAATTCCTGGAGAGTGAACAAAGAGAGCAGAAAAGTCAATGGGGTTGTTCAGTGTAGACAGGTTATCACTATCACCTATCTGATGGATGTCATAACTTGCTGATCGGTGGGTATTCGATCACTGGGATCCGCACCGAGCAGCAGAACAGTGAATTATTAACCATGACTAGGCACTTTATCCCATATAGTAAGCAAACAAATTTTTTTTTCTAAGTAGTAAAACATAAAAATAAACAATATTAATTGGGCAACATCAAATCACTGACCCCTAGACAAAAATAACAGGTTAACTGTACTGGAAAGTGTGTATCATAAAAGAAAACAAACAAAAAAAAAACAATGCTGGAATTGCGGTCTCTTTTTTAAAACCAATTCGGCTGGGTTCACACTGCGTTGTGTGAACCCGTTTAATGGACTACGTTACACTGCGGCATAACGCGGTGTAGCGCAGTCCGTTAATGCCATTACTTGCAATGGTGAACGCATCGCTAGCGCATGCCCACAATGGGCGTGCGCTAGCGATGTGCCGTCATTGAGTGACGGACCCGAGATGCGGGCTGCAGCGTTTCCGGGTCCGTCACTGCTAGCGCAGATGGAGCTAGCAGATGCTCCATTTGCGCTAGCGCAGTGCCAAAGTCGGCACTTGCGTTAGTGCAGTCCGTTTAACGGATTTGTTGAACGGACTGCACAACGCAAGTGTGAACCTAGCCTTCCACTTCACTTGGAGGTGGGTTTCTTTTTCCTATTTTTTTCAGTATAATACATCGTAAAATCAAATGGGGACATTCAAACTGACAACTCAAGAAATAAAAAATATTGATCTTGGAATTCGAGAAGGAATAAAACAAAAGCACAGAAAAAAATGGCAGCATCTCTAAGAGGTTAATCCCTTCACGACAACCACCATACCTATGTAGTGGGTGTGACAGTTATAATGCCTTTTTCTCTCCCAATCCCTGTTTACATATTTAATGTCACGAATATATTTTATACACAGTGGTACTGCTACACGCATAAGTGTATTACCAGCCGTGTGTATGAGTATTGCCAGACCTAAAGTGTATTACTCTGATATGTACATATGTCTGTTTGTATTTGAATGATAGGGAAAGTGAGTACCCCGGGCCAGTCATAAGGTATAGTGCTAGGGGAGTAGTACCCCAAGTTGGCCACTAGAGGGGGCCGGGGCACCCGTGTAGCTTACAGGGCTGGCTAGTCCAGGGCATCACCGTGCCACGCAACATTGTAGAAGAGTGGGCCCAGCATCTAGCATCCAGGGGGCCACAGAAGAGAGTACAGCAGCAGCAGTGCTAGCGGTGCAGTATTAGTGGGACTGCAGTTGCTAGAGGAAGAAGGCTAAGCAGAATGGGAGCTAGTTATCCAACATGTGGCAGATTTTTGCGTGGGCTGCTATTCTTAGGACCGGGGCAAGACGGCAGCGAATAACCCCACGAGAACACGAGAAGCAGAAGTTCTGGGCATTGAGGACACTGCAGGACCGGAAGATACGGTTCGTCCCGGGGACAGGCTTAACGACAGAGAGAAGAGGCAAGGGAAAGCTTTGCCAATTGCTGTGACTGATTGTGCTCTGGATGATGCTGTGCTGAGTAAAGAAGTTGAAGTTAATGTGAAGCTGGACTGTGACTCTTTATTTGTGGAACCATCTGCAGAGGAAATAACCCCGTACTGGGAGAGCCCAGGTGGTGCAGAGGAGAAGTACCGAGGTACTCAGGAGGGATGGGACCAGAGGGTGATACAGGGATTACTGTCGGCCATGGCTATAGCCCTGGCCCTGACATCCTACACATATACAGCGCAAGTCAGAAGCGGGAGTATGGAGTGAGCTCACGCGGCATGTTACAGTCAGGACCTGCCTCTATCAATCGCAGGTGGAGCAGTGCTTCACTCCTGATTGCTAACCTGTTAGATGCCCCTGTTGACCCCCCCATATTTTTTTTCCAACTTCTAAACTCATCACTAAAATAATAATAAAAAACAAAAACTGGACATGTTTGCATTGCTGCAAGTCGTACTGATGAGCAAGGTCATATTTCATGGTTATTTTTACCACAAAATGTACACCGCAAACCCAAATCTCCAAAAAACAATGTCAGAATGGGGGGGGGGGGTGTTTCTGAATTCCTCCATCTTGGAATTTTGCTTTCTTGCTTTCCAGTACACTATGTGGTAAAATGAATCGTGTCATTCAAAAGTACAACTTGTCCTGCAGAAAAACAATCCCTCATATGATTATGGGGACAGAAAAATAAAAAATGAGTTATGGCTCACAGAAAAAAAAAAACAAAAACGCAAATACGGAAATTGGCCTTATCAAGAAGGGGTTAAAGGATATAGAGAACCTTGAAAGTTTTCTTCTTATTTCTTAAAAATATGTTTTGTTATTGTTTAGCACCATAGCACCAGGGTTTCTTTCGAAATAGGAATAGGACTCAATTAACCTCTACAGCAGTCAAACTCCAGTCCTCTAGGTCCCACATAAAATCGTATTTCCTTAGTATTAATCAGGTGATGGGATTAATATCAAGGCATCAGACATTGCCACAGGAAATCCTGAAAACATGATCTGTTGGGGGCCGTGAGGACTGGAGGTTCAGAATTCCTTCTCTACAGCTTCTGTGCATCATAGAAGGAGTGAAGAGTCAGCTGTCTTTGGGGGTAACAGAAAGACGGAAGGGTTGGTTTGACTCTAGTTGACAAAATTACCATCTTACCTTTAAATAATGGACATACTTTCCTCCATACAGAAATGCAGCCATTTCTATGATATTGACCCAAGGCCAACTCCATATAGAAGAGAGGAATTCCACCAAACACAGCCATGATCACGTATGGGATGAGAAATGCTCCTAAAATTACAGAGGTTTAAGTGGCATTAAAATCACAGACAATACTATGCTTACTATATTGTTCAAAAAGAATGAGTATTGGAAGACAAGTTGTCACCACATTTTGGCTAAATTGATGTAAGTCAGGAAAACTTTAAAAAATTCTTATACGGCCAATCTGACATAGATTTTCAAAGTAAGTGCACCGGCCTTATCAGGTCCAAGTGGTCTATGTAATAATGTATGCAGTCTGTATTGTAAATTCTGGTGACAGATCCCAATTTAAAAAGTCTCATCTCAGTAAGACTGCCCCTTTTTCTAAAAAAGTGAATTTCTGTTCTGTAACTAGTGGTCTCCAGAGTGGTAGCCCTCTCTATAATATCCAACTGCATTAAAGGTTTTGTATGGTCAAAACTAATTTTTGCCTATAGAGATGATAGGTTATAATTTATTCATAAGCGTGGAGGGATTCCAACTGCTGGGACCTGCAGCGATCAGCAAAACTCAGAACTTTTATCCACGTTAGAACGGCAGTGCACGTAGTCGACCTGCGCTCCATTCATTCCCAAAGGGGCGGGTGGCCAAGTAAAGTGGTAGAGTATGGTCAACAAATTCATCATTAGATATGTGGCCCGGCACATGTCTATTAATTTGACCCATCTAACATATTTCCATATGATGTGGTAGAGAGAAACTGATGGAATTTCACAATTATCTGTCACATGAGGTATTGCATCGAATCATTCAAACAGACAGATTAGAAAATGCTATATGTTATTAGTTTTTGGTCCAGCTCACCAGTTTCGCAGGAGAAACACAACTTATACCATTTTGACATCAGTTTTCTTCAGCTCGGGCAGACGCTACTGACAGTAGTCAGGTAAAGTGTGTGACAAAGAGCTGTCCCGTAATAAACATACCTGTCAATGACAGCAAGGAGAGACCACGACGAGACCTGCTCTGGACGGCTGACAAATGGAACCAACCAGGCTTGGAGAATTCATGCAGCTCTTGAACAGTGGTCATACGCCACTCTGCAATGGGTATCTGTGGGCAACCTCAGATAATTGGAGGAATGCCCCAACCAAAATATAGACTTGATGTAAACACAAATTAATGTGACCTGAAGTAATTGGGCACACAGACCTATCCAAAAGCCTGAGACAGTAATTGAGACTGTAGCCTATGTGAAGTGATGCTGTGGTCCGAGACACAAGAGGAGAAGTGACCTGAGGCAGTGTGTTTAACTGACAATGATGGGCTCTGCCAGGACCAGTGACAATCAGTGACTTGTGGACACGCTACAAGCTTCCCATGGCTTGAGACTACAAGAAAGACTGTGGCAACATTGGAAAATCTGGGCTGACAGATTGTGTTTTTGGGAAAAGTTGTGTCTGGCTTCAGTATGACAGTGAACTGGGGCACAACTATAATAGGTGCAGGAGTTGCAGACAAACTTGATCCCTGGAAAATAGGGGGCCCAAACTGTCCCTTTGTCCTATATTAGAAGACCAATACTGTTACAGACCCATGATAGTTAGGGGCCCTGTTGAAGGTTTTGCATTGAGGCCCACGAACTTCAAGTTATGCCACTGTCCGTGAAGGTGTACCCTGGTCCCAACAGTTGGTAATCTGAGTTTGTTAAAAATCAAACAATATTTTTTTCTGCTTTCATTACATGTGACAATGAGACACTCTGTAATTCAAATAATAATGCAAGTAAAAAAAAAACAAACTTGCTTCTCATCCTCCATTGGGGGTGGTCTTTTTTGACCTTTCTTATTCTAGTTTCCTCTACCAGAGGCCTGGGAGTTTGAGGGTTCTGCGCAGGATCTTAGTTGTTCCCAGCATTGTGCTTTTCTGGACAGAGCGTTCAGAAGTTGCTCCTGGGATCTGTTGTAGCCATATTCCCAATTTAGGGGTCACTGCTCCAAGTGCTTCTGTCACCATTGGAATCACTATGGTCTTCACCTTCCACATCTTCTCCAGTTCTGGTATTTCTCCAGCTACTCATATTCCTTCTTTCTGATGTTGCTGTCACTTGGAACGTCTTTTTTTAGGTGTAATGACATGATTAATTATATTATAATAAAGCCCAAAGTGGAGGATCCAAAATATTATTCCAAAGTGGTGAAAAATAAAGAGCTGGAAAGCCAATAATCCAATATTTCTTGTGAATCACATATTTATGCGCATAAATATGTGATTCTTCAGAATTTGTTTTAGTCTTTGCCTGATGAAGAGACCTGTGTAGTCTCGAAAGCTTGCAATTTGTTACCATCTTTTCAGTTAGCCATTAAAAGGTATCAACCACTGAGGACTCTCAATTCTAAATATTTTTCTATCCACTGGCTAACACGGTACCAAGATATATTTCTTTCCTGTACCAATATTTCTTGAAATCGTCAGAGTCCTGCTGGGCCGTCAGTATCTGATTGATGTCATGAAAGTAATTTAGAGGAAAATCCTTTAATTGCATTTAAACACAGGCATGGAAACACAAGGGAAATGTTACAAAACACAGCAAAGATCAGTCATACAATAAGTACAAGGTCCTTATAATCAAAAACAAGGGTAACCAGACCTGACAGCTGTGTTAGATGTCTTTTCACGTGACATAAGATTATCCTCAACATAATCTGCCTTCTATGAAATAATGATAATCCGCCCCTTATTATTTATACAACTTGGCTGTTGGTAAAAATAGATGAACAAATACAATGAGCAGGCAATCCCATCTCCAGCCACAGCACAACCCTACAGTCTATATTTACCTGGTTACCACTCCGTTCTAGATGGCATCTGGCACTCGATCCTTGTAAACAACCCGACACTGGTATCGGTGTCCGACACATTTATACAAGATAAAGAAGAGAGATACCAGCCACGTATCCCAGTTACTAAATGTAGGTACATCAGTAGGACTAAAACCAAGTGTCTTTCAAAAAATGTAATCTTTGCAGGACCAAATCTGACCTGCAGATGTCAATGCAGCATTTAATCAAGAATTCGGAATTAAAAAATGTAAAAAAAAAAATGTAAATGGATATTTTTTCTTTTTTTTTGAGGGGGGTGGGAGGTAATACAAGCCCAAGCCACACCAGAGTTTTGAAGATCACATGGGTTGGGGTATGTTTTTTTAGGCAGGTGAATGGGGTAACCCCAACGCTACCGCATTTGCAACCAGTAAGTCACAGAAATTCAAACCACTTGAATTTTATGCAACCTTCTTGTTTCGGTTGCAGTACTTTTACAGCATAATGCATGAATAGCGACTCCTAAGGTACCCCAACTGAGACAAGCAGGTTGCAAAAAAATTGAACGGTTTGAATTGAAACTTGTAGTTGCGGTACTGCCAAGGTCGCAATGTTAACCCATTCACTTGCATTGCGCTGCTAAGTAGCAGGAGTATAGAGCAATTTTTGGCCACACATTGTGTCACAGCAAAAATAACCATGTAGCCCTGGTGTAAAATATTTAAAGCTACAGAACAAGTTAATTATATAAATTCAGTATAAACGTGGGTTTTATCTGGTTTGTGTGCTGCTACAGTGGGTCAGCTGCTTACAGGGTTAAGTGTTAGAACCAGCCCAGGATGGGAGAAGTTATGAGGGCACATGGGAATGCAGTTTCCTGTTATTGGGCAGATAGGGACGAGTACTTGAGAAGTAAAGACCTACGGTACTGTTGCTTGCGGATCGGCATGTAAATGGTTGTTTGTGTGCAGTGAAGGGAGACCATATACAGTGAGGAAAATAAGTATTGATATACTGCCGATTTTGCACGTTTTTCCACCTACAAAGAATGAAGAGGTCTGTAATTTTTGAAGGTACACTTCAACTGTGAGTGACAGAATCTTAAAAAAAATCCAGAAAATCACATTGTATGATTTTTACATAATTTGCATTTTATTGCATAAAATACGTATTTGATACAACTACAGAGGTCAAATGTTTCCTGTAGTTCGTGACCAAGTTTGCACACACTGCAGAGGAGATTTGGGCCCATTCCTCCACACAGATCTTCTACAGATCTTATAGGTTACGGGTCTGTTGCTGGGCAACATTGAGTTTCAGCTCCCTCAAAGATTTTATATTAGGTTCAGGTTTGGAGACTGGTTGGCCACTCCAGGACTTTGACATGCTTCTTACGAAGCCACTTCTTAGTTGCCCTGACTGTGTGTTTCAGGTCATTGTCATGCTTGAAAACCCAGACACTAACCATCTTCAATGCTCTTACTGAGGGAAGGAGGTTGTTGGAGAAAATTTTGCGATACATGCCCCCATCCATCCTCCCTTCAATATGATGCATTCATCCTGCCCCTTTGCAGAAAAGCACCTCAAAGTATGATGTTTCTACCACCATGCTTCACGGTTGGGACGGTGTTCTTGGGGTTGTACTAATCCTTCTTCTTCCTCCAAACATGAAGAGTGTAGTTGATAGCAAAAAGTTCTATTTTTGGTCTGATCTGACCACATGACCTTCTCCCATGCCTCCCTTGGATCATCCAGATGGTCACTGGCAAACATTAAATGAGCCTGGACATGTGCTGGCATGAGCAGGGGGACCATGCGTGCCCTGCAGGATTTTAATCTATGACTGCGTAGTTTGTTACTGGAGCGCCCGTTAGGACCGTGGGGTACTCTGTACTGGGCCGGTTCTGTTCTTAAAGGGATGGTTACGACGGTAGTGACCCGGTCTCTGGCCCTCGGCATCCAGTAAAAATGGGATTAAAGGAAATGGGAATAAAGCCTAATGTAGTATATTCGTGAAGCCACCTGTGGTATTCGGGCAGGGGTGGCCGATGCTGCTTAAAGGGGTCATCTGGGGCTGATGGTTTGGCAGCTTAGATGGTATAGCTCCACACAGGTAGAGCTTGGTCCCCCATGGCTGACAGCTTGAATCTTTCATGGGCACTGTCCTTTCTCCAGCAGCCTCAGGCTCCTCACTTGCTGTGGTACCTGCAGGTGTTGGATGGGACAGGAGACTTGCAATCTCCTGCCCTCTGGGTTCAGTGGCTGAGTCTGCAATTCCCACACCACCATGGACCCTGGTGTCCTGTTTCTTGGCGCTTTCCTCTGGGGTGAGCCCACCCGCAGCTCTAGACTCCAGACTTCTGTCATTTGCCTCCTCTCCTCTCACTGTCCCTCACACAGACTCACTAACAGACTGTCTAACCCCTTCCCCAGACCAGAATTTATAGGGAAGCTCCCCAGAAACTGAGTTTAGAGCTCCCCCTTCTGGTCTGGAGTCAGGACAGTGTTGCCTGATCAAGAGGTCCTTCCTTGTTTCCAGGCATGGCATCATCTCCCCCGCGAGGAAGACAATACCATTGTGGCATCCGGACACCTGGGGTGCCACATTACTAACGGTAATATTTGAGACTGTGGTCCCAGCTCTCTGCAGGTCATCAGGTCCTCCCATGTAGTTCTGGGCTAATTTCTGACCTTTCTCAGAATCATCCTTACCCCACGAGGCAAGATCTTGTATGGAGTCCCAGACCGAAGATGACTGACAGTCATCTAGTGTGTTTCTAATAATTGTGTTAACAGTTGTTACCGTCTCATCAAGTTGCTTGATTATTGTCATATAGCACATCCCAGTCTTGTACAGGTCTACAATTGTGTTACTGGTGTTCTTAGGCAGCTCTTTGGTTTTAGCCATGGTAAAGTTGGAGTATGATTGATTGATTGATTGAGTGTGTGGACAGGTGTCTTTTATGTAGGTAACAAGTTCAAACAGGTGTATTAATACAGGCAATAAGTGCAGAGAAGAAAAAAAAACTAACTGATCTGTGAGAGCCAGAATTCCTGCTGGTTGGTAGGTGATCAAATACTTATTTCATGCAATAAAATGCAATTTAATTATTCACAAAAATCATACAATGTGATTTTCTGGTTATTATTTTTAGATTCTGTCTCACACAGTTGAAGTGTACCTACGATAAAAACGACAGACCTCTCCATTCTTTGTAGGTGGAAAAACTTGCAAAATCGTCAGTGTATAAAATACTTATTTTCCCCCACTGTATCTGTGTCCATCTGATAGTATGTTCTGAAGGAAACAAGCTTTAATGAGTAGCAACTGGATTCCTCATCTCAGGCAAGCGGGTCTTTAGCTATTTATTTAGTATAGATAATAGTTTGAATGTAGTCAGGCCTGGAGGGTAATAAAAGGAGAAGATGGCCAGGCTGGGACACAAGTTCTCTTGAAGATGCAGTGGCACAGCAAGGAGCGCGTGGTCCTCATCGACCGCACTTGGAGAGCAGTGGTGAGGAGCCACTTGACGTACCTCAGCCATTGAGGTCCTCACAAATCAACTGCGTGTTGAGAATAGCTGTGAGGGGCCATAGCAACTCTCCTCAACCCATGCAGTCCTCACATGAGAAGATTGATGGACTATGATCCCATAGTAGTTTGCTGGACTGATGACATGTAGCAGAAGTAATTTACCACCGCATGAAACCATAAAGTTCCTGCCTCAGCATTATAAAAAATAAGAATTTTTAAAGTGATTGGCCTGCTATCCGATCAAGTTCTAATGTAAAACAAAGTAGATTTTTGAACTTTGGTCTCCCGCGTTCATCTCTATAACATCTGGCTCTGGCCTGCCATGTCAAGCAGCAGCATGCAGTCTGCAAATGTGTATGGCCAAGGTAGCAGCAGCACACACACACTCAGCCAGGACCCCCATTTTTCTGTAGCATGGAGATGCGCTGAGGATGCATCCCTTGGTCTCGGCTGCTGCCCCTGCCCAGGTTACACCAGAACCAGGAGATACATTACAATGTCGGATTTGCTCCTGCTTTAAAAGTTTGTACAGTCTGAAACGGCAGTTCCTTGTATATCTAGAATGATAAGGAAATACTGGAAGCAGTAAGTTACACATCATCGCATCCTGTATTGACCTGATGCAGAATGAGCAAAAATGTTCTGTGACAGTCTCCAGTGATGTCTTGTCTAATTGGAGTAGCTCTCTTTCCTTTCCATCTGACCCAAACTACCATGATGACTTCTCCCAGACATGACCTGTCTCTGCAGAATTTGCCGCCCAGATGCCTTCAGCTTCTCGCCTTTTCACATTCCTGGCCTTATGATAAAATAAACTCTTTTTATAGCGCAAAATCACAGTGTCCCTGAATATAACCATGCCATATACTGCACCCTCTAAAATCAATAGTGCAACACACTGTTCTCCCTAAAAATAATAATGGAGCAAGCTGTGCACACTAAAAATAGTTGCACATACGGTGTCCCTGAAGAGAAATAGCAGCACACTCTTAAAAATAGTACCACAAAATCCCTCCTAAATATAATACTGACATTGTGCCATCCTGAGAAGTGCACAGTTTCCCTAAATATACTAGTGCCATGCACTGTGTCGCATCAGTTCACAGTCACCACTGTGTAGAAAAATGTTGTATACACAGATAGATAGGTGCCTAAATAATTGACGAAGAAAAAGGAATTCCTCACATAGTGTCTCTGTAATATAAATATCCCACATTAAATGCCAGAATGAAAATGAAAATATCCATGAAAATAAAGAGCCACTCGCCTTTAACCCTGCTGTGGAACCGTGAAAAAAAATCACTGCCTTGGTACCATGGGGTCTATATGACCCCAGGCTCAAAATCGTTATATTTTATTAAAATGAATATGCCGCTGTTCAGAATAATCAAGTTTTATTCTGTCATCATTACAGAACGCAGTTATGAAATCAAACGTAACTTTGAAGTGATTTATTTGTCATCATCAAACACAAACTGAAATTTATACCAAAATGCTTTACTAATAATAAAAAGTATTGAAATTCAATAAAATTGCACAGTAACTGCAACTGTGTGGATTTTAGTAAAATTATAATGACAGCGAATGATCTGGCAATAAATGTAGCACTTGCATTCACTGCATGTCATAGGCTACGTTCACATTTGCGTTGTGCGCCGCTGCGTCGGCGACGCAATACACAACGCAAATAAAAACGCACCAAAACGCACGCAAAAACGCTGCGTTTTGCGACGCATGCGTCGTTTTTTGCCAAAATTTGGACGCAAGAAAAATGCAACTTGTTGCGTTTTCTGCGACCGATGCTTGCAGCAAAAAAAACGCATGCGTCGCACAACGCAGCACAACGCATGTCCATGCGTCCCCCATGTTAAATATAGGGGCGCATGACGCATGCGTCGCCGCTGCGTCGCCCGACGCAAACACGCAAAACGCTAATGTGAACGTAGCCATAGTGCCATGTTCTTCACAAATGAACTCCTTGCAGTCAAACAAATATCATCTTTTTGTCCTTCGATCGAGGACAAACATAGCAGCACTTGAGCTGTCCTGTAAGGCTACTTTCACACTAGCGTTAACTGCATTACGTTAAAATGCGTCGTTTTGCCGAAAAAACGCATCCAGTAAAATATTTTGCTGGATGCGTTTTTTCCCCATAGACTTGTATTGGCGACGCATTGTGACGGATTTGCATTCGTCGGTATACGTCTTTCGACGGATGCGTCGAAATTAGGCGACACGTCGTCTGGAAAAACATAGATTGTAACGTTTTTTGGCTCCGACAATAAAACGTGTCTCGGCGCATCCTGCGGCATGCGTCTTTTGCTACAATTAAAGTCTATGAGCGACGGATGCGTCGAGACACGTCGTACGACGCAATGCAGCGCTGCAATAGGTTTTTTCTACTGAGCATGCTCAGAAACCGGATTTTTTATCTAATTGGCCAGACATCCCCAAATCTATATAAACCTGGTCTGGGCCTTCAACCCCCACATATGCCAGCAAGACCCAGAGAAAGAAGAAGCCTCCAGCCAGCCGGACACCAAGACCCCAGCCTGGCAGCAAGACCCCAGCCCGGCAGCAAGACCCCAGCCTGGACACCAAGACCCCAGCCGGACACCAAGACCCCAGCCTGACACCAAGACCCCAGCCTGGCAGCAAGGACCAGACACACTCCAACAGTGTGAGTATATTGCCATTTTTGTGTGTGTGTGTGTGTGTGTGCGCATTTGTGTATGCCGTACTGACTACAGCAAGAGCTTTTAAAACCTGAATCCAACCTGAGGCCTGCCGTCGTCCTGCAACAGCCAGTGCCCTGCTACAGTCCAGATCCACCCCGAGGCCTGCCACTGTGAAGACATCAAGCTCCAGCCGGAGGACTGATGTGCTTTTGTATGTATGTGTTCACGTGCCTGCACCTTATTATGCCTTCGTCAATATTACGCCTGTTCATGTGTTATGCTTGCGTTATGACTCTGCTTGCAGGTATGTTTGTGTGCGTTTTGTTGGTTGCATGTGCATTTGTCAATGTCATATTGGTTAATGTACTTTTTTGATGTATTTACTAGTATAGTGGTTTGTGCAGCCTGTGGGTTTTTTTTTTTTTAATCTGATGTATTATTGCAAAGTCTAGTGGTCTGCAGCTTGTGGTTAGAATGTGTTTTTTTTTTTTTTTTTACAAAGTGTTGATTTTTTTAACTGTTGAAACCATTCCCAGGTGATGTACTTGTATTTAAAATAAAGAGCATTTCTGCTCCATTGTGATTATTAAAAAAAAAAAAGAAAAAAAAAATATTAATAAACTGTTTATTAAAAACTTGTCCGTAGTATAATTTCATAAAGGTAAATTTAAAACTGGTGTATGTACCAATGGTTACACATGCAATACACAGTTGGTTGAGGGCTCATTTTTTACTAAAGGTTATCCTTTGAAGGTTTTTTGTGGGAGGTTATTTTTAAAAACAAAAAATGTGTTAAAATTATTTTTCCGTGTTGTCTCACATTTTCAATTTTTTTTTTTTGGGACATGGAAATCAATGGTATAACGTGCACCTGTTTTTGGGTTTTGGTGTTCACCTATTTCTCACATTTTAACAGGGTGTTTATTGTTAAACATTACCTAGTTCTGCGGTGGTCTAACTATAAATCCATTATACTTATTATATTGCAGATAGAGTAGGGACCACAGCGACCGGCCGTAGCCACCAGGACCACAGCCACTGGCCGTAGCCACCAGGACCACAGCCACTGGCCGTAGCCACCAGGAACCGCATCCTCAAATTCTTAAAAGTAAGTTTTGAAGACCCCAAATCTGCTACTTCAATGTGTAGAGCAGATTGCAAGTGTCTTTTAACTTACAGACCCACCAGGACCACAGCCACCAGGACCGTAGCCACGAGGACCACAGCCACCAGGACCGTAGCCACCAGGACCGCATCCTAAAATTCTTAAAAGTAAGTTTTGAAGACCCCAAATCTGCTACTTCAATGTGTAGAGCAGATTGCAAGTGTCTTTTAACTTACAGACCCACCAGGACCACAGCCACCAGGACCGTAGCCACCAGGATCGTAGCCACCAGGACCGCATCCTAAAATTCTTAAAAGTAAGTTTTGAAGACCCCAAATCTGCTACTTCAATGTGTAGAGCAGATTGCAAGTGTCTTTTAACTTACAGACCCACCAGGACCACAGCCACCAGGACCGTAGCCACCAGGATCGTAGCCACCAGGACCGCATCCTAAAATTCTTAAAAGTAAGTTTTGAAGACCCCAAATCTGCTACTTCAATGTGTAGAGCAGATTGCAAGTGTCTTTTAACTTACAGACCCACCAGGACCACAGCCACCAGGACTGTAGCCACCAGGACCACAGCCACCAGGACCGTAGCCACCAGGACCGCATCCTAAAATTCTTAAAAGTAAGTTTTGAAGACCCCAAATCTGCTACTTCAATGTGTAGAGCAGATTGCAAGTGTCTTTTAACTTACAGACCCACAAGGACCACAGCCACCAGGACCACAGCCACCAGGACCGTAGCCACCAGGACCACAGCCACACAATGTCCTCTTCTGACAGCCCTCCTCCACAGCAACAGCGGGTATCGGTAAGTAAACAAATTATTTTTTTTTTTTTTTAAATTTACATCATTTTTATTCACTACATGCATTTATTATGTTTAAACAGGAATCAGAATCCGATGAGGAGCTGTCAGAAGGGACCGAGACGGGTGGAGACATACAAGTGGAGGAGGAACCAAGTGTAAGTAGTGGTGAAACACTTGCTTCACACATCACACTGCACCATACACAAAACATAATTTCATATATATATAACGTAACACAGAAAACATATACATACATTAAAGCTAATTTTTTTTATCCTTTATTTCAGTCTCCTGCTGATGCTGCTGCTGAACTTCCAGCACAGCATGAAGGTTCTCCCAGGCGCTCCCAGAGTCGGCGGAATCGACACCGCGGTCGGCCATCAGTGAGTTGGTTTTTTTGGGGGGCTTCGATTGGTAATTATTTTGTTTCAGTCTACTAATTTTTTTTTTATTTTTTTTTTCCTCACAGGCTTCACAGTGTGCTCCCGCAGAAGATTCAGACACAGAAATAGAAGCACTGATCGAGGAGGTTCGCGAGCGGGAGCCGCTGTGGAACATGGCTGACCGCAGGCATGCTGATACCAGTGTCACCTGTCGGCTCTGGTTGGAAGTATGCCATAACATCTTTCCAAGGTGGGAGGACCTTTTTCCACAGCAGCAGAGCAAACTATGTAAGTATTCAGTTTTCAGTGATGTTTAGCGCTGAATGTAATGTCTTGTATTTACCTTTTTTTTTTTTCTTCATTCCTGTCTTCACAGGTGGCAAGGTTAGGAAGCGGTGGCGGTCACTGAGGGATCGCTTTAAGAGGGAATTTAACCTGGAGATGCAGGCCCCGAGTGGCTCAGCAGGAAGGAAGCAGTAAGTGGCACCGGGCAGCACGGTGGCGCAGTGGTTAGCACAGCAGCCTTGCAGCGCTGGAGTCCTGGGTTCTAATCCCACCTTGGACAACATCTGCAAAGAGTTTGTATGTTCTCTCCGTGTTTGCGTGGGTTTCCTCCGGGCACTCCGGTTTCCTCCCACATTCCAAAGACATACTGATAGGGAATTTAGATTGTGAGCCCAATCGGGGACAGCGATGATAATGTGTGAAAACTGTAAAGCGCTGCGTAATATGTTAGCGCTATATAAAAAAAATAAAGAAGGAAGAAGAGGAGGTACAGATATGCCCCTGCCCTCTACTTCCTGAGGCAAACCATGCTGAGTAGAGTGTAAGTATTCAACATCCCAGTAAGAACCTGTCTAATCACAAAACTTTTGTTTCAGTCCGGGCTTTTTCATATCAATATATTAATTTTTTTTTCTTTCACAGCACCTTCTCCAGCCACTGTGCGCCTGCATCTTCCTCTGCGCCCTCTGGAGCGATCCCTCCTGAGTCCGCCACCGGGGACCACGTCGGTAGGCCCCACACCTCTGACCTCTCCACTTCATCCACTGGAGCGCAGCCTTCGTTACTCGCATCTGATGGTCAACAGATAGCGTTCCCTTTACCCCACCCCTCTGACCCTGCCACCTCTACACCACCGTTAGGTTCGTGGTGGCAGCGTCAGAGGGGTCAGGAAAGGAGCTATGCTCCTGAGTTCTTACATCTAAATGCAGGCTTCCAAAGTTCTTTTAAAATTTTGGGAGAACAAGTGACTGCTGGTTTCAGCATGGTGCAATCACGCATCAGTGAAACCCACCATGAAATCAGCAGTCGCTTGGATAGGCTGCATTTAGATGTAAGTCAAGCTCCAGCAAATCTTTTTTTTCAATCCATGCTCAGGAGCATGGAAAAGCTTTCTTTTGATCAGCAGATGCGGGTAATGAATAGCTGCCATAACGCTCTTCTGAAGGTCATCAACGAATCCCAATCTACCCCCACACCTCCCCACACATACCAGTCACCATTTCCACACCATGCCCCCCAATATCAACGTCAGTCCCAATACCATACCAGGCCCCCAACCCAAATGTATTCCCCAGTGTTTTCGTCTTCCTTGCCCAGCTTTTCTTCCCCATTCAGTTTTACAACTACCCCAACACAACCCCCCTCTGGTCAGCCTCCTGCTTTTCACCCCCCTTCCACTGCAGAACAAACAAGTAGGGTTTCCCCAATCCCACCTACCGACATGGTCCAACATTCCAGCCGCTCCTCCCATAGTTACTCCACCCGACACTACCAGGACTTGTAGTCCACAAATTAAAGTTTTTTTCAACATTTATAAACTTTTATTTTGAAATTAAAAACTAAATGTTTTTGGAAAATGATAAAAAAAAAAAAGGTTTTAAGTAAAAATCTTTCTGGTTTAAAATCTACTGTGTGTTGATTCATTAAGGTAAATATTAAAGGTTAAGTGAAAAGAAACACCAGACGTTTTAAAGGTATAACAAAATGGTTTTATATTACCAAGCAAACCACACTTTGGGATTTTTTTTTTTTGTTTTGTTTTGTTGCTACAAACACAATTTAGACATAAAAAAACAAAAGCCATGAAAAACATGTCACACAATGATGTCATTCCATGGAATCCGCCCAACAGGTGACAAAAAATAATCCGCAAACTGGTCCCTCATCCTAGTAACAGAACCGGTGGAGCAAACAGAGGCACTGCGGTAATCCCACAAGGTTGTCTCCAATTCTTCGTCATCCAAGGTAACGGGCTCCTTTGAAATGACAAAGTTATGGAGCACCACACATGCCTTGACAACATCGTCTACAGTTTTGGTTTCCAGTTTTATTGCCGTCAGCAGAACTCTCCACTTTGCCGTCAATATACCGAAAGAGCACTCTACTACTCTTCTTGCTCTAGTAAGACGGTAATTAAATACCCGCTTGGTACGGTGTAATTCACGACTGCTGTATGGTTTCAGTAGGTGCGGCGACAGTTGAAAGGCTTCATCACCTACACACACATATGGCATGGCTGGTTCACTTGTTCCTGGGAGCGGTCTGGCTGGCGGGAAATTGTATGTATCTCCATACAGGCAGCGACCCATTGGAGAGTTTTTAAAAACTTGGGAGTCGTTGGACCGGCCATACGCTCCTATGTCCACAGCAAGGAATCGGCAGTTGGCGTCTGCAATAGCCATGAGTACAATGGAGAAATATTTTTTATAGTTATAGTACTCGGATCCTGTTCCTGCCGGTTTAGCAATCCTTATGTGTTTGCCGTCCACGGCACCAACACAATTTGGGAAATTGCAAATTCTCTCAAATTGTTCGGAACTTCTCAACCAGATTTCCATTGATGGTTGTGGGATATACTCCGGCTGTAAAGTGTCCCAAATCGCCCGACATGTGTCCTTCACTATTCCGCCAATAGTGGAAATCCCCAGCCGGAATTGGAAATGGAGTGAAGTCAGAGACTCACCCGTAGCTAGGAAGCTGCAGAAAAAAAAATTTTTTAAAAAAAATTGCACAGACCATCAACATAAAAAACCAGTGGAATGGCCTCAAACAAACCAAAAAATTACATGCTGCAGAAAATACTGCGCAATGTGTCAGCGCAGTTTTCTCTGCAGCATGTAATAACATTCAATATGACCAATCACATAAAAAAAAGATGCTTACCGCAGTGTCACCAGGAGCCGCTCCGCCGGTGTGATGGCAAGCCTCATCCTTGTGTCCTGCCTTTGGATGACATCCTCAAGTTTTCCAACCAAATAATCGAAATGTTCCTTTCTCATCCGTACATAATTAAAGAATTTCTGTGGGTTGCACCGCAACTCCAGATAAAGAGTGGACTGGACACCCCTGGTCATCCGCAGCTCATTGATTGGAAGTATCCAGAATCGTCGCACTCTCCGTTGCATCCTCCGTCTTTCTGCTGCCGCCTCCTTCTCCCGCACTATGATATCCAGGCGATTCGTCTCAAATATAACTTCAGTAACCAAACTCGAAATCCTCCCAATTACACCATCCATCCTTGCCACTAAACTAAAACCCTCAAAGATGGGCTGTAAATACAGTCAGTATATAGATTTCCCTTAGTTTCCAGTAGCCAATCAAATTTTGGTGCCTCCCATTTTAACAACGGATCCGTCGTAAAAACGTATGCAACGGATGGTAAAAACGTATGCAACGTATGCAACGCATCCAGCATTTCAACGCAACCATTTATCGGATTTGCGATGGATCCGTCGAAATGCTGTATGCGTTGCATACGTTTTGCACTTTTTTGACGCATCCGTTTTTTTCGGGAAAAAGACGTTTTTGTGACGGTTTGCAGTTAACGCTAGTGTGAAAGTAGCCTTACACTGCTGGTATCACTTGCAACTAGCCATTGTTTATTTACAATTATATCACAAAACCTGTGAATAAACAGAAAATATTTTTTTTTAAAATGTCAGACAAAAAGCTATTATGGGGTCAGGAGAGTCCCAAACACAGAAAATTGAAAATAACTTGGAAACAAAATTGAAAAACAAATTCAAAATATCATCAACATAAGCAGAAATATGTTACTTGAAAATACATAGAAGGTCAATGTCTGAGATTGACCAGTTTTAGAAATATTTCAATTTATTCAGCGCTGGGGTCTATTTGACCCCATGGTTCCACAGCAGGGTTTTAATGATGCAGTAAATCTCTAGCGCTTTTGGATCAATGCTAAAAGAAGAATTAGCAGGGTTTTCCTTTGTCCACCATTGCTTAGCTTCATGTATACCCAGTTGTATCCACTTTCTAAAGGAACCCATGATCCATATTATTACAGCCAGGGAGAAATTGTGTAGACAACCCACTTTGCCATAGTTCTGGGGACCATTTGTAATTTTAAGGACTGCTTCAGAAGAGCTACAGAGAACCAGAAAGAACCCAGCCCTGGTCACACCGTGCAAGAATGATGCACATGGTGAATATGGACACAGTATAGTACTATACAGGAGTAAAGCAGAAAGTAAAGTCACAGAACAAGATTAGCAAAACAGTGATGACAACAGAGACCGTACAACACACTGACATTAAATGACAGTGAAGAGGTAATAAATACACAGGATGTCACAAAACAGATAATAAACAGTGATAGCTCTGCACGGGATGATACTCTGTGAGATGCTGAATCTCTTCACCTTACTTACAATTGGCGACGTTCGCAGATAGCTTAACTCAGCAGCAGGCACACATGTTATGAAGAATCCAGAAGACACTTTGATTTATTTAAGAATTCTTGTTGAATGTATAAACAGCAGCAGCAGGTAAAAAATGACTTTCTTTGAGACAAGCTGAAAGCACACGTGCCTCTAATGAAGCCAAGATGAAGACTGAGACACAGGGAGAAGAAGGAGGAAGTGACATGACACCCAGCAGAGGGACACAGGGAGACAGAAGGGACAACCTTCATGGAAAGGGAGGATTTTCAGCTATGCAAAACCCAGGAATACTTAGTAACAATAAACAATATGAAAAATGCAATACAGCATGTAAAATGTACAGGACAGTCTGTAAAATGTCTTATTCATGGGACATAACAGTTATGTCATAGTATGGAAATAAGCACTTATGTCATTGTGCACACTGCACAGTAATGTCACATTTTATTTTTTTTACTCACTTATATAGCACCATTACATCCACAGAGCTTTACAGACATCATCATCAACATCACTGTCCCCACTGGGGTTCACAATCTTGATTCCCCATCAGTATATCCTTGGAATGTGGGAGGAAACCGGAGAGCCCGGAGGTAACACATGCAAACACGGGGAGAACATACAGACTCCTTGCAGATGTTGCCCTAGGTAGGATATGAACTCAGGAGGACCCAAGCACTGTAAAGCAGCAGTGCTAATCACTGAGCCACTGTGCTTCCCACATAACAGGGATCAGGTCACAGATAAAATAATGTACACAGTGATTTTGCAGTACAGGGGTAATTAATGTAGTCGAGATACCCTTTAAAGGGAATCTGTCACCAGGTTTTTGCTACTTCATGTGAGCATAGGAAAAGAGCGTAGGAAAAGAGATCCTGATTCCAATGATGTATCACTTGGTTTACTGGAGGTAGCAGTTATAATAATAATAATACTTATATTTAATTCAGTTCTGACACAATCAGAGTTCTTAGATGTATCATCAAACAGAGCCAAAAAGCTGTCCCAGCTCCACTCCAGTCTCTCTATGTACATTGTCTATTGACAACTGCTTATCACAGGAGGGGGCGTAGTTGGACTATCAGTCGCATGAGCTGTAGTCCGGGCAGCAATAAAACCTTTATGGTAAGTAAACAAGAGCACACTGCTTAATAAATGACATATTGCTGAATTTAGTGTTTCAGTCCCTATCTCCTGCTGTCTACAGGTGACATAGCAAAAACCTGTCATGTCCTCAAACACCCTTAACCTACAGATATGAGGATAATAGGGAGATTGATAGCATTCAGCTGCAGCACTCAAATTAACTTAGAGGAAAATCAACTTCAGCCTCCAGCTTTCAGTCACAGACAAGGCTAGCATTAAGGGATAAATCTGGGCAATTGTGCAGTGCCCCTATACACAAAAGGGGGCCTCCTGCTTCTACAGCCCCTCCAGGGCTGCCACCAGGAGTTTCAGGGCCCCATAGTGGCAACATTTTCAGGCCCCCATGATACTTCACTTCTGCACCATGTCCTCACCAATCAGACATTAACAGTTCCATTTGAACACCACATCACATACATAGCTATCAGAATTGTTTTGGCCAAAACATTTTTTTAAGCTGCCGCCACCACGACAAAATAGACTCTTTTGGCATGGCCCTACAGTACTCTAACCTATTAAACATTTCTTAAAATATCCAATACTGTTTTCAAGTAGCAAAAAAGGATTTGGGGGGTATGTCAAAATCAAAAGAAAAGTCATAGATGCTATAGAATTTTTCAAGGATGAAAAGGTTGAAGTGGTCAAAAATCATGTTGAGAAAGCCAAACTTTTAAATTCCTATTTTGCATCTGTTTTCGCTAAGACAGCAAATGTAACATCAACTGATCTTCACGGTGCCATCGAAAGAATAAAAGAATTCAGTCTATCCATAAACAGAGAGATGGTGAGGGAACACTTAGCTGATTGACATGAATTTAAATCTCTTGGTCCAGATGAATTACATCCTAGGATACTGCTAAGAGTTAGCAGAGGAAATTGCAAAACTACCTGCCAGAATCTTTGAAAAATCCTGGAAAACAGGAAAAGTCTCAGAAGATTGGAGAAGGGCAAATGTCCCAATCTTCAAAAAAAGGAAAGAAGACGGAGCCAGGAAATTACAGGCCAGTGAGCCTTACTTCTATACCAGGAAAGATATTTAACAAATTATTAAACAGCATGGATGTAAGTACTTGGATAAGAATGCAGTAATTAACCAGAGCTACCATGGGTTTATAGAAACAAGTCATGCTGGACTAATCTAATATCCTTCTCTGATGGAATCACTGACTGGGTGGATGAAGGAAATGCGGTAGATATAGTATATCTCGACTTCAGCAAAGCACTTGATAAAATATTTCATACTAGCCTTATTGAAAAAAATGACCAAGTATTAGATTGACAAGGCTACGGTTAGGTGGATTCATAACTGGCTCAGTGATTGTACTCAAAGAGTGGTGATAAATGGTTGCGCATCTAATTGGAAAAGTGTTTCAAGTGAGGTACCACAAAGCTCTGTCCTGGCCCCAGTGTTGTTCAACATTTTTATAAATGATCTAGTTAAGGGAACTGAAGGTAAGCTAATCAAATTTGTAGACAATGCAAAGCTAGGAGGGATAGCTAACACTAGAGAAGACAAAGAAAGGATTCAGAAGGATCTAGATAGGCTTGAACAATGGGCAACAACTAATAGAATGGTATTTAACAGGGAGAAATGCAAAATTCCACATCTAGGCAAAAAAAATGAAAATTACATCTATAGAATGGGAGGAATAGAACTAAGCAACAGCACATGTGAAAAAGACGGGTATACTAATAGATCACAGACTGCACGAGTCAACAGTGTGATGAAGCAGCAAAAAAGACACAGTTCTAGAATGCATTAAGAGAAGCATAGAGTCTAGATCATGTGAAGCAATTATTCCCCTCTACTCCTCCTTAGTCAGGCATCATCTGGAATACTGTGTCCAGTTCTGGGCACCGCATTTTAAAAAACACTTGAAAAACTGGAGCAAGTTCAGAGAAGAGCTAACATGATGGTGAGCGGACTGAAAAGAATGTCCTACGCTGAATGGTTAAAGGATCTGGGAATGTTTTGCTTGCAAGAAAAAATGCTAAGAGGAGGCTTAATAACTGACTACAAATATCTGAAGGGATGTATTCTCATTTGCACATGGAAACACGAGAAGCAATGAAATTAAATTGAAAGGGAGAAGATACAGATTAGATATTAGAAAAAACTTTTTGACAGTAAGGGTGATCAGTGAGTGGAACAGTCTGTCACAAGAAGTGGTCCTTCTTCAATGGAAGTCTTCAAACAGAGGATGGACAAACATCTGTCAGAGATGTTTTCGAAAATCCTGCATTGAGCAGGGGGTTGGACACAATGACCCTTGAGGTCCCTTCCAACTCTAACATTTTATAGTGTTATGATTTATATTTATCTTTCTTTAAGGGAATGTGTCACATTAATTTATTAAAATGATCCATAATACCAAATACAAGGGACAAATACTATCATACCGTGGATGGACCACACATTACCACCACATAGTGACCGAAATATATCACATACAAGGAACAAATACCAACACACCATGACCAGATCACATATTTCCACCACATAGTGACTGAATAATACCATGTACAAAGCGTCACGGAGTTACCACGACAGAGCAGTACCAGAAGACCACAGCATCTGATGGCTCCTGCTTCGCTGCTGAGAAGAAGTACTTCTCCGGTGTATTAAAGGTGTTTGTTTTCTTTCAGCAGGACAGGGGTTAATAGGCCATGTGGAACTCCCTGCTTTCAGCTGTGCTCAGTTTGCCACTCCTCTCTCCTATAAAAGCTAGGCCTTCTGGCCAGATCCTTGTCTGAGATAGCACTTGCTAGATAGACCTGGAGTAGTGAGGAGTTGGTGTTTGGAGAGCTGGAGGAGTTTATTGTGCCACAGTTGTTTGGTTTGTACACTTGGAAATTCCTCATCCTTATCTGCCTTATTTTCTTCCCCTGTCCTTCACACCCTGGTGAATACCTTTGTTATTCGTGAGAGTATATTTTGTGTGAGTGGAGTTTTCTTTTACCCTTGTCTTGGTTCCCGTTTGTCGGGTTTGCATACTCTGGTACACGGTAGTGCCTCTCTTCCCCAGGTAGGGAAGGGGACAAACGCAGGGCTGCAGTTAGGAAACAGGGCAAGGGCAGAGCATCCTTGCCGTCTGAGGTATGCCGGGGAACAGGGCAAGTTAGGGTGCTTCCTAGTGCTAGGGTCAGGAAAGGTGCCCCTGGTCCCAGTTTACTCGCCAGTCCAGTCATGAGATTATCTCAGACCGAAAGCGTTTTCTGATCCATGATGCATCCTATCACTGCGCTGACAGGGCATCTGGTGTGGGGATCTCGCCCTCCAGGCAAACCATTGTGAAGCCCAAGATCGCGCTGCCAGACAGGTTCTCTGGTGGGCGGGACAAGTTTGTCGTGTTTCGGGAGGCCTGTAAACTTTATTTCTGGCTGTGTCCGGTATCCTCTGGTACAGAGAAGCAACGGGTGGGCGTTGTTATCTCGCTCCTGTAGGGAGATCCGCAAGCATGGGCATTTTCTCTCCCATCTGACTCACAGTCTCTCCAGACAGTAGAGGGCTTCTTTCAGGCTTTGGGCTTAGTGTATGATGACCCTGATCTTGTCTCCTTGGCTGAGTCATCTCTGCGACAACTTCAGCAAGGAGACCGTCTGGCGGAGGAATACTGCTCCGAGTTCCAGCGGTGGGCCTCTGACACTAGGTGGAATGACCCGGCCCTCCGTAGCCCGTTCTGCGAGGGTCTTTCTGTGAGATTAAGGGATGTATTAGCTCTCTATAAGACTGCGGACTTCCTTGACGCGTCATGTCTCGGTTGATTGCCGCCTTCGTCAGAGACATGGGGAGACACCTCTGGGGGCAGGAGGTCCAAGATTGAACGTGACCAGTACTGATTCCACTGTGGAGCCCATGCAAGTGGGTGCGGCGTCCCAACCTAGCAAACTTGCATTAACCCGGCGTAAGGGGGGAGTGTGTTTCTGTTGTGGCAAGAAGGGTCATTTTGTGAGCTCATATCCTACCCATCACTTGTTTAAACAACTGCCGGAAAACTAGAGGGCCCGGGTTGTGGGGAGGACCAGTACTGATTCCACTGTGGAGCCCATGCAAGTGGGTGCGGCGTCCCAACCTAGCAAACTTGCATTAACCCGGCGTAAGGGGGGAGTGTGTTTCTGTTGTGGCAAGAAGGGTCATTTTGTGAGCTCATATCCTACCCATCACTTGTTTAAACAACTGCCGGAAAACTAGAGGGCCCGGGTTGTGGGGAGGTTGGCAACTCGAGGGTGTACTCATAACTTCTGTGGGAAAGACTCATGGGGACTATACACTCTGAGGTGTTAAATGCTATGTACTTGAGGACCTGCCCTCACCTGTGGTACTGGGACTTCCTTGGCTCGCGCTCCACAATCTGGTAATTGATTGGCAGACACAGGAAGTGGTAAAGTGGAGTACATACTGTCAAGGACACTGTTTCGGTACCCGATTGAAAAGAGTGAATACCCAGTCCGTGCCCCATTACCTATCAGACTTCATGGATGTGTTTTCTGAGCAGGGGAGCCAAGAGCTTCCTCCTCGTCATCCTTATGATTGTCCACAAAAAAAGAAAAGAGAAGAGCGCACTCACCGGTAGTGAAAACGTCAGGTTTATTCGGACAATAACATCAAGAACGCAGGGAGGTTAGTGAATGCACACGGACTACGGCCGTTTCATGCTCAATGCACTTCAACGGGTCCTATGATAGGACCCGTTGAAGTGCATTGAGCACGAAACGGCCGTAGTCCGTGTGCATTCACTACCCTCCCTGCGTTCTTGATGTTATTGTCCGAATAAACCTGACGTTTTCACTACCGGTGAGTGCGCTCTTCTCTTTTCTTTTCTTTTTTGTGGATTTATATGGACTATTGTTAGAGGAGCACCCCGGTATGTGTTGATCTTTATAATTAGGCTATACACGGCAGTGTGGCAGAATAAAGGAGCCTGCTTGTGGGTCTAACGGATAACAGCGGTGTGGATGTTTTGCAGCTTTTTTTTATCCTTATGATTGTGCCATCAATCTGGTTCCTGGTGCCAAGCTGGCCAAGAGCAGACTCTATAACATCTGTAGACCAGAAAGGCAGGCCATGAAGGACTATATTTTGGAAAATCTGGCTAAGGGTCATATACGACCATCCTCTTCTCCCCTTGCTGCAGGGCTCTTTTTCATCAAGAAGAAGGATGGCGGGTTACTTCCTTGCCTGGATTTCAGGGAACTTAATGCGATCACTGTCCGTGATCCGTATCTGCTACCTCTTATACCTGACCTTTTTAATCAAATTGTTGGGGCAAAATGGTTCTCTAGGATGAACCTCGGGGAAGGAGGGGGTGGGGAGTACAACCTCATCCACATTAAGGAGGGGGATGAGTGGAAGACTGCATTCAATACGCCAGAAGGACACTATGAGATTCTGGTGATGCCTTTTGAGTTGACAAACACGCCTGCCGTCTTCCATCTCTTTATTAATGACATCTTTAGTCACTTAGTACGCAGGTTTGTTGTTATCTACCTGGATGACATTCTTGTGCATTCACCTGACCTTAAGTCACACCACCAACATGTCAGACAAGTACTACACATACTTCATGACAATAGATTGTATGTCAAACCTGAAAAGTGTAAGTTCTCGGTTGAGGAGATCTCTTTCATTGTACATGTATTATCTACCACCGGTTTTCGCATGGATCTGGCGAAAGTCCGGGCGGTATTGGAATGGGATCGTTCTGAGGATTTGAAGGCCTTACAAAGGTTTTGGGGTTTCGCTAATTACTGCCATCTAATATATAATTGCCTAGAATACTACTTCCTGCAATTTGTGCCAACTTCCGTGGCTTTGTCCGGAGCTAATGTCCGGAGCTAATGTCCGGAGCTAATGTCCGGAGCTAATGTCCGGAGATAAGTGACGTCAACAGTGTCCAGTGTCTGATTGGTTGCCGCCTGCTGCGAGCGACCAATCAGAAACGTGCCGTACTGTGACACACTCCACCCGCCATTTTGGTGTGATTTTTGAATTTTTACCTCACAGCAAGTTTCTACTGCGTGGAGGCGGGCCCAGTGACGTTGCTCTTCAAGCTCCTGCCGAATTTCGTAAAAAAAATGATAATACCATTTACCAAAACTATATATATTTAGTTGTGAAGTGGTTCAGTGACATTTTCACACCAATTTTGAACTTTTGTTTGGTGTTTTCTCCATATACTGCCTATTATTTTTGTTCTTTCTTACTATTATTTATTAATTGTATTATTCTTACATTTGAATAAATAAAGTATATATGGATTCTAGACTCCCGATTCTTTAGAATCGGGCTGCCATCTAGTATATTTATAAAAGACTTTTCGGTAGTAGCCATACAGCTCACGGATATGACTAAAAGGGGGATGGACTTCTCCAGGTGGTCCAGTCCTGCCAGGGAGGCATTTGACACATTGAAAAGGTGTTTTGCTTCTGCGCCGGTTCTTATTCACCCTGATGTCACTCAGCCTTTCATTGTGGAGGTGGATGCGTCCGAGGTGGGAGTGGGGGCTGTATTGTCGCTAGGTGCGTCTCCTGGTAAATGGCAACCATGTGCATACTTTTCTAAAAAACTTTCACCAGCTGAGAGAAACTATGATATTGGTAATAGGGAACTCTTAGCTATCAAATGGGCATTTGAGGAGTGGCATCATTTTTTGTAGGGAGCGGTTCACCCGGTGATGGTGATTACTGACCATAAGAATCCGGTTTACTTGGAGTCGGCAAAGCGTCTTACACCTCGTCAGGCAAGGTGGGCATTATTCTTTACCAGGTTTAACTTCTTTGTTACTTTTAGGCCGGGGAGCAAAAATGTTAAGGCAGATGCTTTGTCCCGTTGCTTTCCTGAGTGAGGCAATAAGTGCAAACTGGTACCTATTTTACAAAAAGGTGTAGTGATGGCGTCTATATGCTCCAATCTTGAAAGAGAGGTTGCTGACCCTCAGGAGGATGCCCCTGCTACCTGTCCACTTGGTAAACTGTTTGTACCAGTCATTCTCCATCTTAGAATCCTCAGTGAACATCATGATACGGTGCTGGCTGGACATCCGGAGAATAAAGCCACCGCAGATCTACTGTACTTACTCGGCGTTTTTGGTGGCCAGGTGCTTATAAGGATGTTCAGGAGTATGTGGCCACCTGCAAAATTAGTGCACGTTCTAAGACTTCACATACTCGTCTGTCTGGGGTTCTACCATTGGAGATTCCCAGAAGACCTTGGACTCAGTTGTCGATCAATTTTATTACGGATCTACCTGTGTCTGCAGGGAACACTGTAATCCTGGTGGTGGTGGACAGGTTCAGTAAAATGTCTCATTTTATTGCTTTGCCAGCTTTGCCAAATGCCAAAACTCTGGCGCAAATCTTCATCAGGGAAATAATAAGACTGCATGGGATTCCTACGGATATAGTTTTGGATCAGGGGGTGCAGTTTATTTCCAAATTTTGGAAGGCGTTTTGCACTCATCTGGGGATCCATTTGTCTTTTTCTTCTGCTTTTCATCCGAAGTCTAATGGGCAGACTGAATGGGTTAATCAGAATTTAGAGACATATCTTAGATGTTTTGTGTCTGAGAATCAGAAAGACTGGGTAACCTACTTACTGTTGGCTGAATTTGCAGCTAATAATCGCTGTCAGGAATCAACCAGTAAGTCCCCGTTTTTGGGGGCAAATGGGTTCCATCTGCAGTTTTGTTCGTTCAATGGTGATCGCCCTTCTGGTTTACCGGAGGAGGAATGGTTCTCTTCTTCTATTTCTACTACTGTATATGGCAGAGGGTGATTAATACCTTGTAAAAGATTGGTTCCAAACATAAGAGTGTGGCTGATCGGAGACGTTTGGTGGGTCCGGACATGTGTGTTGGTGACTTGGTATGGCTGTCCTCAAGGAACATTAAGCTAAAGGTTCCATCTTGGAAATTGGGTCCCAGGTTTATTGGTCCTTATAAGATCTTAGCCGTCGTCAATCCAGTAGCATTCCTCCTTGCTCTGCCACCTACTTTTAAAATCCATAATGTTTTTCACCGTTCACTTCTCAAGAAGTACGTGGGATTTGCAGGACCTTCACCTCTGCCGCCTGCTCCTGTCATTGTCGATGGTAACCTGGAGTTCCAGATAGCAAAGGTCTTAAGATTTTCGTCTTGTTCGTCGGTCATGTTGTAACTGTTTGCATTCTGACCAATGTCAGACATGCCAGATCACCAGTGAGGCCAAATTGTGGAATTACGCCCTCCACTGACAAGCGTGCTTGGAGAAAAAGGATGATGCACGCAGATTGTGAGCAAAGTCACTTTTATCTGATATAAGAAGCAAGAGGCAGTATTTTATACCATTTACAACAAATGTAACAAATGTAGCCCCCCTTGTTACCCTGGGTCATGCTGACCTTTATTTCCCACGTACCCAGAACATACTGTTTGCTGAATATTGAAAACATGTAAGATAAGAAATATAAAATCCTTGAATTGTAGACTACAAGACTACTGCATCATAAGAACAAATTCTAAACACATTCTATTAATTAAAGGCAAAAGGCAATTAAAGGCAAAACATTAACCTTTCTATATCAATTTTCCCCTTTTGTAAATGGTATAACCTCTGCCATAGGGTCAGTTGATGTCCACAAAGGAGCTACTGTCTCATGGGTCTAGTACCCATAAGGAGGCTTTTTACCTGCTTCGCCCATCCACCTTCAGTGTGGACACTTACTTCCCCATCAGCAGTGGTTATCCGGGGTCTATTATACACTATGGATGGTACAGCCTTAGATTCCTTCCTTACACATACATTCTTCAATACATGGTGCATTGGAAGGGTTACGGTCCAGAGGATGTGGGTTCCAGCTTCTGACATCCATGCGGCCAGATTGGTTCGGGCATTTCATACGGCTCACCCAGGTAAACCTGGCCCTGAGGTTCCGGAGGTCCCTCATAGAAGGGATAGTACTGTCACTGAGTTACCGCAACAGAGCAGTACCAAAAGCCGCAGCATCTGATGGCTCCTGCTTTGCCGCTGAGAAGAAGTACTTCTCCGTCGTATTAAAGGTGTTTGTTTTCATTCAGCAGGACAGTGGTTAATAGGCCATGTGGAACTCCCTGCTTTCAGCTGTGCTCAGTTAGCCACTCCTCTCTCCTCTAGAAGCTAGAACTTCTGGCAAGATCCTTGCTGAGATAGCACTTGCTAGATAGACCAGCAGTAGTGAGGAGCTGGTGTTTGGAGAGCTGGAGGAGTTTTTTGTGCCACAGTTGTTTGGTTTGTAGGCTTGGAAATTCCTCATCCTTACCTGCCTTATTTTCTTCTCCCATCCTTCACACCCTGGTGAATACCTCTGTTACTTGTGAGAGTATATTTTGTGTGAGTGGAGTTCTTTTACCCTTGTCTTGGTTCCCCTGTTTGTCGGGTTTCTGCACTACGTTACACGGTAGTGCCTTTCTTCCCTGGGTGGGGAAGGGGACAGACGCAGGGCTGCAGTTAGGAGACAGGGCAAGGGCGAAGGCCCCGGCATCCTCACCATTTGAGGCATCCTGGAGAACAGGGCGAGTTATGGCGCCCCCCAGTGCTAGGGCCAGGAAAGGTGCCCCTAGTCCCAGTTTATTTGCCAGTCCAGTCGTGACACAAGGGAGAAATCCTGCCACACTGTGACCAGACCACACATTACCCCCACAGTGACCGAATAATATCAAATATGAGGGACAAATACTGCCACACCATAACCAGACCACATATTAACACCACAAAGGGACCAAATAATACCACATACAAGGAACAAATACCAACACACCATGACCAGATCACAAATTACTACCACATAGTGACCAAATAATACCACATACAAGGAACAAATACCAACACACCATAACCAGATCACATATAACCACCACATAGTGACCGAATAATACCACATACAAGCAACAAATACCAACACACCATTACCAGATCACATATTACCACCACTTAGTGACTGAATAATAACATGTACAAGGGAGAAATACCACCACACTGTGACCAGACCACATATTACCCCCACATAGTGACCGAATAATATCAAATATGAGGGATAAATACTGCCACACCATAACCAGACAACTTATTAACACCACAAAAGGACCGAATAATACCACAAACAAGGAACAAGGGGTTCTGTACATAGTATATAATGTATAGCTTCAGCGTACTGTACTGGTAATACAGTGATCACCGGAGACATTATACACAGGAGCTCTGTATATAGTGTCAGTGTACAGGTAATACAGGGATCACTGGTGACATTACACACTGGGGCTTTGTATATAGTGTATAGTGTACAGGTAATACAGTGATCACCGGTAGCATTATACACAGCAGCTCTTTACATAGTGTCAGTGTACAGGTAATACAGTGATCACCGGTGACATTACACACAGGAGCTCTGCATATAGTATGCAGTGTATAGTGGCAGTGTACAGATAAGACACTTACTCACCGGTGATGTCTCTAGTTGAAGTCCTTGTTCTTCATCTTTCTTCTTCATCCGGCACAGACCGCCATCACTTCTTCCAGCCAGGACTCGTCTCTGCATAAAAAAAACACAGTTATCTAGAGCACATTCACCAACTTCTACACTACAAAGCTGAATATAGACTTGCACCCACCATTAATATACAATTAGTTCTTATGCAACCTACCATTCCAAATATAAATTGTAATCTACAGTTGTGCCCCGCATTAACTATAAATAGCCACTTTCCCCACCCAATAAATATATAAATTAAGTAGAACTTGTACTCTTTTCCCAATTCAATACCAGTCACACTCCATCATCCTCAATACCCCCACCCACACTGTACCTCCTGCTCCCTCGATTATATTTACATTCTCCCCAATTCATTATGTCATGTCCTCTCTCTCTCTCCCACCCCACCCTCTACTCATCATCATTTGATCTCACCACCCCACCTTCAATTCATAATTTGCTGCCGCCCATCCTCCACCCTCAATTCATCATTTGCTGGCCCCCAATTAATCATTACATATTGTGCTCTCCCACCTCAATGCATCATTTACTGCCTCCTGTCCCACATCCTAAATTCATCATCATCCCCAGCACATCTCTTTCTAATTTCTGCTAGGGTCAGATCAGAAGTTGAGATGGAGGGGTCCGTCTCACAGCACAGTAGTGTGCAGATAGGACTGCAGACTGTTTCCATTCTATTGGACCTGCGACACCAATCAGACCGGACCGCACAGGACCGCCCCCCGGGTGAGTATAATAAAACTTCTTTTTCTTCACTTGCAGGTCGGACTGGGGCTTATTTACAGCATTATAGAATGCTGTAGATAAGCCCTGAAAGGCAGTGGCTGCATCTTATAGCAAAATCTTCTGACAGGTTCCCTTTAAATAGTGGGAACTATTTAGGGGTGGGCGAATAGTAGATTTATGCACAAATGAAAGCCTCTGGAGCATCCCAGATCTTGCGGTTCATGGGACTCAAGAGGCACCAGCAGTTTCAAATACCTGTTTGCCGCTTTGTAATGATTTTCTAGCAGCTGCTCTTTTAATCTGGTGAATTTGTCTGCCAAAAACCTTCCTCACTATGCCTTTATCTGCACAAACCCATCTGTGCTGTATATCAGCCACAGCTCTCTTCACAGTACGATGATCACATCTAAGTCTTTGTGAAATATCTAATTTTTTCATACTGTTTTACTGCATTGTACTATTTGATGCTTTTCGGCAGCAGAGAGATCCTTTTTCTTTCCCATATTGTTTGAAACCTGTGACCTGCTTAATAATGTGGAGTAAACTAATTATCACAGGTATTTGAGATGAATTTCAGTGATCCAAAGAGGCGTGAGACACAATACCATCCATGAGTTTATTTGAAAAACCAAAAAATTAGATCTTTATGACACTTAAATCTAATTTACATAATTTGTAACGTATATACCATATTTTTGGACTATAAGATGCACTTTCCCCCCACATTTGGGAGGAAAATAGGGGGTGCATCTTATAGTCCGAATACAAGCTTACCAGGGGGTTGCAGTGATGGTGGAGCAGAGTCCCTTCCTCAGAAAGCCAGTGGCGGCAGAAGTGTGGTGATGCTGCAGGCCTGGTGTCGGTGGTGAGCAGAGCAGAGTGCATCAATGCTTTCTGGCAGCCATTTTCCTGAAGCCGATGGCCGTTGGAGGTGGAGCGTGTACAGATTGGGATCTCGAACAAAGTAAAGGGAACACTTATAACAAACTTGGCAGCAGGATTTTGATCAGTAAACTACAGACACTGTCAGGTTGGCGCTGTTATACTGATTAAAATGATACCTTGGTTGATGAAATCCGTCTTGTCGTTGATGTTTAATCTGTATTTGTAATTTTCAGTTAATGAGATTCTCGTGCTCTGGGGTGGCCTGTGGGGGTGTCATCATGTGGTGTTCAGTGGACATATGCACCTGTATGGACTTATGACAGGTCAGTGATCTTTCAGTGACCTGCCCCCTATTTTACATACTGCATATCATATTGTGTGGTTACGGGAAAAAAAATAACATCCATCAACATTAATAGTATAACTGCGCCAACCTGACAGTGTCTGTTTTTTACTGAGCAAAATCCTGCTGACAGGTTCGCTTTAAACAACACAATGCATCAACACAATGCATCTCCAAGTCAATCACACTTCTGTGAAATCAACCTGTCCATGTATGAAGCAACACTGACTGTGAATCAATTTCTCCTGCTGTTGTGCAAATGGAATAGACTACATGTAAGAATTATAGGTAATTAGCAAGATACCTGTTATAAAGGAGTGGTTCAGCAGATGTGAGAACAGTCCATTTCTCTGTCCCCACCCTTCTTGATCACCTTTGCATTTTTTCAATGCTGTCACCCCTAGAGAAACAGGAGCATGAGAACGAAGTTGCTCAGGTAGTGCAGCTCATCCAGGATGACACATCAATGCTAGCTGTGGCAAGAGTAGCTGCATCTCTCAGGACAATGTCCTGAGCATGGAGCAGATAACAGGAGACATACCAGTACATCAGGAGATGTAGAGGGGGCCGTACGAGGGCAACAACCCAGCAGCAGGACCGCTACCTCCTCCTTTGTGCAAGGAGGAACAGAAGGAGCAGTGCTAGAGCCCTGCAAAATAACCTCCAGCAGGCCAATAACATCCATGTGTCTGAACAAACTGCCAGAAAGAGACTCTATGAGGGTGGTATGAGGGCCTGACATCCACAAGTGGGTGTTGTGCTTACAACCCAGCACCATGCCGGGCGACTGGCATTTGCCAGAGAACACCAATATTGGCAGATTTGACAGCGGCGCTCTGTGCTCTTCACGGATGAGAGCAGGTTCACACTGAGCACATGTGACAGACGTGACAGAGTCTGGAGGTGCCATGGAGAGTGCTCTGCTGCCTGCAACATCCCCCAGTATAACCGGTTTCACAGTGGGTCAGTAATGGTGTGGGGAGGCATTTCTTTGAAAGGCTGCACAACCCTACATGTGCTAGCCAGAGGTACCCTGACTGCCATTAGGTACTAGAATGAAATCCTCAGACCCATTGTGAAATCATATGCCGCTGCCCTGGGCCCTGGGTTCCTTCTGATGCATCACAATGCTAGGCCTCATATGGTTGAAGTGTGTCAGAGGTTCCTGCATGATGAGGCATTTATGCTATGGACTGGCCTGCCTTTTCCTCAGACCTGAATCCAATCGAACACATCTGGGACATCATGTCTCGCTCCATCCACGTTGCACCACAGACTGTCCAGGAGTTGACAGATGCTTTAATCCAGGTCTG
Source organism: Ranitomeya imitator (assembly GCF_032444005.1). Lineage (NCBI taxonomy): Eukaryota > Metazoa > Chordata > Amphibia > Anura > Dendrobatidae > Ranitomeya > Ranitomeya imitator. The sequence continues at coordinate 94,749,028 of NC_091284.1, forward strand.
GGAGGAGATCCATATCAGGACCATGCCCAGGAATTGTAGGGAGGTCATACAGGCACTTGGAAGGCACGCACACTACTGAGCTCCATTTCCTTGTCTTGAGGCATTTCCACTGATGATTGATCAGCCTGTAATTTGATTTTCCACTTTGATTTTAAGCATCTTTCCAAATCCAGACCATCCAGGTTGAAAACCATTTAGCCCCAGACATGGATTATTGCGTGGGACAGAACGACGGACAGGTATGGTATATTAGAAAATACAGCTGAAACCGCGCATAAAGGGACCAAAACACGTGGGGAAATGTAGAGACACACGTGCAGACAATGGAAATGGCAACTGGGGGGCTTCGTCCACGAAGGAGGACGGAGTTCCTCTGAAACGCGTTGGTTTAGTCTGGTCCCAGTGCCGCTCCGTAGTTGTGACGTCACACGCTGAGTCTCCTGTCGGCCATCTTCCTCCTCGCTCGTATCCAGGGACGCCACCGGCCGGGGCTTCCCCTGGCTCTACACAGCTACCGCACAGCGTCTCTGTGCTCGTTTACCTGCAGGTTTGCCCGTACATCCATTCCTTCCCTGGACTCAGGGCTTCCCTGTGCAGTACCTTACGTGCATCCACATATCTACCCCTATTGTACCCACACCCCGGTGCACCGCGGTGCTGCAGCCTTTTTCAGGCTTGTTTGCCTGCACGCTTATTCACCTTACCGGTCGCTGGGCTCTTCAACACAGAACCCCACGTACGCCCACCTTACCGACATCGTTGTATCTGAACCCTGGTAAGTCCCCCTTTTACACATTTGTGTTTATATTTGTATTTATCATTTGATATTATAGATCCGCGAGGGGGCTCGCCATATTGTCAGTGCGGGTGATTGTGCCGCTTTGCAACAGCGGCCACGGGTGGTCCCTTGGTGCTTTTGTCTGCTTCTTGGGAGGTTCTGTCTAGCCTTCAGAAGCCCCCCAGTTGCCATTTCCATTGTCTGCACATGTGTCTCTACATTTCCACACGTGTTTTGGTCCCTTTATGCGCGGTTTCAGCTGTATCTTCAATTTTTAGTATTTTCATAGCAGGATTGGCACTCACCTGCCCTGACTCCAGCTGCTAGGGACTTTTTGTATAGGATTAGCGCTTGTGTGTTCCCCCTTTTTTCCAGGTATGGTATATTGTTGTTTTTTTTTATCTTTTATTACAGGAGATCGAAGGCTTTGGTGGAATTAGGCAAGATTGTAAGTATGGTTTAATTGAGATTAATAAACGAGTCTGTGTCATTTTTTTCAATTAAAGGACTTTATTCTGGCTGCGTCTTTATTTTCATATAACTATATGATTAGTAATGGAGAGGTGTCTTATAGACACCTCTCCATTACTGAGCCATGGGTTTGATGTCACCTGACAATACAAAGGTGACACCAACCCCACAAATACGAACCCCACTTGCGAACGTTACAGGGCAAGTGGGAAGAGCCGGGCAAAGCACCAGAATTGGCACATCTAATAGATGTACCTCTTCTGGGCAGCTGAGGTGCTGTTTTTAGGCTGGGGGGCCTATATCCATGGCCCCTTACTAGCCTGAGAATATCAGCCCCCAGCTGTGAGCTTTAGCAAGGCTGATTGTCAAAAATTGTGGGGACTCCACATTGTTTTTAAAATTATTTATATAATTTAAAAAACTGCATGGGGACGCCTCTATTCTTGATAAGCAACATTGATGAAGCTGACAGCTGAGGGTTGCAGCCCCCAGCTGTGAGTTTTGCCCAGTTGGTTCAAGAAAATAGGGGGAACTCATGCTGGGTTTTCATTAATTTATTTCATTATATCGCAGGTGGCAGCTGAGGAATACCCCGATGATCTGCTCCTGCTGTCACTGTTATTAGCGGCAGCAAGTGTCTGATGATGGGAGTAATAGTTCCAAAAGCCCCCACCTGCTGTCATTGTTCTGACTTTAATATAACTCTCATTATTCTCCTCTGCTCGTGTGTATTGCTGGCAGAGCAGGGTAGAATGATGAGAGCCGTCTTCAGCACCTGCCACTGGGGAACAGCGGTTACTGTAGCGCTTCTTCCCCGGTGGATGTCCGTCTGATACTGATGAGAAACATGGGCAGCACACGGTTGCCACACGTGTGCCGCAAGTATTACACACAAGGACACACAGTCACGGATATCTCCGTTACCTGTTTTTCTGGTAATGGATAAAAAGGACGTGTGAAACCGGCCTAAGACAAACTGGGAAAAAGGAGAGAGCACAATACAGTTTTAAATGTTAAAACAATACATAAAACAACAAGGGTATGCTCACCTGGTGGTGTTGCAACAAAGAAACATGTATAAAACGCATAGATCAGCTGCTACAAGACACGAGTCCAAAGGGCTTAGAGATAGAACATAACCGGGTAAAGTGTTACTGGATACATTGCTGATAATTGAATTCAACAAATATTTTCCTTAAGCACTTTATTTTAACAGGTTTACAAAGTCAGTGCGTTTCAAGGTCAACGCAGGACCTCTTCATCAGGACAAAACTTAGTCCTGATGAAGAGGTCCTGCGTTGACCTTGAAATGCATTGACTTTGTAAACCTGTTAAAATAAAGTGCTTAAGGAAAATGTTCCTTGAATTCAATTATCAGCAGCGCATCCAGTGACACTTCACCTGGATATCTTCTGATTCATAAAGAGGCACACGCCTAATAAATCAGGAGAGACAAATCTTATTACAGTCAGATTAATGAGGAACGCCCCGAGCTATCATTAATTTGATGAGCAAGGGTCGTCATGCCCTATCCCGCCTCAGATCCACCCACTTTGTCAAAGTTGGTCAAAAATTGTGAGAAAGCCTTGAATTGCGCAAACATTTTGATACTTTTGAAATCTTTTTACACCACGTTTCTGGTGTAAAAGCTTTGATAAATCAAAGCCACAGTGTTTAGATTAGTCAATTTTTATTTTTCCATTGGTCATAGTTTCTCTTAGGCTAAAGAATCGTGCATTCCCGCCTAGCCCAGCTACTATTATCCAGAGTGCTAAAGATCCCACTCAACTCAATGCTCACGGGGTAAAAGTTATCACATAGCCCCATCAGGTCTCCCAAAGCTGACTTCTATCAGAGATGAAATTACCCTCAATCCAATCCACCATGATAGTCATAGTTCCACCTGTTAGCTGAACTCACAACCTGCTACTCTATGACTCTGTTGCTGGAAGGTACTGTAGGGGCACATCCAGTCTTCTCCGTCTGCTCAATACTCAAGGTGACCCACTGCATAGCATTTTCATATTCACCTTGTCTTTATTCTGGCCTCCAACTAACCATAAGGGGCAAGTCCAGGCCTAATGGTTACACACGCCAACAACAGCTTGTCCAAGAACCTCATATGGTCTAATTACACTCTCCCCTCTCTGGCACCAAAACACTTTCCTATAACCACTTTCCTTTGCTCTTTTCTAACATTGTGGTGCAAAACCTAACTGCACAAAACTCACTCAAAATTTATTTTTCTTATTTTGGAAGACATTTCTGCTACAATCTTGGTGAAAACCCTTGGTGCTATGGAAACCCTGAAGGGAAGGCATTGGTATTGCAGATGGAGCAAGTTTCCTCTGCCTTAGGCCGGCGTCACACTTGGCGTAAGACAATACGGTCCGTATATTACGGCCGTAATACGCTGAAAAGTCCCCAAAAAAGTGGTCCGTAGCTCCTCCGTAGGCAGGGTGTGTCAGCGTATTTTGCGAATGGCATCCTCCGTATGTAATCCGTATGGCATCCGTACTGCGTGTTTTTCTCGCAGGCTTGCAAAACCAACACACTGCTATACAAGGGATCCATGTGTTAAAAAAAAATATATATATATATACTGTCTATATATATATATATGTGTCATTAGACACATATATGTATATATATTATTACTTCATACACCGCTAGATAGCTTTAAAGCCGGTAATTCAATTGCCGGCTTTTGCTATCTCCTTCCTAAACCCGACATGATTTGTGACATGGTTTACATACAGTAAACCATCTCATATCACCTTTTTTTTGCATATTCCACACTACTAATATTAGTAGTGTGTATATGCAAAATTTGGCCGTTCTATCTACTAAATTAAAGGGTTAAATGGCGGAAAAAATTGGTGTGGGCTCCCGCGCAATTTTCTCCGCCAGAGTAGTAAAGCCAGTGACTGAGGGCAGATATTAATAGCCTGGAGAGGGTCCACGGTTATTGGCCCCCCCTGGCTAAAAACATCTGCCCCCAGCCACCCCAGAAAAGGCACATCTGGAAGATGCACCTATTCTGGCACTTGGCCACTCTCTTCCCATTCTCGTGTAGCGGTGGGATATGGGGTAATGAAGGGTTAATGCCACCTTGCTATTGTAAGGTGACATTAAGCCAAATTAATAATGGAGAGGCGTCAATTATGACACCTATCCATTATTAATCCAATACTAGTAAAGGGTTAAAAAATACACAAACAAATTATTAAAAATTATTTTAATTAAATAAAAACAAAGGTTGTTGTAATATTTTATTCTACGCTTAATCCAATCACTGAAGACCCTCGATCTGTAAAAAAATAAAAATAATAAACCAACAATATCCATACCTTCCGCAGATCTGTAACGTCCAACGATGTAAATCCATCTGAAGGGGTTAAAATATTTTGCAGCAAGGAGATCTGCTAATGCAGCGTTGCTCCTTGCTGCAAAACCCCGGGGAATGAAGGTAAAGTAGGTCAATGACCTATATTTACCTTCATTTGCGGTGAGGCGTCCTCTGCTGGTAGTTCCTAGATCGTGGGAACTTTCCTAGAAAGCTCCCAGGCTCGAGTTCATATGAGGCGCCCTCTGCTGGTTGTCCTCATATGAACTCGAGCCTGGGAGCTTTCTAGGAAAGTTCCCACGATCTAGGGACAACCAGCAGAGGGCGCCTCACCGCAAATGCAGGTAAATATAGGTCATTGACCTACTTTACCTTCATTCTCCGGGGTTTTGCAGCAAGGAGCATCGCTGCATTAGCAGAACTAATGGCTGCAAAAAATTTTAACCCCTTCAGATGGATTTACATCGTGGGACTTTACAGATCTTTGGAAGGTATGTATATTGCTGGTTTATTATTTTGACTTTGTTACAGATCGAGGGTCTTCAGTGAGTGGATTGAGCGTAGAATAAATTATTACAACAACCTTTGTGATTTTTTCATTAAAATAATTTTTAATAATGTGTGTGTGTTTTTTTTAACCCTTTACTAGTATTGGATTAATAATGGATAGGTGTCATAATTGACGCCTCTCCATTATTAATCTGGCTTAATGTCACCTTACAATAGCAAGGTGGCATTAACCCTTCATTACCCCATATCCCACCGCTACACGGGAATGGGAAGAGAGTGGCCAAGTGCCAGAATAGGCGCATCTTCCAGATGTGCCTTTTCTGGGGTGGCTGGGGGCAGATGTTTTTAGCCGGGGGGGGGCAATAATTGTGGACCCTCTCCAGGCTATTAATATCTGCCCTCAGTCACTGGCTTTACTACTCTGGCGGAGAAAATTGCGCGGGAGCCCACGCCAATTTTTTCTGCCATTTAACCCTTTAATTTAATAGCTAGAACGGCCAAATTTTGCATATACACACTACTAACATTAGTAGTGTGGAATATACAAAAAAAAGGTGATATGAGATGGTTTACTGTATGTAAACCATGTCTCATATCATGTCGGGTTTAGGAAGGAGATAACAAAAGCCGGTAATTGAATTACCGGCTTTAAAGCTATCTAGTGCTGTATGAAGTAATAATATATATACATATATGTGTCTCACTGACATATATATATATATATATACCTATTCTATGTGTACACATTTATTCTACCTATTCTACTGTAAGCTGTCAGTGTGATTTTACTGTACACCGCACTGAATTGCCGGCTTTTCTCTCTAACACCGCTGCGTATTTCTCGCAAGTCACACTTCTGGTCCGTGTGTAATCCGTATTTTTGGGGCTTCCATAGACTTTCATTGGCCTTTTTTTGCGCAATACGGTGACAAACGCAGCATGATGCGATTTTCTACGGCCGTAGAACGCCGTATATTACGGATCCGTAATATACGGCTGATAGGACTAGACCCATTGAGAATCATTGTGCCGTATGTTATGCGAGTTTTACAGACGTAGTTTCTGCGCTCTTATGTCCGTAAAACTCGCAAGTGTGACGGCGGCCTTACCGCTACCCTGAGGAATTTTTGATGGTTTGGATGTATAGGGACTAGTGATGAGCGAATATACTCGTTACTCGAGATTTCTCGAGCACGCTCTGGGGTCCTCCGAGTATTTTTTAGTGCTCGGAGATTTAGTTTTTCTTGCCGCAGCTGAATGATTTACATCTGTTAGCCAGCATACGTACATGTGGGGATTGCCTGGTTGCTAGGGAATCTCAAGGTTTATCGTGTCCAACCCCCTGCTCACTGCAGGGCTCTGTCGCTCCTGTATTGAGAAAAACTGAAGTGTCTCCATTACTGGTCAAGGATATTAAATCATTGATCAAGGCAGAAGTTAAAAATACTGTTAGGAAAGAGATGCTGCAAATCAACGCTCTCTCTTCCCTAGCAATACAACTCGGAGGACCCCCGAGCATGCTCGAGAAATCTCGAGTAACGAGTATATTCGCTCATCACTAATAGGGACATGATAATATGAATTTTTAGGCCTATCACTGACATGAAACAAATTGGGTATTTACGGTAGATTGCAGGGCTTCCATTTTGAATTTTGCAGTTTTTAAATGGAAATTTAAGGTTTTTAGATTAATGATAGTTCTATGAGAACCATCTAGCTATTTTTAATTTTTTTTTTTTTTACCAATAACAGATTGCTGTAAAATCCTGTTCTGATTTCTGATTCTGGTACTTTGTTACTTTAATCCGTACCTGTTTTTCTAAAAGTTTCTGAACTTTTAACTCCAACGACCTGTGGTCCTTTGTCCATAATCATGTTTCTCCCATTCTTCTTGGCGGGTGGAGGACAAAACTAGCCTCAGACCCTGGGATCGAGTATCTATGAACCACCGGGAAGCTGGCAAAGAGGGCCACTGATCTGAAAAGAGCTTTATCTCCCCCCCCCCACCTAAAACCTGGTGTTAGGGTTGAATAGGCCTTCCTTTATTGATGTTAGGCTTACAGAATAAGAATCCGATGCCCTGGACTTTTTTTCTTTATCCAGGTGAGTCTGCCCCTCACGCTCAAATTCCTCTGGATTCTCCTGGAGCCCTAAAAGGATCTTTTGGATCTAGGAAAAAAAAGGAAGGGAAATCCTTTTTCCTATCACATGCTTTCTCTAAAGGTACCTTCACACTGAGCAACTTTAGAATGATAACGATAGCGATCCGTGACGTTGCAGCGTCCTGGATAGCGATATCGTTGTGTTTGACACGCAGCAGCGATCAGGATCCTGCTGTGACATCGCTGGTCGGAGCTAGAAGGCCAGAACTTTATTTCGACGCTGGATCACCCGCTGACATCGCTGAATCGGCATGTGTGACGCCGATCCAGCGATGTGTTCACTTGTAACCAGGGTAAACATCGGGTTACTAAGTGCAGGGCCGCGCTTAGTAACCCGATATTTACCCTGGTTACCATTGTAAATGTAAAAAAAAAAACACTACATGCTTACATTCCGGTGTCTGTCGCGTCTCCCGGCGTCAGCTTCCCTGCACTGTGTGAGCGCCGGCCGGCCGTAAAGCAGAGCACAGCGGTGACGTCACTGCTCTGCTTTACGGCCGGCGCTTACACAGTGCAGGGAAGCTGACGCCGGGGGACGCGACAGACACCGGAATGTAAGTATGTAGTGTTTTTTTTTTTACATTTACAATGGTAACCAGGGTAAATATTGGGTTACTAAGCGCGGCCCTGCGCTTAGTAACCCGATGTTTACCCTGGTTACCCAGGGACTTCGGCATTGTTGGTCGCTGGAGAGCTGTCTCTGTGACAGCTCTCCAGCGACCACACAACAACTAAACAGCGACGCTGCAGCGATCGGCATCGTTGTCTATATCACTGCAGCGTCGCTTAATGTGACGGTACCTTAAAATTTCTTCCAGAGCAGACTTGAACAAATAACCCCCCTGGCAGGGAATAGAACAAAGCTTAATTTTAAACTGAAAATCCACTAACCTGTTTTTAAGACAAAGAGCTTTGCGTGCGTAGTTTTGAAAGGGCACAGAAGCAGGAGGCCAAGCTATTGCTACCTGTACAGGTAGCCGAAATATTGGGCTTAAAAGAACCAGCAGCTGCTTCCCATGCTCCCTCAAGAAAGGTGTTGGCTTTGTTATCTAAGCAGTCGGAACCTAGATCATCAAGAGAGTGTGCCTCATTTTTTTGGATTTTAGCTGCCGCCATGTCAATTTTTCACGATATCTCCCAAACTTTGCACAAATCTTCCTCTTATGTGCATTAGGGACCAAGACTTTTTTAACAGGTTTCCTCCACTCTTTCTTAATGAGGGAAAGTAGATTCTTATGTACTGGGAATACTCCATGTCTACGCTCCTCAAACCCATTAACATAGAGTCCGTACTGATAAGGGTTCTCTAGGAGATTCTGCTCATATGGTATAGCAGATGACCGTAAACAATTTTCCCATATCTTCAACCGGGAAGCATGAACGCCCATATTGATCATCAGAGAATGACTCAGAAGATTCCAAGGAATTAATTTATGATTGTTCTTCAAATTCTTCATTAGAACTGCTAACAACAGGGACTTGTCGCTTACTTGACAAGGAAGAGTGAGCGTTGATTTGCAGCATCTCTTTCCAAACAGTATTTTTAACTTCTGCCTTGATCAATGATTTAATATCCTTGATCAGTGCTGGAGACGCTTCAGTTACTGTTTTCTCAATACAGGAGCGACAGAGCCCTGCAGTGAGCAGGGGTTGGACACGATAAACCTTGAGGTCCAACCTTTCTTTACATAAAGCACGCTAACTGTTTTTACCGTTTGCTGTAGACTTCCTAAGCTTATGCTAGGGAATATATCAATAACAACCAATAAGCATGTAAAGTACAATATTAGAACTTACTCCAAGGCATATGATGGGAACTACCTTGCAAGGAGGAGGTTTTCTGTCATTTATGGCATCAATGCTGGGCATCCCAGGATTGTACATACTGCCAGTTCTGTAGCTGTTAATACACTGTCCACCGGAAAGAGTAACTACCTACCTTTTACATCCAAAGATATTGGAGTGGGGGTGGGGCCATATTCCGATTGGAAATAGGTTCAACCCCTGACCTCCAACCAGCTGTATACCGGTCACTTCTTCCGAACTTTAAGGTGGACTTTTTTTGTAGAATGCACAGTCCTCAGCTACATCCAGCCTGGCCTCTGCCCAGCTTGGCTGTGCGCATGCTCTCCAAGTGAACTCAGCACCGGAAACGCTGTCCCCTCGCAAACACCGGCGTGCTACATCCTGCCAGACTTTCGAACTCTGAAACAGCTCATCGGTAGCAAATTGGTGTCCACACCCCAATTCAGCAATTGCCCTGAAGGACAGCAGACCCCATTAATGGACCCAGTGGATCATTGACTGCATATCCCAGGGATGCCTCCTGCAACTCCTGAAGACATTTCTCCAGGTATCACCAACTTCACCCAGTAGAGCTGTAGATCTCTCACAGGAACAGGAAACCACACTGAGGTGTATGCAGAGAGATTCCACCTTTTTATTCTGTAGGTTTCTTGTTCGGGGGGAGCATACTCTCCCTCTCCATACGGTGCTGTGAGGGAAAATTCTGCAACATCAAAAACTTAGCAAATACTAATCATGGGAAAATAGCCTGAATGTTATAGCATTATCGCAGAGCTTTGGGTGGTTTTATAATGACAATATTTTGTAGTAGATTTACTCACTTTCACTGTGGTCCATCTCATGAATGTTTGGTCAAACTTTTTAATGTTGTCAAGGAATATTAGTGAGAAGAATTAGATTAATTTTATGACAAATCTTTTCTAATGAAAAACATTTCAGGCAAGTAGATATATTCTATATTTCAAGTGGATATATGTGAGCAAAAGCTTTAGGAGATCATCATTATTTAATTACTATCCAGTGAAGGCATTGCGTTTTTGCTGCATTTTTTTACACGTGGAAACTCCCCTCCCCGCAGCGTTTTACAGTATCCGTAAGACCAATGAGATTTCTAAAATCTCACACATACTGTGCTTCCCCCCCCCTCCCCCCAATTCAGCTGTTGTGAGCAGTATTTCAAATCTGCACCATATCAACTCTTTCAGAGTTTTTGCAGTATTTCTACCCATTCTGAGAAAACGCAAGTAAAAACGCATTAAAAAAAGCGTTAAAAATTTACATATTTTCAGCTGCATTTTCCCTGGCAAGACTTGCAACAAATTTTTCTAAACCAAAAATCCAAAACGTGTGCACATAACATTCCTGACAGATTCTTAGTGGATGAGGAATGTCAGGCTTGATGTCTTTCATAATGGCAGTAATGTGACTGGATACAATGGGTTACAGCAACACTTGCTCCTATTGAAGTGTGCAGTGTTCCAAATAAATCACACAGAATTACAGTATTGGAGATTTTTTTTTGTCTTAAGCCAGTTAATGTTTTAATGCTATAATTAAACATATTATATGACGACCACATGTTAGTGAATGTTAAAGGGGTGGTGTGAAGCCAAAACTAAAATTTCATCCTGTCTATTTAATCTAAATCCCTTTCCTAATGTACCTAACTTAAACATTCCCTACCATTCCCTCTCTACTCTATCTTCTTTGATTTTTTTAACTTCCGTTTAGATGACGTTTAGTTTGAGTTTGAGAGTCACCAGTGGATGCTTGGATACTCATGCGAGATGTCATCAGGGGGCCGGGGCTGCAGTCACTGTCGCAGCCACTTTCCGCACAAAGAAAAGTAGAGTCATTAGTGAGGTCCATTTCAGGGACTGGACTAGTCCCTACTCTGCTGAACATACATAGGTTGTCAATTCCGATGCATGCTCAGCAAGCGCTAACCAGCTACCTGCTCTATAGTCCTTTGAATGTGCAGGACAGTGCCGATCTAATTAGAATTAACGAGCTGGCAAGAGAGTGCACATTGAAAAGAGAGAAGGCAGAAAGCAGCGGGAACAGAGATGTAGAACGTAGAAGGAAGCCAGCTCAACTGAATGTGACCAATGCAATTCTTTAAGCCATTCCTGCCCAACGTGACACCACAGAAATCCAAGAAAGCAAATCCTGCAGCCGTAATTCCTAATAAAATAAAGAATTTAAAACAATTACATGTACCATTCAAGATATCATTTTCAACTTCCTATGCATTTCACACTGAGACTCAGTGAATGAATAAGGATTGAGTCACAGTCTCAAACATATAGGAAAGTTGCAAATTATATTTTAGATGTACCCAGGGATATTTTAACCTTGGTGGAATAAAATTATTTTATTTGAAGTCATGGCTGGTGGATTTTCTTACTTAAGGTACCGTCACACTAAGCGACGCTGCAGCGATACCGACAACGATGTCGATCGCTGCAGCGTCGCTGTTTGGTCGCTGGAGAGCTGTCACACAGACAGCTCTCCAGCGACCAACGATGCCGAAGTCCCTGGGTAACCAGGGTAAACATCGGGTTACTAAGCGCAGGGCCACGCTTAGTAACCCGATGTTTACCCTGGTTACCGTTGTAAATGTAAAAAAAAACACTACATACTTACATTCCGGTGTCTGGTCATGTCCCTTGCCTTCAGCTTCCCGCACTGACTGAGCGCCGGCCGTAAAGTACAGCGGTGACGTCACCGCTGTGCTGTGCTTTACGGCTGGCTGGCGCTCACCAGTCAGTGCGGGAAGCTGACGGCGAGGGACATGACCAGACACCGGGAATGTAAGTATGTAGTGTTTTTTTTTTTTACATTTACAACGGTAACCAGGGTAAACATCGGGTTACTAAGCGCGGCCCTGCGCTTAGTAACCCGATATTTACCCTGGTTACCAGTGAAGACATCGCTGAATCGGCTTCACACAGAGACAAGCCCAGCACTCGAGACAGATGTCACTGATAGCGCTTCATTTCTACGTGTTGAAAGCAGCGGCACCAGTGACTGCGCCTCTGCCCCATGATGAAGTCTTGTTTGAGTATCCCAGCATTCATTGGGCATTCTCAAAGGAGATGTCATCGGTATGGGAAAAAAATAAGCAGGAAGATGGAGCAGAGAGGGAACAGTAGAGTATTTTTAATTCAAAGTATATAAGAAAAGTTAATGGAATATTAAATTAGACAGACATTTAGGTTGAGATTCAAATTTGTTTTTTGGCCAGCCCTAAGTGCCATAAAATCTTGATTTTTTTTTTAAATTACCATTGTAAACAACAATTAAGCAAAGGTCCCTAATGATGAGTAGGGAGAGCATTCTTTCAATAGATAATTTGCGATTCAAATATTGACTTTTAGTGGCTACCTTATAATGGTTGTAGAGGCAGCCATTTACAACCTGGCCTTAACAAAGTAAGTGCCCATAATTAGTGATGAGCAATCGTGCTCGGACAAGGTGTTATCCGAGCACGCTTGCTAATCACTACCCATAATTAGTGATGAGCGAGTATACTCGATGCTCGGGTTTTCCCGGGCATGCTCGGGTGGTCTCCGAGTATTTGAGAGTGCTCAGAGATTTTGTTTTGTCGATGCAGCTGCATGATTTACGGCTGCTAGACAGCCTGAATACATGTGGGGGTTGTCTGATTGCTAGGGTATCCTCACATGTATTCAAGCTGTCTAGCAGCCTCAAATCATGCAGCTGCGTCAACAAAAACTAAATCTCCGAACACTCACAAATACTCGGCGATCACCCGAGTGTGCTCGGGAAAACCCGAGCAACGAGTATACTCGCTCATCATTACCCATAATCTCTCCATCCACATAAAAGGTTCATATAGATAGCCTAGTAGGGTTGATCCTACTGACAGATTCCCTTTAATACTACACAGTGTCCAGAGCTATTGGGTCTTTGCTCTATACACTTTTTATTTCTGCTGGCGTGGCAACAGGTATGTTCTGAGTGGTGGTGTGGTGGACCCACACTGATCTGATGTTCATGACCTATCCCGAGGATGGGTCATTGATATCTTTTACTAGTAAATTCCTTCATCTATAGTTTTTCTATGTCTAATTTTGTCAACCCCAGTGTGCTACATTCAGTTGGCACCCTCCCTTCCCTATTTGGCATTTTGTCACAGTGTCCAAATGACCTTAAAGGGAATCTGTCAGCAGGATTTTTTCTACCTCATCTGAGAGCAGCAAGATGTAGACAAACAGAAGCTGAATCCATTGATGTATCACTTAGATTACTGGGTGCAACAGTTCTGATACAATAAGACTTTTTATATTTAGCAATGCAGCAGAGCTGAGAAAGCTAACCTCACCCACACCAGTCTCTCTCTATAGACAGTGAGCTGCTTCTCACAGAAGGGGGTGGAGTCGAACTTGCAAGCACAATGCAGCTAGTCACAGCAATGTTACTTACAAAGTGATGAAACCTTCAGTACAAGTAAACACCATACAGCCGAACATGTGACACATTGTTGAGTTCAGTGTTTTAACCCCTACCTCATGCTATCATCAGATTACATAGCAAAAGCCTGCTGACAGATTCCCTTTAACAGATGTGTAATTTGAAAAGTGTAATTTGTTCTTCAATTAACACCTGTATATGGTTGCTTAAAGAACAATACTATATAATTCCGAGTGAGAGAGAGAGCTCAATCAAAAAGTGGAACTGTGCCAATCAACTATTATAGCTTTAATTTTCTAGGGGACTGCCATGTGAAGGACAAACATTAAATGAATGCCTAAGTATACAGAATTTTACAATTTTTGTTTAATCTGTTTTTATTGAACAATTTTTTCTATATACATACATTCACATTGGATCATGGATCAACAAACGAAATGTATGATCAAATAAAAGTACATGTAAAATTTTCCTGTTAAAGGGGTTGTCCACTACTTGGACAACCCCTTCTTGATCAAAATGTTTGGCCCCCATAAAATAATAAAGCTTATACTCACCTCCTGTGCCGGCGCCATTATCGTGTTGTCGACAGTCGCTCTAACCGGGGCTCTTGTGCGGTGTTGTGACACGTGACGCCGGCGCTCAATCAGCGCATATGTCACTGTCCCCACCTTCAGACAAATCGAACATGAAGAAGTCCGGGCTGCAGCTGATCCCTGGTGTCCTCTTCATGTTCAATTTGTCTGACGGCGGGGACAGCGACATTGGCGCTGATTGGGCACAGGGCATCATGTGTCACAACAGCACAGGAGCCCCAGGAGAACAAATGCTGACAACGCAGGTTCAGTACCGGCACAGGGGGTTGTTCATAACCTTTATTAGTTTATGGGGGCCCTGTGAACGGTATGACAAGAAGTTGTTCAAGTAGTGGACAACTTCTTTAAGTCACAGGATTGATAACATGAAACTAAAAAGAACTTATACTCATACTTCACATAGTATCAAAATACCGAATAAAGTCATGTTTAATATCTTTGACCCATAGATACAGTTGTGCTCAAAAGTTTACACACCTCGGCAAAACGTTTTCTCCACTCATGGTTAATCTTTGGTTGAAGCAATTTATTGTCGAACTACTGTGTTTTCTCTTTTTAAATCATAATGACAAACAAAAAGATCGAAATGACCCTGATCAAATGTTCACATACCCCATTTCTTAATACCGTGTATTGCCCCCTCTAACATCAATGACAGCTTGAAGTCGTTTAAGGTAGTTATGGATAAGGTTCTTTATTTTCTCAGATGATAAAGCTGCCCAGTCTTCTTGGCAAAAAGCCTCCAATTCCTGTGAATTCCTGGGCTGCCTAGCATGAACTGTTATGATCCGGTGACCTAGGAGCTGCATGAGAACTTTCAATGGAGAAAGTGGCCACTGTACTGACCGCAATCCTGAACTTAACACTGCAACTAGAAGTAGCCGTGGAGTGTACCTAACACACCTAGACACCTCGTCACAGCCGGAGAACTAAATACCCCTAAAGATGGAAATAGGAATACTATCTTGCCTCAGAGAAAATCCCCAAAGGATAGACAGCCCCCCACAAATATTGGCGGTGAGTCGGAGAGGAAAAAACATACACAGGCAGAAAAACAGGATTAGCACAGGAGGCCACTCTAGCTAGATAGGACAGGATAGGACAGAGTTCTGTGCGGTCAGTATAAAAACCCTTCAAAACATCCACAGCAGAATATACAAAAACTTCCAACATCTTTACTAAAAGATGTAGGAGCGTAAATCTGCAACTCCAGTGAATCCTACAATCAGAGCAGGAATAAAACTGAAACAAGCACACTGGCAGTGTGCCACAGAAACAAAAACCAAACACTTATCTTTGCTGAAATAGGCAGCGAGCAGGAGAAGCCAGAAAGTGATCCAACACTTCACAAGGAACATTGACTACTGGCAAGGGCTAAAGGATCCTGCCCACTTAAATATCCCAGTCAGAATTGTAATCATCCAATACACCTGGCCAGGTCTGTGACTCAGAGACAACTGCATTCCCACCTACAACCACTGGAGGGAACCCAAGAGCAGAATTCACAACAGTACCCCCCCCCTTGAGGAGGGGTCACCGAACCCTCACCAGGGCCCCTAGGATGATCAGGATGAGCCAGATGAAAGGCACAGACCAAATCAGCAGCATGGACATCAGAGGCAAAACCCCAAGAATTATCCTCCTGGCCATAACCCTTCCATTTGACCAGGTACTGGAGCTTCCGCCTCGAAAAACGGGAATCCAAAATCTTCTCAACAACATATTCCAACTCCCCATCAACCAACACAGGGGCCGGAGGATCAACAGAGTGAACAACGGGCTCCATATATTTCCGCAACAAAGATCTATGGAAGACATTATGGATAGCAAAAGAGGCCGGAAGCGCCAGTCGAAAAGACACCGGATTAATAATCTCAGAAATCCTATAAGGACCAATAAACCGAGGCTTAAACTTAGGAGAAGAAACCTTCATAGGAACATGACAGGAAGACAACCAGACCAGATCCCCAACCCGAAGCCGGAAACCAACACACCGACGACGATTAGCAAAACGTTGAGCCTCCTCTTGAGACAACACCAACTTGTCCACCACATGAGCCCAAATCTGCTGCAACCTGTCCACCACAGAATCCACACCAGGACAGTCAGAAGGCTCAACCTGCCCAGAAGAAAAACGAGGATAAAAACCAAAATTACAAAAGAAAGGCGAAACCAATGTAGCAGAACTAGCCCGATTATTAAGGGCAAACTCGGCCAATGGCAAGAAGGCCACCCAATCATCCTGATCAGCAGACACAAAGCATCTCAAATAAGTCTCCAAGGTCTGATTAGTTCGCTCGGTCTGGCCATTTGTCTGAGGATGAAACGCAGAAGAAAAAGACAAATCAATGCCCAGCCTAGCACAAAAGGCCCGCCAAAACCTAAAAACAAACTGGGAAACCCCACCATAACATCTTTAACGGATTCAGAAAGCCCCCTTCTGAAAATTGCTGCCAAAGCATCATTATTCCATTTAGTCAACACAGACCATTTTCTGAATTTCTGACAATACAATTCTGCCGCCTCTTGACCCTGAGACAGGGCCAACAAGGTTTTCTCAGCTTGATCCACAGAATTAGGTTAATCATATAATAGTCCTAAAGCCTGAAAAAAGGAGTCAACATTAAGCAAAGCCAGATTCCCAGATTCCAGGGAAAACGCCCAATCCTGTGGGTCGCCACGCAGCAGGGAGATCACGATTTTCACCTGATGAATGGAATCACCAGAGGAATGAGGTCTCAGGTCAAAAAACAGTTTACAGTTGTTTTTAAAACTCAAAAATTTAGACCTGTCACCAGAAAACAAATCAGGAATAGGAATCTTCGGTTCTAAAGCAGGAGTTTGAACAATATAATCAGAAATACCTTGCACCCTAGCAGCAAGCTGGTCTACACGAGAAACTAATTCCTGAACATTCATGCTTGCACCAGGCTCCTCAGGCACCCAGAGATAAAGAGGGAGGAGAAGACAAAACAGACTGGAGAAAAAAAATGGCTTAAGAGCTTCCTTCCCTTCTTCTGAGATGCATTTAATTCATTGTTGGCCAGTAGTACTGTTATGATCCGGTGACCTAGGAGCTGCATGAGAACTTTCACTGGAGAAAGTGGCCACTGTACTGACCGCAATCCTGAACTTAACACCGCAACTAGAAGTAGCCGTGGAGTGTACCTAACACACCTAGACACCTCGTCACAGCGGAGAACTAAATACCCCTAAAGATGGAAATAGGAATACTATCTTGCCTCAGAGAAAATCCCCAAAGGATAGACAGCCCCCCACAAATATTGGCGGTGAGTCGGAGAGGAAAAAACATACACAGGCAGTAAAACAGGATTAGCACAGGAGGCCACTCTAGCTAGATAGGACAGGATAGGACAGAGTTATGTGTGGTCAGTATAAAAACCCTTCAAAACATCCACAGCAGAATATACAAAAACTTCCAACATCTTTACTAAAAGATGTAGGAGCGTAAATCTGCAACTCCAGTGAATCCTACAATCAGAGCAGGAATAAAACTGAAACAAGCACACTGGCAGTGTGCCACAGAAACAAAAACCAAACACTTATCTTTGCTGAAATAGGCAGCGAGCAGGAGAAGCCAGAAAGTGATCCAACACTTCACAAGGAACATTGACTACTGGCAAGGGCTAAAGGATCCTGCCCACTTAAATATCCCAGTCAGAATTGTAATCATCCGATACACCTGGCCAGTTCTGTGTCTCAGAGACAACTGCATTCCCACCTACAACCACTGGAGGGAACCCAAGAGCAGAATTCACAACAATGAACTGTGCGCTTGAGATCTCCCCAGAGTGGCTCAATGATATTGAGGTCAGCAGACTGAGATGGTCACTCCAGAACCTTCACTTTGTTCTGCTGTAGCCAATGACAGGTCGACTTGGCCTTGTGTTTTGGATCGTTGTCCTGTTGGAATGTCCAAGTATGTCCCATGCGCAGCTTCCGGGCTGATGATTGCAAATTTGCTTCCAGTATTTGCTGATAACGTGCTGCATTCATCTTTCCTTCAACTCTGACCAGGTTTCCTGTGCCTTTGTAGCTCACATATCCCCAAAACATCAGCGATCTACTTCCGTGCTTTACAGTAGGAATGGTAGGTCATGTAGACCTTTCTCCAAATGTAACGCTTATGGTTGTGGCCAAAAAGTTCAATTTTGGTCTTATCACTCCAACTTACCTTGTTCCAGAAGTTTTGAGGCTTGTTTCTGTGCTGTTTTGTGTATTGTAGGTGAGATACTTTCTGGCGTTTGCACAGTAAGGGCTTTCTTCTGGTGACTCGACCATGCAGCCCATTTTTCTTCAAGTACCTCCTTATTGTGCATCTTGAAGCAGCCACACAGCTAGTTTTTAGAGTCCAGTATTTCAACTGATGTCATTTGTGGGTTTTTCTTTGCATCTTGAACAGTTTTTCTGGCAGTTGTAGGTGGAATTTCTGCTGGTCTATCTGACCATGGTTTTGTTTTAACAGAGCCCCTGATTTTCCATTTGTTCATCACAGTTTGAAAGCTGCTGACTGGCATTATCAATTCCTTGGGTATCTTTTTGTACCCCTTTCTTGTTTTATACAGTCCAACTACCTTTTCCCATAGATCCGTTGACAATTCTTTTCCTTTCCCCATGACTCACAATCCAAAAACACCAGTGGCTGGATGAAAGATGCAAGAGTCTATCTGGATCTTAGAAACTCACTCAGTTTTTATGCACACACACTGATTACAAGGAAACAGGTCACAGGTGAGGATGTTACCTTTAGTAGCCATTCAAACCCATTTGAGTCAATTTCTGTGCATGTTATCAGACCAAAATCACCAGGGTATGTAAACTTTTGATCAGGGTCATTTGGATGTTTTGGGTTGTAATTATGATTTAAAAAGAGAAAACACAGTAGTTTGACAATAAATGGCTTCACCCAACCACTAACCATGAGTGGAGAAAAAGTTTTGGTGTTATCATTCATATTCGCTGAAAAAAGGCCAAGAAAGCAAACATTCTGCTGGGGTATGTAAACTTTTGAGAACAACTGTATATAAGGGTTAGACAAAAAGAAAAAACAGAGCTGTAACACTGAATAAGAAATGAAAGCAGAGTAAGAGAAGAAAGAAGAATAGAGAAAGTAGGGAAAGAAAGTAAGAGTGATGAGAACATTAGGGAAGGGGAAGAGTATTTAGAGACCATCTTTTATGAGGCAATGAATATCCTATGGAATTTATGGGAATCAAAAAACAAGCTCCAAGTTCATTGAGCGAAAGACCTCCGCCGTTAGATCTTCCATTTTATGTAGACAGGTCATCTCACCAAGCCACTCACCCAAGGATGAGGACTACCTTTGCCACACAGGCACAGAAGTATGCATTTGTCACATTCATGTAACATTCAAAATTTTGTTGGTTAACTGTTAGCTCTAAGAATACAGGACCCCATCTAATGTAAAGGGGTATTCCTATTTTAACAAGTTATTAGCGATACACAGCATAGGTGTTTTTTGACTACCAGCTGAGATCCCCTTCTAATCTGGAAAATGGGAACTGGAATACCCCACTGGAATGGAGCAATGGTGCATGTGTGATCCATATAAGACATTTCAGATTCCCAATTCAAGATGAGTGGAGAATAGGTAATAATTTGGAGAGATAGGAATACAATTCAAAAAACAGCACAAAAAAAGGAAGCTGTATGTTCCCAAAACTAGGTTACATTGCAAATGCATTTGGGGTTGGAAAATGGGGCTACCTTTTTCAAAAATTAGTTTTGTGTGGTTTCATTGTCTGCACAAAGAAAACCCTGTTGTGATGCAATGTAAAGACGGTCATACACATTCGATAGATAAAGGCTGAATGCTGTAGACTAGGCCAACAGCAATTGTTTCTAACACCTCATACACATGCACGCTTCGCTCAGCATACCGTGCACGTGATGAAAATGTAGAGTTGGCAATAATCTACTAGATTCCCCAACAAACAGCTTATCTTTCTTTGGAACAGAAGATCAGACATGATGAATCCTTTTATTCAGTAACATAATCTAGGTCGAGCAAAGTAATCGAAACATGAAATACACATCCCATTGTTGGACAGTTCTGTACAGCAGAATCAACCGTTAGTCTAATGGATGCTGCCAACTTTAGAAAAGACAGTTTGTATTAAGTAAGGGAAATTATGGGCTCCTAAAGAATATTGATGTGTCGAAAGAAGGCTAGCCATTTGGTCCAACCCCATGGAAGAGCTTATGTAGCATAAATCACTGAAATAGTTAGATAAAAAGGTGTCAGAACATACAGTGTATTGGAGCTCAGGGTGTATGGAACTGTGTAGTCAGATTAGTGTACCCTTTCCTGGCAAAAGTATCTTCTAAATACATTGGCGTCTTTCGGCAGAGCCCTATCAATACCACAAAATATGTTCTGAACTGGTTTAAGGAACATGACAAAGAGTTCAAACTGTTGACTTTTCCATTAAAATTCCCCAGGTCTCAAGCCGATGGGGCATGTGGGATGTGTTGGAAAACAAGTTCAACCCATGCATACACCATGTCATACCACACATGACTTTAAGGTTCTGCTGCTAATATTCTAGTTTTAGGTCAGACTGTCCATGCATTGACAGCCCAGAGGCATTCTTCTCCTGCCGCAGTGGAACCTGCTCAGCGGAGATGTCGATCCTTGCGTCTGGCTCAGTCTCACTCTGTGCTTAGGCTTGCTGCTGCTTTTCCAGCTTTTGCCTTTAAAGCCAAGTACTGGGCAGCGGCGAGCGGACGCTTTTGGGACTAAGTCCTGCTTTTTCCCTTCTGAGCATGCCCAGGGTGAGATCTCCCGTTGGAGATTGAGCGTCACATGCTCAGATGCTGCAGCAGTTCCCATTGGTCCTCCTGGAAGGTCCTGAAGGTGCTAAACTTCTGTGGCAGTTTCCCATTGGTCCTTTTTTGGAAGGTCCTATACGTACTGCAGCTATATAAGCTTTGCGTGACCGCACGGCCATGCGCTAGTGTACAATTGTATACGTGTGTATGTTGATGAGTGCAAGTCGTCCTTTAAATAACCCACCCTATTGTATGACTGCTCGCGTAAGGTGTATGGCTGCTATCTAGCGCCCAACTATCCTCACAACGTGTTGCACACGAATCAGCATCCATTGCTGTGACCGCCAGTGCGGCGCCACGCGCCAGTAGTGCGCTTCCTAACCCAAGCGCGGGTGCTTGGTGGTGTCTGCCAGCACGGCACAGTTCGCACTTCGGTGCTCTAAAACTATTTCTATTAGTTACCTAATACATCCAGTTGCGGTGTTGTGCACAATTAGTCTGAACAGACTTCAACCCCGGGTCTTGGGACTGAGTTCGGTGACTCTTCGTTTGCGCTCTTTAGTGTGGTATTGCGGTCCTGTGGCTTAACAGGGTTCGCTTCCACCGCCATATAGCGCTGCCATTTACTAGCATCAGGTTTTTACCTGCACGGTGGACCCCTGACTGCGAACGCACCTAATATTATTTCACCTTATACTTGGTGCGTTCCGCCAGTCCTAACACATATGTTTTTTATTATTTTTAAAATACAGTACAGTAAAAAATGGGAAGTATAGCTCATGAATATCGCAGGTTTAGAAACATCTTTTTTTTTTATAGATTTAAAGATAAAAAATTGCATACTGACCTCCTCCATTTTGGTAACAGATATAGGGAAATCGCCATACATTGCCCAAGTCCACTGCATAACCAATAACCGAGAGGAGAAAGTCTATTTTTTTGCTCCAAGTCTCTCTCTCGCCTAGCTCTGTCTGCAGATGTTGCACTTCTGCTCTGCAAGAGGGAATCACAGTGAGTGTAGGTGCTGAACCGTCATCTAGTCCATTCCTGGTTCCATTACACGGGGCATCAGGACTCTGAACTGCTAAGTATTTATTAGATACATGATCAGACTCAGCCCTCTCTCCGGGACTGGGGTGTACTTTATTAAGTTCTTCAGAAAGACGTAGAGATGGTTTGCAGTTCCGTAGAAGTTGGCCATCTTTTTTGCATTCTGACCGGGATCTGCATGTCAAGGGCTCTTTTTCAGAACCCAAGGATGGGCTCTCAGTACAAGCTGGTTTTCTTTCCATCCTCTTGGTTCTGTAGAAATTTAGATGAATTCCATTGGCACTTTGTAGAAATTATGAAGACTTTAGCGATTGCAGTTGCCAATGAATGTATAATCCTCCAGTAGTGGTCCTGAAACCATAAAAACCACAAGAGTAAAACATAAATTTCAATAAATAAGGGACCAAACATATATCCTGTAGAAATTATAAAGACTTTAGCAATTACATTTGCCACTGAATATATAATCCTCGAGTGGTGGTCCTGAAACCATAGAAACCACAAGAGTAAAGCATAAAACTCAGTAAATATGGGACTAAACATATATCCTACATAAAACTGGCTGTCTAATCCACCAGAATATTTGGCTACATGGTAAGGGGACCCCACTTAATATTTTGCCAGAGGTGAAGGAAAGCTGGCATAGTTCATTCGCCTAGCACCATCACCACCTGTGCTGTGAAAGAAAAAAAAAAGATTTAAAAAAAGTGGAGATATTGAAGGTGATGAAAGAACATTCATGTCTGTGTTAGATGGGTTCCTTGCATAAAACAAGACCACAAAGTCCATGCAGACATTCTAATAAAGATGATTTCATATCCCCACGTGGAAAAATAGATGGGAAATGCATGAAGAGGTCATAAAATATTTAAACATGTTTTTTTTTCCCTCAAGATCTAAAAAAAAAAAGGATATAAAAAGGACTGAATGATATAAAATTACATAAAAAGCCCCAATACTCACCTTTTAAATTGCCTACCACCCCAAAAGGTCCATTGGCCTTTGGCTGCAGCAGTGACGTCTACATGAATGCATACAGCAAGTGATATCAGTATTGAACATGACACCAATTTTCTAAGTAAATATATTTCTAAAAAGTTCTCTTGACATGAATTCCAACTAGATGTCGGTAACAACATATCCAATCCATACAGGCCAAGAAATCAAATCATAGATGTCCATAAATTATGTGTAATAATGAGAAATTACACAGGAAAAAAGTATGGAACACATGAAGAAAGAGAGGTGCAAAAACCCATGGAAAGTCGTGAAATTTATCAGTAATTAGAAAGCAATCCTGACACTTAGTGAAAAATAATATCAGCTGGTTCAACTGATGGCCTATAAACAGGTGTCTCATTACGAAAGTGCCACACAAGAAACATGTCATGATGGATAAAAACCAGTGCACTGTCTCAAGACCTGCGCACCCTTATTGTTGCAAACATACTAATGGTATTGACAGAATTTCTAAATTACTGAAGGTTCCAGAGAGCACTGTTGGGGTAATAATTCTGAAGTGGAAAGAACATAATTTCACTACCGTATTACCCGGCCATGACCTGGTGCTCCCCACAATTTCAGGCAGAGGAGGGAAAAGAATCAGAGCAGTTGTCCAAGAACCAAGGACCACCTGTAGCAAGCTACAGAAAGACTTGGGATCAGCAGGTACAATTAGTAATGCACTCAGCCTCCACGGCCTGTATGCACGCTCACCACACAAGACTTCACTGCTGAACAAAAAGCAGGTTCATGCACGTTCAAAATTTGTTCAACAACATTTAGACAAGCCTGTGAAATACTGGGAGAATATAGAAAATATACATATGACCAGGGCCGGCATCAGCACCCGGCGTACCCGGGCAACTGCCGGGGCCCTGAACAAATGGGGGGCCCACTGGTGGCCGGGACACCAGGCAGCCCTGGCTGCTCCCCCAGCAGCTTTGGCACTACTTGAGCTCAGCCATCACTTAAACATGGTCGCGCACAGAGAACTCTGCAGCTGTAGTAATGACGCGGCAGGGCAGACACAAGCAAAGTTAAAGGCACAGTGCCGGCCCGACCGCATCATTTAGTAACAGACACAGCTGCAGAGTGCACTGTGCGCGGCCATGTCTGACTGCCATCAAACAGCGTGCCCTCCATAGCCACATGCCAGAGCAGCCTGATAAGCGACAAGCCAGGGGGAGGTGAGTGAGGCTTGTGTCTGTCTGTGTATGCATGTATGATGTGCATATCTGTGTGTATATCAGTGTCTATGACTGTATATATTTATGTATTTTTGTGTATTTGTCTTCATATATATGTATGTACATATCTGCGTATTGTGTGTGTGTGTGCATGTCTGCGTATTGTATGTGTTATCTGCGTATTTTACTGTATGTGTGTGCTGTGCATGTCTCCGTATTGTGTGTGTGTGTGTGTGTGTGTGTGTGCATGTCTGCGTACTGTGTGTGTGTGCATGTCTGCCTACTGTATGTGTGCGCATGTCTGCGTACTGTGTGTGTGTGCATGTCTACGTACTGTGTGTGTGCATGTCTGCGTACTGTATGTGTGTGCATGTCTGCGTACTGTATGTGTGTGCATGTCTGCGTACTGTATGTGTGTGCATGTCTGCGTACTGTATGTGTGTGCATGTCTACGTACTGTAAGTGTGTTTATGTCTGAGTACTGTATGTGTGTATGTCTGCGTTCTTTGTGTGTGCGCATGTCTGAGTACTGTATGTGTGTGCATGTCTACGTATTGTATGTTTGTGCATGTCTGCGTACTGTATGTATGTGTATGTTTACGTATTGTATGTGTACATGTCTGCGTTTTGTGTGTGTGTGTGTGCATGTCTGCATATTTTGTGTGTGCAGATCTGCCTATGTGAAGGATGAGGGGGAAGGCTAGGCCCTGTGTAGCATATCTATATTTCTCCTCCGTATCTGTGCATCATGAATCGTGGTATGTGGGCCCACTGAGACTCTTTTGCCCGGGGCCCACAAAAACCTGGAGCCGGCCCTGCATCTGACACTGCACTAGATGGAAATATACAGCATTTGACACATGAAGAATAATTATGTGTATATTTAATTAAAAAAAACCGTTATAAAAAAAGTGCACAATTGAGCATACAGTTGTTAGCTGACCTGCGATGTACCTGCAACAATAAGTGCCAACTAGATGCAAGAAATAAATTACCAAAAACAGCCAACCATGTGCTATGTTTAAAACTAGAGGAAGATTATGAACCAACCACTGTGCACTTTTTTATAACAGTTGCCTGTTGCCTTTGGTGTCCTCACTCACATATATATCTAGTATGTATATATATATACATACATACATATATATATATACACAGACACATACTGTATATATACACACAGTTTATATATATATAGATATATAGATATATCTATATATATACTGTGGGGATACGCTACCTGAGTGTGTTGGGGGACACTCGCTTGGCATAAGATTCAAGCACTCAGGCACGGTACCTCACATAAATCTGGTTTATTAAACTTCATAAACCACATGACGTACAGTCCATTGCGTTACATTTCATGATTCAGTAAGCACCTACAGTTTATGGAGGTACCTTATGGGAGCTCCTGCTCCACCTGCTGACTCATTATCAGTTGTCTCTTCCGGGTAAGCTGCCTCACGGGGATCACCAACTTGCCTGGCCGGCATATCTTAGTCAGTCCAGACCCACCGGAGGACTGTAGCTTCCCCACACTGTAGCTGTCACTGGCTCTGTAGATCCCGGTCCTCACCTCATGCTATTCAGGGATCCGGTCCTACTCCCAGGACCTCCCAACACCAAGGTTACACAGGATCACACAGGCGGCCAGTCCAGGTACTATTCAGGACATCCATCCCCAGCTGGGACCGTCCAATACCCAGGCCACCAGTAGCAAAGTCCCACCTTGTGCTATTCAGGATTCCTTCTCCCAGGAAATCCAACACATACTGCAGGACCTTCAGACCAACCACGTGACCCACACCCTGGTCACATTATATACCCTGAAACCACACCCCTGGGTGGGAGTGTGGATGTGTGGCTAGTTTGTCCCGCCCATCTCACACAACTAGCCTAGTAAGTCTCCCTTGCCTATTATACAACACTATACCAATTGTTGAGGGACTACAGGTCCCAGAATAACCACATTACATCAGACTTACCACGCAGACTCCTTCTGCGACACATATCGGCCAATCACATGACCAGTCACTGTTTCATCACAATTATGTCTCCAAGTGCATCTTGAAGTGCACACACAGCACCCCCTGGCTGTGACATTGGTCACTGCACCACATACCTCCCCCCTTTGTTCAACCCTATTAGGGTGGACACATGACATAAACCTGGGGTTCCGATACCGGGAACCCATGTCACCTTTGACAGGCCTCCCCCGCCCCCAGCGGTCAGTTTGTCGGTCCTGGGCTTTAACCCTTGAGTCACCATCCGTTTGTTTTAGCAGACCCTTTTTGGTCAACCCACTTACAGTCGAGCTGACTGTCTGGTCTGAATCTGACCCTTCGCTACTACGTCTGCTACCAGGTCTCCCACCTCGGTCACTCAGCCCTGAGCTAACAGAGGAGTCACTCCTTTGGACTCTTCTACTCTTTAGGGTTTCTTTCCGTATCTCCATACCCTGGGTTGGAAGTGGTCGCCATCTTATATTCTGCAACTGTTTATTAATCTTCAGATGTTCCAGTCTTAGCTGCTCTATCTCCTTTTCTCCTTTAGATACGTCACCCGGTAATCAAGAAGCACTCAAATACTACTAAGGCTATCTACTGAGCCAATTACAACAAATGGAACCATCTCATCTTCACCAGTTACATGGATTTCGCCAACATCTGGAATCCTCACTCTTGCCACACCGGATCTATTTACCAGGTCCTGCATCACTTTTCCAAATCTTCCAATGACTTTCCCCACCAGACTTCTGGGTACTCGAATGACGTCTTCCACAAAGCCCAGCCGACTTTGCGCTTTCCTGGCATGCTCCAAACGTCGAGCTGCTTCCTTGTTCCTCAACAGGATCATTTGTTTCGTGCGAAGACATTGTAGGTGCATATCCTTCAGGACAGCTACCCGCTTAACTGTGACTTCCTTAGTGGACAGTATCACCAACTGTTTCGTCTCTGGGGTCCAGTTCATACTACATGCTTCCACTGTTTTCCTAAAGGCCTCATGCATACCCTCATTGGTACACGCATCTTGCACATCTTCGGGTACATCTATCACACTCTTGAAGAGCGGGGTCTCACTCTCTTCATGGACGGACGGCTCCTGTTCTTCCATGGACCTTTCCATTAAGACATCTGCCACGACCGGATGACTGTCTTGTTCTGCTTTTAGTGCCAATTCTTCCTCCGCTTTACAGTCTTCCAGATCCCTGGTCAGGATGGGCATCTTGACGTGCACACACAGCACTCCCTGGCTGTGACATTGGTCACTGCACCACAATACACACATAATTTTTCTTCATGTGTCAAATGCTGTATATTTCCATCTAGCGCAGTGTCATATACACATTTTCTATTGCTTGCTGTTTTTACCTTCCTACACTACCAGGTGTTTTTTTTTTGTCACTTTGCTGCTTTTAGTATCGCTTTTGGAGTTGAATAAGCGCGGGTGTTTTACTTTTCTTTTTATATTTTATATATTTACTGTGAGGATATAGTCTGGTCAGATGAGACCAAAATTGAACACTTTGGATGCCATAATACACACCACATTAAAACACCATACCAACAGTAAAGTTTGGAGGTGGGAACATGGCAAATTTTATGTAGTTGAAGGAAGGATGAATGGACAAATGTACCGAGACATTCTTGATAAAAATCTGCTGCCATCTACCAGGATGCTGAAGATGAAATGAAGGTGGACATTTCAACAAGACAATGATCCAAAACCACAGCCAAGGAAACTCAACTGGTTTCAGAGAAGGAAAATAAAGCTATTAGAATGGCACCTGACCTGAATCCAATAGAACATTTATAGAATGAATTAACGCTCAGAGTTCATAGGAGGAGCCCATGGAACATTCCGGATTTGAAGAGTGTTTGAGTGGAAGAATGGGCCAAATTCTCACCTGAGCAATGCATGCAACTAGTTTCTCCATACATAAGGAGTCTTGAAGCTGTCATCACCAACAAAGGCTTTTGCACAAAGTTTTTATTAAAGTTCAGTATGCGTGTTCAATACTTTGTTCCTGTGTCATTTTTCATTATCACACATAATTTATGGGCATCTATGGTTTGATTTATTTGCCTGTGTGGATTGGATAGGTTGTTACTGACATCTGGTAAGAATTCACGTCAATAGCACCTTTAGAAATATATTTACTTAGAAAATTGGTGACTTGTTCAATACTTATTTCATCTGCTGTAGATACCCATGTAACAACTGCAGCCATCAAGCCAGTCAGCAGGGTATCACAGTCTTGCGCAGTGCATCATCACGCAGGGAAATTAAAAGTTCACTATAGGTTCTTTTGTTATTTTAATTTATTTTCCACCTTAAAGCCATTTTTTAGATTGCTTATGAGTTTTTGAGTGTGCAATGACTGACATTTTTGCACTTGCTTTAAACCAAATTAACAAGAACAACTTTAATACATTTAAGGCTATATTCACACAAGACTTTCCTGGAGGTATTCAATAGCCACTAGTTTTTCAAACGGATATCGCTTCAGGAAACACCTTTTTTGAGTTTTTGAAGAGTTTTGAAAGTTTTTTTTTCCCTGCAGTGTTCTTTGTAACCTTTTGATGGGACAGAGTGTCGAATAAAAACGCTTCTTTCAGTATCTGCTTCAAAAGAAGTGATGTCCCTTTTTTTTTACCACCAGGTAAAACATTTTTAAAAACCTTTTTCAGAAAAAAAGCTAAAAAAAAACTCCTCATGTGAACATTAAGGCTATGTGCACACGTTCGTAATTGCCACGGAAATGCATTTTCCCGCTAAACACTAGCGTTTTGCAAGCGTAATTAGCTTGCAGAATGCTAGCGTTTTCCAAGCGATTTGCAGCATCGCTTGGAAAACTGATTGACAGGTTGATCACACTTGTCGAGTGTAGTGTTTGACAAGTGTGACCAACATTTTACTATTGATGCTGCCTATGCAGCATCAGTAGTAAAAAGATATAATGTTAAAAAAATTAAAAAAATCGTGATATTCTCACCTTCCGACGGCCCCCGCAGTCTTCACAATCCTCGCGATGCTCCAGCCAGCTCCCGTTCCCAGTGATGCCTCGCGACAATAACCCGAGACGACGTGGCATTACACGTCTCCTCTCCTCCAGACACTGGGTACCATCCGCACATGATCCGCTTACTTCCCACATGGTGGGCATAGCCCCATGCGGAAAGTAAAAAAGCAGATCAATGCATTCCTATGTGTGTGGAATCGCCGCAATTCCACACAAAGAATGAACATGCTTCGTTTTTTGCCCGGAATGCGTTTCCGATGCGGAAAAACACGCAGCATGTGCATAAAAAATGCGGAATGCATTAAATATGATGGGATGCTTATGTAAGTGTTTTTTTAGCGTTTTTTCCACTGAAAACATCCAAAAAAACACGAAAAAAAAAACGCTAAAAATCCTATACGCGTGCACATAGCCTTAAGTAGTCTTTCCATGAAAAACTGCTACAATTAATTTCTAAGTAAGGTATGTTAAAGTAGTTTTTGAGGAGGTTTTTGGAGTGGATGAACTAAAAAAAATTTCTGCGAACATAGCTGCATATAACAAGTGGTTTATCCAAAATTCAACATAAAATCCCACTACTGACTGTTGGACTTGTAGAAATATTTAACCCCTTCACTACAAGCGTTTTCCCATTATAAAATGGCAATGGCCACCAGCTGAGTTTATGTGCAGAACCTATAATAGCCAATCCAGAATATCTTCTGAAACCAACCTTAGGTGTGCTTGGGATAATTGTCATATTGGAAGGTCCTGTAATGCTTCAGTCTCCTCACAGAGGGCATGATGTTTTCTCC
The DNA here is from genome assembly GCF_032444005.1 of Ranitomeya imitator. Classification (NCBI taxonomy): domain Eukaryota; kingdom Metazoa; phylum Chordata; class Amphibia; order Anura; family Dendrobatidae; genus Ranitomeya; species Ranitomeya imitator. The sequence continues at coordinate 94,779,003 of NC_091284.1, forward strand.
TAGAATTTTCTGATTCTTGACTGAATCAATTTTAGGCTGCAATCAGAGGCCCATATGTTCTCTCATGCGAGAGAATCAGGCCGATTATGCTAATGACACTGGTCTCGAATGCTGTCAGAGATTGAGCCGAATATTATCTTAGTGCGATCAGATTCTCTTTCACGCGAGAATCGAAGCACAGGTGTGGAAAAGATGGAGATCTTAATTTATCCATCTTCTCCATTGTCTGACTCTGCAGGTGTTGAACTGCACTCAATGACATCCGAGTGCAGCCTGATGTTTCACATGCGCCCATAGACTTGTATTGTTGTGCATGGTTCGATTATCAGATGCACTCGCAGCATACTGCAATTTTTTCTCATGCCAAATCAGAATGAGAAAAAAAATAGCAGATCTGCACTGCCCCTTAATATAACACTGGGACAAGTACTATCCGATGCAACATCGGACATAACTTGGTCGTATTATACGCTCATGTGAGCGAACACTCGCTCTACACACACTGCAGGTTTCTAGTCCCAGTAAAAGTAATACAGCCGTTAATAACCCCCCCCCCCCCGATGCTTCACTGTAAGCATCACCAGGGCTGCCACTAGAAATTTCAGGTCCCCATACTGGCAACATTTTCGGGGCCCCCTTGAAAATCTGCCTAGGCTCCACCCTAGCTCCGCCTCCACCCCTCAAACCTTCCACAGTCCCACCACCCTCTCTTGGAAAAACTCCACTTCTGTACCATGTTCTCACCAATGACACATTGAGGGTATGTGCACACGTCAGGATTTCTTGCAGAAATTTTCCTGACAAAAAACGGACATTTCTGCCAGAAATCCGCATGCGTTTTTACCGTGATTTTACCACGTTTTTCACGCATTTTTGATGCGTTTTTGGTGCGTTTTTTATGCGTTTTTCCCAAATAAGACAAAGTCCAGCTCACCATGATCGGCATCCTTAGAAACTCGGAGCACGGAACCGCTGTGTCAGGGCGTGGAGGAATCGAAAAAAAGATGAGGAATCCAGCTCAATGAAGTAGTGAAAAAAAACTTTCTTTATTCATTTCAAATCATATTCAGTGGAGGATAAAACATCAGCAGCAATAAAATGCGATATCAACGCGTTTCTAGTGAACAAGCACCCAAGCACGTTCACCAGAAACGCGTTGATATCGCATTTTATTGCTGCTGATGTTTTATCCTCCACTGAATATGATTTGAAGTGACTAAAGAAAGGTTATTTTCACTACTTCGTTGAGCTGGATTCCTCATCATTTTTCCCAAATGCATAAAATAGCGGGAAAAAACGCAGAAAATCCGCAAAATTAATGAACATGCTGCTTTTTTTACCGCGATGCGTTTTTTTTCGCGTAAAAAAATGCATCATGTGCACAAAACATGTAGAATGCATCCTAAATGACAGGATGCATAATGTATGCGTTTTTAATTAGTTTTTATAGCGTTTTTACCACGAAAAAAACAAAAAAACCTGAACGTGTGCACATAGCCTAACAGTTCCCATCACCAGATCACATACATAGCCAGAAGCTTTTGTTTTGGCCAAAAGATTTTTTAATCCACCACTATGACAATGTAGACTCTTTTGGCCAGGATCTACTCCACTGTAACTTATTAAACATTTGTTAAAATATTCAATAACATTTTAGCTATATATTTATTTATTTTTACACTTTTAAAATAACCAATAATCTCACAATCAAGGGACAAATACCATCGAAGCATGACAGAATCACATATTACCACCACATGGTGACAAATAATACCACATACAAGGAACAAATTCCACCACACCATGACTAGACCACATATTACCACCACACAGTGACTGAATAATACCACATACAAGGAACAAAAACCGCCACACCATGACCAGACCATATATTACAATCACATAGTAACTGAGTAATACAGTTATATGAAAGAGTTTGGGCACCCCTATTAATCTTAAGCATAATGTTTTATAAAAATAGTTTTTTTTGCAACACCTATTTCAGTTTCATATATCTAATAACTGTTGGACACAGTAATGTTTCTGCCTTGAAATGAGGTTTATTGTACTAACAGAAAATGTGCAATCTGCATTCCAACACAATTTGACAGGTGCATAAGTATGGGCACCCTTATCATTTTCTTGTTTTAAATACTTCTACCTACTTTTTACTGACTTACTAAAGCACTTTTTTTGGTTTTCTAACCTCATTGAGTTTTGAACTTCATAGCCAGGTGTATGCAATCATGAGAAAAGCTACTTAAAGTGGCCACTTGCAAGTTGTTCTCCTGTTTGAATCTCCTCTGAAGAGTGGCATCATGGGCTCCTCAAAACAACTGTCTAATGATCTGAAAACAAAGATTATTCAACATAGTTGTTCAGGGGAAAGATACAAAGACTGTCTCAGAGATTTAACCTGTCAATTTCCACTGTGAGGAACATAGTAAGGAAATGGAAGCACACAGGTACAGTTCTTGTTAAGGCCAGAAGTGGCAGGCCAAGAAAAACATCAAAAAGGCAGAGAAGAAGAATGGTGAGATCAGTCAAGGACAATCCTCAGACCACCTCCAGAGAGCTGCAGCATCAACTTGCTGCAGAGGGTGTCACTATGCATCGATCAACTATGCAACACACTTTGCACAAGGAGAAGCTGTATGGGAGAGTGATGCGAAAGAAGCCGTTTCTGCAAGCACGCCACAAACAGAGTCGGCTGAGGTATGCAAAAGCACATTTGGAGAAGTCAATTTCTTTTTGGAAGAAGGTCCTGTGGACTGATGAAACCAAGATTGAGTTGTTTGGTCATACAAAAAGGCGTTATGCATGGCGGCCAAAAAACACAGCACTCCAAGAAAAACACTTGCTACCAACAGTAAAATTTGGTGGAGGTTCCATCATGCTTTGGAGCTGTGTGGCCAATGCCGGCAACGGGAATCTTGTTAAAGTTGAGGGACGCATGGATTCCTCTCAGTATCAGCAGATTCTTGACAATAATGTTCATGAATCAGTGACAAAGTTGAAGTTACGCAGGGGATGGATCTTTCAGCAAGACAATGATCCAAAACACCGCTCCAAATCTACTCAGGCATTCATGCAGAGGAACAATTACACTGTTCTGGAATGGCCATCCCAGTTCCCAGACCTGAATATCATTGAACATCTGTGGGATCATTTGAAGAGGGCTGTCCATGCTCGGCGACCATCAAACTTAACTGAACTGGAATTGTTTTGTAAAGAGGAATGGTCAAAAATACCTTCATCCAGGATCCAGAAACTTATTAAAAGCTACAGGAAGCGACTAGAGGCTGTTATTTTTGCAAAAGGAGGATCTACTAAATATTAATGTCACTTTTCTGGTGGGGTGCCCATACTTATGCACCTGTCAAATTTTGTTTGAATGCAGATTGCACATTTTCTGTTAGTACAATAAACCTCATTTCAAGGCAGAAACATTACTGTGTCCAACAGTTATTAGATATATGAAACTGAAATAGTTGTTGCAAAAAAACAATTTTTATAAAACATTAAGCTTAAGATTAATAGGGGTGCCCAAACATTTTCATATAACTGTACCACATACAAGGAACAAATACCGCCACACCATGACCAGATCACATATTACCACCACATAGTGACCGAATACTACAATACTGATCAAAAACACACAATACTAATGCCATTATACACAGGAGATCTGTACTTAGTATACAGTGTCCGTGTAAGGTAACACAGTGATCACCAGTGACATATTCAGGAGCTCTGCATATAGTGTATAGTGTACAGGTAATTGTTATGTTTGCTAATGACAGGTGTTATGAAGGCAATCCAGAAACACAGTGTGCTTAGCGATCAGAGCGATCAGAGCGCACACAGTGATCTGACAAATACCCAAAAATACAAGAACGAGCTCTGAGACGTGGAAACTCTGTAGACTGCACACCTGATCCTATCCTAAACACAACTAAAAGCGGCTGTGGATTGCGCCTAACAACTACCTAGGCAACTCGGCACAGCCTAAGAAACTAGCTAGCCTGAAGATAGAAAAATAGGCCTGACTTGCCCCAGAGAAATTCCCCAAAGGAAAAGGCAGCCCCCCACATATAATGACTGTGAGTAAGATGAAAAGACAAAACGTAGGGATGAAATAGAGTCAGCAAAGTGGGGCCCGATATTCTAGGACAGAGCGAGGACAGTAAAGCGAACTTTGCAGTCTACAAAAAACCCTAAAGCAAAACCACGCAAAGGGGGCAAAAAAAACCCCACCGTGCCGAACTAACGGCACGGCGGTACACCCTTTGCGTCTCAGAGCTTCCAGCAAAACAAAAGACAAGCTGGACAGAAAAAAAGCAACAAAAAAGCAAAAAGCACTTAGCTATACAGAGCAGCAGGTCACAGGAACAATCAGGAGAAGCTCAGATCCAACACTGAAACATTGACAAGGAGCAAGGATAGCAGCATCAGGCGGAGTTAAGTAATGAAGCAGTTAACGAGCTCACCAGAACACCTGAGGGAGGAAGCTCAGAAGCTGCAGTACCGCTTGTGACCACAGGAGTGAATTCAGCCACAGAATTCACAACAGTACCCCCCCTTGAGGAGGGGTCACCGAACCCTCACCAGAGCCCCCAGGCCGACCAGGATGAGCCGCATGAAAGGCACGAACAAGATCGGAAGCATGAACATCAGAGGCAAAAACCCAGGAATTATCTTCCTGAGCATAACCCTTCCATTTAACCAGATACTGGAGTTTCCGTCTAGAAACACGAGAATCCAAAATCTTCTCCACAATATACTCCAATTCCCCCTCCACCAAAACCGGGGCAGGAGGCTCAACAGATGGAACCATAGGTGCCACGTATCTCCGCAACAACGACCTATGGAATACATTATGTATGGAAAAGGAGTCTGGGAGGGTCAAACGAAAAGACACAGGATTGAGAACCTCAGAAATCCTATACGGACCAATAAAACGAGGTTTAAATTTAGGAGAGGAAACCTTCATAGGAATATGACGAGAAGATAACCAAACCAGATCCCCAACACGAAGTCGGGGACCCACACGGCGTCTGCGATTAGCGAAAAGTTGAGCTTTCTCCTGGGACAAGATCAAATTGTCCACTACCTGAGTCCAGATCTGCTGCAACCTATCCACCACAGAATCCACACCAGGACAGTCCAAAGACTCAACCTGTCCTGAAGAGAAACGAGGATGGAACCCAGAATTGCAAAAAAATGGAGAAACCAAGGTAGCCGAGCTGGCCTGATTATTAAGGGCGAACTCAGCCAACGGCAAAAAGGACACCCAATCATCCTGGTCTGCAGAAACAAAACATCTCAGATATGTTTCCAAGGTCTGATTGGTTCGTTCGGTCTGGCCATTAGTCTGAGGATGGAAAGCCGAGGAAAAGGATAGGTCAATGCCCATCCTACCACAAAAGGCTCGCCAAAACCTTGAAACAAACTGGGAACCTCTGTCAGAAACAATATTCTCAGGAATGCCATGCAACCGAACCACATGCTGAAAGAACAAAGGTACCAAATCAGAGGAGGAAGGCAATTTAGCCAAGGGCACCAGATGGACCATTTTAGAAAAGCGATCACAGACCACCCAAATGACTGACATCTTTTGAGAAACGGGAAGGTCAGAAATGAAATCCATCGAAATATGTGTCCAAGGCCTCTTTGGGACCGGCAAGGGCAAAAGCAACCCACTGGCACGAGAACAGCAGGGCTTAGCCCTAGCACAAATCCCACAGGACTGCACAAAAGTACATACATCCCGTGACAGAGATGGCCACCAGAAGGATCTAGCCACTAACTCTCTGGTACCAAAGATTCCAGGATGACCAGCCAACACCGAACAATGAAGTTCAGAGATAAGTTTATTAGTCCACCTATCAGGGACGAACAGTTTCTCTGCTGGACAACGATCAGGTTTATTCGCCTGAAATTTTTGCAGCACCCGCCGCAAATCAGGGGAGATGGCAGACACAATGACTCCTTCCTTGAGGATACCCGCTGGCTCAGATAAACCCGGAGAGTCGGGCACAAAACGCCTAGACAGAGCATCCGCCTTCACATTTTTAGAGCCCGGAAGGTACGAAATCACAAAGTCGAAGCGGGCAAAAAATAACGACCAACGGGCCTGTCTAGGATTCAAGCGCTTGGCAGACTCGAGATAAGTCAAGTTCTTATGATCAGTCAATACCACCACGCGATGCTTAGCTCCTTCAAGCCAATGACGCCACTCCTCGAATGCCCACTTCATGGCCAGCAACTCTCGATTGCCCACATCATAATTACGCTCAGCGGGCGAAAACTTCCTGGAAAAGAAAGCACATGGTTTCATCACTGAGCAATCAGAACCTCTCTGTGACAAAACCGCCCCTGCTCCAATCTCAGAAGCATCAACCTCGACCTGGAACGGAAGAGAAACATCTGGCTGACACAACACAGGGGCAGAACAAAAACGACGCTTCAACTCCTGAAAAGCTTCCACAGCAGCAGAAGACCAATTAACCAAATCAGCACCCTTCTTGGTCAAATCGGTCAATGGTTTGGCAATGCTAGAAAAATTACAGATGAAGCGACGATAAAAATTAGCAAAGCCCAGGAACTTTTGCAGACTTTTCAGAGATGTCGGCTGAATCCAATCCTGGATGGCTTGGACCTTAACTGGATCCATCTCGATAGTAGAAGGGGTAAAGATGAACCCCAAAAATGAAACTTTCTGCACACCGAAGAGACACTTTGATCCCTTCACAAACAAAGAGTTAGCACGCAGGACCTGAAAAACCATTCTGACCTGCTTCACATGAGACTCCCAATCATCTGAGAAGATCAAAATGTCATCCAAGTAAACAATGAGGAATTTATCCAGATACTCACGGAAGATGTCATGCATAAAAGACTGAAACACAGATGGAGCATTGGCAAGTCCGAACGGCATCACTAGATACTCAAAATGACCCTCGGGCGTATTGAATGCAGTTTTCCATTCATCTCCTTGCCTGATTCTCACCAGATTATACGCACCACGAAGATCTATCTTAGTGAACCAACTAGCCCCCTTAATCCGAGCAAACAAGTCAGATAACAATGGCAAGGGATACTGAAATTTAACATTGATCTTATTAAGAAGGCGGTAATCAATACACGGTCTCAGCGAACCATCCTTCTTGGCTACAAAGAAGAACCCTGCTCCCAGTGGTGATGACGATGGGCGAATATGTCCCTTCTCCAGGGATTCCTTCACATAACTGCGCATAGCGGCGTGTTCGGGCACGGATAAATTAAATAATCGACCTTTAGGGAATTTACTACCAGGAATCAAATTGATAGCACAATCACAATCCCTATGCGGAGGTAGAGCATCGGACTTGGGCTCTTCAAATACATCCTGATAATCAGACAAGAACTCTGGGACCTCAGAAGGGGTGGATGACGAAATCGACAAAAATGGAACATCACCATGTACCCCCTGACAACCCCAGCTGGATACCGACATGGAATTCCAATCCAATACTGGATTATGGGTTTGTAGCCATGGCAACCCCAACACGACCACATCATGCAGATTATGCAACACCAGAAAGCGAATAACTTCCTGATGTGCAGGAGCCATGCACATGGTCAGCTGGGCCCAGTATTGAGGTTTATTCTTGGCCAAAGGTGTAGCATCAATTCCTCTCAATGGAATAGGACACCGCAAAGGCTCCAAGAAAAACCCACAACGTTTAGCATAATCCAAATCCATCAGATTCAGGGCAGCGCCCGAATCCACAAACGCCATAACAGAAAACGACGACAAAGAGCATATCAAGGTAATGGACAGAAGGAATTTGGACTGTACAGTACCAATGACGGCAGACCTAGCGGACCGCTTAGTGCGCTTAGGACAATCAGAAATAGCATGAGTGGAATCACCACAGTAGAAACACAGACCATTCAGACGTCTGTATTCCTGCCGTTCAACTCTAGTCATAGTCCTATCGCACTGCATAGGCTCAGGTTTAACCTCAGGCAGTACCGCCAAATGGTGCACAGATTTACGCTCGCGCAAGCGTCGACCGATCTGAATGGCCAAAGACAAAGACTCATTCAAACCAGCAGGCATAGGAAATCCCACCATGACATCCTTAAGAGCCTCAGAGAGACCCTTTCTGAACAAAGCTGCCAGCGCAGATTCATTCCACTGAGTGAGTACTGACCATTTCCTAAATTTCTGACAATATACTTCTATATCATCCTGACCCTGGCACAAAGCCAGCAAATTTTTCTCAGCCTGATCCACTGAATTAGGCTCATCGTACAGCAATCCGAGCGCCAGGAAAAACGCATCGACACTACTCAATGCAGGGTCTCCTGGCGCAAGAGAAAATGCCCAGTCTTGAGGGTCGCCGCGCAAAAAAGAAATAATAATCAAAACCTGTTGAATAGGATTACCAGAAGAATGAGGTTTCAAGGCCAGAAATAGCTTACAATTATTTTTGAAACTTAGAAACTTAGTTCTATCTCCAAAAAACAAATCGGGAATAGGAATTCTTGGTTCTAACATAGATTTCTGATCAATAGTATCTTGAATCTTTTGTACATTTATAACGAGATTATCCATTGAAGAGCACAGACCCTGAATATCCATGTCCACACCTGTGTCCAGAATCACCCAAATGTCTAGGGGGAAAAAAAAAAGTGAACACAGAGCAGAAAAAAAAAAAAAATGATGTCAGAACTTTTTCTTTCCCTCTATTGAGAATCATTAGTTAGGCTCCTTGTACTGTTATGTTTGCTAATGACAGGTGTTATGAAGGCAATCCAGAAACACAGTGTGCTTAGCGATCAGAGCGCACACAGTGATCTGACAAATACCCAAAAATACAAGAACGAGCTCTGAGACGTGGAAACTCTGTAGACTGCACACCTGATCCTATCCTAAACACAACTAAAAGCGGCTGTGGATTGCGCCTAACAACTACCTAGGCAACTCGGCACAGCCTAAGAAACTAGCTAGCCTGAAGATAGAAAAATAGGCCTGACTTGCCCCAGAGAAATTCCCCAAAGGAAAAGGCAGCCCCCCACATATAATGACTGTGAGTAAGATGAAAAGACAAAACGTAGGGATGAAATAGATTCAGCAAAGTGGGGCCCGATATTCTAGGACAGAGCGAGGACAGTAAAGCGAACTTTGCAGTCTACAAAAAACCCTAAAGCAAAACCACGCAAAGGGGGCAAAAAAAAAACCACCGTGCCGAACTAACGGCACGGCGGTACACCCTTTGCATCTCAGAGCTTCCAGCAAAACAAAAGACAAGCTGGACAGAAAAAAAGCAACAAAAAAGCAAAAAGCACTTAGCTATACAGAGCAGCAGGTCACAGGAACAATCAGGAGAAGCTCAGATCCAACACTGAAACATTGACAAGGAGCAAGGATAGCAGCATCAGGCGGAGTTAAGTAATGAAGCAGTTAACGAGCTCACCAGAACACCTGAGGGAGGAAGCTCAGAAGCTGCAGTACCACTTGTGACCACAGGAGTGAATTCAGCCACAGAATTCACAACAGGTAATACAGTGTTCACCGATGACATTATACAAAGGAGCACTGTATACAGTATATAGTGTATAGAGTCAGTGTACAGGTAATACAGGGATCACAGTGACATTATACACACAAACGCTGTATATAGTGTACAGGTAATACAGTGAACACCAGTGACATTATGCACAGTGATCACTAGTGATATGATACACAGGAGCTCTGTATATAGTATACAGTGTATAGTGTAAGTGTACAGGTAACACACTGACTCACCGGTGACGTCTCTAGTTGAAGTTCTTCATCGTCACTTTTCTTTTTCATCCAGTTCAGACCGCCATCACTTCTTCCAGCCAGGAATCGTCTCTGCAGAAAATAACACAGTTACCTAGAGCACATTACCCAATCCCTATGCTACGCCAGATGAAGAAAATAGCAGACCCTCTCCTCCCACACACTGAAAACAGTATCCTCAAAAATAATATCCTTTAATTAGCCCTAGTAACAGTAATAATATCCCACATTCTGGACCCCATGTGTCCACCCATTCTGCCTCACGTCTTTCCATATTGCCCCCCAAGTCATCCACAATAGTATAATGCACCCCATAATCATATATAGTAGTATAATGGAGCCCCATAGCAGTATAATGCAGTTCCATAATAGTATAATGCAGCCCCATAGCAGTATAATGCAGCCCCAAAGCGGTATAATGCAGCCCCATAGTAGTATAATGCTCCCCATAATATAATGCACTCACATAGGGGTATAATGCACCCCATAGTAGTAGTATAATGCAGCCTCACAGTAGTATAATGCAGTCCCATAGTATAATGCACCCCCATAACAGTATAATGCACCCCCATAGTATAATGCACCCCATAGTATAATGCAGCCCGATAGTAGTATAATGCACCCTCATAATGGTATAATGCACCCCCATAGTGGTATAATGCACTCCCATAGTGGTATAATGCACCATCATAGCAGTATAATGTACCCCCATAGCAGTATAATGCACCATCATAACAGTATAATGGACCCCATAGTAGTATAATGAACCCCCATTAGCAGTAAAATGCACCCCATAGTATAATGCAGCCCCATAACAGTATAATACAATCCCATAGTATAATGCAGCCCCATAGTATAATACACCCCCATAGTATAATGCAGCCCCATAGCAGTATAATGCAATGCACTCCCATAGTATAATGCAGCCCTATAGTGGTATAATGCACCCTGTGATGCAGTGACCCCTGTTGCAGCTAGGGGTACTGTGTGTGCTCCTCAGGATATGCATGGAGGCGTATCTGTGGTTATAAGGATGGTGAAACAGTGACTGACAGAATTGTAAATGGCCGATGTGTGTGGCAGAGGGAGTCTGCGCTGTAAGCTTGATGTAATGTTGTTGTTCTGGGACCTGTAGTCCCACAAGTGTTTGTATAGTTATGTAGGGAGGCTTATTGGGCTAGTTGAAGAGCTGGGCGGGTTGGACTAGCCACACACACACCACCCATCTATGGGAGTGTTTACAACTACATAATGAGACCATGGTGTGGTCACATGGTCTGTAGTGGTTCCTGTGTATGGACCTGAGTGGTCTCTGTAATAGAGACTGTGAGATCCTGGACGGCTTGTGTGTTGGGAGGACCTGTGTGTGGACTGGATCCCTGAATAGCGCATTGTGAGGCCGTGGATCTGAAGACTGATGTGTTGGGAGATCCTGGGAGTAGGATTGGATCCCTGAACAGCGCACTTAGACCTGTGTATTGGGAGATCCTGGGAGTAGGATCGGATCCCTGTTAAAAGCACTGAGAGACTGGTGTGTTGGATGGTCCCAGGTGGGGACAGACGTCCTGAATAGCGCACTGAGTGTCCTGTGTTGGAAGTCCTAGGAGTAGGAGTCCTGAATAGCACAACCTGTGTTGGAAGTTCCTGGGAGGACTTCCTGAAGAGCACATGGGAAGGAGTGGATGCAGAGTCTGCAATGGCATTGCACTGAGGGAGCTACAGCCCATCTGAGGATCTGGACTAACTGATGTGTGCCTGCCAGGCAAGTTGGTGATCCCAGTTTGGCAGTTTCCTTGGAAGAGAGAGGACTAACAGGAGGTCAGCGTGTGGAGCGGGAACTCCTGGAAGGTAACCCAGAGTATGGGGAACTGTGTGCACTGACAGGGGGTCAGTAATGAGCTGTGTGGTCTCCCATGGTAACTGGACGAAGTAAGGTCTAGCGTGTTTAGAGACTACGAATCAATGTCGTGTGCGCTATATGACTAGAGACATTGATAAGGCATACGGACACCACCGGGAACTAGTCAAGGAGGGCTGGCGGGTGTAGTGTCTGAACTGTGAGTTAAAGCCGTATAGGAAGTACAAAAGATAAAGCTGCAACTTAATGTCACCTGTTGGTTCCTATTGTGGTCTATGACGTTTATAATGAACTGTGCATAAGCCGGTTTATGACTGCATAGTAAACCGCATGGACTGTTTTTTGAGAAAAACGTGCCTGTGTGATTGAGCCTCGTTGCTAAGCGAGTGTCCTCCAACACATGCAGTAAGCGCTATCTCACAACCCCATAGGGGTATAATGCACCGCCATAGGGGTATAATGCAGCCCCATAGCAGTATAATGCACCCCATAGTATAATGCAGCCCCATAACAGTATAATGCACCCCCATAGTATAATGCAGCTCCTTAACAGTATAATGCACCCCCATAGTATAATGCAGCCCCATAATGGTATAATGCAGCCCCATCGTATAATGTAGCCCCATAGTATAATGCACCCTGTTGTGAATTCTGTGGCTGAATTCACTCCTGTGGTCACAAGTGGTACTGCAGCTTCTGAGCTTCCTCCCTCAGGTGTTCTGGTGAGCTCGTTAACTGCTTCATTACTTAACTCCGCCTGATGCTGCTATCCTTGCTCCTGGTCAATGTTTCAGTGTTTGATCTGAGCTTCTCCTGATTGTTCCTGTGACCTGCTGCTCTGTATAGCTAAGTGCTTTTTGCTTTTTTGTTGCTTTTTTTCTGTCCAGCTTGTCTTTTGTTTTGCTGGAAGCTCTGAGACGCAAAGGGTGTACCGCCGTGCCGTTAGTTCGACACGGTGGTTTTTTTTTGCCCCCTTTGCGTGGTTTTGCTTTAGGGTTTTTTGTAGACTGCAAAGTTCGCTTTACTGTCCTCGCTCTGTCCTAGAATATCGGGCCCCACTTTGCTGAATCTATTTCATCCCTACGTTTTGTCTTTTCATCTTACTCACAGTCATTATATGTGGGGGGCTGCCTTTTCCTTTGGGGAATTTCTCTGGGGCAAGTCAGGCCTATTTTTCTATCTTCAGGCTAGCTAGTTTCTTAGGCTGTGCCGAGTTGCCTAGGTAGTTGTTAGGCGCAATCCACAGCCGCTTTTAGTTGTGTTTAGGATAGGATCAGGTGTGCAGTCTACAGAGTTTCCACGTCTCAGAGCTCGTTCTTGTATTTTTGGGTATTTGTCAGATCACTGTGTGCGCTCTGATCGCTAAGCACACTGTGTTTCTGGATTGCCTTCATAACACCTGTCATTAGCAAACATAACAGCACCCCCATAGTGTTATAATGCAGTCCCACAGTATAATGCACCCCCATAGTATAATGCAGCCACATAGTAGTATAATGCACCCCCATAATGGTATAATGCACCCCCATAGTGGTATAATGCAGCACCATAGCAGTATAATGTACCCCCATAGCAGTATAATGCACCACCATAACAGTATAATGGACCCCCATAGTAGTATAATGAACCCCCGTTAGCAGTATAATGCACCCCATAGTATAATGCAGCCCCATAACAGTATAATACAATCCCATAGTATAATGCAGCCCCATAGTATAATACACCCCCATAGTATAATGCAGCCCCATAGCAGTATAATGCAATGCACCCCCATAGTATAATGCAGCCCTATAGTGGTATAATGCACCCTGTGATGCAGTGACCCCTGTTGCAGCTAGGGGTACTGTGTGTGCTCCTCAGGATATGCATGAAGGCGTATCTGTGGTTATAAGGATGGTGAAACAGTGACTGGCAGAATTGTAAATGGCCGATGTGTGTGGCAGAGGGAGTCTGCGCTGTATGCCTGATGTAATGTTGTTGTTCTGTGACCTGTAGTCCCACAAGTGTTTGTATAGTTATGTAGGGAGGCTTATTGGGCTAGTTCAAGAGCTGGGCGGGTTGGACTAGCCACACACACACCACCCATCTATGGGAGTGTTTACAACTACATAATGAGACCATGGTGTGGTCACATGGTCTGTAGTGGTTCCTGTGTATGGACCTGAGTGGTCTCTGTAATAGAGACTGTGAGATCCTGGACGGCTTGTGTGTTGGGAGGACCTGTGTGTGGACTGGATCCCTGAATAGCGCATTGTGAGGCCGTGGATCTGAAGACTGGTGTGTTGGGAGATCCTGGGAATAGGATTGGATCCCTGAACAGCGCACTTAGACCTGTGTATTGGGAGATCCTGGGAGTAGGATCGGATCCCTGTTAAGCGCACTGAGAGACTGGTGTGTTGGATGGTCCCAGGTGGGGACAGACGTCCTGAATAGCGCACTCAGTGTCCTGTGTTGGAAGTCCTAGGATTAGGATTCCTGAATAGCACAACCTGTGTTGGAAGTTCCTGGGAGGACTTCCTGAAGAGCACATGGGAAGGAGTGGATGCAGAGTCTGCAACGGCACTGCACTGAGGGAGCTACAGCCCATCTAAGGATCTGATAATGGTATAATGCAGCCCCAAAGTGGTATAATGCACCCCTATAGGGGTATAATGCAGCCCCATAGTGCCCCATCGTATAATGTAGCCCCATAGTATAATGCACCCCCATAGAGTTATAATGCAGTCTCACAGTATAATGCACCCCCATAGTATAATGCAGCCCCACAGTAGTATGATGCAGCCCCATAATGGTATAATGCAGCCCCAAAGTGGTATAATGCACCCCCATAGGGGTATAATGCAGTCACATAGGGGTATAATGCAGCCCCATAGTGGTATAATGCACCCCCATAGGGGTATAATGCACCCCATAGTGTATAATATGCCCCATACTGCAGAATCTTCCGCACAGCACGGGCAGTTACTGAGCCGGCAGAATCCTGCCACTGGGGCCTTCTGCTCATCGGGCCCCAAACGGCAGTAAGGGCAGTAATGCCCTGATGGCAGCTCTGAGCATCACAAAGCCATCACCATGCTTGACTGTAGTAAGCAGGGTGTTCTTTGCAGTATATGCTTTGTTTTTCCTCCTCCAAACATACCGGTGATTTATTCCATAGGTCTGAAAAGTTTTGAGCATATTGGAACAGACTTTTCTTGTGCTTTTGGGTTAGTACCACTATATAGCCAGGAGTTTTGGCATAGAGACCTTCTGCATTTATTATCTGCCTTACAAACTGAAATTGCATGTTCTATTCGCTGTGTTGGGTTATTTCAAAATTGTTCTTGTTTTGTTTATTACAAAGCAGCAGAAAGTTTGTACATTTTGCTAAAAAACCTGACTTGCACTTGGGGTTGAATAATTTTTATTGCAACGGTAATTATTTAAACTTAAATTCATGAAAGTCCTTTTAAAAGGGAATCCATTTCTCTCCACGCTGCTTGTAAGTAATTCTTAATAACATTTTGCTTATTGAAGCAAACAAATGTTACATTTTATCACAGATGATGTAATTGTTACATTGATTTTTCTTAGTGAAGAACCAAAGATAAAATAGAGAATTGGTCATCCGATTTATGGAGATTTATTGTGGCTGTGCATCTCTACACTGGAATTTCCCTGTGTCTTACTGAATTAGTGTATTATTCAGTTACTGTGATTCATACTGCTCTATGACATGAGGAGGCAGACAGCTATGGCCAGCAGGCCTTGTCATTTCTTCCTGATTGCTCTTTGGTGGCTTCCAACCAAATAGCTTATACTATATAGCAGTTCCTGTACAAAGAGCAGCTGTAATCTATTGAGCAAGAAAGGTGTTAATGATTGAAATGAATATCCCTTCAAAAGTGATGGCGCAAATCAGTCTATACTCTTCGGAGTTGAGAAAGGTCCATCATGGACACCCTCCTGGTGTTTTTTTTTAAGCATTAAATGTAGCCATTTCATGCAATTTACAGTCCTATCTAATCTATGGTGGCTACAAATTCAATTAAGGGGGCCCACTTTCATCTCCAAAGCATATGGAATTGTGCGCTATGACGTCCTGCCTGTTTATGCTTCTGTTTAAGATGTCTTTTTCAGACACCCTTCTTTATTCTCCTACCCTATGAAACTCTAAAGGTACCGTCACACTAGACGATATCGCTAGCGATCCGTGACGTTGCAGCGTCCTCGCTAGCGATATCGTCCAGTGTGACAGGCAGCAGCGATCAGGCCCCTGCTGTGCTGTCGCTGGTCGGGGAAGAAAGTCCAGAACTTTATTTGGTCGCTGGACTCCCCGCAGACATCGCTGAATCGGCGTGTGTGACACCGATTCAGCGATGTCTTCACTGGTAACCAGGGTAAACATCGGGTAACTAAGCGCAGGGCCGCGCTTAGTAACCCGATGTTTACCCTGGTTACCATCCTAAAAGTAAAAAAAACAAACACTACATACTTACCTACAGCCGTCTGTCCTCCAGCGCTGTGCTCTGCACTCCTCCTGTACTGGCTGTGAGCGCCGGGCAGCAGGAAAGCAGAGCGGTGACGTCACCGCTCTGCTTTCCGGCCGCTGTGCTCACACAGACAGTACAGGAGGAGTGCAGAGCACAGCGCTGGAGGACAGACAGCTGTAGGTAAGTATGTACTGTTTGTTTTTTTTACTTTTAGGATGGTAACCAGGGTAAACATCGGGTTACTATGCGCGGCCCTGCGCTTAGTTACCCGATGTTTACCCTGGTTACCGGCATCGTTGGTCGCTGGAGAGCTGTCTGTGTGACAGCTCTCCAGCGACCAAACAGCGACGCTGCAGCGATCCGGATCGTTGTCGGTATCGCTGCAGCGTCGCTTAGTGTGACGGTACCTTTATCATCAATCCCCTCTCGCTGTTGGAACACTGATAATTTGTAAAAACGCAAAACTATTGTACTGCTGTTGACTTTTTCCGTGTTTTCAAAACTTTTTTATTTAACAGAAACAATGCAGCAAAGTTTTAGGCACTGAGTGTTAATTATGTCACCTGAAACTGTAATAATCAGAAACTTGAAATATTTTACAAACTTAAAATAAGGTGAATATGTGCAACTGATTCTACCATGAACTCAAGAATCCCACGAATCCTACAGCAGGAACACTCAGCTGTTACAATAAATTCACTGCTATCCAATCATGGATGATAGGTAAGGTAATCAATGGGGCATCCGTCATTCTGGATATACTACTCCCCAATATTAGCACTTTTAATAAAAATTGAAAGAATGTAAATATCCCAAGTGTTAAGTATTACATTGGAAGTTCTTGGATCCAAGAAGTATCGTTTCTTTTTGCGGAGAGTGACATGATAAGCATATCGAGGTCGAGGTGAGGAGACTTAAAGCCGCAATGCTCCTCTGGGAAATATGCAAATTGTCTCTTCAGAGAGGAAGAGAACTAGAACTCTAGTGCCACCTATTGGAAGTAGCAATCCTAATGTCGACCCTTTACCGAGCCTTGTCACGTGACTTAGGATAATAGCCAAACCAGAATCTCAATTTGCAGACACTGTGTTTCGGGGTACTGCCCCTCATCAGTGCAAAGTGGAGATTGGAAGTTCTTCAAAGAGTTAACTAAGTGGAGTATCCACAATGTAGTGAGTGTGAACAATCTGGAACTTTTTGGCTAATCCAATGCAGTAAATGTTAGTGACCCATAGATTTTCCCTCTGGTCAGTAATGAAACCCTCAAGATCTTTTAACAATTGGGTGAGTAAGTTCGGAGTAGGACGAGTAGAGATAGAACTTTAAAACTGCTCGAAGGGGATATTCTTCAAAACACTTATCCCTTCTAGCTAATAAATGCTATAATAATTTCATTCTACCAACAGATTTGTTTCCCCGTGCTTGGCAGGAAGCATCATGCAATGTTGCCGCTCATTCGGTTACAATTCCAATGCCAATCCCAAGGCAAATGCTGCAGGCCATTATAACCTTGCTGTATCATGCCCATGATAGTGCCAACCTGACAATCAATGCCATCTATACTCCAAACAAGTGACGTGTAATAGATGATTGATGCCAACAGCATTTTAAAAAGGCAGATAAAAATATTAGAGAATTGAACTTTACTTTTCAATTTTGTAAAATACTTACTAAAAACCATGTTAGGTGACATTTAAAATAAATGAGGTTCCCTCTAAGGCCGGGGTCACACTAAACGTAAGAAAAATCAGTCCGAGTCTCCCTGCCGTGAGTTAAATGCGAGTGTCATGCGAGTACAATCTGATTTTTCACACCTAGCATCCAATTTACGTCCGAAAGCAGTGCGATTGCTATTCGTTTGCAATGCGATTTTAATATGATCATTTACATAGAGAATTGCTCTAAGTCATTTACACATCGTTTTCAAAGGAAATATTAATCAAAACACACACACATTATATATATATGTATATATAATATATATCTATATATATCTATATATATATACTGTATAATATATAGATAGATAGAAGCCGCGTACTGTAAAAATCACAGTGTGACAGGTTACAATAGAATAAATAGAGTAGATATATACACATAGAATACATAGATATACTGTATAGATGTCAGTGACACACATATATATACACACCGTGTTCCAAATTATTATGCAAATTGGATTTAAGTGTCATAAAGATGTAATTGTTTTGCTTTTCAAATTCCGTAAACTCATGGATGGTATTGTGTCTCAGGGCTCAATGGATCACTGAAATCAACCTTAAACACATGTGATAATTAGTTTTCCAGGTGATTATAATTACCGTATATACTCGAGTATAAGCCGAGATTTTCAGCCCAAATTTTTGGGCTGAAAGTGCCCCTCTCGGCTTATACTCGAGTCAATGTGGGTGGCAGGGTCGGCGGGTGAGGGGGTGAGGGCGCTGAGGTATACTTACCTAGTCCCAGCGATCCTCGCGCTGTCCCTGCCGTCCCACGGGCTTCTGTGCTGCAGCTTCTTCCCCTCTTCAGCGGTCACGTGGGACCGCTCATTAGAGATATGAATAAGCGGCTCCACCTCCCATAGGGGCGGAGCCGCCTATTCATTCCTCTAATCAGCGGTGCCGGTGACCGCTGACAGGAAGAGCTGCGGCACCGAAGACCAGGCAGAGGGACAGCTCGAGGATCGCCAGGACTAGGTAAGTATAGCATATTCACCTGTCCTCGTTCCAGCCGCCGGGCGCCGCTCCATCTTCCCGGCCGGCGCCTCCATCTTCCCGGCGTCTGCGCTCTGACTGTGCAGGCAGAGGGCGCGATGACGCATACAGTGTGCGCGGCGCCCTCTGCCTGATCAGTCAGAGCAGAGACGCCGGGAAGATGGAGGCGCCGGAACGAGACGCCGGGAGCTGCAATCAAGGGAGGTGAGTATGTGGTTTGTTTTTTTATTGCAGCAGCGGCGGCAGAGATTTCTATGGGGCACAATGAACGGTGCAGAGCACCGTATATGGCACAGCAATGGGGCACAATGAACGGTGCAAAGCACCGTATATGGCACAGCAATGGGGCACAATGAACGGTGCAGAGCACCGTATATGGCACAGCAATGGGGCACAATGAACGGTGCAGAGCACCGTATATGGCACAGCAATGGGGCACAATGAACGGTGCAAAGCACCGTATATGGCACAGCAATGGGGCACAATGAACGGTGCAGCGCACCGTATATGGCACAGCAATGGGGCACAATGAACGGTGCAAAGCACCGTATATGGCACAGCAATGGGGCACAATGAATGGTGCAGAGCACCGTATATGGCACAGCAATG
Organism: Ranitomeya imitator; assembly: GCF_032444005.1. Taxonomy (NCBI): domain Eukaryota; kingdom Metazoa; phylum Chordata; class Amphibia; order Anura; family Dendrobatidae; genus Ranitomeya; species Ranitomeya imitator. The sequence continues at coordinate 94,798,476 of NC_091284.1, forward strand.
GGGCACAATGAACGGAGCAGAGCACCGTATATGGGCACAGATATGGGGCACAATAAACGGTGCAGAGCACTGTATATGGCACAGCAATGGGGCACAATGAACGGTGCAGAGCACTGTATATGGCACAGCTATGGGGCACAATGAACGGTGCAGAGCACTATATGGGGCACAGCTATGGGGAAATAATGAACGGTGTAGAGCACTATATGGCACAGCTATGGGGAAATAATGATCTATTTTTATTTTTGAAATTCACCGGTAAATGCTGCATTTCCACCCTAGGCTTATACTCAAGTCAATAAGTTTTCCCAGTTTTTTGTGGCAAAATTAGGGGGGTCGGCTTATACTCGGGTCGGCTTATACTCGAGTATATACGGTAAAGGAAAACTACTTCAAAATGATGTTACACATTATTAAGCAGGCCACAGGTTTCAAGCAATATGGGAAATAAAAAGGATCTCTCTGCTGCTGAAAAGCGTTAAATAGTGCAACGCCTTGGACAAGGTATGAAAACACTAGATATTTCACGAAAACTTAAGAGTGGTCATCATACTGTGAAGAGATTTGTGACTGAAACAGAGCACAGACAGAGTTCATGCAGATAAAGGCATAATGAGTAAGGTTTCTGTCAGACAAATTCATTGGATTAAGAGAGCAGCTGTCAAAATACCATTGCAAAACAGCAGTTATTTGAAGCTGCTGGTGCCTCTGGAGTCCCTCGAACCACAAGGTGTAGGAGCCTTCAAAGTCTTGATGTGGTGCATAAACCTACTATTCGCCCACCCCTAAACAGTGTTCACAAGCAGAGGGCCCAGACATACATGAAGACTAATTTCTAAACAGTCTTGTTTAGTGATGAGTATCGAGCAACCCTGGATGGTCCAGATGGATGGAGTAGTGGATGGTTGGTGGATGGCTACCAAGGCCCAACAAGGCTGCAACGTCAGCAAGGAGGTGGAGGAGTCATGTTTTGGGCCGGAATCATGGGGAAACAGCTGGTAGGGCCCTTTAAGGTTAATGAAGGTGTGAAAATGACCTCTGCAAAGTATATAGAGATTCTGTCTGACAACTTTCTTCCATGGTATAAAAAGCAAAAACGTGCCTTCAGGAGCAAAATCATCTTCATGCATGACAATGCACCATCTCATGCTGCAAAAAATACCTCTGAGTCATTGGCTGCTATGGGCATAAAAGGAGGTAAACTCATGGTGTGGCCACCATCTTCCCCTGACCTCAACCCTATAGAGAACCTTTGGAGTATCATCAAGCAAATGATCTATGAGGGTGGCAGGGAGGGAGCTCTGGGAGGCTATTCTGACTTCATGCAAAGAAATACAAGCAGAAACTCTCCAAAAACTCACAAGTTCAATGGATGCAAGAATTGTGAAAGTGGTATCAAAGAAGGGTTCCTTGACTCCCCCTGACGAAGGCACAGAGCCGAAATGCACATTGGGGCTGCGGCATCACCATTTGGATGTTGGTGAGTGGTGTACTATGTGATCTCACTTTTCCTCAATTATACTCTCTTAGGTATATACTTATGGTTTAGGGGTTTTATTTGATATTATGGACGTCTAGTGATCCTATTGCCTTTGGCGTTACTATATGCTTATAGCTTACCAGTTACCTCTAACCCCATAAGCCTCTTTATCTTTAGTTATATTTTTGTACTGGGGACTGAGAGATTTGAGGGCTTGGGTCTCATTTGAGTTGATGGTTTTCTACACCCTGGTGCCCATGATTTATGCATTGAGGAATCTATTTGCAGTCTGTTACCTTTAGCGATCCATCTGCCCATCCATTGGTGATGCCTGTCTGGTGTTTCTTGGCTCACCTATAGCACTGTTAGCTATTTTAATTGTCTGTTTTTATACAATTTAATAAAGTTTGTTTCTTGTTCATAAATACGTGTTTTTTCTATTAGTTCCATCTGATTTTCCACGTAGAACTACGTTTTCTCCTTTAATTTGGACACAGTCGGACTTCTGTTTAGTTAGTCCTATTACAATTATATTACATATTTCGTGTGTCCGTTAGCAGGAATTATCATTTGTTATTGTTAACATGTAACTTGGCCTGTTAGGATGTTTTGGAGTTAAATAGCTTTTTTGTTCAGTGAATGTGACCTCCTAATGCTGCAAATTCCACAAATGAGCATTCTCAGTTCTTTAAAAATATCAAATGTTTAGAAATTCTACTGTGCCTAATAATTTGGAACAGTGCATTTTGAGTTTTTAGTCATTTTGGAGATTATACTGTTATCATTGGGAGGTTTCTTCAATAAAATTCGATGTATAATCTAACGGGTGATGACTTTAATTATCCTGACTGTCAATGGCACCGACCATTTAGGAAAATCCGAGAAAAATAACATTTGCATAATAATTTGGAACATGGTGTATGTATATATATTACATTGATAGATAAAAGAAAAACCCGCAATTCAGCAGCCAAGTAGTGTAAAATCACAACAGGAGCCGACAGAATAGAAGAGATGGATTACAAACAGTAAATACAAATAGAGTAGCGCCTTTTCTGGGGCAGCTGAGTGCTGATGTTTCTAGCCTGGGGCAGTATCCATGGCCCCTTCTTAGGCTATTAATATCAGCCCGCAGCTGTCTGTATTGCCTTTGCTGGTTATTAACTATAGGGGGACCCTACGTCTTTTTTTTTAGGGTCCCCCATTTGAATAGCCAGTAAAGACTAAGTATACAGTTGTGAGCTGATATTAATAGCCTGGGAAGCTCCATGGGTATTACCCCCCCTTCCCAGGCTATAAACATTGCCCCCAGCCGTCGGCTTTCCCTCTGCTGGTTACGAAAATTACGCAGGAGCCCACCTCATTTTTTTCCGGAAAATTATGTTTTCCTAATTAAATACATGTACAGTAAGCTGCATACACACTGTAGTAATTGTATTTGTCACTGACATCTATAGATCTACCTATTCTATTTGTATTTACTGTATGTAATCCATCTCTTCTATCCTGTTGGCTCCTGCTGTGATTTTACGCTATGCAGCTGCAGAATTGCCGGCTTTGCTTCTATATATGTAAGTCTTCATCCCAACCCTAACACAACTCTTCAACCTCTCACTTACAAACGATGTCTTCCCCTCATCCTTCAAACACTCATCAATCACACCTATCCTCAAAAAACCCTCCCTCGACCCATCCTCTGTGTCCAGCTATCACCCGATATCCCTTCTCCCTTATGCCTCAAAACTACTCGAACAGCATGTCCATCTTGAACTGTCCATTCCTTGACCATGAAACCACAAAAACACTAGTAAATGCCCTTATCATCTCCCGCCTCAACTACTGCAACGTTCTACTCTCTGGCCTCCCCTCTAGTACTCTGGCACCACTCCAATCCATCCTAAACTCTGCTGCCCGACTAATCCACCTGTCTCCCCATTACTCCCCAGCCTCTCCTCTCTACCAGGCCCTTCACTGGCTTCCTATTGCCTAGAGGCTACAGTTCAAAACACTAACAATGACATACAAAGCCATTCACAATCTGACTCCTCCATACATCTGTGACATGGTCTCACCGTTACCTACCTACACGCAACCTTCGATCATCTCATGATCTCCTTCTCTACTCCTCTCTCATCTCTTCCTCCCACAACCACATCCAAGACTTCTCCCGTGCTTCCCCTATACTCTGGAACTCTCTACCCCAACACATCAGGCTCTCACCTACCATGGAAACCTTCAAAAGGAACCTGAAGACCCACCTCTTCCGACAAGCCTACAACCAGCAGAGATCCCCAGTATACTGAACCGCCACATGACTAGCTCTACCCTCACCTAGTGTATCCTCACCCATCCCCTGTAGACTGTGAGCCCTCGCGGGCAGGGTCCTCTCTCCTCCTGTGCTTGCGTGTGCCTTGTTTTACTCATGTTTATTGTACTAGTCTATATTTGCCCCATTCACATGTAAAGCGCCATGGAATAAATGGCGCTATAAAAATGAATAATAATAATAATAATAATATATATACATATACAGTATATGTGTGTGTCACACATGTATCTATGTATCTATGTATTCTATGTGTATATATCTATTCTATTCTAACCTGTCACTCTGTGGTTTTACTGTGCGCGGCACATGAATTGCCGACTTTTCAAAGGACACCGATGCTTAAAAATCAGACAGCACTTGCATTGGCGAGTCTCAGCAACAATCGTAGCATGCTGCGATTTTACACACACGCCAAAAACGGCTCAGAAAATAAACGCTGATGTGAGCTGCCCCATAGATTAACACTGTGCCCAGTGCTATAAGATGTTTTCTCGCATAGTCGTATTCCACAATAGTGTGACTCCGGCCTAAAATAACAAATTTTATAAGGTCACATTGGGTTGTCAAAACCGGTACTGTAAACAAAAGGAGATTTAAGTAAGGAGTTATATCTTCTCCTGTCAGAACACGGCTTATTAATTATGATGATTTATTAGTAAAGTTTATCAACTTTTTCATCAAATAAAAGGTCAATTCAAAATGTTGCAATAAGAATTGCATCTCTAAAACATTTTATCCAACATGTCAAATTTCTTACTACATAAGAAACCCTCCCACAAATATACAATGAAGGATTAATTAAAAAACAACTGAGCAACAAGTATCCTGTAGCTCCGTAGCTTCTAATTCTAAATTCTAATAACTAGAACTGGAAACTATCTTCATCTTTCTGGGGTATGTTCCCATCGAACCCCTTTACTGGCGACTCCCTGAAATGGAGAATCTACTGGTTTGGTCAATTTATGCTGCACATTTGCTCAAGAGAATGGATTAGACGTCATGAATGCTCATCCACAATGCTTCTACTGTAATACCCAATGGCCTTCGATTCATCAAGACCGACGATTTTCTCGCTGTTCTTGATGAGGGGGCATGGTAGAATAAGACACACGCCTCTTCATGAATCTAGAATGTCTGACGAGTGGTGTGAGGCTCTGTGTGTCACACAATAATTATTCTCACTCCAGTCAGAGGCTGGAGTACGATTTAAGGTTTAGGAAATGCCACAGCTCTTTAGACGAGCTGTGGAGGTACGATCTTTGGCACAACTCTGAGTTGTGCCAAAATTTTGTGACTTTTCAAAGGTTTTATGCCACTTTTTGGGCAAAAAGCTTTGATGATTCAGGGCCAATGCCTTTTCAATGCAATTCAGGTTGGAAAAATCTGTTTACAAGTTATTTAATCTTAACCCCTTTAGCACCTTGGGATTTTTCGTTTTTGTGTTTTCTGTTTTTTGCTTTCCATCTTACCAGAGCCATAGCTCTTTTATTTTTCCATTAATATGGCCGTGAGAGGTCTTGTTTTTTTGTGGCAGGAGTTGTACTTTTGAATGGCATCATTAATTTTACTATATACAGTATATATATAGTGTATTGGAAAATGTGAAAAAAAATCAAAGTGTGGTGAAATTGCAAAAAAAGTGCAAATTCACTATTTTATTTTTTTTTTTTACCATGTTCACTAAATCCTAAAACTGACCTGCCACTATGATTCTCCTGGTCATTACAAATACCAAACATGTATAAGTTCTTTTTAAGTTAACTGGTAAAAAAAATTCCAAAATTTGTAAAAATAAAATTAAAAATAAGTGGCCATTTTCAGACACCTGTAGCGTCTCCATTTTTTGGGATCTGGAGCTGAGTGAGGACTTTTTTTTTATCGCCAAGCTGACATTTTTATTGATACCTTTTGGGGATAGATACGACGTTTTGATCTGTTGTTTGCATTTTATTGCAGTGTTGTGGTGACCAAAAAAACATAATTCTGGCATTTTTTTTTTCACTACGCCATTTACCGATCAGGTTAATTACCGTATGTACTCGAGTATAAGCCGAGATTTTCAGCCCATTTTTTGGGCTGAAAGTCCCCCTCTCGGCTTTTACTCGAGTCATACCCAGGGGTCGGCAGGGGAGGGGGAGCGGGGGCTGTCTAATTATACTCACCTGCTCCTGGCACGGTCCCTGCACGTCCCTGCTTCTTCCAGCGCTGCAGCTTCATCCTGTAGTGAGCGGTCACATGGTGCCGCTCATTGCAGTAATGAATATGCGGCTCCACCTCCCATAGAGGTGGAGTCCCATATTCATCACTGTAATGAGTGGTAACGGTGACCGCTCACTACAAGAAGAAAATGCGGCGCCGGGGAACAGACGTGCAGCGACGGCACCAGGTGAGTATGACGGGGGCAGTGCGCGATATTCACCTGCTCCTCGTTCCACCGTCGGCGCTGCTGTGTCGTCCGCAGTGACACTCAGGTCAGAGGGCGCGGTGACATGATTAGTGCACGCCGCCCATTCCTGAACGTCGGCGCAGAGGATGGGAAGACACAGCGGCGGTCAGCGGTGGAATGGGAAAGGTGAGTATAGCAAGTGCTGGGGGCCTGAGAGGTGAGTATGTGATTTTTTTATTTTTGTAATCGCATCAACAGCATATGGGGCAAATATCTGTATGGAGCATCTTATGTGGCCATGTGCAGCATGATATGGGGGCAAATATCTGTATGGGGCATCTTATGTGGCCATGTGCAGCACTATATGGGGGCAAATATCTGTATGGGGCTATGTGCAGCATGATATGGGGGCAAATATCTGTATGGGGCATCTTATGTGGCCATGTGCAGCATGATATGGGGGCAAATATCTGTATGGAGCGTCTTATGTAGCCATGTGCAGCATGATATGGGGGCAAATATCTGTATGGGGCATCTTATGTGGCCATGTACAGCATGATATGGGGCAAATATCTGTATGGAGCATCTTATGTGGCCATGTGCAGCATGATATGGGGGCAAATATCTGTATGGGGCATCTTATGTGGCCATGTGCAGCATGATATGGGGCAAATATCTGTATGGAGCATCTTATGTGGCCATGTGCAGCATTATATGGGGGCAAATGTCTGTATGGGGCATCTTATGTGGCCATGTGCAGCATGATATGGGGCAAATATCTGTATGGAGCATCTTATGTGGCCATGTGCAGCATGATATGGGGGCAAATATCTGTATGGGGCATCTTATGTGGCCATGTGCAGCATGATATGGGGGCAAATATCTGTATGGAGCATCTTATTTGGCCATGTGCAGCATTATATGGGGGCAAATGTCTGTATGGAGCATCTTATGGGGGCAAATATCTGTATGGGGCATCTTATGTGGCCATGTACAGCATGATATGGGGCAAATATCTGTATGGTTATCAGGAGTTGTATGCCAAAATCATCAGTATTAAAACAATAAAAGACCTGACAAATTTCAGTTGGTGGATAATGAATCTATAATATATGAAAGTTTAATTGTAATCATTACATTATGGTAAATAATGAAATTTAACACTATATGCTAATTTTTTGAGAAGGACCTGTAGGTATGTTCCATGATGAACACAAATGATGCCATTGGGTCAGGTCAGTTTCCACTACAGTGTCCTTCTCAAATGTCTGTGAGCCTTAGATACACAATATGTGGAAAATTATTGGGAAACCTTCACATTTCACTTGCTGGAACTTTTGACACTCCTTTCTACACACATACGCATTAATATGGAGTCTATCTTTCTTTTTGCAAACATTACAGCTTCCACTCCTCTCAGAAGGTTTTCCACATGATTTTGGAGTGTGTGAGGGAGAAATTTTGCCTATTCATCCAGAAGAGCATTTGTAAGGTCAGACACCAATGTTGGATGAGAGACCCTGACTGACAACTCTGTTCTAGGTCATCCCAAAGGTTTTAGATGAGGTTAAATTCAGGACTATGTGTAAACAAGCAAGTCCTTACATACCAAATATCCCAACACTGCCTTTATGGACTTTGCTTTGTGCACTGAGGCATAGTTATGGAACAGAAAAGGACTTTCCCCAAACTGTCCCCACAAAGCTTGAAGCATAATATTGTCCAAAATGTCTTGATATTGTCAGAGTTTCAACATTGACTATGAGGGTATGTGCACACGTCAGGATTTCTTGCAGAAATTTTCCTGAGAAAAACCGGACATTACTGCCAGAAATCCGCATGCGTTTTTACCGCGAGTTTACAGCGATTTTACCGCGTTTTTGGTGCGTTTTTTTCCCAAATGCATAGAATTGCGGGAAAAACGCAGAAAATCTGCAAAAATAATGAACATGCTCATTTTTTTACCGCGATGCGTTTTTTTGCGGAAAAAAACGCATCCATGTGCACAAAACATGCAGAATGCATTCTAAATGATAGAATGCATAATGTATGCATTTTTAATGAGTTTTTATAGCATTTTTAGCGCGAAAAAGACCTGAACGTGTGCACATAGCCTGACTGTGGCCAAGGAATGCTTTGAGTGACAGCTCAGCCTCCCTATGGGATCTGGAGTGTGCTGGACTGTCAATTTTGTGATTTACAGTTGAATCATCCAATTTGAGCCTGGGGTCCTGCTGCTCAATCTGGTCTTGTCTGCGAGTGTTTCCCCAGGCGCCTCCCATAATTACTCATTTGCAATGTATTTAGCTGTCTAGCTGTTAGTAGTTAGTGTCAGCTGTAGTTTTCCTTAAGTTATGTGTGTTTGCTTAGCCCTGTGCCCTCTTTCCCCTGACCTTGCTGCCAGATCTGGGATTTGTTATTACTATTCTTGTAGAGTATCCCTCCTGCTCTCGACGCTCTCTGATATCAGGTACTTGAGCCCAGATTTGGTCTCTGACTATTCGTTTGCTTTACTCCCTTGTCTTGATGTACCCTTCAGAAGGATCTCACTCTTAGATATTAGAACCTCGCAATTTTAAGTACAATCTATATAGCAGTAATGCAAATCATATATGTTTTACGTTTACATATACCATATATGCTCTGAAAGTGCTGTTATGTTTGTTTGCTTGTAAGCTACTACAATAAAGGCACAGCACATACATCCAGTTATTTCATCTGGTAAACTGTCCCCCCCATACACAAGTGGTCAATGTCGGACACACCTGCCATTATCGATAAGTACAACTAATGTGTCTGGGGGCCCTGAACAGTTGATCGTAGAGGAGTTAAGCATCCAGCATGTTCGATTTCAGACTGCTAATCATATGGTCCCTCAGAGATAAGCTGCTACCACTAGTGTTGAGCGATACCTTCCGATATCGGGAAATATCGGATCGGATTGGATCGGACCGATACCCCAAAAATATCGGGTATCACTGATTCCGATACTGGAAACCAATGCAAATCAATGGGACACAAATATTGGAATGAAAATAAACCCTTTCTTTCCTTGCACATCCAGTTCGGGAGGGGGGAAGAGTGTGGGCGGTGCGTGTCTGTGTGTGCGGGCGGGGTCTGTACAGGTCTCTTTGGGGTCTGTACGGGTCTGCCGGGGCCTGTACGGGCCTCTCGGGGGTCTGTGCGGGCCTGCCGGGGCCTTACGGGCCTCTCGGGGGTCTGTGCGGGCCTGCCGGGGCCTTACGGGCCTCTCGGGGGTCTGTATGGGCCTGCCGGGGCCTGTACGGGCCTCTCGGGGGTCTGGGCGGGCCTGCCGAGGCCTGTACGGGCCTCTTGAGGTCTGTACGGGCCTGCCAGGGCCTACTCACCATCACTTGTCACTTAGTTCCCCGAAGCCAGTGTCATCTGTAAAAAATAATAAAATAACAAACAAACAATATACTCCCTGATCCGCAGAAATCCACGAGTGTCCCACGACGATCTCCCGTGGAGAACAGCAGCATCAGCTGATGCGACCGCTCTCTAGGGGCTCCCAGAATACAATGACGGGAGGGAGGTATCCGTCCGCACTGTAATCCTCCGCCACTGTAAAAAAATAGCCCCTAGTCTCACTTTTGGCATTGCTGTGTGAGAAAGTGACATACATACAATGTATGTAGTATGTATGTATGTATGTATGTAGTATGTATGGTTTGTATGTATGTAGTATGTATGTAGTATGTATGTATGTATGTAGTATGTATGTATGTAGTATGTATGTAGTATGTATGTATGTATGTAGTATGCATGTAGTATGTATGTATGTAGTATGTATATAGTATGTAGTATGTATGTTTGTGTTTTGTTTTTTTCGGTATTCGATATTGCAAAAGTATCGGAACTCAGTATCGGAACTCCGATACAGCGAATATTGGCCGATACCCGATATTTGCGGTATCGGAATGCTCAACACTAGCTAGCACACATATCTGATGACTGCTCTTTTGTAGACCGTATACACATGCTCAGCCAGATGATCACTCCTGTGTACGGGAGAGCTGACTGAGATGTCTATGGTTGCCTTTCATACGTAAAATTAGTGGTTTTGGACCCCGATCTAATTGTGCATTTAGAAGTTATTATTTTACAGCAATACTCCAGTGTTTTTTTTTTTATTTAAGAGCTGGAGTGGTGCCACTAATCCAAGTTCCCTGAACTTAATCTTACACTTACCATCCACTATCTTCATCTGTTTCCAGCACCACTCCAGTCTGACACCACCATCTTGTGATTGCAACGTCTGACTGACAGGAAGGTAACCATCACAAGCTCTCACTGTAAGTCTATGAGAGCCTGTTCTAGTCTCGTTCAGGCTCTCATAGACTTAGGCCTTTTTCACGCATCAATATATTTGATCAGTACAAGAGTCTATCTTTCAACTATAGTTTTTATAGTTTTCCTTTGTAAGTTCGACTCCTGGTTTTGTCATATAAACACTAACGTGTGAATAAGCTCTAACTGTACATTGATTAATGACTACTGGATGGCTCAGCAAACACAAGAGCGGTCCAGCAGGTAACAAACTGCTGGAGACCGACCGGAGAGGCGCCGATAAAAGATGAAAATGGCATCTGGCAAGTATGATACCAGGGGCAGGTAATTTAGATTACAAGCACCACTCCAGCACTGCAATAAAAAATAGCTGGAGTGGTGCTTAATACATCTTTACATAATTTAATAATATAACCACAATTTAACCACCTGTAACCTCTATTTTCAGTATAATGCTCGGTGTGTTGATTTAGAGATGCTGTTGTTTTTTTGGGGGGGTAAATGCACAAGATCTGAAGACAAATTTATAAAATTACATCTGGGAAAGCAACTAAAGAGCTAAAGAGTCTATGCATAGATTGATTATGTTGATATACAGTTGTGGCCAAAAGTATTGACCCCTGCAATTCTGTCAGATAATACTCAGTTTCTTCCTGAAAATGATTGCAAACACAAATTCTTTGTTATTATTATCTTCATTTAATTTGTCTTAAATGAAGAAACACAAAAAGAATTGTCCTAAAGCCAAATTGGATATAATTCCACACCAAACATAAAAAAGGGGGTGGACAAAAGTATTGGCACTGTTCGAAAAATCATGTGATGCTTCTCTAATTTGTGTAATTAACAGCATCTGTAACTTACCTGTGGCACCTAACAGGTGTTGGCAATAACTAAATCACACTTGCAGCCAGTTGGCATGGATTAAAGTTGATTCAACCTCTGTCCTGTGTCCTTGTGTGTACCACATTGAGCATGGAGAAAAGAAAGAAGACCAAAGAACTGTCTGAGGACTTGAGAAACCAAATTGTGAGGAAGCATGAGCAATCTCAAGGCTACAAGTCCATCTCCAAAGACCTGAATGTTCCTGTGTCTACCGTGCGCAGTGTCATCAAGAAGTTTAAAGCCCATGGCACTGTGGCTAACCTCCCTAGATGTGGATGGAAAATAAAAATTGACAAGAGATTTCAACGCAAGATTGTGCAGATGTTGGATAAAGAACCTAGACTAACATCCAAACAAGTTCAAGCTGCCCTGCAGTCCGAGGGTACAACAGTGTCAACCCGTACTATCCGTCGGCGTCTGAATGAAAAGGGACTGTATGGAAGGAGACCCAGGAAGACCCCACTTCTTACCCTGAGACATAAAAAAGCCAGGCTGGAGTTTGCCAAAACTTACCTGAAAAAGCCTAAAACATTTTGGAAGAATGTTCTCTGGTCAGATGAGACAAAAGTAGAGCTTTTTGGGCAAAGGCATCAACATAGAGTTTGCAGGAGAAAAAAGAGGCATTAAAAGAAAAGAACACGGTCCCTACAGTCAAACATGGCGGAGGTTCCCTCATGTTTTGGGGTTGCTTTGCTGCCTCTGGCACTGGACTGCTTGACCGTGTGCATGGCATTATGAAGTCTGAAGACTACCAACAAATTTTGCAGCATAATGTAGGGCCCAGTGTGAGAAAGCTGGGTCTCCCTCAGAGGTCATGGTCTTCCAGCAGGACAATGACCCAAAACACACTTCAAAAAGCACTAGAAAATAGTTCGAGAGAAAGTACTGGAGACTTCTAAGGTGGCCAGCACTGAGTCCAGACCTGAATCCCATAGAACACCTGTGGAGAGATCTAAAAATGGCAGTTTGGAGAAGGCACCCTTCAAATATCAGGGACCTGGAGCAGTTTGCCAAAGAAGAATGGTCTAAAATTCCAGCAGAGCATTGTAAGAATCTCATTCATGGTTACCGGAAGCGGCTGGTCGCAGTTATTTTGGCTAAAGGTTGTGCAAACAAGTATTAGGCTGAGGGTGCCAATACTTTTGTCTGGCTCATTTTTGGAGTTTTGTGTGAAATGATCAATGTTTTGCTTTTTGTTTCATTCTCTTTTGTGTTTTTTCTTTTAAGACAAATTAAATGAAGATAATACCAAAGAATTTATGATTGCAATCATTTTCAGGAAGAAGCTGAGTATTATCTGACAGAATTGCAGGGATGTCAATACTTTTCGCCACAACTGTAGATGGCACTAAAGTGCCACCTTGGAAAGTTTTGGTAATTCCTTTAAGATCTACATTAAAGGAAATCTGCCCGGATTTATGCTGTTTTATCTAAAGTAGCGACTGTAACCCTTATTTTATTGCTGTAGTTTTGTTGCTAAGTCTTTGTTCACGCATATTTGCATACGCACAACAGTATTGCAGTACTTCTGAGAGAGACTAACAAAATGGAAGGAGAAATTGAAAGTCTTGTAAGACATTTTTTACTAAAAGATTTTAATAAAGTGTAAAAGGATGCCCCCAATATACACGTCTCTTTATACTGCAGCGGTCCTGTAAGCAATGCCTCAGTCCCTCAGCTGAAAGGAAAAACCCTTTGCGTCACTGTCATTCATTCTCTGAACGTCAGTGAACTGCTTCATATCAAGTTCCTCGAAGCATCGTTTTTTCATCCCCGTGGCAGCACAGGAGTTTAGGTCCCGATGACTAACAAAATTACTACACAGCAATTGAATTTGCCATCTTGAGATCCAAAGCAGAAGTCACATTAGGGGTTGTTTAAAAATATCTTGCATGTCATTCCACATAACTAGAAACATAAAATAGATATTATGAGGGATAAAATATGCTATTGGATAGGGAATACTGGCTAATTCAACTGCAGAAAGAAGTTTTTATAATATGCTCTCTAAAGTCAAATATAGGCTGATCTTTTGGGTTTACATCAGAAGTTACATTTAAAAAAGTAAGACTTTAGTCATTTAAACATTTTTCAAAAAAGAGAGATAGAGGGGCACCAATTTTTTAGCCTTAGTTAATAGTGATGAGCGAGTATGCTCGTTACTCGAGTTTCTCCGAGCACGCTCAGGTGGTCTCCGAGTATTTCAGCGTGCTCTGAGATTTAGTTTGTTTTGCAGCTAGTAAACAGCTTGAATACATGTGGGGGTTGCTTAACAAACAGGCAATCCCCACATGTATTCAAGCTGTCTAGCAGCCGCAAATCATGTAGCTGTCTCGACATAAACTAAATCCCTGAGCACGCCAAAATAATTGGAGACCACCCGAGCATACTCAGGAAAACCCGAGTAACAAGTAGTTCATCACTATTAGTTAAGTGTCCATATACCCAGTTTTTCTTCACAACCTCTAATTCAGATCGCTTCAGGGTGGTACAATATGAAATGTATATATAAAGTGTGAGTAAAAAAGAAATGACAGCACTCAAGCAATAAAGGACTAACTTACCTTCCAAATGATCGGGTGAGTGCTGTCATTTCTTTTTTACTCACAAGCACATTAAAAAGTTTTTTTCTAGGATTCAAAGGGTTGTCCCAGGTTTATAGCTTCTCCTAAGGAGACTATTTAAGCAAGTTAAAAACATGTTTTAAAAAATATACGAAAGTTAAAATCACCCCCCTTTTGCCCCATTCAAAATAAAACAATCAAAAACACACATATTTGGTATCACATATTTGGTAAAGCTCTCAGAAAAGGCTCAGCACCCTTGTCCACCCATCTTTCTCAAATAAAGTTTTAATTGCTAATTGTGCCTGGTTTCCTTTTCACTCCCCATTCATATGAGGCTGTTTGGCACAGAGAGGTAGAATAATTTAGTGGTTGGGGACCATTCATAATTAAGTACGCCTTGGAGTGGTTGGAAGGCTTTTGTCCTCTTTGATGAAAAAGTACCTTTAGGTTTTCCACGTTTTACAGCAATATTGGAGTTCATGTATTCATTAGTCACAGTGTGCTGACGCATCATGTATGTATATGGTAGACATTTATGACATATAGAGATGGGCAGACACCTGGATGTTCGGTCCGGCGGGTTCGGCCGAACAGTTACAAAAAGTTCTGGCTGGGTACCACAACAGTACCCGGACCCAAACTCGGAATCTATTCACTTAAATGGGGAGCCCAAATATCCAGTGTTTGCCACACTTTCATGTGCATGACAGCGCAGCAAGCACTGCTTCTGCTCGGTGGTGAAATCATCCCCGCCAGTCAGAGAGCCGCAGTTCCCAAGCTTTCAAAAGACAGCGTGTGTGCTCAGCTGTGATCGGAGGTTTAAAGTTTACCTCCGGTCACTGGTGTCAGCTGATTGGACTACTGCTCCCATCATCCGACGCCTGCTGCCGATAATAACAGCAAGAGCAGGAGTGGCTGATGAGAGTTTTCATTAGCCGGCTCCTGTGCTGCAAATAATTTTTTAAAAATGGCATGGGTTCCCCTGTATTTTTGACAACCAGCAAAGCAAAACTCACAGCTGGGGGCTGCAAACCTCATTATCAGCTTCAGCAAGGCTGGTTATCACGAATAGAGGGGTCCCCATGCTGTATTTTTTAATTATTTAAATAAATAATTTAAAAAAAATGACGTGGGGTCCCCCCCATTTTTGACAGCCAGTCCTGCTAAAGCAGACAGCTGGGGGCTGGTATTCTCAGGCTGGTAAGGGGCCATGGATATTGGCCCCCTCCAACCCTAAAAATAGCAGTCTGCAGCCATCCAGAAAAGGCACATCTATTAGATGCGCCAATTCTTGCGCTTTGCCTGGCTCTTCCCACTTGGCCTGTAGTGGTGGCAAATGGGGTTAATATTTGTGGGGTTGATGTCACCTTTGTATTGTCTGGTGACATCAAGCCCACAGATTAGTAATGGAGAGGCATCTATAAGTCACCCATCCATTACTAATCCTAAAGTTACATGGTAAATAAACACAGAGAAAAAAAGTATTTTATTTGAAACAAAACAAAACACTATTTTTTATTTAAAAATAACAAACACAGTTTTACTCACCTAATGCCTATTCCACCGAAGCCCTTGTCTTCTGTAATAAAACAAAAACAAAAAACAGCAATATCCCTCACCTCTCCGTTGCTCTGTCACACGCCATACTCCATGTCTATGGGAACAAGATGCAACCGTCCAGGATGAGAACCACTGGTGACTGAGCTGCTGCGAGCGCAGCCTCAGTGACCGGCGGTGACATCATCGAGGTTACCTCCCGTCACTGAGGCTGCGTTCTCAGGCAGCCTGATCTGCTGTGACCTCGGTGAGATCCGCACTAACATCATGAGCACCTGAATGCGTTAGACTAGTATGTACACAAAAAGCAATTTTAACTCCTTTACGAGCTATGACGTATATATACATTATAGGTCGTGTCACTGCAGTCCATACGGGCTCCGGCAATGAGCCCGCATGTTTTCGGGCACATGACAGATGATTTCATTAGCTGACATGTGACCCTGAAGCCCTGTTATGTGTAGCACAGGCAATCGGAGGATCGCAACTTCAAATTCCCTATTGAAGCAAGTAAATAGTAGAAAAAAAAGGTTTTTAAAAATACTATATATATATATATATATAATATATAAAGCTGAATGTGTGTATGTGTGTATGTATGTATGTGTGAGAGAAAACAAGGAGAAAAGAAGCCACTCAACAAATGTTCGCACACCACCTGGTAAATATCAAAAAGGAACAACTTTAATGGGTAGCACAACAATAAAAACATTTAAAAACAGTACAACAAAGACTCCCCCCGTCAGATCCATGGAACATATAAATGTACATGCTGCACAAAACATATGGAAATAGAATAGGCTGTGTTCAAGATAAAATACCATATAGTATCACATTGAACAATTCAATTAGGAACCGGATATCCAGAGGTATGGGCCCAAATGACCCACAAAAGAGCTAGGAGGGGGAGGGGAAGAAAAACAACACACCCTACCCCCTCAAATAGAGGCCCCTAAAGAGCCAAAGTGACTGTAGGGTCTGGTGTACAAGTACCTGGGGCACATGATAATGCCGCACTCACCCTGTGTAGTGAGAGCAAGGACAACAATGCCAGGGCACACACAGCAAAAAACCCCTAGGACACCATAAATAATCAAACAACAGCCATATAATCACCTACAGTAGAAAAAGCAACCACGCAGCCACATGAAAAACAGGACCGACAGGAGGGAGGACCCAACGCGTGTCGCGGTTACACGGACCGCTTCGTCAGGGGAAGTGCTTACCATAGAGAAAATGTATCCTTATATGCTGATGCCGGTAATCAGTATGCGCCACACGTGTGCGCCGCCATAGACCGGAGATGACGTGTCCGGAAGTGAAGTGCCGCCCGCGCCTGCGCAAAAGGGAAGGAAGGTTGTAAGTGGGCAGACGTCTCTGCCCACAGAATTCCAATGCGCACGCGCCGGAACATAACCAGCGGTTTGCATTGCAACTAATAAAGGATAACCCCAGGTACACGCTGAAGGAAAAAGCCACACTGCTATCACGATAGGTGGGAGGATAACACATATTAAAAGCATACAATCCTCAAACCACCAAACAGAGTAAGCTCATAGAAACTACTAACCGGCGCTCCACCACTCTATTGGGAAGGAATATAATAATTAAACATGATAAACAGACAACAGATAGCAAATAACAAAATTACTTGGTGAGATAGGTACAAAAAACGCCCGAATGAAAATACACATTAAATAGAACGTGTATTGCACACTATAGTCCATATATCACATAGGCTAAAATAGACCATAGCAATCATGACGCCATGACAATGAATCCAATCAAAGAGAATGAAATAATAGTCCATAGGAAATCTTAGGGGCCTCTATCTGAGGGGGTTGGGTGTGTTGTTTTTCTTCCCCTCCCCCTCCTAGCTCTTTTGTGGGTCATTTGGGCTCATACCTCTGGATATCCGGTTCCTAATTGAATTGTTCAATGTGATACTATATGGTATTTTATCTTGAACACAGCCTATTCTATATCCATATGTTTTGTGCAGCATGTACATTTATATGTTCCATGGATCTGACGGGGGGAGTCTTTGTTGTACTGTTTTTAAATGTTTTTATTGTTGTGCTACCCATTAAAGTTGTTCCTTTTTGATATTTACCAGGTGGTGTGCGAACATTTGTTGAGTGGCTTCTTTTCTCCTTGTTTTCTATGATATTATCTTAGCCACTTTTTCTGCACCCCCACTATACTTAGCATTGATACGTATTTGGGAGTGCGCCAGCTGTTTTTGCTATATTGTACTGTATGTGTGTATGTGTGTATGTCCGGGATTGGCATCTGCACCGTAGCAGCTACAGCCACAAAATTTTGCACAGTCACACGTCTGGACCCCGAGAGCGTCATAGGCCATGCTGTGAGGCGAAATTTTAACCCCGCGTGTTCCAATTCACCAAACAATTTTGCCCCTATCTACATAATGGTGAAAAAGTGAAAGGAAAAGTGTTGGAGGCATCGCAGCTACAGCCACAAAATTTTGCACAGTCACACGTCTGGACCCCGAGAGCGTCATAGGCCATGCTGTGAGGTGAAATTTTAACCCCGCCCTTTCCAATTCACCAAACAATTTTGCCCCATCTACATAATGGGGAAAAAGTGAAAGGAAAAGTGTTGGAGGCAAATTTACTATGCCCAGGCAACGCCGGGCTCTTCAGCTAGTATATATATATATATATATATATATAACCTTCAAATCACTCCCTTTTGCCCTATTCAAGATAAAACGTAAAAACTACACATATTTGATATTGTGTATTTATCGATCTATCAAAATGTAAACAGAATTAATCCGATTGGTAAACGGTGTAACGATAAAACAAATCAAAACGCAGTAAACGCAATAAAATGCAATAACAGGCTTTCAAAAGATCATATCTACTTCAAAATGGTATCAATAAATACTTCAGCTCCGCGTGCAAAAAATAAGCCCTCACCCAGCCCCAGATCCCTACAAAATGGAGACACTACGGGTCTCAGAAAATGGCGCCATTTTTTTTTTTCAGCACTTAAATAAAAAAGAACCTATACATATTTTTTATCTGCGTAGTCGTAATGACCTGGAGAACTATAATTGCAGGTCAATTTTAGCAATTAGTGAACATGGTAAAAAAAAAAAAACTATTGTGGAATTGAACTTTTTTGCCACTTCACTGCACTTGCAATTTTTTTTTCCTATTTTCCAGTACACAATATGGTAAAACCAATCGTGTTGTTCAAAAGTAAAACTCGTCCCGCAAAAAACAAGCCCTCTCATGGCCATACTGAGAAAGAAATAAAAAAAGTTATAACTCTGGAAACAAAAGGAGCAAAAAACAAAAAAGCAAAATGGAAAACCCCAAAGTCATAAAGGAGTTAAGCTGTTGTCAATGGTGAGCACTGCTATATCATGCTTTTCTACATATTTAAGTTTTTCATACAGACTGGTCTTAGAAAAACTCTAGAATTAGTTTTGCCTCAATTGCCATAACCTGTTAATTGTGAGTCTTTGAAAGTAAAGTCTAATGGTTATTACCTCATGGAGAAGGTGATCTGCGTTTTGGGCAATGAGCTTAACACTTATTACTGATGGGAATTAGATAAATTAAGAGCAGTCGCGCTGTCTAGTATATGATCTACTACAAAGCAGACAACACATGTCCCAAATTGACATAACGATAGCGCATAGTTAGGCAACTACTGTCCACATGTATTACGAAAATACATCAAACTAATTGCTACTGATTGGATTAACTTTAATATAGCAAATCATAAAAAAAGAACATCTAGATTAAAATGTCAATTAACCAGCATCTGCTATAAAGGTTAAAGAACTAATTAAGACCTGGCAATATTCCATACACAGAGTGGAGATTACGAGTCTTTAATAGATATTATAACATTAAAGAACTATTTTTTTTTACTAATAGTTTTAGGTTTATTCATTGAGAATATTGGATGCAATCATTGGAGTCCCGATCTTTGCCATGGTGATCCGATGCCATGACAACATCAGCAACTTTATCTGTCAGTGCAGAGTTAACAGTTTGCATAGCGTAGGGATGCTGCTGAATCCCCATGCTATACAAGCGATCAGCCTGCAAAAAATGATAGTTCCATAAAGGGACAAAGTAAAAAAAGTAAAACATATTTTTTTTTCAATAATTATAAAAATATTTTTTTAAAAATGAAAAAATAATAAAAAGTCAAAAGATATTATACCTATAAATAAATATTTGAAAGAAAAAATATATATATATAAACAATAAAAGTACACATATTTGGTCCACATGACCCGACCTATAAAACTGTCCCACTACTTAACCCTTTTAGTGAACATCATAAAATAAATTAAAAAAAGACGAAAAAAACAATGCTTTATCATTATACCACCGAACAAAAAGTTTAATAAAATGAGATAAAAAAAACGGATATAAGTAAAAATGGTATAGCTGAAAACGTGATCTTGTCCCGCAAAAAAACAAGCTGCCATACAACTCTATCAGGGGAAAAATAAAAAAAATTATAGCTTTCAGAATAAATCAATGCAAAAATAATAATTTTTTTCTATAAAATAGTTTTTACTGTGTAAATGTGCCAAAACATTAAAAAAAATATATAAATGAGGTATCGCTGTAATAGTACGGACCCGAAGAATAAAACTGCCTTATCAATTTTACAACACGTGAAATGACATAAACCCCCCCAAAAAAATATTCCTGAATTGCTGTTTTTTGTTCATTCTGCCTCCCAAAAATTGGAAAGGCATAAAAAAAATGTCATGTGTCTGAAAATGGTACCAATAAAACGTCAACTTGTCTCTTTCTCACCAAAAAAAAGTCCTCACACGACTCTGTGGGCCAAAATATGGAAACATTATAGCTCTCAAAATATGGTGATGCAAAAAAATAGTTTTTGGAAAAAAAAAGTGTATCTTAGTGTGTGACAGCAGCCAAATGTAAAAACCCGATATAAATCTCTGTAATCGCACCGACCCAAAGAATAAAGTCGCGGAATCACGTATACCGCACGAGGAACGGTATTAGTCATGACGAGCTGGTTTGATTGATTTATTGCAAAATAGCAGAAAGTTTGTACATTTTTACATTTTGCTAATAAACTTGTATTTGTAATGGTGGGAGGGGATTTCAATAATTGCAGTTGCAATCAAAATTAAGGAGGACCTATCACCAAATAGTTAGTTTTATAAAAAATAGCAATATATAGTATATAAATCTTATTTTAGATTGCTTTGAAAGTCAGCATCTATCCTAAAACCTTTATTTGTTGTACCTATTTTTCAAGGGAAGTGCACTGACAGCTGCTTCTGTATGCACACTTACAGAAAGGTTTTACTGATAGGACCACCCAATGGCCCGAAAATTCCAGAAAGAGCAGAGGTTTCCATTAGCAAAATAGAGGTTATACTAAATCTTTTCTTACCAAATAATGTATCAATCTGCTCAGCTACCCCTGTTCTATAACATGGTGCCTACAGATTGGATGGCATTTTCATGTTGACAGGTTTCATAGTGGCGATTATGTAAGGTCACGTTTAGATTAATAGATGGTAGTGACACTAATCAATCCTAGGGCATCCAATAGTTTGTGAACCCTTGAGAATTGTCCATATTTCTGCATAAATCTGATCTACACCTACATTAGATTTTCACACAAGTCCTGAAAGTAAATAAAGAGAACCAAACAAGTCAAGAATATTAGACTGTCATTTTTTTAAATGACGTAAATAATCCAATATTGCATTAAGAGGCACAAATGTGAATTTTTGCTGTTAGTAACATGTATGACCCCTTTGCAAAGCAATAACTGCATCTAAGCATTTCTGGTAATTGTTCATTAGTCTTACACATTTGCTTAAGAGTAATTTTAGCCCAGTCCTCCCTACAAAACGGCTTCATTTCTAAGTTGGTTGGTCAACTCCCAGCCTCTCAGCCTTTAGTTACTTAGAGCTTACCTTGGGTTCCTTTGTAACCTCATGGAAATGTATAATTTTTATTTCTGGAGTGATCTTTGCTAACTACTCCTGGGGAGGTTAACAATGTATAACTGTATGTGTAACTGTTAGGCACCAGGATTCTCCCTCTGCACAGGATGGATCAAAGCCTTATCTTCCTCTACGGTCTCCCATTCAGGTCTGACCACAGCGGATGCTGTTCAGCAAAGACATCGGTATCGGCATCTTGCTCAGACTCAGTCTTTGAGCATGGTTACAGCTGCCTTCCCAGGTTCTGCTTTACCAATAATAGACAGCAGCGAGCAATCACTCCTGAGTCTAAGTCCTGGTTTCGCTCTACTGAGCATGCTTGTGGGACAACTTCTTGTTGGTGCTTGCCCATCACATGCTCAGGTCCTCGTCCAGCTCCAGACTGGCCACTGAGCAAGGTCCTGTCAGATTGCCAGAAACTATAAAAGGTTCTTTAGCGCACCAGTCAGTACGCTAAGATCATTTTTGTTTGATGTGTGTGAGGAACCTAACGGTAGTGTGGTCTCTGCTATATGTGCTCAGGGAAGGCTCAGTGTCTTTAGAATTCCAGCTTCTCCGAAGAGGAGATTGTGTGCTTGAATTCAGGGCAGGTGTTAATGCCTTTAGAATTCCGGCCCCTCCGGAGAGTTCTATGAGAGATTGGAGTCCACTACCGGTTCCTTTGCCCCAGTGGGGCTTGCGTAGTCCTGTGGAGTTAACAGGGTATGCATTTAGCTCCATATTTCTCTGCGGCTGTGTGCCGACAAACACAGTGCTAAATCAGAGTTCCTTTTCCGTCGCTGTGTGCGATTGGCAAAGCCACGTGCTTCTCCGCTGAGTGCAAGTCACTTTTGCTCGCTGCTTGTATTCACCATTGTCTCCTAGCTGCAGTTTACCATCTCTGCACAGTGGACCCCGGGTGGCGAACACACTTTATTTTCACATTTTTTTTTTAGTGCGTTCTGCCAACCCTAACAGTAAATTAGATGGTTTGTGGAACCGGGGAGAGCCTGGAGAGGCATAAATAGGCAAACACCTTGATTTTCAATAGAGCTCCGGATGGTGTGGTTAGACTTGTGCCACGGGTGGAAGTAACATAGTAACATAGTAACATAGTTAGTAAGGCCGAAAAAAGACATTTGTCCATCCAGTTCAGCCTATATTCCATCATAATAAATCCACAGATCTACGTCCTTCTACAGAACCTAATAATTGTATGTTACAATATTGTTCTGCTCCAGGAAGACATCCAGGCCTCTCTTGAACCCCTCGACTGAGTTCGCCATCACCACCTCCTCAGGCAAGCAATTCCAGATTCTCACCGCCCTAACAGTAAAGAATCCCTTCTATGTTGGTGGAAAAACCTTCTATCCTCCAGACGCAAAGAATGCCCCCTTGTGCCTGTCACCTTCCTTGGTATAAACAGATCCTCAGCGAGATATTTGTATTGTCCCCTTATATACTTATACATAAGGGGACAATACAAAAGTCAGGTGCTACTCCAGAACAGACCCAGATACTGCAGGAACTGACTCCAAGGGGCAGGACAGGAAACACAAACTCAGAGACCAAGGTCGAACCGGATACTGGTGGTAAACGCAGATACTTGTTAACATACGATCAGAGTAAATTTTGGGTTCAGGTACCACCCGAGCGGATTCAGGTTCAGGTACCACTGGAGCAGTTTTGGGATTGTCGCAGACACGATGGATAACAGAAAGCAAGGCAAGTTTGCACACACAATAACCACAATTGTTGCACAGGTACTCCGAACAGGTGAAGGTGCCTTAAGTTTTAAGTGCCTTCCAGCTATAAGCTGAAGCCACACTAGGAGTGAACACACTGTCTCTTTAAAATACAGGAAGTGAGTGCGCCCTATGAGTGCTTCAGAGGACCTGTAAGGCACGCACCAACCCTGATGAACATGAGCAGCAGAGGAGGCAGAAGAGCAGCCGCCTTGGTGAGTATCTCGGCATCTCTGCAGAGATGCTGACACAAGAATAAGGCCGGGGTCCCACTACAGAATCACATCCGATGTGAGAGCATCAAATGCGATATGCTAATGACACTCAGCTCCTGCTCTGCTGCAAGCATGAGCCGAGTGTCAGAGCTCTGTGCTCCGATCCTCCCGCAATGCGATGTTTCATGTATGGGCGCATGCAATCCGAATTCAGCATACAATCACAGCATGCTGCAATTTTTTTCCTGTCCAACCGCGATATGATTGGCGTAAGAAAAAAAACGCAACTGGGGACAGAACCATATGATTCAAATTTTTAATCGGAATGCATTCGTCTGATTTAATCACAAGTGGGAGCGAGCCCTTATAGAGACATCCTGCAGGTAAACAAATGACCCACTCCACCTGATTGGCATTTCATTGATTGAAAACACTGGACTCTAATTTCACCTTCAAATTATCTGCTATTTTAACAGTTCACATGCTTTTGCCTCTCACAGACATGTGATTAGATTTTTTTTTATATTGAGAAAAACTAACTCAGAATAGTCCGCTTTTATTATCTTCATATTCTGTTAGGACTTTTGTGAAAATCTGATTTAGTTTTATGTCAAACTTATACAGTAAAATGGAAAATTCTGAAGAGGTCACAAACTTTAAAATACCAAGAAAAGCATTATGGCACATTCCACTGGTGTGCATAAGGGCCCCCTACAGAAGTATGCACAATCACTCTGAATTTGTATACCTCTCTGTACGCTGCTGCCTACTTCCAGGGGTGTATTTACAGTTCATGCATCAAGTATTATTTATACCAATTATTGTCATCATTCTGTAGTTTCTAAACAAACATAGTGTTTACTGCTTTAACCCCTTAGCGACCGCCGATACGCCTTTTAACGGCGGCCGCTAAGGGTACTTAAACCACAGCGCCGTTAATTAACGGCGCTGTGGAAAAAGTCAATAGCGCCCCCCAGAGGCCGATTTTCTCCGGGGTCTCGGCTGCCGGGGGTAGCCGAGACCCCAGAGAACATGATTCGGGGGGGTTTTAACCCACCCCGCATTTGCGATCGCCGGTAATTAACCGTTTACCGGCGATCGAAAAAAAAAACAAAACGCGATCTCTTTTTAATTTCTCTGTCCTCCGATGTGATCGCACATCGGAGGACAGAGAAAAGGGGTCCCAGGTGGCCCCCCAATACTCACCTAGCTCCCCCGATGCTCCTCGTGTCTCCCGGTGGGCGCCGCCATCTTCAAAATGGCGGGCGCATGCGCAGTGCGCCCGCCGGCCGGCACAGGGAGAATCTTTGGGGTCTCGGCTGCCGGGGGTAGCCGAGACCCCAAAGAGCATGATCGGGGTCGGTTTTACCGACCCCTGTTTTGCGATTGCCGGTAATTAACTGTTTACCGGCGACCGCAAAAAAAAAAAAGTAAAGTGTAATTCTCTGTCCTCTGATGTGATCGCACATCAGAGGACAGAGAAATAGGGGGATTCGGGGACCCTACAATACTCACCTGTGTCCCTGGATCCTCTTGCTGCTCCTCCTGGCCGCCGGCAGAAGAACATGGCGGACGCATGCCCAGTGCGCCCGCCATCTGTCTCCATCTGCCGGCCGGCAGGAGAACAGCAGTTGGGGCTAAAATTAGGGTTAGGGGTAGGGTTAGGTTAGGGTTAGGGGTAGGGTTAGGGGTAGGGTTAGGGTTAGGGGTAGGGGTTAGGTTTAGGGGTAGGGTTAGGGGTAGGGGTAGGGGTAGGGTTAGGTTAGGGGTAGGGTTAGGGTTAGAGCTAGGGTTAGGGCTAGGGTTAGGGCTAGGGTTGGGGCTAAATTTAGGGTTAGGGTTGGGGCTAAATTTAGGGTTAGGCTTCTTTCACACTTACGTACGGGGCCATTGCAATGCGTTGGCCCGACATACCGACGCACGTTGTGAAAATTGTGCACAATGTGGGCAGCAGCTGTAGTTTTTCAACGCATCCGCTGCCCAATCTATGTCCTGGGGAGGAGGGGGCGGAGTTACGGCCACGCATGCGTGGTCAGAAATGGCGGATGCGACGTACAAAAAAACGTTTCATTGAACGTTTTTTTGTGCCGACGGTCCGCCAAAACACAACTGATCCAGTGCACGACGGACGCGACGTGTGGCCATCCGTCACGATCCGTCGGCAATACAAGTCTATGGGCAAAAAACGCATCCTGCGGGCACATTTGCAGGATCCGTTTCTTGTCCAAAACGACGGATTGCGACGGAATGCCAAACGACGCAAGTGTGAAAGTAGCCTTAGGGCTAGGGTTAGGGTTGGGGCTAAAGTTAGGGCTAGGGTTGGGGCTAAAGTTAGGGTTAGAGCTGGGATTAGGGTTAGGGTTTGGATTAGGGTTGGTATTAGGGTTAGGGTTGGCATTAGGGTTACGCTTGGGATTAGGGTTAGGTTTGGGATTAGGGTTAAGGTTAGGGTTGTGATTAGGGGTGTATTGGGATTAGGGTTAGGTTTGAGGTTAGGGTTGAGATTAGGATTAGGGGTGTGTTGGATTTAGGGTTTTGATTAGGGTTATGGTTAGGGTTGACATTAGGGTTGTTTTGGGGTAAGGGTTGTGATTATGGTTAGGGTTAGTGATTAGGATTATGGATCAGGTTGGGATTAGGGTTAGGGGTGTGTTGGGGTTAGGGTTGGAGCTAGAATTGGGGGGTTTCCACTGTTTAGGTACATCAGGGGGTCTCCAAACACGACAGCCAATTTTGCGCTCAAAAAGTCAAATGGTGCTCCCTCCCTTCTGAGCTCTGCCGTGCGCCCAAACAGTGGGTTACCCCCACATATGGGGCATCAGCGTACTCGGGATAAATTGGACAACAACTTCTGGGGTCCAATTTCTCTTGTTACCCTTGTGAAAATAAAAACTTGGGGGCTACAATATCTTTTTTGTGAAAAAAAAAATATTTTTTATTTTCACGACTCTGCATTCTAAACTTCTGTGAAGCACTTGGGCATTCAAAGTTCTCACCACACATCTAGATAAGTTCCTTGGGGAGTCTAGTTTCCAAAATGGGGTCACTTGTGGGGGGTTACTACAGTTTAGGTACATCAGGGGCTCTGCAATCGCAACATAATACCCGCAGACCTTTCTATCAAAGTCTGCATTCCAAAAAGGCGCTCCTTCCCTTCCGAGCTCTGCCGTGCGCCCAAACAGTGGTTTACCCCCACATATGGGGTACCAGCATACTCAGGACAAATTGGACAACAACTTTTGGGGTCCAATTTCTCTTGTTACCCTTGTGAAAATAAACACTTGGGGGCTACAATATCTTTTTTGTGAAAAAAAAAATATTTTTTATTTTCACGACTCTGCATTCTAAACTTCTGTGAAGCACTTGGGCGTTCAAAGTTCTCACCACACATCTAGATAAGTTCCATGGGGGGTCTAGTTTCCAAAATGGGGTCACTTGTGGGGGATTTCTACTGTTTAGGCACATCAGGGGCTCTCCAAACGCGACATGGCGTCCGATCTCAATTCCAGCGAATTCTACATTGAAAAAGTAAAACGGCACTCCTTCTCTTCCAAGCTCTGCGGTGCGCCCAAACAGTGGTTTACCCCCACATATTGGGTATCGACGTACTCAGGAGAAATTGCACAACAACTTTAGTGGTCTAATTTCTCCTGTTACCCTTGTGAAAATAAAAATTTGTGGGCAAAAAGATAATTTTTGTAGAAAAAATGCAATTTTTTTTTTCACGGCTCTACGTTATAAACTTCTGTGAAGCACATGGGGGTTCAAAGTGCTCGCCACACATCTAGATAAGTTCCTTAAGGGGTCTAGTTTCCAAAATGGTGTCACTTGTGGGGGGTTTCCACTGTTTAGGCACATCAGGGGCTCTCCAAACGCGACATGGCGTCCGATCTCAATTCCAGCCAATTCTACATTGAAAAAGTAAAACGGCACTCTTTCTCTTCCAAGCTCTGCGGTGCGCCCTAACAGTGGTTTACCCCCACATATTGGGTATCAGCGTACTCAGGAGAAATTGCACAACAACTTTTGTGGTCTAAATTCTCCTGTTACCCTTGTGAAAATAAAAATTTGTGGGCAAAAAGATCATTTTTGTAGAAAAAATGCAATTTTTTTTTCACGGCTCTACATTATAAACTTCTGTGAAGCACATGGGGGTTCAAAGTGCTCACCACACATCTAGATATGTTCCTTAAGGGGTCTAGTTTCCAAAATGGGGTCACTTGTGGGGGGTTTCCACTGTTTAGGCACATCAGAGGCTCTCCAAACGCGACATGGCGTCCAATCTCAATTCCAGCCAATTCTACATTGAAAAAGTAAAACGGCGCTCCTTCACTTCCAAGCTCTGCGGTGCGCCCAAACAGTGGTTTACCCTCACATATGGGGTATCGACGTATTCAGGAGAAATCGCACAACAACTTTTGTGGTCTAATTTCTCCTGTTACCCTTGTGAAAATAAGAATTTGTGGGCGAAAAGATCATTTTTGTGTAAACAAAAGCGATTTTTTATTTTCACGGCTCTACGTTATAAACTTCTGTGAAGCACTTGGGGGTTCAAAGTGCTCACCACACATCTAGATAAGTTCCTTAAGGGGTCTAGTTTCCAAAATGGTGTCACTTGTGGGGAGTTTCCACTGTTTAGGCACATCAGGGGCTCTCTAAACGTGACATGGCGTCCGATCTCAATTCCAGCCAATCCTGCATTGAAAAAGTCAAACGGCGCTCCTTCACTTCTAAGTTCTGCGGTGTGCCCAAAAAGTGGTTTACCCCCACATATGGGGTATTGGCGTATTCAGGAGAAATTGCATAACAAAATTTATGGTTACATTTCTGTTTTTACACTTGTGAAAATAAAAAAAATGCTTCTGAATTAAGATGTTTGCAAAAAAAAGTTAAATGTTCATTTTTTCCTTCCACATGGTTTCAGTTCCTGTGAAGCACGTAAAGGGTTAATAAACTTCTTGAATGTGGTTTTGAGAACCTTGAGGGGTGTAGTTTTTAGAATGGTGTCACACTTGGGTATTTTCTATCATATAGACCCCTCAAAATGACTTCAAATGTGATGTGGTCCCTAAAAAAAAATGGTGTTGTAAAAATGAGAAATTGCTGGTCAACTTTTAACCCTTATAACTCCCTAACAAAAAAAAATTTTGTTTCCAAAATTGTGCTGATGTAAAGTAGACATGTGGGAAATGTTATTTATTAACTAGTTTTCGTGACATATCTCTCTGATTTAAGGGCATAAAAATACAAAGTTTGAAAATTGCAAAATTTTAAAAATTTTCGCCATATTTCCGTTTTTTTCATAAATAATCGCAAGTAATATCGAAGAAATGTTACCACTAACATGAAGTACAATATGTCACAAAAAAACAATCTCAGAATCAGCGGGATCCGTTGAAGCGTTCCAGAGTTATAACCTCATAAAGTGACAGTGGTCAGAATTGCAAAAATTGGCTCGGTCATTAAGTACCAAATTGGCTCTGTCACTAAGGGGTTAAAGTAGAAGAAAACTAAATGTTTACCATTGATCATTTATTGTAATGTTGTGAAAATAAATATTATGAGCAACATCATTTTAATAAATATAAATCACACATGCAGGTGGGTCATAGTGGTCAGTGGTGCCCCTCAAGAATCATGTTCTTTATACTGGGCTGTTATGGATCAGTTAAATTAATGTTTCTTCACATAGGAGAATTCTTGGTGATTTTGATTTTTAGAGAGTAGCTGACACTTTCTGATGTAATATCAACACAAAAACTATGGATACATTAGTCATCTTTGGTGTGTCCTGGATGGTGGAAACATGGAAACATGGAGCTCACATTAATCAACTAAAATGTTCCTGTGGGAAAATATGACATTACAATCATGTCCTTGCATCTTTCCCATCATACAATTAGCCAAACTACTCACACCCGACCCTTTATTTTACAAGACCTGTCTCTCTCAAAACCTTCTATAATATCTCATCCAGAAAAAAAATTAATTTTTACACCGAGGAGATACAAGATACATTGTAGATCTTTCCAAATCTTCACGGCAATCTCATTCACCAGAAGAACTCACAGATTCCATTTGAACATGTATTTAAGCACTTTAGTTTTTGTACTGGTTTTTGCATGACGTGTACGTACGTATGTTTGCTTCTTTTTTTTTTAAGCACTGTACTTGTTTCACATACTAATTCTAAAATGTAAGAAGTTTGTTCCTTGCTCCTCTAAACGTACCCACAATCTCAAAGAGGGAAAGTATAGCCTGTGTATGGCAGAGTTCAGGCAATGTACCTATCAAATGCTTGGGAAAACTGGGTGGTGTCTGTACTAATGTGTTACCAAGGGCAAAAGTCTCCCGGGCCTATCAAAAGGGCAAGTGGTGGCAGCAAGAGGTGTAGTGGTAGTATGATGTGAATGTGTGAACTGGCTCTGGGGTGCGCTTTGCTCACTGTCAGCCTTTTGTGGCAGGTGAGTGGATGAGTGAGTATGAGAAGAGTCCCACTTTACGATCACAACTGAGTCACATGTGCAGTGCGTTGACGATGTATCTAAATCTTTATATACAGGCCACCTTATTCCTAAATAACAAATAAATTACCACTAACATTGTAACTGAATATCACCATACTGTAACTAATGACAATTATAACCATCATTTGATATCATTAATATGATATTTTTATTACTAGAGAAAAACAGCAAAAAGTAAGATATTAAACATTAAAATGTAACCTTTAATTAAATAGATAAATAAAAAGTAAAGTGCCCCCTCTAAAACAAGTCAAGAAAACAAGTATTCCTATGTTTCTGACTGAAGTTCCGTCCTCCCTTGCATATACAGTGGGAGAAATAAATATTTGATCCCTTGCTAATTTTGTAAGTTTGCCCACTGACAAAGACAGGGACAGTCTGTGATTTTAAGGGTAGGTTACTTTTAACATTGAGAGATAGAATATCAAAAATAAAATCCAGAAAAATCACATTGTATACATTATATACATTTGTTTGCATTTTGCAGTGAGAAATAAGTATTTGATCCCCTACCAACCATTAAGAGTTCTGGCTCCTACAGACCAGTTACACTCTCCTAATTAACTCGTTACCTGCAGTAAAGACAGCTGTCTAACATAATCACCTTTATAAAAGACTCCTGTCCACAGACTCAGTAAATAAGTCAGACTCTAACCTTTACAACATGGGCAAGACCAAAGGGCTTTATAAGGATGTCAAAGACAAGATCATAGATCTGCACAGAGCTGGAATGGGCTACAATACCATAAGTGAGACGCTGGGTGAGAAGGAGACAACTGTTGGTGCAATAGTAAGAAAACGGAAGGAATACAAAATGACTGTCAATCGACATCAATCTGGGGCACCATGCAAAATCTCACCTTGTGGGGTATCCTTGATCATGAGGAAGGTGAGAGATCAGCCTAAAACTACATGGGAGGAACTTGTTAATGATCTCAAGGCAGCTGGGACAACAGTCACCAAGAAAACCATTGGTAACACATTATGCCATAAAGGTTTAAAATCATGCAGTGCCCACAAGGTCCCGCTGCTCAAGAAGGCACATGTACAGGCCTGTCTGAAGTTTGCCAATGAATGGATGATTCTGTGAGTGATTGGGAGAAGGTGCTGTGATCAGATTAGACAAAAATTTAGATCTTTGGCATTAACTCAACTTGCCGTGTTTGGAGGAAGAGAAATGCTACCTATGACCCAAGGAACACCATCCCCACTGTCAAGCATGGAGGTGGAAACATTATGTTTAGGGGTGTTTCTCTGCTAAGGGCACAGGAATACTTAACTGCATCAATGGGAGAATGGATGAAGCCGTGTACCGTAAAATCCTGAGTGACAACCGCCTTCCCTTCGCCAGGACATTAAAAATGGGTCGTGGCTGGGTCTTCCAGCAAGACAACAACCCAAAAGATACAGCCAAGGCAATAAAGGAGTGACTCAAAAATAAGCACATTATTATTATAGAGTGGCCTAGCAAGTCTCCAGACCGTAATCCCATAGAAACCTTATGAGAGAGTTGAAGCTCCAAGTTGCCAAGCGACAGGCACAAAATCTTAATGATTTAGAGATCATCTGCAAAGGGGAGTGGACCAAAATTCGTCCTGACATGTGCGCAAACCTCATTATCAACTGCAAAAAAGTCTGACTGCTGTGCTTACCAACAAGGGTTTTGCCATTAAGTATTAAGTCTTGTTTGCCAGAGGATTCAAATACTTATTTCTCACTGGAAAATGCAAATACATTTATATAATTTATACAATATGATTTTCTAGATTTTATTTTTGATATTTTATCTCTCAATGTTAAGGGATCAAATACTTATTTCTCCACTGTATAAAATATGGGAGCTGTCCTCTCCTGCAGTAAGAGAAGTCAGGTCAAATAATGCAAGAACGATAATCATGGGGTGGAACCAATTTTATCTACAGATACATTCTCAAACAAAATGGGCCACCCAATCATGAAAGAAAAAACTATATGTGCATGAGTGCATGGGACAATAGATGCTGTCTGAAATAGTATTAGTAGACTAGGTAAATTCCTTTATCTTGTTACGAGAGTGAAACTGATACTAGACTCTAAGGCTACTTTCACACTTGCGTCGTTTGGCGTCAGTCGCAATGCGTCATTTTGGGAAAAAAACGCATCCTGCAAATGTGCCCGCAGGATGCATTTTTTCCCATAGACTTGTATTGCCGACGGATCGCGACATATGGCCATACGTCGCGTCCGTCGTGCATTGAATGCGTCGTGTTTTGGCGGACCGTCGTCACGAAAAAACATTCAAGGGAATGTTTTTTCGTACATCGGGTCTGCCATTTCCTACCACGCATACACGGCTGGAACTCCGCCCCCTCCTCCTCGGGACTTTACAATGGGCAGCGGATGCATTGAAAAACTGCATCTGCTGCCCACGTTGTGCCGAATTTTCATAACGTCCGTCGGTACGCTTAGCAACGGCCCCGTACCGACGGAAGTGTGAAAGTAGCCTAAGAACAAAAAACAAAGTGTTACATCTAATAGGTGATATATAGAGACATCATATAAAAGGATGAAGGAAAGGGTAATAAATTGGAACGCTCTCACCGGTCCTGTAGTCGACTTTCACAAAAGGAACGTCTTCCTGAAATGGTCCTCCAGAGAAGAAATGGGATGACAGTTATCCCTATATTTCCTTGTGGGGCTAGCTATAGACTGATCTCCAATACTTCCACCCTGACAAGCGCAGTCCACAGCTACCCCTAGGATGAAAGGCCCTGCACTTTCCCTTATAAACAAGTCCTGGCGCGTTTCATCCAAGAATAATCATCAGGGGACTATCTTGTGTTCATATTTGAGATATAAGGTGCTAAGTGCTACAACAATATGTGGGTCCCTCCCCTCTTTGTCCTATTCTTTTATTTTTATTACTACCATCATAAAAGTGACCAAATTATTCCATCACACAGGGACTAAATTAATTCCGGCATAACCAGACTAAACAAAATAAATATATTTATTAGATGCAATGAAAGGCAGAAGAAATAAATTCAGTTTCTCATGATATCTTCTCTGACTAAGTAATTCAGTCTTTTCCATCTGGTCCAGAACACCATGAAGACTTCTTCTAGCTACGATTCACCTCTGCAGAGTTTTCTGCACTATTATGCTTTCATGGCAAAACCCCACATTCTATAGAACCCCAATACTGCAATACCCTTAAATAGGTGACCCACTGTTACTCGCGATTGTCTGGAGCGACTTATAAAATATAATTTCATAACAAAATACATCCCACTTACACCGCTCCACAGTTATCAGCATCATTTTGCCAGCGCAATACACAGTACACCAGAGGTGTCAAACTGCATTCCTCAAGGGCCGCAAACAGGTCATGTTTTCAGGATTTCCTTGTACTGCACAGGTGATAATTTAATCACCTACACACATAATGATTACAGCACCTTGTGCAATGCTAAGGAAATCCTGAAAACATGACCTGTTTGCGGCCCTTGAGGAATGCAGTTTGACACCTCTGCAGTACACCATAGAAAATTTAGCCAGAATACAAATAGTGCCACTTAGTAAATTGCACCATATATTGCCCCTAAGTAGTACATATTATACTTTCTCGTGTATAGTGCTGCATTTAAAGTTGTGCTATTAAAATGTGCCCCATATATTGCAATACGTAAGATTATGCAAAAATACAAGTGGTGCCCAAAATTAGTGATCTGTGTACATCTATGGCATATAAAGATGGCATAAAAATTTACAAAATTTACTCATTTATTTTCCATACATTTGTACAGAATGCAATACACAGCCTCTGTGGGCCTTCATATAACATTAAAGACAACTGGAGGTACATCAGAGACTCATAGGATACATACAGTACTTATAAGCTATGTCATCTCTGCCTTGGAGTACAATTTATGACATGCCATCCTGCATTGTGCACACCCCATTGTATGTACATGTCCATAAGCATCAGATGTATTTTCTCACAAATGCAATCAGAATTCTAAATGCTAAGAATCCTATTAACAGGACAATGCTGGATTTTTAATTCAGTATTGTTTATACTGGTGAATTAAGAATATTTGTGTTGCATACTAATATATGAATAACACATGCAAATGAAAAGAAAATTGAAGACTCATTAAATTTAATGTGCACATATTTCTATGTTCTTGTGCGTCACAATAGAGCCCCTACCACCCATCTTCCCCTCTTTCTAAAACTTGCACACGGGCAGCTGTGTTGGAAGACTAGGGAAAACGAGGTAAACACATGATTACATCTGAATATATAAAATTGACTAAACAACATGCAAACATCGGACCAAGGAACCAAACATAGTTATTAAAGGGTTTTTCATCTACTTTAATAGTAATTGGGTCTGATTTATCAAAGCTTTCATGACAGAGTTCTGGAGTAAAAGCTCTGAGAAGTTGCAAAATGTAGGTGCAAATGCAAGTTGAGCCACAATTTGTGACTTTTTGGTGTTCTCACACCAGTTTCTGACAGCTCCAACAAGATGGATGAAATTAGCATAGGACAGGGGCATGGTGACCGCTGTTTGTCAAATTAATGACGAGCGGTGGTGTTCTCTATGCCACAAATCTTACCCCAGTAAGGGATGGAGTAGGATTTGTGTTGAGGTGCACACAGAGGTGTCAGGTGTTTGTCCAACGCTCCCAATTCATGAAAAGGCATATACCTTTTCACAAACCAGGAGCGTCTGGACTCCAGCATGTCCTCTCATCATAGCCATCATGCATAATACAAGTCTTGATTAATCGGACCACTGTCTATGTGCCAAAGGGTGGTGTAAATCGGAAAAAAAAAAACATTTACTCTACTCCCAGACTATTGTTGTTCCTTCTATCTTGCAACTGTGTCCCTTGTTGGTCTTGATGCATCAACATCCAGAGGGGACGTTACATGACCACTGAAACTATATAGCAGCCTGAAATTGGCTACAATAGTCACGTTTTTCCCCATTTCCACAGAATTTTAGCTCTACCACAAAATGACCTGCTTTCAGTGATCTTCTCATTATAAGAACAGACTGGTTGCTTTCGGAGCTGGTGCTTAAAATAATTGTCTTCTTATGAGAACAATAATTACCTCCAAGGAAACACATGAAGACATCATTGTTTTGCATTAAGAGGGCTTTGCTGCTTGTTTGATTGACCCTTATTCAACAATTTATCAGATCATCTAGAAATTCAAAGAGAAAAGTTCAATTGTTCTGAAGAAGAAGGAATAAAAGAAAGTCCGGCAAGTGCCAGGACTGCCTCCTAAAGAGGATTCAGCTATGGGATCTGGTCATCCCCAGTACAGAGCTTGCTCAAAAATGGCAGCAGGAAGGTGTCAGTGCAGTGCACCTGCATGCACGGTGAGAAAATGACTTTTGGCGGCTGGCCCGGTATCAACAAGGGCAACAAAGGCACCATTTATCACCATGAAAAACCATCAAGGACAGACTGATATCTTGCAGGAGGTATACTTACAATTGGACTGCAATAGACTGATTTTTTTTTTCATTTTCATTAAGCCCCCATTAGAGTGTTTGGGACATCTAGAAGAATGATTATCCAGAAGAAAAGGCGAGTGAGACCATTTATGTGTTGCTTTTCATCTACGGGAGGTGGCTCACGTATAGTTTTGCCTAAGAACACTGCTATGAATACAGAATGGGATCTAAACATCCTGCAAAAGCAACTTCTCCCAATGATCCAGGAGCAACTTGATGATGAACAATGCTTTTTACAGCATGATGGAGGGCATGTTACACGGCAAAAGTGATAACCAAGTGACTTAGTGAACAAAAAAATGAAGTTTTAAGTCAACGGTCAGGAAACTCTCCACATGTCAATCCCATTGAGAACCTGTGGTCAATCACCAAAAAGTACCTGGCCAAAAACAGACATTGTGATAAACTCCAAGCACTGCGAAAATGGACTGTCATCAGTCAGGATTAGGCCCAGAAGCTGATATCCAACTGACAGAGGGAATTGCAGAACTCTAGAAAACTAAGAGGTAGAGGTCTTAACATAAACCTGATGTATTTGTCAATGACATTTTAAAAACTTATGAAATTCTGATAATAGTACTTCAGTAACCATAGAAACCCTCTGGATAAAACATTTAAAAACAGTGAAGCAGGAAACTTTGTGAAAACCAAAATGTGAACCAACTGTTATTGGGAACTCAAGTTTATTGATTAAAACTACTTAGGAGAAAGTAATGTTTTGGCCTCTATCCATCAAAAAATCAGATCATAGACATGGCACAAAACTAAAGTCATTTAAAATGGCAACTTTCTGGCTCTAAGAAACATTAAAAGAAATCAAGAACAAAAAATGTGGTAGTCAGTAATGGTTACTTTTTTTAACCAAGCATAGGAGAAAAAATATGGAATCACTCAATTCTGAGGAAAAAATTATAGAATCATGAAAAACAAACAAAAACACACTCCAACACATCACTAGTATTTTGTTGCGCCACCTCTGGCTTTTATAACAGCTTGCAGTCTCTGAGGCCTGGACTTAATGAGTGTCAAACAGCACTCTTCATCAATCTGCCTCCAACTTTCTCTGATTGCTGTTGCCAGATCAGCCTTGCAGGTTGGAGCCTTGTCATGGACCATTTTCTTCAACTTCCACCAAAGATTTTCAAATGGATTAATATTCGGACTATTTGCAGGCCATGACATTGACCTTATGTGTCTTTTTTCAAGGAATGTTTTCACAGTTTTTGCTCTATGGCAGGATGCATTATCATCTTGAAAAATTATTTCATCATCCCCAAACATCCTTTCAATTGATGGGATAAGAAAAGTGTCCAAAATGTCAACATAAACTTGTGTGCATTTATTGAAGATGCAATGACAGCATTCTCCCCAGTGCCTTTACCTGACATGCAGCCCCATATCATCAATGACTATGGAAATTTGCATGTTCCCTTCAGGCAGTCATCTTTATAAATCTCATTGAATGGCACCAAACAAAAGTTCCAGCATCATCACCTTGCCCAATGCAGATTCGCGATTCATCACTGAATATGAATTTTTATCCACAGTCCACGATTGCTTTTCCTTAGCCCATTGTAACCTTATTTTTTTCTGTTTAGGTGTTAATGATGGCTTTCGTTTAGCTTTTCTGTATGTAAATCCCATTTCCTTTAGGCGGCTTCTCACAGTTCGGTCACAGACGTTGACTCCATTTTCCACCTATTCATTCCTCATTTGTTTTGTTGTGTATTTCCTCTTTTGGAGACATATTGCTTTAAGTTTCTGGTCTTGACGCTTTAATGTCTTCCTTGGTCAACCAGTATGTTTGCCTTTAACAACCTTCCCATGTTGTTTGTACTTGGTCCACATTTTAGACCCAGCTGACTGTGAACAACCAACATCTTTTGCAACATTGCGTGATGATTTACCCTCTTTTAAGAGTTTGATAATCCATCCTTTGTTTCAATTGACATCTCTCGTGTTGGAGCCATAATTCATGTCAGTCCACTTGGTGCAACAGCTCTCCAAGATGTGATCACTCCTTTTTAGATACAGACTAACGAGCAGATCTAATTTGATGCAGGTGCTATTTTTGGGTCTGAAATTTACAGGGTGATTCCATAATTTTTTCATCAGAATTGAGTGATTCCATAATTTTTTCCCTCTGCTTGTTCTAAAAAAGTAACCATTACTGACTACCACATTTTTTGTTCTTGATTTCTTTTAGTGTTTCTTAAAGCCAGAAAGTTGCTATTTGAAATGACTTTAGTTTTGTGCCGTGTCTGTGATCTTCTTTTTTTTAAAAACAACTGAATGAACATCCTCCAAGGCCGGTGATTCCATAATTTTTGCCAGGTGTTGTATCTAATGTAATTTCTTATAATATGCTGCTAGTGATTAAATTTGAAAGATGTGCTTAATAGAATTCAAACTCAGTGTGAGAATCTCTGTCCTGAGAACTACATGTTAAGAAGGCAAGATTTGTATCTCTTTCTCAACCCCCACCAAGGGTTAAAAGTGGCACCCATATCTATATCCCCTAGCCCAGGTGGAGTGCATGCACAGCTCTCTTCACTGCCCACTATGAGATTTAAGAGAATAGCATTTAAGGTTGCCTTACTATTTTAAAAATTCCAAAATGATTTCAAAGAGAGATTAGAGATGGTGTAGATTGAGTCACAAGACCCAATTCAGCAGACACATCGATAATCTGTGGCTGCCCTGCGAACCACCTCTTACCTGGCAGCATCCTTGGTTTCTCTTTTAATTAGCCAGCCTGGTGTAAGATTGTTGTGGCGTGACGATGATGTGACAAAAGAAGAGCCATGAATGTTGATTGGTAGGAGGCATGTTATAGGGCAACCGTCTGGTGACCACGGATTGTTCACATGGCTATTGGACAGGGTCCTGTGAATCATTTCATACCATCTCAAACGGAGAGAGATGCACATGCATGGTCATTTCTTCTCTGTGTTATGATTGTGTAGCAACTCACTTGGGAAATGAGGTAACAAACTAAAAACTGCAACTGACCCTGCCAGTTCCTGTACAGCCTACAGATCCTGACCCACAGTTCCTAATGCTTCCTGCGTGAGAAGAGAAAGTCCCAATCACTGACTAGAAGATGACGGCTCGGATCTAAACTGCCAATTTATGTTCCTCATAAAGAACCAGAGGGCAGTGCAGAGTGTGAATTACCTGCAAAAGGGAAAGTGTGCTGAAAAAGGAAAGATCCCACAGTGAGTAAAGTAAACCACAAAATCCAAAGTAAAGTAAAAAGTACGGATTATTCGATTATATGCCGCCTACTTCCTAACAACATACAGAAGGTAGGTGCAAAGTAAATAATAGAAACAGAAAAGCGAGAAACTCTAGCTGGAATTTCTCTGATTGGCTCTAACTTACTGCAGAATGGCTGAACATCCAAATGAAAACTATCACCAGTAGGAAATGCCAACATGGGGAAAGAATATAAAGCTGCACCCAAAGATGATAGGACAGACAAATGAAAACACCTGTGTTATGCTAAATAGACAACAATCAGAATAGCAGAACCAAAACACCCAGACAAAAGGTGTGTCTGTTGTGGCTTGGTGGAAAGAGAAGTTGACAACAAAACATAAGTTCAAGGGTTTGAACCCAGAAGCATGACACTCACTCTGACAGTGAGACAGGTCATGAGAAGGGAGTCAAGCTGACACCTGAACTCAAGACAGGTATGAGACAAAAAAGTTGCAACCTAAATCTGTCCGACATTTTAGGCAATCCTGTGGAAACACCTTTAATACTGGTTAAATATTTTTTTTACATTGTTTCATAAGCAATTAAATGAAATCCTCATAAAATCTCACAATTATAAAACCTTTTGGAAACAAACAAAAGCAATAAAAACCTTTCACTACAGGAGGTATATAAACAAACGTAATATTACACTGCAACTTCACATCAATATGCTGTACATGTAATACATACACCATCCCGATTCAGTAGAGCATACTACACTCACCACAAGCAATTAAGACTCTATATAAACAAATAGTAACAAAGTGAGAAGAAATAGAAATAGACTTACACAATATATACAAAGTAGGAAAATGGAGGGAGGCACAGGTTGCCATAATAATAAGATGTAAGCAAATAATAAGTGTTTATGATACAAGATAAATACAGATAAACCTAGACGTATAATCTACGTGAAGTATGTAGGGCTGCCATTGAAAAGTAGACAAATATAAACATGCAACCGGACAAATATCTTGATATACTTGTTGCATTCAGTCCATACTTTCTTGCCCTATGAAATGTGTTCATAACCCGCTTGTCTCACATTTATATCAAGGAATAAGATCGCTTATGGAACACATGAATCTAGAAAAAGAGGCAAGCAAGTCATTTGGCGACTTTGTTATATACTGTTGTGTGCTTCCAAGTAATCAAAGTATACATATTTTCAAAAATATAATTAAAATTGAGCCTCTAAGATTTATCATAACAATCCCTTGATGTCTTCTTCCTTGCCCCCGGTGTATGGGACACTATGGTCACTAACATGCATCCTAGTTTTAGTAAGTACATTATTACAACCTACTATGAATTAAATGTCAACTCAATAGTAGCCAGGTTTTGCTTATTTTATTTCTGCTTCTCCACTAAGTATTCAGTGGTTTGTTTGCTTTTGTTTGTTTTTGAAATCCACCATACAGTTCCAGAGATATGGAACTGCTAATTACTATGGACTTTATCAAGGTGGTGTAGCTCATAATTAAGCACAGTTGGTTGAAGGAAACATCTGTATCTTTATTACCAGGGGCAAAAAATGGCATAGAAAATAAAATTTAAAAAAACACAACAAAAAAAACAGTGAAAGGTCTCTTTAAACAAAAAGTATGGGAAAAAAGATTTGCAATGGGTAATGAGTGATGCCATATCAGTGTACATTAATTCATCCATCAGTTTTGGAATATATCAAAATAGATCCAATAATGAAAAGTATTTAAATGAGTTATCAAGGGCGTCATCCAATCCATAAATGGTTAGTAATTGTTAAAAATTAGAACATTGCAATTTAAATGCATTAAGAGACTTTTATTACAATGTACGTTATCTGAACACAGACTTTCACTAGTTTCTTCATTTGTGACACAGGAGAAAACAGATCTGTGCCAAGACATTGTCGGGAGATGGACATACTACCCATGTTACCCCTTGAAGACATGTGTATTAATATAATGTATCTTAATGTACAAAGCGTGTTGTGAATGTATTATTAGTGACTGGTTGTATTTTGCCAGACAGTAGGGAGAGTTGCTTAATGTTTGGGACTAGCTTAGAGTGGGAGGGAGATAAGGTGAAGAGACAGAGATAGTTTCCTGTTAGGAAGTCAGGCAGGTCTGTTTTTACAGCACGCTGATACCTATGGTCTGACTAGTGAGCAGAGCCACATCACGTTGGTGTCCCTGATGCAAGTGGAGACCGAGGCAGTGGATAGCATGATCTGGAATAAAGTGAAAAGTGACCGAATAACAGAGTGATGCCCTGGAGAGGAGCTCTGGCACAGGACGCCTAGTAGTACATCTTATATCTCACAGAGTTATAACTCAGAGAGTTAACAAACCAGGATGGAACAGTAAACGTGGGACAAAGGGAGTGCCCAGGTGGGAATTCCAAGGCGTCAGCAAAGGGAGAAACTAAGTACCAACTATATTGGCAAACTAGTTACCTTAAGAGGATAGAGGATGCAGAACTACGGGTTGAAGTACAGGACTACTATGAGCTGGAATATAGTACTGTGCTGGGTTGTGGTGAATTAAGGTGAGCTAGTGGAGACAGAAACCAAGCGAGTTAAGAGAAAGTGAGACTGTGTGTGACAATACTCCGTATTGTGAAGGAAACGCCCATTAAACTGTGTACCAGTTATCTGTCATACATAATCCCCACCAAGTTATCGTTCAGTAAAAAGTTTATTTTTGACTTGTGGTTTCCCTCAGTGAACTGTTCAACATCTGGTCCTGACCAATCAAAGTAATCAGTAACATGCAGCCTGCAAGGGAGTAGCGCCCCCATAGAAGAAGTCCGCACACTCAGTCAGGACCTTCATCTTCATGTATCATGATGAGTACCTTGCCCACGGCTACTTCCCTGCACTACGTTACAAAGTCTCATTAGATCTCCTCCTTTAACACAATTAATAATATACAACTTTATATGTTGTCACTAGCATTAAGACCTTTGTTTACATCATAATCATAATACCCAAGGCACCCTTCACACATACGTGTTTGCAGCACGTACGTTGTCCGTTTTCACACGTACTGCAAATACTGACACACGCACACCATTCTATGGTGCTGCTCACATGTCACATGACTGTTTGTCCGTGTCCAAAACCAGTAGACAAGTTCTTTTTTCCATCAGGACGGATGAAATGCGTGCTGCACACGTGCACAAGGATGACACATGTGTGCCATCCGTGTGACACATATCTGAATAGAAATCAAAGTTTTTTTATGTTAAAGATGTACAAAGATAGAGATAGATAGTTAGCTACGAGGTACATAGATGATAGATAGATGTATGTGAGATATATAATCAGTGCTTTGCGTGTGTAGGTTACTGTACATGTATTTAGCTAATACTTAAATTAATAATTGATATAAATGGCATTGGGTACCCCCTATTTTTAATACCCAGCTAATGGAAAGCAGACAGTTGTGAGCTGGTCTTCTTATGCCGGGAAGGGGCATAAGTCCCGGGAAGGGGAATGGAGCTTTCCAGCCTATTAATATCAACTCACAGTTGTCTAATTTGCCTTTGCTGGTTATTAAAAATGGGGGACCCTAAAAAAAGGTGTGGGGTCCCCCTATTTTTAATAACCAGCTAAGGGCAAGCAGACAGCTGTGGGCTTATACAGGGTGGAGCGCGGTAATTTGCTTTTTTGCACTGCATGCTGTGGCGGCACTGTCGGTCGAAGAGAGGGGAGAGTGGGTGTGGCTTACAGTGGCTGATGGGAGATTTGTATTCCTCTGCCTTTCAGTTGCCATCATGCAGTGGACACGTGAGGAGAGGTCATTTTGTGTTGAAGCGTATTTTTCAAATGCCCACTCGATCATTGCAGTGCAGCGTGCTTTTCGTTTACAATTCGCTGTTCCTCCACGCGGACGTGTTCCTGGACGGCAATCAATTGTAAATTGGGTGAATGCATTCAGAACAGCAGGGAATGTGTCATGTGTACGAAGGGGACCTGAGAGAAGGATTACAACACCACAAAACATCGAGAGAGTTAGAGCAGCAGTACTGCAATCTCCGAAACGCTCTGCTCGGAAGCAATCATTTGCTCTTGGCATTTCAAGACGTTCTCTCCACCGGATTCTTCATGATGAACTGAATTTTCACCCGTATAAAATGTGCGTGGTCCAACATTTGTCAGCATGGGACTATTTGACACGGCGGACCTCTTGTGAAGACATGTTAGCAACGATACCCCGTGACGCAATTGTGTTTTTTTCTGATGAGGCACATTTTCACCTCAGTGGGTGTGTAAACAAACAAAATATGCGTTACTGGAGTGAAACAAACCCCAGAGAAGTTCACGAGAGACCTCTGCATTCGGACCGCGTCACTGTGTGGTGCGCCATATCACGAGTAGGCATCATTGGTCCTTACTTTTTTCAGGATAATGGTCGTGCCATAACTGTGAACTCCGAACGGTACTTGTCTATGATACAGGATTATTTTCAGCTGGCTCTTGAGGCAATGGAACTAGAGGATACATGGTTCCAACAGGATGGTGCCACTGCACACACAGCGAGGGTTACCATGAATTGTTTGAGGCAAATGTTTCCTGGACGGCTTATCTCTTTGAGGGGAGATGTGAACTGGCCAGCACGCTCACCAGATTTAGCCCCATGCGATTTTTTCCTTTGGGGTTACCTGAAGTCTAAGGTGTATATCAACCGTCCCAACACCTTGGAAGACCTAAGGAACAATATTGAAGCTGAAATTGGCAGAATACCAGTGGACATGCTTGTTAGAGTTCATGAAAACTTCAGAAAACGTATGCAGCAGTGTGTGGATAGCGAAGGTCGACATTTGCCAGATAC
Organism: Ranitomeya imitator; assembly: GCF_032444005.1. NCBI lineage: Eukaryota > Metazoa > Chordata > Amphibia > Anura > Dendrobatidae > Ranitomeya > Ranitomeya imitator. The sequence goes on from NC_091284.1 coordinate 94,842,042, forward strand.
ACTATTTAAAACCATGTAATTTAAAAATTCCATTACTGTTCAGTATAATTAAAATATAAAATAAATTTTTCTAATGATCATAATTTTTTTATTTCATTCCCAAATCAGCAAATTACCGCGCTCCACCCTGTATTAACAGGCTGGGATGGTCGAAGTACATGAAGTGCTGTCATACAAGGACCCGTTGATGCGCTGTATGGCATGAAAGGGCTGTTGTCCTCAGTGCATTTTGAAAAATAGGGGGGACCCCACTCCATTTTTTTCAGTTATTTATTTATTAGCTAAATACATGTACAGCAAGCTACACAGGCAAAGCACTGATTATTTACAGTATCTCATGGACATCTTTCTATCTATCATCTATGTATCTCATCTCTATCTTTGCACATCTAAAACCTAAACATCTGTCATTTCTATAGTGCATTCTACATTTAAACTGTTACACTGATGGTGCACATATTTATTAATGACCTTGTAGGGGGCATACAGAGCAGAATTTCAATATTTGCAGATGACACTAAACTCTGCAGGGTAATCAATACAGAGGAGGACAATTTTATATTACAGGATGATTTATGTAAACTAGAAGCTTGGGCTGATAAATGGCAAATGAGCTTTAATGGGGATAAATGTAAGGTCATGCACTTGGGTAGAAGTAATAAGATGTATAATTGTGTGCTTAACTGTAAAACTCTGGGCAAAACTGTCACTGAAAAAGACCTGGGTGTATGGGTGGATGACAAACTCATATTCAGTGGCCAGTGTCAGGCGGCTGCTACAAAGGCAAATACAATAATGGGATGCATTAAAAGAGGCATAGATGCTCATGAGGAGAATATAATTTTACCTCTATACAAGTCACTAGTTCGACCACACTTTGAATACTGTGCACAGTTCTGGTCTCCGGTGTATAAGAAAGACATAGCTGAACTAGAGCGGGTGCAGAGAAGAGCGACCAAGATTATTAGAGGACTGGGGGGGCTGCAATACCAAGATAGGTTATTACACTTGGGGCTATTTAGTTTGGAAAAACGAAGGCTAAGGGGTGATCTTATTTTAATGTATAAATATATGAGGGGACAGTACAAAGACCTTTCTGATGATCTTTTTAATCATCAACCTGAAACTGGGACAAGGGGGCATCCTCTACGTCTGGAGGAAAGAAGGTTTAAGCATAATAACAGACGCGGATTCTTTACTGTAAGAGCAGTGAGACTATGGAACTCTCTGCCGTATGATGTTGTAACGAGTGATTCATTACTTAAATTTAAGAGGGGACTGGATACCTTTCTGGAAAAGTATAATGTTACAGGGTATATACACTAGATTCCTTGATAGGGCGTTGATCCAGGGAACTAGTCTGATTGCTATATGTGGAGTCGGGATGGAATTTTTTTCCCCAATGTGGAGCTTACTCTTTGCCACATGGGTTTTTTTGCCTTCCTCTGGATCAACATGTTAGGGCAAGTTAGGTTAGGCTATGGGTTGAACTAGATGGACTTAAGTCTTCCTTCAACCTTAATAACTATGTTACTATGTTACTATGTCACATGTACAGCATATGGATGCAACACATTTACACACTGATAGCACACATACACAGGTATGCAACACGGATGTTCCACATGTCTAGCACACGGACACGTACCCTTGATCTCACCAAAACTTTTTTCCAGTACCAGAATCACCAGGATGTGTGAAGGGGGCCTAAGATGAATACATTTCTGAACAGATCTCAATATTCTAAAAGATCCTACATCTTAGATAGTTGTTGATCGAATGCTCGTTCCACCAACAGTTATTCCTCCAGACAGGTATAAATGGTCAAGTGTCCATGTGTTTTCCTAAGGGAACAGTCAGACGGCCATATAAATCAGACAAGGATCAGAACGCACTGCTCGGACTGGCAATTGGCTCTCTCAACCTACTGTAAGCGTGACAAATACATGCTGTCACACTTGGTTCGGAAGAACCGATGGCCAGTCCAAGCAGTGCGTTGTGATCCTCATCCGAGTTATACGGCCGTCTGACTCGTCTCTAATAGGGAGAGTGGAAAAGCTACTGCCAGGTACCTCTGATGATGACTTATCTGCTGTGACAACAAAATATTAGGTATGCTGAAATCCAACATGCCTCATCTTCCCAAAACCCCACCATCAGGTGTGAGAGGAGAAAAATATTTGTGACCCATTCTCAGCAATATACTGCAGGAAATGCTTGCGGAAGAAAGGTGTTAAACATTTGGATTTACTATCCAAGTTTTACACAGCTCCAGACGAGATCCTGACCTACAGTTTAATGCTCAAAAGTCACCACTGAATATGGTTAATAAATGTTTTCTGAATGACAGATAAATAATAAAAACCAAAGGTGGTGAGATAGCAGAGGACACTACACGTTATCATTGCCAAATCTTTAATTACAGACTTAAAGGGGACCTGACACATTGTACATGTACTGAGATCTGTGGACAGCACGGTATAGAGAGGGAGACATTGAGCAGAATGATATATAGGTTTGTTGGAAAACATTCAGTATAACTTGTATGTTACTCATTGAAATCCCTGGCATCTGTATGTATATTAGTCCTGTGGGCGGTCCTACTAGTGATTGACAGCTATCGGCATGCACGCAACACTGTCAGTCACTGAATAGGACCTCCCACTGGACTCACCAGAGACGTCAAATAAAATGCAAGTTTTAATGAAACTTTTCCCTTTAGAAATGTCTATCAATCTGATCAGCTTCTCCTGCTCTATAACATCCTGCCTGCAGATCAACATGAAAGGTTCCCGCTACAGCTACTGAAGTAAAAATCATCTCTAGTGACTAGACCGGCTTGTCGACATTTGTAGTTACACACAGATAAAAAGTTACAGAAGTATGCTTTACGGTCTGATATATAATGTCAATATCCTGATGGAGCTAAAGACTTTCTCGACATCAAACCCGGAATCCATTCAAAGACTAAATAGGGCTAAGTCCAGTAAAGAAGCAAGTATATATATGTAGAATATTAATAAAATATACAATTTGGACAGTTCAGATCTGCTTAAAGTGGTGCTGTGGTGAATTTTCTTTTCAGATGAATGCAAATGTATAAAGTGAATAACCACAAAGAGGTGTACATATATTTAAATACCTTACATCTGCCAATGACTCAAGGGTCCCTTAATAAGTGAACCATTTTGCATCCAGTTGTATATGCCAGTTGAGGCGTGAATAGAGCCAAATGTAAGTTCTCAGATTATTAGGTAACTATCTCATTCAATGCATCCACAGCATGCAAAAACAGCCCATTTAGATGTACAGAACTAATCTTTTGCTGCAGAAATTTATGGATCAAATCTGAACTGTGTGAATATTTCAGATTTTCACGAGACATGCAACCACGCGGACTCGAACATATTATTCGAGCACCCTAAACAAGATCTATGATTCCATTTGCTGTAGGGGACTAGTGATGAGTGAACGTGCTCAGATAAGGTGTTATCCGAGCATGATCGCGTGGTAACCGAGTTTCTTCCCCGTGCTCGAATAATATTTTCAAGTCCCCGTGGTTGCATGTCTCGTGGCTTAGACAACTGTAACACATACAGGGATTGACTAACAAACAGGCAATCCCAGCATGTGTTGTGGCTGTCGAACAGCCGTGAGATATGCAACCGAGGGGATTCGAACATATTATTCGAGCACGCGGAAGACACTCGGTTAGCACGCGATCATGCTCGGATAACACCTTATCCCAGCATGTTCAATCATCAGTAGTCCTCACACTAAAGACCTTTCCATTTACTACTGCACTGACCAAAAGGAAATACCTTCTTCACTTGTCAATTTCTTTCCCCAAGAACATAGTAGAAGTGGATGTTCAGCTTCGAGTGAATGGCAAGATAATCCTTAAATTCAGTAACAACACTATTTTGAATGACGTTCATCAGTAATCACCTTTTTTCCCATATGTTTACTAAGATAACTAAAGACATAACTCAACTGCAACACAGACCCAATCTTTGTGGACCACCGTATCAGGCCAGGTTTAGACAAACGCAGTATTATTATATGAAAAATCGTCTTACGAAAAATTCATTTTTATATGAAACAAATCGTCTAATTTTCATCCAGAAACATTGGACGATTTTTTAATCCACGTGCCCATATCTATAAATCAACATTTTAAAATGTACACGAACAAATACAGATTCTTGTGTTAATAATTGCCATGTATCCATAAAAATCAGATGTTCTCCAGATGATCCATGAGGGATCGCATTTTTTTTGTTTTGTTTGCGCATCCATTGACTTGTATAAGCGAGTCTCATCCAAGACATGGAAAAGAATAATGCAGGCTATGATGTTTCCCCCCCTCCTACATGGACACTCGGTTATCTGAACATCCATACGGAATTACATTGGTGGGTGTGCTGATTATTACTCAGACATGATTCCCCCCCTACATGGACACTCGGTTATCTGAACATCCATACAGAATTACATTGGTGGATGTGCTGATTTTTTACTCAGACATGATTCCCCCCCTACATGGACACTCGGTTATCTGAACATCCATACAGAATTACATTGGTGGGTGTGCTGATTTTTACTCAGACATGATTCCCCCCCTACATGGACACTCGGTTATCTGAACATCCATACAGAATTACATTGGTGGGTGTGCTGATTTTTACTCAGACATGATTCCCCCCCTACATGGACACTCGGTTATCTGAACATCCATACAGAATTACATTGGTGGATGTGCTGATTTTTTACTCAGACATGATTCCCCCCCTCCTACATGGACACTCGGTTATCTGAACATCCATACAGAATTACATTGGTGGGTGTGCTGATTTTTACTCAGACATGATTCCCCCCCTACGTGGACACTCGGTTATCTGAACATCCATACAGAATTACATTGGTGGGTGTGCTGATTTTTACTCAGACATGATTCCCCCCCTCCTACATGGACACTCGGTTATCTGAACATCCATACAGAATTACATTGGTGGGTGTGCTGATTTTTACTCAGACATGATTCCCCCCCTACATGGACACTCGGTTATCTGAACATCCATACAGAATTACATTGGTGGATGTGCTGATTTTTTACTCAGACATGATTCCCCCCCTCCTACATGGACACTCGGTTATCTGAACATCCATACAGAATTACATTGGTGGGTGTGCTGATTTTTACTCAGACATGATTCCCCCCCTACATGGACACTCGGTTATCTGAACATCCATACAGAATTACATTGGTGGGTGTGCTGATTTTTACTCAGACATGATTCCCCCCCTCCTACATGGACACTCGGTTATCTGAACATCCATACAGAATTACATTGGTGGGTGTGCTGATTTTTACTCAGACATGATTCCCCCCCTACATGGACACTCGGTTATCTGAACATCCATACAGAATTACATTGGTGGATGTGATGATTTTTTACTCAGACATGATTCCCCCCCTCCTACATGGACACTCGGTTATCTGAACATCCATACGGAATTACATTGGTGGATGTGCTGATTTTTACTCAGGCATGAAATGTAATAAATGATTCACAGTGTAGAGTTTTTCAAGAGTCTACGATGTATTTTGAGGTGCAGTTTTCAATACAGTTTTTTTGAGCCAAAGCCAAAAAAGGATCAAACATAAAGGTGAACCATATATTTTTCATATTTCCATTCCCTTTCAATTTACTTCAGACTTTGGCTCAAAAACTGAACTGTGTCTTTTCTGGAAATGTGCTTATCACAAGTAGTCAATGGATTTAAAAGTGATCGCCCAGTTTTCTCTATACTTTAATATGTTACAGAGTCCTTTGGTCTTAAAACCTGCACCCGTCATTCCAAGTCATTCCCAGTCAACACTGACCAAAGATCTACACAATAATGGGAGTCCTCACTGACAGAACGCACCACGGCTGCTTTGTGAAACGGCAGAACATAGATAAAAACCGAGGACCCCCTCCAAAAAATCCCTTCATTATATTCTTTGACTATAGGCATTCTAATAAAACAAGAACAAGAACAAGATGGCCCTAACAAGACCATGAAATAGCCAAATTTAATGGAAACCTGTTCTCGAGTCTGGAGCTCACTACATCTGTTCATTGAAAATGCTGGCAGATGCGCAAATTTACCGTGTCAGCGTGGTGCCTTCTATGAAGATCTCAATCTACTGTTCAGTGCTGATGACGGGGGAAAAAACTACTAAAAGGTGAACCAAGTTGTAAAATTTAGCGTAAGAAAAAAAAAACGATGAATGACAGAACAGCGACAAAAGGTTGGCTAATAATCACCAAGTTGTTATTATATTGGGATAAAGAAAAATAAACTGGTTTATGTGAGCCATGCTGAAATAGACAATATAATGTAAATGATAGAAGCCAGGAAGGTTATGTCCCCACGATGAGTTTTTTTTTTTACGTTGAGTATTTTTTTTTTTAAAAATGGGTGTAAAGAATCTGCAACATCAAAGACTCACCAAAAGCTCATTGTGAGAATGTGGCCAAAAGGTGCAATTAACAATATGTTTAAGGCTTTATTCACACATCAGTATTTCTATGACAAAACCAGGAGCGTTTCCAGAACAAGCGTCAATCTTTCAATTACAGTTTTTCTTTGTAAGCTCAACTTCTGGTTTTGGCATACAAACATGGATGAAAAATACTGATTAATAAAAAAAAATTACATCTAAAAAGTCAGGTCCCGGCAAGGCACTAGCTGATATATTTTTTTCTGCCCCACCAATATCTTTGCAATTAAAAGTGTGTATAATGTTATCTGTTAGCTCTTAATTGAGTTTGATGGAAGCCCTGGGATTTGCACCCATCTCTACCGCAGTGCTGCTTCAGTTTCTCTAGTCGCTAGTATACTGTTTAGGATATAGATTACAGGATGTATAAATGTTGTATATGCACATGTGTATATATAGGGCAGCTTGGTGGCTCAGTGGGGGTCCTGGGTTCAAATTCTACAAAGGACAATATCTGTGAGGAGTTTCTACGTTCTGCGTGAGTTTGTTCCCAAACTCCAAAGACATACTAATAGGGAATTTAGATTGTGAGCCCCAATGGGGACAGTGATGATAATGTCCGTAAAGCGCTACAGAATTAATGGCGCTATATAAGTGAGTAAAATAAATATATATCATATAGTTTAATATGAGGTTTTGTATGCATATATATATAGTTAGTCTAAAAATTCTGATCATAGGTGATATCCTCATATCAAGAAATTATTCAGTAAATATTAACACGTGAGCTCCGTGGGGCAGCATCCGCTTTTCCTTTGTTACTTTTTTTCTAGGGATTACAATGTTGAAAGTACTATGAGATATGTTCCCATCATATAAATAATTATCTGACATCAATCAGTAATTGTTTGGTCCTGATACATAAAACATCCTTTACATCAGGGTATTTCTTGCTGCAGTCTCAGGGTCCTGACATTCTGTACAGTCAGGCTGAGGACCCCAGGAGGAACAACACTAATGACACAATAAGTAATCTACTAATGAGTCAACAGTTAATAAGAGACAGAAGAGCCCAGATAAGAGGTGGCAGCACTTGCCCAGTCAGGTCCATGGCAGGACAGATGCAGAAAGTTACCTGAATGGTGGAGGAGCAGCAGAGACAGGAGGCAGCAAAGTCTTCTTGGGAGGAGATCCCTTCCCCTGTGCTCACCTGCTTGCTGAGCTCTCAGCTGCTCAGTGCAGCCCTCAGCATCCTGCACAGCTTTTGTACACCAAACCCCCCTCACATGGTCTGATTTGCAGATAAATCCACTGCCAAAGGGCTCTTTAAGACATCTTTGCGTCACTTTCAGGCAAGTAAACTTGCCTGTGCTCCTCTTCTGAAGATTCAAGCGCCCTCTATAGGTCAATCTTCATATCACACCTCACAGGTCAATAGCAGGTTAGACATGAGAGATAAGTAAAGCTCTTGTTAACAAAATTAATGTCAGGTGAAATATTATTACCAATATGTCACAATAAAAAATTATTATTACACATGAACATATTAATAAAAGATATATATATATATATTTCGATCGTGAGCTGAGCTCCATTGGGGACAGCAATGACAATGTATGTAAAGAGCTGCAAAATATGACAGCGCTATATGAGCAAAGAATAATAAAGGGTACATAAATAAAAATATATTTTGTGAATATATTCACGTCAGGTGAAATAGCATTAGTAAAACATCACTATAAAACATTATTATTACACGTGAAAATGTTAATAAAGCATGTATATATACAGTACAGACCAAATATTTGGACACACCTTCTCATTTAAAGATTTTTCTATGAAAATTGTACATTCACACTGAAGGCATCAAAACTATGAATGAACACATGTGGAATTATATACTTAACAAAAAAAGTGTGAAACAACTGAAATTATGTCTTATATTCTAGGTTCTTCAAAGTAGCCACCTTTTGCTTTGATGACTGCTTTGCACACTCTTGGCATTCTCTTGATGAGCTTCAAGAGGTAGTCACCGGGAATGGTTTTTACTTCACAGGTGTGCCCTGTCAGGCTTAATAAGTGGGATTTCTTGCCTTATAAATGGGGTTGGGACCATCAGTTGTGTTGTGCAGAAGTCTGGTGGATACACAGATGATAGTCCTACTGAATAGACTGTTAGAATTTGTATTATGGCAAGAGAAAAGCAGCTAAGTAAAGAAAAACGAGTGGCCATCATTACTTTAAGAAATGAAGGTCAGTCAGTCAGAAAAATTGGGAAAACCTTAAAAGTGTCCCCAAGTGCAGTGGAAAAACCATCAAGCGCTACAAAGAAACTGGCTCACATGAGGACCGCCCCAGGAAAGGAAGACCAAGAGTCACCTCTGCTTCTGAGGATATGTTTATCCAAGTCACCAGCCTCAGAAATCGCAGGTTAACAGCAGCTCAGGTTAGAGACCAGGTCAATGCCACACAGTTTTCTAGCAGCAGACACATCTCTAGAACAACTGTTAAGAGGAGACTTTGTGCAGCAGGCCTTCATGGTAAAATAAGTGCTAGGAAACCACTGCTAAGGACAGGCAACAAGCAGAAGAGACTTGTTTGGGCTAAAGAACACAAGGAATGGACATTAGACCAGTGAAAATCTGTGCTTTGGTCTGATGAGTCCAAATTTGAAATCTTTTGGTTCCAACCACCGTGTCTTTGTGCGACGCAGAAAAGGTGAACGGATGGACTCTACATGCCTGGTTCCCACCGTGAAGCATGGAGGAGGAGGTGTGATGGTGTGGGGGTGCTTTGCTGGTGACACTGTTGGGGATTTATTCAAAATTGAAGGCATACTGAACCAGCATGGCTACCACAGCATCTTGCAGCGGCGTGCTATTCCATCCGGTTTGCGTTTAGTTGGACCATCATTTATTTTTCAACAGGACAATGACCCCAAACACACCTCCAGGCTGTGTAAGAGCTATTTGACCAAGAAGGAGAGTGATGAAGTGCTACGCCAGATGACCTGGCCTCCACAGTCACCAGACCTGAACCCAATCGAGATGGTTTGGGGTGAGCTGGACCGCAGAGTGAAGGCAAAAGGGACAACAAGAGCTAAGCATCTTTGGGAACTCCTTCAAGATTGTTGGAAGACCATTCCCAGTGACTACCTCTTGACGCTCATCAAGAGAATGCCAAGAGTGTGCAAAGCAGTCATCAAAGCAAAAGGTGGCTACTTTGAAGAACCTAGAATACAAGACATAATTTCAGTTGTTTCACACTTTTTTGTTAAGTATATAATTCCACATGTGGAAATTCATAGTTTTGATGACTGCAGTGTGAATGTACAATTTTCCTAGTCATGAAAATACAGAAAAATATTTAAATGAGAAGGTGTGTCCAAACTTTTAGCCTGTACTGAATATATTTAGATTTAGATTGTGAGCCGAGCTCCATTGGGGACAGCAATGACAATGTACAGTATGTAAAGCGCTGCAAAATATGATAGCGCTATATGAGCAAAGAATAATAAAGGATACATAAATATATATATATACTACGTCACTATAAAACATTATTATTACACATGAAAATATTAATAAAGTAGTGTATATGTATATACACTACCATTCAAAAGTTTAGGGTCACCCAGACAATTTTGTGTTTTCCAAGAAAACTCATACTTTTATTAATCAAATGAGTTGCCAAATTAATTGAAAATCTAGTCCAGACATTGACAAGGTTCAAAAAAAAGATTTTTATTTGAAATAATACTTTTCACCTTCAAACTTTACTTACCGTATATACTCGAGTATAAGCCGACCCGAGTATAAGCCGACCCCCCTAATTTTGCCACAAAAAACTGGGAAAACTTATTGACTCGAGTATAAGCCTAGGGTGGAAAATGCAGCAGCTACCGGTGAATTTCAAAAATAAAAATAGATGCTCCATACTGTTCATTATGGCCCCATAGATGTACCATAGAAAGCTGTGCCATATAGTGCTCTGCACCGTTCATTATTGCCCCATAGCTGTGCCATATAGTGCTCTGCACCGTTCATTATTGCCCCATAGCTGTGCCATATAGTGCTCTGCGCCGTTCATTATTGCCCCACAGCTGTGCCATATAGTGCTCTGCACCGTTCATTATTGCCCCATGGCTGCCATATAGTGCTCTGCACCATTAATTATTGCCCCATAGCTGCCATATAGTGCTCTGCACCGTTCATTATTGCCCCATAGCTGTGCCATATAGTGCTCTGCACCGTTCATTATTGCCCCATAGCTGCCATATAGTGCTCTGGACCGTTCATTATTGCCCCATAGCTGCCATATAGTGCTCTGCGCCGTTCATTATTGCCCCATAGCTGTGCCATATAGTGCTCTGCACCGTTCATTATTGCCCCATAGCTGTGCCATATAGTGCTCTGCACCGTTCATTATTGCCCCATAGCTGTGCCATATAGTGCTCTGCACCGTTCATTATTGCCCCATAGCTGTGTCATATAGTGCTCTGCACCATTCATTATTGCCCCATAGCTGTGCCCCATATAGTGCTCTGCACCGTTCATTATTGCCCCATAGCTGTGCCATATAGTGCTCTGCACCGTTCATTATTGCCCCATAGATGTACCATATAGTGTTCTGCACCGTTCTTTCCTGCCCCATAGCTGCCATATAGTGCTCTGCACCGTTCATTATTGCCCCATAGCTGTGCCATATAAAGCTGTGCCATTGCTGCTGCAATAAAAAAAAAAATGCCATACTCACCTCGCTGCTTGCAGCTCCTCAGCATCCCGTCCCGGCGTCTCTCTGCACTGACTGATCAGGCAGAGGGCGGCGCGCACACTATATGCGTCATCGCGCCCTCTGACCTGAACAGTCAGAGCGCAGAGACGCCGGGAAGATGGAGCGGCGCCTGGCGTGTGGAACGCGGACAGGTGAATATTACATACTTACCTGCTCCCGGCGTCCCGCTCCCTCTGCCTGTCACACGGTCTTCGGTGCCGCAGCCTCTTCCTCTATCAGCGGTCACCGGCACCGCTGATTAGAGAAATGAATATGCGGCTCCACCCCTATGGGAGGTGGAGCCGCATATTCATTTCTCTAATCAGCAGTCCCACGTGACCGCTGAACAGGGGAAGAGCTGCAGCACCGAAGACCGTGGGACTGCAGAGGGAGCGTCAGGACCGCCGGGACTAGGTGAGTATGCCTCAGCGCCCTCTCCCCCTCACCCGCCGACCCTGCCGCCCACCGTGACTTGAGTATAAGCCGAGAGGGGCACTTTCAGCCCAACATTTTGGGCTGAAAATCTCGGCTTATACTCGAGTATATATGGTACATCAAAGAATGCTCCCTTTGCAGTAATTACAGCATTGCAGACATTTGGCATTCTAGCAGTTAATTTACTGAGGTAATCTGGAGAAATTTCCCTCATGCTTCCAGAAGCCCCTCCCACAAGTTGGTTTGGCTTGATGGGCACTTTTTGCGTACCATACGGTCAAGCTGCTCCCACAACAGCTCAATGGGGTTGAGATCTGGTAACTGCGCTGGCCACTCCATTACAGGTAGAATATCAGCTGCCTGCTTCTTCCCTAAATAGTTCTTGCATAATTTGGAGGTGTGCTTTGGGTCATTGTCCACAGGGTATGGCATGGCGTTGCAAAATGGAGTGATAGTCTTCCTTATTCAAAATCCCTTTTACCTTGTACAAATCGCCCACTTTACCAGCACCAAAGCAACCCCAGACAATCACATTACCTCCACCATGCTTGACAGATGACGTCAGGCACTCTTCCAGCATCTTTTCCGTTGTTCTGCATCTCACAAATGTTCTTATGTGTGATACAAACACCTCAAACTTGGATTCGTCTGTCCAAAACACTTCTTTCCAATCTTCTTCTGTCCAATGTCTGTGTTCTTTTGCCCATATTAATGTTTTCCTTTTATTAGCCAGTCTCAGATATGGCTTTTTCTTTGCCACACTGCCCTGAAGGCCAGCATCCCGGAGTCGCCTCTTCACTGTAGACGTTGACACTGGCATTTTTCTTGTACTATTTAATGAAGCTGTCAGTTGAGGACCTGTGAGGCGTCAATTTCTCAAAATACAGACTCTAATGTACTTGTCTTGTTGCTCACTTGTGCAGCGGGGCCTCCCACTTCTCTTTCTACTCTGGTTAGAACCTGTTTGTGCTCTCCTCTGAAGGGAGTAGCACACACCATTGTAGGAAATCTTCAGTTTCTTGACAATTTCTTGCATGGAATAGCCTTCATTTCTAAGAACAGGAATAGACTGTCGAGTTTCACATGAAAGTTCTTTTTTTTTTCTGGCCATTTTGAGAGTTTAATGGAACCAACAAATATAATGCTCCAGATTTTCAACTAGCTCAAAGGAAGGTCAGGTTTATAGGTTCTCTAATCAGCCAAACTGTTTTCAGCTGTGCTAACATATTTGCACAAGGGTTTTCAAGAGTATTCTAACCATCCATTAGCCTTCTTACACAGCTACCAAACACAAAGTACCATAAGAACACTGGAGTGATGGTTGTTGGAAATGGGCCTCTATATACCTATGAAGATATTGCATTACAAACCAGACGTTTGCAGCTAGAATAGTCATTTACCACATTAACAATGTATAGAGTGTATTTCTGAATCATTTAATGTTAACTTCATTGAAAAAAAAAAGTGCTTTTCTTTCAAAAATAAGGACAGTTCTAAGTGTCCCTAAACTTTTGAACGGTAGTACATATATATTCATATATATTTAGATTGTGAGCCCGATTGGAGACAGCGTTGACAATATATCGCTGCAAAATATGATAGCGCTATATAAGCAAAGCATAATGAATAAAAATTAAATGCACATATTTTATTAATATTTTCACACATCAGGTGAAATAGTATTACTAAAAGCTCACAATAAAACATTATTATTACACATGAAAATATTAATAAAACAGATTTTATACATATATAATATTTTCACGTCATGTGAAACAGTGTTACTAAAAAGTCATAATAAATATTATTACACATGAAAATATTAATAAAACAGATTATATATATGTATAATTAATATTTTCACGTCAGGTGAAATAATATTAGTAAAACGACACAATAAAACATTATTATTACATGTTAAAATATTAAATATATATTTAATATTTATTTTTATTAATATTTTCACATGTAATAATATACGTTCATATGATATTGGTAAAAGCATCTGATAAAACAAACAAGAAATAGATCTTTGCTCATTAATATTTAGAATATTAATATTACCAAAGTATCTGGTCACAGTAAGTTCTTATGAGATTCACTAGCAGTAGCAAGTAATGATGGGACAACTTTTTTTTTCCAGAAAGTGCCGCCGCTTGAGAAATATATTATTACCGACTCTCGAGTCTAACTAAATTAGGCCATGTTCACACATTCAGTTTTTGGTCAGTATAATACCTCAGTGTTTGTAAGCTAAAACCAGGAATGGAACAATCAGAGGAAAAGTATAATAGAAACATATGCACCACTTCTGTATTATCACCCACTGCTGGTTTTGGCTTACAGATATTGAGGTAAAATACTGACCAAATACTGAGCATGTGCACGTGGCCTAATAATGACAATCTCCAATATGTCCTATATAAAGGACACGCCTTCAAAATGTACAATAAGCTAGATAGAGATGGTATAAAACATTCAGCCATAACATTAAAAAACCTGACAGGTAAAATGAGTACCACTGATTATCTTGTGATAATGGCCCCTGTCTAGGGGTGGAATACAGGTCCTTCTCAAAAAATTAGCATATAGTGTTAAATTTCATTATTTACCATAATGTAATGATTACAATTAAACTTTCATATATTATAGATTCATTATCCACCAACTGAAATTTGTCAGGTCTTTTATTGTTTTAATACTGATGATTTTGGCATACAACTCCTGATAACCCAAAAAACCTGTCTCAATAAATTAGCATATTTCACCCATCCAATCAAATAAAAGTGTTTTTTAATAACAAACAAAAAAACCAACAAATAATAATGTTCAGTTATGCACTCAATACTTGGTCGGGAATCCTTTGGCAGAAATGACTGCTTCCATGCGGCGTGGCATGGAGGCAATCAGCCTGTGACACTGCTGAGATGTTATGGAGGCCCAGGATGCTTCAATAGCGGCCTTAAGCTCATCCAGAGTGTTGGGTCTTGCGTCTCTCAACTTTCTCTTCACAATATCCCACAGATTCTCTATGGGGTTCAGGTCAGGAGAGTTGGCAGGCCAATTGAGCACAGTAATACCATGGTCAGTAAACCATTTACCAGTGGTTTTGGCACTGTGAGCAGGTGCCAGGTCGTGCTGAAAAATGAAATCTTCATCTCCATAAAGCATTTCAGCCGATGGAAGCATGAAGTGCTCCAAAATCTCCTGATAGCTAGCTGCATTGACCCTGCCCTTGATGAAACACAGTGGACCAACACCAGCAGCTGACATGGCACCCCACACCATCACTGACTGTGGGTACTTGACACTGGACTTCAGGCATTTTGGCATTTCCTTCTCCCCAGTCTTCCTCCAGACTCTGGCACCTTGATTTCCGAATGACATGCAAAACTTGCTTTCATCAGAAAAAAGTACTTGGGACCACTTAGCAACAGTCCAGTGCTGCTTCTCTGTAGCCCAGGTCAGGCGCCTCTGCCGCTGTTTATGGTTCAAAAGTGGCTTTACCTGGGGAATGCGGCACCTGTAGCCCATTTCCTGCACACGCCTGTGCACGGTGGCTCTGGATGTTTCCACACCAGACTCAGTCCACTGCTTCCTCAGGTTCCCCAAGGTCTGGAATCGGTCCTTCTCCACAATCTTCCTCAGGGTCCGGTCTCCTCTTCTCGTTGTACAGCGTTTTCTGCCACATTGTTTCCTTCCAACAGACTTACCATTGAGGTGCCTTGATACAGCACTCTGGGAACAGCCTATTTGTTGAGACATTTCTTTCTGGGTCTTACCCTCTTGCTTGAGGGTGTCAATGATGGCCTTCTTGACATCTGTCAGGTCGCTAGTCTTACCCATGATGGGGGTTTTGAGTAATGAACCAGGCAGGGAGTTTATAAAAGCCTCAGGTATCTTTTGCATGTGTTTAGAGTTAATTAGTTGATTCAGAAGATTAGGGTAATAGGTCGTTTAGAGAACCTTTTCTTGATATGCTAATTTATTGAGACAGGTTTTTTGGGTTATCAGGAGTTGTATGCCAAAATCATCAGTATTAAAACAATAAAAGACCTGACAAATTTCAGTTGGTGGATAATGAATCTATAATATATGAAAGTTTAATTGTAATCATTACATTATGGTAAATAATGAAATTTAACACTATATGCTAATTTTTTGAGAAGGACCTGTATATCAGGCACCAGGAAAAATAGAAAAAAAAACAAAAGTGTTGCCTGTTATAAGACCAAACAAACTGATACCCAAAACAGACCTGTTTGCTAATTGCCTCATACAGAAGCAGAGCAACCCCATTGATTATTATGGTGTCCGTCTGGTTTTCATTTGGTGAAGAAAAAAGTTCTATATGATACCCTTTTTCCCTACATCACCGCCGTAGCGAGGGGTGCAACACGCGAAGGAGGGCTAAGAGAAAAAAAAAACATCTCAGGTTACCCAAGGTAACCATGGTTACAACTACAGAGGCACATCCTAATTATAGTGGCTAAAGGGGAACCTTGGCAGATGATAATACTGAATAAAATTCAATATATAAAAACCAACTTCGATATTACCGGCATACTGTGACCATCACTGACGGACAGTTACAGAAGAGGGCCCCTGTGTAAGGACAATATACACAGTGCATTTTTGCAGCTGTTTTTTTCACAAGAAAAATGCAGAGTATCGGCAGGAAAATTGCTGCAAAAAAGCATTGTGTGAACATACCCTAACAATACTCCTTTTAGTGCCCCAGACACTAATAATGCCTAGCATTGTGCACCTACAAAGTAATAACACCCTATTTATGCCTTCAAGATGGTAAAACTGCCCTTAAGTTTTATTGCCCCCAAATGCTCCTAAGAATGAAATGCCCTGAGTGTCCCCTTAGCAATTAATAATGCCAAAGTGTCCCTAAAGAGTATTAATGTCCCTTCAGTGCCCCACAAAATGAATAATGCCCCAAGTGTCCCACCAAAATTATTATTAACCCCTGAATCCCCCACATATAGTTAGTCCCGAGTACCCCCATGTATAGTATTATTGCACCCCCACCTGAGTTCCCCATATATGGGAATAATTCACCCTGATCCCCCAACATATAATAATAATGTTTTCTGATCCCACTATATGTAGTAAAAAAAGACCTCTTAGTATATACTTAAATGTATCTACCTAGCCCACGGATCTTGCCAAGTCCGCTAGCACAGTCAGCGGTCTCGGCATAGGCAGAGCAATCAGGTGGCATCATTGCACCGCCTGTACGAGGATGCTGATGTCCTGTACATGCCATTTCCATTCTGTAAGCTGCAGGTTGCTTTGAAATGGAGAGTGGTAGGGCAGGGACTGGGAGACCATAACTCCCTGTATTACCACAGGGTTTAACTGTATCAGCATCCTATGCACCCTGATAAAGTTAAGAGTGGTGGTCTCTCTAGTTGGGCCCAACATGTAAGTGGTCCTGGGGTGTCTGCCTCATTACCCCTCCCCGGTAACTACACTACTGTCTTACATTTTAAAAACTGACATCAAACAGAAACAAAGTGTATCCCATAATATTCAGTGGGCCCATCTGCTGTTGTCTGTGACCTATCCATTTGGTTGTAAGGAGGACGACCAGGCTGCAAGTACCTGTATTGAGCCAGGTCCAGAACTGCTGAGGCTACATCCTCTGTGTCCTGGGGGAAGGCAAAAAGAACTGGACCGGGGCTCTGACCCGGAAGCTAGGGGTGCAGTTAAAAGAGAAAGCGCTCGCAGCGTTGTACAGTTTCCCGCCGGCAGTGACAGAGGCAAGGTGCATGTGCAGCGGGCTCCGAGGGGAATGACACGCGGCCAATCCGATGCCGGGACGCTGGCGGAGCCCATTGCAATAATAAGAGAGCCCTGTTCAAGCTAAGCGCCGCACGCCAGCCTAAGAGCCAGGGCAGAGTTCAGGACTGTTCGCTGCTGCCCTCATTGTCGGACCGTGGTCTACAGGACCTCACCGGAACAACCCCGTGCCAGTGGTTGTCGGCACTACAGTCTTGGTGGGAACAGGCAGCGCGCAGCATAGAGAGAGAAGTGCAGCGTGCCCCATAGCTGATAAGACATCGAGGTGCTGTGTGCTTCATGATCGTGAGTACAGCGCACGTACCACAAAGAGAGAACCGAGTACTGGATAGACTTTTGTGACCCACCTTACCGGCATATACTTTCCCGCCCACGGGAGACCCTGATTGTGCTGCAGCCTTGTTTACTCCAGCCATATATGTTCATGGACTAGGGGCTCAGCGGAAGGTACCGGAGATCGACCGCTGCCGCAAGAAGATGGACCACCTTTACCAGTTGAACCTTCTTGTAACAGCACCGCGGCCAGCCGTTGTTGGCGCTATTGACTTCCTAGCAGAATTCACAGTCTGAGGAATTAATGCCATGTTAAGTGATTCACAGGAACTGCCGTTACCTGATTCATTGTCCCTCAACTCTGCATATCCTTTGCCAATTAGACAGTTTATTCCCCTGTTTAACCCACTGCCTCCCTGCGTGGAGTATTCCCTGTTAAGTAAAACTGTTAACCCTTGCTCTGCCTCCTGTCCATCACTGCATCTCGCAACCTGCTTACATGGTTCTGAATTCCATTAGGGCATTCCTAAAGCAGACAGGTGAACAAAGCCTAACCATCTGAGTAATTTTGACCAGGTCCAAATTATGATAACTGGACGACTAAGTCAGAGCATCTCCAGAGCAGCTGGCATACAGTGGTTTCTGTTTACCAAAAGTGGTCCAAAGTAGGAAAACAGGTTCATCAGCCAAAGGGTTGTGGATGCTCAAAGCGTGATGTGTGTGGGGACAGAAGAATAGAATAACAGCTTGCTGTGTATAGGCTGTATAGCAGCAGACAAGTCAGGGATAACTCAAGGCTACTGTCACATGCATGTGCATGTTACCTGGACACGTACCACCTACCTAAACAGACCAAGTATGCTCCCTTATGTCAGCAGTATCTCAATACAATGGTGGTGTCTTTCAGTAGGATGATGTGTCCTTCTGAACTTCAACATTGTTCAAGAATGGTTTGAGGAACATGACAAAGAGTTCAAGGTCTTGACAACCCCCAAATTCTCCAGATCTCATTCCAACCCTGCATTTGCTGTATGTGATGAAAAAACGTGTCCAATTAATGGAGGCCATATCTGATAATGTATTGGACACCTTCAGAAGCTCATGCCTCAACGGGAATAAATAAACATGGGAACATTTTACATAAGGGCTCGCCATTTTCACTCATGGATGGGATGTCTATAATGTCTGTATATGTTTGTATAGTTTCGGTCCTGTGCCAAATGCAGCGAGTCTGTCACGTCTATCAATGTCCTATTGAGAAAAGTGGCTGATACCGCAACTATGTGCATTGGATACTTGCAGAAACGTGAAGACAATTGAAGCCTGAAAGCTGAGTTAATTCCTAACTGTGTGCACATTACACATCACTAGGATTCGCGAGCTGAAGGATTTGCTATAAATTTCCTCAGGGGTGGACATCCCCTATAATAACATGGCACATCATATACACTTACATTTTGGATTTTGTAGAGAATACACTGTTCAATGCCATAGCAATTGAAATAAAAAATATGATTCTGTATATATAATACCTCATTCACATTACACCTATGGTGTAATATATTGAAGGTTTGTTAATTCTGAGACTGAGGAAAACAGATAATGAAACTACGTTTTATTTTGTCCCCAGCATGGAAAGTGTTAATTAATTTCCTGTCAAGATAATGCTGGAATCACTACGGAAAGAATATCACAGACTTTAATTCTTCCTCAGTGAAGCACTGTATGGAAGCATCTGTATGTTTCCAAACATCATATGGACCGATATGTGGGGATGGTCGTATCGGCGGCCCCAAAATCTAATCTACCATCTTATTTTTCAGTAAAAATACTGTAGTATATTACAGTGTATGTTACATTATATTTAAGGTTGTATATAGCTGTTTTTATTGTATATGTAAAAAAAATCAGTTTGGGTAAGCACAAGAGAAATAGCAGTCATTTGCATAATTCCATCCACATTACATTATATAGAGTACGGGTATGGATACGTCTGTTCATGAATTGATTTTCCTTGTTTTTATTGTAATGTTCACATTGTAGATTCAGACTGAAGGCAGCAAAACCAAGAAGGTAAATATTTGGAAACAAGGAGTAAAGAAGAAAGTGTGAAACAAAGCAGAATATGTGTTAAACCTTAGATTCCTCATATTTCCCACCCTCCCCTTTTAATCCAATGCCAGCATTTTACACCACTGTAATTGATTGGCACCTGTTATCACTTTCCAAGAGTCTTGAAGCCATTCCCAGAGGGTCTAAGCTCTTGGTGGCTGCTTTGCCTGCACTCTGCAGTCCAACTTATCCCAAACCATCTCAATTGCATTGATACTGGGAGATTTTAAGGGCCATGTCATCTGATGCAGCACTCCATCTCTCTCCTTCTTGTTTACATAGCCCCAGCATAGCCTGGAACTGTGTTTTGGGTCATTATCCTTTTGCAACACAAATTATGGTCCCACTAAGATGGGATGGCATGTCTCTGTAGCATGCAGTGGTAGCCATGCTGGGTAACTGTGTCTTGAATTTGGAATAAACAGTGTCACCCGCTTTACGGTTTCACCATACATATAAAAAAGCAATTTGCTCTCCCTTTCTGCATCTCACAAAGACATGGCTGTTGGTACCAAAAATCTCAAATTTTGACTCATCAGATCACAGTACTGATTTCCACTAATGTAAAATCCAGTCCTTGCATTCCTTAGCCTAAAAACAAGTCTCTTCATGTGTACAGTCCACTTTGCAGCAATTCGGGCATAAAGGCTTGTTTTTCACAGTCTCCTCTGGAAAACTGATATTGAAATGTGTCTGCTGCTTGATACCTATGCTGTTATCTCAGGTGCAGACAATTTGCATTTTTTGAGGCTGACTCTGATGAACTTATCCTCTGCAGCAAAGCATATTCATGGTGTTCCTTTCCTAGGGATGTCCATATGAGAGTCAGTTTCATAATACCAATTTATTATTTAAATGACTGTACTTGAAGATACGTTCTAGGTTCCAGCAATTTCTGGATTGACTGACCTTCATATCTTAAAATAATGATGAACTATCATTTGTCTTCACTTTATTTGAGTGGTTCTTTCCATATTTTGCCTTAGAACAGTTGTGGAATAAGACTCAGCACTGTATGAAATACAAAAAAAAACATCTGATTGTGGCACTTTCTGAAGGCCAATGATTCAATACATTAACTCTTTAGAAGGTATACCTGTTCTTTGAAAGCCATTCCAGGTGACTACCTGATAAAGCTGCTTGAGAGAATGTGAAGGCAGTGTAAAGCTGTCATGAAAGTAAAAGAGGGGTACTCTGAGGAATCTAAGGTTTTAACACTTTCTGTTTTAAGCCACATATGTTTACTCTTTGTTTCCATATGTGTTAATTAGTAGTTTTGTTGCCTTCAGTCTCAATCTATAATGTGAGTATTCCAAAATGAAAAACATGACATTGTTTATTAATTACAAATGTTCAAGGTGGGTCTTAATACCTTTCTTGAAAAATGTAGTATTACAGGTTATGAGTACTATATTCTATGATGGGATGTTGATTCAGCGAACTAAGCTGATTACTATATGTTCAGTCGGGAGCAATTTTTCCTCTAATAAGGGGCAATTAGCATTTGGCACAAGTTTTTGCCTTCCTCTGGATCAACATGTTAGGCTATAGATACTGTGCCTTGCAAAAGTATTCGGCTCCCTGGAACTTTTCAACCTTTTCCCACATATCATGCTTCAAACATAAAGATACCAAATGTACATTTTTGGTGAAGAATCAACAACAAGTGGAACACAATTGTGAAGTTGAACGAAATTTATTGGTTATTTTACATTTTTGTGGAAATTCAAAATCTGAAAAGTGGGGCGTGCAAAATTATTCATCCCTTTTAACCCTGCTGTTCTGTTGGTCAAAAATGACCGACTTTGAACTTCAATATTCTTTAAAATATTCAAGATGCGGCTCTGAAACCCGTGGCCGACCGACCCATCCTCATTTAAGTCAATCAACCACAAGTTTCAGAACCGCATCTTGAACACCCCAAAAAATACCAAAGTTCAAAATAGGTCTCCCCAGACCGAACAGAACAGCAGGGTTAACTTAATACTTTGTTGCGCCACCTCTTGCTGCGATTACAGCTGCAAGTCGCTTGGGGTATGTCTCTATCAGTTTTGTACATCAAGAGACTGAAATTCTTGCTCATTCTTCCTTGGCAAACAGCTCAGCGAGGTTTGATGGAGATCGTTTGTGAACAGCAGTTTTCAGTTCTATCCACAGATTCTCGATTGGATTGAGGTCTATACTTTGACTTGGCCATTCTAACACCTGGATACGTTTATTTGTGAACCATTCCATTGTAGATTTTGCTTTATGTTTGGGATCATTGTCTTGTTGGAAGACAAATCTCTGTCCCAGTCTCAGGTCTTTTGCAGACTCCAACAAGTTTTTTTCAAGAATGGTAATGTATTTGGCTCCATCCATCTTCCCATCAATTTTAACCATCTTCCCTGTCCCTGCTGAAGAAAAGCAGACCCAAACCATGATGCTGCCACCACCAAGTTTGACAATGGGGATGGTGTGTTCAGTGTGATGAGCTGTGTTGCCTTTACATCAAACATATCGTTTGGTATTGTTGCCAAAAAGTTCGATTTTTGGTTTCATCTAACCAGAGCTCCTTCTTCCACATGTTTGGTGTGTCTCCCAGGTGGCTTGTTGCAAACTTTAAACAACACTTTTTATGGATATCTTTGAGAAATGGCATTCTACTTGCCACTCTTCCATAAAGGCCAGATTTGTGCAGTGTACGACTGATTGTTGTCCTATGGACAGACTGTCCCACCTCAGCTGTAGATTTCTGCAGTTCATCCAGAGTGATCATGGGACTCGTGGCTACATCTCTGATCAGTCTTCTCCTTGTTTGAGATGAAAGTTTAGAGGGACGGCCAGGTCTTGGTAGATTTGCAGTGGTATGATACTCCTTCCATTTCAATATGATCGCTTGCACAGTGCTCCTTATGATGTTAAAAGTTTTGGAAATCATTTTGTATCCAAATCTGGCTTTAAACGTCTCCACAACAGTATCACAGACCTGCCTGTTGTGTTTCTTGGTCTTCATGATGTTCTCTGTGCTTCAAACAGAACCCTGAGACTATCACAGAGCAGGTGCATTTATACGGAGACTTGATTACACACAGGTGGATTATATTTATCATGATTAGGCATTTAGGACAACATTGGATCATTCAAAGATCTACAATGAACTTCTGGAGTGAGTTTGCTACATTGAAAGTAAAGGGGCCGAATAATATTGCACGCCCCACTTTTCAGTTTTTGAATTTCCACAAAAATTTAAAATAACCAATACATTTCGTTCAAGTTCACAATTGTGTTCCACTTGTTGATTCTTCACCAAATATTTACATTTGGTATATTTACGTTTGAAGTGGAGCCCCCCCATGGGGCCGGGGGTACTGAAAACTTCAGCATCCACAGTCCAGGGCACCAGATCACAGGGCAGGCAGAGTTCGGCCAGTTTGGAGGCAAGTCCAGAGTTCCCTTGTTCAGGTGGAAATCAGTAGCCTTCCCTTGCTCTGCTGTGGTGTAATCCCTTACTGCCTATGGCTTCACATAAGGGTCTCACAGATGTGGTGTCTCTCTCTCTGTCCCCCATATAGGATAGGACAAACCTGTATGACTAGTTGGTTGAGGCTGTTTATAGGGACTCTAGCACGCCCTGGCCTCCATGGGTTGCCACCATGCCTCCTGGGTGTAGGGCAGACAGGTAACTTGCAATTAGCTGTCCTTCCGGTCTCTGGAGCAAAGCATAAAGGTCCTTACTCCCTCGGTGTCCCGGCTACCGGAATTCTGCGCCTCAGAAGGAGGCAGCCTGTGTAGGGCTGGTCCCCTTCTGGTATCCTCTCCTTTGCTACGACTTCCTTCATGCTCACTGCAATACAGTTCTGCCTTCTGAATGTCTCTTTCTGGGAGCTGCAGCTCTGAGGGCATGCACAGCTCCTTGGACCCTCTGTCCACCTCAGACTACTGTCTGGAACGTTCTAACTTTCCCTATGGACTACCAGTTATATATATATGTGGGGAGTTAACTGATAAATAGGAGCAGAAGCTCCCCCTGGTGGTCTGGAGTGTGCAATGTGTTGCATGCTTGTGATATCTGGATGCAGTTATCCTTCTTTGCCTCCAAACGTAGCATCACTCTCCCCGAGAGGAAAGCAATACCACTGCGACGACCAGGACCGTGGGGCGCCGTACCCACCCCCCGTTAATTCCAGTACTCCCGGACTGGGAAAAGAAAACAACAGTTACAGGTTAGCAAACAGAGATACAAATTTTTTTGAAATGCTATAAAACAAATTAATATGATACTAAAGCTTCCCTTTATCGAAGGTGAGGACACTTGAACGTTACATAACAAAACATATTTACAAAGTAGGCCTACTTTTAGAAATAGAACAATTTGACAAAACAGTACATTAACTATGAAATGCGATGACCCTCACGGGTATACTATCTTAGAACTTCAAGTTCAAACAATTATTTTCTTTATTCAAGTACAGGGACTTTCTATAAACTCCCACGGGCTCACTGTATCTTCTAAGCTTATTCATAAGTGCAAAATTCTCTTACCCCTACGGGTATACTACATCACCTCCATCTGATTCAAAGGTACAACATCAAATGTTTTTACTATTTTCTACACACAACACTAACTATCTGGCTTTGGCTCAACAAAGTGCAACACATTAACTTTCAAGTCTTTTCAATACTGCAATTACTGCGCAAGTCAATCATCAATATTCTAATTAACTAAAACTTTTGGAAACAACAGCACGATGCGAGGGACCCGTCATTAACCCCCAATGTTGATCTTGGGCGGGCTACAAGGCGTGTATCCAGACCCGGAATCCTGCAGCGCCAAATGGGTTTTTCTTCAGGTCTCTGGAAGACAAAACACCTTCAAGCAACATTAGAACAGTCTTTATAGAAGCAATCTCTGTAAAAGCTTCCTCTTGTGAAACCAGTAGGAAGCACCCTTAAGAAGGTGCAAACTATTTACATGACAGTTTGTGAATCATTCACCATCCATGACTCTAATGTCTTTTTAAATGAAAGGCAACAGTGCAAAACATAGGATCCTCTTGGAATTGAGGACCCCTTTAAGGAATAACCCTGGTCGGGTTTATGAACTGTTAAACAGCAATAGTCATTTCAAACTTGCAGCAAAAGATGAACATGTAACTATTTACAATCATTTTTCAGGTCTTGTTCTCTTATAGCAGTTCCGGAGGTAGCACTGGCAGAGGCAGTCCTTTAGGGTACGGGCGCCTACCAGGTGCTATGTCCCATACATAGCACCTGGTAGGCTCCTTCACTTCTGATGGGGGTCTGGGTGCCCACGGATCTCTGTTCCACAACAGCTTTGGTGCAGGTGATGGTTGGCCTAGTGGCTACCGCAGTCTCTGCAGTAGTGATGGTACATACTGTCGTTTTGGTAAGGGTACAAGCACGAGTGACTGTAGAGGTAGTAATGGCTGTGGCCGCTTTAGTAGAAAGGAGCGCTGTTACTGTGCGAGGCTACACTGCTGGTGCCTTAGAGCTGGGTGACTTGGGCATGGAGTTCCTGTGCTTATGGACATTTAAGGCATACCAACTCCTTTTGCCAAAGTGTCTGGTGTAGGTGACACGATCACCTGGGTACAGATCCCTAGCCGGGTGTGCTTCCCACAAGTGGGACTCCACGTCACTCCTGTTGACAAAGATCTCCGCATAGAGACCCGACTCTTCAATAAACCCCCAGCCTTTTTGTAGTCTAAAAGCCACTACGGTGCCCTGCTTCAGCGGGGCCTGGTTTGCTTGGTAGATCTTTCGGGTCTGGGCTTTGGTTCGCAGGTCCTGCTCGTCAAAGGCTCTACGCTGGGCCTGGTGTTTTTCCTCCCATTCCTCCCATTGGCGGGTGAGCTGCAGCTGGTACTCGTCCCAGCTCAGGACCTCCAGGGTCTCTCTCTCTCGCTCTCCTTCCTCCCAGGGAATCCCATGAGATCAGGTCCAGGATTTACCCAGCGGTAAATGGTCTTTTCCACGTACACCTCTCCAGGTAGGCAGGCAGGTTGAATTGGAGCCTTTAAGAACTGCTCCATCCCTGTGGCCTGGTCCCAGGGTTCAAGATTTTTGAGCCGGCTGGGCCCGTGGGGAGGTGGCACTGCTATGAGGCCTACTAACAGTTCCTCGGTCACCGGGGCAGGGTCGGTGTTCTTACCTGCGGTAGCGGTGTCTCCGGTGCCGGTCAGTCCTGTCGGTGGTGGAGACTGGTGGGAAGTGGTGCTGGAAGCGGTGCTGGTGAGTCTTCCACGGGCACCGCCTGACACGTGGCCTTGGAGCTCAGCTGCATCTGTAGGAGCTGGTTGATGAGCTCATCCACTCCGGCCTGCAGGAATTCAGGGCCAACTGGTGATGCCTGGCCACGGTGTCTTTCCAGGTGACTGGGGGAGTCCTCCTCTTCCACCCCACTCTCTGGTTCCGGGCTGCTGGCCATGGTGTCCTCCACGTTGCTTGCTCCGTCCTGGACTCTTTCCCGCTCTCTCCTCCTGGGGCGGTTCCTTCTTCTTGGTCTCCGCCCGCCATTTAGGATTAGAAGGCGGATCTCTGTTGCTGACGGACACATCCTCAGGGTACAGAGGTATTTGGACTGGGCGGTCATTATTTTTCGTGCTTCTCAGTTCCCGCCCACAATGGCACGCCATTCTTCTCCATCACTCCTCATGGCGCTGTAATGGCGGCGGCTTTTGTGGCAATTTTTGGCGGTCTTTTGCAATACAGTCTTTCAATAAATCACAGTTCAAGCACAATTCTGGCACAGTCTTTAGGCGGACATGACCCAATTCATGGGGTTTAGTAGATCCTGTTCGTGATGCCAAAGTTGGAGCGCCCCATGGGGCCGTGGGGTACTCGGAACCGGGTCCTTCGGTTCACAGGGGGATGTCACAGTGGCTGACCCGGTCCGTGACCCTGGGACATCCATGTAAAAGGGAAAGGTCTTTAATGGGAATGTTCGTGACGCCACCTGTGTTAATCAGGTCAGGTCAGGGTGACCGACGCTGCTTTAAGGGGTCTGCTGGGGTGATGTTATGGCAGCTAGATGGTATACCTTCCCACAGGTGAAGTGTATCCCCAGGGCTTCCCGGTGTGTAGATGGCGAATGATGAATGGCACAGTGAAGAACGAGGACACAAGGTTGCAGTCTCTTTACCTTTACTGAAGACTTCAGCATCCACAGTCCAGGGCACCAGATCACAGGGCAGGCAGAGTCCTGCCGGTTTGGAGGCAAGTCCAGAGTTCCCTTGTCCAGGTAGAAATCAGTAGCCTTCCCTTGTGCTGCAGTGGTGTAGTCCCTTACTGCCTATGGCTTCACATAAGGTTCTCACAGATGTGGTGTTTCTCTCCATGGGTTGCCACCATGCCTCCTGGGTGTAGGGCGGACAGGTAACTTGCAATTAGCTGTCCTTCCGGTCTCTGGAGCAAAGCATAAAGGTCCTTACTCCCTCGGTTTTCTGGCTACTGGGATTCTGCGCCTCAGAAGGAGGCAGCCTGTGTAGGGCTGGTCCCCTTCTGGTATCCTCTCCTTTGCTACTACTTCCTTCACGCTTGCTGCAATTCAGTAATCGGCTTCTGAATGTCTCTTTCTAGGAGCAGCTCCTTGGACCCTCTGTCCACCTCAGACTACTGTCTGGAACGTTCTAACATTCCCTACATACTACCAGTTATATATATGTGGGGAGTGACTTAATAAATAGGAGCAGAAGCTCCCCCTGGTGGTCTGGAGTGTGAAATGTGTTATATGTTTGTGATACCTGGATGCAGTTATCCTTTTTTGCCTCCAAACGTAGCATCACTCTCCCCGAGAGGAAAGCAATACCACTGCGATGACCAGGACCCTGGGGCGCCGCAGTAGCATGATATGTTGGAAAAGGTTGAAAAGTTCCAGGGAGCCGAATACTTTCGCAAGGCACTGTATGTAACCTTAAAAGCTATGGAACTTTATAAACTATGAAACTATGGAACAGTGGTCTCAAAATGTTTGACCAATATTGTATAATACCATGATACTTACGTGGAGATCCATGTAGGCTGCTATGTGGCCCAACACTAAATTTACTAAATGTTTGGGATATCATTGAATTCAGGTTTTTCATTCAGTCCCTTTATTACAGGTATATATGATCCAGCCCCTCGCCAAGTAGGCTGCCTTTACAAACATTTGTGAAAGAAGGGGTCATTCTAAAAAAGCTCAAAGATTCCAGAGCAGTCCTGTAATAGCAACCACTGATGTAACCAGTCAGTTAGTGAAATTATTCCCTCCTAAATATTTAACAATAAACTGAGTGGTATTATTGAAGGTATTATTAAGTGTTTAGGAACCACAGCAACTCAGCCACAAAGTGCTAGACCACAGTGCGGTCACTGAGTGCTGAAGCGCATAGTGCATAAAAGTCACTAACGCTCTCCTGACTCCTTAGCTGCAAAGTCCAAACCTCCTCTGGCATAAACATCAGCACAAAAACTCTGTAACGGCTGCCATGGCTTGAGTTTCCATGGCCAATCAACAGCATGCAAGTCTTACATCACCAAGCACAATGCCAAGAATCAGATGGAATTGTGTAAAACACAGTACCACTGAAAGCTTCTCAGTTACTCTTCTCTATCTGGCAGTCGATTGGATGAGTCTCTGGCAACAGTCAGGATAGTATTTGCATTTACCTTTTCATTGTGCCAAATGTAAAGTGTGGTGGAAAAGGAATAAAGCAATGTGCTTGTTTTTGAGGGCTTGGCCTAAGTCTCTTAGTTTCAGTGATGAGATCTCTTTATGCTCCACCATACCAAGACATTTTAGATAATTGAATACTTTCAATTTTGTGGGAACAGTCTGGTGATGGCCCTTTTCTGTTCCAGCACGAATGAGCCCCAGTGCATAAGGTAAGGTCTATAAAGGCATGGTTGAGTGAGTTTTGCATGGAAGCTTTTGACTGTTCAGAAAGAGATCTGCGCAAGCCCCATCAAACAACTTTGGGATGAACTCCAATGGAGATAACGAGCCTGGTCCTCTGTTCCAACATGTGTGACTGACTTCACAAATGATCTTCTGGAAGAAACAGTAGCAGGCATTAAAAGACCCTGTAAGACTACAGAGTTAATGTAGCATGCCTACATACAACAGTATATAACCCATTGGAGTGAGGTGTGCCAATATATTAGGAAGCACAAACCTCTTAATACATTTCGCCATGATTTGGGCTGCAAGAACATGAAAATGATGTCAGTCATCACTTTTTTGATAGAAACTGCAAAAAGTTCATGCAATTACCACTTGAGAAAAATTTTGCGACTTTATACAAGAAAGCTAGCATAGAGGGAATGATAAAATTCCCCCTTGGGTGAAGCACGGCCACTTATGGTACTTACTTTGTAGCAGAGCAAAAGTGTTATGCAAATTTCAGACGACCGTTTGACCTTCGCTTAGCACATGATATATCTGTGTATGGTAAGTAATACATATTGAGAAGAAAACCACAATACGTAAAATGGTCATTTAAATTTTAGCCAGGAAAAGTTTGAAACTTTATTATACAGCCATTCATTCTGATAAGGATTTTCTTAGTAAGACCAGCCTTATCAGGTTTAAGATATCTATCTTCACTGGTGTAAAAGGTTGTCTTGTAGATTAATATATATATACAGTGGTGTGAAAAAATGTTTTCCCCCTTTCTGATTTAGTACAGTATTCAGGTTTTGACTATCCCTTAATAATAGAGACCTTAATTTAAAAACTGCATTACGTATTTACTTGTGTTAACTTTGATCAACATTTACATTTGTAAAGGATAGGAAGTCAGGAAGGGGGCAAG
Source organism: Ranitomeya imitator (assembly GCF_032444005.1). Lineage (NCBI taxonomy): Eukaryota > Metazoa > Chordata > Amphibia > Anura > Dendrobatidae > Ranitomeya > Ranitomeya imitator. The sequence continues at coordinate 94,871,736 of NC_091284.1, forward strand.
CACTTTTTCACATCAAGGTATATACAGTGGGGCACAAAAGTATTTAGTCAGTCAGCAATAGTGCAAGTTCCACCACTTAAAAAGATGAGAGGCGTCTGTAATTTACATCATAGGTAGACCTCAATTATGGGAGACAAACTGAGAAAAAAAATCCAGAAAATCACATTGTCTGTTTTTTTAACATTTTATTTGCATATTATGGTGGAAAATAAGTATTTGGTCAGAAACAAACAATCAAGATTTCTGGCTCTCACAGACCTGTAACTTCTTCTTTAAGAGTCTCCTCTTTCCTCCACTCATTACCTGTAGTAATGGCACCTGTTTAAACTTGTTATCAGTATAAAAAGACACCTGTGCACACCCTCAAACAGTCTGACTCCAAATTCCACTATGGTGAAGATCAAAGAGCTGTCAAAGGACACCAGAAACAAAATTGTAGCCCTGCACCAGGCTGGGAAGACTGAATCTACAATAGCCAACCAGCTTGGAGTGAAGAAATCAACAGTGGGAGCAATAATTAGAAAATGGAAGACATACAAGACCACTGATAATCTCCCTCGATCTGGGGCTCCACGCAAAATCCCACCCCATGGGGTCAGAATGATCACAAGAACGGTGAGCAAAAATCCCAGAACCACGCGGGGGGACCTAGTGAATGAACTGCAGAGAGCTGGGACCAATGTAACAAGGCCTACCATAAGTAACACACTACGCCACCATGGACTCAGATCCTGCAGTGCCAGACGTGTCCCACTGCTTAAGCCAGTACATGTCCGGGCCCATCTGAAGTTTGCTAGAGAGCATTTGGATGATCCAGAGGAGTTTTGGGAGAATGTCCTATGGTCTGATGAAACCAAACTGGAACTGTTTGGTAGAAACACAACTTGTCGTGTTTGGAGGAAAAAGAATACTGAGGTGCATCCATCAAACACCATACCTACTGTAAAGCATGGTGGTGGAAACATCATGCCTTGGGGTTGTTTCTCTGCAAAGGGGCCAGGACGACTGATCCGGGTACATGAAAGAATGAATGGGGCCATGTATCGTGAGATTTTGAGTGCAAACCTCCTTCCATCAGCAAGGGCATTGAAGATGAAACGTGGCTGGGTCTTTCAACATGACAATGATCCAAAGCACACCGCCAGGGCAACGAAGGAGTGGCTTCGTAAGAAGCATTTCAAGGTCCTGGAGTGGCCTAGCCAGTCTCCAGATCTCAACCCTATAGAAAACCTTTGGAGGGAGTTGAAAGTCCGTGTTGCCAAGCGAAAAGCCAAAAACATCACTGCTCTAGAGGAGATCTGCATGGAGGAATGGGCCAACATACCAACAACAGTGTGTGGCAACCTTGTGAAGACTTACAGAAAACGTTTGACCTCTGTCATTGCCAACAAAAGATATATTACAAAGTATTGAGATGAAATTTTGTTTCTGACCAAATACTTATTTTCCACCATAATATGCAAATAAAATGTTAAAAAAACAGACAATGTGATTTTCTGGATTTTTTTTCTCAGTTTGTCTCCCATAGTTGAGGTCTACCTATGATGTAAATTACAGACGCCTCTCATCTTTTTAAGTGATGGAACTTGCACTATTGCTGACTGACTAAATACTTTTTTGCCCCACTGTATATATATATATATATATATATATATATATATATATATATAGTACAGACCAAAAGTTTGGACACACCTCATTTAAGGATCTGTCTGTATTTTCATGAGTATGAAAATTGTACATTCACACTGAAGTCATAAAAACTATGAATTAACACATGTGGAATTATATACTTTATCAAAAAAGTGTGAAACAACTGAAATTGTGTCTTATATTCTAGGCTCTTCAAAGTAGCCACCTTTTGCTTTGATGACTGCTTTGCACACTCTTGGCATTCTCTTGATGAGCTTCAAGAGGTAGTCACCAGGAATGGTCTTCCAACAATCTTGAAGGAGTTCCCAGAGATGCTTAGCACTTGTTGGCCCTTTGCCTTCACTCTGCGGTCCAGCTCACCCCAAACTATCTCGATTGGGTTCAGGTCTGGTGACTGTGGAGGCCAGGTCATCTGGTGTAGCACCCCATCACTCTACTTCTTGGTCAAATAGCCCTTACACAGCCTGGAGGTGTGTTTGGAGTCATTTTGCTGTTGAAAAATAAATGATGGTCCAACTAAACGCAAACCGGATGGAATAGCATATTGCTGCAAGATGCTGTGGTAGCCATGCTGGTTCAGTATGCCTTCAATTTTGAATAAATCCCCAACAGTGTCACCAGCAAAGCACCCCCACACCATCACACCTCCTCCTCCATGCTTCACGGTGGGAACCAGGCATGTAGAGTCCATCCGTTCACCTTTTCTGCGTCGCACAAGGACTCGTGGTTGGAACCAAAGATGTCAAATTTGGACTCATCAGACCAAAGCACATATTTCCACTGGTTAATGTCCATTCCTTGTGTTCCTTAGCCCAAACAAGCCTCTTCTGCTTGTTGCCTGTCCTTAGCAGTGGTTTCTAGCAGCTATTTTACCATGAAGGCCTGCTGCACAAAGTCTCCTCTTAACAGTTGTTGAAAATGGACACTTGAGCTTAAAAATAACACTTTATTGAAAAGACTACGGGGTAAAAATACAACAATAGGAATAAGAGTAAAAAAGACACAATGAAAAAAAGGTCCTTAGTTTTGTCCCATTCTTATAGTTTCTTTGTTTTTTATAGACACTCTTAGTTTCTGTAAAAAGCTTTTTATATCTAGTGTTTGTGGTTTTAATAATTGTTCTGTTTCTTTGGTATTTATATGTTTTCTCTTTTATCTATTTAACAGACCTCATTCGTCTCCTTATCTTCCTCTTTTATCCTTCATGATCTCAGGAAGCGCCATCAGACCTCTTCAACAGGAGCCAGGAAGCCAAGAATTGCAATCTATTGATTAATACAACTAATATAACTAGAATACAGTTTTTCGGTGATCACTTAACCTTTTATTTTTATTTTTCTTGTATTATTTTGGCTTTTTATTGAGCTGTATCTTCTGCATTCTGTATACTTAATGTTTTTGCAATCATATCTTGTGCACCTATATATATGTGTACCTTGTTGTGCATATTCTTTTTTTCTCTTTACATTTGTAATTATTTCTCACAAGTACCATTGTCTTTTAATAATTTTTTTATTTATTGTTTGTTTTTCCTTAGTTTTTATTACCCTCACTTTTTCTAGTCAGCCCACTTTCTGACTCAATCATTAGTCATATGTTTCACATACATACTACGTTTTTGTCCCCTTATTCATGAGTCACTACAACACCACTTAATACATGTATCTTATCGTGTATACACTGCTTACATGCATGTATGCATGTGATCTAAGGTTTTTTTTCACGGTCCCACCTTTATACATTCTGTTTTCTATTCATTATCCCTATGTTATCCTTCCAATGCTCATGTTCAATTGGTGCTTTATAGGCTTACATTTATCTGCTTATAGTCATATATTTTTTCCTTTTTACTTTCAGCCTGATTCCGGTTTCCTTTTGCGCACTTCACTCACCTCCCTCCCCTCTTGTCACTTCACGGTCAGGCACGTGCACTTTTCACTGTTGGTTCCTGGTCTGTACTTCCAGTCTGCTTGCGCTGCCTCCTGCTTCCTACTCCCCTCTCAGCGGCGTGCGCCTCTCCTGGCCGGTGTGACCCGGTTGCCATGGATACGCGTCCTTGCAGCGTCGCACATCTGACCCCTTCCACTGATGCGTCAGTGCGGGGCGCGGCTGTGTGACATCGGACGCCAACTCTGCCGCTTCCGGTGATCGCTGTGCCTGGGCAGGCGCCGCCATTGCCGCTGAGAGATCTGATGTTCCATATATAAGGAGACCTCTACTCCCCTTACACTAGCGCCCCCCGAGGAAGCAACAGATGCGAAACGCGCGTCGGGGCCCCTCTTTCTACGCACGGTAGCAGGTTGGTTCGCCTCCTTATTTGTTTCTCCCATATCTCTTATCCTTTTATGTTACTATATATGTGCAGCCCTGAGTCTATCTACTTATTAATACATGGGATTTCCCAGGATAATTGTGGCTATGCACTATTATTAATGAGCCATATTGGGTATCTTTTGATATTAGGATCGCATTAAGCACTTTATCATATTTATATATATTTTTTTCTACTCTTGAACCTTCCTCCATCCGGATATTACTTTGGAGCTTATCTATTGGTGTGGTTACCGCTACATATATTTATTTAATGATAGTACAGTCTTTCATTTCCTGATTGTATATATTTAACCACACCACATATATATGTATATATCTATATATATATATATTACTTATATGCTGTATTTATGATTCGCTCCTGTAGATAGCTTGGTATTGATTTTTATACATTTGTACTTTTGTATTATCTGGCTACAGTATCCGTGCGTGGCACTAGTGTTGCCTCTCTTTTTTTCATTGTGTCTTTTTTACTCTTATTTCTATTGTTGTATTTTTAACCCGTAGTCTTTTCAATAAAGTGTTATTTTTAAGCTCAAGTGTCCATTTTCTTTTGGTATTCTATAGTCATATTATGGCAGAGCATTTACTTTGGCTGCCCTCCTTGTTGGTTTATTGATCTTAACAGTTGTTGTAGAGATGTTTCTGCTGCTAGAACTCCGTGTGGCATTGACCTGGTCTCTAATCTGAGCTGCTGTTAACCTGCGATTTCTGAGGCTGGTGACTCGGATAAACTTATCCTCAGAAGCAGAGGTGACTCTTGGTCTTCCTTTCCAGGGGCGGTCCTCACGTGAGCCAGTTTCTTTGCAGCGCTTGATGGTTTTTGCCACTGTACTTGGGGACACTTTCAAAGTTTTCCCAATTTTTCGGACTGACTGACCTTCATTTCTTAAAGTAATGATGGCCACTCGTTATTCTTTACTTAGCTGCTTTTTTCTTGCCATAATACAAATTCTAACAGTCTATTCAGTAGGACTATCAGCTGTGTATCCACCAGACTTATGCACAACTCAACTGATGGTCCCAACCCCATTTATAAGGCAAGAAATCCCACTTATTAAACCTGACAGGGTTCACCTGTGAAGTGAAAACCATTCACGGTAACTACCTCTTGAAGCTCATCAAGAGAATGCCAAGAGTGTACAAAGCAGTCATCAAAGCAAAAGGTGGCTACTTTGAAGAACCTACAATATAAGACATATTTTCAGTTGTTTCACACTTTTTTGCTAAGTATATAATTTCACGTTTTAATTCATAGTTTTGATGCCTTCAGTGTGAATGTACAATTTTCATAGTCATGAAAATACAGAAAAATCTTTAAATGAGAAGGTGTGTCCAAACGTTTGGTCTGTATTGTATATATAGATATATTTAGCCAGCGACCAATTGTGCAAGTTCTCCCACTTAAAAAGATGAGAGAAGCCTGTAATTGACATCATAGGTAGACCACAACTATGAGAGTCAAAATGAGAAAACAAATCCAGAAAATCACCTTTTCTGATTTGGCAAGATTCATTTAGCAAATTATGGTGGAAAATAAGTGTTTGGTCACCTAAAAACATGCAAGATTTCTGGCTCTCACAGACCTGTAACTTCTTCTTTAAGGGGCTCATCTGTCCTCCACTCATTACCTGTAGTAATGGCACCTGTTTGAACTTGTTATCAGTATAAAAGACACTTGTCCACAACCTCAAACAGTCACACTCCAAACTCCACTGTGATGAAAACCAAAGATCCGTCAAAGGACACCAGAAACAAAATTGTAGCCCTGCAGCAGGCTGGGAAGACTGAATTGTCTGATAAAATCAACTGTGGGAGCAATAATAAGAAAATGGAAGACATACAGGACCACTGATAATCTCCCACGATCTGGGGTCCACGCAAGATCTCACCCTGTGGGGTCAAAATGATCCCAAGAATGGTGAGCAAAAATCCCAGAACCACACAGGGGGACCTAGTGAATGACCTGCATAGAGCTGGGACCACCGTAACAAACTACGCTGCCAAGGACTCAGATACACCGCCAGACAAGTCCCCCTGATTAAGTCAGTACATGTCATGGCCCGTCTGAAGTTTGCTAGAGAGCATTTGGATTATCCAGAAGAGTATTGGGAGAATGTCATCTGGTCTGATGAAACCAAAGTAGAAATGTTTGGTAGAAACAAAACTCGCTGTGTTTGGAGGTGACAGAATTCTGAGTTGCATCCAAAGAACACCATACCTACTGTGAAGCATCCGGGTGGCAACATCATGCTTTGGGGCTGTTTCTCTGGAAAGGGACCAGGACGACTGATCTGTGTACAAGAAAGAAGGAATGGGGCCATATATCGTGAGATTTTGTGTGCAAACATCCTTCCATCAGCTAGGGCATTGAAGATGAAACGTGGATGGGTCTTTCTAGAGGAGATCTACATGGAAGAATGGGCCAACATACCACCAACAGTGTGTGCCAACATTGTGAAGACTTACAGAAAACATTTGACCTCTGTCATTGCCAACAAAGGATATATAACAAAATATTGAGATGAACTTTTATTAATGACCAAATACTTATTTTCCACCATAATGTGCAAAATTAATCTTGCAAAATTGGACAAGGTGATTTTCTGGATTTGTTTTCTCATTTTGACTCTCATAGTTGTGGTCTACCTTTGATGTCAATTACAGGCCTCTCTTATCTTTTTAAGTGGGAGAACTTGCACAATTGGTGGATGACTAAATACTTTTTTCCCCATTGTGTATATATATATATATATATATATATATATATATATATATATTTATATTTATTAATATACACGGCTGGCTCCAGGTTTTCGTGAACCCCAGGTAAAAGAGTCTCAGTGGCCCCTTTAACACATACCATGATTCATGATGCACAGATACGGCAGAGAAATATAGGCATAGTACAATGCCAAAGATTTCACTAAGGCTAAGTTCATATTAGCATCTCTATGCGCAGCGTATCATCTGCATGCGCAAACGCATGCCAAAACGCATTCAAATGCATGGTTAGGCTGCGTTTTTTATTGGCATCAGCTTTAATTTTCCACCGCCACAACCTCTTCCGAAAACTGAAGGATCACCAATGTCTTTGTTGTGGTTGGAGATGAGGTGTTTCAAATGTGTGCCAACCTCATAAAACCGTACTCGAATTGGGACTTGAATCACACCAAAAGGGTTTTCAACTACCGACTGACAAGGGCAAGAAGAACTGTGGAGTGTACCTTTGGTTTACTGGCATCAAAATGGCGCGTTTTGGGAACACCAATCAATCTAAAACTGAGACAATTGATGATGTGGTCAAAGTGTGTATCGTTATGCACAATTACATTCTGGCAAAAGAGAGACTACAATTAGAACTTGACGAACCTGTTGATACCACTTTGCAGGATTACTGTGATCACCCTCTGAGGACTGCAGTGGAAGTTGCCTACATGAGGGATAAGTTTGCTGCTTACTTTGTTTCGGATATTGGACGTCTTGCATGGCAAGACGATATGGTTTAGTGCATTTTAAGTAAATGTTATATGTTTGCTGACTTTACTACATATGTTTTCTGACTTTACTACTAATAAAACACATCCAGTTAAACACCCGTTACAACTTGACTCAACAATACAATACACGTGCGTGTTTTCGCATAAAGAGACAAAGAAAACAGGGATTGTGTAAACAAAATAAAAATGTTATTTAACAACAAACAAACAATTGGTTTTATGTTCGGGTCTGTATGACGGTGATATATTTTGGACCTTGGGGGCAGTGGTGTAACTTGAAACTCATGGGCCCTGATGCAAAAGCTCCAACGGGGCCCCCAAATATTTTAAATCTTTAATAGCAATAGTCTTTTTCTATAGGCCAAAGGGACTTTTAGGGCCCCCTAGGCTCCAGGGCTCGGGTGCGATTGCAACCCCTGCACCTGTTGTAGTTACACCCCTGCTTGGGAGTGTTGAGCTGTGATGATTGAGTAACATTTGATGATGAATGGGTTACAGGGGAAGGGGCAATTAATTGAAGGATTGGCTCCTGGATGGGACTGGACACATTGGGAGTAGACGACACAGTAGCAGTTGAACTGTGGGAAGGGATAGACAAATTGGAAGGGAGACAACCAAAGGAAGGTAGTAACATATTTCAAGGACAACATCTGCAAAGAGTTTGTATGCTCTCTCCGTGTTTGCGTGGGTTTCCTCCGGGTACTCCGGTTTCCTCCCACATTCCAAAGACATACTGATAGGGAATTTAGATTGTGAGCCCCAACGGGGACAGCGATGATAATGTGTGCAAGCTGTAAAGCGCTGCGGAATATGTTAGCGCTATATAAAAATAAAGATTATTATTATATTAGACAACAGAGACACATTGGGAGGTGAGGGTGGAGGTGGTAGGACCTTTTTTGACTGACATTTCTTGCTCCTTGTCTTCATTTTACGGTGCGGCGCCAAGTCACTAGTGGGAGTCTTTCTGAGTTTCTTTGTTGTATGAGTGGGAGTTTTGGCCTCTGTAGCAGAGCGTGGTGCTGGACTGTGCAGCGTGGTGGATGCTGCTTGCTGCAGGGGTGCTGCACTCTGGAGCATGGTGGATGCTGCTTGCTGCAGGGGTGCTGCACTCTGGAATGTGGTGTAGCTGTGAACTAGGGGAACAGGCCAGTGATGCTGTGCTTGTTGATGCTGGTAAAATCCGGCCTGCGGCTGATAGCTTCGGGACTGCTGCTGCTGTAATGCCTGGCTGTAAGCAGCCTGGCTGGCCTGCATGACATTCAGCTGGAGTTCAGGCGTAAGGTTTTCTGACACGCCCCGCTCTATTGCTAAAAAAAAATGTCTCGCTGGTCTCTGAAGGTCAGCTTCCAGGTGGTCAAGGCGTCTGTGGACATCCTGGAAAAGTGTGTTCACCTGAGTGAACCCACTGTCCAGTCTATCTCCAATCACCCTCATCCCATCCTGGAAAATCGAGCTTAAGTGAATAAACTCGGGCATGACTGACCTCTCCCAGGCCCTCTGCCACTGACGACAAGTCCCAACAAAAGCAGTGGCAGAGGGCTGGGAGAAGGGAAAACCTGATGGACCGGCTGCCTGTTCCCCAGCCTGTGAAGCCTGCCTGGTTGGTACATTTCTGGTGGAAGATTGAGACTGTTCGTTGTCTGGTTGATGAGGTGCTGCTCCAACAGAGGAAGATCCAGGCTATATAGTGCTGCTCCAGATTCTGTGTGAAAAATAAAAGAAAAACATTACTAAATTTTTTTTTAAAGTTTATATAATAGTCAGACAACAGAAAAGATAGTCACGTTCGCTGAGCAAGCGCAGGCCTCAGAAAAGACAGCATACGACTGTATTTATACTTCGAAAGCTTTGGAGCAGCACCACTTTTAACCCGCATCTCATGTCTGACATCCTTATTGAAGTGATCCTTCATCGAATGCAAACAAACTCTTACTCTCTTCACTTACACCAGGGCCACAGGAGCAATCCACAACAGGTAATCCCGGACGGGAAGGAGCAAGCCAGGCAAGGAGTCTAGGACAGAAAAAACACACTGTCTAGAAGGAACAAAAAACTATAAGTACAGAGTACAGAATGCAGTGAGAAACATACATTTTCAAAGCTTCTATACTTACATCCAGAGTCTTGTCCAGAGTCTTGTGCTCGCATCCAGAGTTTTGAGAGTAATGGACTTCCTGTCTTCAGACCCCCTTTTGTACATCAGGGATTTTGCAAGTGGTGACATTATTTCCAGGACATGATTAGTGTGAAGTACGCATGCGTACGCATGTCCTTGCGTACCAATGCGTTCCCATAGACAGTAATGCGTTGTTTTGACGCACTCATCCGCATTTGTATGTCTGCGCTAAATTCGCCGCACACCGCAAAAGGACACATGCGTACGCATCCGCATGCTAACGCATGTCCCTGCATTAACAATGTCAAATATATGTCCGCAAGACGCATGCGGATCGGTACGCAGGTATACGCTGCGCACACATACGCTAATGTGAACCCGGCCTTAGGCTTTGCTACATCTGTGATACACTATCCATATAATATCGACTAAAAGAAAATTTTGCAGAGCTAGTAACTACATTACTCATATAGTACCTACAAATATAGCTTCATTATGAGTAAGCCCCTTCCTTTCCTGACTGATCTTTTGACCTCCTTTGCTCCTCTCCCATTTCTACCCAGAGGAAATTAGCCTATGTTCACTTTCTCATCAATCCGAATTTTTTGTTATATACCTGTCACCTCTTCTAGATGTTTTTTTTGTACTAATTTGTGAAAAGACAGGAAATTTGGAATTATTTAGCAGCAATTTTGCTCAACAATGCAAAAATATGCACGTGATTTTGCTCAAAAATGCAAAAAAAATCACCAAAGTACAACATGCAGCTATCTCTGTTTAATGATCGTTGGAGGATCCATCAATGGGCACCCAGAAATCAGATCGTTGTCACCTGTTGAATAGCAGACAATTTTTTTGGAAAACATTTTATTTTTATGGCTGATCAGAGTGTTTTACAATAAGTTTGCAACAGTTAGGGTACGTGTCCACGTTCAGGATGGCCGGCGGTTTGGACGGAGCAGCAAACTCGCTCCGCCCAAAGCTCCGCCCCCTTCTGGGGACGCGATGATGCCGGATGTGTTCATTGCACACATCCGGTATCATCGCAGCCCACACATAGGGCCCTGTGTTTACCTTGCGGAGGCACAGCGTCGACGCAAGGTAAACAGACATGCTGCGATCTAAAAAAAAAGCGCCGCATGTCCGGAATCGCAGTGCTGCCGGATGCGTGTTACCATGCATAGTGGAGACGGGATTTCATTAAATCCCCTCCACTATGCTGTAACATCTGGACGCTGCGTTTTGGACGCTGCGTCTCTATGCAGCGTCAAACACGCAGCGTTTCCTGAACATGGAAACATACCCTACCTTGTCAAATGCCCATCTGAAACCATCCTTCTCTCCGGTATCACAATGTGATCATAACTATGCTATACAATATTTACCACCAGGATATTATCAGGTGTCAGTCTCTTATATTTTCTTTGGAGTCCACGTGAAAAAGCTCGGAGACAATGTATAGAAAGGAGAAGGGTATGTGTCCACGTTCAGGATTGCATCAGGATTTGGTCAGGATTTTTCATCAGTATTTGTAAGCCAAAACCAGGAGTGGAACAATTAGAGGAAAAGTATAATAGAAACATATGCACCACTTCTGCATTTATCACCCACTCCTGGTTTTGGCTTACAAATACTGATGAAAATTCCTGACCAAATCCTGATGCAATCCTGAACGTGGACACATACCTGAAGATGGATTGAATAAACAATCCATTTTAATGTTTGCGAGATATTCTAACAGCTTCAGAATAACGCCTACGAAAACAATCAAAGCTCAGAAAATATTTATTATCTCGGATAGTGTTAGTGCTATTTACATTATCTGATTATTTTTACTCGCATATCATGTACACTCTGCATAATACTAGTTATAAAAAGACTTGTGTAAGACCACACAGAACCGAATGGAGTTTTCCTCCACATGGCATGTCTTAAGACAAGTATCAGTTTTCATAGTCCAGTGAAGCTCTGTATTACAATGCACCCATAGATATATCAAACAAATTCATGGCCAATTTAATAATGTAAAGTAAGCATTCCCGGCTCTTCTTTTGATTTGTCAGGCTGGCACAATGACGTGTTTGCATTACAACGTTGTGCCAGCCAGGTTAATCAAAAGAATAGCCAGGAATGCCAGGAGGAAAGGAGATTTACAAACCTTCTGACATGGCCGATGAACGGGAGTCCTGTGAATCCGTTCTTCCATCTATAAAGATGAGAGTTTGCAATCAATACAAGATTGTATATTGAAGAAAAGAAATCAGGGAGCTGAACTATATAGAAGTAAAATAAACATATAGAGAAGTGCAGTGTATGAATCAGGTGGGAGTGTGGGTGTATAAAAAATGTGACTCCTTCCTTGTGGAGCTTCCTGCTTACTGTTAGGGTATGTGCACACGTTACGGATTTCCTGCGGATCCGCAGCGTTTTTTGCGGTGCAGAAACGCTGCAGATCCGCAAGTGATTTACAGTACAATGTAAATCAATGAGAAAAAAAACACCGCTGTGCTAATGGTGCTGAAAATTCCGTTCGGAAATTCTGCGGATTAAAAGAAGTAGCATGTCACTTCTTTTTTGCGGATCTGCAGCGTTTTTGTACCCATTCCATTATAGAAATTCGCAGGGGTAAAAAACGCAGTAAAACCGCAAAAAATCTGCACAAATAAAACGCGTGAAATCCGCACCTGCGTTTTCTGCCAAGAAATGCAGAATCTGCACCAAAAATTCTTAAGCCTAATCCGCAACGTGTGCACATAGTCTTATAACTCTATATTATGTTTGTTACTGGCACATATGGAAAAAAATATTTAGTCCGCTATTATCATGTATTATTGGGAATAATGCAAGCAATATGAACATTTGAACTGTAGGTTTGCACAGGTGCTATGGTATTGGTATACTGCATGTCACAGTGAAAAAGTAGAAAAGTAGAATTGTTCCTGTAACACCATCTAAGAATAATTATAAATATCTGCAAATACGGGTGCTTCTCACAAAGTTAGAATATCATCAAAAAGTTAATTTATTTCTGTTCTTCATTATAAAAAGTGAAACTCATATTATATAGAGTCATTACAAACAGAGTGATCTATTTCAAGTGTTTATTTCTGTTAATGTTGATGTTTATGGCTTACAGCCAATGAAATCCCAAAAGACATTATCTCAGAAATTAGAAGAAAAATAACAAAAAAAACACCTGAAAAGGCTTCCTAAGTCAGCGCAGCCGTCTACTAGGAAATTTTAGAGCACTTTATGCTTTCCTCTGCTGACAAGCTTTTTGGAGATGGAAATTTCATTCTCCAGCAGGACTTGGCACCTGTCCACACTGCCAAAAGTACCAACACCTGGTTTACAAACAACAGTATCACTGTGCTTGATTGGCAGCAAACTTGCCTGACCTTAACCCCATAGAGAATCTGTGGGGTATTGTCAAGAGGAAGATGGCACACCAGACCTAACAATACAGACGAGCTGAAGGCTGCTATCAAAGCCACCTGGGCTTCCATAACACCTCAGCAGTGCCACAGGCTGATCACCTCCATGCCACGCCGCATTGATGCCATAATTGATGAAAAAGGAGCCCCAAGCAAGTATTGAGAGCATTTACTGAACATACATTTCAGTAGGCCAACATTTCGGATTTTAAAGGGAAGCTGTCACCAGGTTTGGCAGATACGAGTTACGTCCACCCCCTTTCAGGACTTATATACAGCATTCTATAATGCTGTAGATAAGTCCCCGATCCGACCTGTAAGAGAAGAAAAATAACTTTTATTATACTTACATGGGGGCGGTCCAGTCCAATGGGTGTCGCTGGTCGTGGTCCGGCGCCTCCCATCTTCTTACGATCCCCATCCTCCTGCTTGTTTCATGTGGATGACACATCCCTGTGTCATCCACACAGGCTCCCTGGAATCGCGCTCTGTGCAGGCATACTTATCTGCCCTTTTGAGGGTAGAGCAAGGTACTGCAGTGCGCAGGCACCGAGAAAGGTCAGAGAGGCCCAGCGCCTGTGCACTGCAGGACTTTGCTCTGCTCTCACGCTACAGAGTTCATGTCCGTTCAGGCAGGGAGGCTGCGCAGGCAGCTTTTCATTCATTACACAGTAGTTTACAGCCGGACCGGTAGCATTAGCACCACTCCCAGTTGTAAACTATTTAACCCCTTGAGATGGATTGCAGCGTGGGACTTGACTGTACGGCGGACAGGTATGGGATATTGTTGCTTTTTTATTTTGGATCTTTTACAGGAGAATGAGGGCTTCGCTTGGATTGAGAGTGTAAGAAAGATGGAAAACCTGTGTGTTTAATTATTTCATTAAAAGACTTTATTCTTAATGTGTGTGTATTCTTTTAACCCATTCATACTAATGGATTAATAATGGATAGGTGTCTTACTGACACCTCTCCATTATTAACCAGGCTTAATGTCACCTTACAATAGCAAGGTGACATTAACCCCTTATTATCCCATATGCCACAGCTACAGGGCAAAGGGAAGAGAGCGGCTAAGTGCCAGAATTGGCGCATCTTACAAATGTGCCTTTTCTGGGGTGGCTGGTGGTAGTTGTTTTTAGCCAGGGAGGGCAATAACAATGGTCCTTTTCTAGGCTATTAATATCTGCCCTCAGTCACTGGCTTTCCCTCTCTGGTAAAGAAAATTGCGCGGGAACCCACGCAATTTTTTTCCATGAATAAATTTGTTAATTTAATACCTACATCTCCAAAATTTAACACACACATAGTACTAACATTGTTAGTCAGGGACATATATAAATCTAACTGATATGCAATGGTTTACTGTATGTAAACCATGTGTCATATCCTGTCGGCTTCTGCAATGATTTAACAGAAGCCAACAATTGAATTTTCAGCTATTCTGCTACCTAACTCTCTATGAAATATAAATATATCTAATATATAAAGCTGAATGTGTGTGTGTGTGTGTGTGTATGTGTGTGTGTGTTTATGTCCGGGATTGGCATCCGCGCCATCGCAGCTACAGCCACAAAATTTTGCACAGTCACACATCTGGACCCCGAGAGCGTCATAGGCTATGTTGTGAGGCAAAATTTTAACCCCGCGCTTTCCAATTCACCAAACAATTTTGCCCCTATCTACATAATGGGGAAAAAGTGAAGGGAAAAGTGTTGGAGGCAAATTGACAGCTGCCAGATGTGAACAAGGGGGACTTAAAGAGTGAGAGCGATGGCGCCAAAGAGTATATACCGTACACTTGCTAAGGTGGGGCCCCGACATGGGATACTCACCACACACGGGGATATGAACACATACAAAATGCGCCACACACTACCACGTGCTTGAACACATATACCACCCTCAGCACACATTTCACCACACATACACCAACCTCGCCACATAAAAGTCGAAACACAAAAGTCACTGCTCAAAACTTGCCACGCGCAAAATTCGCCACATGCAAAACTCGCCACATGCAAAACTAGGCTCACGCAAAACTAGCCACACGTGCAAAACTCACCTCATGGAAAACTTGCCACACGTAAAACTTGCACACACGGAAAAATTGGCACATGCACAAAAGTTTCAACACATGCAAAAGTTGCCCCACACAAAACTTGCACATACTCAAAACGCACCACACATAAAACTCGCCACCAGCAAAACTCGCCATGTGCTAAACTTGCTACACTAACCTGTCACATGCAACTTGACACACAAAAAGTTGCTACACGCATGTCACCACACAAAACTCATCTCACAAAAGTCGCTACATGCATGTCGCCACACGCAACTCAACACACACAACTTGACACATGAAACTCGCCCTAAAACACACACAAGTCTGGTATTATTCTTCAAAAATAAAAATAAGCAGACAAACTACAAGAGCAACAAATGTACCATATAGGAAATACGGCAGCTGTGACCTGTCTATTATGTGTATGTGTGAGCTAATATATACTGCCAGGGGGGAGGGCTTCCTGTTGGCTGGGGATTTATCAGGCTGCCAATTTAGCTTAGAAATACTGAGGTAAAAATACTGACCAAATAACGTGTGAACGAGGTCTAATACAGGAGAAGACACACAGATATGTACTATATACAGGAGGAGATGACACACAGATATATACTATATATAGGAGCAGATGACACACAGGTATATACTATATATATGAGGAGATGACATACAGGTATATACTATATACAGGAGGAGATGACACACTTATATACTATATACAGGAGGAGATGACATATAGGTATATACTATATATAGGAGGAGATGACATACAGGTATATACTATATACAGGAGGAGATGGAGATGACATACAGGTATAAACTATATATAGGAGGAGATGACATACAGGTATATACTATATACAGGAGATGACACTCGTATATACTATATACAGGAGGAGATTACATACAGGTATATACTATATAAAAGAGGAGATGACACATAGGCATATAGAGGAGGAGATGACAAACAGCAGGTATATACTATATACAGGAGGAGATGACATACATCAGATATATACTATTTACAGGGGAGATGGCATACAGGTATATACTATATACAGGGGAGATGACATACAGGTATATACTATATATATGGGAGATGACAAACATGTATATACTGAGGGGAAAATGAGAGGTGTGAGGTGAAAATGAGAGGTATGAGGTGAAAATGAGAGGTGTGAGGTGAAAATGAAAAGGTGTGAGTGCAAAATGAGAGTAGTGAGCAAAAATAGTGGAGTGATCGAAAAATGACAGATGTGAGGTCGAAATGACAAGTGTTAGGGGGGAATGAGAGGAGTGAGGGGGGAATGAGAGGAGTGAGGGGGGAATGAAAGGAGTGAGGGAGAAATTAAGAGGAATGAGGGGGAAAATGAGAGGTGTGAGGGAGAAAATGAGAGATGTGAGGGGGAATATCAGAGGCGTGATGGGAAAATAAGAGAAGTGAGGTGCTATAACTAACCACAGATATTTACTATGCCCAGGCAACGCCGGGCTCTTCAGCTAGTATATATATATATATATATATATACATATATATATATATATATATATATATATATGTGTCAATGACATATATATACACTGCTCAAAAAAATAAAGCGAACACTTAAACAACAGAATATAAAGCCAAGTAAATCAAACTTCTGTGAAATCAAACTGTCCACTTAGGAAGCAACACTGATTGACAATCAATTTCACATGCTGTTGTGCAAATTTAATAGACAACAGATGGAAATTATTGGCAATTATCAAGACACCCTCAATAAAGGAGTGGTTCTGCAGGTGGGGACCACAGACCACATCTCAGTACCAATGCTTTCTGGCTTATGTTTTGGTCACTTTTGGATGTTGGTTGTGCTTTCACACTCGTGGTAGCATGAGACGGACTCTACAACCCACACAAGTGGCTCAGGTAATGCAGCTCATCCAGGATGGCAAATCAATGCAAGCTGTGGCAAGAAGGTTTGCTGTGTCTGTCAGCGTAGTGTCCAGAGGCTGGAGGTGCCACCAGGAGACAGGCCAGTACACCAGAAGATGCGGAGGGGGCTGTAGGAGGGCAACAACCCAGCAGCAGGACCACTACCTCAGCCTTTGTGCAAGGAGGAACAGGAGGAGCACTGCCAGAGCCCCTCAAAATGACCCCCAGCAGGCCACAAATGTGCATGTGTCTGCAAAAACTGTTAGCAACGACTCCATGAGGATGGTCCAAGTGCCCGACGTCCACAGATGAGGGTTGTACTCACAGCCCAGCACCGTGCAGGACGCTTGGCATTTGCCACAGAACACCAGGATTGGCAAATCTGCCACTGGTGCCCTGTGCTCTTCACAAATGAAAGCAGCTTCCCACTGAGCGCATGTGACAGACGAGTCTGGAGATGCCATGGAGAGTGATCTTCCGCTTGCAACATCCTTCAGCATCTGGGACATCATGTCTCGCTCCATCCACCAACATCACGTTGCACCACAGACTGTCCAGGAGTTGGCGGATGCTTTAGTCCAGGTCTGGGCGGAGATCCCTCAGGAGACCATCAGCCGCCTCATCAGGACAATGCCCAGGCGTTGTACAGTAGGGACGTCATACAGGCATGTGGAGGCCACTCACACTACTGAGCTACTGTCTTGAGTCATTTCCACTAAAGTTTGATCAGCTTGTAAGTTGATTTTCCACTTTGATTTTGAGTATCATTCCAAATCCAGACCTCCATGGGATATTCATTTTGATCTACATTGATAATTGTTATGTTTTATTGTTCTGAACACATTCCACTATGCAATGAATAAAAATTTGCAACTGGAATATTTCATTCAGAGATATCTAGGATGTGGGATTTTAGTATTCTCTTTATATTTTTGAACAGTATATATATATATATATATATATATATATATGTATATACGTATACCTATACTATGTGTATACATTTATTTTCTATTTTAACCTGTAAGTGTGATTTTACATTTCAGCGGCCTGAATTGCCGGCTTTTCTAAAGGGCACCGGTGCGTATTTCTCACAAGTCACACGCATGGTCCGTGTGTAATCCATTTTTTTTCCGCACCCATAGACTTGCATTGGCGAGTCTCAGGCATAATACGGTGCAAATCGCAGCATGCTGCGCACGTATAATACGGCCGAGGAAAAAACGGATGATGGGAGCTGCCCCATAGATTAACATTGGTCCGAGTGCTATGCGATTTTTTTATCGCATAGCACTCGTCCGTGTGACTCCGGCCTTAGGCTCATGTACAACATGTTCCTGCTCCTTTAATCCTTCAGAAGAAAGGTAATAAGATTTCTTGAGATAATCTGTATTTCCACTTGACATAAAGAGAGCAGTGTGCACAGTCTGTCTCACCTGTGATCTAACAACGACTGACACCCAAATCTAATCATTCCGCTTGGATGTTGGGAAATCCCATGGATGTTAGGAAACTACCTGGAGCATAGCCAATCCGGAGAATTATATACTGAAAGTAATAAGACAGACACATGAGGATACAACTAGAAGGTCTACCACATTATATATGTGTCTGTCTGATATTATTTTTGAGGCTAGTATGAATCTAACATGAAATGAACCAGGATTTTGAGTAAATTTGACTGTGCTTGCTTATAAAGTTGCTGCATGCATTCATTTATTAACATTGTGTAGTCTATGCCAGGGGTCCCCAACTCCAGTCCTCAAGGCCCACCAACAGGTCATGTTTTCAGGATTTCCTTTGCATTGCACAGGTGATGCAATTATTACCTGGGCAAGACTAAGGAAATCCTGAAAACATGACATGTTGGTGGGCCTTGAGGACTGGAGTTGGGGACCCCTGGTCTATGCAACAGAAAATCAGCAAAGCTCATTACAAAAAGGCGCCATCTGGTGGTAAAGATGTAAAGCAAACTGCTACATAAAAATAACACTTATCTAAAAATATTTACAATACTGATATGTGTAATACTTGTTTCTTATCTCCTTTCCCATATCTTTGCCTTGACATTATACGTTTATCTTGTATCCACCCTCTATACTGGTACAATACCTAACAGCAGTCTGCATTTATCATATACTGAATATATATTGTGTTGTTTTAATAAAACAATGTGTGCTCCTTCTTTAACTAATGTTGGCTACAAAGGCATGAATGGGCTATGTACAACCAGGGCCAGCATTATGATGTGGGGGGAGGCAGAAAGTGAGCATTTTGCCAGGGCCCACATCCTTGTAAAGCCCCTTAGCATTTATAAGCAGAAACTGAACAGATAGTAGTAGTCCTGCATTATCAGTGCAGTTTTCAAGACTAACATTTCAGTAGGACCTTTGGTGACACACAATCATGTGACCATAATGTCACCAAAGGTCCTGTACTGTGCGGAATCCTAGAATGACTGAACAGGAGGAGAAAGACTGTTAAGCCCTCTATAGTGTGTATGTATGTACTATGTATATATGTGTGCATGTATTTGCTCTGTATGTACATGTGTGTATGGCTATGTACAGTGGCATGTAAAAGTTTGGGCACCCCTGGTCAAAATAACTTGTAATGTGAACAGTTAAAAATATTAATGATAACAGCAAAACGTTTTCTCCACTCATAGTTAGTGGTTGAGTGAAGCCATTTATTGTTAAACTACTACTATGATTTCTCTTTTTAAATCATAATGACAACCCAAAACATCCAAATAACCCTGATCAAAAGTTCACATACCCTGGTGATTTTGGCCTGATAACATGCACAGAAGTTGACACACATGGGTTTGAATGGCTACTAAAGGTAACATCCTCATTTGTGACCTGTATGCTCGTAATCAGTGTGTGTGCATAAAAGCTCAGTGAGTTTCTGGTATCCAGACAGACTCTTGCATCTTTCATCCAGCCACTGACTTTTCTGGATTGTGAGTCTTGGGGAAAGCAAAAGAATTCTCAGCGGATCTACAGGAAAAGGTAGTTGAACTGTATAAAACAGGAAAGGGATACAAAAATATATCCGGGGAATTGATAATGCCAGTCAGCAGCATTCAAACTGTGATTAACAAATGGAAAATCAGGGGCTCTGTAAAAACTAAACCATGGTCAGGTAGACCAACAAAAATGTCATCCACAACTGCCAGGAATATTGTTCGGGACGCAAAGAAAAACCCACAAATGACATCAGCTGAAAAACAGGACTCTCTGAAAACTAGCAGTGTGGCTGTTTCAAGATGCACAATAAGGAGGCACTTGAAGAAAAATGAGCTGCATGGTTGAGTCGCCATTACTGCACAAATGCCAGAAAGTATCTCACCTACAATACACAAAACAGCACAGAGACAAGCCTCAAAACTTCTGGAACAAGGTAATTTGGAGTGATGAGACCAAAATTGAACTTTTTGGCCACAACCATAAATGTTACATTTGTAGAGAGGTCAACAAGGCCTAAGGTGAAAGGAACACCTTTCCTACTGTAAAGCACATAGGTGGATCGCTGATATTTTGGGGATGTGTGAGCTACAAAGGCAAAGCTAACTTGTTCAAAGTTGAAGGAAAGATGAATGTAGCACGTTATCAGCAAATACTGGAGGCAAATTTGCACTCATCAGCCCGGAATCTGCGCATGGGGCATACTTGGATGTTCCAACATGACAACAATCCAAAACAAAAAAAAGAACCAAAAAAAGGGTAACTTGGAACCCTAGAGAAAACTAAGCACCTGAACAACAAGGATCCCTAAAAAATAACTTTTATTAAACAATAATTAAAAAATCTCTAATCATGCCGTAGATAATAATGATAAATACAGTAAACAAAATTGTGTACATATTAGGTCCTAGGGCGTCCCTACACTGGATCCTACCTGTCAGTGGAGGTTGGCACCCTAATTTTCTGCGGTAGGCGCCCCCACTCCGCGTCGACTCGACCCTCACAGCTCCCTAGAATACCCTAAATAAGGAACCCTAGAAAGAACTAACAATATCCCTATGGGAAAAAGACCTGCCTAACAGTGGGGGTAGGCACCCTAATGTGAAACGGTAGGCGCCCCCACTCCTCGTCGACTGACCCTAGAAACCCTACAAAATCCCTAAATAAGGATAGTAATAAAGTAGTGTACCAAAATACTCCCAAACAACCCAAAAGAAATAGAAAAAACACAAAAAACAAAGTCTAAAAAAATATATAACACTAAAAACAGAAGAGATACACCCAAATAATCAAAATATGGGGCGTCCCTATAGTGAAGCATAGATATGTCCTCACTAAAAATATATATACAAGTGTAGATGCAATAATCTCAGTATGGGTGTATGAGATATAGCAATGTCATTACATCTTGTCCATATCACAAAGTACAAAGAAAAGCGCTCCTGTAATATGATGAAGCGGTGCTCAGAGCATGTATATTAAATGAAAAGCATGCTCCTTACTGCATCATGTTGTGCACTAAAGAAAAACCTCCGAACATAGTAATCATAGATACTGTAAATACAGCGTCGTCTCAATGGACTAATAAGCAGAAAACTGGAGAAAAAATGACATTTCGAAGTTTATAGCAATCACCATATATTCTGCTTAAGCTGTTTAAAGTGCTAAGTGCTATACCAGGTTATCTAAAGTGCATGCAGCAGTAAAATCACAGGCTGAACCCACGAGCCTGGGGCCCTCAGAGAGGTAATGTGCTTTTTGTATAAAAGGACACAATCATCCCTATACTCAAAAAAAGAAATGTCATAACATCAATACTCATCTGCAGGCCTGTGGGAACCTTTAAGCACCGCTCGGACGCCAATCACATCAAGCGCTAGATAGCCGTCTCCCCAAAACAATGCCCGACGCGTTTCCCCCCCATTTGTATACAGTGGGGGTTCTTCAGGGGTATACAAAAACTGCTAGATGGCTGTACACAAAATAGGAGCTGTGGACTCACCATACATCTCTCTATAAATAGTAATGCGGAGACACGTGGAGCACGCCGGCACCAGAGCCGTCCCCAGAGATGACGTCATAAGTAATGACCATATGAGTGAATGGAACGCATAATGCGTGTCACCCACAATACCGCATCCATACGTGCATAGTGGCCGATCCTGAGATGGCACAAAATAGGGGCGGTCCTCCAATGTCACATGATACCGAGCATCATAAGGAAGCCGTGTACCAGAAATACAGATAGAAAATAACGTACCATCACGGCCGGCGCGTGCGCAGAGCATAGTGGCATCACAATAGATGATACTGCCACCTAGTGACCAGCGCTGGTACGGTCCGTGGAACGCAAAATGCGTACCACACCAGAGCTGGCGCTTGCGCATAAGAAAAGGACCAGTAGCCAGCCCATGTTAATGTGAACCTACCATACGCAGGCACATTGGAGGCGGGCATAAGAAATTTATATGCCATAAAGATAAAGGGCACTTCAAATTAAAGTAAGCACCATAAATATGCAGACCGAATGCCACAACACTGTCGGAAGTACCAACCAAAGTACATATATAATAGATATACGGGTGCACAAAAAAACTCTATACAAAATAAATAAAATAAGAAATACAGACCTATTAAATATTCCTAAATACCTCACATATACAAACAAGCCTCCCAAACAAAAATATAAAATAAATAAATATCCACAGCAAAAAAACGGACAACAAAATTAAACATAAAAAAGAGAAATAACACAGTCATATATCAAAAAAATAAGACAAGAAATTAAATACTGTATAAATATACTTGACCATGGTTCAAAATTATACAAGACCTGATAGGTGGCTAAATAAAGCTAGTGAAGGTCAGCTGTTCATTGAGACCTGAGGGATTCGTGGATCTCAATATGTAGATCCATCTGGTTTCACGCTGTATAATCCTTTTATCCCAATCACCACGTCTAACTGAAGGGGGAATAACCTCAATAACACTAAATCTTAAGGAGCCAGGGTCACCATTATGCACCTGGGTCACATGCCGTGCAATTGGTGTATCCCTGCAGTGCCGAATATCACCAATATGTTCACTAATGCGGACACGGAGTTCGCGCTTGGTCTTACCCACGTAGTCCTTCGGGCAAGTGCACGTGCAGAGATACACCACACCCATGGTCCTACAACTTGCAAAATGTCTCATGGAGAATATCCTATTAGTGACCGAGCTTTTAAACGTATTGGAAACCCTAACGTATTTACAAAAAGAGCAACGTCCACACCTGAATGTGCCCATGGACCTCTTGTCTAACCATGTACCCTGTGTTGTTGGGGGTACAAAATGGCTTTGGACAACATTATCCCTGATTGACCTCCCCCTCCTGTATGTAATTGATGGATGTGGAGCCACAAAACCACCTATGTCAGGATCAGATGTCAAAATACGCCAATGTCGTCTGAAAACATCTAAAACCCTTTTAGACTGATCATCAAACGTCCCAATTAGGCGTGTAATAGAGGTCGATTCAGTCTCGGTCTTGGGTAACAGAAGTGATGTCCTATTAGACTCCAAGGCAATTTCATAAGCGGAGGTGACCACATCATCCGGGTATCCCCTAGCCCTAAAGCGATGTTTGAGTTCAGTAGACCTAGTTTTAAAGTCGCCTAGGGAGGAACAGTTCCTCCGTAACCGGAGGAACTGTCCTTTGGGGATACCACGTTTTAACGGGAAAGGGTGGTGGCTCTCCCATCTCAAAAAACTATTAGTAGCCGATGGTTTGCGATAAATAGTTGTACCCAGAGAGCCATCCCTCAGTATCTTAATGGAAACGTCAAGGAAGGTGATACTGTCACCACCTATTTCATAGGTAAAAAACAAGCCTTCTACTGTGGTGTTCAAATACTGCAGGAAGCTAGAAAATGAGGCAGCATCACCCTTCCACAGGACGAGGATGTCGTCGATGTATCTGCCCCAGAAAATAATCCTGGGGCACCATGACTCATCCTCGTCCCTGAAGACAAAGATGTCCTCCCACCAGCCCAGGAGCAAATTAGCATATGTGGGAGCACAAGGGCTCCCCATTGCTGTGCCCCTGAGCTGGTGGTACCATTTCCCGTTAAACAGAAAATAATTCCGTTGAAAGACAAAATCAAGAAGCTCAATCAAGAAGGCATTATGTTGGGCACAGTGGATGCCTCTACTGCTCAAGAAGTACTTGATAGCCCCAAGGCCATCCTGGTGACGGATACTACTATATAGTGCCTCCACATCAATGGAGGCAACAATAGTGTCTGATTCCACCACGATCCCCTCCAATTTAGTCAGGAGATCACTCGTATCCCTGATGTATGAGGGGAGGGCAGTCACAAAAGATCTTAAAAGTTTATCCAAGTAAATACTTGAATTTTGAGATAGAGCATCCACCCCTGATACTATAGGACGTCCCTTAAGGGGACTAATGCCCTTATGCACTTTGGGCAGTGCGTAAAAGGTGGCCACAGTAGGAGACTTAGGTAGCAAAAAGTTATACTCATTGTTTGAGATAAGCCTAGACTCAACGGCCCGATTCAAAATATCTTGTAATTCCGAAATATAGCCTACCGTAGGGTCATTTTTTAGGATCTCATATGACAAACTGTCCAATAAGATAGCATTACACATCTCCACATACTGTAAATGATCCAAGATAACTGTGTTCCCGCCTTTATCAGACGGTTTGATAACAATTAAATTGTTATTCTTGAGATCATCAAGTGATTTTCTCTCAGCCAGTGTAAGATTAGGGTGAGTGGGATCGAGGCCAGGAATAATGTTATTAATTTCATCCGCAACCAACTTTTGAAATATCTCAATACTACCATAATCACTTGGTGGTGGCATCCGCCTACTAACTGGCTTCAAGTTTGAAAAAGGGCCTTCGCCCCCTGGTCTCCCCCCTTCCTCACTTAGTTCAGTGAGTATATCCAAATCGGTGAGATCATCCATAGAAATCCCCAACTGTAGGCACCTCTGGTGATCGTTCTTATGAAAGAACCGTCTCCATTTGAGTTTCCTGGTAAACAGGTCCAGATCTTTGATCCATGTAAATGGATCAAACCTCATCGTGGGAACAAAAGTAAGGGCCTTACTTAAAACCTGCCTTTCGGTATCACTTAAAACATAAGATGACAGATTAATGATCTGATTTCTGTCACTTTCCACCAACATCATCATTTCTGTTGATTGTTGGGATTCCGATGTCGCAGGTAATACATGCTTCCCCCATGATCCCCTAAAAAAGAGGAGGATGATGAGGGAGAGGATTGATATCCCCTTTCTGGCCTTTGCCATTTTCGCCCACCTCTCTTGCCACGGTTTCTTGATCTAACAAATTGTGTGGCTGAAAAGCCTCTAGGTGCAGATTCAAGATCAGAAGAGTCTATGTCCGATGATGAAATATCGGTAGTTGGTATTGGAGCAATTTGTAGGGAGGGATATGCCCTCTTTTCCTTAAACTCAGAACAGTCCTTGATAAACCGTTTATGTTTTCTCTCTTTTATTTCTAAATGAAACTTCTCCACCGCGTTATTAAGAGACTCCTCTCTATTATTAAACTCTGGATCACTCTTATGTTTCAAGATAGTCTCAATATGTTCTTTGAGTTTTACTGACGTATCCTCCAAAGTTTTTTTCTCCTCATCCAACAATATCTGCATAAATCGCAGAGATGATGAGATAGACTCCTCCTCCCACCTAGTTATTAACGTGGGGGAAACACATCTTGGGGCTGGCAAGAGATGAATTCTAAGGCCACGTGGTACCACACGATGCTTAATGTAATTGTCCAGAGACTGGAACTCCGTGTCCGCATTAGTGAACATATTGGTGATATTCGGCACTGCAGGGATACACCAATTGCACGGCATGTGACCCAGGTGCATAATGGTGACCCTGGCTCCTTAAGATTTAGTGTTATTGAGGTTATTCCCCCTTCAGTTAGACGTGGTGATTGGGATAAAAGGATTATACAGCGTGAAACCAGATGGATCTACATATTGAGATCCACGAATCCCTCAGGTCTCAATGAACAGCTGACCTTCACTAGCTTTATTTAGCCACCTATCAGGTCTTGTATAATTTTGAACCATGGTCAAGTATATTTATACAGTATTTAATTTCTTGTCTTATTTTTTTGATATATGACTGTGTTATTTCTCTTTTTTATGTTTAATTTTGTTGTCCGTTTTTTTGCTGTGGATATTTATTTATTTTATATTTTTGTTTGGGAGGCTTGTTTGTATATGTGAGGTATTTAGGAATATTTAATAGGTCTGTATTTCTTATTTTATTTATTTTGTATAGAGTTTTTTTGTGCACCCGTATATCTATTATATATGTACTTTGGTTGGTACTTCCGACAGTGTTGTGGCATTCGGTCTGCATATTTATGGTGCTTACTTTAATTTGAAGTGCCCTTTATCTTTATGGCATATAAATTTCTTATGCCCGCCTCCAATGTGCCTGCGTATGGTAGGTTCACATTAACATGGGCTGGCTACTGGTCCTTTTCTTATGCGCAAGCGCCAGCTCTGGTGTGGTACGCATTTTGCGTTCCACGGACCGTACCAGCGCTGGTCACTAGGTGGCAGTATCATCTATTGTGATGCCACTATGCTCTGCGCACGCGCCGGCCGTGATGGTACGTTATTTTCTATCTGTATTTCTGGTACACGGCTTCCTTATGATGCTCGGTATCATGTGACATTGGAGGACCGCCCCTATTTTGTGCCATCTCAGGATCGGCCACTACGCACGTATGGATGCGGTATTGTGGGTGACACGCATTATGCGTTCCATTCACTCATATGGTCATTACTTATGACGTCATCTCTGGGGACGGCTCTGGTGCCGGCGTGCTCCACGTGTCTCCGCATTACTATTTATAGAGAGATGTATGGTGAGTCCACAGCTCCTATTTTGTGTACAGCCATCTAGCAGTTTTTGTATACCCCTGAAGAACCCCCACTGTATACAAATGGGGGGGAAACGCGTCGGGCATTGTTTTGGGGAGACGGCTATCTAGCGCTTGATGTGATTGGCGTCCGAGCGGTGCTTAAAGGTTCCCACAGGCCTGCAGATGAGTATTGATGTTATGACATTTCTTTTTTTGAGTATAGGGATGATTGTGTCCTTTTATACAAAAAGCACATTACCTCTCTGAGGGCCCCAGGCTCGTGGGTTCAGCCTGTGATTTTACTGCTGCATGCACTTTAGATAACCTGGTATAGCACTTAGCACTTTAAACAGCTTAAGCAGAATATATGGTGATTGCTATAAACTTCGAAATGTCATTTTTTCTCCAGTTTTCTGCTTATTAGTCCATTGAGACGACGCTGTATTTACAGTATCTATGATTACTATGTTCGGAGGTTTTTCTTTAGTGCACAACATGATGCAGTAAGGAGCATGCTTTTCATTTAATATACATGCTCTGAGCACCGCTTCATCATATTACAGGAGCGCTTTTCTTTGTACTTTGTGATATGGACAAGATGTAATGACATTGCTATATCTCATCCACCCATACTGAGATTATTGCATCTACACTTGTATATATATTTTTAGTGAGGACATATCTATGCTTCACTATAGGGACGCCCCATATTTTGATTATTTGGGTGTATCTCTTCTGTTTTTAGTGTTATATATTTTTTGAGACTTTGTTTTTTGTGTTTTTTCTATTTCTTTTGGGTTGTTTGGGAGTATTTTGGTACACTACTTTATTACTATCCTTATTTAGGGATTTTGTAGGGTTTCTAGGGTCAGTCGACGAGGAGTGGGGGCGCCTACCGTTTCACATTAGGGTGCCTACCCCCACTGTTAGGCAGGTCTTTTTCCCATAGGGATATTGTTAGTTCTTTCTAGGGTTCCTTATTTAGGGTATTCTAGGGAGCTGTGAGGGTCGAGTCGACGCGGAGTGGGGGCGCCTACTGCAGAAAATTAGGGTGCCAACCTCCACTGACAGGTAGGATCCAGTGTAGGGACGCCCTAGGACCTAATATGTACACAATTTTGTTTACTGTATTTATCATTATTATCTACGGCATGATTAGAGATTTTTTAATTATTGTTTAATAAAAGTTATTTTTTAGGGATCCTTGTTGTTCAGGTGCTTAACAATCCAAAACACAAGGCCAAGTCGACCTGTCATTAGCAGTGAAGGTTCTGGAGTGGCCATCTCAGTCTCCTGACCTCAATATCATTGAGCCACTCTGGGGAGATCTCAAGCGTGTAGTTCATGCTAGACAGCCGAGTAATTTACAGGAACTGGAAAATTTTGCCAAGAAGGGTGGGCAGCTTTACCATTTGAGAAAATAAAGAACCTCATCCACAACTACCACATAAGACTTCAAGCTGTCATTGATGTTAGAGGGAGCAATACATGGTATTAAGAAATTGGGTTTGTGATCTTTAGATCAGAGTTATTTGGATGTTTTGGGTTCTCTGAAAAAAAAACAAGCAAAAATTCTGCCGGGGTATGTAAACCTTTGAGCACCACTGTATATATAGTGAGGGAAAAAGTATTTAGTCAGCGACCAATTGTGCAAGTTCTCCCACTTAAAAAGATGAGAGAGGCCTGTAATTGACATCGTAGGTAGACCACCACTATGAGAGTCAAAATGAGAAAACAAATCCAGAAAATCACCTTGTTTGATTTGGCAAGATTTATTTGGCAAAATATGGTGAAAAATAAGTATTTGGTGATCTAAAAACATGCAAGCTCTCACAGACCTGTAACTTCTTCTTTAAAAGGCTCATCTGTCCTCTACTCATTACCTGTAGTAATGGCACCTGTTTGAACTTGTTATCAGTATAAAAGACACCTGTCCACAACCTCAAACAGTCACACTCCAAACTCCACTATGGTGAAGACGAAAGACACTAGAGAGAAAATTGTAGCCCTGCACCAGGCTGGGAAGACTGAATCTGCAATAGGCAAGCCGCTTGGTGTGATGAAATCAACTGTGGGAGCAATAATAAGAAAATGGAAGACATACAAGACCACTGATAATCTCCCTCGATCTGGGGCTCCACATAAGATCTCACCCCGCGGGGTCAAAATGATCAGAAGAACGGTGAGCAGAAATCCCAGAACCACACGGGGGACCTAGTGAATGACCTGCATAGAGCTGGGACCACTGTAACAAATGCTACCATCAGTAGCACACTACGCCACCAGGGAATCAGATCCTGCAGTGCCAAACGTGTCCCCCTGCTTAAGCCAGTACATGTCTGGGCCCGTCTGAAGTTTGCTAGAGAGAATTTGGATTATCCAGAAGAGTATTGGGAGAATGTCATAATGTCTGATGAAACCAAAGTAGAACTGTTTGGTAGAAATAAAGCTTGTCGTGTTTGGAGGAGACAGAATGCTGAGTTGCATCCAAAGAACACCATACCTACTGTGAAGCATCGGGGTGGCAACATCATGCTTTGGGGCTGTGTCTCTGCAAAGGGACCAGGACGAGTGGTGAATATTAATTACCTTAATGAGCAGAGACATGTGATTGCTCGGCCGGAAGAGTTGCTGGCACTGGAACGAGATGCTGCCAGGGAGTGCAGGGAAGGTAAGTAGGATGTGTTTTTTTATAGGGATGGGGAGCCATGCATACAAGGACAGGGATGGGGAGCCATGCATACAAGGACAGGGGATATGGAGCATGCATACAAGGACGGGGATAAGGAGCCATGCACAGAAGGACAGGGATGGAGAGCCATGCATACAAGGACAGAAATGGGGAGCCATGCATACAAGGACAGGGATGGGGAGCCATGCATACAAGGACAGGGATGGGGAGCCATGCATACAAGGACAGGGATGGGGAGCCATGCATACAAGGACAGGGATGGGGAGCCATGCAGACAAGGATGGGGATGGGGAGCGATGCAGACAAAGATGGGGATGAGGAACCATGCATACCAGGATAGGGATGAGGTGACAATGCATACTCGGCTTATACTCGAGTCAGTAAGGTTTTCCATTTTTTCGTGGCAAAATTAGGTGCCTCGGATTACACTCGGGTCGGCTTATACACGAGTATATACGGTATACAATCATTTTTTTCATTATAAAAGGCACACAGCTGTCTATATAAGACCTCACAGCTCACAGTGCATGTCAGACCAAATGAGAATCATGAGGAAGGAACTGGCCAAGGAGCTCAGAGACAGAATTGTGGCAAGTCACAGATCTGGCCAAGGTTACAACAGAATTTCTGCAGTCCTCAACAAACTTTATTTGACACCCAAACGCAAACAGTACAATGGACTTCCAGAAAAAAAATCAGTGTTTGGAGTTCAGCACCGGACGATAAGTGTCTGGTATGAACCCCGAACTTTACAGTTCGGTTTCGCTCATGCCTAATAGGAGAAGTTTTGCTAATTATTATTTTTCTCATACGAGAAACTGATGAAACTCTGATGGTAAAAAATGAAACTCGGATCCCAAACACTAATGAAAATTGGTCATTTTTTTGCATAAAAGAAAAGTCACTGATGTCTGAACGAGGCCTAAATTGGCTATACTCAGTGCACTCTAACAAAGCTACACATGGCGGATGACGTAATACTTTGTACAGAATATTTTCAGCCAGCTGATTTCACGCACAGCTGTTTCTAAGGCTATGTGCCGCCTCGCCCCTACCTTCTGCCTCTTCAACACTATCCCATAGAATGTAAGTCCGCAAGGACAGGGTCCTCTCCCCTCTGTACCAGTCTGTCACTGTAAACCTGTTTACTGTAAATGATATCTATAACCCTGTATGTAACCCCTTTCTCATGTACAGCACCATGGAATTAATGGTGCTATATAAATAAATAATAATAATAATAATGTGCACACGTTTAGAATTGCCACGGAAATTTCAGCGGCAATTCCGCAACTCCTGCCGCGGGTATAATCGCATGCGGAATTGGCATGCTTATTCCCGGTAAACACTAGCGTTTTGCCAGCGTAATTAGCTTGCAGAATGCTAGTGTTTTCCAAGCGATCTATAGCATCGCTTGGAAAACTGATTGACTGGTTGGTTACACTTGTCAAACATAGTGTTTGACAAGTGTGACCAACTTTTTACTATTGATGCTGCCTATGCAGCATCAATAGTAAAAAGATCTAATGTTAAAAATAATTAAAAAAATGGTTATTCTCATCTTCCAACGGCCCCCAATCTCCTCAGTGGTGCACGCGGTGGCTTCCGTTCCCAGGAATGCTGTATGCGAAGGACCTGCATCCCTGGGAACGGAAGCCGCCGCGTGCACCGCTGAAAGGCGGGAGGACTCCGTGGGGCCATCAGAAGGTAAGTATATCACTATTTTTTATTTTAATTCTTTTTTTTTAACAGTGATATGGTGCCCAGTCCGTGAAGGAGAGTCTCCTCTCCTCCACCCTGGGTACCATCCGCACATGATCCGCTTACTTCCCCCATGGTGGGCATAACCCCATGCGGGAAGTAAGTGGATCAATGCATTCCTATGTGTGCGGAATCCGCGCGATTATGCAAATTAATGAAAATGCTGCTTTTTTTCCGGAATACGTTTCCACTTAGGAATAAAAAAAGCAGCATGTGCATAAAAAATGCAGATTGCATTCTTTTAATTGGATGCTTAATGTGAGCTTTTTTTTCGCGGTTTTATGGCGTTTTTATAGCAAAGAAAAATGCGAAAAATACGTAATGTGTGCACACAGCCTAATGGAGGTGCAAGTCCTTTGCAATAACATCTGAGATTCCAGACCAATTTTGTCAGACCTGAGCAAAGGCAGATTGTTAAAAATAAATGTACAGACCAAGAAACATGTTGGTGCTGTAGAGAACAGATCTGGGATAATATACTTCCTACTGTAAAGTAGGATCTCAGAAGCCACAAAGGCGTTCTGAGGTCACGGCCCAAGGTCTGTCTCTACATTTTTCAGAACTTTGAGGTGACATACAGTATAGCTAAAGATTTAGAGTTAAAAAATAAGTTTTTTGTTTTTGGAGCAAAACTTTACAGTTGTGCTCAAAAGTTTACATACTCAGGCAGAATTTTTGCTTTCTTGACCTTTTTTCAGAGAATATGAATGATAACACCAAAAGTTTTTCACCACGGTACCAATATATATATATATATCTTTCCTCTCTCCACTGATGGTTAATAGTTGGGTGAAAAATATTTAGAATTGAGAGTCCTCAGTGGTTGATACCTTTTAATGGCTAACTGAAAAGATGGTAACAAATTGCAAACTTTCGAGACTACACAGGTCTCTTCAGGCAAAGACTAAAAGAAATTCTGAAGAATCACATATTTACGGTATGCACAACATAGCACAGAAAAAAAAAACATGGATAAGACAAGTGACATGAAGCAGAATTACCATGAGTGATAAACAGTTATGTCCATAAATATTGGGCCAGTTTTTAATAAAACATTCATTATCTAAGAACTGGCCCAGTATTTATGGACATAACTGTTTATCAGTTAGCCATTAAAAGGTATCAACCACTGAGGACTCTCAACTCTAAGTATTTTTCTATCTACTGGCTAACACGGTACCAAGATATATACTGTATCTTTCCTGTATCAAAATAGTTGGATGAAGCCATTTATTGCCAAACTACTGTGTATGTAAACTTTTGAGCACAGCTGTATACTCACCTAATGACCATTCCATTGAAGCCCGCATCTTCTGTAATAAAACAAAAATAAAAAACAACAAATCCCTCACCTGTCCGTCGTTCTGTCCCATGCCGTAATCCATGTCTCGGGATAAACAGTTTTCAACCTGGACGGTGCCAAGATGTGACTGTCCAGGCTGAGAACCACAGAGGAATGAGCTCCTGAGAATGCAGAATCAGTGAGCAGTGGTGACATCATCGAGGTTACCGCAGGTCACTGAGGCTGCATTCCCAGCCAGGACATTGAACTGCACTGACCTCAGCACTATGAGGAAAAAGCCAGTGAGTTCGCCGCAGTTCAAGCTCAGAGAGTTCACTGCAGTTCAGCTCAGTGAGTTCACCAGTGTCTCGATGTTAACAGTTGAATATAACTCTCAACATTCTCCCCTGCTAGCGCTAATCACTGCGTGAGTAGGTAACAGTGATGAGAGCTGCCTTTAGCATCCGGCGCCGGGGAACGGTGCAACCAGTACTGCTGATTCTCAGGCACCGGTACGTACAATACTGATGCGGCATATGGGCGGCACTTTGTTGCCACAAATATTAAACACACGTACGCATGGACATGGATATCTCCGGTACTATTTTTTCCACTACCGGAAATATTAGGATGTGTAAAAG
Organism: Ranitomeya imitator; assembly: GCF_032444005.1. NCBI lineage: Eukaryota > Metazoa > Chordata > Amphibia > Anura > Dendrobatidae > Ranitomeya > Ranitomeya imitator. The sequence goes on from NC_091284.1 coordinate 94,905,029, forward strand.
AGCCCTTAGCTCTATATATAAAAAAAACACTAAAATGTTTATTTCTACCCTATATAGATATCCATGGTACTCCACGCACAAGTGGTTGGGCTACGATGTGGTTAATCTATACCAATCGATTCCACATGAAATTGCAACTAATAGCCTAACATTTTTTTGAATAAATACAGTACCTATACACAATCAATACTAAAATTTCTAGTCTTGGCCATCTTTTATACTTTTCTTTTGGCAAGCAATTTTATTTACATGGCCAAGGAGTGAGTACGAGTGGTAAATTTTCACCCTTGCAAGCAAATTTAGTATTATCAATTTGGGAAGAAAAAGAACTTTTTAATGTAACCAATCCATTTTCTCATATAATAGCATTTTATTGTCGTTATATACAGTTGTGGCCAAAAGTATCGACACCCCTGGAATTCTGTCAGATAATACTCAGTTTCTTCCTGAAAATGATTGCAAACACAATTTCTTTGGTATAATTATCTTCATTTAATTTGTCTTAAAGGAAAAAACACAAAAGTGAATGAAGCAAAACATTGATCATTTCACACAAAACTCCAAAAATGGGCCAGACAAAAGTATTGGCACCCTCAGCCTAATACTTGGTTGCACAACCTTTAGCCAAAATAACTGCGACCAACCGCTTCCGGTAACCATCAATGAGTTTCTTACAATGCTCTGCTGGAATTTTAGACAATTCTTCTTTGGCAAACTGCTCCAGGTCCCTGATATTTGAAGGGTGCCTTCTCCAAACTGCCATTTTTAGATCTCTCCACAGGTGTTCTATGGGATTCAGGTCTGGACTCAGTGCTGGCCACCTTAGAAGTCTCCAGTACTTTCTCTCAAACTATTTTCTAGTGCTTTTTGAAGTGTGTTTTGGGTCATTGTCCTGCTGGAAGACCCATGAGGGAGACCCAGCTTTCTCACACTGGGCCCTACATTATGCTGCAAAATTTGTTGGTAGTCTTCAGACTTCATAATGCCATGCACACGGTCAAGCAGTCCAGTGCCAAAGGCAGCAAAGCAACCCCAAAACATCAGGGAACCTCCACCATGTTTGACTGTAAGGACCGTGTTCTTTTCTTTGAATGCCTCTTTTTTCTCTCCTGTAAACTCTATGTTGATGCCTTTGCTCAAAAAGCTCTACTTTTGTCTCATCTGACCAGAGAACATTCTTCCAAAACATTTTAGGCTTTTTCAGGTAAGTTTTGGCAAACTCCAGCCTGGCTTTTTTATGTCTCGGGGTAAGAAGTGGGGTCTTCCTGGGTCTCCTAAAATACAGTCCCTTTTCATTCAGACGCCGACGGATAGTACGGGTTGACACTGTTGTACCCTCGGACTGCAGGGCAGCTTGAACTTGTTTGGATGTTAGTCGAGGTTCTTTATCCAACATCCACAATCTTGCGTTGAAATCTCTTGTCAATTTTTCTTTTCCGTCCACATCTAGGGAGGCTAGCCACAGTGCCATGGGCTTTAAACTTCTTGATGACACTGCGCACAGTAGACACAGGAACATTCAGGTCTTTGGAAATGGACTTGTAGTCTTGAGATTGCTCATGCTTCCTCACAATTTGGTTTCTCAAGTCCTCAGACAGTTCTTTGGTCTTCTTTCTTTTCTCCATGCTCAATGTGGTACACACAAGGACACAGGACAGAGGTTGAGTCAACTTTAATCCATGTCAACTGGCTGCAAGTGTGATTTAGTTATTGCCAACACCTGTTAGGTGCCACAGGTAAGTTACAGGTGCTGTTAATTGCACAAATTAGAGAAGCATCACATGATTTTTCAAACAGTGCCAATACTTTTGTCCACCCCTTTTTATGTTTGGTGTGGAATTATATCCAATTTTGTTTAAGGACAATTCTTTTTGTGTTTTTTTCATTTAAGACAAATTAAATGAAGATAATAATACCAAAGAATTTGTGTTTGCAATCATTTTCAGGAAGAAACTGAGTATTATCTGACAGAATTGCAGGGGTGTCAATACTTTTGGCCACAACTGTAGACAACTTGCTAATTATTAGGAAGGGGCTGAATGAGGAGGTAAAGAATTTAATTTCTAAATATATAAAAATGACTTCAATCTTAAATTTACACATTGTGTAACCCTCCAAAAATTAGTTATTTGGATATTACATTAATAGGCAAGGTAACAAGAGGTAGGAGAGTGATTTCCCCATATAGAAAACCTACAGATAGTAACACCATTTTAACAGCTCATACATGTCACCCACCACATGTAGTACAAAAATATTCCAGTTGGTGAATTGATTAGAACAAAGAGAATAACTTTAATACAGAATCTAAAAAAGCCTCGAATGAAGCATAGAGGTTATAAAAGAGGTTCAATTTGATTATGGAAAATATAAATAGAGAGAGCCTATTATTGGATCACAATCTACAAAAAAATACCAAATGTGAAAATAATTAATAATCCACAGTATAATGAAATGACGGTTATTATACGCAAATATTTACTGATTTTAAACCAGGACAGTAAACTATCAGAAATCTTTAAAAAAAACTCTGTCAGATTTGTTATCAGAAAGGCATCCACTCTAGGGACAATACGTTCACCTAGTTTTTTTTCCCAAAAGAATAGTAATAAAAAAACAAAATAATTCTACATGGCTCTCCTTCAAGGCTTTTATTCAAGTGTGGTCACACTTTATGTAAATCCTGCAATCATGCCCCAAAATCTGCTAATAAATTAAAAAGCTAATTTATTTCAGTTCTTCAATACAAAAAATGACTCATGCATTATATAGAGTCATTACAAACAGAGTGATCTATTTCAAGTGTTTATTTCTGTTAATGTTGATGATTATGGCTTACAGCCAATGAAAACCCAAAAGTCATTATCTCAGTAAATTAGAATTAATTAACAAAAAACACCTGCAAAGGCTTCCTAAGCGTTTAAAAAGGTCCATTAATCTGTTTTAGTAGCTCCACAATTATGGGGAAGATTACTGACTCGACAGATGTCCAGAAGGCAGTTATTGACACACTCCACAAGGAGGGTAAGCCACAAAAGATCTTTGCTAAAGAAGTCGGCTGTTCGCCGAGTGCTGTATTCAACCAAGCATAATAATGGAAAGTTGAGTGGAAGGAAAAAGTGTGGAAGAAAAAAGCAACCGGGATAACCGCAGCCTCGAAAGGATTGTTAAGAAAAAAACATTCAAAAATTTGGGGGAGATTCACAAGGAGTGGACTGCTGCTGGAGTCATTGCTTCAAGAGCCATTTTGCTCAAACATAATCTTATAAATTGCAATACAACACGTGCCATATACCTTATTGAATGTATAGAATGTAGAATTCAATATGCAGGATGCACAATAGGTCCGTTACAGAAAAAGCATTAGAAGGCACCTGTCTGATGTGATTAGTTCTGCAGCAGTCAATATTTCAACCAATTTTCACAAGTTCATAAGGGGGATACTAATTGTATGAGATTTATGGGCATAGAAAAATTGTATAAACTGATTAGAGGTGGGAATTTGAGAAGAAAAACTTTAAATAGAGAATCATATTGGACATTTAAGTTGCAAACGAGAGCCCCACAAGGAATGAACATAAGCCAGGATTTGTTTCTACAATACAATTAGGAATTTTTTTCATTGATCTGTAATACTTTTATTAAGCTTTTTGATCTTTTTCTTTCTGTTTGAGCCTATATAGGGTTAATTTTAAACTTGTTGGTTAATTTCAATTATACTCACAGGTGACTAGCAGGAAGGGGTATATAAGTATGGCTATATCGCTAACGAACAGACCATGATTAAGGCTCCTTTGCCTAAATGCGTTGTCTTTTTCTGTGGGTCGCTTGTGGTTTGCCAGTAACCTTTGCGGTTTTTACGAATGCATGAATAAATTTGAAATGTTATCAATATTACATCTATCATCGCTGGATAATTTGTTTCCTTGTTTCTGATTCATTAAGAGGCGCATGCTTTTACATGAACCAGGAGCGTCTGACAAGTGGCGTGCACCTTTCCACAAATCTTACTCCAGGCAAGGAATAGAGTAAGATTTCTAGCATAAAGGAACATCAAAGTTCGTCATTAATTAGACGAGCTCTGGTGTCACACTCTAGTTCCACCCATTTTCGCAGAGTTGGGCAAAACTGACATGAAAATGGCAAGTCCAAAATTTTTGCACAACTTCGAATTGCACAAACAGTTGGATAACTCTTCAAAACGTTTTACGACAGTTTTTTGGCATGAAAGCTTGGATGTTTTGGTGTTTTTTTTTAAATAAATGTACTTAAAAGTACTCAAAAGACAAAGTATAAATAGCAAATTTTAAACTCCTCAGCACCCTGCAATCGTAATGTATCTGGGTGACTGGTGGAGCCCCCTGCCTTTTTCTAACCACTTAATTGAGGGGTGTTGCTATTCACAGCACCATCTAATGGGTTAAACTGCTAACTCCACAGGAACCCCATAAGGATTCAAGGTAACCACCTTTTCAATTAAAATCTGTGGAGAGGAGGCCGACTGTGATTCTGCGGGGTTGAGTATTGTAGTAAAGGACTAAGTAATGCGTTTGCTATTATCTACTATATAATTGTCTAAGGGTCATTTCCGTCTTTCTGTCTGTCTGTCCCGGATATTCATTGGGCGCGGCCTCTGTCTGTCATGGAAATCCAAGTCGCTGATTGGTCACGGCAAAACAGCCACGACCAATCAGCGTCGGGCACAGTCCGGAAGAAAATGGCCGCTCCTTACTCCCCGCAGTCAGTGTCCGGTGCCCGCATACTCCCCTCCAGTCACCGCTCACACAGGGTTAATGCCGGCAGTAACGGACCATGTTATGCCACGGGTAATTCCCTCCGTAACCACTGCTATTAACCCTGTGTGTCCCCAACTTTTTACTATTGATGCTGTCTAGGCGGCATCAATAGTAAAAAAATGTAATGTTAAAAATAATAAAAAAACAAAAAACCTGCTATTCTCACCCTCCGTCGTCGCGTCCTCTCTTCGGCAGTGCAAGCGGCAGGTTCCGGGGCCAAGGATGGTATGCGAGAAGGACCTTCCATGATGTCACGGTCATGTGACCGTGACGTCATCCCAGGTCCTGCGCTAATCCAACCCTGGGACTGGAAGCTGCCGTGTGCACCACACACAGGCGACAGGACTACAAGGGCTCCTTCGGAAGGTGAGTATATATTTTTTATTTTAACTCTTTTTTAACCTGTTACATACGTGTCTGGGCAACATACTACGTGACTGGGCAGTATACTACGTGGCTCTGTGCTGTATACTACGTCGCTGGGCAATATACTACGTGACTGTGCAATATACTACCTGGCTGGGCAAAATACTACGTGGCTCTGTGCTGTATACTATGTGACTGGGCAATATACTACCTGACTGGGCAATATACTACGTGACTGGGCAATATACTACGTGACTGGGCAATATACTACGTGGCTGGGCAATACACTACATGACTGGGCAATATATTACGTGACTGGGCAATATACTACGTGACTGGGCAATATACTACGTGACTGGGCAATATACTACGTGTCTGTGCTGTATACTATGTGGCTCTGTGCTGTATAGTACGTCGCCGTGCAATACACTACATCGCTGGGAAATATACTACGTGACTGGGCAATATACTACGTGGCTGGGCAATATACTACGTGGCTGGGCAATATACTACGTGGCTGGGCAATATACTACGTGGACATGCATACTCTAGAATACCCGATGCGTTAGAATCGGGCCACCATCTAGTTTCCAATAATCTGCCTGTCCTGGTACCAATTACAAATCTCCTTCTCTTCCAGTGTCATTATGCAAGATGTATTCAACATGTTGTAATATGAAGATGTGTTTTTCATTACATGGAAAGAAGTCTCCCTTGGTAATTGCAAAGTATTTTAAGGCCCCGGTATATATGTAAACTATAGGCAGAGTCTCCCCTAAAGAGTATATTTAAATAATGAGACAAAAGTGTTAATTCCCTCTCTGACCATCACAACACTGAATGGATGTGAGGCACAAGATTCTGATATTAGTAAATGTTGCTCTGCTCCTTTTGTAATACTTAACCTACATCATGTAACAAAGAGTCCTGAAACCATCATGCAATGTAGTAGGAAAAGTTGAAATTTAGCCTTAATGATTTTGGACACCTTTGGTGACCTTTTAATATATAGCTACAGTTTGCAATTTTCATTCCTTAATTCATTTTTAGATTCCCTGATATGGATTCATTGCAGAGATTGGGCAACAAGATACAACATTAGATTAACTCTTTAAATAACTAAGTGTCCCAAGGAATGTGTGTAACTCATCACACCGTAAAGATCACGGGAAAAGGTTCAATATAAAATTCATAGTGTTTCCTCTTTATTTGCTTCCATCCTTTTCTATAGCCTTTTTTTGCTGACCTCTCTAATGCCATACAAGCTTTCTCCCCGCTCCAAATTATGATTATATCTGTGTACAACGTTACCCCCTGCCCTTTAACACTGATAGAAGGGAGATGGAGAACAAAGAGAGCTGACAAATTTGTAATGTTTTTTTTTTTTTTTTAAGCAAAATGGTAGAATTGTTTTTCCTGATGACTACTTAGAAAGTTTCATAAATTAAGAAGTTCATGAACAATAAAAAACACTGTGCAATAGTGTATAATGCTTTACATAGAAGTGCTTTGTGACCTGTTTTAGGGTATGTACACACGTTGCAGTTTTTACTGCTGATCCGCAGCGTTTTTGACGCTGCGGATCCGCAGCAGTTTTCCATGTGGTGTACCGTACCATGTTAACCTATGGAAAACAAAAAACGCTGTGCCCATGCTGGGGAAAAAAACGCGTGGAAACACTGCGGTTTATTTTCCGCAGCATGTCAATTCTTTGTGCGGAATCCGCAGCGGTTTAACACCTGCTCCATATTAAAAAACCACAGGTGTAAAACCGTAGTAGAATCCGCACAAAAAACGCGGAAAATCCACAGAAAATCCGCAGGAAAAACGCAGGGTTTTTGCCCTGCGGATTTATCAAAATCAGTGCGGAAAAATCCGCACACCAGTCCGCAGCATGTGCACATACCCTTAGTCTTGTTGATGTTTCCACAAGTATGGAAGGTGGACAACCGTCCGTTTCAGTAGCTTCCGAGCTACATGAGATATGTAAGATATGTAATTCTTGTGCCAAATAATAAAAAAAATTACTTGTTTTTTTTTCATAATACATAAGTAGATGTTTAAATTTTGTTACTAAAAATGTTATATACCATAATTGTTTAGCTAAGATGTTGTACCTCAAGTTCCTAAATAAAGTAAAAATTCTACTTTAAAGGGGTTGTCCACTACTTGGACAACCTTTTCTCTATCAAAATGTTTGGCCTCATAAAATAATAAAGTTTACACTTGCCTCCGGTGTCGGTGCCGTTCCTGCTGTTTCGGCACTTGCTCTCCCGGGGCTCCCGTGCATGAGGAAGTTAGAGATCAGTTGCAGCCCGGACTTCCTCTTCATGCTCGATTCGACAGGAGGCTGGGACAGTGAAACTGGCACGGATAAGGCTCTGGTGTCGAAACTCCACAGGAACCCCGGGAGAGTGGGTGCCAACACCGCGGGAACAGTGCCGGCACAGAAGGTTTATTATTTTATGGGGACCTAGTGAGGGGTATAACAAAACGTTGTCCAAGTAGTGGACAATTTCTTTAATTTATGTTTATTTGTCTATATGAAAACTGGGGTTCCATGGATCCAAGCTACTAATAGTGTAAGTATTTTGGTGCAACTAACTAAGGGTTAATGTTGTAACACCCAAGACCCCATAATCCTGCTAATACTGAGCCCAACTGACAGCAATATAGGGATCTGACAGTAGTGAAACCTAATTTGTTTGTATGATCTTTAGAAGGGTGAAAACCACTGTATCATCGTAATTAGTCTAAAAGGCATTTTGGGGATGATAAACTCCATTAAACCAATTCAGGTGATGCTAAAAGTGATTTTTATTGGCAGCTATAGAAAGATGTGCCCGTCCTATAATTATTACTATTATTATTTATTTATATAGCACCATTAATTCCATGGTGCTGTACATGAGAAAGGGGCTACATATAGAGTTATAGATATCGTTTACAGTAAACAAATTTACAATGACAGACTGGTATAGAGGGGAGAGGACCTTGTCCTTGCGGGCTTACATTCTATGGGATAATGGGGAAGAGACAGAAGGTCGTGGTGCGACAGCTCGGGTGGTGGTGAGGCGACAGCTCGGGTGGTGGTGAGGCGGCAGCTCGATTGGTGGTGAGGCGGCTGAATGGTTATTGCAGGCTGTAGGCTTTCCTGAAGAGATGGGTTTTCAGGTTCCATCTGAAGGATCCAAGGGTGGTCGGCGGAATGGTTATTGCAGGCTGTAGGGTTTCCTGAAGAGATGGGTTTTCAGGTTCTGTCTGAAGGATCCGAGGGTGGTGAACAATCGGACGTGTTGAGGCGTGGAATTCCAGAGGATAGGGGATATCCAGGAGAAATCTTGGAGGCAGTTGTGTGAGGAACAAATAAGTGTGGAGGAGAGTAGGAGGTCTTGGGAGGATCGAAGATTACGTGAGGGAAGATATTGGGAGATTAGTTCAGAGATATAGGGAGGAGACAGGTTGTGGATGGCTTTGTAGATCAGTGTTAGTAGTTTGAATTGGATTTGTTGGGGAATTGGAAGCCAGTGGAGGGATTTGCAGAGGGGAGAAGCAGGGGAGTAGCGAGGAGAGAGGTTTAGCCGGGCAGCAGAGTTGAGGACAGACTGGAGCGGTGCAAGAGAGTTACCGGGGAGGCCAGAGGAGGGTATTTCAGTAATCGAGGTGGGAGATGATGAGGGTATGCACAAGAGATTTGGTAGATTGTGGGCTTATAATGTTGAGCAAGACCACCTGAAAAACCTCATGGCCTAGATATGAAATTCAATTCTTTGTTTCAGTTCAGGCACTTTTGGGGGATTAGCTTCATTTCATTCAATGCTTAATCTGACATGATACCTTACAATGGATCCAAACATCTGACTGCAATAAGATCCGGGAGGCAATTGTAATACACCACAAATGGGGTAATATTTGTGTAGCTTTCCTTGGGCTTCTCTTAATCCTCTCCTCGATGTCTCCAATTACAAAGGGAGACAAAATGTGGTTATGTATGGCATTGGTCGCCACAGAACTTGCCTCGCGTCACTTCCACATCAAACCATATATGATGCTTTTCATTTCAACAAGAAGATCTGGAAACTGACCAGAACAGTCGTGTTTCTGTGAATGCGCCACAGGACTCCACTATTATACAGTACAAACCACATCAAGGGCTGAGTCTGTTTGTAAAGCATCCATCTGGTCTAATGCCACATCTAGGTCACACTATGTGGTGGACACTTTAATAGCTTTGATATTGAAAGTGTAAATGGGGATACGTGCTGCACTTCTCCATGTAAATTATATTGTAATCATTTTCGAAAAGTGAAAATTGTCATTTATGTTTCTAATATGTGTAACTTCCATCTCTGAGTATGAGACTGTAATTCTGCATCTGTTATATCGTCCAACCAGTTAAAACCAGACTTGCTTTTAATTAGAGGAACATGTGGTTTTTCTGCGTATGATACATTATCATGGTGTCTGATATCAAGCAGCAGATGTCGAGTCTCAGATTGCATAGCAATGATCTGGAGTTTAGAGAGTGAGGCCCCATTATAAGATGATGGACACATTACTAAGTGGTTAGTGAAAACTAAACAATGACTCTGTTAACCCCTAGGAAACATCTGTGAATATACAATGTTGTAACCAAGAAGCACAATATTCTGAATATGGAAGGGAGTTGATATCCACCTGCTGTGAGCTAGCCTCAGTGCTGCGCTTGCAAGCTGTATAACAAAGAGCTTGTAAATGCTGATTTCCATGCCTGGGAGACCACCAGGCTCCTCGATACAGTGCAGAGGTAGCCAGCAATCTAGTCACCGAGTAGTAAAGGCAAGATACATTTTGCTGGAGAATATTGAACTATACATTTCTCACTTTTGAGAAATTTGACAATATCCTTTCCATTCTGTTGCAGTCAGTATAGACGTTTGCTTATATTTGGCACAGGACTGCACATTTTAAGCAATTCTAAAGCCCTCAAACCCTTAGATCGATGTCAGCCAAACAGTGGTTCAGCTGATCATTTGGCCAGCAGCCATCTCAGCAGACTCTCCCATACACAGAAGCGCATGTTTGGCCAAGCGCTCTTGTGTCCTCCATGAGAGAGTCCTAACCAGACATGTCTGACATCAACTGTTCTCAAAGAGGACAAAAGGATTGTCTGAAATCTCACATGTCAGATCCTATTTTGGGATGAAAGTTCTTCTGAATTCGACTTCTGAATCCTGGTGGCGTGCACGCTGTCAGGATTCACAGGTATTGCTGGTGTGAACAGGTGGTCACGTGATTGCTTGTATGTGATTTGCATACTTCCGCTCACATTTTGACTAGACGTGCTTGTCCTCTCCTAAGTATTTTTATTATGATACTACTTCCATTCTTTTAACCTCGATTCCACCACCAATATCCTCGCAGTGTGCACACCAAACACACTGTAATTATCGACGACTTTCACCCCAAGCTTGGACAACCCCTTTGAAAGCGATTGTCGGGGGCTCCTATATACATTAGTCTTTTGGCCAGAACCCGTCATTTTCAGTGGGTTTGGACGACACTAGTCTAATGTGTATTGAGGGAGTGAGACTTTTGCAGTTATTTCAGAGTTAATTATTCAAATATTCTTGTTTCAAAGGATTCTAGATGCCAAATTCCACTGTGTAATCTAAAGTGCCAGTAGCACCACCTATACCTCCAGAACAAGATATCTTGACGGGATGCATTATTGAGACAGGACTAGTAGCAGAACTAAATCATTATATAAATTTATTAAAATCAACAAAAAAAATGGCTGAGATGGGTTTCATGGTTTTTATTAAAAAAAGCACCATCTAAAATCAGAGAGAAAAAGATAAAAAAAAAGAAAAAATATCTTAAAAAGCCACAAATGCTTTAGCGCTCCTGCTTGTCTGCCTGTACATCAATGATGCCTATGTTATACACTTTAATGGACAGATTAACCTTTTATCGACTAGCTGTCGACAATGTATGGATGGTCCGAGACCTCCAGGATGAGACACATTCTTTGTTACTGCTTCCAGCTCTGGTTAACAGATTTAGATCCTAAAAACCACAACAGTTTTCTATTTCCCAGTCTAGATGTTATATTTAGTGAATCTGCTCTACCCTGCGCTAAAGTTGTAAAATGATTTTATTTCATACAGAGAAACCGCTTGGTGCAGAATGTGGCACCTCTAAAGTAAAAATCTTGACTAAAACATAAGAAAAATGATTACACAAGACGTTTCACAAGATGAGAAAGGACCAGTAAGTCATTGCTGAACCGTAAACCCGAATCCACACAACTGGATGAATCCGTGGCACAAACGTATGTATAAAAGGCTTTCCATGGGCCACATGTATTAATTTGTGATTGATTTATAATCCATTTGTGATTGATACCTGTTGATTTATCTACACAATTTCCATTAGTCACGGAGCTCTAGTTGTCGTCTACACGTGTGTACCTGGCCAGACTGCCACCCTATACTGTTGTATAACTGTTCTAGAAGGAAAAAGATAAAATATTCATTTTCAGCATTTCTGATGTCCACAGTGTTTGTCACCAAAAATTATAAAGGATTTTGATTGTTACAATCTTCATGATTTGCTCCAAGAATAGAAAACTAAAAGGAGAAATTGATATAGCAATGAGTGAGCTAAAAAGAGGTGTCTTCCTGAGCGGTGGGTTTGATTGAGGTACAGCAGATCCGTTGCCTTTGATGCCTTTTCTTTTCTTGTTCTTGGTTAATCATGCGATGTTTGGTTTAATGTGGTGATCCAGTGCTAAACAGAGGACATTTTTGTCTTAATGGTGAAAGGAGGACAATAGGAACAGTTGGAATCACTTCTTCTCTATGCCAAAGCACCCATAGGGTCCCAGGCTGGTAGCACCACTGGGTCCTGCTTCAGCACCTCCAAAACTTCCTCAGGTACATGTTTCTTGTCCACAACAACTTCGTAGACATACTCTGAGAACCATTCATCAGTCATGATGAGGTAACCTAGGCAAGAGCAAAAGTATCTTAATTATTAATAAGTTGTAATCGCCCAAGACTCATCTGGAACTTCTTTTTTGATATGTTCTAACATTTTATACACATTATGTAATTTAACTTAGAAGACCTGTAATTTGCTCCAAAAATTAGGTAAATGCCTTATAAAAATCCCTGGACACCCCAGATTATGTATCTCTTTTGCAACTTGAACTGCATCACTCCACAGCAGAGATATTTACATTTGCTTTTTCTGGAGGGCAGTATGTGAGATCTCTGCTATGCCGTCCAACTGGGTGTTTCTTCAGTCTTTCATGGGGAGTGTACTCGACCCCTCTCTCGTAGATGCTGCCAATCACAGCTGGGCAGCTGATCTAAACAAACAGTCTCAGACGCTGCCATGCAGTGATTGGCAGCATCTGGGAGGAAAGGGTGAAATTTCACGTCCCCATAGAAGACTGAAGAAACACCCAGTTGGTTTGCAAAGGAAATATTTCACATGGGGTTATGCATCTATGTTTGTGTGTGTATATGCGATATATCTATCTTTCAGGAATATATTGTAATCATACAACACACATACATAACCATAAACAATCAAAAGTACTTAAGCCTTGAACCCATCTGTGGTGGTACTGGGACCTTGATCTGGGGACTGTAAATTATAGCAGAGAATTCATTATTCAAACACAAAGGTTTCTGGAGATCTAAACACTCTTGAGCTTACAAGTCATGCAGGATCAGAGAAATGTGACGTCAGTTTTTTTGCAGCTACAAAGTAAAATAAGTTCTTCAAGGTCTGCCAAAATCAGAGGCAATACGTTTCTCTGATTAGAATACAAGCAATTGAGCTTAGCTGAATCTGTATAATACACTTTCTTTCAAGATCCCACCCAAATTCCTGCAATTATGCGGAAAACAAAATTTCTGGAATGTGAGAGCCTTCCAGGGATTGTTAAAGGATTAAAGATCACAATTGCGGTAGACTAGTCAATGTCTGACCAGTTTAGCGGTCACTTTTTTAAAATTGACCACTTGCACCAGTGGCCTTTACAGAGTTAGCCCTACAGCTGTTGTAAAACTAAATATCCCATCTCATCCCAACAGGGGCATGCATAGAGTTGTAGTATTGTACAACTGGAAAACTAATTTACAGAAAGATATAATTGATAAACTTAATTTGGTGAGTGCGGAAACCCAATCTAATTCAGAAAAGTCCATTACTGCCTGTACAGAACGATCAATGGCGGAGTCATTGGTACATCACAACAATTAATAATGGGGACCAGCAGAACTGTTATTTCACGACAACTTTATGAAAGCAAAATGCAATACAGGGATTTGTGGAATTGTCAGATATTCTTTGCATAAACTCAGGTGTCCTTCATTTGCGTAATGGATATCACCCAGACTGACCCCGATATTGCCCCTGTTTATACAAGGACAGATGATATTATATATTAGTAGAATTACTGGCTCTGCGTGGATCCATGTGGTTTTACGGTTTGTGTGAGGTTAAAATATAAAGCCAACATATCAGGAGTTGTTGTGCACAGAAACTTTCAGTCTCTAGTAGCGCTCTGAAGAGATTTCAATTTTTGATTTTGTAATCAAGCACCTGTTTGATTTTACACCCCTTCTTTCTGTATTTCTGCTCGATTACCTTTCTATTATTACAAACCAATAAAACATATTTGATTAGAAAAAGATTATTTCAAACAGTTCCAATAAGGGAAACCGATCAGTGCATTTTTACATATGAAGGTTGTGGCGTGGCTTTATAGATGCTGGTCAAACAATAAAAATGACCCTTTCTTTATACTCATCTGATGTGCCACTCATGAGAAATCTAGAGTAGAAGCCATATGCAAATTGGGCTGTAAGCGCTCTGAAGGCATGTTCATGCACTTGGCCTACTTCTGGGCCCTCCTCCAATGCACCTCAGTCTGTTTTGCATAAGGCTTCTACACTCGATTTCTCATGACCGGCACATCGGATTTCTACAAATAAGGCACCATATTTATTAGGGGACAAGAGCTTATACAGCCATACCGCTACTTCCATATTTATAAATCGTGCCGACAGGTTCTCTTCAAAGGAATCTGGTCACCTTGAAAATGAAGTCCAATCTGCTGGCATCATGTTAGAGAGCAAAAGGAGTGGAGTTGATTGAAATGTAGTTTTGTGAGAAAAGATTCAGTTTAACTTGTGTTTTAATCATTTAAACCTTAGCTATTTCTGGGATTTTTGGTCCAGTTGGTGGTCCTATCTGCAATTTCATGAAATGCTGACAAAGTAAGAATTTGAAAGTAAGTTTGTTTTCTTTTTAGAACTTTCAATATAACTTGAAAATCATGATACTTCCTCAAACACTACTAAAGTCCTGGATAACTCTTCATTTTCCAAAAATAACGGATAAGGCACACAAAAATCACGAGACTCTGCCTTTTGGTGACGCTCAAAACCTTTCTACATTTTTGGATTCTCTGGAAAAGATTCAAAAAGATATTGTTTCCTTCAGAGATTGCTTGGCTAATTGCGAAGATTTTAAAAAAGAAAAACAACTTAAAAATCAGAGGAGTTCCGGAATTGGTCCAGCTCTCTCAACTAAAAGACTATATTTCTACTATGATATCTCATTTATTACCTAAAACTAATGGGAGAAAAAATTTGATCGGAAGGCTTTCAGAATCCGCAGGCCACTCTCTCCCAACGGACATAGCGAGAGATGTTATTGTGTCCTTCTACCCTATTTGGGTAAGAAATTATCTTCTGGTCCTAACAAGGGATTCAAAAATACTCCCATCTCCGTACAATAAAATTACTTTTTTTAAGGACCTTTCTAGGGCCACTCTGCAAAAACGGAAATCATTTTACCAAATTACACGTGAGCTTCTGCACGCCGGAATATCTTATTACTGAACCCAGAATTCAACCTTACAAGTGAAATTCGCATCAAAACTAATCGCCATCTCTTCTCTGGAGGAAGGAATGGAGTTCTTAAAAAGATCAGGAATAACATCTTCCGCAGCTCCTCGTGGACTCTCCTTCTCATCTCCACCGGACTTCGGTCCCACTTTAAGATCCGGGATTACAACACTTGCTACATTTATATGGGTACCTTACCTGGAGTACATCTTCAATCGTACCCGAAACAACGGACTTTAATATTTAGCTAACATAATTTAAATATCCAAGAGGTTTCCTAGTCCACTTGATATAGTTTTTATTGAACTGAACTTTCCCTCAAACTAGTTTTAGGGTCACCTACTAGTGTTCCCAGACGTGACAAGCTCTCATATATTTCAAATATTACTGTATATTTTATAGTAGGTTTTGCATTTTTGCATACTACATTAATATGTAATTTTGTAGACTCTGTATTATTATTACTAATGATTTTATTTCTAGGTGCTGAAATACTAAGCAAGACTTATGGAAGTATATGTACGCTTGTCTCTCCCTTATTTTTATAGGGGGTTGCTTTTTTATTTCTTGTCCCTTTTCCTTCTTGCCCAAGTTTACTTGTCCCATTCCTTCCCATTATTTTATCTTCCTTTCCCACTTCCGCTTATTCTATATCCTACTTCCATATCCTTTAAAATGTTACATTTGGTTCTCTTTTTTTTATTGCATCCCTTTCCATTCCCTTTCCCCATTGTTCAGAGCTATATTTTCCCTCCCCTATTCCCAATTCCTGGTTTTTATTCAAAAAATTTATAAAAAATATTTAAAAAGAAAATCACATCACATTTTAAATAAATTCTGCATTGACTTATTTTAACATAGCCTGAAACACTTTCTAGTTATCAGCATTACCATTGTGTGTTTACAAGGAGGTCTATTTGGGGTTGGGATTTCCTCTTATACCCTTATCTTGTTTCTGTAAGGGGGCCTCTTGCAAAACATGGTCACCCAAGTGAACAAAACTTCCGCAAGTTGATAGCCTCCCATTTCCAGGTGGAGATTTCCGGAAATCACTACGTTTTTCCTCTGGTATCAATCAAACTAGAGAGGAAGTTAATTCTCCGATCCATTGTTGCTCTACCAGAAATGTGTTTTATAAACTTGATTAATAGTTTCTGCTTACGATGACTTTGAAGGAAAAAAACTACGGCTCGATCAGACCACGGAGTAGACATTTGTTATAATAAATGAGAAGGTAGTGGGTACACACTAAATCGACATTAGCCAGCTAGCAGATTGTTATTGCTGCTATTGCCAATGTATAAGGCAGAGACCATGTGAAGAAGGTATAATGAACATAGCTGGAAAGTGAAGGTTTCCTTTAGAATAAATGTCCTTTAATAAGTGGCCATTCCGAGCATAGGTAAATTTATAATCTTGCAACGTCACACTGGCCAGAAGGAATATTTTAGACTATTTCCTTTCCGGAAGAGTTTTCAGCAGGCTCCTTATCATCAGAGGCAGGATTAAAATGACAGGTAACAGCCTCTATACAGACCTGATAACACAAAATCCACCAATCACAATAGGTGATGTCACAGCTGACCTTGCTTCCCCTCCGTCAATAGTTGCTTCATTACAAAAGATGAGAAAGATTGGGTCGGGGGTCTGACCATTGTAGCTAATGTAAACACACAAACCCGATTATATATACCGGTAGGTCATTTTCTGATTACAAGTTCCCTTTAATTTAATTCAACAGTCACAATTCTAGAAACTTCCCTGGTCTTGTAGACCTAAATCAAGAATAACTTGCCATCTAATATATAGCATTTGCTGGCATTGCTACAGAGAAACCTTCAGCTCTACATAGGAGTATCCAATAATAAGCTATGGAATCTTTCTTTAATCTCTGTGGCGCTTTACAAAGGTCCATTCCAGACAGTCTGCGCTGCAACCCCGGAACCTCTGCTAATTAATAATGTCGTTTGCCATTGCAAGGATTTGGTGATTTAGCTTTGATTAGAATTTATCCAGGCGGCTCTCAAGTAAAAAAAATCTACAGGCAGTTTCAATTTACACTTTCTCCCCAGACACAAGTTTTGTCTCCACGATCTGCTATTCATTACATACCTATCAGGATCCTGGGTTTGTAAAAATACATCAGATCTAGCAGAATGTACAGGAAGCCAAAATGTCAAAGCAATCATATTTCATACATATATACTTTTACATAAGGGACAGAATGAAAATAAACATAGGCTATCACACACTGTTAGACTAAATAACCACAAGAGGAGAACCGGTGGCACTCGTCTAGATGTGTATGCACAAAGCTTCGCTCCCCTTTGTCATCCAGGAGTTTGGTTAACCTCTCATGTACTTTCTATTACTTTTGGCCAATATTCGACCCCCTTGTTGTTCAGGTGTTTATACTAAAATTTGTGACGGTGAAAATATATTAAGTGGCCACTAGTGATGAGCAAGCGTGGTCGGATAAGGTGAGTACGCTCATGTTCTAATCGAGCATTTTCGGCATGCTCGAAAAAAATGCTAGAGTCACCGCGGCTGCATGTCTCGCGGCTGTTCAACAGCCACAACACATGCAGTGGTTGCCTGTTTGTTAGGCAATCCCTGCATGTGTTTTGGCTGTCGAACAGCTGCGAGACATGCAGCCGGGGCGCCTCGAGCATTTTTTTTGAATACGATGAAAATACTCGATTAGGACACTAGCATACTTGTATAAAACCTTATCCAAGGACACTCGCTCATCACTAGTGGCCACGCTACACGGCTGGTATAGACGTGAAATCATGCCTAAGTAGCATGCTGTGGCAGTAAGGCTGGTGTTTGCTACAGATAAGTCCTGTACAGGTACTTTAGCCAATAATAAAGTGCATATAACCATAGAGAGCTCGCTTTCCCTCTCCAAAAGCCCAAAACTAGATGTAGCGTCTGCCTCACCCCTGCTATTTCAATTGTGCTTCTGTTATTCTGTAATACGTAAGGTCCGATTGAATGCATCAAAATATCCTCACATAACAAGGCTTATCTCACCCATTATAACAGCAGTAAAGTAAGGCCAGATTTACCTTTATTTCCACGATCATCTCCCCAGGAGTTTTCGACTCGCCATTTTTCAAATTCTCCTTCTTGACCATCCTGGAGATATTAAAGCAAATTGTTAAATGTTAATGGGGTAGCTGAAAATAATATAAGAAAAGGGCAAAATCTCCAAAAACTCGATACTTGATCAAAAGCAATCAAAGACTTTTGGGTACTAATGCAGATTTTTTTTTTTTTGGCGTGAACACTTAGGGTAGGTGCACACGGTCAGTAAACGCTGCGGGTTGGACACTGCGTACTTGCACAGTGTTCAACCCGCAGTGGCCAGATGTTACAGCCTAGTGGATGGGATTTCAAGAAATCCCATCTCCACTATGGTGCACCGGCACCCACGGCTTCCCTGCGGAGACGGACAAGCCTCCTCAAGATAAATGTCATCCATAGAATGTATTGGATGCGGTGAATCCACACGGTTCGGTGATCACAGAGGATTCACCTGTGTTCAATAGCCAGCAGCGCTTTGGAAAGAGCGGACATGTGCTGCGTCCAAAGTGCTGCCAATTACTGAAAGTGTGCACCTACCCTTATTATATGTGACACCACACTACTTTAACCCATTAGGGACCGAGATTAATGACCAGGCTAAATTTTAGATATCTGACCAGTGTTGCTTCATGTGGTCATAACTCTGGAGAGCTTTATTGCTTTCCAGTGATTCTGAGATTGTTTTCTTTGTGACATACCGTACTTTATGATAGTGGTAAAATTTAATCAATGTGACTTGCATTTAATTGTGAAAATATCACAATTTTGGTTAAAGGTTTTTTTTGGGGGGAAATTGAAAAAAATAAAAAATAAATCGCAATTTTCAGTTAGTCATGCTGTGCAAAATAATTAGTAATTAACACTTGCTATATGTCTACCTTGCATCTGCATCATTTTTAAAACGTCATTTTATTTTGTTACGATGTTACAAGAGTTAAAACTTTAGCAGCAATTCCTCATTTTTTTCAAAATTTTTGACAAAACCTGTTTCTATAGGGACCTGTTCAGGTTTAAATGGAATTTGCGGGGCCTATGTTTTGGAAACTCTCCAAAAGTGATACCATTTAAAAAAAACGAACCTCTCAAATACTTCAAAACTGTTGTCAGCAATTTTTTTAACCCTTCATGTCCTACACAAGAGTTAATGCAAAGTGGAATGAAAAAAAAAAAGTACCTCTAAGTTGTTGCTTTAGCCCCATTTTTTAAACTTTTACAAACGGTAATACCAAAAAGTGGAACCCACAATTTGTTACCCACTTTCTTTGAAGTGCAGCGATACCCCCATTTGTACTCAAAAAGTTTAGAAAGCGGCCGAGCTCAGAAAGGAAGGAGCAATACTGGAATTTTGGAACACAAATTGGCTGAAAGAGATGGCGGGGCACCATGTCACATTTGCAGCCCAGAGCACAGACAGCGGAAACCCCCAACAACTGACCTCATTTTGGAAACTACACCCTTCAAGGATTTTATCCCGGGGTATTGTGAGGATTTTGAACCCAAAGGTACTACACAGAATTTGATAACGTTAGCTAGCCATATTGAATATGTCTTCATATCCTCATAATTTTTTTTTTGCTTATGAAAAACTTTAACCCTAAGCCCAACCCTAACGGCAAAGAATTAAAGAAATAAAAATTATAAAATAAAAATAATAATAATCTAAGTGGATGACACAGGGGAGGGATGATTTACGAATTATTGTTTTTTTTTAATTACTGTGATGGGGTCTACCACAGTGATCAAAAGTCAGGAACCAATAGAAAAAATCCCTGCTGTTGCTGGGTGCAGCCGGCAAATCTCGGCGGGCGCACTACGCATGCACCCACCATTTTTCTTTATGAAGAAAGCGGAGTCTCGAGATTTTTGGATGCTGGGGGAACGATATTCATTTATTCCCAATCATCATTTTAAAATGGAGATGAGGGAATAAGGCACCTTAGCGGTCGCCGTTTCAATATATATCAGTGGTTGTTAAATCAAATTTTTCTATTGGGTTGGAAATTGGCCTACATCTTTGCCGGCCGATGAGGAATGTGTTATTCAGCTATGCTCTGCCTCTTAATTGCAAGTGGAGAGGAGCTCTGTCCAAATTGCTAGCCTTTAAATGCTGTTGTCGATCTTAGGCCGGCGTCACACTACAGTAGAATACGGCCGAGTGCTAAGCGGTAAAACTTTACATAGCACTCGGCCTAGCATTAATCTATGGGGCAGCTCACATCAGCGTTTTTTTATCAGGCGTATTCGACGTGCATGTAAAATCGAAGCAGGCTGCGATTGGCACAGAGACTTGGCAATACAAGCCTGCTTCGATTTTACATGCACGTCGAATACGCCTGAGAAAAAAACGCTGACGTGAGCTGCCCCATAGATTAATGCTAGGCCGAGTGCTATGTGAAGTTTTTCCGCTTAGCACTCGGCCGTATTCTACTGTAGTGTGACGCCGGCCTAAGATCGACAACAGCATTTAAAGGCTAGCAATTTGGACGAGCTCCTCTCCACTTGCAATTAAGAGGCAGAGCATAGCTGAATAAATATATACACACACTACATAGATAGATGAAAAGCCGGCAATTCAGCAACTCTGTACTGTAAAATCAAAGCAGGAGCCAACAACAGCATAGAATAGATGGATTACATACAGTACAGTATATACACATAGAATAGGTAGTTATACAGATGTAAATGACAAATACAATTAGTACAGTGTGTGTGCAGCTTACTGTACATGTATTTCATTAACATATGAGTTGAGAAAATTTCCCAACACGCTTGACCTGATGTTACATAGGTGAAATGAGTACATTGGCTGTGCACACACAGGACCTGTCTGATGACACCGCAAGCAGGAGAACTTTCTCACGCTCGAGGTGCAGTCAGACAGGTAATAGGAGTTCACAGGGAGACACTGGGCAGCAGTAGCACACGCTGCTCAGTGTCTCTGCGGGGGGACAGGCTGTATGGTCGCATCATGCAACCTGTCATTCTTTCATTGATCGCAGATGTGTTGCCATAAAGAACCTTGTGCCTGTCAGGGTTGGCTTTCATTTAAGACCCCGATTTTTCCTGTATACAGTAATTCTGTGGTATTGTTGTATACATATATCAGCCGATTTAAGTTCCCTAAGTGGAAATAAAGGTTCAAATTGCCACCTTTTCCTCCATCAAAATTAAAGAAATAAAAAAAATACACGTGATCCCCCTGTTCGCAAAAGTCTGCTCTATAGAATTAACCAGATCGTAAACACCGTAATGAGAAATTGAATAGGTACGTCTAAGGCGCCCCCCCCCCCACCCCACCCCGTTTGCGGCATGATGAACATGCAACTTTCTGGCACATGTCAGCTGTGCCCCTAACAGCCATGGGTGGAATCGCGATCCACCCTGCGGCTGTTAATATTTTAAATGCTGCTGTCAATCTCTGACAGCGGCATTTAACATGCTTGTGCCAGAAGTGTGTCACTAATCCCACCACGTCACATGACCGCATGTCGCCATGACAACCCAGGGTCTGCAGTAGACTCCTCTGGTTGCCATTGCCGGATAGTTATAAGCGCTGTCCAGCAGCCAGCATTCATAGCAGATGAGCATTTTAGCTACAAACAGCAGGACTGCAGCCATGCTCTGTGTAGCACAAGCGATCAGATCATCACAGCTTCTAGTCTCACGTGGAGACTATTGAAGCAAGTGTAAAGTGAAAAAAAAGTTTTAAAAAAAATTTAAATCACCCTCCTTTAGCCTAATTAAAAATAAAACAATAAAAAAATACACATATTTGGTATCGCCGAGTTCAGAAATGCCTGATCTTCAATATATGAAAAGAATTAATCTGATTGGTAAACAGCGTAATGAGAAAAAAAATCAAAATGGCAGTATTACGTTTTATTGGTCGCAGCAACATTTCATCAACATTCAATAATGGGTGATTAAAAGATCGTATCTACACCAAAATGCTATCAATAAAAATTTCAGCTCAACACACAATAGATAAGCCCTCACCTAGCATCAGACTTTTTTTTTACCTGAGAAACTTTGGATTTTTTTTACCACTTAAATAAAAAAAGAACCTTTACATGTTTGGTATCTTGGAACTCTTAATGACATGGAAAATCATAATGGTATGTCAGTTTTAGCATTTAGGGGACATAGTTTAAAAAAAAAAAAAAACAGTTGTGGAATTGCACTTTTTTTTTTTTTCAATTTCACCACACTTGGAATTTTTTACCCATTATCCAGTACACGAAATGGCAAACCCAATGGGGTCGTTTAAAAGTACAACTCATCTCGCAAAAAAACAAGACCTCACATGGCCATATTGATAGAAAAATGAAAAAAGTCTTGGAAGAAAAGCAACAAAACACGGAAACTCAAAAACGGAAAAACCCAAGGTGGTGAAGGGGTTAATTATTATTATTATTATTATTTTTTTTTTTTAAGCACTCGACAATTTCTTTCCAGTACATCACATGATAAAAATAGATGGCGTAATTCAAAAGTACCATTTGTACCTGTCTTCTGCCTTCGACACTGTGGACCACTCCCTTCTACTACAGATCCTCAGACTTGGCCTTATCCTGGATCTCGTCATATCTGACAGACCGAACTTTCAGTGTCTCCCTCTCCCACACCACCTCCTCACTTCGCCCCTTGTCAGTCGATGTTCCACAAGGCTCTGTTCTAGGACCCCTACTCTTCTCCATCTACACCTTCGGCCTTGGACAGCTCATAGAATCCCAGGGTATGGAGTACCATCTCTACGCTGATGACACGCAGATCTACCTCTCCGGACCTAACCTCACCTCCTTACTTACCAAAATCCCGCACTGTCTGTCTGCTATTTCAGCCTTCTTTTCTGCTCACTTTCTACAACAGAACACGGACAAAACAGAATTCATAATTTTTCCCCCATCTCACTCTACCCCTCCACCAGACCCAGGGCCATATTTGCCACTAGGCACTTGAGGGCACGTCCCTAGGGCGTGGACGATGCGGGGGGGGGGGGGGGGGGGGCAGGTGAGTATGAGGGACGGAGGGGAAGAGAGAGGATGGGGAGCCTGGAGCAGACCCATGGGAGAAGGAGCGGGAGGGTGGAGAGATGAGTCATGCATACTGGGGGATTATGAGCCATGCAAGATGGGAGAAGGAGCGGGGGGGGGAGGTGTGGCGAGATGAGCCATGCATACGGGGGGATTATGAGCCATGCATACAAGAGGTGGGGGGAATTATGAGCCATACATACAGGAGGGGGGGGGAATTATGAGCCATGCATACAGGAGGGGGGATTATGAGCCATGCATACAGGAGAGGGGGGTGGAATATGAGCCATGCATACAGGAGAGGGGGAGGGAATATGAGCCATGCATACAGGAGGAGGGGGTGGAATATGAGCCATGTATACAGGGGGGGGGGGGAATTATGAGCCATGCATACAGGGGGGGATTATGAGCCACGCATACAGGAGGGGGATATGAGCTATCATACAGGAGGGGGGAATATGAGCCATGCATACAGGAGGGGGGGGGGGGAATATGAGCCATGCATATGGGATGGGAGGGAGATGAGCAAGATGGGAGGGGGGTATTATATAGTATTGAGCATCATGTGGGGTCATTATACAGTATGGAGCATCATGTGGGGTCATTATACAGTATGGAGCATCATGTGTGGCCATTATACAGTATTGAGCATCATGTGTGGCCATTATACAGTATTGAGCATCATGTGGGGCCATTATACAGTATTGAACATCATGTGGGGTCATTATACAGTATGGAGCATCATGTGTGGCCATTATACAGTATGGTGCACCATGTGTGGCCAATGGCCATTATACAGTATGGAGCATCATGTGTGGCCATTATACAGTATGGAGCATCATGTGAGGCCAATGGCCATTATACAGTATGGAGCATCATGTGTGGCCATTATACAGTATGGAGCATCATGTGTGGCCATTATACAGTATGGTGCACCATGTGTGGCCAATGGCCATTATACAGTATGGAGCATCATGTGTGGCCATTATACAGTATGGAGCATCATGTGAGGCCAATGGCCATTATACAGTATGGAGCATCATGTGTGGCCATTATACAGTATGGAGCATCATGTGTGGCCATTATACAGTATGGAGCATCATGTGTGGTTATTATACAGTATGGAGCACTGTGTGGCCATATTTATTTCTGTTTATAATTATTGTATATGAAACAGCGTGATCAGCAGTGCTAAATGGGTGTGGTTGGGACGTGGATATGGGTGTGACTAGTTGTGAAATGGGTGTGGTCAGAGGCGTGGCCTAAAATTTGCCACGGCGCACTATGTGTGCAGCAAACTTTATACCTCTTTCCCTTCTTCAAAAGTTGGGAGGTATGGTACCACATTTGCCAGATCACAGCAAGTGCCACAAATCCCAAGGGGAATGAATGAGGCCAAACGCAGTGTTGCCGTAAGTGATCCGTTACACGGCAGATGCAGAAAAACTGCCCGATCTACTGCAAAAGGCTACTTTCACATCAGCAATTCTTGCCAAAGTATATGCCCATAGTGTCATACTTACCAATGGGGGAGGCAGCACTAAAAGTGCCTAGGGCAGCAGAAACTCTAAATACGGTCCTGACCAGACCTATCCATCAATGTCAATGGCTGCTCACTTTCCCCAGTCCCACACGCCCGATGCCTCAGGGTGATCCTCGACTGCCCTCTCTTTCAAGCCACATATCCAAGCCCTTGCCTCCTCCTGCCATCTCAAACTCAAAAATATTTCCCGCATCCACGCATTCCTTGACTGCGACACAACAAAAACACTAGTGCATGCCCTTATCATCTCCCGCTTTGACTACTGCAACCTCCTACTCTCTGGCCTCCCCTCTAGCACCCTGGCACCACTCTAATCCATCCTACACTCTGCTGCCTGACTAATCTACCTGTCTCCCCGCTATTCCCCAGCCTCTCCCTTATGCCAAACCCTTCACTGGCTTCCTATCGCCCAGAGACTCCAGTTCAAAACCCTTACAATGACATACAAAGCCATCCACAACCTTTCTCCTCCATACGAGTCTCCCGGTACCTACCTACATGCAACCTCCGATCCTCTCAAGATCTCCTTCTCTACTCCCCTCTCATCTCTTCTTCCCACAACCGCATCCAAGACTTTTCTCGTGCTTCCCCCATACTCTGGAACTCTCTACCACAACACATCAGGCTCTCGCCTACCATAGAAACCTTCAAAAAGAACCTGAAGACTCACCTCTTCCAACAAGCCTACAGTGATCCTCAACCTACTGAACCGCCGCACAACCTGCTCTACCCTCTCCTAGTGTATCCTCACCCATCCCCTGCAGACTGTGAGCCCTCGCGGGCAGGGTCCTCCCTCCTTATGTACCTGTGTGCCTTGTTTTTCGCTCATGTTTAATGTATTTGTCTATATTTGCCCCATATTCACAAGTAAAGCACCATGGAATAAATGGCGCTATAAAAGTGTATAATAATAATAATAATTTGTTTTGCAAAAATTAAGCCCTCGTGGCTATATCGAAGATAAAATAAAAAAAGTTATGGCTCTTGAAAGAATAGGAGAACAAGGCAAAAAATAAAATAAAAAAATCTTATTAAGAGAAACACTAAACATTTAGAATGCACCAAAAATAATTCCTCCCTTATTTGATCCTTTTTGTCCCACATTACAAGTAATGGGTAAAGAAATCGTTTTGTGTCTTAGGTTCGCAGCCATATTCATCTCCTCCTCTTCACCGTACTATGTCTGGCTGTAAAAAGGACTAAAGGTACATACACACATAACGATTTAGTTAACGATATCGTTGCAACGTCACGCTTTTTGTGAGGTAGCAACAGGCCCGGTAATGATCTCGTTATGTGTGACAGCGACCAACGATCAGGCCCTCCTGGGAGATCGTTGGTCGCTGGGGAATGATCAGGACCTTTTTTTGGTCGCTGATCACCCGCTGTCATCGCTGGATTGGCGTGTGTGACGCCGATCCAGCGATGTGTTCACTTGTAACCAGGGTAAATATCGGGTTGCTAAGCGCAGGGCCGCGCTTAGTAACCCGATATTTACCCTGGTTACCATTGTAAAAGTTAAAAAAAAAAACAGTACATACTAACATTCCGATGTCTGTCACGTCCCCCGCCGTCAGCTTCCCTGCACTGACTGTCAGCGCCGGCCGTAAAGCAGATCACAGCGGTGACGTCAGTCAGTGCGGGAAGCTGACGGCGGGGGACGTGACAGACATCGGAATGTGAGTATGTACTGTTTTTTTTTTTTACTTTTACAATGGTAACCAGGGTAAATATCGGCTTACTAAGCGCGGCCCTGCACTTAGTAATCCGATGTTTACCCTGGTTACCCGGGGACTTCGGCATCGTTGAAGACAGTTTCAACGATGCCGAAGTCGTTCCCCTGATTGTTGGTCGCTGGAGAGAGCTGTCTGTGTGACAGCTCCCCAGCGACCACACAACGACTTACCAACAATCACGGCCAGGTCGTATCGCTGGTCGTGATCGTTGGTAAGTCGTTTAGTGTAACGGTACCTTAACTGCAGAAGGAGCTTCCCCCCACTTCCCAGTCTGCAGCCTTGATAAAGGGACAGAGCTTCAGTCGGTCACCAGCTTAACATGAAACTGATCGCCAGGAGAGTAACCTCTTTATTTGCTGCAGAATTTCTATAGGGCTTTAGTATTTCTATAGGGCTTTATTCACACATCAGTATTTTTGAGCAGTATTTCATCAGTATCTGTATACCAAAACCAGGAGTCTCTTCAATTTTACATACATTTAATATATTACCTAAATAAGATTTGGGAGTTTTAATTTTAGTCATAGATCTCTTGTTTGTCTGAAATACTGGATATCACAGATTTAATAAGTTCCCATGTGAAATAGAAGAGCTCTTCATTATTTTGGGACACATAGTAATAACGTTTTAAACATTTTTGTAATCCGATTTATATGTGATGTATCAGTACTAAATAGTCTAAGTTGGTGAAGTGAGAAAAATACAGGCAGAAATTATATTTATAGGATCAAATAACTAAAAATGACCATGTGCAGAGACTAGAGAAACAGTCCATACGACCACAATAAGAAGAATGGTCAGAAAAAAGTACGGTATTTGCTTACACACAAAAAATAGAAGGTTTGTTTTGAGTTTGTCAAAAGACATGTGGGAGACTCCCCAAATGTATGGAGGAAGATGCTGTGGTTAGATGAGACTAAAATTCGACTTTTCGGCTACCAAGGTAAACGCTATGTCTGCCGCCAAACCAACACTGCTCATGTTTTTCGGCAGCAGGGACAGGGAAAATGGTCCAAGTTGAGAGAAAGATGGATGGTGTGAAGTACAGGGATATTCTTCAGCAAAACCTGATTCAGTCTGTCACCAGAGGAAACCATCTAACATGAAGGAGTTGGAGCATTTTTGCCTTGAGGAATGGGCAAAATTCCCACTGGAAAGCTCAGAGACTTATCCAAAGCAACCTGCAGCTGTACAGTGGGTACTAGCTCAAAAGGGGGCTTCTACTCAATACTGAGCAAAGGGTCTGAATACTCCTGACCATGTGATATTTCAGTTTTTCTTTTTTTATAAATATGCAAAAATTTATACATTTCTGTTTTTTTTCCAGTCAAGATGGGGTGCAGAGTGTACATTAATGAGAAAAAAAATGAACTTTTTTGAATTTACCAAATGGCTGCAATGAAACAAAGAGTGAAAAATGTAAAGGGGTCTGAATACTTTCCGTACCCACTGTAACTGCCGCAAAAGGAGGCTCTACAAAGTACTGACACTAGGGGGGTGGTGAATAGTTATGCACACTGATGTTTTCAGTTATTTTGTCCTATTTGTTGTTTGTTTCGCAATAAAAAGAAAACCAAAGCTTCACAGATGTAGGCATGTTCTTTACATGAACTGATGCAAACCCTCAAAATAAACAGTGAAACTGCAGGTTGTGAGGTAGCAAAACACAAAAAATGCCAAGGAGGGGTGTGTGAATACCTTTGGAAGTCACTGTACAAACACTGATACAAAATACAGATGTGTGAATGAGGCCTAGGTAGAGATTATTTCAGGATCAAGCAGAATATGCTGCAGACCAAGGCCTCCCTTAGGCTACTTTCACACTAGCGTCGGCCCGTCAGAGTGCGTCGAGCCGACGTACCAACACATTGTGTCAACGCAACACAACGGGGGCAGTGGATGCATTATTACAACGCATCCGCTGCCCCATTGTGAGTTGCGGGAAGGAAGGGGCGGAGTTCCGGCCGCGCATGCGCGGTCGGAAATGGCGGACACAACGCACCAAAAAACGTTACAAGCAACGTTTTTTGGTGCCAACGGTCCGCCACAACACGTTGCAACCGTCGCAATGTGTGTGGCAATGCGTCGCTAATACAAGCCTATGGAGAAAAAACGCATCCTGCAAATAACTTTGCAGAATGCGTTTTTTCTGCAAAACGACGCATTGCGACATGCGTCGTACGACGCTAGTGTGAAAGTAGCCTTACGCGTCAACATTTTCCCCGTATGAAAAAACAGATCAATTTTGTGGGGGAATACACTTTGATCAGAGTTTGATACAAGTGGCATCAGTTTTTCTCGAACATGGAGGGCAAAAAGAGAAAAAAAAAAAAATTCTCCACTTTCTCGACAGTCCGTGAAATTTCTACCGCACTCAGAAGTAGTCCGAGTGCGGTCCGATTTTTACATGAACCCATAGACTTGCATTGCAGATTTGGATCCAACCATTGGATCAAAACTGGACATGTCTCTGCTCGGAAAGCACGGTCTGTGAAGAATCATGAACATTTGAATACCCCATAGACTGAAAGGTATGAGTGCCATCCGTGAACGCCACGTAATAAAGATTCCTATATTTTCAACAACAACTTACTTTTAGTGTAATAGTTTTCCCTAAAAAATGAAACCTCTCTTTTGAGTGTACAAAAAAAAGCGGGTGAAAACCGATTGCCCCCATCACACTGAGCGGCAGCTTATCTGATGCCTTTGATGATATTAGGTGAAGTCCAACAGTTAACAAGGCAGAGTCACAAGCTCATCTTGTACCAGCAGTATGAACAAGGTTTTAATGTTTTTCAAATATAATTGTGGATTTAACTTTTCTTAATCCTTTACCAACGTTATTGGGAAGCACAAATTCCCAGCAAGATTTTCTTTCTTTCGCTCTTATGCCATTTTATTAGATAATCCAGATAAGAAGCGGAGAAGTGCTGCATTCTGTAACCCCCTGGGAGGGAGGAATAACAAGTCAGGAGGTCGGTGTACAAATTTGATGTTAATGAATCTCCTCCCGGAGGTAGTTTCTCAGCATAAAACATTCATTGACTCAAGATCATTATATAACATAAGCGGTCTAATTTTCTGCTCGGATGTAAGTATTCTACAGAGTTATGTGAGTGGTGAGAGGTACAGGTTTCAAATAAAGGGCTGCTTTCTCCCCGTTTCAAATAAAGGGCTGTTTTCCCACACACAAAGTACATTTTAATCAATAGAGTAAGGAGTAAGACTTTAAAGGGGTTTTCCCACAAGCAAAGTTCATTTTAATAAACAATTTAATTAACAGATCTTGGAATTATAATAATTTCCACAATTGGATGTGATTAAATAAAATGTTCCTGTGCTGAGATAATCCAATAAATGTGCCCCTGCTGTGTACTGTGTAATGGCCGTGTCTGACCGTGCAAGAACATGGTCTGATCATACCACAGCTCCTGGGCAGGGGAGGCGTAAAAGAATATACAGACAGGACAGCACGGGATCACAAATAATTATTTTTACACTTAGTAGGAGAAGAGGATCATCATCGCGCTATTGTAAGTGGTATGTCCTGATGAAGGGGTCGTCTGAACCCTGAAACGCGTTGAATAAACCACGCTGAACCTTTACTATTCCTGGAATTCTTCTGGCGGCAGCGCGATGATCATCCTCTTCTCCTACTAAGTGTATACTTCTACCAGGTCCGGCACTGACCTGTAGATCTGCAGCAGTCGCCATTATTATATGTCTTTTTATCGTCCTCACCAGGTGAGTAGTTCACTTGGTGGGTGCACCCTATGCAACATGAGACAAGACCCTATTGCGTTTTTTGTGTCTCCTTTTTCTATCAAATAATTATTTTTGTGAGACCTGTTTTTAAAGAAATGTTTTACATCAAAGAAAGAATCAGCTGTGATACCATGATGTCCTGTCTGTATACTCTTTTCCCATTCCCAGGAGCTGTGGTATGATCAGAACATGTCTCTGCACGGTCAGACACGGCCATTACACAGTACACAGCAGGGACACATTTATAAGATTATCTCAGCACAGGAACATTTTTTGGATACGCATCCAATTGTGGAACTTATTATTATTCTAAGATCTATTGATTAAAATGTTTATTAAAATTAACTTTGCTTGTGGGAAAACCCCTTTAAAGTCTTACTCCTATCTTCATAGACAGATATTGTAGGGCAGTGCTTGTAAAAACTTACACTTTTA
Source organism: Ranitomeya imitator (assembly GCF_032444005.1). NCBI lineage: Eukaryota > Metazoa > Chordata > Amphibia > Anura > Dendrobatidae > Ranitomeya > Ranitomeya imitator. Next base: position 94,935,701 of record NC_091284.1, read on the forward strand.
AAACTTACTACCCATTAAAATTCGGTAACGTTCTTGACCGGTTATCCTCTGAAGCCAGGTGTACAAGTCCCGGCTTCAGAGGATGAATGCAGTGAGGGAAAGAAGCCATACGCAGGCGCTAGCGATGACGCCGGCGCTTGTAAGTTATAATATCACACCCACAGGGGCATGATAACATCTAAGTGGGCCGACTAGTCTGGGGACACTAACACCCCATCGACTAGTCCAAGCCCTCATTTACATATCATAAACGGACTTTAGAAATACTTTTTCTACAGATCTATTTATGCATGTAATATAACACAGGGACTGTTAGGCAGTGTGTCTACATATGCAGACTAAACTGAAGGTGGTATAGTATAGAATTTCCCACATAGTGTTTTAGGAGAAAAATATGCTTTTTGCAGTTTTTTTTTGTGGGGTTATTTTCCACCTGGCTGCTGCCAGATATAACCAGAAAGCCAATAGTGAAATTGACAATTCTGGGTCCATGTGTTTTTTTCTTCAATATGCTTCACATGTGGCAATTTTTCAGGTGAATTCAAATAATCATCTCTATGATTTGTTAAAAACAAAAGAAACAACAACTAACATGTAACAATGTATGAATGGAAAGAAGAATGCATATAACATTTTTGCACTGGCCATAAAAGGTCAAACTCGCTATTTTCCACTCAAATTCCTTCTGTCAAACCATGCAGAAGGAAGTGGAGGTCAGTGTCTACAGAAGGGTAGAACACCGCACAGAAGCGAGGACTCTGGCGGTCAGAGCACTCCTGAGATTTCGTAAATGGTGTGTGATGTTAAGCGATACCGACAACGATCCGGATCGCTGCAGCGTCGCTGTTTGGTCGCTGGAGAGCTGTCACACAGACCGCTCTCCAGCGACCAACGATGCCGGTAACCAGGGTAAACATCGGGTAACTAAGCGCAGGGCCGCGCTTAGTAACCCGATGTTTACCCTGGTTACCATCCTAAAAGTAAAAAAAACAAACACTACATACTTACCTACAGCCGTCTGTCCTCCAGCGCTGTGCTCTGCACTCCTCCTGTACTGTCTGTGTGAGCACAGCGGCCGGAAAGCAGAGCGGTGAAGTCACCGCTCTGCTTTCCGGCTGACCGACGCTCACAGCCAGTACAGGAGGAGTGCAGAGCACAGCGCTGGAGGACAGACGGCTGTAGGTAAGTATGTAGTGTTTGTTTTTTTACTTTTAGGATGGTAACCAGGGTAAACATCGGGTTACTAAGCGCGGCCCTGCGCTTAGTTACCCGATGTTTACCCTGGTTACCAGTGAAGACATCGCTGAATCGGTGTCACACACACCGATTCAGCGATGTCTGCGGGGAGTCCAGCGACGAAATAAAGTTCTGGACTTTCTTCCCCGACCAGCGACAGCACAGCAGGGCCTGATCGCTGCTGCCTGTCACACTGGACGATATCGCTAGCGAGGACGCTGCAACGTCACGGATCGCTAGCGATATCGTCTAGTGTGACGGTACCTTTACACAAGTAGAGAAGCAATCAATACAGAGGTGTCGCTAAACATTAAAATAGGCTCTGGAGGAAGACTCTCCGGAAGATCTTTGTCCTGCCCAGAGATCTTAAAACCTAATTTACATATTAAGAAACACTTAATATAAGTAATCTGATTACAGATATTATTGTATAAGTTTATTCTATGACCTGCAGGTGGGCTTAGTTGTCCACTACTTGGAGAACTCCTTCTCATACAACTCGCTTGGCCCCCAAGAAATAATAAAGCTTATACTCACCACCTGTGCTGGCGCCATTCCCCCTGTGTTGGCACTCCTTCTCCCAGGGCTCCCATGTGTTTTTTTCAACATGTGTCGCCGGCGCCAAATCAGCGCTGGCGTCACTGTCCCCGCCTCCTGTCGACTTGAGCAGGAAGAGGAAGTCCAAAATCAGGTGCAGCCTGGACTTCCTCTTCATGTTCAATTGGTCCGAAGGCGCTGTTTGGGCACCGGCGTCACATGTCACAAGAGCAGCAATGGAGCCCCAAAACCGCGAGTCCTGACACTGTGGGAATGGTGCCGACACGGGATGTGAGTCTTCATTATTTTATGGGGGCCAAACATTTGGATCAAGAAAAGGTTGTCCTAATAGTGGACAACCACTTTAACAGGGCTTATCCCTCTAACAGATTCCCTTCAGGGTTCATGCAGACGACTGTATTTAGTCTATGAGGCTGTACACATGTCAACAACTATTTCTTTGGACAGAGTCTGTCCGAGGAAAATAAATAAATCACAGCATTTATCGTACTCAACCCTGCAAGTCAATGGTTTATAAAAAAAATAAAAAAAACAGACTACACTAACATCTAATTTTAAAGAACTGACAGAATGGAGAAGATAGAGAAAATTTTTTTATTTCTTCATCTTCTCCACAACCCAAAAAAATCAGGTCACTCTATGATCACACTCTGATCAGCATAACTGGACAGATTTTCTCGGATGAAAGAAAATACTGTTGTGTGACCATAGCCCTAAAGAGGTTGTTCAAGTACAATAAAACCTCGCCCCAGTGACTGAATTTGCAATCCTTGCATGTCTTGTGGCTGTTGAACATATTTTTCGAGCACGCCGAAGACACTCAGTTAGCACATGCTCAGATCACACCTTATCCGAGAACATTCGCTCATCACTAATGCCCAACTGTGCAAGATGATAAAAGTAGACTGATACCGGAAATCTTTATCTTCTTAAAGATTATGGTATAATTTGAAAATTGGTATTCCATTAATTTCAAATAATATGGAATTTGGAAAGTGGTATATTGCACCACTATGTAGAACTACATGGACGAAAATATTGCTAATGTGGCCATGGAGGGCTTGTGTGATGAACCGGTAAGGTAACATTTTGGCTTCATACTGTACCTTCTCAGTGACAGCAGTCAGAGCCATGGCGTGCGTCATCATTGAGTCTCCAAATATCAGTCGTTCTGCCTTGTTTATGTTCTTGACAGAAACACCGAACACCAACTCATGATCAAAACTGGAATAAAGGAGCAGAAAGGTTTAATATACACTCAAGCTAAATCCCATGAAAATAAAAAAAGTGAAATAATCTGTGCTTGTTCTTTATGTTTAACCTCAAAAAAATAATAATTTGTGCCGCCATTTTTCAAGACTCGTAACCTTATTATTTTTCGGTCAATAGGACTAGAAAAGGGCTTGCTTTTTATGTATCAAGCTGTAGGTTTTAATGGTATCATTTTGGGATACATACAATGTTTTGATAGCTTTTTGCATTTTGAGGGGTTTTTGGGGGACCCAAAAAAGTAAATATCGGTATATATATGTATATATGTATATATATATATATATATATATATATATATATATACACAAAGTTTGCCACTAGGGAATACATTTCATTTTTATGAAAGATTCAACATTTAGTTAGATGGGGATTCCAAAAATGGTTGCTTTTATATGTTTTTCATTATTTTTAAATAATGGGAATGGGAAGGGGGGTTATATTTCAAAATTATTATTTTTCTTTTCTTTTTTTTTACACTTTTTACGGTAATTTTTAGTCCTCAGAGGGAAGCTGAACCTGTAATTGGATGATCGCTTACACTTTAATTTCAATACTGTAGTGTTGCATTATATAATGAAACTTAGTCTTTCATGAAGCACAGCACGGGAACAGATTCCCTACGAGGATAGCGGTTTCAAGATAGATCGCGATAAAATAGCTGAGTTCATATCAATGAGTTTCCATGTTCTCCCTGTGTTTGTGCGTGTTTCCTCCGCGTTCTCCGATATTCTTCTACACACAATAGACATACTGATAGGGAACTTAGATGTGAGTCCCAATAGGGACAGGAAAGATGATGTCTGCAAAGTGTTGTGTATATTAATGGCGCTATATAAGTGAAAAATAAATTAAATAAATAAATGTAAGCGGTTAAACAGCAGTGATCGGAGATGGCTAGGACCGCTGCTGTTAATGGAAGATGCCAGCTGTATAATACAGCCTGCACCTGTAATGTGTGGAATATGCTCACCTCCTGAGCCCGCTCCACACTCCTACACCCACTCCAAGGCCTAATAGTACATCATGGGGCAGGAAGGTGTTTAGAGGTTTTTGAACACATAGAGACCCTCATTGATCCTGTGAACAAGAGAACTTCCTCCATAACTCATGCTACTCATTAAAATTAATGTATTTTTCTCGAGCTACTCACTTATTCATCGGGAAGTGAGAGGCACCGGTGATTATAAATTTACATGATGATCATGTAGGAGTCCTGGCAGGTATCTGGAGAAAAGATGTCTCCTGATTGAATTTGCCTTCTATGACATATCAGTGAAGACCCCAGTGATGCCCCCCATCAAATGTGGAAGTGAGTGGCGCCTGAATAATCCTTAAATGGAAAGACACATATATGACCAATAAAAGGGCTATACCTAGTTAATTCTCGTAATCTCAGGTCATAGACCCCTCGTTTGACCCAACAGGGTTTTAATACTGGAGGTTAGGACCATCCCGGTTGGGGTACACCTTGGCGCTGGTGGGAAGGCTTTTATGCTTTTAAATCAAAAACAGTGTTTACTAGGTTCCCCATGTTATTTATATGCACTATTGCTCTTACTTACAGTAGGGAATATGTTTATTTTGTTTCTTGTTATGACCTGGTGGTTAGGAGCACCCGACCTGATAGTTAAACTCATACAGGACGAGCTCTGGGATGTGGGAGCTCTGTTGACCGCAAGCCCTAATCCTATCGCACACACTAAAAATAGCCGTGGAGCACTCCTGACGCTCCCTAGGCGCCTCGTCACAGCCTCAGAGCTAGCTAACCCTAGAGATAGAAAATAAAGCCTACCTTGCCTCAGAGAAATTCCCCAAAGGAATAGGCAGCCCCCCACATATAATGATTGTGAGTAAAGATGAAAGTCACAAACGCAGAAATGAAATAGGTTTCAGCAAAGGGAGGCCAGACTTACTAAATAGACAGAGGATAGGAAAGGAATCTTTGCAGGTCAGCACAAAAACCTACAAAAGACCACGCAGAGTGTGCAAAAAGGGTCCTCCGCACCGACTCACGGTGCGGGGGGTGCCACTCTGCATCCCAGAGCTTCCAGCTAGCAAGACAAAATCAAGATAACCAGCTGGACAAAGAAACAAAGAGCAAAAATAACAATAAGGAACTTAGCTTCTGCAGGAGAAGACAGGTCACCAGGCAGATCCAGGAGCGAACTGAACCAATGCTAAAACATTGACAGCTGGCATGGAGTAATGATCTGAGTGGAGTTAAATAGAGAAGCCAACCAAAGGATAAACCACGTCACCTGTGTAAGGAACCTCAGAAGCAGCAGCTTCACTCATAGCCACCAGAGGGAGCCCATAGACAGAACTCACCGAAGTACCATTCACGACCACAGGAGGGAGTTCGACAACAGAATTCACAACAGTACCCCCCCCTTGAGGAGGGGTCACCGAACCCTCACCAGAGCCCCCAGGCCGATCAGGATGAGCCAAATGAAAGGCACGAACAAGATCGGCAGCATGAACATCAGAGGCAAAAACCCAGGAATTATCTTCTTGACCATAACCCTTCCACTTGACCAGGTACTGGAGTTTCCGTCTCGAAACACGAGAATTCAAAATCTTCTCCACCACATACTCCAACTCCCCCTCGACCAACACCGGGGCAGGAGGATCAACGGAGGGAACCATAGGCGCCACGTATCTCCGCAACAACGACCTATGGAACACATTATGAATGGCAAAAGAAGCTGGAAGGTCCAAACGAAATGACACAGGATTAAGAACCTCAGAAATCTTATATGGTCCAATGAAACGAGGCTTAAACTTAGGAGAGGAAACCTTCATAGGAACGTGACGAGATGACAACCAAACCAAATCCCCAACCCGAAGTCGGGGACCAACACAACGCCGGCGGTTAGCGAAACGTTGAGCCTTCTCCTGGGACAATGTCAAATTGTCCACCACATGAGTCCAAATCTGCTGCAACCTGTCCACCACCGCATCCACACCAGGACAGTCCGAAGGCTCAACCTGCCCTGAAGAGAAACGAGGATGGAAACCAGAATTGCAGAAAAAAGGAGAAACTAAAGTAGCCGAGCTGGCCCGATTATTAAGGGCGAACTCAGCCAAAGGCAAGAAGGACACCCAATCATCCTGATCAGCAGAAACAAAGCATCTCAGATATGTCTCCAAAGTCTGATTAGTTCGTTCGGATTGGCCATTAGTCTGAGGATGGAAAGCCGAAGAAAAAGACAAATCAATGCCCATCTTAGCGCAAAAGGACCGCCAAAACCTCGAAACAAACTGGGAACCTCTGTCCGAGACGATGTTCTCCGGAATGCCATGCAAACGAACCACATGCTGGAAAAACAATGGCACCAAATCAGAGGAGGAAGGCAGTTTAGATAAGGGTACCAAATGGACCATCTTAGAGAAGCGATCACAAACCACCCAAATGACCGACATCTTTTGAGAAACAGGGAGATCAGAAATAAAATCCATGGAAATATGCGTCCAGGGCCTCTTCGGAATCGGCAAGGGCAAAAGCAACCCACTGGCACGAGAACAGCAGGGCTTAGCCCGAGCACAAATCCCACAGGACTGCACAAAAGAACGCACATCCCGTGACAAAGAAGGCCACCAAAAAGATCTAGCCACCAAATCTCTGGTACCAAAGATTCCAGGATGACCAGCCAATATTGAACAATGAATCTCCGAGATAACTCTACCAGTCCATCTATCAGAGACAAACAGTTTCTCCGTAGGACAACGGTCAGGTCTATCAGCCTGAAACATTTGCAGCACACGCCGCAAATCAGGGGAAATGGCAGACAAAATTACCCCTTCTTTAAGAATACCCGCCGGCTCCGGAACACCCGGAGAGTCAGGCACAAAACTCCTTGACAGGGCATCAGCCTTCACATTCTTAGATCCCGGAAGGTATGAAACCACAAAATCAAAACGGGAGAAAAAGAGCGACCATTGAGCCTGTCTAGGATTCAACCGTTTGGCAGACTTGAGATAAGTCAAATTCTTGTGATCCGTCAAGACCACCACGCGATGTTTAGCTCCTTCAAGCCAATGTCGCCACTCCTCGAATGCCCACTTCATGGCCAACAACTCCCGATTGCCCACATCATAATTGAGCTCAGCAGGCGAGAATTTTCTAGAAAAGAAGGCACAGGGTTTCATCACCGAGCCATCAGAACTTCTTTGCGACAAAACAGCCCCTGCTCCAATTTCAGAAGCATCAACCTCCACCTGAAAAGGGAGCGAAACATCTGGCTGGCACAACACAGGGGCAGAAGCAAAACGACGCTTCAACTCCTGAAAAGCCGCTACAGCCGCAGAGGACCAATTGACCACATCAGCACCTTTCTTGGTCAAATCAGTCAACGGTTTAGCAATACTGGAAAAGTTAGCGATGAAGCGACGATAAAAATTAGCAAAGCCCAGGAACTTCTGCAAGCTCTTCACAGATGTCGGCTGAGTCCAATCGTAAATGGCCTGAACTTTAACAGGGTCCATCTCGATAGTAGAAGGGGAAAAAATGAAACCCAAAAATGAAACCTTCTGAACTCCAAAGAGACACTTTGACCCCTTCACAAACAAGGAATTCGCACGAAGGACCTGGAACACCATTCTGACCTGCTTCACATGAGACTCCCAATCATCCGAAAAGACCAAAATGTCATCCAAATATACAATCATAAATCTATCCAGGTACTCTCGGAAGATGTCATGCATAAAGGACTGAAACACAGATGGAGCATTAGAAAGCCCGAATGGCATAACCAGGTACTCAAAATGGCCCTCAGGCGTATTAAATGCTGTTTTCCATTCATCACCCTGTTTAATTCGCACAAGATTATACGCCCCTCGAAGATCTATCTTGGGGAACCAACTAGCCCCCTTAATCCGAGCAAATAAATCAGACAGCAGCGGCAAAGGATACTGAAATTTGACTGTGATCTTATTAAGAAGGCGGTAATCAATACAAGGTCTCAAAGAACCATCCTTCTTGGCCACAAAAAAGAACCCTGCTCCCAATGGTGACGACGACGGACGAATATGACCCTTCTCCAAGGATTCCTTTATATAACTCCGCATAGCGGCGTGCTCTGGCACAGATAAATTAAACAGACGGCCCTTAGGAAACGTACTACCAGGAATCAAATTAATAGCACAGTCGCAATCCCTATGAGGAGGTAGGGTGTTGTGAATTCTGTGGCTGAGTTCACTTCTGTGGTCACAAGTGGTATTGCAGTCTCTGGGCTTCCTCCCTCAGGTGTTTTGGTGAGCTCGTTGGCTGCCTTGCTATTTAGCTCCACCTGAGTCTGTCTTCCTTGCTCCTGGTCAATGTTCCAGTGTTGGATCTGAGCTACTGCATCTTTCCTTGGGCCTGCTGCTCTGCTAGATAAGTGCTTCTAGTTTGTTTTCTGTTTTTTCTGTCCAGCTTGCTATTAACTTTTGCTGGAAGCTCTGAGAAGCAAAGGGGTGCACCGCCGTGCTGTTAGTTCGGCACGGTGGGTCTTTTTGCCCCTTTGCGTGGTTTTCGTTTTAGGGTTTTTTGTAGACTGCATAGTTCTCTTTGCTATCCTCGCTCTGTCTAGAATATCGGGCCTCACTTTGCTGAATCTATTTCATTCCTACGTTTGTCTTTTCATCTTGCTAACAGTCATTATATGTGGGGGGCTGCCTATTCCTTTAGGGTATTTCTCTGAGGTAAGTCAGGCTTGTATTTCTATCTTCAGGCTAGTCAGCTCCTCAGGCAGTGCCGAGTTGCATAGGTAGTGATAGGCGCAATCCACTGCTGCTTATAGTTGTGTGAGGATAGATCAGGTATTGCAGTCTGCAGAGATTCCACGTCTCAGAGCTCGTCCTATTGTTTTTGGTTATTGCCAGATCTCTGTATGTGCGCTGATTACTGCACGCTGTGTTGCCTGATTGCCAGCCATAACAGTACCAGGAGCCACACCAATGATTCCCAATAGAGGGAAAAAAGAAATCCTGACATCATTTTTTTTTCTTAGCTCTGTCTTCAGTCTTTTTTTTCCCCTAGACATTAGAGTGCTTCAGGACACAGCTGTGGACATGGATATTCAGGCTCTGTGCTCCTCAATGGATAATCTCGTTGTAAATGTACAAAAGATTCAAGATACTATTGATCAGAAATCGATGCTAGAACCAAGAATTCCGATTCCTGATTTGTTTTTTGGTGACAGAACTAAGTTCCTGAGCTTCAGAAATAATTGTAAGCTATTTTTGGCCTTGAAACCTCATTCTTCTGGTAATCCTATTCAACAGGTTTTGATTATTATTTCTTTTTTGCGCGGCGACCCACAGGACTGGGCGTTTTCTCTTGCACCAGGAGATTCTGCATTGAGTAATGTTGATGCATTTTTCCAGGCGCTGGGATTGCTTTACGATGAGCCTAATTCAGTGGATCAGGCTGAGAAAAATCTGCTGGCTTTATGCCAGGGTCAGGATGATGTAGAAGTATATTGTCAGAAATTTAGGAAGTGGTCAGTACTCACTCTGTGGAATGAATCTGCACTAGCGGCTTTGTTCAGAAAGGGTCTCTCTGAAGCTCTTAAGGATGTAATGGTGGGATTTCCTATGCCTGCTGGTTTGAATGAGTCTATGTCCTTGGCCATTCAGATCGGTCGTCGCTTGCGCGAGCGTAAATCTGTGCACCATCTGGCGGTATTGTCTGAGAGTAAACCTGAGCCTATGCAGTGCGACAGGACTATGACTAAAGTAGAACGGCAAGAACACAGACGTCTGAACAGACTGTGTTTCTATTGTGGTGATTCTACTCATGCTATTTCTAATTGTCCTAAACGCACTAGGCGGTTCGATAGCTCTGCCGTTATTGGTACTGTACAGTCCAAATTCCTTTTGTCCATTACCTTAATGTGCTCTTTGTCATCGTATTCTGTCATGGCGTTTGTGGATTCAGGCGCTGCCCTGAATCTGATGGATTTGGATTATGCTAAACGTTGTGGATTTTTCTTGGAGCCTTTGCGGTGTCCTATTCCGTTGAGAGGAATTGATGCTACACCTTTGGCCAAGAATAAGCCTCAGTACTGGGCCCAGCTGACCATGTGCATGGCTCCTGCACATCAGGAAGTTATTCGCTTTCTGGTACTGCATAATATGCATGATGTGGTCGTGTTGGGGTTGCCATGGCTACAAACCCATAATCCAGTATTGGATTGGAACTCTATGTCGGTAACCAGCTGGGGTTGTCAGGGAGTACATGGTGATGTTCCATTTTTGTCTATTTCGTCATCCATTCCTTCTGACATCCCAGAGTTCTTGTCGGACTTTCAGGATGTATTTGAAGAGTCCAATTCTGATGCCCTACCTTCGCATAGGAATTGTGATTGTGCTATCGATTTGATTCCTGGTAGTAAATTCCCTAAGGGTCGTTTATTTAATTTGTCCGTACCTGAACACACCGCTATGCGCAGTTATGTGAAGGAGTCCCTGGAGAAGGGACATATTCGCCCATCGTCGTCACCATTGGGAGCAGGGTTCTTTTTTGTAGCCAAGAAGGATGGTTCGCTAAGACCGTGTATTGATTACCGCCTTCTTAATAAGATCACTGTTAAGTTTCAGTATCCCTTGCCATTGATTTCTGACTTGTTTGCTCGGATTAAGGGGGCTAGTTGGTTTACTAAGATTGATCTTCGTGGTGCGTATAATCTGGTGAGAATCAGGCAGGGAGATGAATGGAAAACGGCATTTAATACGCCCGAGGGTCATTTTGAGTATCTGGTGATGCCGTTCGGACTTGCCAATGCTCCATCTGTTTTTCAGTCTTTTATGCATGACATTTTCCGTGAGTATCTGGATAAATTCTTGATTGTTTACTTGGATGACATTTTGATCTTCTCAGATGATTGGGAGTCTCATGTGAAGCAAGTCAGAATGGTTTTCCAGGTACTGCGTGCTAATTCCTTGTTCGTGAAGGGATCAAAGTGTCTCTTCGGTGTGCAGAAAGTTTCATTTTTGGGGTTCATCTTTTCCCCTTCTACTATCAAGATGGATCCGGTTAAGGTTCAGGCCATCCAGGATTGGACTCAGCCGACATCTCTAAAAAGTCTGCAGAAATTCCTGGGCTTTGCTAATTTTTATCGTCGCTTCATCTGTAATTTTTCTAGCATTGCCAGACCATTGACCGATTTGACCAAGAAGGGTGCTGATTTGGTTAATTGGTCTTCTGCTGCCGTGGAAGCTTTTCAGGAGTTGAAGCGTCGTTTTTGCTGTGCCCCTGTGTTGTGTCAACCTGATGTTTCTCTTCCGTTCCAGGTCGAGGTTGATGCTTCTGAGATTGGTGCAGGGGCGGTTTTGTCACAGAGAGGTTCTGGTTGCTCAGTGTTCAAACCATGTGTGTTCTTTTCCAGGAAATTTTCTGCTGCTGAGCGTAATTATGATGTGGGCAACCGAGAGTTGCTGGCCATGAAGTGGGCATTCGAGGAGTGGCGTCATTGGCTTGAGGGTGCTAAGCATCGCGTGGTGGTTTTGACTGATCATAAGAACCTTACTTATCTTGAGTCTGCCAAGCGCTTGAATCCTAGACAGGCCCGTTGGTCGTTATTTTTTGCTCGTTTTGATTTTGTGATTTCATACCTTCCGGGCTCTAAAAATGTGAAGGCGGATGCTCTGTCTAGGAGTTTTGTGCCCGACTCTCCGGGGTTATCTGAGCCGGCGAGTATCCTCAAGGAAGGAGTCATTGTGTCTGCCATCTCCCCTGATTTGCGGAGAGTGTTGCAGAAATTTCAGGCTAATAAACCTGATCGTTGTCCGGCCGAGAAACTGTTCGTCCCTGATAGGTGGACTAGTAAAGTTATCTCTGAACTTCATTGTTCGGTGCTGGCCGGTCATCCAGGAATCTTTGGTACCAGGGAGTTGGTTGCTAGATCCTTCTGGTGGCCATCTCTGTCACGGGATGTGCGTGCTTTTGTGCAGTCCTGTGGAATTTGTGCTAGGGCTAAGCCCTGCTGTTCTTGTGCCAGTGGGTTGCTTTTGCCCTTGCCGGTCCCGAAGAGGCCTTGGACACATATTTCGATGGATTTCATTTCTGACCTTCCCGTTTCTCAAAAAATGTCGGTCATTTGGGTGGTCTGTGATCGCTTTTCTAAAATGGTCCATTTGGTGCCCTTGGTTAAATTGCCTTCCTCCTCTGATTTGGTGCCTTTGTTCTTCCAGCATGTGGTTCGTTTACATGGCATTCCTGAGAATATTGTTTCTGACAGAGGTTCCCAGTTTGTCTCGAGGTTCTGGCGAGCCTTTTGTGGTAGGATGGGCATTGACCTATCTTTCTCCTCGGCCTTCCATCCTCAGACTAATGGCCAGACCGAACGAACCAATCAGACCTTGGAAACATATCTGAGATGTTTTGTTTCCGCTGACCAGGATGATTGGGTGTCATTTTTGCCGTTGGCTGAGTTCGCCCTTAATAATCGGGCCAGCTCGGCTACCTTGGTCTCTCCATTTTTCTGCAATTCTGGGTTCCATCCTCGTTTCTCTTCAGGACAGGTTGAGTCTTCGGACTGTCCTGGTGTGGATTCTGTGGTGGACAGGTTGCAGCAGATCTGGACTCAGGTAGTGGACAATTTGACCTTGTCCCAGGAGAAGGCTCAGCTTTTCGCTAATCGCAGACGCCGTGTGGGACCCCGACTTCGTGTTGGGGATCTGGTTTGGTTATCTTCTCGTCATATTCCTATGAAGGTTTCCTCTCCTAAATTTAAACCTCGTTTTATTGGTCCGTATAGGATTTCTGAGACTCTCAATCCGGTGTCTTTTCGTCTGACCCTCCCAGACTCCTTTTCCATACATAATGTATTCCATAGGTCGTTGTTGAGGAGATACGTGGCACCTATGGTTCCATCTGTGGAGCCTCCTGCCCCTGTTTTGGTGGAGGGGGAATTGGAGTATATTGTGGAGAAGATTTTGGATTCTCGTGTCTCTAGACGGAAACTCCAGTATCTGGTCAAATGGAAGGGTTATGCTCAGGAAGATAATTCCTGGGTTTTTGCCTCTGATGTCCATGCCCCAGATCTTGTTCGTGCCTTTCATGTGGCTCATCCTGGTCGGCCTGGGGGTTCTGGTGAGGGTTCGGTGACCCCTCCTCAAGGGGGGGGTACTGTTGTGAATTCTGTGGCTGAGTTCACTTCTGTGGTCACAAGTGGTATTGCAGTCTCTGGGCTTCCTCCCTCAGGTGTTTTGGTGAGCTCGTTGGCTGCCTTGCTATTTAGCTCCACCTGAGTCTGTCTTCCTTGCTCCTGGTCAATGTTCCAGTGTTGGATCTGAGCTACTGCATCTTTCCTTGGGCCTGCTGCTCTGCTAGATAAGTGCTTCTAGTTTGTTTTCTGTTTTTTCTGTCCAGCTTGCTATTAACTTTTGCTGGAAGCTCTGAGAAGCAAAGGGGTGCACCGCCGTGCTGTTAGTTCGGCACGGTGGGTCTTTTTGCCCCTTTGCGTGGTTTTCGTTTTAGGGTTTTTTGTAGACTGCATAGTTCTCTTTGCTATCCTCGCTCTGTCTAGAATATCGGGCCTCACTTTGCTGAATCTATTTCATTCCTACGTTTGTCTTTTCATCTTGCTAACAGTCATTATATGTGAGGGGCTGCCTATTCCTTTGGGGTATTTCTCTGAGGTAAGTCAGGCTTGTATTTCTATCTTCAGGCTAGTCAGCTCCTCAGGCAGTGCCGAGTTACATAGGTAGTGATAGGCGCAATCCACTGCTGCTTATAGTTGTGTGAGGATAGATCAGGTATTGCAGTCTGCAGAGATTCCACGTCTCAGAGCTCGTCCTATTGTTTTTGGTTATTGCCAGATCTCTGTATGTGCGCTGATTACTGCACGCTGTGTTGCCTGATTGCCAGCCATAACAGTAGGGCACCAGATTTGGGCTCTTCAAATACATCCCGGTAATCTGATAAAAACTCAGGGACTTCAGAAGGAGTGGAAGGCGAAATTGACAGCAATGGAACATCACCATGTACCCCCTGACAACCCCAGCTGGACACAGACATAGATTTCCAATCCAACACTGGATTATGGACCTGTAGCCATGGCAACCCCAAAACAACCACATCATGCAGATTATGCAACACCAAAAAGCGAATATCCTCCTGATGTGCAGGAGCCATGCACATGGTCAATTGAGTCCAGTACTGAGGCTTATTCTTGGCCAAAGGCGTAGCATCAATTCCTCTCAATGGAATAGGATACTGCAAGGGCTCCAAGAAAAAACCACAGCGCCTGGCAAACTCTAAGTCCATCAAATTCAGGGCAGCGCCTGAATCCACAAATGCCATTACAGAATAGGACAACAGAGAGCAAATCAGAGTAACAGACAAAAGAAATTTAGACTGTACCGTACCAATGGTGGCAAACCTAGCGAACCGCTTAGTGCGCTTAGGACAATCGGAGATAGCATGAGTGGATTCACCACAGTAAAAACACAGCCCATTCCGACGTCTGTGTTCTTGCCGTTCAGCTCTAGTCAAAGTCCTATCACATTGCATAGGCTCAGGTCTTTGCTCAGAGAATACCGCCAGATGGTGCACAGCTTTGCGCTCACGCATGCGCCGATCGATCTGAATGGCCAAGGACATAGACTCATTCAGACCAGCAGGCGTGGGAAATCCCACCATGACATCCTTAAGGGCTTCAGAAAGACCCTTTCTGAAAATTGCCGCCAGGGCACATTCATTCCACTGAGTAAGCACAGACCACTTTCTAAACTTCTGACAGTACACCTCCGCTTCATCCTGACCCTGACACAAAGCCAGCAAGATTTTCTCTGCCTGATCCACTGAATTTGGTTCATCATAAAGCAATCCAAGCGCCAGAAAAAACGCATCTACATCTCGCAATGCAGGGTCTCCTGGCGCAAGGGAAAATGCCCAGTCTTGAGGGTCACCACGCAAAGAGTTTCAAAGCTGGAAACAGTTTACAATTATTTTTGAAATTCAAGAATCTAGATCTATCCCCAGAAAATAAATCAGGAATAGGAATTCTAGGCTCTAACATAGGATTCTGAACCACAAAATCTTGAATGTTTTGTACCCTTGCAGTGAGATGATCCACACAAGAGGATAGACCCTGAATGTCCATCTCTACACCTGTGTCCTGAACCCCCCAAAGGTCTAGGGGAAAAGAAAGACAAAACACAGTGCAAAGAAAAAAAAATGGACTCAGAAGTCCTCTTATCCCTCTATTGAGATGCATTAATACTTTGGGCCAGCTGTACTGTTATGACCTGGTGGTTAGGAGCACCCGACCTGATAGTTAAACTCATACAGGACGAGCTCTGGGATGTGGGAGCTCTGTTGACCGCAAGCCCTAATCCTATCGCACACACTAAAAATAGCCGTGGAGCACTCCTGACGCTCCCTAGGCGCCTCGTCACAGCCTCAGAGCTAGCTAACCCTAGAGATAGAAAATAAAGCCTACCTTGCCTCAGAGAAATTCCCAAAGGAATAGGCAGCCCCCCACATATAATGATTGTGAGTAAAGATGAAAGTCACAAACGCAGAAATGAAATAGGTTTCAGCAAAGGGAGGCCAGACTTACTAAATAGACAGAGGATAGGAAAGGAATCTTTGCAGGTCAGCACAAAAACCTACAAAAGACCACGCAGAGTGTGCAAAAAGGGTCCTCTGCACCGACTCACGGTGCGGGGGGTGCCACTCTGCATCCCAGAGCTTCCAGCTAGCAAGACAAAATCATGATAACCAGCTGGACAAAGAAACAAAGAGCAAAAATAACAATAAGGAAATTAGCTTCTGCAGGAGAAGACAGGTCACCAGGCAGATCCAGGAGCGAACATTGACAGCTGGCATGGAGTAACGATCTGAGTGGAGTTAAATAGAGAAGCCAACCAAAGGATAAACCACGTCACCTGTGTAAGGAACCTCAGAAGCAGCAGCTTCACTCATAGCCACCAGAGGGAGCCCATAGACAGAACTCACCGAAGTACCATTCACGACCACAGGAGGGAGTTCGACAACAGAATTCACAACAGTTTCTACCTTAGGCTATGTCCATAAAACTCTTTTGTAAGCGAGCCACATTGACCGATGACCATCATGTTTTCAGCATTTTTTTTCTTTTTGGGTGGCGGGGTGGAGAGAATACAGTGCTATTACCTAATAGATTCTGAAAAGCATTTAATATATACTAAAATAAGCATGAAAAATAGAAGCGCTATTTATGAATTCAGCTGCTTGAGACAGGAAATAAGAGGAATTACATTTCTGGGCAGAGACTCATTAAATATCTCACTTATCTGCCCTGTAATCAGTGTATATTTCACGGCTGGAGGGAAGAAGTGAGATAAGGGCGCAGAGCAGAATTATCCCCAAATGCACGGGTCGCTCTGCGCCACTCTTGTGTATACAACTCCTTTGCAGACCTTTGCGTCGCCGTGGTTACAGAATACAAATGATTGACCAAAACTTTCAAATTTAAAAACCAAATTGTATTTAAAGGGACCCTGTCACCCCGAAATTCACGGGTGAGGTAAGCCCACCGGCATCAGGGGCTTATCTACAGCATTCTGTAATGCTGTAGATAAGCCCCCGATGTTACCTGAAAGAGGAGAAAAAGACGTTATATTATACTCACCCAGGGGCGGTCCCGCTGCTGGTCCGGTCGGATGGGCGTCTCCGGTCCGCTGCGGCGCCTCCCATCTTCATTACAAGACGTCCGCTTCTGATCTTCAGCCACGGCTCCGGTGCAGGCGTACTTTGCTCTGCCCTGTTGAGGGCAGAGGATAGTACTGCAGTGCGCAGGCGCCGGGCCTCTGACCTTTCCGGCGCCTGCGCACTGCAGTACTATCCTCTGCCCTCAACAGGGCAGAGCAAAGTACACCTGCGCCGGAGCCGTGGCTGAAGATCAGAAGAGGACGTCTTGTAATGAAGATGGGAGGCGCCGCAGCGGACCGGAGACGCCCATCCGACCTGACCAGCAGCGGGACCGCCCCTGGGTGAGTATAATATAACGTCTTTTTCTCCTCTTTCAGGTAACATCGGGGGCTTATCTACAGCATTACAGAATGCTGTAGATAAGCCCCTGATGCCGGTGGGCTTAGCTCACCCGCGATTTTCGGGGTGACAGGTTCCCTTTAAAGACCTTTTTCTATTACTCACTGAACCGATTGCTGTAGGTAATAAGACCACGTCTTCTCAAACACAGCTGTATTACACAGGGGGGAATGAACGTACGACAAATCAAAGCGAAACCTGCACTAAACACTTCTTGGGGTCCATGCAGCACGATAATGGGGAAATGAGCGCTTGTAGTAAGGCTCGTTTCCGACAACTGGTCCATCTAAACAGACCAGCAAACATGCAAAAAAATGTGAAAAATGGTCGTACAACAGATACAATTATTTTTAAAACTTACTATCGCCCGGAGTAAACTGGGTATGTGCTGCCAATGTCATAGTGTATGGAAAAGAACGATGGTGTTAAAAAAATAATCATTCTGTGCACTTCTAAATGCAAAGATTTAAGTACATTTTCTCCCCAAGATGGACAAGCCCTTTAAATGACCGCCGATCAGCTTACTTGACATTACATCATTTTCTGGCCACGATGATGTAGTTTAACAACGGCCCAACAGTGATAAGAACACGGGTTTACATTTACTTTGAGAAAATGATCATGGGGTTTTTTGTCACTTGTTATCTAATCACATTATATTTTGAAGCCAGATACTTTGTATACGTTAACAAAATTAAATTTGGCACTACTTATGATTTTTTTTCCTTGGAATTCAACTTACATGTTCAAGTCATTGATTCCTAATTTTCCTTGAAAGTGCTTTCCAACATCACATCCAAACCACACAGCCTATGATAAATGAAGGAAAATGCCAGTAAGGAGTCAAACATGATGCAAAAATATAAACCCTCCTGTTAAAATGTTGAAGGGTTGGACCCCGCAAAAATTTTCTTCTTTAAAAGAGGCTATGTCTAATTTGCTGATTACTGCAGTCTATCAAATGGGACTTCCTCCAATCTATAAAAAAAATGTGTTTTGAAGCGCCCCATTAGAATAAAATCGTTGTCGCGTATACACCCCACTGCTTAATTTACTACCTATGGGATTACCGCAGACGGCATTGTAAAATGATTGGCCATCTCCGGCAGTCCCATAGACAATGAACGCAACTGCCAGATTCTATGGGACCTTTTAGTGTCCAGTCTCTGGATCGTTTGGAGTGCCAGCTGTCGGCCTCACCACAATCCCGTTCTGTGGACTGGTGCTAACCTACCAAGTTGGGGAAAAACCTTAGAACACCCGTTGGTGGATTCGGCAGACCTTAACACATATTCAAGTAATGAATAACTAATGGTTGGCAACCTATATGCTGATCATGGGGTTTCGACCATGCAGATCAGCAGGATGTAGGGTCTCAGATCCCCACAGCCCATTGTTTGTGCTTGGTCATTCTAAATAAATGCCGTGCTGGGTAAAAAAAACAAAACCAAAGTTTTGTCTGGAATTGGAATCTGGAATTCCTTGCCTGAGGAGGTGGTGATGGCGAACTCAGTCGAGGGGTTCAAGAGAGGCCTGGATGTCTTCCTGGAGCAGAACAATATTGTATCATACAATTATTAGGTTCTGTAGAAGGACGTAGATCTGGGGATTTATTATGATGGAATATAGGCTGAACTGGATGGACAAATGTCTTTTTTCAGCCTTATTAACTATGTTACTATGTTACTAAAGTACTGTACCCACCTCCCCATCCTTTATTGAGGCCGCTGCCAGCTTTTTTAATACTTCAATAGACTGGTTATTATATAGTGTTTTCCTGCCTTCCACCATGTTCCCAAGGAACTGAACAGTATATAGCTTCTCAAAAGGGTTTTGTGGTCGAGGATCATTTACAAGGCAGATCTGCAGAGAGAAACAGATAAAAACAGAAATCTTTTAATGAAATACTAATACAACACAGTGCTCAAAGGTACAAAGCAATCCTCCATATTGATATTAAATAACCATCGTTCTACATTTTTATTTCATAAAGCAATACTACGCATGAAAATTATATACACACATATATATATAATCTATCTCATGAGAAAAATCTGCTACTTTCTCCTCCTGGACTGAACACTCACTCTTAGGCTACTTTCACACTTAGCGTCATGCACTGCACGGCGCTATGCGACGTTTTGTAGAAAAAACGCATCCTGCAAAAGTGCTTGCAGGATGCGTTTTTTCTCCATTGACTTGCATTAGCGTCGCATTGCAACGCTTTGCCACACGTCGCAGCCGTCGTGCGACGGTTGCGTCGTGTTGTGGCGGACCATCGGCTGCAAAAAACGTTACATGTAACATTTTTTGCTGCCAACGGTCCGCCATTTCCGACCGCGCATGCGCGGCCGGAACTCCGCCCCCCCGCACCTCACAATGGGGCAGCGGATGCGCTGGAAAAATGCATCCGCTGCCCCCCTTGTGCGGCGCATTCACTGCTAGCGTCGGTACATCGGCCCGACGCACTGCGACGGGCCGAGTACGACGCTAGTGTGAAAGTAGCCTAAGGCTAATTAATTCATGGGTAACATATCTGTATTCAGTGAAGTCATACTGTACCATATATTCACATTACTCTTTTTTTTTTTTTAAACAAATTTTTATTCATTTACCAATTGTGTCGAGCATTACATCTTATTGACATTAAATTCTTAATAATTAACACAACGTTATGGGGATTAGGGAAGGGAAGAGGATAGAGGAAATGGTGACATTACAATAACTATCCAATCACATTCTCTATATGCGAATCTGCAAAGTTATTTAAGAACGGTATTTAAACGGAAAGGTAACCAATTGTTCCATTTTTTATAAAATTGAGCTATATTATTATTAGATGTAGCAATTATTTTTTCTGATAGGCAATTTTCGTTGATATATTCACATTACTCAGATAGGAGACAAGTTGGTGCTTTTCAGATTCTGTGGAGGGGGAGGAGCTAGAGGCTGTCAGACATTCTGCTGCTGTTTTCCCTGAAACACATTTCTCCATAGAACTTTATGAGCACCAACTGTCACATCCCATCTCAGTAATGGAACAGTCTATATTAAATAAAGACAGCTTTTACACCTGAATTGAGAATTTTGAGAATGAAGGATGGAGGAAAAAGAAAAGTGGAATTCTCTCATAAGATAATGTGTATCTATCTATATAGGATGGTCACTTACTCTTTAAATATTCTGTACATTCTCAGTCTCACTATTAGACTTTTATAAGAAAATGTTAGTACGTATTCAGGAAAAAAATGTGCTCAATTTAAAGAGATCAAATATTATTTCTTGGATTTGTATTAACTAAAACCAGACTTTATCCGTATTTTTTTTATTTACTATATAATACCAATACCGGACGAAGGGGAAGCGAAACGCGCCTTGGTGCGGTGTGTGCGGGGGGCAGTGGAGTGTCAGACTGGATGGCATGATTTGTCTTATGTTTGTGTATGCTTTTATTATTTAATATTAATTGCCACTTGGTATTTATCACATGATTTTTGCATATTTTTTCACACTTTTTATGTCTTACATGGAGTAGTTATAAGGGTTATTTTCTGCTTTATTATTGGTGCATAATTTCTCATTGATATTTATTTATATAGTTTTTTTTTAATATATGTATATATTTTTTTACCGAACAGTCTGATATTCCTTGCCCCTGTCACACGTTAATTTTGATATTGTTTTTTATGCTATTAATTTTTTGTGTAAATCAAGTTTATTAAAGAATTTGCAAGTAACAGAACTTTGCAATGTAAAATAATAACAATCAGAAACATATCAGGTACTCCCAACACAGTCAAGTAATGTGATACATAGAAAAATGATAAAGTATTCAAAATCAGCCTGTAAAAAGACTTCTTTGTCTCCTTAGACATATAGTGCGCTATCTTAGAGACTTTAGAGATGAGAGTCCGCGAACAGTGATCACGTTCTGGATAACGGGCCTAGTTACGTCTTCCCATCAACTCTGAAGTGGTCTATTGCTATGGGCAATAATAGTCCTGACCACTAAAAGTCTAATACTCCAGGACCCGCTTTATTAATTGAGGTTAATTAATACTGGGATAAGATTAACCAGGATGTCCCTTTATATAAACTTTGGTATGAATTAAACCAACATTAAAATGAACATACCGTATATTCTGGTGTATAAGACGACTGGGCGT
The DNA here is from genome assembly GCF_032444005.1 of Ranitomeya imitator. Taxonomy (NCBI): domain Eukaryota; kingdom Metazoa; phylum Chordata; class Amphibia; order Anura; family Dendrobatidae; genus Ranitomeya; species Ranitomeya imitator. Next base: position 94,956,953 of record NC_091284.1, read on the forward strand.
ATAAGACGACCCCCAACTTTTCTATATAAAATATGGAATTTGGGATATACCCGCCGTATAAGACGGGGGTCATCTTATACACCCAGTCATCTTATACGGCGTGTGGTTCCCAGGGTCTGGAGGAGAGGAAACTCCCCTTCAGGCCCTGGGATCCATATTCATGTAAAAAATAAAGAATAAAAATAAAAAACATGGATATACTCACCCTCGGACGGGCCCTGGCTCACAGCGCTGCTAGCGTCTGCCTCTGTTCCTTAGGAATGCAGTGAGTGAAGGACCTTCGATGACGTCGCGGTCACATGAGCGGTCACCGACATGCAGGATCGCTCCCTGCACACGCCGTACCCGGCGTATAAGACGACCCTTGACTTTTGGGACAATTTTTAGGGGTCAAAAAGTCGTCTTATACGCCGGGAAATACGGTACATATGAAAACCCGATAGCACCCTAATAGGTCAACCAAGCCAGATATTAAGCTCCTCAGTTTCCCTGAACACCAACCAGGGGGTCCAGACTCTCAAAACTTTATCCGAGGTTACGGTATCCTGACCAACCAACTGCTCCATACGAAAGACTATTAATTTTTTAATACAGGATTTTTTGTGACGTCAATTTTTTCCTGTATGAATATTTTATTTTAGATTTTTTTTTTTTCTTTGGTATTTTGTGTAATCAAGTTTTTACAGTGTTCAATGAAGTAATATATATATATATATATATATATATATATATATATATATATATATATATATACAGTACAGACCAAAAGTTTGGACACACCTTCTCATTTAAAGATTTTTCTGTATTTTCATGACTATGAAAATTGTACATTCACACTGAAGGCATCAAAACTATGAATTAACACATGTGGAATTATATTCTTAGAAAAAAAGTGTGAAACAACTGAAATTATGTCTTATATTCTAGGTTCTTCAAAGTAGCCACGTTTTGCTTTGATGACTGCTTTGCACACTCTTGGCATTCTCTTGATGAGCTTCAAGAGGTAGTCACCAGAAATGGTGGTTTTCACTTCACAGGTGTGCCCTGTCAGGTTTAATAAGTGGGATTCCTTGCCTTACAAATGGAGTTGGGAGTTGGAGTTGTGTTGTGCAGAAGTCTGGTGGATACACAGCTGATAGTCCTACTGAATAGACTGCTAGAATTTGTATTATGGCAAGAAAAAAGCAGCTAAGTAAAGAAAAACGAGTGGCCATCATTACTTTAAGAAATGAAGGTCAGTCAGTCCGAAAAATTGGGAAAACTTTGAAAGTGTCCCCAAGTGCAGTGGCAAAAACCTTCACGCGCTACAAAGAAACTGGCTCACATGAGGACCGCCCCAGGAAAGGAAGACCAAGAGTCACCTCTGCTTCTGAGGATAAGTTTATCCGAGTCACCAGCTTCAGAAATCGCAGGTTAAAAGCAGCTCAGATTAGAGACCAGGTCAATGCCACACAGAGTTCTAGCAGCAGACACATCTCTACAACAACTGTTAAGAGGAGACTTTGTGCAGCAGGCCTTCATGGTAAAATAGCTGCTAGGAAACCACTGCTAAGGACAGGCAACAAGCAGAAGAGACTTGTTTGGGCTAAAGAACACAAGGAATGGACATTAGACCAGTGGAAATCTGTACTTTGGTCTGATGAGTCCAAATTTGAGATCTTTGGTTCCAACGTGTCTTTGTGCGATGCAGAAAAGGTGAACGGATGGACTCTACATGCATGGCTACCACAGCATCTTGCAGCGGCATGCTATTCCATCCGGTTTGTGTTTAGTTGGACCATCATTTATTTTTCAACAGGACAATGACCCTAAACACTCCTCCAGGCTGTGTAAGGGCTATTTGACCAAGAAGGAGAGTGATGGGGTGCTACGCCAGATGACCTGGCCTCCACAGTCACCAGACCTGAACCCAATCGAGATGGTTTGGGGTGAGCTGGACCGCAGAGTGAAGGCATAAGGACCAACAAGTGCTAAGCATCTCTGGGAACTCCTTCAAGATTGTTGGAAGACCATTCCCGGGGACTACCTCTTGAAGCTCCTCAAGAGAATGCCAAGAGTGTGCAAAGCAGTCATCAAAGCAAAAGGTGGCTACTTTGAAGAACCTAGAATATAAGACATATTTTCAGTTGTTTCACACTTTCTTGCTAAGTATATAATTCCACATGTGTTAATTCATAGTTTTGATGCCTTCAGTGTGAATGTACAATTTTCATAGTCATCTGTGTGCCAGCACCGTCACTTACGGTAAATACTATTGTCAGAGATTGACAGCAGCATTGGAATGAATTAACAGCAGCTCCGGATGTCGCACATTTAAAAAAAATAAAATAAAATAAATTCTATGTATATTATATGAAGACTTTTACTGTTTTAAGTTTGCAATATGTCTTTCTTTGTTGTAAATGACTACCTTATTAATCACTTGTTTGTTGCCATTATTCTATATATTAGCTTCACGATAATTGTGAAATATGTCTGAGATGTTTCGTGACAACCAGTATTCCAATATGCGGACATGAGTGATGGCTGAGTGATATGCTGGAGAACAAACAACAAAATGGGAAGCGGATGAGAGGGAGGGCTGTTATCATAGTCCTAAAGCCAGGAAGAGCTGATAAAAACAGCGGCAGACAAATTCTCTGAAGTCTGGATGCAGTTTTCTCGAATTTCTCCATCCAGCACATGTGTTTTGTTTTTTCAGGGCAGAATACACAGTATAGTCTTACAGAAACATATTCCAAGAAACATTAGGAACATGAAATGTAGGAAAACTTCCACAGTATAATTATTAAATTAGCCACAAACTTGGTACGAGACGATTTGTCACTTGTTTGTGATTAAAGTAAACCAAATCTAAAGTGATCCACGTGAATTACAATCATTAAATTCAAATATAATGGATTGCATAAAATTCTACTCATTCAAGTAACTAAATGGTTGACACTTTTGGAAAATATTAAAAAGACATGAAGGGGTTTTTCAATGTAAAAAGTGGACCCCAAACCCTTTAATATAGAATACATAACAAATGGTAATGCTCCTAAGGATTCATTTGAGGGCGCGGATAGCAGCGCCGCCTCACAGCTTCTATCACTCACCCTGCTCCTGTCGCCACCCCCTGATGACATCTTGTGTCAGGGAAATAGGCAACGGAGACAGAAGCAGGGACTGTATCTGGATGATTGGACTGTATCTGCAGCCACTGAAGCTGCGTCACTTTTCCATCACCCCATTCAGAAAAAGGACATAATCAGGGTACACCAGTGAGAGTAGCTGTGGAAGAGGACTGCAGCGCCGCCCTTACAAATACTGATCCAAAAAACTGACAAAAATACTGAACGTGTGAATGAAGCCTTATGATGAGGTCTTGATTGACTTGACCACACCATTCTGGATAGTAAGGCCGGCGTCACACGCAGCGTATGAAAATACGGTCCGTATATTACGGCCGTAATACGCTGAAAAGTCCCGAAAATAGTGGTCCGTAGCTCCTCCGTAGGCAGGGTGTGTCACCGTTTTTTGCGCATGGCATCCTCCGTATGTAATCTGTATGGCAGCCGTAATGCGTGTTTTTATCGCAGGCTTGCAAAACCGACATACGGCTATACAAAGGGATCCATGTGTTAAAAAAAAAAAAAAACATGTATACTGTCTCTCTCTCTCTCTATATATATATGTCAGGGAGACACATATATGTATATATATTAATATTTCATACAGCACGAGATAGCAGAAAGCCGGTAATTCAATTACCGGCTTTTGCTTTCTCCTTCCTAAAACCCGACATGATATGAGACCTGGTTTACATGCAGTAAACCATCTCATATCACCATTTTTTTTGCATATTCCACACTACTAATGTCAGTAGTGTGTATGTGCAAAATTTGGCCGTTCTAGCTATTAAAATAAAGGGTTAAATGGCGGAAAAAATTGGCGTGGGCTCCCGCACAATTTTCTCCGCCAGAGTAGTAAGGCCAGTGACTGAGGGCAGATATTAATAGCCTGGAGAGGGTCCACGGTTATTGGCCCCCCCCTGGCTAAAAACACCTGCCCCCAGCCACCCCAGAAAAGGCACATCTGGAAGATGCGCCTATTCTGGCACTTGGCCACTCTCTTCCCATTCCCGTGTAGCGGTGGGATATAGGGTAATGAAGGGTTAATGCCACCTTGCTATTGTAAGGTGACATTAAGCCAGATTAATAATGGAGAGGCGTCAATTATGACACCTATCCATTATTAATCCAATAGTAGTAAAGGGTTAAAAAAAAACCACACACACATTATTAAAAATTAATTTATTGAAAAAAACACAAAGGTTGTTGTATTAATTTATTCTACTCTCAATCCACTCACTGAAGACCCTCGATCTGTAAATTAAAAAAAAAATAATAAACCAACAATATACATACCTTCCGAGGATCTGGCACGTCCAACGATGTAGATCCATCTGAAGGGGTTAAAATATTTTGCAGACACGAGCTCCGCTAATGCAGGATGCTCATTTCTGCAAAACCCCGGCGAATGAAGCTAAATATAGGTCAATGACCTATATTTACCTGCATTTGCGGTGAGGCGCCCTCTGCTGGCTGTTCCTAGATCGTGGGAACTTTCCTAGAAAGCTCCCTTGCTCGAGTTCATATGAGGACAACCAGCAGAGGGCGCCCTCTTATGATCTCGAGCCTGGGAGCTTTCTAGGAAAGTTCCCACGATCTAGGAACAGCCAGCAGAGGGCGCCTCACCGCAAACGAAAGCTAAATATAGATCATTGACCTATATTTAGCTTCATTCGCCGGGGTTTTGCAGAAATGAGCATCCTGCATTAGCGGAGCTCGTGTCTGCAAAATATTTTAACCCCTTCAGATGGATCTACATCGTTGGACCTTACAGATCCTCGGAAGGTATGTATATTGTTGGTTTATTATTTTTTTTTAATTTACAGATCGAGGGTCTTCAGTGAGTGGATTGAGAGTAGAATAAATTAATACAACAGCCTTTGTGATTTTTTCAATAAATTAATTTTTAATAATGTGTTTGTGGTTTTTTTTTAACCCTTTACTAGTATTGGATTAATAATGGATAGGTGTCATAATTGACGCCTCTCCATTATTAATCTTGCTTAATGTCACCTTACAATAGCAAGGTGGCATTAACCCTTCATTACCCCATATCCCACCGCTACACGGGAATGGGAAGAGAGTGGCCAAGTGCCAGAATAGGCGCATCTTCCAGATGTGCCTTTTCTGGGGTGGCTGCGGGCAGGTGTTTTTAGCCAGGGGGGGGCCAATAACCGTGGACCCTCTCCAGGCTATTAATATCTGCCCTCAGTCACTGGCCTTACTACTCTGGCGGAGAAAATTGTGTGGGAGCCCACGCCAATTTTTTTCCGCCATTTAACCCTTTATTTTAATAGCTAGAACGGCCAAATTTTGCATATACACACTACTAACATTAGTAGTGTGGAATATGCAAAAAAAATGGTGATATGAGATGGTTTACTGTATGTAAACCAGGTCTCATATCATGTCGGGTTTAGGAAGGAGAAAGCAAAAGCCGGTAACTGAATTACCGGCTTTACTCTCTAACAGCGCTGCGTATTCCTCGCAAGTCACACTGCTGGTCCGTGTGTAATCCGTATTTTTGGGGCTTCCATAGACTTTCATTGACGTTTTATTTGCGCAATACGGTGACAAACGCAGCATGCTGCGATTTTCTACGGCCGTAGAAAGCCGTATAATACGGATCAGTTTAATACGGCAGATAGGAGCAGGGGCATAGAGAATAATTGTGCCGTATTTTTTGCGAGTTTTACGGACGTAGTTTCTGCGCTCTTACGTCCGTAAAACTCGCAAGTGTGACGGCGGCCTTACACTGCTGACTGTCATTCCTGCATAGATTTAGATATTTTTTTTGCTTTATAATTAAAAGGGAGATCCAGAATAAAACACAAATTAAAACACAATTACTTCTGCTTTCTCTGCGCCACTCCTTTGTCACTGTTCCTGTGTTTCTCGCCAGTTCAGGAAAATAAATAAATAATGTTCCCTGACTGCTGCAGACAATCACTAGCCTCAATAATGCAGTTTGCATGTACAGAACATGATGACCAGTAATCGGCTGCAGCAGTAAGGCAATTGTTTTTCCTTTACTTGATAATATTTCTCACCTTAAAGCCAAGTTTGCAGGCACCTGGGAAAGCCATTTAATCTTCCTATACCCAGTTCTCTTGTACACTGCACGAAAATTTTCCATAATGAAAGCCCAATTTATCCTAATTTTTACCAAAGTAATTTGGTTGCTGGTGAAATTTACACAACTTGTCCTTCTCCCCCCAAAACTAATTCTGTGAGCCCCATTAGGGACAAAGCTGAGGTTAGGTTAATTATAATCTCTGTACAGCGCTGACGAATACGTTGGAGCTGTATAAGCAATAGAAATGCATAAATCTTACACATCTTTTTTAGATGCTCACCTTGTCTTCCACATTGAAAACCGGTTTTACATGCTCCTTATAAAAATCCTGGGGTGTCACAGGTCCAATCTTGTGATAAGTCTTCTCTTTGTCCCTGAATTCCCAGGTGAAGGTCTCTGGTGGGCTCCCTACACATATACTCACCACCCGGTATACCTGAAAAATAAAAACAAACAAACGATTTATATTCCGCCATCAAAAAGATAATGCACAATGCTTATTTAGCGTTTTTATGGAAGCAGATCAGACGATCATTCATTATAGAGAGGAGATTGAGAAGGTGTTGACTTGGCCTTCAAACTCCCCAGGTCTTAGTTGGGTACAACAGTAGCTGTAGGGTGTGCTGGAAATCTCAGTGGACATAGATGATCTGCTGCTAAAAGTCTTAATACTGAATACTGGCATAAAACGCTTTGAAATGTCGCCAACTTTTTGCACAACACCAGTTGTAAAGCAGTTCCGCCAAAATGGGTGGACGTGGGGCAGGATGAGGTGTGGTTTGCGTTGGCTTTTTTTTTTTACACCCGATATGCTACTCCAGTAGCATTTCTGTCAAGCCACAAGCCGATGAGAAGATGCACCAAATTAATTACGTAATTCTTAATGAATTCTGCGCATTGTCCTCTGATAAGTCCTAGTGAACCATTAGTATTAGATAACAGAGGAAACTGTGGCATTCTTTGTGGGGTCTGTGCCTCGACAGATCAACGTGGATTCAGAAACAAGAAGGACTTGCACATTATTAGGTTTTCACTTTATGGATGATTGGCGCACATCGGAAAACACCCAAGACAAATAGATTTGGCATGTGCCATGCATTTTGTTCTCTTTGTTCTGTGGGAACTTGAGCCTGAATTCGTGAAACCACAATGGTCCGGGCTCCACACATGATGTAATGATCTGCTCAGAAGAGATTTGGGTGTGACACCCCCCGGTTGGCATACTACAGGCAACTGCAGAGGAAATTTCAGTAAACAGATCAGAGAATAGATATGGAGGAATGCCGAGCGTTACTGAGGTGCCACAGAACAGGATGCCGGAGGGCTGAGATTACGGCACACAAACATTGGACTACCGAGGGCATACAGCAAGCTATGACATGATGGGAGGGCAGGAAGAGGGCACTAAAAACTCCGCCACTCCACAATCAGCGGTCCCAATGAGCTGTCAGCAAAGTGCCAACTGGAGAGATATGCAGGGTGTACACTACTAATGAAAGGAGGAGAAAGGGAAAAGGAAATGCTTCATTGTTAAACAATTCACTTGGCAACTTTGTGTAATGATGGAAGACGTGAAAAATAATCTACATATCCAACAAACGACACGAGCCGGTGCCAGAGGCATATCACGGGTTGTCAGCACACCGGGGGTGTAAGGCAAATTTTGTGCCTCCTAGCACAGTAAAATGCCCCTGAGTACAACTCCAAAAGAAATAATGTCACCTCCATTGAAAAAAAAAAAAGTTGATACTCACCTAATCCAATCTACTGAGTCCACTTTTTCCCTTAATAATCAACCCAATGCAGTGACGACGTGCAGCCTGTGCAGGGACGATGTGCAGCCTGTGCAGGGATGAGGTGCAGCCTGTGCAGGGATGAGGTGCAGCCTGTGTAGGGATGACATGGCGCAGCCTGTGCAGGGATGAGGTGCAGCCTGTGCAGGGATGAGGGGCAGCCTGTGCAGGGATGAGGCGCAGCCTGTGCAGGGATGAGGTGCAGCCTGTGCAGGGATGAGGTGCAGCCTGTGCAGGGATGAGGCGCAGCCTGTGCAGGGATGAGGTGCAGCCTGTGCAGGGATGAGGTGCAGCCTGTGCAGGGATGAGGCGCAGCCTGTGCAGGGATGAGGTGCAGCCTGTGCAGGGATGACGCGCAGCCTGTGCAGGGATGAGGTGCAGCCTGTGCAGGGATGAGGTGCAGCCTGTGCAGGGATGAGGTGCAGCCTGTGCAGGGATGAGGTGCAGCCTGTGTAGGGATGACATGGTGCAGCCTGTGCAGGGATGAGGTGCAGCCTGTGCAGGGATGAGGTGCAGCCTGTGCAGGGATGAGGTGCAGCCTGTGTAGGGATGACATGGTGCAGCCTGTGCAGGGATGAGGTGCAGCCTGTGCAGGGATGAGGTGCAGCCTGTGCAGGGATGAGGTGCAGCCTGTGTAGGGATGACATGGTGCAGCCTGTGCAGGGATGGGGTGCAGCCTGTGCAGGGATGAGGTGCAGCCTGTGCAGGGATGAGGTGCAGCCCGTGCAGGGATGAGGTGCAGCCTGTGCAGGGATGACATGGTGCAGCCTGTGCAGGGACGCTGACATCTTGTACAGCAGTTTATATCTCCCTGCTCCACCAAGGATACAACCATATTTGAGTCATGTTGAAATCTGGGGGATGTGCATGCGCTCAAATATTTACCACTAGCATCACTTCTTAAAAGACATAAAAGTTTTTTTGTTTTTTTTAAAAAGGGGGGGGGGGCGTGCAATTTTTGGAGTTGCAACATTTTGAAATAAGTAAGAGAAAAGACTACTTTTTTTCAGTATAGAAATTGTGTTCCCTCATCCACGTTACACCACTGGCTGGTTCTTCAGCTGCCACGAGCCTCCACGGTCAGCTTCTGCCTATATGTATACAACATTAGGATGGCCAATTTTAACAGAAACCTAATGCATTGTGGACCAGTGTAAGGCGCTTCCATCACACATCCGTGAAAAAACGGTATCGGTGCTACCAGTGTTTTCCATGCATGTGTCCATTTCTACTATTAGGGGGTCAACAGTATTTTTTATCGTATGTATAAAGAAAGAATTAGATTACAAAGCTTCTCCCATCCTTGGCAATGTTAAACACGTACAACACATGGATTGTACACTGATGCCATCCGTGGGCTGTACTTGTTTTTCACTGACCCACAGACTTGTGTTGGCCCTTGTCACCCGCGCTGCTGGAAGAAAACAATAATTTCTCCATGTTTTTTGCATGGACACACGGTCCATGTAAAAATACAGATATCACCGTAGGTTATATAATGTGCACATATTGTATCTGTGAAATAAAACGGATACCGCACGTAATTGAAACACGGGGTCTGAAGGAGACCTAAAGCTGCTGCAAATTTGGCTTGTGAAGTGTTGTACTATGGTCTTTCCTCCATGCTGGCACTACATTCACCAACAGGACACACAGGAGCTTCATAAAAAAAAAAAAAAAAACTATATATATATATATATATATATATATAAATAATAAATAAATATTTATAATGTAAAATGCTGTGTTTATTATAATATAAATATATTTATATTAATGAAAATTTGTATTTACTTATATTTTTTTTTATATTAAATATACAGCATTGTACATTATATATAACCTTTACATTATAAAATAATGGTACATACACTTTCACAAATGTCCCATTCCTTTAGGTTTCTTTCACACTTCAGTTGTTTGGCGTCAGTCAGCTCCAACATAGGGACAGATCGACGGATCCGTCACAATTGTTGAGAAAACCGTTCTAACGGATCCTTTTTTTTTGACGGATCAGTTACTTGGGGGTTGTCTGGGAAAAGTATCTACTTTTTGGAGCATGCGCAATTGAAAAAGCGAATTGGGGCGACGGATCCGCCGAAATGACGGTTGCGACGGATCCGTCGCCCATAGGCGGCCATTCTATGGAATGGCGGACGCAACGGATCCGTCGCGAACCGCCATTTCGGCGCAGACAAAAAAAAACGTTACAATGTCCGTCAACGTCTAGATGACGTCCGCCAAATTTCGACGGATCCGTCGCATGGCGGATGGAACGGACGACCATCCGCCACAATCCGTCGCTAATGCATGTCTATGGGAAAATAGCGGATCCGCAAAAATATGGCGGATCCGCTATTTGAGGAAAATGGCGGTTTCAGACTGACGCCAAAAGACTGAATTGTGAAAGAGGCCTTAGTGGAACAATCGCTGACCTGAGCCCGCCAATTCTTTAGTTTCGATGCGACTGTAAATAATCCGATTCATTAATACTAAACCCAGGAAGTGCAGAGATCTATGCCGTAGTCCTAAAGTAAAGGTAAAGATTACATAATGTGCTGCACTAAATATAACAAAATGATATTAGTGGTATTGAAAGGTGAACCCCAAATTAGTCAGCAGGAGGTAGTGTGTGTGTCTACAGTAGAAATCCTCACCCTGCATTTTTACATACAATTTAGGTTGTTTTCATATATTCAGGACGGCTTGCTGCACATTTTTCTCCAAGTTTCCCAAAAATAGGAAAAAAAAAACCCCAAAACTTGCATTGAACCTGAATCTAACAATGAGGATTATTAATAAGCCAGAAAACCTATCACCATGAGATTCTTCTCCACTTCTATTGCAATGAATCTAAATTGGCTTCTGTTGTTTTAGGAAAAACTCTCTGGAGCGGCGCTGGGTCTCTGCAATCCATTCGGTGTCCCCCTCCAATCTTTCTTTAGGCAGGAGGCAAGATTTATTGTAATAGTAATGCAGAATCCCTCTAAATACTGTTCTTTATGTCTTGCCAAAAAAAATGTGAACCATGACATCAACTTCCTTAGAAGTAGAGCAATGACCTACAAGACAGAGGAGGAACAAAGGCTGTTTCTTAAAACTTGGTAGTGAGGACATTGCTCAGTTATCCAGCATCTCGGATGTAGAAAGTCAGCTTAAAATGTTAACTTCGAAAAGGCTTTTGTTCCCAAGCATAATAATAAATGGAGTACAGCCTAAAGCGCTCAGGTCCGGCACCTATAGGCCGTCTGGAAACCAACTGTTAATGAACAAATTCAACAATCAAGAGCAGCAGAACCTATATTACTATTTCACAAAACATAAATGGAACCTTCAAACAGGAGCTGAGCCATAAATGGAACACGTACATGCAGTGTGATCAGCATGATATAACGAAGTTGAACAAAAAAGAAAAATATAGGTTTGTTGGAAAATTTTCAGTAAAACTTACACTGAAATCACTGGTGCTTACATGGATGAGTCCAGTGGGCGGTCCTAATAGTGACTGACAGCTATCTCTGCATGCACAGTCATACAGGGAAGACTGTCAGCCACTGACTAGGACCGCCCCCTGGACTTATTCATATAAAGATCAGGGATTTCAATGAATAAACGTTTTCCTTCCATCAAAAGCTGACGTCAATCTGATCGGCTCCTCCTGCCTTATAATGTCCTGCCTGCAGATCAGATACTATTTTCACCATGACAGGTTCCCTTTAAGTTTCATGATAGAAACCAAAACTATGAACATCTGTTTTAGACAAAAGCCAGATGTGTCTAGACCTAGAATGGTCCAATAAAAAAAAAAAACATTAAACTAAGGAAGATTCTTTTTTTCTTTCATCTGGACACCACGTAACACCAAAGATGAAATAATCCGCATTGTGATGGCGGCATGCCCGTCACCACAAGGTAATATGACACAAGATTGCATCTAATGGGCAACATTGGCTGCAGAGCCCTACACCAGTAAGTCCAGCTCTTATAATGAGCTGCTATAAAATGCCACCAATACCATTCATTTACTAAAATTGCTCTAGTTGCAAAAAAAAAAAATATATATATACATTTTTTTAATCTTTTTTTTCTTGAAACTAGAACAATTTTTGATTTTGGTATCCAAGCCAAATGAAGATTTTGGTCTTGGACGGTATTGGTGCGCTTTATTATTACTGTATAGTGTATATTGAAATTTAAGAACAAACATATGGATGCTCACACAGTATTAATAAATGCAGTTCAGGACAATGTATGGTCTTCTAATTTTAGTCTTGGGATAACAGGGACATAGAAGGCTACAATAGTTAATAGGTGTTAGTGACTACATGCATTCCTAATCTTTTGTTTGTGATTTCAGCTGTTTCAAAAAAGGAAAAATCCTAAAAACTGGAGTATTTTGCCATTTCTTGACATGTCTTCTGCTATACTGCCCTCTTGTGGTTGTCACAGTTCATCAAAACGTAATGGTAAAACAATTTATAAATCACATTTGTAATATACTAGATGGTGGCCCGATTCTAACGCATCGGGTATTCTAGAATATGCATGTCCTCGTAGTATATTGCCCAGCCACGTAGTATATTGCCCAGCCACGTAGTATATTGCCCAGATACGTAGTATATTGCCCAGTCAACGTAGTATATTGCCCAGCCACGTAGTATATTGCCCAGCCACGTAGTATATTGCCCAGCCACGTAGTATATTGCCCAGCTACGTAGTATATTGCCCAGCCACGTATATTGCCCAGTGACGTAGTATATTGTCCAGTCACGTAGTATATTGTCCAGTCACGTAGTATATTGCCCAGCCACGTAGTATATTGCCCAGCTACGTAGTATATTGCCCAGTCACGTAGTATATTGCCCAGCCACGTAGTATATTGTCCAGTCACGTAGTATATTGTCCAGTCACGTAGTATATTGTCCAGTCACGTAGTATATTGCCCAGCTACGTAGTATATTGCCCAGTCACGTAGTATATTGTCCAGTCACGTAGTATATTGCCCAGTGACGTAGTATATTGTCCAGTCACGTAGTATATTGTCCAGTCACGTAGTATATTGCCCAGCTACGTAGTATATTGCCCAGTCACGTAGTATATTGTCCAGCCACGTAGTATATTGCCCAGTGACGTAGTATATTGTCCAGTCACGTAGTATATTGCCCAGTCACGTAGTATATTGCCCAGCCACGTAGTATATTGCCCAGTGACGTAGTATATTGTCCAGTCACGTAGTATATTGCCCAGTCACGTAGTATATTGCCCAGCCACGTAGTATATTGCCCAGCCACGTAGTATATTGCCCAGTCACGTAGTAGATTGCCCAGTCACGTAGTATATTGCTCAGTCACGTAGTATATTGCCCAGCCACGTAGTATATTGCCCAGCCACGTAGTATATTGCCCAGTCACGTAGTATATTGCCCAGTGACGTAGTATATTGTCCAGTCACGTAGTATATTGCCCAGCCACGTAGTATATTGCTCAGTCACGTAGTATATTGCCCAGCCACGTAGTATATTGCCCAGTCACGTAGTATATTGCCCAGTCACGTAGTATATTGCTCAGTCACGTAGTATATTGCCCAGCCACGTAGTATATTGCCCAGCCACTTAGTATATTGCCCAGTCACGTAGTATATTGCTCAGTCACGTAGTATATTGCTCAGTCACGTAGTATATTGCCCAGTCATGTAGTATATTGCCCAGTCACGTAGTATATTGCTCAGTCACGTAGTATATTGCCAAGCCACGTAGTATATTGTCCAGCCACGTAGTATATTGCACAGCGACGTAGTATATTGCACAGCCACGTAGTATATTGCACAGCGACGTAGTATACAGCACAGAGCCACGTAGTATACAGCACAGAGCCACGTAGTATACAGCACAGACACGTAGTATATTGCCCAGCCACGTAGTATATTGCCCAGCTACGTATGTAACAGGTTAAAAAATAAAAAATAAACATATACTCACCTTCCGAGGGCCCCTTGTAGTCCTGTTGCCTGTGTGCGGTGCACGCGGCAGCTTCCGGTCCCAGGGTTGGTATGAGCACAGGAACTGTGATGACGTCGCAGTCACATGACCGTGACGTAATGGCAGGTTTTTCTCGCAGGACCTGTGATGACGTCGCGGTCACATGACCGTGACGTCATGGCAGGTCCTTCTCGCATACCATCCTTGCCAGCCACCGGAACCTGCCGCTTGCATGGAGCGGTCACCGGAGCGTCGCGAGGAGCGGGAAAGGCGGCGGAAGGTGAGTATATAATGATTTTTAATTATTTTTTATTATTTTTAACATTAGATCGTTTTACTATTGATGCTGCATACCGCCCCAGCTCTGCCCATTCTGTTAGAGCTTGGCGAAACTGGCGTGAAAACTTCATATTGCCCTAAAATTTTGCAACTTTTAAAAGCTATTTATGCAAGAATTGTGGTGTAAATTGCTTGGATGAATTGGGGCCAGTGTATTTTTTAGGCAAATTGAACTTGGAAAAGTATGGAATTTTGGTTGCGTGTGAAAAAACAAGAAAAAAAAAAAAAGGGTAGTGGATTGGCGGCTATCTGGAGATTTTCAAATCTATTTCCATGTGGAAATGGCATTAATAATAAAGTATAAAATCTGCAACTAAATCAGCACAAATATCTGCAATAAAATCTGCATGTAGCAAAAGCAAATTTCATGGTGGCACAAAAAAAAAAAAAAACGCGTTCAGAATTTTTTTAACCCCTTCCCGACCCATGACGCCGCGTAGGCGTCATGAAAGTCGGTGCCAATCCGACCCATGACGCCTATGTGGCGTCATGGAAAGATCGCGTCCCTGCAGATCGGGTGAAAGGGTTAACTCCCATTTCTCCCGATCTGCAGGGACAGGGGGAGTGGTAGTTTAGCCCAGGGGGGGTGGCTTCACCCCCTCGTGGCTACGATCGCTCTGATTAGCTGTTGAAAGTGAAACTGCCAATCAGAGCGATTTGTAATATTTCACCTATTATAACGGGTGAAATATTACAATCCAGCCATGGCCGATGCTGCAATATCATCGGCCATGGCTGGAAATACTAATGTGCCCCCACCCCACCGATCGCCCGCCCAGCCGTCCGATCTGTCCGGTACACTGCTCCGGCTCCCCTCATTCAGTGCTCCGCTCCCCCCCGTGCTCTTGTCCGCTCCCCCCGTGCTCCAATCACCCCCCCTGCATTCCGATCCACCCCCCCGTGCTCCGTTCCAGCCCCCCCGTGCTCCGTTCCAGCCCCCCGTGCTCCGTTCCACGCCCCCCGTGCTCCGTTCCACGCCTGCCGCGCTCCGATTCCCCCCCCCCGTGGTCCCCCCCACCCCATCACACTTACCGATCCTGCCGGGGTCCCGTCTGTCTTCTCCCTGGGCGCCGCCATCTTCCAAAATGGCGGGCGCATGCGCAGTGCGCCCGCCGAATCTGCCGGCCGGCAGATTCGTTCCAAAGTGCATTTTGATCACTGAGATAGATTATATCTCAGTGATCAAAATAAAAAAAATAATAAATGACCCCCCCCCCTTTGTCACCCCCATAGGTAGGGACAATAAAAAAATAAAGAAATTTTTTTTTCCACTAATGTTAGAATAGGGTTAGGGTTAGGGTTAGGGGTAGGGTTAGGGTTAGGGCTAGGGTTAGGGGTAGGGTTAGGGTTAGGGCTAGGGTTAGGGGTAGGGGTAGGGTTAGGGCTAGGGTTAGGGCTAGGGGTAGGGTTAGGGCTAGGGTTGGGGTTTCGGTATGTGCACACGTATTCTGGTCCTCTGCGGATTTTTCCGCTGCGGATTTGATAAATCCGCAGTGCTAAACCGCTGCGGATTTATGGCGGATTTACCGCGTTTTTTTCTGCGCATTTCACTGCGGTTTTACAATTGCGATTTTCTATTTGAGCAGTTGTAAAACCGCTGCGGAATCCGCACAAAGAAGTGACATGCTGCGGAATGTAAACCGCTGCGTTTCCGTGCAGTTTTTCCGCAGCATGTGTACAGCGATTTTTGTTTCCCATAGGTCTACATTGAACTGTAAACTCATGGGAAACTGCTGCGGATCTGCAGCGTTTTCCGCAGTGTGCACATACCTTTAGAATTAGGCTATGTGCACACGGTGCGGATTTGGCTGCGGATTCGCAGCAGTGTTCCATCAGGTTTACAGTACCATGTAAACATATGAAAAACCAAATCCGCTGTGCCCATGGTGCAGAAAATACCACGCGGAAATGCTGCGTTGTATTTTCCGCAGCATGTCAATTCTTTGTGCGGATTCCGCGGCATTTTACACCTGTTCCTCAATAGGAATCCGCAGGTGAAATCCGCACAAAAAACACTGGAAATCCGCGGAAAATCCGCAGGTAAAACGCAGTGCCTTTTACCCGCGGATTTTTCAAAAATGGTGCGGAAATATCTCACACGAATCCGCAACGTGGGCACATAGCCTTAGGGTTAGGGTTGGAATTAGGGTTGTGGTTAGGGTTGTGATTAGGGTTATGGCTACAGTTGGGATTAGGGTTAGGGGTGTGGGGGGGGGGGGTTAGTGTTGGAGGTAGAATTGAGGGGTTACCACTGTTTAGGCACATCAGGGGTCTCCAAACGCAACATGGCGCCACCATTGATTCCAGCCAATCTCGTATTCAAAAAGTCAAATGGTGCTCCCTCACTTCCGAGCCCTGACGTGTGCCCAAACAGTGGTTTACCCCCACATATGGGGTATCAGTGTACTCAGGATAAACTGCGCAACAATTACTGGGGTCCAATTTCTCCTGTTACCCTTGTGAATCTAAAAAAATGCTTGCTAAAACATCATTTTTGAGGAAAGAAAAATGATTTTTTATTTTCACGGCTCTGCGTTGTAAACGTCTGTGAAGCACTTGGGGGTTCAAAGTGCTCACCACATATCTAGATAAGTTCCTTGGGGGGTCTAGTTTCTAAAATATGGTCACTTGTGGGGGGTTTCTACTGTTTAGGCACACCAGGGGCTCTGCAAACGCAATGTGACGCCCGCAGACCATTCCATCAAAGTCTGCATTTCAAAAGTCACTACTTCCCTTCTGAGCCCCGACGTGTGCCCAAACAGTGATTTACCCCCACACATGGGATATCAGCGTACTCAGGAGAAACTGGACAACAACTATTGGGGTCTAATTTCTCCTGTAACCCTTGGGAAAATAAAAAATTGCAGGCTAAAAGATCATTTTTGAGAAAATAATTTTTTTATTTTATTTTCATGGCTCTGCGTTATAAACTTCTGTGAAGCACTTGGGGGTTCAAAGTCCTCACCACACATCTAGATTAGTTCCTTTGGGGGTCTAGTTTCCAAAATGGGGTCATTTCTGGGGGATCTCCAATGTTTAGGCACACAGGGGCTCTCCAAACGTGACATGGTGTCCGCTAATGATTGGAGCTAATTTTCCATTTAAAAAGCCAAATGGCGTGCCATCCCTTCCGAGCCCTGCCGTGCGCCCAAACAGTGGTTTACCCCCACATATGGGGTATCAGCGTACTCAGGACAAACTGGATAACAATATTTGGGGTCCAATTTCTCCTATTATCCTTGGCAAAATAGGAAATTCCAGGCTAAAAAATCATTTTTGAGGAAAGAAAAATTATTTTTTATTTTCATGGCTCTGCGTTATAAACTTCTGTGAAGCACCTGGGGGTTTAAAGTGCTCAATATGCATCTAGATAAGTTCCTTGGGGGGTCTAGTTTCCAAAATGGGGTCACTTGTGGGGGAGCTCCAATGTTTAGGCACACAGGGGCTCTCCAAACGCGACATGGTGTCCGCTAACAATTGGAGCTAATTTTCCATTCAAAAAGTCAAATGGCGCGCCTTCCCTTCCAAGCCCTGCCGAGTGCCCAAACAGTGGTTTACCCCCACATATGAGGTATCGGCGTACTCGGGAGAAATTGCCCAACAAATTTTATGATCCATTTTATCCTACTGCCCATGTGAAAATGAAAAAATTGAGGCGAAAAAAATTTTTTTGTGAAAAAAAAGTACTTTTTCATTTTTACAGATCAATTTGTGAAGCACCTGAGGGGTTAAAGTGCTCACTAGGCATCTAAATAAGTTCCTTTGGGGGTCTAGTTTGCAAAATGGGGTCACATGTGGGGGAGCGCCAATGTTTAGGCACACAGGAGCTATCCAAACGCAACATGGTGTCCGCTAACGATGGAAATAATTTTTCATTCAAAAAGTCAAATGGCGCTCCTTCCCTTCCGAGCCTTACCATGTGCCCAAACAGTGGTTTACCCCCACATGTGAGGTATTGGTGTACTCAGGAGAAATTGCCCAACATATTTTAGGATCCATTTTATCCTGTTGCCCATGTGAAAATGAAAAAATTGAGGCTAAAAGAATTTTTTTGTGAAAAAAAAGTACTTTTTCATTTTTACGGATCAATTTGTGAAGCACCTGGGGGTTCAAAGTGCTCACTATGCATCTAGATAAGTTCCTTGGGGCGTCTAGTTTCCAAAATGGGGTCACTTGTGGGGGAGCTCCAATTTTTAGGCACACGGGGGCTCTCCAAACGTGACATGGTGTCCGCTAAAGAGTGGAGCCAATTTTTGATTCAAAAAGTCAAATGGCGCTCCTTCCCTTCCAAGCCCTGCCGTGCGTCCAAACAGTGGTTTACCCCCACATATGAGGTATCAGCGTACTCAGGACAAATTGGACAACAACTTTCGTGGTTCAGTTTCTCCTTTTACCATTGGGAAAATAAAAAAATTGTTGCTAAAAGATAATTTTTGTGACTAAAAAGTTAAATGTTCATTTTTTCCTTCCATGTTGCTTCTGCTGCTGTGAAGCACCTGAAGGGTTAATAAACTTCTTGAATGTGGTTTTGAGTACCTTGAGGGGTGCAGTTTTTAGAATGGTGTCACTTTTGGGTATTTTCAGCCATATAGACCCCTCAAACTGACTTCAAATGTGAGGTGGTCCCTAAAAAAAATGGTTTTGTAAATTTCGTTGTAAAAATGACAAATCGCTGGTCAAATTTTAACCCTTATAACTTCCTAAAAAAAAAAAATTTTGTTTCCAAAATTGTGCTGATGTAAAGTAAACATGTGGGAAATGTTATTTATTAACTATTTTGTGTCACATATCTCTCTGGTTTAACAGAATAAAAATTCAAAATGTGAAAATTGCGAAATTTTCAAAATTTTCGCCAAATTTCCATTTTTATCACAAATAAACGCAGAATTTATTGACCTAAATTTACCACTAGCATGAAGCCCAATATGTCACGAAAAAACAATCTCAGAACCGCTAGGATCCGTTGAAGCGTTCCTGAGTTATTACCTCATAAAGGGACACTGGTCAGAATTGCAAAAAACGGCAAGGTCTTTAAGGTCAAAATAGGCTGGGTCATGAAGGGGTTAAGCCACCAAAATAGTGAACTAAACATGTCAGGCATCATCATAATTGTACGGACTTGAAGAATTATTTTTGATTAACGCTGTAAAAATAAACCATTTCACAGCAATTGTAGTTTTGAATGACACCATTTATTTTACTATATAAATGTACAGAAAAATGGCAAAAAAAAAAATTTCAACTGGTCCCATAAAAATCAAGGTCTCAGTGTGTTGGCGGAAAAAAATAATACAAAAAAAAAAAAGTAACTGCTCTATGAAAAAGGGAAGACGAAAGTGAAAAAAAAACAAAAGAAAATTGTCAGCATCCTTAAGGGGTTCAATAACTTAAATCACTTCAGCAAAACTAATGCAGCTACTGAAATTGGGAACGGTCCAGAATATCAAAGAATTCAGCGTGCCAGCCACACCCGAAGTGAGAAACATTCAGTCTGAGGGTATGTGCACACGTCCGGATTTTTAGCGTTTTTTTTTGCGGAATTTCGCAATAAAAACGCTATAAATCCGGTAAAAAAAAACGCTAACATTATGCATCCTATCTTTTAGAATGCATTCCGCATTTTTTGTGCAGATGTTAGCGTTTTTTTCCGCAAAAAAAACGCATTCCGCAAAAAGAACGGACATGCTCATTCTTTTTGCAGATTTTTTGCGGATTCCATAGCAAAAATGACATTCAGGAAAAAAAAGAAAAAAAACGCAAAAAATCCGCGCAAAAACCGCGCAAATTCCGCGAGAAATCCGCGCAAAAAAAAAAACGCGAATTTCTGGCAGAATTCTCAGGATTTTGTCAGGAAAAAAACCTGACGTGTGCACATACCCTGAGGGTGGAATTTACCAAGCTCGGCTTTTCTTACACCGGTTTTAGTCTGGACAGGAGTAAAATGCTACGAATATTAAATGGCAAAAGTCGATTTAATTAGTCCAGAAAAGCAAATTGACACCAGCTACAGACAGAGCAGATTTGCATAATGTTATACACCGCTTGTGTAATGGTGGGAGAGCCCCTCCCCTCATGACGCGACAACAGCAAGGTAAAAAAGGACAACATTTATCATAAAACAAAGTTGTTGTTTTTTTATGACAGAAAAATGGTGCACATCACTTAATAATTCTCACCGTAATATTAAAATCATATCCAAACATAAGATAGCACTCACCTCCTCTATCATAGTGTCCAAAGCTGCAGAGATTTCTTCCTCGGTGCAGCCGCTGGATACCATGTTCCTCAGTCTAAGACAATATTCCCTCATCTTCAATAAACAGAAATCGAAGATTGCAAATTAAGAAAAATGGCACAAAAGTGTTTTAATTTCAACTCTCACCTACACATAAATGTAAGAATGTGTCACCGCAATATGGTGCAACTCTACACAATCCGACATGCTTATTACTGACTTTCTGGACAGTGACACGGTGACCCTATTAACAGCGGGAATGTTAAAAGGAATCAGGTTTTGCCATGTAGTCTGAGAGCATGATGTAGGGGCGGATTCCAGTGATGCCTCACTTACTGGGCTGCTTGCTGTCATTTTGATACACAGTTTACTCTGTTGCAGATCTAGCAGCTCTCTTGAATGCTGAACCCTGCATAATCTTACCCACACCACTGATTGGCAGCTTTCTGTGTTCACTGTGCATAGGCAGAAAGTTGCTAATCAGTGGTGGGGGCAGAATTATTGACTAAGATGCAAGACACCTAGTCCTGTAGTGATAGTCTCCATGCTGAAAAAACACTAATTTTCTTGAAACAACACAGTCCAAAACAGGATTTTTGGTTGCTTACCGTAAAATCTTTTTCTCTGAGCCTTCATTGGGGGACACAGGAAACCATGGACACAGGAAACCATGGGTGTATGCTGCTGCCACTAGGAGGCTGACACTATGCAAATAAAAAAAGTTAGCTCCTCCTCTGCAGTGTACACCCTACCGACAGGAAGTAGGATATTCAGTTAGTGAGAAAGCAGTAGGAGAAGCAACGAGAAAGAACAATATAATAATAATAATCTTTATTTATATAGCGCCAACAAACTCCGCAGCGCTCCACAGATTAACAGTTTCAAACGCTCAAAGAGTGTTCAAAGAACTCAAACGTTAACAGTATAACAATAAACAGAGCTGTTCAACTTGGGAGCGTGCTGTGTCCCCCAATGAAGGCTCAGAGAAAAAGATTTTACGGTGAGCAACCAAAAATCCTGTTTTCTCTATCGCCTCATTGGGGGACACAGGGAACCATGGGACGTCCCAAAGCAGTCCCTGGGGCGGGAACAGCAGTCAACTCCAATCTAGGTCAGAGGAACTCACCACCGTCGCCTGTAAGGTCTTCCTACCTAAGCCGGCAAACGCTTAAGCTAGGCATCGAAGTTTCGCGAACATGTGGAGGACCGAACGTCGGTCTGTAGAGGTGCAAGGCAGAGACCTTATATGTGCACCGCCGGGAGACGCCCACTGCCCGGGTAGAGTGCGCCTTAAACCTGGAAGGAGGAGCACTGCTCTGACCTGGCAAATCTAAACATTGCTGACCGGATTTTGCGGGCATACGTTGATTAGGAAGCCGGAGGGCCTCTCTACGCCGAGCCCTTATACTGAAAAGGGGGCCTTAGCTGGATAGACCCGGTAGCGTGATGAGAGAACGCTACAAAGGACGAGTCCGAGCAGGACAAAGGGAAGGGAATCAAGAATGATGAACAGAACCATGGAGAACCTCGGCAAGGTAAGAGCAGAGCACTGAACCTGTGATCCACAGAATGTACAAAACTGCTGCCACAGACTCTGGAAGTGGTTGAGAGCCTGAAAGGAAGGTATAAAATTAAAATGGACCCACCCCTCGCAAAAATGCAGGAGTGTCCGATGTCTGAAGAAAGGGAGGACCTGGATGAAGGCTTTCATAAAATAAAGGCAAGCACACGCGGTCCCAGGAGGACTCTGTCCCTCCGAGGACCTCCTTAATAATTGGTTCACGTTGGAGACAAACTGACGGAAACCCTCGGAAGGCAAGCTGTCAGGGACTTCCTAGAGGATAAGTCCTGTCACGCCATAAGCAAGTGGTCCTTCGGAAGGGCACCATATTGCTGAATGTCCAAGTAGCACCTGCAGTGGCATCCGCGGGGACGGATACCATGCACTTCCTGCAGGATTAAATTAGTCCGCAAGGACAGAGATTTTCTCCGATCGGACTCCATGAAGGGGGCCCTGATGGAGCGGCTTAGCCCATGCGTCTATAAACCTTGCTGTCTAGGTGGAGACAAAGGCAGGGCACAATGTAGCGGCGGACACTTCAATGGCCGACTTTGCCGTGGACTATTAGTTCGTCGTTGGTATCCTTGAGGGATGCTCTCTGTGGAAGAGGAGGACTGGAAAAGCTGGAAACCGGAGGGTCCAGAGACGGAGAAGGGGTCCAGCTCGTAGTAAGTTCAGGGGAGAGGGAATATAGGAAAACCGAGAAGCTTCCCTCTTTGGAACGGCTGGACTAAGGATTTTAAGAGAAAACCCAGAAAAGACCATAAATTGAAATGACAAGAAAAAGCTTGAGAGCAGGGTACTGGGAGCCTGCTAGAAAACATGACAAGATGGGCATTGATAAGCACAATCGGACATGAGCAGTCAAGGGAGAAGAGTCCATGAAAAACTGGAGTATGTCAATTCGATGGGAAGTTGGCCCTATGAAGGAGTACATAGGCCCCGGAAAAAAACTTGACTGCCAAAAGGAAGATCCGTACCTATGACGACCTGAGTGACCCTATCCGTCCCGGACCCTCTGGAATGGGAGAGGATTGTAGTGTGTGGATCTACTTACCTAAGTATAAGACACCACACAAACGAGGATAACAATGAAAGGGATACGAATCCTGCTGAAGGAAGGAACGTATTATCCCAAAAACCCATCATTGGATCCAGGCGTGGAGCAGCCCTGTACACTGGACGATGCTTGCACAGAGTAAGATCCAATTCCTATCCGAGGTGGGAGAACCTGTTCCTGCCACAGTCGGAAATAAAATCCCGGCGCTGCTCGATGTTGAATCTAGTGTCTGTAAGAAAGAAGAGGTAAGAACTGATGCATAAATAGGAAGCTCTGTATAGAGGTAGTTCAAAGGCCCCTAGAATAGTGCCGTGAACAATCATGAGTCAAGGTATTATATGGGCTCTGACTTCGTAAGAGACAGCCAGACGTATAATACTGTAAATCATATAAGATGGAGTAACGCACTGGATAGTGCAGATAGATCTAGGACAGCACTGTAAACTTACCTACTGGATAGTTAGTGGTAGGACCGAATAACCAAACAGAGTGGAAAGGCTCCTGGGGAGCAACCCGCAATTAAGGCCCAGTGCGTGGCTGAAGGAAAACTGCAACCAGTTGGTACCTGACACCGGCGAGTCCGACCTACCTGAAAGTGGACTGGCCACTTATGCTGCCACTGAGGTCCACCCTGTGGCACTGAGATCCACCTTGTGGTACGTGCTAGATGTTCTGTTTAGCTGTTAATAGACCACAGACGTTATTGACCGTGAAATACACGGTAAAAGTTGCGGCTCTGACTCACCTGAATGCGGTTGTAACTGCTGCGGCAGTCAACCAGAAGTGATAAATACCGGGCACCTCTCTCTGAGTGGTGATTAAAGGGTAGCCTAGGCAGATGCTGCAAAAGAACCTTAGGAGAGTGATAGAGGGCGTTTCTGACATACCTGACTCTGGAGCAAAAGAGCAGGACCAGTGCAGCAATCGATCTCGGGCACGTCTAAACCACTGGAACGATGGCAGGTATTGACTTAATGTGTCTGGAAGATGATATCTAAAGCCTGGACAGTGCTGCTGCAATCGACAGGAGGAATAGGGGAGTGCACCTGACTTACCTGAATATAGTACAGAACGCCGGTACCCCTGCGGTGGTCAATCCAAGACATGACTGATCCGCTGAAGATACGACAGTTTCAAATAACGTACTGTACCTGGAAGGTGGTGCGTGTGAAACCTGGGTGTCGGATAGAGTGCTGCTGCAATCGGCTCTCGGTATCCTGCAACTATGGCAGATATAGTACTGGTGCGATCAGCTCTCGGTATCTTGCGACTATGGCAGATAGAGTACTGCTGCGATCAGCTCTCGGTATCCTGCGACTAAGGCGGATAGAGTACTGCTGCGATTGGCTCAGTATCCTGCGACTATGGCAGATAGAGTACTGCTGCATTCGGCACCCGATATCCTGCAACTATGGCAGATAGAGTACTGCTGCGATCGGCACCCGATATCCTGCAACTATGGCAGATAGAGTACTGCTGCGATCGGCTCTCGGTATCCTGTGACTAATCAGCCTGGAGAGAGCCCTGGAGAAGGGTATAGGAGAGAGTTGATTCTGTGTTGCGGTCTAGGTCGTGATACCTGACGGCATTAGGCAGAATAACAGCTTCCGTGTAGTAAGCCGCACCACGGAGTCTGTCTTGAAGTATGTCCTGCCGTGCTCATTCTCCTGAAGGTAGGACAGTAGGCTTGTCAACAGGGAGCCTAAACTCTACTCTCTGTTGTGCACCTGAGTTCAAACCTTTGCGCCTGCGATCTGTGGTCAGATTCTTTATCCACTGAGCCACAGCAGACGTTGCTGGGAAATACAGACTCTTAACCGGCTGGAAGTCAGGTCTGAACACTGCAGTCGTGAAGTGAGTAGGAGCAGCTCCCTTCTCTGCTTAGAGCAGTTTAATGGTTGCATCCGGAGGAGGCTGCAGGGAGATGGAGGGCAAGTGCCTGAGAGCAGGAGATATGGAAACATTTGATATGCCAGGGCTCTAGCATCGCTGTGTGTAGAGACATAGCCGAGCACCGCTGAAAATCAGGGCACAAGTCTGCAATAGCAGAAATCACAACAGCAGTGTGAAAACGTAGAACTCTGAGAAATATGCAACTGAAACCTTCTACGAAGTGAACGTCATATGGCAGGTCTTATAATGGTCCATCTCCCCGTGGAAGGTGAGGGGCGGACAGTGGCCCAGATGACGGCAGCGTGGGGCATACTGCCATACCCCGCTGGAAACTGCATGGCTCTAGGGCACTTATTACACCGGTGACTGCACGGCTCTTGCTACTACGCCAGTGACTGTACGGCTCTAGAGTGCTACTTTGCCAGTGATTGCGCGGCTCCAGAGTACTATTACGCATTATGCCGGTGACTGCACGGGTCTAGAGTACTACTACGTATTGCGCCAGTGACTGCACGGGTCTAGAGTAGTGATACACCATCGACTGCACGGCTTTAGAGTACTAATACGTAACACACCAGTGACTGCATTACACCAGTGGCTGCACGGTTGACCGGCTTGTATTAAAGGACGACGAGAACACTTTCTTATAGGATTAGGCATGATAAGCATACCTACTAAGGAATGCCAGAAGGTTAGGGGAACAGGAGAGATGCAGAGAGGAGGGCCAAACTGCTAAGCAGCGCTACTCACAGCAGTTGTAGTGTCCTGTAGTCTGCTCCAAGGTTGTAACTGCGAGAGGCATCAGGACACAGGTCCAGGGCACCAGTATGAAGATGGAGGCGGGGAACCCGGCCATTGCAGATGCACGCTGGTGGCAAGCACACAGATCGGAAGAGGGGGGGGGGGGGGGCGCGAATAGCCATCAGTTCCGGAGGAGAACGGTTCCCAACAAGATAGTGGCGATCCCAGGCCGAATGGTGCGGCTGGGAGTAGTGGGCGGAGCTAGCTGCTCTGAACAGGAATGGGTACAGACTAAACCGCCTGTAGGGGAGCACCAAGATGGCGCCGGTGGGCGGAGCTTGCCAAAGATGGTCGGGCGGGAGAAAAGCCCGCCCGATAAAAAGGAAGGGGGCGGAGCGCGGCACCGGAAGTAGGCCCCGGGAGAAGCCGGGGCCTAAATTAGAAGCCGGTGACCGCTGAAAAGTGTGCGCGGGCGCAAAGGAAAAGGTGCGGGCAGCTGCCGCATGCAAAGAGGCGCCGGTGCCGGAAGTAGGCCCCGGGAAGAGCCGGGACCTATATTAAAAGCCGGCGGCCGCAGGAGACTACCGCGGCCACTGGGAAGGACCGCGGGTCACCTAAAAGGTACGACCGCTGTGGTATTTCAGCGCGGCTGCCAGTAGGGGGGCCGCGCCGCAGAAGGCAGAGTGATCGCGGCCGTGGGGATATCAGAGCCGCCGCGCAAAAAGATAGGCCCCCGATTTCTTGTCCCTAATAGCCCCAGTGCAGAAAAGGTGCGGCCGCAGGGCTAGTAGTGCGGCCGCAGAAATAGTAGTGCGGCTGCCAGTAAGGCACCGCACAAAGTAGCAGGGGAGGTAGGGAATCCAAGACTCGGAGCACCAATACTCACCTAACATCCCACGCAGTCGTACTAACCTTAAAAAGAAAAAAAAAAAAAAAAACATGGAAGATATTAGACGTCCTTGGAGCTGGTGGACGTCCTCGTCTCCTCCGACCGACAGGCTCTGGAAGGCGAGTGGGTGGGGGACGGAGCCAGGACCGGACTTCTGAGCACGCTTGTGTGCTAGGCTCTTGGTCCTGGAGAGGGATTTATGAGGATACGGGGTGGCAGTACACGCCGTACTCATAGTCCGCTTTGTGGGACTACAGGTGTGACTGTTCACCCTGTATCCCTTCCGGAAAACCTGAAAAGAAACGACGCACATTGAGGTAGATAAGGGTCTAATGAAAGACCCGTGTCCACCTCCTACTGACACTAAGCTAAACTGAATATCCTACTTCCTGTCGGTAGGGTGTACACTGCAGAGGAGGAGCTAACTTTTTTTATTTGCATAGTGTCAGCCTCCTAGTGGCAGCAGCATACACCCATGGTTTCCTGTGTCCCCCAATGAGGCGATAGAGAAAGAGTGATACATCACTAGAACCAGGGCCTCTGCCCCTACATCATGCTGCTCTCAGATTACATAGCATGCTGACAGATTCACATTAATGCCCAGTTGTTAAATGTGTGAGAAAATTGTGCTGTTCGTTTGTTAATATAGATTTCTGAGAAAAAAATGGAGACTAAACAGAGTATGGACAGGTCCTCTCATAAGATGCTATGTTCCGCAAAAGTAAAATGAACCAAGGTGCGTTGTACGAAGACAAAAGTGACAATCTTGGTTGGCAAGATGAACTTATTAGCCCTCTTTTTACTAATTCTAAACACTTGCATGGGCTGTTACCTGGAAAATATGTTTAGATATTAAGCAAAGTGCACAAATTGGCCAGTTAATGAGAACCCATCAATTTGTGTGTAGATCCATGATGGAGTGAAACCATAGGAATTCCCTTGATGACAAGAACCAAGCAGCAGCTGAATAGGTCAATGTTGGTGCAAAGTTTCGACATGTACAGTAAGTCCTTAGTTCAGGATCAATGTTCCCATTCAGGCTGCTTGTGCTTACTGAAGTATTAACGACTGCTGCCCTGAGCGTGCGTGACGGCACCAGCTGCGGGCCAAAAAGATTATCCTACACGCTCCTACGTCCTCCAATTATAGCTCCGGAGCAGATGGCAGTCTTTTATAGGTACTGATATTAGTAGATCGATTTTCAATTAATATTTATAAATATCTGAATAAATCGCTCATCACTTGTCCCCAAAGGTGAATAATTCTATCTCGCCATTTAAAGGGAACCTGTCACCTCAAATTGGCTGGATATTTAAATGAGTTTTTACCGGTTCGATGGTCGGCGTTTCCTCTTCATTTCTCCACCCCGTCCATCCCTGTTGTCCACAATATGTTAGTGAATTAGAGTATATGGCGCTCACCTACGCTAATTCACTACCATATTGCGGACAACAGGGACGGACGGGTGGAGAAATGAAGATGAAACGCCGCCCATCGGACAGGTAAAAAGTCATTTAAATATCCCACCAATTTGAGGTGACAGATTCCCTTTAAGCCTGCTGGATTGCCCGTATTTAATTGGAATATCTGCTTTCTGCTTTCGACATTTGATGTATATAATTACCTTCTCTTCAATGTTTTTCTATGCCCCAAAAGAATGACCCTTTCATTTACCATTGTGTGACAATTTGTAATATTTGGACAGTGGATATCCTAGTTGTACGCGCGTTGTATCACACTAACCTGTAATTCCCGGTTGGTTCTCCCCACATATAGTTTATGACAGTGCCATTGAATGTAATAAATGATGCCTCTGCTGTGGTTATAGGATTCATTTACGCGATACACTTGGTGAGTCCTGCATTGAGCAGAGGGTCGGACACGATGACCCCAGAGGTCCCTTCCAACTCATACATTCTAGGGTTCTACAGTAGGAATCCTGATGGTAACTATCCCTCTGTAGTTCCAGGAGTATATACTGGACTGATATTTCCCGTCGAGTGGCACATTGTACTTTTTTTTTTACAGGGAAAGAAACCACACTTTTGTGATTGAGTCGCATGTCCCAATGGGTATGGATTTTTATATAACTTGCTAGGTTCCTCGCGTTTCTGTAAATGAAGCAAGGCTGGGGTGGAATGAGTTCTCTTATGATCGTGTCCTGATGCAGAAAGGACCGATGTTTACTATCTGTTTGAGTAACTTGTATCCCGAGTTATGATTAGGATATTGAAATGATTTTCATTCACCTCCGTACCGACATTATTATTGGGGGTCAGTAAGGATTCTCTAGGTATTTCCTCTATGTTCTTGCACAAGTTTTTTATCATGTTTCTTTTAAATCGCATAAATTGCCCCCTAGGGATATTGATAAGCCGCATTGGTATCCATTAGGATGAAGCCATTACTGTCGGTCGGCTTGATGCAGGATTTAGTGGCTATATTATCTCCATTAATAAAAATGGTGATATCTAAGAAGTTAATGGATACAATACTAATTGTGGAGGTGAAGTTTAAATTAAAATATTTTTATTAATAATATTTACTAACTGCGTTAATCTTCTCCTCTGGACCAAATATAATGGTGTACCCCGAACCATCAGGAAGAGTACTCATCGCATTACTTTTGTGTATGATGTTTCTCTTTTGAAGGGGTTAAATGGTGGGAAAATGTGCTTTTTCCTGCAGTTTTGCTCGTACATGTTCACTAGATGTTTAGCTTGACAGAAATTAGCAGTTCTCCCCTTCTCTTAAATGGGGGATAAAGGATGTAGGACTGTGGCTTAACTTAGATGTTGCCAGCAAGGTTGGGTGGGATACAAAAGGCTACAACGCAGCCAATTTGTAAGAAAGGTACCTGTTTTGCTTTCAATGAAGAGCAATGTAAATGGATGAAGACGTGCAAATATAGGCACGAGCGTTCACTTTGTGGAGGGGCACACCCAATGGCAAAATGCTTTTAAAAAAGCAAACGTGCCGGGTCAGCCCTCCACAAAAGAATATTTTAACAAAAGCACCGACGCCAGTAAAATTGGAGAACATGGTAATGTGGCAAGAGCGGTACCCAAACCGCAAGATGGATAAATTATGAACTGTAGGTTTTGAGAAAGGTTTTGTCATTTACGGATGTCAGTTGTTTATGAGTTAATAGTTTGAAGTGAGCAGAACTACACCTAGAGGTGGTGTAAGCTAAGTTAAGTAAGGAGATTAATGCAGGTAGAGTGCCTGGACCGTTTTCGGAACAGCCATTTCCTAATTTTCGTCTGTCACGTCTGGGGTAGTACCAAAGAAAGAGCTGGGCTCTTTCAGGTTAATTCTCCCAATAGCTTCCCTCACTTAATCTCCGGTCCTCCCAAGACCTCCTTCTCTCCTCCACACTTATTCGCTCCTCACCCAACCACCTTCAAGACTTCTCCCGAATATCCCCCATCCTCTGGAATTCTTTGCCCCAACATGTCCGACTATCAACCACATTCGGATCCTTCAGACGGAACCTGAAAACCCATCTCTTCAGGAAAGCCTAGAGCCTGCACTGACCCCGCTGCCGCCTCATCACTACCGAAGCTACCCCCTCACCAACACCGGAGCTCCTGCAACCCTCAACCTACTGTCTTCATCCCCACCATCATGAAGAATGTAAGCCCGCAAGGGCAGGGTCCTCACCCCTCTGTATCAGTCTGTCATTGTTAGTTTGCTTACTGTAAGTGATATCTGTAATTTGTATGTAACCCCTTCTCATGTACAGCACCATGGAATCAATGGTGCTATATAAATTAATAATAATAATAATTTGCCACTTGTCATACCCATACGGTGCTTCACTGAATGATAGTATAGACGGTAAGTTAGTGTTAACTTCTTACACATCATTTGATGAAGCGGCGGATATATTTAGAAGTTTTTGGCCTGGAGCATTGATGGCCAAAGCTGATATTGAAGCAGTGTGTCGATTACTACCTATCCACCCGGATGGTTTTAACGCATTAAGTTTTCAGGTTCGCGGTTGTTTTTATGTTGATAAATGTCTTCCTAAGGGGTGTTCAGTATCTTGTTTTTACTTCGAGGCCTTTTCTTCTTTCACTGAACGGGTGGTGGCGGTGCAATGTATGAAGGGTGGAATTGTGCATTATTTAGATGATGTTTTTGTTCGTATGACCTAGTGAGTCAGACGTGTGTAGCCAGATATTGGTTTCTTTTGAGCAAATTTGGAGTTATTTTGGGATCACATTAGCTAAGGATGAGACGGTTTTACCATCAACATGAATCGAGTATTTGGGGATCGTGATTGACACAGTTAAAGGAGAGTTTAGGTTACCAGTAGAGAAAGCTGTAAAATGTAGAAAAGCGTTAGCCGCAATATGTTCAAAGAAGAATGCAACAGTAAAAGAAGTGGCATCTTTGTTAGGGTTGTTGGCCTTTGCTTCCAGGGTGATACCTATGGGTAGAGTGTTTTTTAGGTGGTTGTCCATGCTTGTTGCATGGATAAGGAACCCATCTTTTCATGTGTGTTTTTCAAGGGAAATAAAGGAGGAGGATCTTGAGGTTTGGTTTTATTTTTATTTATATTTTTATGGCAAAGTTGTTTGGAGAGACCACTTTATGGCATTGGAGGACATGAATTTATTTACTTTATTTGATGTGTCCGGGTTGAGAGTTTTTGGTGCTTTCTGGCGTGGTAATTGGCATGTGGCTAGGTGGCATCAGGCCTGGGTAAAGAACAGAGTGATGACATCTTCCACAAGCTGTGGCAACCGTGGATGGACTTGAATTAGGATGATAAATGAAAATATAAGGAGCCTAGTATTCAATGGAAATATAACGGATGTTTATTCAAATGTTTGTATGATGATGGGAAGTGGGGTGGCTCTGGGTGAGGGCTCTGGGTGAGGTCTCTGGGGTTGGGCGGGGTGGGGGGGCTCTGAGTCGGGGGGAAAAAGTTATCTGTAAATGTTTAATGAAACATTGCCATGAGAAATATTCTGATTGTTTATTCTTTGCGGATAATAAAAATCTATCTGATATTAAAAAAAAGAAGAGTGATGAAGAACTTCATTTTGCTAGAGCTTTTTCCAGTTTTGGTAGCTTTAGTCTTTTGGGGCCCTCAGCTAGATAACAAATGTATTTTACTGTCAACAGATAAAGATGTAGTTTTTGCTGTAAATTGCCTGTCGTGGTGGTGTAGTTTAGTGGTAAAGTTGTTGAGACATTTGGTTTTGATTTGTTTAAAATTGAGTATCTGGTTGGAGGCACTGCACATTGAAGTTGCCCATGAACTAGCAAAAAGAGGACAGGATGGTCTTAAAATATGCATCAGTTAAAATGCGTTATTTAATGATTCATATGGCAAGGTCTAAAACCGATCCTTCCGGGAAGGGCAGTAGTCTAAGACTAATGCGTTTCCCTGAAGTCCTTATAAGTCCAGTTTGATTATCAAGAGAATACTTACGGTAGGTGTGCAGCCAGAAGGGTGCAGGCAGTTACTGCTGCACCAGTCGGCCTTGCCCTTAACGCAATTTCAATAAGAAAATATCTGTCAAATTCGGGATTAGGGGATAAATATTTTTCAACCCACTTGTTTCGTATTGGGGCAGCAACGTAGGCCGCTAGGTTGGGACGGAGTAAAAAGGTAATAAAGAGACTGGGAAGATGGGAGCCTAACTTATCAGTCGTACACTAGAAAGTAAATTTGTGCTAATCTTCTGTTTATATAGTTTTTACAGGTGTTACGGTCTGGATTCTGGGGCACCCTGTCATTCATTGGGCACAGATCAGAGCGCAACATCGGTGCTACGGGCAAAACCTGTCGTTGTTTCCTGATCGAATGAAAGTATGCTGGCCAAGGATAAGTGGGCAAAGATAGAATGGTCTGATCGACCAGGTGATGAGGAGGAGCGACAGAGTTCCAGCCCCCCGATATCATTAATGTCCACCTTGGAGGAAACAACGTTGAAAAAATGGGGACGGTGGAGTTATTATTTCAAATGAAAAGAGGGTTACCAGAAATCAGAAGGGTTAAGATTGTGTTTTCTGAAATTATTCCTAGGTTACTCTGGGCTAAGTTAGTGGATCTTAGATACTGCAAAAAGACAAGGAAACGCTTGAATAAATCAATTTATACACATTTTTGCCATTAATCTGATGTTTTTCATTTCATCACGATGACTTGGAAGGTGGGTTACCCGGGCTTTATAGAGATGACTTGGTACATTTATAGGAGAATGGTAATGATATTTTGAACCTAGACTTGCAAGCAATGGTGGAAATACCTCATGGTGGGGAGTGGCTATACCTGCCTGGTTAGGCAAGATGGCCTGGTGGAGTTAGTCATTCAGGTATCTGATTGGGCAGAAGGTTTTTTTGGTTAACGGGCTTGAGCTTTTGCCTAGCAGCGGCTATGTAAATTCTAGAAAAGTTGCTGAATATAAATGCTGTGTTTATATGATTATAATTAAAGGCCATGGCCAATTTTATCCACCCAAGTTAACGTGTCAGTACGTTTAGTTTGTGCTATATAGATAAGGTATAGGAGTTATATTGTGTAATGCCACGTCATCAATGAAGCGTTTCCAGAGCAGCAAATTTGCACCAGTTGGAGGGAAGGTCTCTCGTTCCCCCTGCCGACCAAAATTTTATTTTATTTTATTTTTTTAGGAAACTTGGTGCAAATCTGGCCCCTATCGCCATGCCCTGTAGATAAAATTGATCTTCACATTTAAAAAGCTATGTGTTAAAATAATAACAATAGCTTTTTTAATAAAACTGATGTTCTACCGGGATCTCTAAATTACCGACACCCATTTTGAGAGAGGCACCTTATTAGCTTAGGGTTCCATTCAAGAAAAGTCGCCTTGCCATGGTTGATGGGATCTCATGAATTGGCCAATTTGTGCGCTAAGTACCTTCATTTTTAAAAGTATTTTCCATAGCAGCAATGCAGTTCCAATTTCATATATTCAATGCTTGAGCATCATAGCGTAGTGTACAGAATGGAGACACCCGCGATTCATGAAGAAGTATGCACCTGAACCAGGTGCGTCTGAGTCCACCACGCCCCTTCATCAAGACCAGCGAGTAAACTGCCAGTGTTGCTTAATCGAGGCTTGAAAGTTATCATTTGGGATCTGCATCAATCCCGAAAACACACCCTATCTAAGTGAAGCAGTAGCTGTGCATGCACACCATCACTCTATTAATTTTCTCTGTTAATCTGTTGTAGATAGTCGATTGCAACTACAGAAGGTGAGAATGTCCAATGTTGAGAATAACTAACGAAAAATTAAAAAAAAAAATTTTTTTTACCTTGTGATTCAATATGTCGTTCATTCTACGAGTGGCCTCAGATGTATGGGATTCTGGGAAACATTTCTTTGGGATGACGCCATATTTTTCTATCGGAGAAAATAAAAGGAGAGACTTGTAATAGTTTATTGATTTTGTTTGTCAGAAAGTCTAGATTGGGGAAAAGCTAAAAATTTGCCATTCAGGCACACACAAACACATTCTGTTTTGTAGGCTCACTAGGCCTGTGCCTACAGATGACCCTAGTGGATAGTGTGTCTGCGGAAGTTATGTACATAAGACCACACATGGTAAATTATTACATTTCTAATAAATATTATATTATTATTAATCATTTATTTGTTAATTATGTGATCACAGTGTCGTGTGGCTGACCGAAGGACATCAACAGAGGAACAAGGGTAAATCCTTACCGATCAGGTTAACAAGCATGTCCCACTGGCCTCCATCATTGCTGGGGTTTGAGAGAAGGAACTGCATAAGTCTCCCATCGATTGGCTCATCCTTGTGTGCGGTTTCAACAAAAGCATTTAGGAAATAATTGCAGCGTTCTACCTGTGGAAGGAAAAGATTGTTAATAGGGTCTCAATAGTGAACTACTGAGGAATGTGATGGATTCTCAGAACACACATGTCTGGTCCATGTCGGAAGAAAAGTTTAGCACGGTGTTACTCAGAAAAAAGATTTATTGCCCTTAGTAAAAGAAACCACAAATAATTCCCTAGTTACCTTTTCAAAGACAGTTTTCCAAGAAAAAGTTGTTGTTTTTTAATTCCATAGGCTTACAGATGTAAAATATAAA
The DNA here is from genome assembly GCF_032444005.1 of Ranitomeya imitator. Classification (NCBI taxonomy): domain Eukaryota; kingdom Metazoa; phylum Chordata; class Amphibia; order Anura; family Dendrobatidae; genus Ranitomeya; species Ranitomeya imitator. The sequence continues at coordinate 94,991,731 of NC_091284.1, forward strand.
ATATAAATTCTCAGCGGTGATGACAAGGTAGTTGGCAACGTTTCACCGAGGTATTGGCTGCAGTGGTCATGTGCGCTGCAGCCTGTCAGCAAAGACCAGAGGGAGAGGCAGCACTGGATCTGCACAGGGTGACTATATGATTATAGTAGAGTTTATTTTTTATGTCTGCAAGGCTATGGAAAAATTACTTTAGGGTATGTAGAAACGGCATCTTTTTCAGGCGAATTCTGCCTGGACCCACCTGCAAAGCGCTCAATAAAGATTCAAAATAATGAACATATGCACAGCAATGACAAAACGACTTATTGTGCATACGTTAGGGCTTTTTTAACTTATTCAGGCTTCGAAAGGCCGTGAAGCGACTCTATCTACTGACCATTCTTCAGGTGGTTTCCGCTAGGAAGCGGACATTATTTTGTATTCTAAAAATATAAATTATACCCCCATGGGACATCAATTTTTATATTGTGAAATTTTTAACTGTAACTGTAATAAAGCGACACTTATTGTGATCGGTGGGCCCAACAGAAGCTGTGAAATTACCGATTTTTCTGTTCATAACATAGTGCATACACAGCAACATTTAGATTTTAAAAAGGTAGTTTCTTTCTAGTCCCACACTGCAGAGAGAGTGCAGGATAACAAGCTTCATTGCAGTGATATCAAAATACGTCCCTGCAGACGAGGAACCTGCACCACCCGTCTTCTGGGCTTTTGTTAAGACTTTAATGGCTAACAAAAGTAGATACATGGTACCAAGCCTAACATGTCCACTGCTCATCTCCCCTCCAGCAGGTCTCGGCACAGGAGAAGGAAGTTACAGGTTATCTTTTCGGGGCCGGCTGAACACAGGTAACTTTTTCAAGAGAGGAAGAGGAACATTATGGCTTGCACTTTAATGAACCAGCTGAGTCACAATACTGTAGCGGGATTTCCCGGGGCAATGGGATCCTTCCCTGTCCCTCAAGGTAGGAGGACCCTAGGCTATCCTTGTTCCACAGACTACCCCTGATGGTGGAGTTGCTGGGGTCTCGTACCTTGCTATGCTTCTATATGCACGTTGATCTGTTTCCTCCCCCAACAGGGAGTTATGGGACAGAAGTGTATAGGATAACACAAACCTGACAGACAGGGGAAACAGACAATGATAAAAGAAAAGAGTCATGCAAACACACTCACTAAACAACTGAGTGGAAATCAATTGAACAGTAGGAGGGGTAAACCAAATGGGAGAGGATTAGGATAGACACACAATGCCAAATCTATGCAGATATCTCCTGTAAACTACACCAACAGACTGGTACCAATTCAGAACTCTCCTTCACCACCAAACCAGGAAGTTGTAATTATCACCAGAAATTTCCTAGTGCAAGTGGAGAGCATATATACCTGAGATGAGTGGCCAACACAGAACTGCTGAGACAATTCAGAGAGCTCCAGGGAAGATAGACAGAACTGATTTACCCTTGCAATAACAGTGCAAGGAAAGACTGCACTGCTAATAGGAAGGTGAAGCAGATTAGTACGTGCAGGGGTTTGTGTAACCACACGACGCGATCTTCTGGCCCCTCTCTGTCGCGGTATCCCCGTGACACTGATACTATAAGAATATCCGAATTATTGAATTAAAAAAGCACTCTGCAAGTTAGGGAACTCATCAGCTATGTTGAACACTCTTATTTTAAAGGGGTTGTTTCTGTTTAGGGAAAACCCATGTCTCCCCCAAATCCATTAAGGGCTCCATTCACATCTTTGGTAGAAACCAGTCATAAATGCTGTCATAAAGGTCAAACCAAGTAGGTCCAAAAACATACGGCCTCCATGATATGATAGAAACCCATTATAGTCTGTTATGCACTATTGGTGTCTGCTTTGTGATGGATCCAACATGGCTGCCGTTTTGCCCTTTCAATTTCTGATTTCTCATGAAATTTGGAAAAATCTTTCAGAAGAGCAGTACTTTTGTTATTACAATACTGGGGATAATTTTTGGGCAGGGCAAGGCACCAAATCTGCAGCTACAGACTTTTCAGTGTGCATCCTTGTGCAGATCAACTTTACATGGCTTTAATAGAAAACATGATGATGATGATAACCAGATAAATTTACCTTATCCCAGAAAAACAGATATGACTGGCTAAACTCAAATTCTTCAAGATTGAACTTCTTTATAAAAGGTAATCTCATCACGTTCAGACAGGAAAATATCCAGCACCTTCCTGAAAAGATGGAAGAGAAGACGATAATCAATAATACATGGTATAAAAAGGGCAAAAATGCCAACCAGATATCAGTCTGGCACATTTCATTATATTCCATCCAAATCATACAATGTACATAGATTTAGTCATTAAAAGCTTGAACATCAGCCAACATTTTCAGAATTATGTTTATTTTTCTTACAGAATTATTGGCTTCTTTTCATTTTTGCAAAAGTGGCATCAGGAACTTGCTTTAATATCTGGTACATGAATACGTTTTCGGTGGGATCTGCTCACACATCTGTTTTAGTGGACACCTGCATTAACCATACTGGAGCATCTTTTCTTAAATCTCCAAGTTGTTCCTTAGAAATGCAAGAATAAATTGACAACTGCATGTTGAACAATCTCTTTGTCAATATGGTGTTCCCCTATCCAGCGTGCTACTGCTGATTGAACAGTGGGAAAGTGTACACCCCTAAACTGATAACACCCAGTTGTCAATTTATTCTTATATTACTAGTCGGAATAACAGAGGAACGTAGAGTTCTAAGAAAAGACGGACTATGAATGTTATAGGCAATACAATTATTTATTAAACCAGACAAGTGGGGGAAACCAGCAGGCTGTCTTTATCTATCCTATCAATCATATGCATATTTTCAGATTAATAATAATAATAATTATTATTATTATTTATATAGCGCCAACATATTCCTCAGCACTTTTATAATTAAGCGGGGACATGTATACACAATAAATTCAGTACAAGTTAAGACAATTTAAACAGTGACATTAGGAGTGAGGTCCCTGCTCGCAAGCTTACAATCTACAAGGAATGGGGGGACACAATAGGTGAAAAGTGCTTGTTATTTCAGGTCTGGCAATTATAATAAATAGAGATTTTCATCTAAAGCTGCATGATCCGGTCATCAGCCCGTGTGTTTAAGTGCAATAGTCAAGTATCAAGTGCAGTTATCGTGTGCATGGAGGGTGTGGAGACAGATGAATAGTAGGGTGCAGATTCAGAATAATATTTGGAAGGAGGGAACAGAACAAAGTTAGTTTACTGAGTAGTTGATTTGGTAGGCTTGTTTGAAGAGATGGGTTTTTAAAGCGCGCTTGAATAGGTCGGGGCTAGGTATCAGTCTGATCGTCTGGGGAAGTGCATTCCAGAGAACTGGCGCAGCACGAGAGAAGTCTTGTAGACGGAAGTGCGAGGTTAGGATCACGGGGGATGTTAGTCTTAGGTCATTTGTAGAACGGAGGGCACGTGTAGGGCGATAGACAGAGATGAGAGAGGAGAGAGGAGATATAAGGCGGTGCAGAACTGTGGAGAGCTTTGTGGGTGAGAGAGATGAGTTTATACTGGACCCTGTAGCGAATGGGTAGCCAGTGTAATGACTGGCACAAGATGGACTAAAAAGGCACGGATGACTGACCTCGTGGAGACCAAAACATCCAACACCGCGGAGACACCATCACGTGTTTCTCAACGCAGTGATCCAGAACACTGCCCCCAAATATGCAAATGCATGTAGAGGAGCTGCGGAGACACCATCACGTGTTTCTCAACGCAGGCAGTGAATAGCCAGGCCTTTCCCCGGGAAGGAACAACCAAGGGAAGGGCAGCATCCAATAAAGGAAAACATCCAATAAAGGAAAACCACCTATGCCAAGCATGGTATCCATCCACAGACAGCTGTTTCGGGGTTTTTGCCCCTCATCAGTGTGGAGTAGGAAACTGGCTATCAGGAGCAGTGCCTAGTAGAAAGTCTATAAAGGCACGGATAATTGACCTCGTGGAGACCAAAACATCCAACACTGCGGAGACACCATCACATGTTTCTCAACGCAGTGATCCAGAACACTGCCCCCAAATATGCAAATGAATGTAGAGGAGCTGCGGAGACACCATCACGTGTTTCTCAACGCAGGCAGTGAATAGCCAGGTCTTTCCCCGGGAAGGAACAACCAAGGGAAGGGCAGCATCCAACAAAGGAAAACATCCAATAAAGGAAAACCACCTATGCCAAGCATGGTATCCATCCACAGACAGCTGTTTCGGGGATTTTGCCCCTCATCAGTGTGGAGTAGGAAACTGGCTATCAGGAGCAGTGCCTAGTAGAAGATGGAGGCATCGGTGAAGCGGCTGGACAGAAATATGACCCTGGCTGCCGCATTCAAGATGGATTGGAGAGGAGAAAGTTTGGTAAGAGGGAGACCGATCAGAAGAGAGATGCAGTAGTCCAGACGAGAATGAATGAGAGTGACAGTAAGAGTCTTAGCAGTTTCAACGGTGAGAAAAGGTTGGATTCTGGAGATGTTTTTAAGATGCAGGTGGCAAGAGCGAGTGAGTGATCGGATATAGGGAGTAAAGGAAAGTTTGGTGTCGAATATGACCCCAAGACAGTGGGCATGCTGCTTGGGAGTTATGGTTGAACCCATTGGGAGAAAACACAAGAAGTTCCATTTTGGAGAGATTTACTTTCAGATAGAGGGAGGACATGATGTTAAAGACAGCAGACAGAAAATCCTTGGTATTCTGAATTAGGGTAGGGGTGATGTCAGGGGAAGAAGTGTATAATTGGGTGTCATCAGCATAGAGATGATACTGGAACCCAAATCTGCTGATTGTTTGTCCAATAAGGGCCATGTATAGAGAGAAGAGAAGGGGGCCTAGGACTGAGCCCTGCGGAACCCCGATAGTAAGGGGACGAGGAGAGGAAAAGGAGCCGGCAAAAGATACAGTGAAGGAGCGGTCAGAGAGGTAGGAGGAGAACCAGGAGAGGGCTGTGTCCTTGAGGCCTATGGAGCGGAGCATAGTGAGAAGGAGCTGGTGAACCACAGTGTCAAATGTGGCAGAGAGATCCAGGAGAATCAGCAGATAGCACTGACCTTTGGATTTAGCTGTTATTAGATAATTAGAGACTTTAGTGAGGGCAGTTTCAGTGGAGTGTAAAGAGCGGAAACCAGATTGTAAGGGGTCGAGAAGAGAGTTATCCGAGAGATAGCGGATTAGACGGGAGTGGACCAAGCGGGTTTAGAGATGAAGGAAAGGTTAGAGACAGGTCTGTAGTTAGCAGTAGAGTTCTGGTCCAGGGATGGCTTTTTAAGTAAAGGGGTTATGATGGCATGTTTAAATGAGGAGGGAAAGATACCTGAAGAAAGAGAGAGGTTAAATATTTTAGTCAGGTGAGTGGTGACCACTGGTGAGAGAGACTGCAGGAGATGTGAAGGAATGGGGTCACTGTTGCAGGTTGTAGGCCGATCAGAAGTGAGGAGCTTGGATACTTCTTCTGAAGCAGGCTCAAAGATGTCTAGTGAGCTTGAGGTGTGGCAGGGAAGGGGATCCAGGCACTGAGGAGATTGGGCTGAAATATCCTGATGGATGTGGTTGATTTTTTCTAGGAAATAAGTGGCCAGATCCTCACCACTGAGATTGGTGATGGGGGCCGGTACTTTAGGTTTCAGGAGAGAGTTTAAGGTTTCAAAAAGTCATTTTGGGTTGTTGGATAGTGAGGTGATGAGGGTGGTGAAGTAGGATTGTTTGGCCAGATAAAGGGCAGAGTTATAGGTTTTGAGCATGAACTTATAGTGGATGAAGTCTCCTGCTAGGAGAGATTTTCTCCACTGCAGCTCTGCACACCTTGAAAGCGTGTTTGCATAGTGTGCCAGGACTGCCGTTGTCTGTGTTGGGTCTTTCTGCGTGTAGAAGGTGCTGCTTCATCTAGGGCATTCTTAAGTGTATTAAGGTACCGTCACACTAAGCGACGCTGCAGCGATACCGACAACGATGTCGATCGCTGCAGCGTCGCTGTTTGGTCGCTGGAGAGCTGTCACACAGACAGCTCTCCAGCGACCAACGATGCCGGTAACCAGGGTAAACATCGGGTTACTAAGCGCAGGGCCGCACTTAGTAACCCGATGTTTACCTGGGGATTTATTATGATGGAATATAGGCTGAACTGGATGGACAAATGTCTTTTTTCGGCCTTACTAACTATGTTACTATGTTACTATGTTACCCTGGTTACCATCGTAAAAGTAAAAAAAAAAAACACTACATACTTACCTTCCGCTGTCTGTCCCCGGCGCTGTGCTTTCCTGCACTGGCTGTGAGCACAGCGGCCGGAAAGCAGAGCGGTGACGTCACCGCTGTGCTTTCCGGCTGGCCGGCGCTCACAGCCAGTGCAGAGAAGCACAGCGGGGGACAGAGAGCGGAAGGTAAGTATGTAGTGTTTGTTTTTTTTAACTTTTACGCTGGTAACCAGGGTAAACATCGGGTTACTAAGCGCGGCCCTGCGCTTAGTAACCCAATGTTTACCCTGGTTACCAGTGAAGACATCGCTGAATCGGCGTCACACACGCCGATTCAGCGATGTCTGCAGGGAGTCCAGCGAAGAAATAAAGTGCTGGACTTTCTGCAGCGACTGACGACATCACAGCAGGATCCTGATCGCTGCTGCGTGTCAAACTGAACGATATCGCTAGCCAGGACGCTGCAACGTCACGGATCGCTAGCGATATCGTTCAGTGTGACGGTACCTTTATTGAAGTGTTACAATGCTAAGTCTGGACAGGAGAGGGAGGAGATGAGGGCTAAAGATGGGTGGAGATTGTCCATAAGCTGCTGGGTATTAATGGTACGTGTATTCCAATAAGTGTGGTAAGGGGGGTGTCCTGGGTGAGGAGACAATTCTTGACAGAGAAGGAAAGAAGGTTGTGGTCCGAGAGCGGGAGCGGGGAGTTAGTAAAGTCTTGCATAGAGCCGTGACAGGAGAAAACCAGGTCCAGATTATTCCCGTCCTCATGCGTAGGAGAATTAGTAAACTGTGAGAGGCCGAATGAAGAAGTTAGAGAAAGAAGATGAGAGGCAGATTGGGAGAGGGGATCATTGATGGGGATGTTAAAGTCTCCCATGATGAGGGTGGGGATGTCACAGGATAGCAAGTGAGTAAGCCAGGTGGCAAAGTGGTCTAGAAACAGGCGGGAGGAGCCTAGAGGGCGATAAACAACTGACACTAGCAAGGAGAAGGGCTTAAAGAGTCTGATGGCGTGGACTTCAAAGGAAGGAAATGTAAGTGAGGGAACCGGGGGGATGACCTGGAAAGCACATTGTGATGAAAGGAGAAAACCAACACCTCCACCCTGTCTGTTCTCAGGTGTCTGGTGGTATGTGAAAATTTCTACCCAGTAAACGAGAGAGCGGCAGCGGCGGTGGTGTCCGAGTGCTGGATCCAGATTTCTGTAATAGCCAGAAGGTTAAGGGAATTAGAGAGGAAGAGATCGTGAATGTAAGTTAGTTTGTTACACACAGACCGTGCATTCCAGAGAGCACAGTGGAAAGCGATAGGAGAAGGCATACACTGAATGTTAATAAGATTAGCAGGGTTTCTATATGCAGCTGGAGGAGAGTAATATATGCTGGTGGAGGGAGGTCCAGGGTTGGGGGAGATGTCTCCTGCAACTAGAAGAAGGAGAAAAAACAGAAAGAGCAGGTGGTGGGATGATTTGTATGAACTTTTTGAGTGCTTCATGGAGGTAGTGGCTGGTTTGGAGTGGGTAAGAAATGTCAGTAGAGCCTCAGAGTTATACATGGGAGAGGGGAGAAGGGAGGGGTGGACATAGAGAGAGTGCCCAGAATTTGTTAAAGGGCGGGCGAGTTGTGAGAAAGCAGAAATAAAAACAAGTAAGAAGCAGATTGATTAAACTGGTAACCCCATCTTGTAGTAGGTGTAATAATAATATTAGCAAATACCTCCAATTAGAAATGAAGTATAGTTCTTTTGATTTGCTATATCACTTACCTCAAGTGCAGGGCATTGCAGTAGCTTAGGTATCCATGGCTATGACCACTAGCAACTAACCAACCTACTGTCACTATAAGAGTCGTAACCATAGATACCATATATTATTATTATACTGACTACATTCTGGGATAGGATCTTGCATATCTGAATACCCCTTTATCTAGTTCTTTTTTCGCATAGAGGGGTATTCAGACTCCACTCATTTGCTTTTCAAAGATTGAGCAGATCCGATGATGTCAGGTCTACTGATACCTGCTTGGATGAATAAGTGATTGACTAGTCTAGTGCACCGGCCGTCCCGCTTATTAGTATTCATTAGAACAGGACAAGGGGACAACACCTGCAGATTTATCGCTCATCCCAACAGGTGTCAGATGTGACATCACCAGCCCACTCACCTCCTGATGCAGAAGTATCCCATCAATTCCAATAATGCTGGATGTCTGGAATCATTTTTTTGCTGGGAACTCCAATTTTAATTGATATATTTTAAAGTATCCAATAAATACACTTATCACAAAGCAGATCATCATGAAAGATTAGTAAACTGCATTTTTTTCCTAAATTCCATCTTATCAAAATGTAATTCTCTACTATTCTATTTTACACAGGTAAAAATACAATCTAGCATACACCAGGACTCCCTACACTCAGTGTATGCACCAGAGCCTCAGGCTGGGCTCCCATAACGTTTTATGAATTATGGTTTTGCTCTGCTGTATTAGAAGGAGAAAAATAGTTTTTGCAGGGACAAAACGGACACGTGAAAAACCATTGGCGCCAGACTTGAGGTGTGTTCACACTGAGGTTTTTCAGGAGTTTTTGATGTGGGAAAGCTATGAAAATCATCATCAGAAACTGTGGATTTACACAGGATGACGTGCTGGTGAGAACTGAAAACTTTAAGCTTAAAATGCATCCGATGAACAAGCGGTTTGCTCAATGTCAAGTTATTTAAAGGAACCTGTCTGGTCCGATAACGCTATCAACCTTCAGATATAGGGTTACTTAGTAGGTAGTGTTGTGAAAGTTCCTGGCAACAATACAGAGAATGTGGCACTCGGGAGAACATGAACTTTGTTTCTCCTGGGAGCCGCCGGATTTCAGTCATACAAGTGTGTCCGGAGCAATAACAGTCACCGCCCCAGCATGGAGAGCGGCGTCTTAAGCGCACCTCAACGGACAGACAGCTCGCGGTGCAGTGCATCAGTACGGAGCTGGCTGGCTGTCAGTCGGGACAGCCAACGCTCTCAGTGTTGGGAGCAGTGACTGAGTTGCTCCTGGCATGAATCTATGACTGAAAGCTGGCAGCTCCAGGGAGAAATAAAGTTTATTTTTTCCCGGTTGCAGCACTTTTAGAACTGTTGAAGAGAAAGAACGGTTCTGTTGACGTGAGATTAAATCAGCGGTAGGAGCAGTCTGTGACCACCCTGAGCCAGAGGAGATCCGCGCAGGTCAGCCCAGGACGTTAGTAAGCGACTAGCTGCCGATAAGTGCTTGGACCCCATAAAATAAAGAAATTATGCTGGACCTTTTTTTTAACTGTATATATAAACTGATCCCCAACTTTCAAGCAGAAGTGGTCAGACGAATGGTCAGGTCACTTCTTTTAGCCACTTTACGGCTTTCAATGGCTGAAGTGGTTAAAAGAAGCTCACAAAGATGGAACATGTGCACACCGAGTCGTTTCGACCCTGCAGTGCATATGTTTATTCTTTTTACCATTTTTTTCCCCAAGTGGAATCTGCCTAAAAGGAGACGCAGTGTGCAAATACCCTAGGAAAAGAACATAAATAATAAAGGAGTTTTTTTAAGCTAGAAATGTTACACCAGCGCCTTACTTAAAGGGGTTGTCCACTTTTGGGGAGATTTTTTTTTTCTTACTTAAATGCATGTAATTGGGGCTAAAAATCATTTTTGCTGTTGTGTTTCATTTACATTTTTCTGCTGTTTGCCTCCTATGTCTTTGCATTACACTGTCCAAATTACCAGGGTGGCCTCATTATCTGTATTTTATCAGATGTGTTGGGAACATGACATGGCACTTACTACAGGTATGACAGGTTCTCCTCCTACTCGTTAGTGCCGCCTTCCTCACAGACTGAAGCTCTCCTGTCCGTACAATGGCGCTGGTGGAGGAGCATGTGACCAGAGAGGAGAACCTCTTCATTCGCGGTGATGCGCCCTCTGCTGGTTGTCCTCATATGAACTCGAGCCTGGGAACTTTTCTGATTTTTTCCCACGCTCGAAGGACATCCAGCAGAGGGAGCATCACCACGAATTAAGGTAACTACAGGTCATTGACCTAATTTACATTCATTCGCTGGGGTTTTACAGTCAGGAGCACAGCTGCACTATAGCAGAGCTCCTGCCTGTAAAAAAAATTAACCCCTTCAGATGGATTTACATCATGGGACGTGACAGATCATCGGAAGGTATGTATATTGTTGGTTTATTATTTTTTCTTTGTTACAGAGCGAGGGTCTTCAGGTGGATTACCAGGATAATAAAATATTCAAATAACCTGTGTTTTTATTTCATTAAAAGATTTTTTAATAATGTGTTTGTGTTTTCAGACTATTGGATTAATAATGGATAGGTGTCATAATTGACACCTCTCTATTATTAATCTAGCTTAATGTCACCTTACAATAGCAAGGTGACTTTAACCCTTCATTACCCCATATCCCACCACTACACGGGAATGGGAAGAGAGTGGCCAAGTGCCAGAATAGACGCATCTTCCAGATGTGCCTTTTCTGGGGTGGCTGCGGGCAGATGTTTTTAGCCAGGGGCGGGCCAATAACCGTGGACCCTCTCCAGGCTATTAATATCTGCCCTCAGTCACTGGCTTTACCACTCCGGCGGAGAAAATTGCGTGGGAGCCCACGCCAAATTTTTCCGCTATTTAACCCTTTAATTTAATAGCTAGAGCGCCCAAATTTTGCACATACACACTACTAAAATTAGTAGTGTGGAATATGCAAAAAAAATGGGAATATGACATGGTTTACTGTATGTAAACCATGTCTCATATCATGTCGGGTTTTGGAAGGATAGCAAAAGCCGGCAATTGAATTACCGTCTTTTAAGCTATCTAGCGCTGGATGAAATATTAATATATAATATATATATATATATATATATATATATATATATGACAGTACATATGTTTTTATTATTTTTTGAGCACATGGATCCCTTGTATATCCGTATGTCGGTTTTGCAAGCCTGTGAGAAAATCTCGCAGTACGGATGCCATGCGGATTACATACGGAGGATGCCATGCGCAAAATACGCTGACACACCCTGCCTACGGAGGAGATACGGACCACTATTTTGGGGACTTTTCTGCGTATTACGGCCGTAAATTACGGACCGTATTTTTATACGCTGAGTGTGACGCCGGCCTAATACAGCAGCTATAGGAGGTAATTGGTGCAAAACTTTTAATGAATCTTAATAGCAAAAATGATTTTTAGCCCCAAAGGCATCCATTTAAGTAACAAAAAAATTGTCCCCAAAGATAGACAACCCCTTCAAGAAAAGATATGAAGGAATAAGATTGGCCAAATTCATTAAGACTGAAGTCAGAAATGCCAAATTCAAATCGGGGATATAGATCCTATAATGCAGTTTCTGTGAATTTTGTGGTTGGTTCCCTTTAGATGTCTGATATGTGCCCTATTTTGCGGATATGCCACAGAACTGCTTTCACCATTCGTACATTTTGGGTCAGCTATGACAATATTCATTATGGCTCCATCACTTAACCAAACACAACCAAGCAGATCTCTGAAGAAAGCGTCATACCTGAGTTCTTCTGGTTGGTGACCGGTTTGCCCTCAGCGGGGATGGTGTGCTGGAAGACGTGGACACTGTCCTGGACTGTCTGCCTCTGTAAGCACACCTCCAGGGGGTCACTGCATGTCGCCACATTCTGGGCCAGCACAAAGCGGGGCTCAGCCTTCAGCTTCTTCCTAAAAGCTGCTGTTTTATCTAAGCTCAACCCTGGCCACACAGGAGACAAATAACAGCAAAACACGTTATACAAAATACCACAACGGGGACATAAAGGAACTGATTGGACAAGAAACCATTGTTAGAATTGCCTATGGGCAGTGATCAATAGGCCTCGTTGACGTTACTTATCAATAAATGTACGTGGACATAAACTTTTCTTTCTGTCTGGCTTTTATTTTCTGACCCCTTCTTAAGGTACCTTCACACTGAGCGACTTTAGAACGATAACGATAGCGATCCGTGACGTTGCAGCGTCCTGGATAGCGATATCGTTGTGTTTGACACGCAGCAGCGATCAGGATCCTGCTGTGACATCACTGGTCGGAGCTAGAAGGCCAGAACTTTATTTCGTCGCTGGATCACTCGCTGACATCGCTGAATCGGCGTGTGTGACGCCGATTCAGCGATGTCTTCACTGGTAACCAGGGTAAACATCGGGTTACTAAGCGCAGGGCCGCGCTTAGTAACCCGATGTTTACCCTGGTTACCAGAGTAAATGTAAAAAAAAAAAAACACTACATACTTACATTCCGGTGTCTATCGCGTCCCCCGGCGTCAGCTTCCCTGCACTGTGTCAGCGCCGGCCGTAAAGCAGAGCACAGTGGTGACGTCACCGCTCTGCTTTACGGCCGGCGCTTACATATAGAAATATATATTTCTCTGGAGATTTTATCCCTGTTATATTATCCAACATGTGCACTTTTATTTATATGTATCACCACTACTAATAAAGATTTATGATTGTATACGTATACCCTGCTTTGTGATCTGTTTCTGGGGTTGGGTCTTTTTGCCTTAGGTGGTTGGTTGTCCTGAGCTCTAAGTAGCAGATTCTACTGCACTACTCTCTGCCTGTGCCACACGCACCAGGCCGCCCTCTGCCTGCGCTACCCGCACCAGGCCGCCCTCTGCCTGCACTACACGCACCAGGCTGCTCTCTGCCTGCGCTACACGCACCAGGCTGCTCTCTGCCTGCGCTACACGCACTTTACTGACTTCTATCGGTAATTTTATATTTTACACCACATTACATGTTCTGCACAGCTTGCACTGTATTACTTGTTCTGCACTGCATGTACCGTAATACATATTCTGCACTGTATACACCATACTGCATGTTCTGCTCTGCATAAACCATATTACATGTTCTCTACCGCATTAGCTGGTTTGCACTGCATTATGTTCTACACTGATCTCTACCTTTGGCTGGAGTCACACTTGCAGTGTGATGTGAGAAACTCGCGTGAGTCTCGCGCATCAATACCCGGCACTGCTGCTGGCACTCGGGACCGAAGAAATACATGCAGCCACACACTCCGATCCTGAGTGCCAGCAGCAGTGTCAGGTATTGATGCGCGAGTTTCTCGCATCACACTCGCAAGTGTGACCCCGGCCTTTGCGTCAGGATGAGCTGCTCCTGTGGACACCATGTAAGGACAGCTCCATGTCACTGTAGTGCAGAGCGTCCTGAAGCACTAATGTCCCAGTGCCCGGCAGCTGTTACTGACTTTATATACACTGTGTTCCAAATTATTAAGCAAATGATATTTTTCTCGGATTTTCCTAAATGGTCGGTGCAAATGACAGTCAGTCCAATAAACGTCATCACCCGTTAGATTATACATCGAATTTTATTGAAGAAACCTCCCAGTGATAACAGTATAATCTCCAAAATGAATAAAAACTCAAAATGCACTGTTCCAAATTATTAGGCACAATAGAATTTCTAAACATTTGATATTTTTAAAGAACTGAAAATGCTCATTTGTGGAATTTGCAGCATTAGGAGGTCACATTCACTGAACAAAAAAGCTATTTAACTCCAAAACCTCCTAACAGGCCAAGTTACATGTTACCATAGGACCCCTTCTTTGATATCACCTTCACAATTCTTGCATCCATTGAACTTGTGAGTTTTTGGAGAGTTTCTGCTTGTATTTCTTTGCATGAAGTCAGAATAGCCTCCCAGAGCTGCTGTTTTGATGTGAACTGCCCCCCACCCTCATCGATCTTTTACTTGATGATACTCCAAAGGTTCTCTGTAGGGTTGAGGTGAGGGGAAGATGGCGGCCACACCATGAGTTTATCTCCTTTTATGCCCATAGCAGCCAATGACTCAGAGGTTTCTTTGCAGCATGAGATGGTGCATTGTCATGCATGAAGATGATTTTGCTCCTGAAGGCATGTTTCTGCTTTTTAGACCATGGAAGAAAGTTGTCAGTCAGAAACTCTATATACTTTGCAGAGGTCATTTTCACATCTTCAGGAACCTTAAAGTGCCCTACCAGCTGTTTCCCCATGATTCCGGCCCAAAACATGACTCCTCCACCTCCTTGCTGATGTCGCAGCCTTGTTGGGACATGGCGGCCATCCACCAACCATCCACTCCTCCATCCATCTGGACCATCCAGGGTTGCTCGACACTCATCAGTAAACAAGACTGTTTGGAAATTAGTGTTCACGTATGTCTGGACCCACTGCAACTGTTTTGATTGTGAACACTGTTTAGGGGTGGCCGAATAGTAGGTTTATGCACCACAGCAAGCCTTTGAAGGATCCTACACCTTGTGGTTCAAGGGACTCCAGAGGCACCAGCAGCTTCAGATAACTGTTTGCTGCTTTGCAATGGTATTTTGGCAGCTGCTCCCTTAATCCAATGAATTTGTCTGGCAGAAACCTTCCTCATTATGCCTTTATCTGCATGAACTCTGTCTGTGCTCTGTTTCAGTCACAAAACTCTTCACAGTATGATGATCACTCCAAGTTTTCGTGAAATATCTAATTTTTTCATACCTTGTCCAAGGCATTGCACTATTTAACACTTTTCAGCAGCAGAGAGATCCTTTTTATTTCTCATATTGCTTGAAACCTGTGGCCTGCTTAATAATGTGGAAGATCATATTTAAGTAGTTTTCCTAATTAGAATCACCTGGAAAACTAATTATCACCTGTGTTTAAGATTGATTTCAGTGATCCATTGAGCCCTGAGACACAATACCATCCACGAGTTTATTTGAAAAACAAAACAATTAAATCTTTATGACACTTGAATCCAATTTGCATAATAATTTGGAACACGGTGTAATGTCCCGATGCCCGGCAGCTGTTACTGACTTTATATATAAGAGGATATATTATCTGTATTATTCATCATACTTATCTCTTCCTCATATGTTTCAATTTTGGAGGCTGAGGAAGAAATTCTAAGTTTACCCACGATCAGCAATCACTGCAGGTTTCCGGCTACGTACTTGTTCAGCGTCCAACCTGCAGTGTCCACATGTTACAGTCTAGCGGATGGGATTTCCAGAAATCTCATGCCCACTATGCGCCCAGAGACGCCCGCGGAGACTGACATGTGTCGCGTCTTTCTCCGTTACTAGGTCATTATTACCAGGGCTGTGGAGTCGGAGTCCATTTTGATGGAGTTGAGTCGGTGTCATGGCTTACCGACTCCACAGCTGATTATTACCGCACGATGAGCGCCCGGATAAAACCCACAAACGCCGCGGTGGAACGGTTTCGTTTAGGAGCTTTTTTCCCCCCATCTTTCCGCGCATTGTTTAATAACACGACCGGCCGTTCAAAACGACAACTCACTTTGCAAAAGAAAAAATAAATCTCGTACGAAAAAAAAGTTACGGCTCTTGGAAATAGGGGAGGAAACACGAAAACGCATAAAAATTAAAAATCTGCTGCGTCCTCAGGGGTTAACTGTTTAACATCCCCTTTAAGCAGACCCCTCCCTCCTGTCTGTGGTGACCCCTGGAGTCAGGACACTCATCTATATGCCGGCACCCATGCAGACAAAGTGCTTAAGCTCATCCACGCACGTACAGCTGTCAAAAAAATGCTGGGACTTCTCGTTCTACAACACGTGACTGGTCAGCGGTCACCAACCCGCTGCAGACCTACAGGAAAGCCACGCCCACCCTCAAACCACGCCCCGTATCATAAACCCCACAGCCCATGCCCCGCCCATGACTCAGCACCAGCGTCTATGGCCCTAAAGAGGAAAAAAAAGAGCAGGTCACCTGACCGCGTCCGATGCTGAGGACCGCGGGGTTATATAGTCTGTCTCCCCCCGTGTTACCTGTGCTCATGGTATGTTCCTGTGCTTATATAACAGCGGCGCTGTGCAAAGAGTCTTCTCTACCGAGCCGGCAAGTCTCGTTGTCTCCGTGCGGCTTCCGGGGCTGGAGCAGGAAGTGGCGGACACACTTGCAGTGTGTAGATGAATCAGGCTCTATGGGGAGGGATCTGGGGGCGGTATTGGAAGGGGGATTTTTTTTTTCAGACACGTGATAATATACCATAAGTGAAAGGGAAAGTGAATGTGAGAGGAAGTGTCCGCCGGGGGCGCTGTCTGGTGGGTGGGCTCTGCTGCTCTCTCTGTCTGCATGGGCGGTTAAAGGGATCATGTTAAAACTGCAAACAAGTGACTTGTAAAACCATTTACTAATAATCCGCTCTGTTCTCAAGCACTGCTTGTCACCTAGGTTACTGGCCATCTCCACTGGCTTTCGGAGGTGGCCGGTTTCCTAGGCAATGACTGCACTGTAAGCACTGATCTGATTTGTAAGCAGCATTTTTTTCTAGCACTGGAGTGGTGCTTCTAATCTAATGCCATCTTCATCTTCTATCGGAGCCGACCTGGTTCTGCACCATCCTGTGACTACAACTTCTGACTGGCCGGAAGTTAGAAGTAACCATCACAGGCTGTCAATGTTAAGGTTGTCCACTATTACATTGATGTCCTACCCTTAGGACTAGTCATCAATGTGTGATCGGCCGGGGTCCGATTCCTGGCACCCCCGACGATCTGCTGTTATCTGTCTTCTGGTAATGGCTGAGGCTTGGTGCTGCACATCTGCATTCTGCTCAAATCAATAGGCGGCGGATGTGCAGTACCCTGCGGCAGTCGCTACAAGTAGACGGAGCACCTCAGCAGAAGAGCACTTCCTGCCAGGAGGCGCCAACACCAATAACAGCAGATCGTGCCAGGTGTCCGACCCGGCCGATCAGACATGGGTCATCAATCCTAACGCTAGGTCATCAATGTAAAAGTAGTGAGCAATCTCTTAAAGGGATCCTGTCACCCCAAAATGGAAGGTGAGCTAAGCCCACCAGCATCAGGGGCTTATCTACAGCATTCTGTAATGCTGTAGATAAGCCCCCAATGTTACCTGAAAGATGAGAAAAAAAGGTTAGATTATACTCACCCCAGGGGCGGTCCCGCTGCGGTCCGATCCGATGGGCGTCGCGGTCCGGTCCGGGGCCTCCCATCTTCTTACGATGACGTCCTCTTCTTGTATTCACGCTGCGGCTCCGGCGCAGGTGTACTTTGTCTTCCCTGTTGTGGGCGGAGCAAAGTACTACAGGTCGCAGGCACCGGGAAAGGTGAGAGAGGCCCAGCGCCTGCGCACTGCAGTACTTTGCTCTGCCCTCAACAGGACAGACAAAGTACGCCTGCACCGGAGCCGCAGCGTGAAGACCAGAAGAGGACGTCATCCTATGAAGATAGGAGACCCCAGACCGCGACGCCCATTGTACCGGGACAGCCCCTGGGTGAGTATAATATAAACTCTTTTTCTCCTCTTTCAGGATACATTGGGGGCTTATCTACAACATTCCAGAATGCTGTAGATAAACCCCTGATGACGGTAGGTTTAGCTCAACTTTCATTTTGGGGGTGACAGGTTCCCTTTAAGTTTATGCGAGCTAGACTTACATTGAAAAATGACCTCTGGCTCGCTACAGCACACACCGGAGTGATCCCATAGAAGAAGAGAGATGGTAAGTTTATGACTGTGGGCATTCACCTTAGGTTAGAAGCACCACTCCAGCACTGCAACAGGAAAAAACCGCAGTGGTGCTTGCAGTTGGCTGTATCTAGCCAGCCGCGTTGTCCGTGCGCTCTTCTAATGCTGTGTCTGGCCATACAGGAACATGGTCTGATCATAGCACATCTTCTGGGTAGGGAAGAGACAAAAGAGAGTATACAACAGGACAGAACTGTGCTTTTTGTGAGGTAAAACATTTCCCTGCCTGTTCACCCCCTGGCCATTTTTGTGTTTGTTTTTTCCTCACCTTCTTCCTAGAGCCTTAACTTTTTTTTTATTTTCCCATCAATATGGCCGTGTGAGAGCTTGTTTTTTGCAGGACGAGCTCTAAACTTATGATATATATATATAATTTTTTTTTTTTTTGTCCTTAAACTTTTTTTTTTGTTTTTACTGGCTTCAAATGTCTCCATGGGAGACTAGGAGCTGCGATTATCCGCTTCAGCCCTGTTGTATGTAGCTAAAATGATCACTTGCCATTAGCGCTGACCGCTGGGCTGTGCTCATCTTAGCTATCCAGCAATGACAACCACAGAGATCTCCTTCAGATTCCGGGTTTTCATGCCAACCCATCGGCGACTCGCGGTCATGCGATACTGACGCCGATGGGCAGGGTTTGTGACGCGCTTCTGGCGCAAACATGATAAATGCCGCTGTCAGAGATTGACAGCGGCATTTAACATGTTAACAGCCGCTGGTGATCGCGATTCCACCTGCGGCTATTAGGGGCACATGTCAGCTGATTTAATCTGACATGTGCCGAAAAAGATGTGGGTTCAGTGCTGGAGACCCAACATGCGCCGTACATGTACGCCACATGTTATGAAGAGGCTATATATAGGCAGGGAAATATCTCAACTCACAGAAACAGCTGCGATCCCATGCTGTCCTGTCTGTGTACTTTTTTCCTTCCACCCCTATGCAGGAGATGTAGCAGATTTCAACAGCGCAGCTGCCTGGGGGCAGAGGGTTTGGTCACTCCGGACCCCACGCTTTAAATGGCCCACCCGAAGCTATGCTACTGTTAACTACTTTGTAGGAGTGCACAGTGCACAGCCACTATATGGAGGCCATTATATTATATGGAGGCCTATGGGGAGTGCATTATGCTATATGGAGGCCTATGGGGAGTGCATTATATTACATGGTGGCCTATGGGGAGTGAATTATACTCCATGGAGGCCTATGGGGAGTGCATTATACTACATGGAGGCGTATGGGGAGTTCATTATACCACATGGAAGCCTATGGAGAGTGCATTATACTATATGGAGGCTCTTTAGGGTGCCATCTTATTGTGAGTGGGCCATCGTACAGTGTGGGGCCATCAAACAGTTTAGGGGTCAGTATACTTTGTGTGGGGTACAAAACAGTGCGGGGGCATTATACTGTGTTTAAGAGAGCATCATATTGTGTATAGGGGAGCTCTGCAGGGGGGGAGACTAGGTACATTATTAAATGTAAAGTGGGCACTTATAGGAGAACTAGGTTATTATGACTGTGAGAGGAGCACACTGGGCATTATTACTTTTTAAGGGGCAAAATGTTGGCACTTCTCTAGGGCACTTGCACAGGGTATTAATATATTTTAGAGGGCACACAGTAGGTGCAGTAATAGGGACACGTACTGCAGCAGCGGCTCAGTATTGCGGTATCAGCAGGATGAGGAGTTTGTGCAGTTTGGAATGGATAGTGACAGAGCTGGAAATGTGAGAAGTCAGATGAGACTTTGTTGTAATCTCTGGAGCCGAGTCCTGGCTTGAGAAATAATGTCGGTCTGGGCCAGATGGGAAAAGGCAGGAAAAGTGAACGTTTCCATCAGAAAGAACGTCGCCTGTAAAGCTAGGTTCACATATGCCAAAAGGGATCGCGTTTGCCGATCCCGCTAGCGCAGATGTCCGATCTGCGCTAGCGAGGAACGGACCGCGAACGCTGCAAGCAGCGTTCGAGGTCCGTCACTCAAATGACGGCACATCGCTAGCACACGCCCAGTGTGGGCGTGCACTAGCGATGTGTTCACCATTACAAGCAATGGCGGCGTTAACGGACTACGTTACACCGCGTTATGCTGCGGTGTAACGTAGTCCATTTAACGGGTTCACATGAGCCGTCTTGCTGAATCTATCCACCACCAATATTAGTGTTACCTGCTGATACAGTTAAATAATTATTGAAATCTACGGACAAATGAGTCCATAGTCTACAAGGAATCGCCAATGGTTGGCGAGCCGTGGACATACGAGTATCTTTGACCAGGACGAGGGTCATAGAGTGTGCACAAGCACAGTGTAATCCTGAATACACTGATGCACCCCAGACCACCAAACACGATGAGTAAGAAGGTCTGTGGTGGCTTTTACTACCAGTGTGATGTAGTGGCAGAGACCCTGATTCCAGTGATGTATCACTTACTCGCTTGCTGCAATTTCAATAAAATCCCTCTTTTATTTGCTAAGCTCTGTATAACCCAGCCCACACCAATGATTGGCCTGCTTTCTGTTTACATAAGCAGAAAGCATCCAATCAATAGTGAGGGCAGGGTAATACAGAGCCCTTGTATATAGAGTCTTCATGACAGCAGATTCACTAGTCCGGTAGTGATAATCTCCTGCTGATAAAACAGTAATTGTATAATAACTACAGCAAGCAGCCCAGTGACACATCACTGGAATCAGGGACTCTGCCTACATACAATGTTACTCTTTAATTAGGTAAACAAAACATAAGTTGCTGTCAGAGGATGATCAGGAAATCAGTGATACTGTCCAGTTGTCCTTTAGTGCCAGCACAGAATGGATTTACTATACAGCACGTACAGTATATCCATGGATTGTCGGTTACTGCAGGGTATAACAGCCATCCGGAGGCGAGAGCAAGACATGTTCTCTGTAACCACACTGACCACAAGGATCACAGACAAATGGCACCCCTATATTCCTTAGTATTCTTCAAGAGACTTTACCAAAATATGTTATTTGGGTTTTTTTTAGCTGGAGGACCCCCATAATTCAGACCACAAATTCTCTCCCATTGGCAACAGACTCTAATCAGCCCGGTCTCACAGTCATTACAATTATCCTCTAAGGCCGGTTTCACACGTCAGTGGCTCCGGTACGTGTGGTGACAGTTTCCTCACGTACCGGAGACACTGACTCACATAGACACATTAAAATCAATGTGTCTCTGCACATGTCAGCGTGTTTTCACGGACCGTGTGTCCGTTTGGAAAACACGGAGACATGTCAGTGTTTGTGGGAACGCACGGATCACACGGACCCATTAAAGTCAATGGGTCCGTGTAAAAAACGTACCGCACACAGATGCTGTCCGTGTGCAGTCCGTGTGCCGTGCAGGAGACAGCGCTACTGTAAGCACTGTCCCCCCAGCTTGTGGTGCTGACGCCCCATTCATTTCTTCTCTCCAGCAGCGTTCGCTGGAGAGAAGGAATGAAAAATCTTTTTTTTTTTCTTTGTAAAAATAAAGTTCCCGGTAATCTCCCCCCTCCCACCCCCTGTGCTCTCGCCCGCTGGCAATAAAATACTTACCCGGCTCCCTCGGCGCTTTCATCCTTTCAGCGTCGCAGCTCTTCCTGTATGAGCGGTTACGTGGTGCCGCATATTACAGTGATGAATATGCGGCTCCACCTCCCATAGAGGGTAGAAGGGGGGAGATTACCGGGAACTTTATTTTTACAAAAAAAAAAAAAAAAAAAGATTTTTCATTCCTTCTTTCCAGCGAACACTGCTGGAGAGAAGAAATGAATGGGGCTTCAGCACCACAAGCTGGGGACAGCGCTTAACTCTAGCGCTGTCTCCTGCACGGTGCGTGTGGTACCCAGTCGGCACATGGACGGCACACGGCTGCCGCACGTGAGCCACACTGATGTGCCACGTGAGCGCACGGACACGGATAACTCCGGTACCGATTTTTCCGGTACCGGAATTATCTGGACGTGTGGGACAGGCCTTAGGCCGCCTGCACATGTTCAGTATTTGGTCAGTATTTTATCTTCCTATTTGTAAGCCAAAACCAGCAAGGGGTGATAAACTCAGAAGTGGTGACGTGTTTCTGTTAGGCCGCCGTCACACTTGCGAGTTTTACGGACGTATGAGCGCAGAAAATACGTCCGTAAAACTCGCAAAACAAACGGCACAATTATTCTCTATGCCCCAGCTCCTATCTGCCGTATTTTACTGATCCATATTATACAGCTTTCTACGGCCATAGAAAATCGCAGCATGCTGCGTTTGTCACCGTACTGTGCAAGAAATACGCCAATGAAAGTCTATGGAAGCCTGAAAAATACGGATCACACACGGACCAGCAGTGTGGCTTGCGAGAAATACGCAGCGGTGTTAGAGAGAAAAGCCGGTAATTCATTGCGGTGTACAGTAAAATCACACTGACAGCTTACAATAGAATAGGTAGAATAAATGTGTACACATAGAATAGGTATATATATATATATATATATATATATATATAATCTCAGTAGATATATAAATATTTCTTCCAGCGCTAGATAGCTTTAAAGCCGGTAATTCAATTACTGGCTTTTGCTCTCTCCTTCCTAAGCCCGACATGATTTGAGACATGGTTTACATACAGTAAACCATCTCATATCCCCTTTTTTTGCATATTCCACACTACTAATGTTAGTAGTGTGTATATGCAAAATTTGACCGTTCTATCTACTAAATTAAAGGGTTAAATGGCGGAAAAAATTGGCGTGGGCTCCCGTGCAATTTTCTCCGCCAGAGTAGTAAAGCCAGTGACTGAGGGCAGATATTAATAGCCTGGAGAGGGTCCATGGTTATTGGCCCCCCCTGGCTAAAAACACCTGCCCCCAGCCACCCCAGAAAAGGCACATCTGGAAGATGCGCCTATTCTGGCACTTGGCCACTCTCTTCCCATTCCCATGTAGTGGTGGGATATGGGGTAATGAAGGGTTAATGCTACCTTGCTATTGTAAGGTGACATTAAGCCAAATTAATAATGGAGAGGCGTCAATTATGACACCTATCCATTATTAATCCAATACTAGTAAAGAGTTAAAAAAATACACAAACACATTAATAAAAATTATTTTAATGAAATAAAAACAAAGGTTGTTGTAATATTTTATTCAACGCCCAATCCAATCACTGAAGACCCTCGTTCTGTAACAAAAATAACATAATAAACCAACAATATCCTTACCTTCCGCAGATCTGTAAAGTCCAACGATGTAAATCCATCTGAAGGGGTTAAAATATTTTGCAGCCACGAGCTTTGCTAATGCAACGTTGTTCGTGGCTGCAAAACCACGGGGAATGAAGGTAAAGTAGGTCAATGACCTATATTTACCTTCATTTGCGGTGAGGCGCCCTCTGCTGGTTGTTCCTAGATCGAGGGAACTTTCCTAGAAAGCTCCCAGGCTCGAGTTCATAAGAGGCGCCCTCTGCTGGTTGTCCTTATATGAACTCACCGCAAATGAAGGTAAATATAGGTCATTGACCTACTTTACCTTCATTCCCCGGGGTTTTGCAGCCACGAACAACATTGCATTAAGGTACCGTCACACTAAGCGACGCTGCAGCGATACCGACAACGATCCGGATCGCTGCAGCATCGCTGTTTGGTCGCTGGAGAGCTGTCACATAGACAGCTCTCCAGCGACCAACTATACCAGTAACCAGGGTAAACATCGGGTTACTAAGCGCAGGGCCGCGCTTAGTAACCCGATGTTTACCCTGGTTACCAGCGTAAAAGTATAATTAAAAAAAACACTACATACTTACCTTCCGCTGTCTGTCCCTCGGCGCTCTGCTTCTCTGCCCTGTGTAAGCACAGCGGTCGGAAAGCACAGCGGTGACGTCATTGGGCGTTGAATAAAATATTACAACAACCTTTGTTTTCATTAAAATAATTTTTAATAATGTTTGTGTATTTTTTTTTAACCCTTTACTAGTATTGGATTAATAATGGATAGGTGTCATAATTGACGCCTCTCCATTATTAATTTGGCTTAATGTCACCTTACAATAGCAAGGTGGCATTAACCCTTCATTACCCCATATCCCACCGCTACACGGGAATGGGAAGAGAGTGGCCAAGTGCCAGAATAGGCGCATCTTCCAGATGTGCCTTTTCTGGGGTGGCTGGGGGCAGATATTTGTAGCCAGGGGGGGGGCCAATAACCATGGACCCTCTCCAGGCTATTAATATCTGCCCTCAGTCACTGGCTTTACTACTCTGGCGGAGAAAATTGCGCGGGAGCCCACACCAATTTTTTCCGCCATTTAACCCTTTAATTTAGTAGATAGAACGGCCAAATTTTGCATATACACACTACTAACATTAGTAGTGTGGAATATGCAAAAAAAAAGGGGGATATGAGATGGTTTACTGTATGTAAACCATGTCTCATATCATGTTGGGTTTAGGAAGGAGATAGCAAAAGCCGGTAATTAAATTACCGGCTTTAAAGCTATCTCGCGCTGGTATATATATACCGTATTTTTTTTTTTTTTTGTGACACATGGATCATGGTATGTTGGTTTTGCACGCCTGCGAGAAAAACACGCAGTACGGATGCCATACGGATTACATACGGAGGATGCCATGCGCAAAAAACGCTGACACACCCTGCCTACGGAGGAGCTACGGACCACTATTTTGGGGACTTTTCAGCGTATTACGGCCGAAATATACGGACCGTATTGTTTTACGCTGTATGTGACGCCGGCCTTATACTTTTCCTCTGATTGTTCCACTCCTGGTTTTGGTTATTCATACTGATGTAAAATACTGACCAAATTCAAATACTCAACGTGTGCACGTGGCCTAAGGCTATGTTCCCACAGTGTTTATTTGGTGAGTTTGTGACACTGCAGAAAATTTCATTTCATGCTTCAATTACCTATATTAGGTTGTGGGTTTTTTTGTTGCATTTTTGAGTGCTTATTTTATGTCTGTATCTTTTTTATTTTTTAATTTTCGCTTTTGTTTCTTTTTGTATATCATGTTTTAAATAAAGCTACTTTGTGTTGTAATCTTCCTGTCTCCTGAGCTTTGATAAAGCTTTAATGATAATCTTGTGTTGATTACATACATTTTTGCTGCATAAACGCAATAGAAACATATATGCATTTTTTTATGTGCTGATTTTCTGCATCTCCTTAAAGTCTATGGGAAAAACTCATATTAACTGCAAAAGAAATTGACATCTGCAGATTTCAAAAAAAACTCAATGCATTTCAAATTCTTTAGTGTTAAAAAAAGCATGAGATTTACATACATATCAGAAGCAAAAACATGCAATGATTGAGACAGACGTCTGAAACCTTAATCATTTTTAATGGGTTTTAGAGATGAAGTTGCAACTTTTTTTTCTCTATTTTTGCACAATAAAGTTTGTTTTTTGATAGAAGATTGTGATACTGGATCACTGTTCTTTGCTTCTTCATACCTCTTGCTCATTACAAGTCTCCGTGTGTGGATCTTCTTATGGGTGTGATGACTATCTTTGACTTTTTGATTATATGCATGACATCCACTTTGCTGGAGATGTAATACCCTTTAATATGTTTTTAGCATGAAAATATGCAACAGAACTTAGCTTACATGGGTGCGTCACTCAGGGGCAGCAGCTGGTTGTAAATGAGGTGGGGATAAGAAGGCGGTTATCATAGAAGTGACCATGTACTGCAGTCTGTCCTGGGGAGGGTGAAGAAAGGACAGTTTGTTTTTATAACAGCAATCGGGGGACAGGAGTATATGAAACCAGAAAACTCCTTTAATGCTTCCAACCTCCGCTGCTTCACTGCAACTCACACTATCAAATCAGTCAGGAAGGATTATGGGCACTTTTACTTGGCGATATTTTACATCAGTATTTGTTTCAGATGCCAGGAGAGGATCCAAAACACAGAAGAGGTGAAAATGATTCAGTTATTTATTTCCTCTGGTTTTTAGCTAACAAATACTGATGTAAATTACAGCCCCAAATACTGTGTGAATGAGGTGAGGAAGCTGCCTGTAATCCTGTAATATAGTGTGAGTCCTTACTCCGAGGATGAGCGCATACTCGCAGGTGCTGCTGCCGGCAGATGTCCAGACGTATGACCCATTGATGTGTGATGGACCCCCGACTCCCAAACATCAATCGGACATAAGCACAAAATAAATACACAAAGCATCGCAATTAGGTGTCAAACGTTCACAACGTTTATTTAAATTCACATGACACTGAAAATGGCACAACCGCCGACTCACGAAGAGTCACGCCCCAGCACTCAGGAGAGGAAAAAACCCCTGTGGTGGAAACCTCTAGGGAACCATGGCTGGAGGATCGCCCTTCCCTTGGGCTTAGAGAATTAGTGCCAATATATAACAGATGGAACTTCAGAATTTTATAATTTGTATATTTTACCACAATTAAAGAGAACGACATAACAAATATAGACTATAAATGTGATGAACTGGGTGTGGGAGAGATCTGGCTGCAATGTCTGTCACCACATTGGCTGGTAGAGCGAATTTGGTTGATCTGATTCCCAGGTGGATGTACAGGATCATTTCTCCCTTACAGATCTAGGTCCAAGTCTCAAGAAGTCCGACACTTGGTGAAATGGATTGTTCATTATGGATGACCCCTAATAGATAAATATCACCTCCCCCTCCCAATTTATCACCCATTAACGTCATAGATTATCCATGAACTCCCAAAGAAGAGCTGCTCTTTGTAGAGGGTAACAGAAGGGGATCCTGTGCTGGGAACCCCCTTCGGTTACCTTTCCATGCCCTGGGGGTGTCTAAAGAAGACACCCCATTTCCCTGCTAGAACCTCCAAATTACCACAAGGTCGGCACATTACGTGGGGTGGTCAAGCTCAACGTCCTCAGGCGCATCAGTAATGGCACGGATTGTGGCAGCTCAGCCCTCTATTATGGAACCTTCTTTATCAGACTTGTTTATGACCTCATAACAGTTGTCATGGTTTCTACAAGGGATATTACTGACGCCGGGCCAAGTATTAACCCTTTCATTATTGGTAATTTGCTTTCATTATAAAGACAAATAACTTCACTTGTTACCAGCAGGCGCCTATCATTATGGCTTCCCTTAGGCACCAGAAGAAATATAGATTATAGATTAAACATGCGAGTGTGTCGGGAGGGTTTTGCACTTTTTAGATGCAGAGATTGGACAGATAACTAGCACTTTACAAAGAAAAAAATTAAAAGGAAATTACTTGTAAAATAATATAGGGAATTGTAGCATTTTCCTAATGTACATTCTACATAGTTACATAGGCTGAAAAAAAGATCTAGGAATATAAAATTCAAACTATATTCATAGTTATACATTTTCTATTGTTAAATTATTTATAAATCACAATGTCATGTTTTGTTAAAAAAAAATATCCTGCCCTTTTTTAAATGCTGCTATAGTGTCTGCCATTACTCCCTCTTGTGGTCGGCATTCCACTGTCTGACTGCTCTAACTGTAAAGAACCCTTTCCCATTCAGCTGCCAGAATTGTCTTTTCTCCACGTGAGAAATTGTTCCATTACTCTTTGTAAGGTCCTCAAAAGTGATAAGTCCAGTACTGTGCATTGACCACATATGTATTAATACATATAAATGATATCTTGTAATAATGTACTGTAGTTTCCACCTTTGAACTGATTCTAAATTCCAAATATCTTTTTAAAATGTGGGGCCCAAATTGGATCCCATATTCTAGATGTGGCCTCACCAGCGATTTATAGACGGGTAATAATACATTTGGATCACAGAATTTTATCTCTTTTTATACACCTTAAAATATTGTTTCCTTTTGCAGCTGCTGCTTGACATTGAGCACTGCTGCTCTGCTTACTTGTAACGAGAATACCCAATTCCTTCTCCTGTTCTGTAATATCTAATATATTTACATTTAAAGGGAACCTGTCACCCCGTTTTTCAGTACGAGATAAAAATACTGTGAAATAGGGCCTGAGCTGTGCGTTACTATAGTGTATTTTGTGTACCCTGATTCCCCACCTATGCTGCCGAAATACCTTACCAAAGTCGCCGTTTTCGCCTGTCAATCAGGCTGGACAGGTCATATGGGCATGGCGACATCGCTGTTTCTTCCCCCAGATCTTACATATATTTCCGTTGGTGGCGTAGTGGTTTGCGCATGCCCATCTTCTGAATCCACTGGGCAGGAGAAGAAAAAACGCGCGATCGGCGCTATTTCCCTGGTGATCTGTGGGGGCAACCATCTTCCTGAGGCCGCGCATGCGCATATGGAGTCCTCTGCTGCCCGGGGCTTCAGGAAAATGGCTGCGGGATGCCGCGCGTGCGCAGATGGAGATCGCGGCGGCCATTTTCCGATTATTCCCGTTGTGGTAAATTACTCTACATTTATTAACATTAAACTTCATTTGCCATGTGTTTGCCTTTGAAGAATTCTTTTCCAAATCCTTTTGTAATATTGTAATGTCAGAGGTTAATAAGGTAGGGATATCCAGATGTTTTTGGGATTTTAAAAAAAAATGTATTGGTAGAATTGAATAAAAATAGAACATTTTGGAAAAGGTCTCACATTTTTTCTACAGTACTGGGAATGTTCTGTTTTTATTGAATTCTACTAAAAAGTTTTTTTTTTAGCAAACAAATAGCAGGTAGCCATAGGAAAAGATAGGGATATTTGTTCCTATTACAACCACCAAGCAGGAGTGTTTTTTCATCCGAGCTGGCTAGTTCAAAGTGGTTGAGCTGGATCTCTCTCTTTCTCATTTATTGCCTTGATCCATTACTTTTAGATTCAGAACAGCTGTGGTGTTAAAATAATTTTTACTTAAAGGGAATCTGTCAGCAGTTTATTGCTATTTCATCTGAGAGCAGCATAATGTAGGAAAAGAGACCCTGATTCCAGCAATGTATCACTTAGATGACCGGATGCAGCAGTTGTGACAGAGTTTTTAGATTTGGCAATGCAGCAGAGCTGAGAAAGCTGACCATGCCCCCGCCACAATTAACCCTGCCTACACCATCATTGATTGTGGATACTTCACACTACACCTTGGAAATCAAGGTCCCAGAGTCTGGAGGAAGAGTGGAGAGGTCACAATCCAAGCTGCTTGAGGTCTAGTGTGAAGTTTCCACAATCAGTGATGGTTTGGGGAGCCATGTCATCTGCTGGTGTAGGCCCACTGTGTTTTATCAAGACCAAAGTCAGCGCAGTAGTCTACCAGAAAATTTTAGAGAACTTCATGCTTCCCTCTGCCGACAAGCTTTTTGGAGATGGCAATTTCTTTCTCCAGCAGAACTTGGCCCCTGTCCACACTGTCAAAAGTACCAACACCTGGTTTACAAACAACAGTATCACTGTGCTTGATTGGCAGCAAACTCGCCTGACCTTAACCCCATAGAGAATCTATGGGGTATTGTAAAGAGGAAGATGAGAGACACCAGACCCAACAATGCAGACGAGCTGAAGGCTGCTATCAAAGCCACCTGGGCTTCCATAACCCCTCAGCATTGCCACAGGCTGATCGCCTCCATGCCACGCCGCATTGATGCAGTAATTGATGCCAAAGGAGCCCTGACCAAGTATTGAGTGCATTTACTGAACATACATTTCAGTAGGCCAACATTTCGGATGTTAAAATCATTTTTCAAGCTGGTGTTATAAAGTGTTCTAATTTACTGATATAATGAGTTTTGGGTTTTCATTGGCTGTAAGCCATAATCATCAACATTAACAGAAATAAACACTTGAAATACATCACTCTATTTGTATTGACTCTAATATATGAGGTTCACTTTTTTGTACTGAAGAACTGAAATAAATTAACTTTTTGATGATATTCTAATTTTTTTCAGATGCACCTGTAAACAACAGCACATAGCCGGATATGTATCACATCGTTGAGTTCTCGTGGCATTGTGGGGCACAAGGAACCAAATATTAAGGAGATGAAGATTACTTTCATAGAGGGGTTATGATTATTCATAAAGGCTTGATCTCCAGGATTAGGAGGGATTTGGGGTATAAACATAATAAAAAATCAAAGCAAACAGAAAAAGGGTCTGTGACCCAAACTGGTAGGTGAGACCGCCTAGCTCCATATTGTACGAGGTCACAAACTGGTTCACCTCAGGAAGGAAGCACTAATTAGTCCTCAGAAGCACATAACCCTGAAATATGCATTCATTATACACTGTCCATTATAAAAATGTCTAACGTGCTACTTACTACCTGGTTTTAGCTAAGATACAAGATTTACTTGTAAGGAGAGATGAAAAAGGTAATGGGGGATGACATATAAATATACTGAGGAACTCTATGTAACATTAAATATCAGCAAAAAAGAAAGGGAGGAATGGCGGGCACATCTATTCTTAGACACATTGTGACCTTCCTTTTAGAAAAGATGGAGTCTAGTGACCTCTAGAACGAGCTCAGCTAGTCCAGACGGTGAGGAGATAAGACCATAATGGCCTAAAGGCAGAAAAAACAAAAATCCCCAAAGTAAGGCTCTGTTCACGTGTCCAGTAATCATCAGTTAGAATGGATCCAGCAGCAATCTATTAAAAAAATAATGCAGACGGTAAAAAAAATGGTTTCAACTGAATCCGTTTTTTTTAACAGTGAAGTCTATGGAACACTGACCAGTTTTACAGTCTGGCCCCTGTGCACCGAAATCTCATTATTAGCAGAAGACTTCACATGGTGATTACAGATAACAATAGAGCGGATTTCTTCACCGTAGATACCAATGAGATCAGTATTACAGTCATGTCTTTACTTGCTGACAGAATCTCTTTAAGGAGCATTTATCCTGGCTGAGCATAGCTGATAAAGTGGTTTTTCACTCCAAAGAAATCTTTCAGCATACAGCGTACGGAATAACTGACAGTGTGCAGTATATGCAATGTCAGGATTCGGCTCTGCTTGTCGGTTGTAGTGGTCGTCACATCACTGCAGGAATGTGATTGACCCACGTTCTGACCAGATTGTCATCTGCTATACTGAGCAGAACATTGGGAGAATATGCTGAGGTTTTATCTATTGCTTCTCCTGCGGTTTGTTTGTGTGTTTCCCTTCACAGCACTTTTTCTATTTTTTTACATTCAAATGTTTCTTGCAGTCCTGGTGGCGGCCCAACGCCGGGGAAGCTTCACACACGTGCCTTGCATGGCTCACGTCCTCAACCTGGTGGTACAGTAATTTCTCTGCCAATATCCTGACCTGTATGCGCTGCTGCGGAAAGCATGGTCGCTTACGATGATAGCACCCTGCAGGTCATCGACTTGCATCGCTTCAGGGGTCTTTCGGCCTACTGGTTAACCATTTGATTTGTGATGTTCTGACAGGGTGAAATTCCACTCTGCACATGTTGCAGCGACTGTGGCAACAGCGACGAGCCCTGGGGCAGAATGTCCTTTTGCATAGCCTGGGCCAATGTAGTCTGGACATGGTGCAAATCACGCTTGAGGAGTGAGCACTGATGAAGGACCTCTGCACCTTTCTGAACAGTTTTGAAATGGTTGCTAAGATAATGCCTTCATCAGTATCACTATTCCGGTCATCTACGTGCTGCAGTACACTTTGAATAGTCTTCATGAGGAGGTGGTGGTCCCAGAGGAAGAGGTGGAAGCGGAGAAGGATGCGGAAGGGATAACAATGTCTCAAATTTTCGGACAGTCGCACAGGTGGGTGTGATGGGAGAGAGGCTTACAGCAATTGAGTGGGGCTCATGGTAGTGTTAGTGAAGGTGCAGGAGTCAAGGAACAATTGGAGGAGGACTAGGTGTTGGACATGCAATAGTCAGGAGAAGAAGAGGATAGTGATCCACTCTCAGTTGTCCGTGGTTGGCGGGAGGGAACTGAGGAACTAACCATGAGTGTTACCCTGACACCAACACACCATGGACTTCGACCTCATGGAAGCATTTGACACATCAGCGCCTTCTTGCTGCACTATCTTTAACATGCTGCCCATATTCTAAGGGTTAGAAATAGTGCTGACTACTGGGTTGCCACTCTATTAGATCCATGGTACAAGAGTAAATTTAGCCAGAAGCTTCCCCCCGGAAAGGGATACGCGCATGCTGGAGTATCGAAACACGCTTGTAGACAATCTTAAGAGTAGCTTTCCACAAGACACCAGTGAGGCACACAGTGTGCATACCAGTTCTAGATGTCCAACCCCGAGAACATCAAGGTGTCATCGCAAAAACATCAGTAGCAGCAGTGTAAGTGGCTAAAGCCATTTCGGTTAGTCATTTCACACATTTTAAGACCAGCCTGTGCACAAAGTGCACGTTGTGAACAACTGGAGAGGATGGTGCAGGAGTATCAGGAGCTCAATATCAATGCCATCAGGTGGGGGGGTTGGATCCTTTTGATCTTCAAAAATGGAAGAGTGGCCTGGGCTCGCCTGTCATGCCTTGGAGGTTTTGTCATGACCAGCAGCCAGCGTTCTCTCAGAACATGTCTTCAGCGCTGCTGGTGGTATCCTGACGGATAAGCGCATCCGGCTGTCCCCTGAAGGTGTAGACTGCCTAACTGTCATCAAAATGAAAAGTCATTGACTTTTGCATCCCAATTGCAGACTGGGCAGACTAGACGATGGTGTTGTTTATAGTGTCATGCATTGATCTTGCGTTATTGTAATCTGTGCCGTCTTTGTGGTATCTTCTGTGCCTACTGTTGCTACCGCTGCTGATGTTACAAACAATTTTTTTAAATGTGGAGACTCCGAGTTGGCTTTCCATCTGGTGGGTTGCCTGTAGTGGGATGTGAGTCAGATGCCTATTATATTTCTACTCTGTGGAAATTGATGGCACTTTAGCGGTGTGTGACATTTATTTTTTGAAATGTGAAGACTCCAAGTTGGGTCTCCATTTGGTGGGTTGCCTGTGTAAGTAGGGCTCCTAGACGGGCAGGCCTGCATTTTCAGCCAACTACCGGTGTCTTTCCTTACATCTTTCTACCAATATTACTGTATGAAACTGATGTTTGTGCTATCTGACTGTGGCTGGAATGAAAAAAAATAATTGGGGGTGTTGCATGAGGTATCAGATCTCCCAGCTACGAAGGCTTACACCACTCCCTTAAATACCAGGTCCTCAATGAAGCTTCAATTCCAAGCTGTAAATGCTGGCCCAGAACCTGATACCTCATGCATGGCTCATGGCTGACTGCTTCTGTGCCATTTGCAAGTTTCTTCTGTGAGTCAATTGATGCCAGTTTTCATGGTGTCTGTCCCTAGTTTTAGCTGTTTAGGAAGCTTTTTGCCACCCCTGTATACGTTTGGTTTGGCCTCCCATTGAATCTAATGGGGTTTGGGTACATTCGTCGAACCGTTCGATAAACATGTTAGGCGAACATTTAACCATTCGGCAAATCAAACCAAACTGAACCTTGAAAGGTTCGATCATCTCTAGTTGGGAACACAAGAGGAAGTTCCTAGAATATTTCCTCAATAACAAAACAATTTTATATCATATACTAAATACACCACATTGAGATAACAAGTGATTTTGATATTTTTAAATGCATTTATAAGTCCTGCATTTGATTTACACATAACAATGCAAACTACAGACTTAATCATTAAAAAAGGACATATGAAAATCACCCCATTCTTTTATAGACCTGGATGTGTCTGTACGCATGTTGTAAAAAAATAATAGCAGCACATGATAAGTGCATCCATCGCCAAAGGAGGAGGCATTGGCTGTAATAAATAATTACATTGCAGAAATAAGCATGATGTACACTGTAATTTCCACCAGGGAGCAGTATAAACCTAAAGATGTTGCCTTTGTCCCATGTAACGTTTTCTTTAAAAGTTTTTTGCATGTTTAAACATAAATTTATGATTAACAACTGTGTTTATTTTTGGGATTGAATATACAACGTGGATATTTTTCCTTTTCATTTGAAAAAAATAATCCATTAAGAACACATCTCAAAAAAATTGTGACAAGGTCATGTTTAATTTTAGTTACCATCCTGTCCTCTTTGGTAGATAATAATAATAATTTTATTTCTATAGTGCCAACATATTCCGCAGCGCTTTACATTTTATAATGTTGTCCCACTCTTGTCTTATGTAGGATTCTCGCTGCTCCACGGTCCTGGATCTTCTTTCCTGGATTTTCCGTTTCACAAGGCGCCTTAATTTTTTCCATTGGTGTAAGGTCTGCTAGGGTTGAGCGACTTTTACTTTTATAGGATCGGGTCGGGTTTCACAAAACCCGACTTTCTCAAAAGTCGGGTCGAGGGAAATCGGCCGATCCTATAGAAAAGTCGGGGTCGGCCGAAACACGAAAACCAATGCAGTGCAATGGGATACTATGGTTCCCAGGGTCTGAAGGAGAGGAAACTCTCCTTCAGGCCCTGGGATCCATATTTAAGTGTAAAATAAAGAATTAAAATAAAAAATATTGCTATACTTACCTTCTGACGCGCCCTGGTACTAACCGCCAGCCTTCCTTCCTTAGAATCAGCGCGTGAAGGACCTTAGATGACGTCGCGGCTTGTGATTGGCCGCGCGACCGCCCAGACGTCGCGGCTTGTGATTGGCCGCGCGACCGCCCATGTGACTGCTCACGCGACCAATCACAAGCCGCGACGTCACCGAAGGTCTTTCAAGCGCTGATTCTTAGGAAGGAAGGCTGCCGGAAAGAAGCAGGGCGCGTCCGAGGGTGAGTATATTCCTATCGCGGCTTGTGATTGGTCGCGTGAGCGGTCACATGGGCGGTCGCGCGACTAATCACAAGCCGCGACGTCATCTAAGGTCATTCACGCGCTGATTCTAAGGAAGGAAGGCTGCCGGTTAGTACCAGGGCGCGTCAGAGGGTAAGTATAGCAATATTTTTTATTTTAATTCTTTATTTTACACTTAAATATGGATTCCGATACCGATTTCCGATATTGCAAACATATTGGAACTCGGTATCGGAATTCCGATACCAGATTCAGAAGATCGCCGACCTCATGGCCGACCCCACACAGGGGTCGGGTCGGGTTTCATGAAACCCGACTTTGCCAAAAGTCGGCGACTTCTGAAAATGGCCGACCCGTTTCGCTCAACCCTAGTCTGGACTGCAGGCGGCCAGTTCATCTGAATTCTTCTGCAAAGACATGCTGTTGTGATGGACGCAGTGTGTGGTTGAGCACTGAGTTGATGAAATTCAAAAGGCCTTCCCTGAAATAAGCGTTGCCTGAATGGGAACATAATTTTGTTCTAAAACCGCTATATAATGCTCAGCATAGATAATGGCTTTCAAGATGTGTAAGCTGCCCATGCCATAGGCACTAATGCAACTTCATACTGTGCACCGATAACAAGCTGGATGGTCCCTTTCCTATTGAGTCCAAGATAATAGCGGCTGTGGTTTCCATAAAGACTTTAACATTTTGATAAATCTGAATACAGAACAGTTTCCAATTTGCATCAGTCCATTTTAAAGAAGAACTGTGATCAAAGTTTTTATCTTATAGTGGTTGTCCAGTCTAAAATGAGAAGTTTGCAATTACTTTTGTGAATCTTCCCACTGTGCAATGTGAGTATTCGCTGTTCTCTGCCCGGGAACGGTGGTCGGGTATGCAATATACATAAGCCTAGCCAGAACCCAGCATGTGCTAGCAGAATTCAAAAGTCTGCAGTCACACACAATCCCTTTAATATATTTTGGCTGTGCCTAAACAACACCGCCGGTCAGGACTCAAATACAGTACAGTAGACAAGAAGGCAGAAACAAACAACGGCTTTATTGAAAGATAAAGGATTATATGCCGAGAAATAAGACAAAACAGTTATTGTAATGATAACAGCAATAATAGACACAAAGAGTGATAGCTGAAGAATGTCACACAAGCTACTCTCCAGCTAAGGCAATGCAAAGTTCAATACAAACAGTATAAACAATTTCAACAAACTTCTCTCTTCTAAAGGTACCATCACATTTAGCGACGCTGCAGCGATCTAGACAACGATCCCGATCGCTGCAGCATCGCTGTGTGGTCGCTGGAGAGCTGTCACACAGACAGCTCTCCAGCGACCAACGATGCCGAAGTCCCCTGGTAACCAGGGTAAACATCGGGTTACTAAGCGCAGGGCCGCGCTTAGTAACCCGATGTTTACCCTGGTTACCATTGTAAATGTAAAAAAAAAAACACACTACATACTTACATTCCGGTGTCTGTCCCCCGGCGTCAGCTTCCCTGCACTGTGTCAGCGCCGGCCGTAAAGCAGAGTGGTGACGTCACCGCTGTGCTTTACGGCCGGCCGGCGCTCACAGTCAGTGCGGGAAGCTGACGGCGAGGGGACAGACACCGGAATGTAAGTATGTAGTGTTTTTTTTTTTTTACATTTACAATGGTAACCAGGGTAAACATCGGGTTACTAAGTGCGGCCCTGCGCTTAGTAACCCGATGTTTACCCTGGTTACCAGGGGACTTCAGCATCGTTGGTCGCTGGAGAGCTGTCTGTGTGACAGCTCTCCAGCGACCACACAGCGACGCTGCAGCGATCGGGATCGTTGTCTAGATTGCTGTGACGATATCGCTATCCAGGACGCTGCAACGTCACGGATCGCTATCGTTATCGTTCTAAAGTCGCTCAGTGTGAAGGTACCTTAACTTACTACCTGGCTTTGGATAATCAGGCCGCATCGCTACAGTGTCGTAGCTACAGAACCCTGCTCTGCACCCTAACACAGTTCAACACCAGTGTCTCACTCACAGCTTAGAAGAAAGTCTGCTAGCTGCTGCTTGGTCCTGATGAAGTGGAGCCGAGCTTGTTGTGTTGAGCTATTCCTTCAGGTTAACTGATCTGGTTTCTTCAAGATACGAGCAAGTCTATTTCCCACTTTCAATGTTGAGAGATTACTGGTACCGCAGCATTGTTTCATCTCTCCGGTTGCAGGTGCTCCAGGAGAACTACTCTATCTGTGTGATGCGACTCTTTCCTTTTGACATTTTCCTGGTAATCAATCCTGCGGTAACCACACGCTCTCTCTGGAAGCCGTTAGTTCATTTACCAGTCTGTGTTGGGAGACTTAGGCCGGGATCACACATGCGAGAAACATGTCCGTGTCTCGCATGTAAAATCCAGGCTGTGGCGCCGGCACTCCAGAGTGGAGCGTGCGGCCGCATAGCAACACATGGAGCCGCACGCTCCGCTCCCAAGTGCCGGCGCCAGAGCTTGGATTTCACATGCGAGACACGGACATGTTTCTCGCATGTATGATCCCGGCCTTATAGTCCTGCCTGTCTCTCACAGACACGAGGCTCCCTCTTTACTTCTTGACCCCACACACTTCCTGTTTCTTGTCCAAAACCAACACATAGCAAGCTGCAGAGGAGAAAGGAGGAGTCCCAGTACACACAAATCAGAGGGGAACATTGTCTCTTAAAGTCACAGTCCAATATCCAATGAACAGCGCTCCACTCGGGTGTAAAAGTCTCCAAAAAGTGCTTTATTTAGCCATGACACAGCAGCAACGTTTCGACCAACACTTGGTCTTTATCAACCATATATTACAGCATGCTGGGTTGTCTTAAATAGTGTGAATGCCACATAGTGCACCAATCACCATCAAGCACTACCCACATACAACAATTGACAAATATAACATATAAAACAGACATCAGATATAAGCATATATATTCTCAATAAACAACCACATGTACAACTCATACATAACCATAATAATAAATATATCGCAGAAGATCTCCATTTGTTTATTTCATGGTCAGCAAATCCGCTTCATGCACCATCATCTCCATAGGAACCACCAATGAATCAGCCGCTCTCTGTCCATATCGTCATAGGTGTTATGCAGTCCAATCCAGGATCTCGGCGCTAAAAAGTCCAACACCCTATCACCACATATGGTTCATAAAGCACCGCAGTGCTGTCCAATGCACAGGGCTCCCTCATTTGAATCGGCGTCCCACACCACATACCTAGGTTTACTGCCGGGTCAGAGACGCCCCGAGGGAGCGGACGCGCACAAAGCACAGGATGAGTCCCCACCACGTAATCGCAGTAGAGGCACGCCCACACTGCACAGCGCGCACGCGCCACCACTCGGCCGCCCCATACGAGCGCAGCAAAG
Source organism: Ranitomeya imitator (assembly GCF_032444005.1). Lineage (NCBI taxonomy): Eukaryota > Metazoa > Chordata > Amphibia > Anura > Dendrobatidae > Ranitomeya > Ranitomeya imitator. The sequence continues at coordinate 95,029,724 of NC_091284.1, forward strand.
CAAATCCTCAGGTAACCCATATGGCAGGTCAGGACAGCATTGCAGATGCGCAAGCGCGTCCTACCTAAGACGAAACTCTATCAGGCAAGAGTACGTCACGGCAGTATACCGCGCATGCGCAACCCACATACACTCATCCTATCCACATTCTAGCAGGGATATATACGACTGATGCATCCATATCATAAGAATAATGAAAAACAATTAAAAAAAACAATGAAACATCATGTGACCCAAACAAAACAAACGTGAAATAATCAATCATACAAAATTGTGAAAAACACAAAAATATAAACCCCAACCATTATAAACATCTAAATAAATCATAAATTACAATGAGGCAGTCGGACGGCAAAGGAGGAAAAGACAATATATATTCCATTTATTGAATAGTTTATTAACCAATTTAACCAATCCTCAAACGTCTCAATCCATCCAGCCATCCACTGTCCCAAAGTATCCTATAAAAATAAAATCAAAACATTAGCAAGATTTTATATCCGACATCAATAAAAACAATCTATACACTGATAATACACATAATTAGAGGGGTACAGATCCCATCATCGGGTACAAAATTGTAGATTAAAATCCACATTTAAACCCGTGGGTTGTAAGGACCCCAGGGTGTAGATCCATCTCATCTCCTTTGTTTTAAGGATCTGAACTCTATGCCCTCCTCTCCTCAGTACAGGAACACTATCAATAACCCTGAATCTCAGCTGGTTCAGGCTGGTTTCACACTTGCGTTTCAAAACGCATGCGTTTAAAAAAAAAACGCATGGTGAAAAAACGCATGTAAACGCGTGCAAACGCTGCATTTTTTTGACGCATGCGTTTTTGCATGTGGTGAAAAAAACGCGGCGTTTTGATGCGTTTACATGCATTTTTTCATGCGTTTGCGTTTTTTAAACGCATGCAGATAAATTTGTGACAGCTGCCCACTATAAACAGAAAGAGCTAGGGTTAGGGGTAGGGTTAGGGGTAGGGATCCTAACCCTAACCCTAAAGGGATCCTAACCCTAACCCTAAAGGGATCCTAACCCTAACCCTACCCCTAACCCTACCCCTAACCCTACCCCTAACCCTACCCTTAAAGGGGTTAGGGGTAGGGTTAGGAGTAGGGTTAGGGGTAGGGGTAGGATCCCTTTATCAATTTTATGGTGTGGGGTGGTTTATCAGTGTGTTTTTATGTTTTTTTTTAATTAAAACGCATGCAAACGCATGCACAAAAAAAAGCATGCGTTCCCATTGACTCCAATGTGTTTTTTGACCAAAAAAAACGCATGAAAACGCATGCGTTTTTTTGTGTCCAAAAAACACCTAAAAAATACTACAAGTTGCATTTTTGAAAATGAACGCATGCAGTAAAAAAATGCATACGATTGAAAACGCGACCAAACGCGCACACAAAAAAACGCATGTGTTTTCAATGTTAAATATAGGGAAAAAAACACATGCTTTTTTTGTGCAAAAAATGCTGCAGACAAAAACGCAAGTGTGAAACCACCCTCACAGAATGTCTTTTCTCCAAAAAATGTTTAGGGACTGGTAAATTCAATAGCCCTGTCCTGACTGTACTCTTGTGTTTACTAATACGGGCCTTCACTTCCATAGTGGTTTCACCCACATATGTCAAGCCACATGTGCGTTCATAAAGTCAAATGTGCTCCCTCCCTTCTGAGCCTTGTCATGCGCCCAGTGTCTTTTCCTCACATATGGAGTATCGGCATACTCAGGAGAAATTGCACAACAAATTATGTGGTCCATTTTCTCCTGATACCCTTGTGAAAAAAAAATTGGTTCCAAAGTAATTTTTTTGTGAAAAAAGTAAAATGTTAATTTTTTCGTTCCACATTGCTTTAGTTCTCGTTAAGCACATGAAGGTGCTAATAAACTTCTTGAATTTAGTTTTGCGCACCTTGAGGGGTGCAGTTTTTATTATGGTGTCACTTTTGGGTAGTTTCTGTCATATTGACCCCCCAAAGTCACTTCAAATGTGAGGTGGTCCATAAAAATGGTTTTGTAAATTTTTTGGGAACATTGAGAAATCGCTGGTCAACTTTTAACCCTTATAACTTCCTAACAAAAAAAGTTATTTCCAACATTGTGCTGATGTAGAGTAGGCATGTGGGAAATGTTATTTATTAATTATTTGGTGTGACACCACTGTCTGATTTAAGGGCATAAAAATTCAAAATTTGAAAATTGCAAAATTTTTGTCATATTTCCATTTTTTTTCCTAAGTAAACGCAAGTCATATCGAATAAATTTTACCACTAACATGAAGTACAATATGTCATGAAAAAAGAATCTCAGAATCAGTGGGATCCGTCACAATCAACTCTTTAATGAGTCGTGCAATAGAACTTAGGATAAAAGCCAAATCAGTATCTCAATTCGCAGACATGGTGTTTCGGGCTGTTGGCCCTCATCAGTGCGAAGCATGAGAACTGATTTGGCTAGGTGAGAGGCTCTGGACTGGGGTCTAAGGGGTATCGTTTCTCCTTATGGAGAGTGACATACCATCTCTGGCTTTTCAAGGTAAAGAGGCTTATTCGCCGTCCAATGCTCCTCTGGGAATATGACATTAATTTATAATTGGTGACTGAATGAAGCTGATTCACTTCTATAGCACCATTACAGTCTTTTCTTGCACAGCGGCACTCTTGGCCATTTGGTTATATAACTGTGACCACCACAATTACTTTTACATAGTAACATAGTTATTAAGGTTGAAGGAAGACTTTAAGTCCATCTAGTTCAACCCATAGCCTAACCTAACATGCCCTAACATGTTGATCCAGAGGAAGGCAAAAAAAAACCATGTGGCTAATAGTAAGCTCCACTTTGGGGGAAAAAATTCCTTCCCGACTCCACATACGGCAATCAGACTAGTTCCCTGGATCAACGCCCTATCAAGGAATCTAGTATATATATGCTGTAACATTATACTTTTCAAGAAAGGTATCCAGTCCCCTCTTAAATTTAAGTAATGAATCACTCATTACAACATCATACGGCAGAGAGTTCCATAGTCTCACTGCTCTTACAGTAAAGAATCCGTGTCTGTTATTATGCTTAAACCTTTTTTCCTCCAGACGTAGAGGATGCCCCCTTGTCCCTGTCTCAGATCTATGATTAAAGAGATCATCAGAAAGGTCTTTGCACTGTCCCCTCATATATTTATACATTAAAATAAGATCACCCCTTAGTCTTCATTTTTCCAAACTAAATAGCCCCAAATGTAATAACTTATCTTGGTATTGCAGACCCCCCAGTCCTCTAATAACCTTGGTCGCTCTTCTCTGCACCCGCTCTAGTTCAGCTATGTCTTTCTTATAGACCGGAGACCAGAAATGTGCACAGTATTCTAAGTGTGGCCGAACTAGTGACTTGTATAGTGGTACAATTATGTTCTCCTCATGAGCATCTATGCCTCTTTTAATGCATCCCATTATTTTATTTGCCTTTGTAGCAGCTGCCTGACACTGGCCACTGAACATGAGTTTGTCATCCACCCATACACCCAGGTCTTTTTCATTGATGGTTTTGCCCAGAGTTTTAGAATTAAGTGCATAGTTATACATCTTATTACTTCTACCCAAGTGCATGACCTTACATTTATCCCCATTAAAGCTCATTTTCAATGGATCAGCCCAAGTTTCTAGTTTACTTAAATCATCCTGTAATATAAAAATGTCCTCCTCTGTATTGATTACCCTGCAGAGTTTAGTGTCATCCGCAAATATTGAAATTCTGCTCTGAATGTCCCCTACAAGGTCATTAATAAATATGTTAAAAAGAAGAGGGCCCAATACTGACCCCTGTGGTACCCCACTGCTAACCGCGACCCAGTCCGAGTGTGCTCCATTAATAACCACCCTTTGTTTCCTATCCCTGAGCCAGCTCTTAACCCACTTACACATATTTTCCCCTACCCCATTATTCTCATTTTATGTATCAACCTTTTGTGTGGCACCGTATCAAAAGCTTTTGAAAAGTCCATATACACTACGTCCACTGTGTTCCCTTGGTCCAGTCCTGAACTTACCTCTTCATAGAAGCTGATCAGATTAGTCTGACATTTTGTCACTCTATTGATTAAGAAAGCTTCATTCAGTCCCAGAGATCAGACCCCACGTTGAAAAAGCAATGGCAATCACCAATAACATAGTTAATAGGAATAACAGTAGTGGGCAGCAAAGGGTCCACATAGATGGAGCGGAGGGGTTATTCTGCACTCCAATTCCCAAAGATGAGGTCACAATTGGATTGGCAAAGTATTGAGCTATAAGCTTCCTGCCCACCATTCTCCATCCTGTAGGCTGCAGGCATCTTGTTGAGAGTTCTAGAAGGCAAACCACTACCAATGTTGTAATAATGCCATGTGTTAGCAACATACCATCCTCAATAGCGTACCTGGTGTGACGGGGTGTGTGACAGGGAAGACAGAGACATCAGGCAGGTGAACAATTCAAAAGAACTTTATTGGAACTGGGAAAATATAACACCAAACATAGATTCCATAGAGTCTGCAATGTGGCCACACAAAAGGAACAAATAAGGGGGCGCCGCCTGGTAATCCAGCAGGGTGGGCAAGACATCACAAACACACATGGCAACTGATCTCCAATCTCTAATAGTCCATACACTGGAACCAGGACTGGCGGCAGCAACAAATCCTATCCCTTCACAAAACACTGCACCAACATCCAAACCAAACCTGTGGCTTATTGTTCTACCTCTAATGGGATCAAGAAGGTTCTAGAAGCCCAGTCTCCAGCCTGTCTGCAGGGTTGTGTATTAGCGATGCCCCCTGCAGAAAGGTGCAAAGACACACATGTCTCCACCAGATGCAGGACAGAAAATGCTAATGTAGGTCGGATTACAGTATGGTCCATGGAAACAGGCTGGGTGTGACACTCTTGGTCGTTAGTCCCTTCTGATTCCTCAGTGTGCTTGTGATATCCCCTTTTAATGCGTTATAAATAAATGTGAAGGTTTACTTTTACCTCGCCGGAGAAATCTTTTTCTATATGTGCTTCGTATACGACCAGGACCGGGGTGGCTCTGTACGAAGATTCTGCTTTCCTGAAGAGACTCCAACAGTGAGCTAACTCTCCCATATCCCCCATTCCATGTATACTTTGGTGTGACACTCTGTTACACCTGGAAGGGGAAGTAGTGGGGGCGGTGGCCCTGGGCAAAACCTATAAGTCAAACCTATTATGAAGCATTAAACCGTAATCTCCCTGCCCTATCATTCTTTGTCTTGTAGGCCACAGACCACTTGTTGAGGTACCAGAGGTCAGACCTCTTGTGATGATAAAGTTATGTCACATGCCATTACATCACAGGCTGCCCCGGGCATTGCTAAGGTCAACAATGTACCTGCACAAGCGGCACGATGATGTCACTATAATGCTATGCCTGCTCTTGGTTAATAACTGAAGAAGGACTCACTGTGTTCGCTAGGGAATTGAGATACGGTGAGTATAAATGTTATTTTTTCAAGGGGAAAAAGGGGTTAGCTGCTGTCACAGATTGACACTAGTAATTAAGGGGTTAATAAAAGTATTCGGAGCTCAGTTCCAATCTCTCCTGTTACAGCGGCAAAGTTTGGTGATGGGTTAAAGAGGACCGGTCAACTCGAGAAATACTATTTACCTGCAGATATTTGGGAAATCTGCAGGTATATAGCATTTAAACCCTGGTTATCCAGCATACTGAAGCAGAGTCTACAGAGAAAAAATAAGTTTACTTTTCCCTGTAGCCACTCGCTTCTAGCCATCAAGGAGATGCAGGGAGCATTTACAGCCACTGCTCACTATATAGTGAGCAATTGCTCCATGACATTTTGACTGACAGAATGCTCTGAACGCACACACTGCATATACAATGAAGAACAGGCTATCAGTCAGTGTGCCAGTGAGTGATCACAACTGGGTTCTGTGTAGAGATTGATGACTGTAACCACTCCCTGCACCACCCCAATGACTGGAAGCAAGTGGCTACAAGAAGGATATAACTTAATTTTCTCTCTGAAGCTGCTGCTTGAGTAAGCCAGTCAGATATGATTTAAACACGACTTACCTGCAGAGTTCACCTATATATGCAGGTAAATAGCATTTTTCGAGGTGACAGGTTCCTTTTAAGGAAAATACTGCAAATAGCTTTAGAAAAGGCTTATGTCGTTATGTTGCCACCTCCTGTCTTGGTGGATGGCAATTTAGAGTTTGAAGTCTCCAAGGTGGTTGACTCTCGAGTAGTGCGCCGCACTTTACAGTACCTGGTACACTCTTATGGTTATGGGCCTGAGGAGAGGTCTTGGGTACCAGCCTCGGACATTCATGCGGTTCGGCTGGTCAGTATGTTTCACCGCCGCCATCCGGACAAGCCGGGTCCTATAAGTCGTGAGGGCCCTGGGGTCCCTCATAGAAGGCAGGGTACTGTCATGTCGGACGTTATTCACACTAGGGCGTCCGACAGACAGCGGTAATTCCGCATTCGTCCACTTTGCGCTCAGTGGCGCCGGCTAGATTTTATCTAGGTTGTCCGGGGTTAATCTAGCTGGTACTCGGATTGGAGGCTGGGTCACGCCCTCTGCCTTTAAATAGTTCTGCTGAACTTTGGGCGTCGCCGATTATAGCTTGTGTCTTGTGCCTGGTGATCTCGGTCTGGAGTGGTGGTCTAGGAGAAGGAATATTGTATCTGGTGGTGTATTATCCTTTATCATATTTCTCCTTCCTATATTTGTATTTGTTTTGCCCTGTGCACATTTTCGTGTATTCCTTTGTGACTGCGACGTGGTGCATTTTTCAGTTTTCCCTGTCTGTGCTTTCTGTGGGGATTGGTGTGTGGTCTCTTCGCTGGGTGGCTGGAGGTGGTTTCGGCTTAGGGCTGAAACAGGAGACAGGGTCAGGCCTGGCGGCCCAGACATGCACACCTTTAGTGTAACTTCTGGGAGAGGGTCAGACAGGGTTTTCTGTTGTGAATTCTGTGGCAGAGCTCCCTCCTGTGGTCACAAGTGGTACTGCGGCTTCTGAGTTTCCTTCCTCAGGTGATGTGGTGAAGTCGTTAGGTGCTGCTCTATTTAACTCCACCTAGTGCTTTGCTCCTGGCCTCCAGTCAATGTTCTAGTGTTGGTCTTGCTTCCTCCTGGATCGTTCCTGTGGCCTGTCTGCTCTTCATAAGCTAAGTTTGCTTGTGTTATTTTTGTTTGCTATTTTTTCTGTCCAGCTTGCTTAATTGGTTTTTCTTGCTTGCTGGAAGCTCTGGAACGCAGAGGGAGCGCCTCCGTACCGTTAGTCGGTGCGGAGGGTCTTTTTGCCCCTCTGCGTGGTTGTTTGTAGGGTTTTGTGTTGACCGCAAAGTTATCTTTCCTATCTTCGGTCTGTTCAGTAAGTTGGGCCTCACTTTGCTAAATCTATTTCATCTCTGCGTTTGTATTTTTATCTCTACTCACAGTCATTATATGTGGGGGGCTGCCTTTTCCTTTGGGGTATTTCTCTGAGGCAAGGCAGGCTTATTTTTCTATCTTAGGCCTAGCTAGTTTCTCAGGCTGTGCCGAGTTGCATAGGGAGCGTTAGGCGCAATCCACGGCTGCCTCTAGTGTGGTTGGATAGGATTAGGGATTGCGGTCAGCAGAGTTCCCACGTCTCAGAGCTCGTCCTATGTTATTATCAGGTCACTTTGTGTGCTCTGAACTTCAAGGTCCATTGTGGTTCTGAGTTACCTAATCATAACAGTTTTCCTAGCCTGAGGGATATCACAGGCGCCCGGGTAACCAGCCTTAGTCTACCCAGTACTCCCATGACACAGGCATAGTATAACACTAAATCTGAAGTCACATATAGTCACATATTTATACCCAACAAGATTTGGAAGAATATGGGGGATATGATTTAATGCCAGTCGACTATATCATATCATATCTGGTCAGAGGTTATAGACCTCCTTCAAAATGTGAAGCTGAGACAGGACACCTGACTCAGCAAGTGATCCAACTTCAAAAGCTCCAAGTGGAAAAACTTACACCTCCAGCAGTCTAGCTGGAACCAAGGCCTTTCTGGTAGAACGAACCAGTGCTAGGAGCTCAAGCCTAACTGCTTCAAAGAAACCCCCACAGACAGACGGGAGCCGTAATTTCATAAGGAGTTATTGAATTATTGTACTTCCTAGCCATATACCTGTTACATTTTCAAGATCTCGGGAATGGGACAAATGCCCACTGGGGTCTCAACCCGTTCTAGCACGCAGGGTGGGGCAAAATGTAACATGATTAGAAGAAGCCAGGTAGCGAAGCCGTGTTTGGTCTCCAAGCGTAACAGGGGTCAGATCCGATAGCGCCAAAACTACCTCTCTACAACCTTCTATTGAGAAGCTATGATCCATCATAAATTTTGGAAATTCATCTACCAAACTCATGGGAAGGCTAACTAGGACCATCCCAGGGTGGGAAAGGGAGTGACCGACCAATGGGTCAATTGCTCGTGGGAGGCTGTGGTCCCGGGTTCTCTTCTAAGAGAGGTCACATCACCATATCGTGTTGGGAAAAAATGGAAACCACTGACACCACCTCCCACGTGGCTGCGCAGAACCAAAGCCTAACATACAACTGGTAACTGATTTTTGTGTCATCTGCTTATGCTAAGTGTATTTTCATATCATGTATTTTCATATCTGAACTTTTTTTATATGGACAGTGACGAGTAAAAGAGTAATAATATTTTGAACTTTTGACTTTCAGACTCCAGATCTCACCATCCACTACTGCTTCAAATGTGAGGCTACGATAATTTTATCGACAATTATCTTGGCTATCTCATACATAAATTTGACTTGCAACTATTTAGAATATGATTAGTTATGCAGATTATTGTCATGACACTGCATTCTTACTGTTTTGCTCCTAAAAAAATCTAAATTTTTATTTTTATTATCTTGTTAGTATTTTGTTAAATGACATTTTGCTTTCTTTCAACACTGCCTGAATCATTCTGGGTATGCTCTCAATCACATTCAAACATGTCTAGACCAAAATCTCATCCCAGGTCTCTTCTACACATTCCCAAAGTTGGTGCATACTGATCGACTCACTTTGTGTATGTATACAGTTTTTTCTTCAGTTCTACAAACAAGTGTTTGATAGTGTTGAGGTTTGCTGACTATGAGGTCTGGGGACTGTGGGGGTTAATCCAGCACCTCTACTTCATTGTCTTTGAATCATTTCTTCAGCAATCTCGACATATCCTTCCGGTTGCTGTCCTGCTGGAGCACAATGTCATCCTTTTCGTACCCATAGTACTCAAGTCTATGAACTAACTTGTCTTGTAGGATACTCACATATAGCTCAGCTTTGAGCCCACCCTCAATCCTGATCAAGCATCTAATGCCTTTGGCTGTGAAACAACCCCATATCATCAAGCTTCCTCCACCAAACTTGACGGTTCCTTTAATTTCTCAATCCGTTAGCCCCTTTTTCCTTTGTTTCTTCCAGACCCATTTCAACCCATCAGAGCCTAGTCTATTGACTTTTGTCTTATCACTCCAAATCACCCATTTCCAATCTTCTACTGTCCACTTTTTTTGCACACTCGAGCCAATGCTTCTTATGATGATATTGAAGTCCAGGCTTCGTCACCTTTTTTTGAGCCATAATTTGAGAATTGTGTAACATGCGTTATACGATGCTTGCATGGATATCTGTGATTTCACTATTACGAAGCTTACAAGCCACCTCCACTGCCGTGTTTGTCGGGCGAGAACTGACAGACCTTGTAATGAGCCAGCTTGTTGACTCCTATATTTTGCCTGTACGCCAACCTCTTGGCTTTTGAATGGATGGACGGACTTAATTTTGTATTGTTCCAACTGTCATGGCATTCACATGATGCAGTTTGGCAATTTTCTTGAACTAGAGACTGCTATCAATGAGCTGGATTATGTGGTTTCTCTTCATGGCTGTGCCTTAATTTTAACCAGCGATCTTTCTCTTGGGAATCAACCTAATAACACACTGAGCTGTTAGGGAATGTGAGCACAGGTTGTAATTTGTAGTATAGAGAAAAATATTTTTCAACCACCAGAAGCAAAATAGTAACAATGCAGTGAAATTACAAGAATCTGCTTAACTAATTATATACTAAATAACTGCAAGGCAAATTTATGTATGAGATAGCCAATATGATTGTCTATAAAATGATGGTAGTCTCATATTCGAAGAAGTATTGCATGGTGAGATATGGAGCCTGAAAGTCAAAAGTTCAAAATCTTGTTACCCTTTTGCTCCTCACTGTATATCCGTTGTGTATATAGTGTTTTGTCTAGTGTGCACTTAAGGCAATTAAAGATCCAAATTAACCTTGGACTGCTTTTTTATCGTAATCCACAAATCCATACGACCGTGTTCTCAGTCTAACGTCACATGTTGCCGTGGCTGGTTTCTGGCCCAGTATAATCGTGTTAATGGACTTGGCTCATATCTAATGAGGATCTGGTTGCAGTCCTACCAGGCTGGCAAGGTTGTGTTTCACGTGTGCTAGTGAAAGGGGCCTCTCAGACTGTCAGGGTTGTGAGCGAGTGTTGTGCCACATTGACAGTTGCTTGGGCCACATGGCCACACAAGGCCCATTCATACAATAAATAGACACAACAAACAGTAGGTGGAATTAATGGCCGTGTCATTTATTTTTGAGTTACTTAAATTTCATAACAAACATTTTGACCTTAAAAATTAGCTCATAACTAACCGAAAGTTTAAACACCATATAAACCAATCCACCCATAAGGGCGATTTTCCTCGCAAAACAAATGATCACGACAGGATAGTTAAACCAATAAAAAAGGGGGGAGGGTGGGATCTTCTGTTTCTTCAGTCCAATGTCGACTGAGGTAAAATTCAAACTGCAGGGCTTTTTATAACCTCCTAAAAAGCCCGCCAAACACCCAACGGCCAATGAAAAGCCGTTATTTTAGGCACCAGACACACTGGATAAATCCAGTTCAAACCGCTCCTGGCATATAGCCAAAGCTAACTCAAAAACACCAAATTAACCCTTGAACAGCGTTAACATATACAAACTCTTCATATTCAGGGCCTGTGAGGCCATGAGACCCCCCCTATAATTTTGTTATTATGGTCAGGGGAGGGCTTACATGGCCACACAAGGCCCATTCATACAACAAATAGACACAACAAACAGTAGGTGGAATTAATGGCCGTGTCATTTATTTTTGAGTTACTTAAATTTCATAACAAACATTTTAACCTTAAAAATTTACTCTTAACTAACCGAAAGTTTAAACACCATATAAACCAATCCACCCATAAGGGCGATTTTCCACACGCCAAGTCTCAAAGAGACATGGCCCCCCACTGCAGCACAGCCATTTTTCCACCATTGTTTGGAGATTCAGGTTAAAAATGTCCAATCCTATATCTGAAAGATGAATCAAGTCATTTCTGTAAAGACCAGGTAGAAATCCTTCCAAGTCCACATGTCTGAAAGAGAAGCCATTAATCAAAGGAAGGAATTTAGACATCACCCGGTTGACCCTCTTCCGAATTTTTTCTAAAAAAGAGAGTTCGCCTCTGCTCCATAGTAACCTAGGGATGATCTCTGAAAAAAAACAAAAGAGGTAAATGGGGAAGATTGCTTAAGGTAAATAAAATCTGATCTCAACAAAGCTAACAAGTCCAATGTTTTGGTTTTCCCGAGATCATTTCCGGCCAAGTGAAAAACTACTAAATCCGGAGAGGGAAATTTACAGAAACATTTCTCAAATTCTGCTATTAAATTGTACCAAGACATGCCTCTAACACTGTGCCAAAAAACTTGAACAATATCCTGGCTGAAAGAAAGGTTTTCAGAATAAGACCGTTGATTGGCTCTCTTCTGAGCCCAAAAAACATAGGAATGTCCTATAATCCAGACAACCTTGGCACCTGAAATAAAATCAAAATCAGTTATCATATAAATCATGCCTAACATAAAGCTTAAATCTACCCGATTCCCATCTGCCCAGTTGCATAATCTGAGTATCCTGAAGACCGGATCTCGACGCTTCAGTTGCCGCTCCTATCCGGAAAGAATGAGAGGTAAATCTTAAATGATCTTTACCTAGCAACTGCAAACACTTTTTTAAAACTGCATTAAATTGAAAGATTGTCGCCGGTGTGCCGTCCAAATGAATAAATAAAGGACCAGGGACACTTGGTCTAACTCGAAGCAAGCGTTTGGCATTGGCAACTGGACAGAAGTTCTTATCTGGAATAGAATCAAGCTTTAGCCTAAAGCCTCGCCCTAACTGATCCGTTTTAGATCTCCTGACAAACAAAAACAAGTGCGAGTCAAAAACTGACACATCCGAAACCATCAGGCCCGACGGATCTGATTTTCTTGTCGAAACTATCTCCCCGACCCGCAAAACCCCGAAAAACGCTAGCGTAAATGCCGAAGAAAACAACAAACTTTCAAAAGAGTCAATACAAACTTTTTGCAGGGATACACAAAAATCTTCTAACAGCTGGAGGGAAATAGGGCATCTAGAATCTGTCTTGGAACTGGTTCTTCTAAACCCCTTCAAAAATTGCTTGACGGGAAATAAACCCGTCAACGGAACCTTACCAAATAATTTTAGAAAAAACGACACCCCAGCCAAGGATTTAGCAAGCGCTGAGTACGACAAACCTTTGTTACAAAGAAATTCCCCGAATCTCAAACCAGAAATAGGACTGGAAATACTAAAATCAAAATTATTAAGATTACAGAAGCCAATCCATTGTTGCCATGCGGCTGAATAGTCAGCCCATGATCGAGATGACAATGAATTTTCAATAAAATGAGGAATTAGCTCAAAATTAGGTCCCAAATCTCTAGCGGGCAAGACGTCGGATCCAAGTCTGCGTTGGGCACCTGTTGGCGAAAAATTTGCCATTGTTGATAGCAGAGAGAATCCGTAATTAAAGCTAGACTACTCGCCCCCACTTTGGATTTCAACCAGATGTTTAGTTTTAAACATAGCAAAACCAGCTGTCTTAAAATTCACAAATTCTTGGAAGACAAGGTGTTAATACAAAGAATAACACCCTTGTTATTTGACAAAATCAACATCCTATTATCTTTCATCAGATGACCCCACAAATACAATCCAAGGAAAAAAGCTCTAAAACCATGGGATTTAAAACTCACTGATTGCGCAACCAAGAATCAGGCCATTTGTGAGAAAACCAATGTGAAGAAAATAGGATTCCGCAGCCGCTATCAGGGTTGGAAGAAAAAGCAAACGGAAGAGAATCCGCTAAGACAAAATCCGATTGCCAACAGGATTTACCATTGAAGCCCGACAGAAAGGACCTCCAAACCCTGGCGTCTTCTTCCAACTCTGAAGAGACCCGAATATGCGACTCAGGGGATGAAAGCCCTAAGGTTGAATTGTAGAGGCGTCTTGAAAAAATTCTGCCCATCGGAATAACACGTAAGGCGAAATTCAAAAGGCCCAATAGAGATTGCATGTCCCTTAACGTTACCTTTTTACTGGATAAGAATTTATCCAGAGCATTGCCTAATTTCGAAATTTTTTCTTCTGGGAGCCTGCATTCCATTTTTACCGAGTCCAATGTAATGCCTAAAAAATCAAACAAAACGTTTGTCGTGGACAGGTCTTATCATGAGCTAATGGGACCCCAAACTGCTCGCACATGTATATAAAGCTATTTAAAGTGACTAAGCAAGAATCAGAAGAGGGAGGCCCTACAAAAAGGAAATCATCTAAATAGTGTAAAATCCCGGCATCCCGAGTGTTAGACTCCAAAACCCAGTGTAAAAACTATGAAAAATTCTCAAAATAAAAACAGGATAACGAAAACCCCATAGGTAAACACATGTAGAAAAAATTTTGGTTTTCAAAATGAAAGCCCAAAGAATTAAATCCAGCCGGATGGACGGGAAGCAATCTAAATACAGACTTGATGTCCGACTTTGCCATTAGTGAGTACCTACCATATTTCCTAAGCAAGTCAATAGCCGAGTCAAAGGACGAATAAGAATCGGAACATAGGGATTTATCCACCTCAGGGATGAACCTATGGGGTACGATAGGTGATGAATCATGCGAAAACTGCCCGGATCTTTCTTGGGGACAATACCGAGGGGGGAAACCCGAAAAATTTTCAAAAGGAGGGGAAGAGAAGGGGCCCGCAATCCTGCCCAAAGACAATTCCTCAAAAATCTTTTTTCTAGCCACCTCGAGATGAAAATTTAAGGATGCCAGGTTTTTAACCAACACGCAACCAGGGCCCTTAAATTGAGGGACTTCGAAACCAAAAAGAAAACCATTAAACAAAAGTTTACTGGTCTCCTGGTTTGGATATATTTTTAGCCACCATAGCATTTCTAGTACCTTCACCGGAGTCCGAGCTTTTTGAAATTGGGTCCCTGGGAGATGCTTGAGACGCTTGTTTCCGAAAGCACTTGGACATTGGATGTGAGTTCCCGCAGAAGGAACACTCATGGCGGAATCTGCATGAGCTACCCCATTTGCACTGAGACTCATTAAACGCAAAACACACTCCCTTCCTTGGAAAAACCGTAGCTGGCTGTTTCATGGAATATTGCCTTTGGGGGAGCATAAGGTTAATCCATAACCCCACATCTTTAACCCCCCAGTTAACATCAGGGTGTACAGCTAATTGCTGTCTAAACGCCTCATCGTAATGGAGCCAAGCGAGGCCTCCAAAATTACGATAAGCCTCCAAAATAATATCTACATGTTGGAATAACTCACTACACAAATTGGGAAACTTTTCCCCCAGGACCGCTGAATAGATGGAAAAGGCCTGAATCCAGTTGTTAAACGATTTCATTGAGCTACTTCTAGGGTCATCACTATCAGGCTTAAGGCCCCTTCACATTTAGCGACGCTGCAGCGATACCGACAACGATCCGAATCGCTGCAGCGTCGCTGTTTGGTCTCCAGCGACCAACGATGCCGGTAACCAGGGTAAACATCGGGTAACTAAGCGCAGGGCCGCGCTTAGTAACCCGATGTTTACCCTGGTTACCATGCTAAAAGTAAAAAAAAACAAACAGTACATACTTACCTACCGCTGTCTGTCCTCCAGCGCTGCGCTCTGCTTCTCTACTCTCCTCCTGTACTGTCTGGGAGCCGGAAAGCAGAGCAGTGACGTCACCGCTCTGCTTTCCGGCTCACAGCCAGTACAGGAGGAGTGCAGAGCGCAGCGCTGGAGAACAGACAGCGGTAGGTAAGTATGTACTGTTTGTTTTTTTTTACTTTTAGCATGGTAACCAGGGTAAACATCGGGTTACTAAGCGCGGCCCTGCGCTTAGTTACCCGATGTTTACCCTGGTTACCAGTGAAGACATCGCTGGATCGGTGTCACACACGCCGATCCAGCGATGTCAGCAGGGAGTCCAGCGACGAAATAAAGTTCTGGACTTTATTCAGCGACCAACGATCTCCCAGCAGGGGCCTGATCGTTGGTCGCTGTCACACATAACGATTTAATTAACGATATCGTTGCTACGTCACAAATAGCAACGATATCGTTAACAATATCGTTATGTGTTAAGGTACCTTTAGGCTCCTTCTCCGATCTATTCAAGTGGTCCTTGCGGGGAAGTAACAAAAATAAATCAACATAACTATTGTTCCAAATGAGCTCCTTAACTGACGAGCTCAAATGAAAACCGAGAGGTGAAAGGTCGCATGTCAGCGCCTCTTTAAATGGGTTCAGAGGGGATGGGTTAACCTCAGTGTTAAGGGGTCCTATAACTCTAGGTGAAGAATTGATAACATCGCCTAATGATTCAGATAAAACACTTCTTATTATATCCCTAAGCTGGTTAGGAGGGACAGACAGGGGTACATTGAAGCTCTCACCCCCTCTGGATAATCCTCCTTTGGACCTCTGATCCAGTGGACAGCCAGCGCTCAAGCCCTGCAGAGAAGGCAGACACACTGGATAAATCCAGTTCAAACCGCTCCTGGCATATAGCCAGAGCTAACTCAAAAACACCAAATTAACCCTCGAACAGCATTAACATATACAAACTCTTCATATTCAGGGCCTGTGAGGCCATGAGACCCCCCCTATAATTTTGTTATTATGGTCGGGGGAGGGCTTACATTATCTCACTCCCCATGCCTCACTGTGCCCGTGTGGACAGAGGGGTGACTATGTAAAACTGTGCCAAACTGATATTATGTATCGCCAGGGAGGCGAGGAACGTCACGTTGGAAGAAAGTGGGGAGACTGTACCAGATGACCCATGACATATTAGTGACGTGAGTTCTTCAAAAAGACAAAGAAATAATGCAGTAAATAAGACAAGTGACATAAAGCAGAACTATCAATATGGGAAGGGAAGAAACAGTTGTGGCAGTAAATATTGGAGCAGTTCCTAGGTAACATTTTCTTGTCCTTTGCTTGAGGTCTGGTCCAGGGTTGCGATGTCCACAAATGGTCTGAGGAGCACATTTCTTAATTTATGTAAAAAGGCATAAATCCATACGACACGTTCATTCCTTTTATGTTTTGCAGGACTGGTATCTAACACATGATATGGTCAACATATGGCGGTAATACTGTGTCAGTGTGCCACCATAGTTGTAATCAGGGTTACCGGTTAGGGGCCCAGGCAGCTGTTTCACCCCCTTGAGCTGAACCCTTAGCTATGCCTCTTATGAAAGATCATCAAAAGTTGGTATTTCCAGACTCTTCTGTCTCTCTGGGATGTGAAGCTACCTTGCAACACCAGCAATTTTATGCCCATGATGCTGTATCAGGGATACATAAATGTTTGTCCACATATAGATCCATTGTTCTTTTACTGTGTGGTGATGAGAATTCATCCTTGTTTTAAGTTTTTGTCCTGTTTTCCCTACATGCAGACTCCCAGTTGGACATTTAGTACATATACAGTGGGT
The DNA here is from genome assembly GCF_032444005.1 of Ranitomeya imitator. Taxonomy (NCBI): domain Eukaryota; kingdom Metazoa; phylum Chordata; class Amphibia; order Anura; family Dendrobatidae; genus Ranitomeya; species Ranitomeya imitator. Next base: position 95,046,677 of record NC_091284.1, read on the forward strand.
ACGGACAGTATTCAGACCCCTTTAAATTTTTCACTCTTTGTTTCATTGCAACCATTTCGTCAATTCAAAAAGGTTCAATTTTTTCTCATTAATGTACACTCTGAACCCCATCTTGACTGAAAAAAAACCCCAGAAATGTAGTAGTTTTTGCAAATTTATTAAAAAAAAAGGAAAGCTGAAATATCACATCGTCATAAGTATTCAGACTCTTTGCTCAATATTGAGTAGAGGCAGCCTTTTGAGCTAGTAGAGCCATGAGTCTTCTTGGGAATGATGCAACAACTTTTTCACTCCTGGATTTGGGGATCCTCTGCCATTCTTCCATGCAGATCCTTTCCAGTTCCATCAAATTGGATGGTGAACATTGGTGGACAGCCATTTTCAAGTCTCTCCAGAGATGCTCAATTGGGTTTAGGTCAGGGCTCTGGCTGGGCCAGTCAAGAATGGTCACAGGGTTGTTTTGAAGCCACTCCTTTTGTTATTTTAACTGTGTGTGGAGCGCCCCCAGACACAGGGCCACGAGTTCTCGGTACCAGGCCTCTCTGGTTCGGTTCTGATGCTGTCACGGTGGCTAGACCCGGTCCACGACCCTGCTAAGGGGCGTCCAATAAAGGTGGTACAGTCTGTCAGGGATTCGTGACGCCACCTGTGGTGTTCGGTCAGGGCGACCGACGCTGCTGTGGGGTCCGCTGTGGTGATGGAATGGCAGCTGGATGGTATACCTTCCCACAGGTGAAGTATGTCCCCAGGGCTTCCCAGTAAGGTGGATGGTGATGGTGTGAGGTGCAGTCAATAACGAGGACACAAGGTTGCAGTCTCTTTACCTCTTTACTGAAGACTTCAGGATCCAGAGCACGCTTAACAGGGCTATCTGAGGCCATCCAGTCCGATGGGCACTTCCAGAATTCCCTTTGCAGGTGGAAATCGTTGCCTACCAATAGCGCCTGTGTGTTGCAATGCTACCCTGCTGAGCATTCGGAATAGTCCTCACAACTTCTGTTCTCGTTCGTTTATTCTTTCTAATATGTTCCAGATGTTTCTAGTTCAACGTCCCCCAGGTATGTTATGGCTAGGACGCACCCGTATGACGGGAAGGCCTGGAGGTCTTCCGGGACCCTAGAGACGCCCCTCTCCCACTGTTGCCCCCTATGCCTTCGTAGGTGTTTAGGTGAGACAGCCAACCTATAATTAACTGTCCTGCGGAGTTTGGAGTAAGGCGTAGAGTTGGTTACTCCCTCAGTGTTCCGGCCACCGACTACGCACCTCAGAAGGATGTTGCCTCGGTCTCACGGCACGACTCCTACTGGCTCTCCTTTGTGCTTGATCTCGTTTCTCACTGTCTCACAAAATCCTTTGCTTCGTGTCTCTTTCTTAGGATACCGCCGCGGGGTGTGCAGGCGCGGTTCCGTAACGTTCTGTTCTGGTCGCTAGGTGCCTGCCAGGTTCCCACGCCTGACAGGGACCCCCCTGAATCTTCTTCCTGCAACACCCCCTGCCACGGGATGTTGCCTGAATCCAACCCAGTCAGCTTCTGACTTACTTTCTATCCAACCCCTAGTTTTACCAGTGTGAGGAGGGGCCCAATAAATAAAGCCTTTTGCTCCCCCTAGTGGCCGGAGTGTGAAGTGTAATGTGTGCTGGTGATACCTGGTCAGTAGAATTCCTTCAGTGCCATCAGACGTACCATCACTCCCCTTAGTGGCAGAGTGTCATACTGCAATGACCAGATCTCTGGGGCGCTGCACTCCCCCCTGGTTAAATCCAGTACTCCTGGACTGGGAAGAAGAACAGCAATACAATTCAGCAAAAGACATACAAAATTTTTGAAATGCTTAAAACAAGTAAATAGAACAATGCTTCCCTTTATGGGAGGTGAGGACACTTGAACGTTACAAACAAAAACAGGATTAAATATTTTTAAATAACATTATGACTATAAATAACTCTGTTCACCCAACCGGGTATTCTACTCAGTGCAAACTCTGAACCATAAGTTAACTTTTCCTTTAAGGGCGTAGAAGCTGAACCCACTAAAGGCCTACTATAAAATACTATAAAATAACTCAACTTGTCTTTCCTTTCTAGCTTCACCAATGCAGGACCGCCTAGCTCCTGGGCTGGGCCTACTGTCATTGTCTCTCTTTCAGCTACCAACTGTCATTCTACGGTTCTCAGGAGGACTCTCTCTCTAACCCCTACGGGTTCACTTTCAATCTTTCCTGTCCTCAATCTCTATCAACATTATCAAACTTTTCTACATTTCAACATTATTAACATTCCAACTTTTCTCAAGGCAACATTATAACTTCAGTGCAATATGTGAACATTCCCTTTAAGAGGAAACCAAGTCTCTCTGAGGTAGTGCAGATTCTCTCTGTCTGCAAGTCTAATGAAAGCAAAACCTTCTGCGTCATTTCCAGAAGCATTATCTTCGCAAAGTCTTCTTTCTGTGTAAAACCAGTAGGGAGCACCTTTAAGAAGGTGCAAACTATATACAAAACAGTTTTGGATTCATTCACTGTTCATGATCCGGCAGTCTTTGGAAACGATAATGAACAAACAAAAAGAAGAGGGATCCCGGGTAAACAAAGGGATCCCTTAGGAGTTAACCCTGGACGGGTTTAAAGCAGCAAAACAGGAAACAGTTAAACAACTATGTACATACTCGGTTCTTCGAGGTTTATTTCTGCGACCGTTGCGGTCTTACCTCGCAGACCACCTCTCTCGGCCGAGAACGGGTGGGACCCCCAATAACACGCCGGACCTGGTCTGTCTGGTGGTCCGCAGCAGGGGCTTCACCCTCCGGAACCTCAGCTGCAACCTGAAGGACTGCGCATCTCTGGACACCCCTGGCCACCCAACCGATCTCCCTCTGCCACCGGGTGTAGGTCACCGCATCCCCAGGTCTCAGGTCCCGATCTTCGTCGATCGTTCCATAGCAGGGCTCCACCTCGCTCCGGTTGACACGGACCTGCAAGGGCTCTCCAATCTCCTGGATGACCCCCCTCTCCTCCTTGGGGTTATAGAAGACCACCACCCCCCACTGTGATGGTGGGACCTTCTCCTCTTCTGTGAGGTCGACCATGGTCACATGTCACATGCTTCCTCCATGCCGCCACTAGGCGTTGCTGGTGTTCCGTCACCGGCAGGATCATCAGGTCTAGCTCCTGCAGGGCGCGACTCCCTGGTCGGGTGTGGGGCCCTGATGCGGCCGGAGTGGGTAGAGGGGGGACACCGGAGAGAGACGGATCTCCGTCGGGTGGCCCAGCCGGGAACTCACCCGAGCGCGGGCCTCCAGGCAGCGCGCCAGCCACCGAGCCTCAGCGGCGGCCACCCAGCCATCAGGCATCCGTCCGCCGGGTTTTCCTTCAGGCAGCTCCACAGCGGTCGAGGTCTGCAGCGGCGGTGATTCCGAGGTCGCCGCGGGTGATGCAGGCCTGCGCCTGGCCGGGGCGTCTCCATGTGGTGGCCTGGAAGTCGCCATCTTTGTCCCCTCCTCTGGATCTTCTTCCTGGGCTCTTTTTCGGGGGCGGCTCCATCCCCACTGTCCCCACCCTCCATAGCGGATGAAAAGGCGGACCTCAGCGGCTGACGGGCCCGCCCTCAGGATACAACAATACTTAGACTGGGCGGCCATTATCTTTCGCGCTCTTCAGTTCTTTCACACCCACTTCCACGCCCTTCTTCTTCTGCGCTCCTCGTGGCGCTGTAATGGCGGCGGTTTTGGTGGGAATCTTGCGGCAATCAGCAATACACAGTCCTTGCAATAAATCACAGTCCAAACACATTTCAATCACAGTTCCAAGGCACACTTGACCTGCTTCTCAGGCTTAAGTACGATCCTGTTTGTGACGCCAAGTTGGAGCGCCCCCAGACACAGGGCCACGAGTTCTCGGTACCGGTACCGGTGCTGTGGACAAAGAGCACCATGCGTGCTCGAAACGCGTTCAGCTAACTTATGGCTTCTTTTCTGGAATAGTTGTGCAGCTACTTGTAAGCAGCTTTTTCCGAATTTTAAATTTGTGGAAAGAAAATTGATGACTTTTACTCCGGAGCTGGATTTTTTTCTTACTTACTCAGGGGATGGGCAGTGCCTGGTTTTCTCCACACATACCGCTTAGAATTATCACCAAAAAGGTTTATCTTCCTCTCATCCGACCAGAGAATCTTATTTCTCATAGTCTGGGAGTCCTTCATGTATTTTTTATGCTGGCTTTCATATGTTTTGCACTAAGGAGAGGCTTCCGTTGGGCCACTCTGCCATAAAGGCCCAACTGGTGGAGGACTGCAGTGATAGTTGACTTTGTGGAACATTCTGCCATCTCCCTACTCCATCTCTGGAGCTCAGCCACAGTGATCTTGGGGTTCTTCTTTACCTCTCACCAAAGCTCTTCTCCCACGATTGCTCAGTTTCGCTGGACAGCCAGGTCTAGGAAGACTTCTGGTGGTCCCAAACTTCTTCCATTTAAGGATTATGGAGGCCACTGTGCTCTTAGGAGCCTTGAGTAATGCAGAAATTCTGTTGTAACCATGGTCAGATCTGTGCCTTGCCACAATTCTACCTCTGAGCCCTGTGACCAATTCCTTTGACCTCATAATTCTCATTTGGTCTGACAAGCACTGTGAGTGTGAGGTCTTATATAGACAGGCGTGTGCCTTTGCAAATCAAGTCTTATCAGTTTTATTAAACACAGCTGGACTCCACTGAAGGAGTAGAACCATCTCAAGGAGGATCACAAGGAAATGGACAGCATGTGACTTAAATATGAGTGTCTGAGCAAAGGGTCTCAATACTTATGACCATGTGATATTTCAGTTTTTCTTTTTTAATAAATTTGCAAACATTTCTACATTTCTGTTTTTTATCAGTCAAGATGGGGTGCTGAGTGTACATTAATGAGAAAAAAATTAACTTTTTTTAATTTACCAAATAGCTGCAATGAAACAAAGACTGAAAAATTTAAAGGCGTCTGAATACTTTCCGCACTCACTGTAGATTCGAGTGCTCCCTAAAACACAGAAGGGGTCTATAAATATGGATTTTAATCAGCCATCCTTTTGTAATGAAGGTTGTAGTTTCCATACAGCTCCCCTTAGCACCTCCAAACTTGGATTGTAGGTGACAACTAGAGGCACACAGTTGCTTTCTTCTTTAGTTTTGTAATGTAGGAGATGATTCCTTGATATTCTGGTAGCTCTGGCATTGTTTTTTTCAATTATTCTTTGTACAAAGATGTATTTTTCCTTTTAAAAATTCTCAATGATCTTAAAGGCACTCTGTCACCCCCAAAATGGTATATGAGCTGCGTCGGACTGGAGCACCTTGGGCCCACCAGAGAAAATCATTCTTGAGGCCCACTATTTAGCTACATAGAAATAGATACAAGACCACCAACTGTGCGGTAAAAAGAGCTAATATCAGGGTATAATATAAGGTAGTTCACGTCTTAATTAAGTAGCAAGGGTTGGGGTAGCCCCCTCACAGAATATAATGTAGCCCCCTCATAAAATATAATGCAGTCCCCTCTCATAGAATATAATGCAGCACCCCACAAAATATAATGCAACCCCCTCAGGTATAACGCAGTCCCCACCATAGAATATAATGTAGCACCCTCATAGGGTATAATGCAGCCCCCTCATATAGTATAATGCAGCCCACCACAGAATATAATGTAGTCCCCTGAGAGAATGCAGCCCCACCACAGAATATAATGCAGCCCCCCATGGAGTATACTGTAGCCCCCTATAATAAAATGTAGTCCCCTGAGAATAATGCAGTCCCCCCACAGAATATAATGTAGCCCCCTCATAAAGTATAATGCAGCCCCTCTCCACCCCCATCAATGTCCTCATCACCACCTCCATCATTGCCTTCTCCCCCTCCACCCCTATCATTCTCCCCCACCACCTCCATCACTGCCCATTCCACCACCTGCATCATTGCCTCCTCCCCCACCATCATTGTCCATTTCATCACCTCCATCATTGCCATCCCCCACCACCATCATTGCCCATCACCTCCATCATTGCCTCCCCCCACCAACATCATTGCCCATTTCATCACCTCCATCATTGCCTCCCACCACCACTATTGCCCATCTCCTCCATCATTGCCTCCCCACCACCATCATTGCTCATCACCTCCATCATTGCCTCCCCACCATCATTGTCTATCGCCTCCATTGCCCATCACCTCCATCATTGCCCATCACCTCCATCATTGCCTCCCCCACCATCATTGCCCATCACCTTTATCATTGCCTCTCTACCATCATTGCCTATCACCTCCATCATTGCCCATCACCTCCATCATTGCCTCCTCCACCACCATTGCCCATCACCTCCATCATTGCCTCCCCACCATCATTGCCTTTCACCTCCATCATTGCCTCCCCCACCATCATTGCCCATCACCTCCATCATTGCCTCCCCCACCATCATTGCCTCATCACCTCCATCATTGCCTCCCCCACCATCATTGCCCATCACCTCAATCATTCCCTTCCTCACCATCATTGCCCATCACCTCCATCAATGTCTCACCACCATCATTGCCCATCACTTGCATCATTGCCCCCCACCTCATCACTGCCTCCCCACCACCACTATCATTGCCCATCAATTCCATCATTGTCTTCCCCCACCATCATTGCCCATCACCTCCATCATTGTCTCCTCCCACCACCATCATTGCCCATCACCTCCATCATTGTCTCCACCACCACCATCATTCATTGCCCATCGCCTCCATCATTGTCTCCCCCCACCAATATCATTGTCCTTCACCACCACCACACACACACACACACACACACACACACACCTCACTGCAGCAGGAGCTCATCACACACTCAGGCACACACACACACTCTCACACACACATACACGCAGGCACACACACACTCTCACATACACACACAGGCACACAGCACAGCTCACCTCCCCGCAGCAGCAGCTCATCCCAGCAGCCTCTTCTCGCTGGATTCCTGGAAGCTTTCTGACTGAGACAGCAGCACGCTGGATGATGACGTCATCTGTTGTGAATTCCGCTCTTGGGCTCCCTCCGGTGGTTGTAAGGGGCACTTTTGTGAGTTCTGCTCTTGGGCTCCCTCTTGTGGTTTCTAGTGGTATGGCTGCTCCTTGGAGTTAGCTGTCATCAGCTGCCTCCACTTATCGTCCGCTATTTAAGTCTGGCTCTTTCTCCAGCCTGTGCCACTTGTCAATGTTTCCTGGCTGGATTCACATCTCTGCTTGGATTCTCCTGGTTTCCTGACCAGTTCTGCAAAGATAAGTTCTGGCTTTGCTCATTTCAGTCCACATGTTGTGGACTTATTGTTCTGTGCATTCTATATTTGTCCAGCTTGTCAGTATGGATTTTTTCTGTTAGCTGGAAGCTCTGGGAAGCAGATTTACCCTCCACACCTTTAGTCAGGTGTGGAGATTTTGTAAACTCTGTGTGGATTGTTTTGTAGTTTTTATACTGACCGCACAGTATCCTTTCCTGTCCTATCTATCAAGCTAGACTTGCCTCCTATGCTAAAATCTGATTTCATTTCTGCGTATGTTATTTTCCCCTCCTCTCACCGTCAATATTTGTGGGGGGCTATCTTTCCTTTGGGGATTTTCTCTGAGGCAAGATAGGTTTCCTGTTTCCATCTTTAGGGGAAGTTAGATCTTAGGCTGTGCCGAGGGGTCTAGGGAGCATCAGGTACCCCCCACGGCTATTTTTAGTTGTGCTGCTAGGTTCAGGGTTTGCGGTCAGTACAGATACCACCTCCTTCAGAGCTTGTCTCATGTTGTTCCTAAACCACCAGATCATAACAGTCATCCAGCTGGGCTGTCTCAGACAGGAAGCAGGATGCCAGGAGGTGAGCTGCTCTGTGAGTCTGTGTGCCTGCGTGTGTGTGTATGTGTGCGGTGCGGTGCTGTGTGTGTGTGGGTGTGCGGTACTTTGTGAGTGTATGTGTGTGGTGCGGCTTTACATGCGGGCAGTGTTAGCTACACCCTGCGGGTAACGCTGCCCGCTATTAAAGAGAAATGGTATTCACGCCTCTCCATGCCCATAGGGGCGTGGGGAAGCGTGAATATTCATTTTGCTTTAGCAGCGGGGACAGGATCCTGTCTCCAGCTGCTGCTACTGGCACAGGGCGGGCCCCCTTGACTCAGGGGCCCCATAGCCACTTCACATTTATTATAGAAACATGTAGTGGATACACTTGGAAGCCCAGGTTGGCTAGCGACTGACGCGTTTCAACCGTAAGGTCTTAATCATGATTACCATGATAGACCATGATTAAAACCTCACGGTCGAAACTTGTCGGTCGCTAGTTATCCGGGGCTTCCAAGTGTATCCACTACATGTCCTTTTAATGTTTCTATAATAAATGTGGAGTTTTATTTCCTGGCTGTGCTGGAGAACCTTTTTCACATTATTTATATACTGGTGTGAAATTTTATCCAGTGATAAGAATTAGAAGCCAAAATAACCTGCCAGAACTACTGGTAGTATGAATTAGCAGCAGGCGCCATCATTATGGGCCTCTTTGTTTTACTAAGGATGCTTTCACACTGCATTTTGATACCGTTCGTTGGTCTCATCGGGGCTTACATTTGAACGCAAAACAGGATTCGGGTGTATGGGCCGTTGGGGCCATAGACTATAATGGTGCCGACAGAGTGAATGTGCATAATTTTCGAGTGTGTACGCCTACTGGAGGCAGACACTCAGATGTGGGAGATGGCATCTGGGTGTCCGTCTCCAGTAGGCGTACACGCTTAAAAATGGGTGTACGACAGAGCACATATTCACTCTCTCGGGACCATTATAGTCTATGGCCTTAGCGGCACATACACCCGATTCCTGTTTTACAGGTGGTTTTGACATAAGCCCTGACAGGACCAACAAATGGGTGCCAGAACACAGTGTGAAAGCACCCTAAGAAACACTGCAGAGTTTAAGATAAAACATATGGACCGATCCATCAAGATTGCCATTTTGTATCGCAGTCTTGCTGAACTGTGCGCTTCAATATGATGCACCAAATTCATTAAGAGGAAAGCACTTCTTAATGAATCTTGTTCGTTCTTCTACTGTCAGGTGCCACCGCCAGACAACAGTATACAGACACACGTTAGTTGACAGTGACGAATCTGCTCCTCCGCCTTTCACGCCAATGTGCATTTCACGTCTGCTTCTTCAAGATGTAAAGAGGCCGATTCAAAACTTCACTCCCGGAAAAAGCAGACACAAAATCCTCTTCACTTATGAGAAATGAGTTAGTGACATGAAAACCTTCCTCCAGTGACAATTTGCAACATTGGGGGTGTTCAGTGGGGGGCATGACTGTTTGTCTGGAAAGCGTCCTGTTTCATAAATGACCTCTTGCCAATGCCCTTATATTTCTGAAGTGAAAGGAGAAGACAATTGGCTTCCAAATGTTCCTTTAAGGAGCAGTTAAGCTAAGTATCTTGTCAAATACAATATGCTCATTTACTTTGTGTGTCCTATCAGTGTCAACAGGTTGCTAGGATGCAAAACACAGATAATGAGGAGGCAGAAGTAACCAATTAAAGCTATTTATTCCTACACAGCGATGAAGGTGTTAATTAGGCAAAAATGAACTTGTTTACGTACAGGATAACAAATCACACAAAACGTAGCAATAATGGCAATAAGAACAGTATAACAATTTCAATATTTTATTCTATGTTCTATCTAGCTATCTCTCAGTGTCAACAGTGTTTTGTGTCCTTCCACTTACATCCACGGGCGTCACTCGCAACAACAGGCTGGCCTATGCAATATGTCCTTCAGGCACTTCCTATTATTATACTGGCACTAACGGGGGGTCACGGGTATTTCCCACTAGGCCACAAGTTCTCAGTAGCTAGACACTTAGTCCCCATTGTGTATTCCTCACATTGGAAGGCCCTTTTGCAACACAGCCCTGGTTCATGCCCTGCACCTTACGTCTGCACTGGAAGTAACAGCCCGGTTCACTCAAGCCTACTGGCCACCACGGCCGACGTACGGTCCTGTATGATGATCAGCATTCGAACTGTGCTGTAGCATCCAGATATCAGGTCTTGACTAGTGGAGACTTGACTTCAGGTCTTTACGAATGGAGTTTGGGCCTCGGGTCTTGGCCCATGTAGTCTGGGCTTTGGTGCTTGACCCACGATGTTTCGCCTGTCTCGGTCCCCAGCCACTCCGCGGTCGCTCTGCGTTCCACAGCTCACGAGTCCTCCCTGCCTCACTTGTTGGCGCCAGCTGACTTTCCGCCTTGTCTTCCTATAAATTGATGCTATAATTTGAAAAAATGATATTATCTTTCAATAAAAATTTAATTTTGAAAAAGATTACAGTAACCTTTAGAACTGACTTTAGTAAAATGTGAGCCTCTTGTGGGTAAAGCCTCAGAGACGGGACTGCAACCTTTCTGCCTCTGATAACAACCTTATTAGTTGATTTCTGACCAAAATTGTGCCCCAATAGTTTTTTTTATTTATAAAGCAATCTGCCTGGCCATGAACCTCAAGATAGTAATAATGTCTCTTGTATGTGTCTGCAGATAGTAATTGTGCCCTCGCTGAATCTCTATATAATAATAGTGCTCCTACTGTGCCCCCACACAACAAAATTGCCCCTATTCTACCTCCACATAGTAATAGTGCTCCCTCTTTGCTTCTAGATAGCAATAATGACCCCTCTGTGTCTCCGAGTTATAATAGTGCCCTGCTTGTGTCTCACATAATAATACTGTCCGCATTCTGCCTCCATATAGTAGTAGTGCTGCCCTCTTTACCTCCAGATAGTAATACTACTATGCTCTGTGCCTCATGATTCTGTTCTGATTTCCATGAAAAATTTTTGATGCTCATGATTATCTGAGTAGTCCAAAAAAGTGCTGGCGACTCAGAGCATATAACACATCAATAAAGAAACATAAAGAACAATAACAATAAAGAAAGCGTGCTGTACGCAAGGCACAAGCAGAATCTGGTGTACTGACCACATCTGCTTTCGTATGTCAAGTATGTGGGCGAACCTTCAGGGCCCGGATTGGACTCATCAGCCACCTCCGGACCCATAACTATTAATTCTCTTCTAACCCTGAAGTCATGGTCATCTTCGAAAACGAAGGACGAACATCATCATCATCAAAGAAACATAGTATGGGGAACCTGTTAGCAGGATTTAGTACCCCCAGCTGATGGAATCTGTGTTGGGTCCCGGTAATGCCGATCATTTTTCCTTACCTTTGTTTTTTCAATCCATTTTTCCATTCCCGAGTAATCACTTTTTCAATTTTTATGCAACTGAGGCGCAAGTGCAGGAGTCTTGGTTCTCCGGATTCTCTCCCTCCTTCACCGCTCACCCCTTTCCTCCGGTCACTGAATGATATGTCACTCTGGTGATAGTGACGCCGTCATCCCCTGGAGCCATGATCAATAGTCCAAACAATCATCAGTACTTGACTGCTCATTCGCCTCCTCGGGGGAATGACGGCACCTGTGCAAGATTACCAGTGGTAGGGCGGTCTCTCAGCCAGAAGCGGGTGAGGAAAGAAGGAGAGCGACCTAAGAGCTATAAGTGCATGGCCAAGCCCCTTGCACTCTCCATAAAAATTGGAAAAGTGATAAATCAGAATGGAATAAATGACTGGGAAAAAACAAAGGTACAGAACTAGAACAGAGATTAGATCAGTGTGAGGTACTAAAACCTGTCGACAGCTTCTCTTTAAGTCTTTAAGCACTACACCGCCTTTTCTCATAGTATGTGATGTATTGACCCATTGGCCAGAAAATTTATAGCATTTTATGCATGATGACAGACGGATACATGTGCCACTGCATTTACTACATCCTGCCCACAACCAAAGTTTTACCAGTCTGTAAGTCACTGCAGTGTGGCAGAGGGGTACAGCAATAGCTATCTATGCCAGGGCGATCTTATCTGTAGCATTTGCCAGGCTTGTAAAGAAATATTTGAAGGGACAATATAGCCAGTCATAGAGGAAGAGGCACTACTCCTCCCATTGTTGTACGTTCCCCCTCCTCACCCCATCATTCTGCCTTTCAGCTGTTGGGTGTTGAGTTATTTTGCTTGAATGTTGATAGCAGCAGCTGTTACTGCAGCAGAAGCCTCCTGCAACACACTCACCAGAGGAGAGGAGAGGAGGCAGCTCAGCACTGGGCAGAGGGAGCCACACACAGGGGAGAGGAGCTCTCAGCCCCCCAGGATATACAATCAGTCATATACTAGGTGCCTTATCACCAGAGGCCGTCATCCTCTTTGCCTGATCAAGGTAAGATAGATGTCATTTACTTGTGCCAGGCTGTGCTGTGCCATCCTGTCATCATGTATGGCAGCAGGCTCTCAGGATGGGTTGTGGGACTGTCACCATCATCATCAATTCATTTTTTTTTCTTCTTAAACTCTTTTTTTTAATCCAAATACAATGAATTAGTTTTTTTTTCCCTCAGTTTTTTTCTGCCTCATTGGTCACAGGACCTGAAAGGGAATGCTTATGGCTATATTTGGAAAGTGACCTCTTCTCTGCAGCAGTCAGACTCCTTCTATAGCTGCTGCAACATTCTTCATTACCAAATCTCAGTTTATGGCATTAAAAGCACATGTATCGACCCGAAGCGCCATCGTTTATGTCTTTTACTATACGAGCGGATATTTCTTTCCTTGTGCAAAGTTTGAACCCCCACGTTCTTTACTTTCATATCACTAATAAGTCAAGAAACACAGTAATAGCGGATTCCCTTTGCAAAAAAAAAAAAGGAGAGGACTTATCATTGACTCATTGACTGTTCTTAAAATGAGGTCTGTACGTGTCGGTGACTGTCATACTTTAAAAGCAGCCATCTTGTCCTGTCAATGACACATGCACTCCGGTGGGGGCAGGTTGCAAATGTAAGTAATTCCATTTCCTGACGTGCACAATGCGGACTGGGTTTTGATTTGATTTGCGCAGGTCGGCAGTGTGTAGGAAATTCATTCTTGACGTAGGTACTTGTGCTGTAATCAGGTTGAGTGCACGGCTTACAGAAATTATAGACTGCAATAAACGGGATAGTAAAACTGCGAGCATGAAGGGTATCAGTGTTTCAGGAAGACATAAATTGCATAAAAATGGTTAATGTGATATTTTTAAGGTACGAACATGTTCATGAGACCCATGGTTATCCTTCTGGGCATATATTTTATCATAAATGTGCCCGCAATGATGGGCTTATACTGTTCAAGTTGTCGATTTACAGTGCTGGAAAATCTGCTATAAAGGCCTCTAAGGATTAAACTGCTACAAGGCGTCAGAAGTATCTTAGTGCACAGGTGCAGAGGTACCTTGCTCATCATGAGACTTTCGACCCATCCTTGGTCTTAATCATTAAGTTGCTGTTTTCTGAAGGTAGCAGAGCAAGTTATCACATTAATGTTTAGGAAAGGGGAAGGATTTCCCTGTGAGATCCACAATGAGGTTGCTGGATGGTAGTTGAAGAAAAATTGTTGGGTGACCTGCTGGTCTGGAGGGCTTGGATCGCGGCGCTCAAGCCGGCACTGCAGCAAGGCGCGGGTGCTCCGCTATCCAAGCCCTCCAGATCAGCAGGTCACATAGCAACTTTTCTTCAACTACCATCCAGCAACCTCATTGTGGATCCCAGGGGGAAATCCTTCACCTTTCCTAAACTTTGATGAGATAACTTGCTCTGCTACCTTCAGAAATCGGCAACTTAATGATTAAAACCCGGGGATGGGTTGAAACATCTATTATAATTTTTAGTTGACTTCCTGTACTACCATTTCACCTGCTCCCATTTTTGGTTTTCTTTGTGCACGGACTAGAATAAAACTTATTCACCATAAACCCAAGAGTGTGCGGTGAATTCTGATCGTCTAGAGTCGAGGGCTTTAGAGGCCGTTCCACCAGCACCTCACTCGTTGACAATGTGCACACTAAATATTACTCCATTGCTCACCATGAGGGCAGGTGCATACGACCGTCGATTCTCTCATCCTATTTTGATCATAGTGTAATTCTATTCTTTCGGATGAGGGGAAGATGGAGACAAAAATGTCTCCATCTTCTCTGTTCTATCAGTCTGTGGGAATCGGACTGTATGTAGATGACATCCGTGTGCAGTCTGGTGGTTTCCACGCACTCTTGCGTGGCCGAGTGCGATCTGAATATTAGATAAAATTGGGCCTTGCAGCGTTTTCTTTTCTCGGACAGTGCATGTTTGAGGAAATAATCGGACATGTGCGCTGCCCTATACGCTAGCTTTGGTCCCAGTGCGATCCGATATTTTGTCGGATTGCAAACTGACCAAAATGCGCTTGTCTGCACCTGCCCTTATAGTATCACAGGCAATAAATTTAGGAACAACAAGGAGCACCATGTTTGCCCAGTATAGTCTGGTTGCTTTAGATCATTTGGTATATGTATTTATCTCATGTATTTGAAACAAATAAGATATACGATACTTTTACAGATATATAGCTATACTTTCATTGGTATACGCTGCCTTAGTAGTTTTCTATCCAGGAATTGGTGTTCTTGTTCACAGTTTGCTTAACTTTTTCCAGCATGTTTTGTTTAAAGTGGTGCTCCGGGAGTTTTTCTGCAGTAGACATGAATGACTTATAGATACCAATAATTCCTAGAAGATAGGAGAGTGAAGCAAAGAGCCAATGCACTTTACAGAGTGGAGCAGACCTTGATACAATACCGCTACAGACCAGAGGCTTTCTAGGAATTACTTTGTAAGAAATGCAATATAACCCCTTAGGACTTGGTTGAAGAAAGAAAAATGGGATCTTGCTACAACCGTTGTTCCAGATCCAGTGATATTCCCAGGAGTTACTTCCAAAAATGGTATATTTATTAACAGACACAAGTTTGATGAGTAATTGACAATAAATAAAAAAAAAAAATTTATAAATTAAATAAATAAATAATTGACAATAAATAAAAAAAAATAATTATAAATTAAATAAATAAAATCACTGTCATAAGATGAAGTATGAAAAGAGGCTACTGGTTACATGTGTCTGAATTAGCACACTGTTGCAACACATTTTGTGTTTAACATGATTATTTCTTTTCAAAGCCTAGAATAAAGGAAGTAACATACTTATTTCAAGTATGAACTGCATTATGACTGTCCTCTAATTCAGACATAAGTAACCAATAGAATCTTTTTATTCTTTATCCTATGGCACTGATTTTACTTATTATTTTATTTAATCTTTATAGTGATTGAGTCTAAAGGTACCGTCACACATAGCGACGCTGCAGCGATACCGACAACGATCCGGATCGCTGCAGCGTCGCTGTTTGGTCGCTGGAGAGCTGTCACACAGACAGCTCTCCAGCGACCAACGATCCCGAGGTCCCCGGTAACCAGGGTAAACATCGGGTAACTAAGCGCAGGGCCGCGCTTAGTAACCCGATGTTTACCCTGGTTACCATCCTAAAAAGTAAAAAAACAAACGCTACATACTTACCTACCGCTGTCTGTCCTCGGCGCTCTGCTTCTCTGGTCTGGCTGTGAGCGCCGGGCAGCCGGAAAGCAGAGCGGTGACGTCACCGCTCTGCTTTCCGGCTGACCGACGATCACAGCCAGAGCAGGAGGAGAGCAGAGCGCAACGCTGGAGGACAGACGGCTGTAGGTAAGTATGTAGCGTTTGTTTTTTTACTTTTAGGATGGTAACCAGGGTAAACATCGGGTTACTAAGCGCGGCCCTGCGCTTAGTTACCCGATGTTTACCCTGGTTACCAGTGAAGACATCGCTGGATCGGTGTCACACACGCCGATTCAGCGATGTCTACGGGGAGTCCAGCGACGAAATAAAGTTCTGGACTTTCTTCCCCGACCAGCGATCTCCCAGCAGGGGCCTGATCGTTGCTGCCTGTCACACTGGACGATATCGCTAGCGAGGACGCTGCAACGTCACGGATCGCTAGCGATATCGTCTAGTGTGACGGTACCTTTACACAACAAACTTTTATAACTAAACATACACTATCTGGACAAAAATAGTGAGACATCATTGAATTCCGGATTTTAATTCAGTCCCATTGCCACATGTGTATGAAGCCAAGTCCCGCTCCATGCTATCTGCCTTTACAAACATTTGTGAAAGAATGGCTCATCCTAAAGAGCTCACAAATACCAGGGTGGCCCTCTAATAAGATGTCACTAGTGTAGCAAGTCAATTTTTTGTAACAAGTCATTTCTTCCCTCCTGAATGTTCTGTGATCAAAACTGTGGGTGTCATTACTGAAAAGTGGAGGGAACTGCAGCAATTGGCAAACCCTATAAGGTTACAGAGTAGAGTCGTAGAGTGTTGAGGACCATAGTGCATAAAAGTAACCAACGCCCTGCTGACTCCATAACTGCATAGTCCAAAACTCCACTTAACATCATCACAAAAATTCTGTAAACAAGACCTCTGGGCTCTGCTCCCTGCACCCCAGTCCACTAAACTTTCTTGTGCAACACATCACACATTGCAATTAGTCCGGTATTGATCTTCCTAGGTCTGTATAAGGCTTCCCAAGACACACCTGTGTCTTAGTATTAAGACTTTCTAGTAACACTTTAGTTTGTCTGTGCACAGTTCCTGTCCATAGTCTTCAGGACATCTCCTGGCTGCCTGTGGTTTCCTGTCCCTTAGTTGCCTGTCTGTGACTTTCAGTACCACTGCTAATGGTCTAGAATCTCCAGAACGCCTCCTATCTACCTGCGGCTTCCATGGTAATCAGTCTTTAATCTGGCGTTTTGTCTGCAAGCTGTCTGCCTGTGGATTCCAGTCCTTCAGTCTACTGTCTGACTGCAACCTCCAGTAACTCTTCAACCTGTCTTTGGTCTCCAAAACATCTCTTGGCTACTTTTGACTTCCAGTCCTTCAGTCTGCTGGTTTGCCTGCAGACTTCAGTAACTCTGCAACCTGCCTGGTCTATGATCTCCCAGACATCTCCTGGTTGCTTGTGGCTTCCTGTCTTTAAGTCTCCTTTTTGTCTGCAGACTTCAATGATTCTGCAAGCTGTCTTCAAGAAGTCTCCTGGTTGCTTGTAGCTTCCTGTTACTTAGTTAACTGTCTGTGTCCTGCGTGCTTTGCCTGTCTGCAGCACCGACACCTGTGGCCCATGTGCCCACCCGGATCTTGGGCTTAGAAGATCCACCTCACTTAGTGAGCCCTTTTTTGTGACTAAATACCAAGACTATGGTGCTCAAAAGTGCAGTTACAGCAATACTGTTGCTGTGGGTTACAGAATTTTTTTGGGGAGGGGCCCTTTGATGGAGGGTACTGTTGCACACCTGTCCCAGATCTTGGCTCTGCTTCCTACACTCTGGTCCACCAAATTTTTGTTCTTCACGTTGCGCTATGCAAGTAGTCCCGGCGTGTTCCCATGTGTTGTATTCTCTAGGCCTATATAAGGCTTCCTAAGACAAACACCTGTGTCTTGGTATTAAGACTTTCTGGTAACAATTTTAGTTTGTCTGTGTACAGTTCCTGTCCACAGACTTCAGTAAATCTCCTTGCTGCCTGTGGTTTCCAGTTTCTGAGTTACCTGTCTGTGGCTTTCAGTACCACTGCTAACTTTTGCTAGGATGCCTCCTATCTGCCTGATGCTTCCATGGTATTCAGAGTTTCTAGTTACTCCAGAGACCTGTCTGCTTACCTGTTCCTGGTCTTCTAGGACCTCTGCTGCATGTCTGCCAGCAGTTTAGAGGACTTCTCCCAGCTGCCTGCAGCTTCCATGATATTTAGACTTTCTTGTTACTCAGTTTAGTCTGCAAGCTGTCTGCCTGCAGCTTCCAGGCCTTCAGTCTCATGTCTGCTTGTGGCCTTCAGTAACTCTGCAACCTGTCTCCAGGATATCTCTTGGCTGCTTGCGACTTCCAATCCTTCCAATCCTTCAGTCTCCTGTTTGCCTGCAGACTTCACTAATTCTGCAATCTGTCTGCAGTCTTCAGAACGTGTTCTGGCTGCCTGCAACCTCCAGTTCCCCAGTTAACTGTCTGTGTCATGCATGCCTTGTCTGTCTGCTGCACCAATGCCTGTGGCCTGTGTGCCAACCTGGACCTTGGGCTGTACAAATTGTTCTCTACTGGGATCTGTGATGTCCTATGTACTGAACAGCACTGTACAAGGTATGTGTTATGTCTATGAAGTAACTCACTGTGGAATAATAGGTATTTTACTTAAAACTGTAGTTAACCCTGCCGGTTCCTGTATAGACTAGATATCCCGACTCTGCAGTTCCTAGTGGTGCCTGCAGGTACAAAGATAGTCTGTGGTTAGGGTTAGGAGACAGCAACTCGGACCTAACTGCCTAAGAGTCCGTCACATCCCTTCCAAAGATCCGGAGGACAGAGTGTGAATTACCTACAAGAGGAAAAGTGTGCTGAACAAAGGACAGATCCCAGAGTGAGTAAAGTAAATAATGAAATACCAATCAAAGAATAAAGAAAGTACTGTTAACAAATATACGGTCTACTACCTAAAGATAATCAGAAGATAGGTGCAAAATATAGCAAAGAAACAGAAAAGCAAAAACCCTTTCCTGGAAACTCACAGACTAGCTCCAACCATCAATAGAATGTCAGAACATCCAAATTAATATATCACCAGCAGGAAACTCCAGAACACAATCTCAAGGGATCGAATCCAGGAGCATGACAGTATGATAATTTGCTGGAAGTCGTAGCTGCAGGGCATTATGGGGATGCCCGCACAGTAAAGGAAAAATACATTATCCTGCTCTGTGATGCTTCTGCAGTGTGCAACAAGTTTTTTTTGTGAACAACGAATCGAATTTCAAAGTGTTTGAATTTACAGTCCATGAAACCACGGAATTCAGGAAATTCATCTACTGTAGATCCTTCCCTGCTTTTCTGTAATAGTAAGGTCATTCAAAATGTAAACATAATCTCAAAACCAATAGAACTAATATTTCACTGTATATTGTTTGCTCTATCTGGTGAAACCTGTAAAGACCATATACCAGGAAACTACAACTTCTGCCATTCCCTGACAGATGTCCATCAGTGTATGTTGGGAGTTGTAGTTTCCCAACAGGGCCGGCGTCAGTACCCGGCGCACCCGGGCAAGTGCCGGGGCCCTGAGCAGGCATGGGGCCCGCTCGCTGTCTGGGTCACTGGCGTGCTATGGTGCCGGCCCCTGCGAGTGGACCCCCCCGCCTGCTCCGGGCCCCGGCACTTGCGATACTTACCTCTCCCGGTTCCAGCGCTGCAGCGTCTTCCATCTTCTGACTATGATGTTCAGGTCAGAGGGCGCGATGGCGTCACCAGTGCGAGCCCTCTGCCTGAGCAGTCGCAGCACAGAGCAGGAAGACGTCAACGGTGAGGAATCTAGAGCAGAGTAGCAACACGCAATGAGAGGTGAGTGTTTCAATTTTTTTTTATATTTGGAGCAATATATGGGGACCATCAGAAGGGGCCCATATATGGAGAATTATATGGGGCCAATTTAATATGGAGCATCTTATGGGGCCAATAATATAGGGAGCATCTTATGGGGCCAATAATATATGGAACATCTTATGGGGCCAATTTAATATGGAGCATCTTATGGGGCCAATTTAATATGGAGCATCTTATGTAGCCAATTCTATAGGGAGCATCTTATGGGGCCAAGTCTATAGGGAGTATCTTATAGGGCCAATTTAATAGGGAGCATCTTATGGGGCCAATTCTATATGGATCATCTTATGGGGCCAATTCTATATGGAGCTTCTTATGGGGCCAATTACATATGGAGCAGTATATGGGGCCAATAATATATGAAGCATCTTATGGGACTAATTATAAATGGAGCATTTTATATGGCCAATTATATATGGAGCATTATAAAGGGCCTATTATACATGGAGCATCTTATTGGACCAATTATTTTTGGAGCATTATATGGGACCCATTCTGTAAGGAGTATTATATGGGGCCCATTCTGTATGGAGCAATATATGGGACTCAGTATACTGTATGGGGCCGATCATATACTGTATGGAGCATTATATGAGGCTCATTATATATGGAGCAATAGATGGGGCCCATTATATACTGTATGGAGAATTATATGTGGCTCACTATACTGTATGGAGCATTATATGGGGTCAATTCTGTATGGAGCAATATATGCGGCTCATTCTGTATGGAGCACTCTGTGGTACCCAATATACTGAATGGAGCATTATATGGGGCTCATTATTCTGTATGGAGTACTACATTCTGCCCATTATACTGTATGGAGCAATATATGGGGCTCATTATTCTGTTTGGAGTATAATATGAGGCTAATTATTCTGTATAGAGGACTATGTGGTGCCAATTATACTGTATGGAGCAATATATGGGGCTCATTATTCTGTTTGGAGCATAATATGGGGCTCATTATTCTGTATAGAGGACTATTTGGTGCCAATTATACTGTATGGAGCAATATATGGGGCTCATTATTCTGTTTGGAGCAATGTATGGGGCTCATTATTCTGTATAGAGGACTATTTGGTGCCAATTATACTGTATGGAGCAATATATGGGGCTCATTATTCTGTTTGGAGCATAATATGGGGCTCATTATTCTGTATAGAAGACTATGTGGTGCCAATTATACTGTATGGAGCAATATATGGGGCTCATTATTCTGTTTGGAGCAATGTATGGGGCTCATTATTCTGTTTGGAGCAATATATGGGGCTCATTATTCTGTATAGAGGACTATGTGGTGCCAATTATATTATATGGAACAATATATGGGGCTCATTATTCTGTTTGGAGCAATATATGTGGCTCATTATTCTGTTTGGAGCAGTACGGTATATGGGGCTCATTATTCAGTTTGGAGCAATATATGGGGCTCATTATTCTGTATAGAGGACTATACTGTCCGGTTTCTGAGCTAATGTAGAATGTACAAAATATATCACTCATGTAATATAAGAAGTAAGTAAACTCTTTGGCATTGTACTATGCCTATATTTCTCTGCCGTATCGGTGCATTATGAATTGTGGTATGTCTTAAAGGGGCCCACCGTGACTCTTTCGCCCAGGGCCCATGAAAACCTGGAGCCGGCCCTGTTTCCCAACATGTGGAGGGTTGCAGGAGGTTGCTGATCCTGTATTCTATAAAGGTTTTAATTTTCCTTGATAAAATCTTTGTCTGAAATGAATGAACATTTCATAAACACCCTGGAGCACAATAGAAATGATTCACTAAATACCCAGGTACTGACCGTGCTATAACACATACAACCTATGCTGGAGGGACGGTGTGACTCTCAATGAAATGTCACACTACTTACTCCCAGGTGTCATCATATGTCATAATATTATGGTCTGGATTAACTACAGTAAATGATCCATGGACATGGCAGAGCACAGTATAAAGCACTTTACTTGTAACTTTACACCTAGTTAATGGACCATGGGAACGTATGTCGCCCCATGTTGCCAAATGTGGTGTGTTATTCCATCTGACAAGTACATGCACTACTGAGTTAAGCATATTGTTAAGCAAAATTATTTGTATTGCTATAATTTTTATATATATATATATATATATATATATATATATATATATATATATATATATATATACAGTATGTATATTTTCTGAATGGGGAAAAATGTTTTTTTTTTTGTTCTGCAGATGTAGCAGTCATTCACGTGACAAATAATGCTTTACTTGCTGTGATGGTGGAAATTTTTTCTTGCCATCAAATCACTGGTGGACACAGACAGAAGAGTGCCCCCGTGCAAGAACAATATATGGGCCCTTAACAGGCCAGTTGCTCATCATAATGCACATTTACGCCTTTGTGTGGCTGCACAGGTTGCACCAATGATATTGTATGTCCGCCCCTGCACATGAAACATAGCACAAGCCATTACATTTATTGTTGCATTCATACAGATAGTCATCATTTCCAGATTACTGACTGCTGATATACCATGCACTAAATTTATTAGCCATTTTCCCTGGTATTGTAAATGAAATTTATTCAGTGGAGAAAGCAGAAGCATGGCATTAATCAGTGTTTTTTTATGTGAGTACCCCCAACTCTAATAAATCACCTCAAAGTACCTCCAAGACTATGATCATACACTATGCACAGAAAAAAAAACAGTGTAAGTACCCCCTAGATTCAGGGCTTGGTTTAGATGCAGTTTTGTAATGTGCATCCTCCAAGTCCACGATCTATCTAATAATGGAGAATATTTGCCTCCATCTACATCTATTTTTAATTTCATATTTTCCGCTGATTTCATTACACAGCATAAAGATGTCTCACTGTTTCCATGAAAAATACTGTACATTGTGATGTATATAAGACAAGCTCAGATTCATTTTCTTCAGTTTAGGAAAATGTTCATGTTAGAAGAAGCAAAGTCATTTATTACAGCCATTAAATGCTCAGATTCCACTGTTCTGCCTGTCGCCTCATGAAACACCTCAGTGAATTCTGTTACTCTTATGACTTACAATATCTTGAACAATAGATTATACATTGGGTGTCTACTTTATAAAATCAGAATGTCTCCCAATTTATTAATTGTCATGCTGATGTTCGTCCCTGTTTATATGTTCAATTGCCCGGTCCGTCTGAGCACTTGACTGATCAGACAGTGAGGGTTCCTGGCTGGTTGTCCAATGAGGAGGTTGGATTTTTTGGGCACTCTACTTAAATCTATCAATCACTTATGTCCATGCGAGGTATTAATTTAGGTATTGCTAATTTTCTATTCCACTTCTTGATTCTCCCCTTATTTGCCAATATACTTGATGCTGACCTCTGGACTTCTCTTTCGCCTGCCATTCTGATATTTCTTGTACTTGGCTTGCTCCTGACCTGCTTCCTCTGATTCAACATCTTAGTGCCTGACTTTCTTCTATAACCTGGCCCCATTTATGACCACATCTTATCAGTTTTTATGAAGAGGTAAGCTATAGGCTGGACCACGGTGAGTCATTGGACGTGGTATATCTCGATTTTTCCAAAGCGTTTGATACCGTGCCGCACAAGAGGTTGGTACACAAAATGAGAATGCTTGGTCAGTATTGGGACCTGTTCTCTTCAACATATTCATTAATGATCTGGTAGAAGGTTTACACAGTAAAATATCGATATTTGCAGATGATACAAAACTATGTAAAGCAGTTAATACAAGAGAAGATAGTATTCTGCTACAGATGGATCTGGATAAGTTGGAAACTTGGGCTGAAAGGTGGCAGATGAGGTTTAACAATGATAAATGTAAGGTTATACACATGGGAAGAAGGAATCAATATCACCATTACACACTGAATGGGAAACCACTGGGTAAATCTGACAGGGAGAAGGACTTGGGGATCCTAGTTAATGATAAACTTACCTGGAGCAGCCAGTGCCAGGCAGCAGCTGCCAAGGCAAACAGGATCATGGGGTGCATTAAAAGAGGTCTGGATACACATGATGAGAGCATTATACTGCCTCTGTACAAATCCCTAGTTAGACCGCACATGGAGTACTGTGTCCAGTTTTGGGCACCGGTGCTCAGGAAGGATATAATGGAACTAGAGAGAGTACAAAGGAGGGCAACAAAATTAATAAAGGGGATGGGAGAACTACAATACCCAGATAGATTAGCGAAATTAGGATTATTTAGTCTAGAAAAAAGACGACTGAGGAGCGATCTAATAACCATGTATAAGTATATAAGGGGACAATACAAATATCTCGCTGAGGATCTGTTTATACCAAGGAAGGTGACGGGCACAAGAGGGCATTCTTTGCGTCTGGAGGAGAGAAGGTTTTTCCACCAACATAGAAGAGGATTCTTTACTGTTAGGGCAGTGAGAATCTGGAATTGCTTGCCTGAGGAGGTGGTGATGGCGAACTCAGTCGAGGGGTTCAAGAGAGGCCTGGATGTCTTCCTGGAGCAGAACAATATTGTATCATACAATTATTAGGTTCTGTAGAAGGACGTAGATCTGGGTATTTATTATAATGGAATATAGGCTGAACTGGATGGACAAATGTCTTTTTTCGGCCTTACTAACTATGTTACTATGTTACTATGTTACTATGTTATTCATTAAAGAACCAGTTGGTGACTTCTTCAGGCGTTGTGACCCTTTAACTGCCTGCAGTCTACAGATAAGTCCAAATGACTGTATACTATTATTATTATTTATTGTTATAGCGCCATTTATTCCATGGCGCTTTACATGTGAGGAGGGGTATACATAATAAAAACAAGTACAATAATCTTAAACAATACAAGTCATAACTGGTACAGGAAGAGAGAGGACCCTGCCCGCGAGGGCTCACAATCTACAAGGGATAGGTGAGAATTCAGTAGGCGAGAGAAGAGCTGGTCATGCAGCGGTTTGGTCGACCGGTGGTTACTGCAGGTTATAGGCTTGTCGAAAGAGGTGGGTCTTCAGGCTCTTTTTGAAGGTTTCGATGGTAGGTGAGAGTCTGATATGTTGTGGTAGAGAGTTCCAGAGTAGGGGTGATGCACGAGAGAAATCTTGTATTCGATTGTGGGAAGAGGAGATAAGAGGGGAGTAGAGAAGGAGATCTTGTGAGGATCGGAGGTTGCGTGTAGGTAAGTACCGGGAGACGAGGTCACAGATGTATGGAGGAGACAGGTTGTGGATGGCTTTGTATGTCATGGTTAGGGTTTTGTACTAGTGTCTCTGGGCAATGGGGAGCCAGTGAAGGGATTGACAGAGGGGAGAAGCTGGGGAATAGCGGGGGGACAGGTGGATTAGTCAGGCAGCAGAGTTTAGAATAGATTGGAGGAGTGCAATAGTGGTCGAGCGGAGGCCACAGAGCAAGAGGTTGCAGTAGTCAAGGCAAGAGATGATGGGGGCATGGACTAGGGTTTTTGCAGTTTCTTGATTGAGGAATGAACGGATTTGTGAAATATTTTTGAGTTGAAGTCGGCAGGAAGTGGAAAAGGCTTGGATATGTGGTTTGAAGGAGAGATCAGCGTCAAGGATTACCCCGAGGCAGCGAGCTTGTGGGACTGGGGAGAGTGGACAGCCATTTACTGTAATGGATAGGTTCATTGGGGGGGTCACGTGAGATGGGGGAAAGATGATATACGGGTTAAAGAGGTAATACCAAGCACTGCTTTGTACTAATTGCCTACATTTTTCCAGCAGAAGCAAGTGACACAGTTGACTTTAAAGAGGACCTGTCAATTGCCATAAATATGTAAATTTGTACCTAGTGTAAATGCTGCTGTTCTCCTGAAGCTAGACTTGTTTTTCTTTTGTTCCTGTATCTCTCCATTCTAAGACATGGGTCCCTCCTCCATGTATATGAATCATACATATATCCAAGTAGGCATGGTCCTCAACTGTTTTCTATGGTAGTCTTCTTGAGAATCACACATAGTTGGCTAAAAGACTAGATTTACATACAGGAAAGATCAAGCCATATTTCTAGAACGGAGAGGCGCTAGTAAAACAAATAATGGCAGATTCATCAGAGCAGTGGCATTTACACCTTTAACAAAATTACATATTTATTAGAGGTGAGTCGATCGATGCGCAGAGAATCAAGTTTGAATTTAATTTCCTGAAATTCACAGTTTCACGTGAATTGGAAAACATTTAGATTTGATTCGCTGTTCCAAATAAAAAAAGACCTTGCCCGGCATCGTTTTCCACAGTGCTGAAGTATCAGAGGGTTGCATAATATCTTTTTGCGCATGCTTCCACATAATGCACTGCAGCTATGACATCTAGTAGATTATCATATGTTGTATAGTGGTTGCCAGTACTCATGTAGAGCGTAAGTTCTTGGTCAGCTTGGTCTTCTCTCGCTGTCATCAAGATTCTCACAAATGGATTTGCCACAATTCAAAATTCTCGCGAAAATTCAGCAAAGCCTGCAAATCTGAACATCAAAAGAATCTGTTTGTCTCTAATATTTATGGCCTTTAGCTAGTTCGCTAGTTCTTTTTAAAGGATATGTCTGGATTCTGTCATTGATTCTGGATTTATAACAGCAGAAATAAGGGCTACAGAATGCGCTGTTCTTATTGTCTTAAATACTGGAAATGGTGATAGAAACACTACTACAGGTTCAGATCACAAATGTGAACTAAGCTAATAATACTTATTTTCTTGATTTTATTAGACTGTTGATCGAGGTAATTTATTACCACAAGCCGTGTAGACAGGGCCGTATTTAGAGTTTCTGCTGCCCTAGGCACTTTTAGTGCCACCTCCCCCTTTGGTGAGTATGACACTATCGGCAGTGACTTTGCCATAAATCGCTGATGTGAAAGTAGCCTTTTGCAGCAGATCCGGCAGTTTTTCCGCATCTGCAGCGTAACGGATCACTTATAGCAACACTGCATTCGGCCTTATTCATTCCCTATGGGACTTGCGGACATGTACGGCACTTGCGGTTTTGCCGCGATCCGGCAAATGCGGTACTGCTAGCTGTGTTTTTTGTATCATCGCAAGTGCAAAACCGCAATTGCCGCACATGTCCGCAAGTAGCCATCACTACCTGTCCCTGCACCTTGCTAACTCATCCCTAACCATCCCTCCCTGACCTAAAACTACACTATAAAGCTTTAGAAAAACAATTAACTGACATATTCCTATGATTATGAGGGCTCCAGGCTACGGCGTAGACTGGGACGGGCAGTCTCCGGGTCTCCATTGTCTCTCTGTGCACACCCTCAGTCCCTGCCTCACTGCCTGTGCACAGACCTCCCTCTACCAGACCCGGTAATCACCGCTCGCAGTAGCATACCGGCAGAGGTGTATTTAGGTTTTCTGGCACCAGGGGCAAGAATTCATTTTGGTGCCCCCCCGCCAAGGACATATGCGATTTGCACACGTAGTCATGTACCGACAAGCTCCTCTCCCTAATGCTCTCAATGTTCAGTGAAAAACTGAGAGAAGCGGGAAGAGAAGCTCGTTGTCCTAGGACCATGAAAGTCGCATATGAGTGAAGTGTCCATGTAACGACTACTGGAACCTGCAGAGCTGAATCCTGACATTGCAGCTTCTGAATTCTCACAGCTAATGCACTGCACACTTTTAGGATTTTTCCCCTGCTGGTGGACAGTCATGTCAGCACAAGCATGTGATTTGTATACTTCTGACCACATTCCGACTAGACGTGCCCGGCCTCACTCATTTCATTTTCATTGACGGAGGCCACATATGTTTAGTCAGCATGTGACCACATTAATGTAAATCGCCAGCACGAGAGAATCCTGACAGCGTGCAGTGCGCACTATAAGAAGTCAGAAGTCTACAGTCACAAAGAATGACTGCAGACTCATCACAAACCTGGACATCCCCTTTAATGCTCCTAACAAATAAAAACATGAGAGTTAGTCAGTATCACAAATAACATTTACATCCAGGTACCTTATAGATGGCGTCGTCTCTCGAGCCGTTCTCCTTTTCTTCATCTTGTCCATAACCCATGATGAGTTTTCTCAGCCACAGCCGTCTCTGCAGATTTCCATCTTCTCCGCTCTTTTGCAGAAAATCTCCACATGACGCTCTTAAAGATACAAGTGTCTTTATAATGCTTCTGAAAAAAAAATTGCCCCTCACTATATTGTCTGCACAAAATTTGACCCCCACATTGTCCCTCTTAAGGTACATGCTCTTCAAACTGACCTCTCCTTTCTATACCGGCCCCCTCTTCACACTGTCCTCTCACACTGTGTCCCCCCTATAGGGCCCAGTATTTATACTCCATCCTCCCACCCTGCGTGCATGTCTCCCCCATCCTCCCACCCTGCGTGCATGGCTCCTCCATCCTCCCACCCTGCGTGCATGGCTCCTCCATCCTCCCACCCTGCGTGCATGGCTCCTCCATCCTCCCACCCTGCGTGCATGGCTCCTCTATCCTCCCACCCTGCGTGCATGGCTCCTCTATCCTCCTCCCCTGCGTGCATGGCTCCCATATCCTTCTCCCCTGCGTGCATGGCAATGTCAAGTACGCAGGCTAGGTCTGGAGCCACACACACAGGAGGGCTTTTCCCTCCCCAGACACAGACCATTTGCCAAACATCCTCCATTATGTAGGCTGTAACCACACCCATAGGTGAGGTATGTGGGAAGCTAGACCCACCCATCTCTCATAGCTACCCGCTACCGGCACCCAGATGCACTGGACAACACATAGTAGCATATGACACTACAGCAACTATAGCCTACACGTTTCGACAAATGTCTTTTTCATGGCTCATGAATGAGAAGTTTGTCAAAACGCGTAGGTAGTTGCTGTAGTGTCATATGCTACTATGTGTTGATGTTCACAATATATTCCTTATGGTACATCCATGAAACATTTTTTAATTATGGATAAATACATTTATTTTTTTTATTCGAGTACCTACATCCCGCTGGATTTTCTTCAAGAGTGAGTATCTGTAGCCCTATATACAGGCCCACTCACTGATTCCAAGATTGTAGACACCTGTGATGCTAGTTTGTGGCCACACCTTGATTTAACATGTCCCTTTTGTCATATTATTTTCAGAGGTACCATCATTTCTGTCCAGGCCTATTTCATGAGTTTTATTTTTTCTTAATTCTGTGGAAGCATGGTTGAAAAGCAATGTCTGACTTTCAATTGTTCATTTTCATAGATTTGTAATTTATTATTACTTTTGTCAGATTCAAGTTATTTCTGTGACCATTATGGGTTTTTTCATTAATCGAGGGGTACCAACAATTTTGACCACGTGTGTATAAATATATATATATAAAAGCAAAGGCCAAGGAAACTGTAGGCTTATAGTGCTTTGTCCATTAATCTGTACTGTAGCCTCTTGTGTGTTAGTCAATGTCAGTAGAGAATGCTTCCCTCCTTGATTTAGAACATGTGCTCATTCCAGAAGCTTGTATGGCTGAATTTGGTGTGAAGTGTTGGCCAGGACCCAGTTTTGTCTGTCTTTCGAACTCAAATTCTACTACCAGGTCTCTGAGAGTCTTACACTAGTTATGCAAGTTGTAAGAATCACGTTGTAATCCACAACAATTCACCATAAATTCTAAGGACAAGATTGTTGTGTAATTTTTAGTATCGACTTGTCATTCTTCTCAAAACCTCTAAACCTCAAGCATGCAACAAATGTAGAAATATAGATGATAACAACTGGAGAAGCGTGTGTGAATTAGGACTAGGTATCTGTAACGATTGTATAATTTAGACTTCAAGATCCTTTCCTGGTTCAGCCTTTAATTTGTCAATATCTGATTATATAGTCAACACGAAATTTCTTTTTCATAGAGACACAGCCATTCAGAAAGAAAGCGAATCAGTATCTATAATTGCTCACAATTACATATAGCCATTAAAAGGAAACATCTGGAATTAAAAATTGTAGTATACTTAAAGGGAAGCTATCATCTGAAAGTTACTTATTGTGTAAATCAGATTTTTGTGTTGCATTTTTTTAATGTATTTTTGTGCTGTCACTTCTGTTCTTTTTAAATGTGGCTTAAACACCTTAATAAGTCGCATCAGCTGCGCAAAAATATTGCAACTTTTGGCGTTAACACACTAGTCTGGTCTGCTGCAACAATATGAGTAGCATGGGTGGGATATGAGCGCAACGAAACATGGTCTCTCCTACCCATCAAATTAATCATCATCATCCAGAAATGTACATTACTGTCATTATATAACAGTACTGAGCAATGTAGATGTTACTCCAGCTCTGTTGTCAGCTAAAAGGCTTGTTAGAAAGCTCAGCATGATCTTTGGTTCCCTCTGTCTGTTTTCTCTATCTCTTTCATACTTCTCCCCCTCTCCAAAGCATTTAATAGGAGGTTTAACTTGACAACTGACTGTGCTGGCAATAAAAGACAAGATTTATGTCTGCTGGGTTTTTTTTCAGAGTGAATGGTGAGTTTAGGAGGGAAGGTGAAAGGTGAAAATGTGCTTCATAAGTGGAGGCGAAAGAAGCAGAATTCTATGAAAAGCTATATTGCAAAGTTTCTTATAATAGCCTATACTAATGATACCATGCTGTTACCACATCCAAACTTCAACTTCATTGTTGGTATGGTGTTTTTGTGGGTGAGGTGCAGTGCCTTTTGGCCTCCAAACATGGTGTGTATTATGACATCCCAAGAGTTCAACATTGTTGTAATACTACATACTGACCACAGAGTTGACCGGGGTGCAGTTCTCGCACTAATGACCATTTGGTCTATTTTGATTATACTATCTCATGTAATATTACTGTAGCTTATACTATATATTAATCTATAAGTAGTATGAGTCTAGAAGCATTGCCCAGGAAAATACAGTTGCATCTCATATTAAACTAATCCTAAAGAATATTGCACTTTTCCACAAAGCCTTTCCAGGTCATCCAGGCTACAAGCTTCTAGGTGCTTCAGACCATTCTTCTGTTAGACCATTCTTCTGGAATGACTCAAGCATTAAGAATTATCATGATTGACATCTTAATTCTTAAAGGTTATTAATAAGTTACATACACGGATAGGCTGAGATCACACATGCGAGAAATACGTCCGAGTCTCGCATGGTAATACCCTGCACTGCCGCCGTCACTCAGGAGCGGAGCGTGCGGCCGCATAGCAATACATGCAGCCGCACGCTCCGCTCCTGAGTGACGGCGGGAATTCCGGGTATTACCATGCGAGACTCGGACGTATTTCTCGCATGTGTGATCCCGGCCATAAGTGTGTCCCTTATTAATTCTGTCCAGTCGCATGCTTAAAAAAGTCCTATTACTTGAAAATTAAGGAAGTCTATCATTGCAGGAATCAATAACAGAATATAAGTCAGCAACACTTTTCTTAAATTTTTATTCATCTAACCTTAAATGGGAAATTCCATCTTAACTTTTTTCTGACATCAGACGTACTATCCCGTCGAGGTGACCCTGGCCAGTATGACCATTGACGGGATAGTATGTCATATGCGATCAGCTGCACTCATGGGGGAAGCGCGGCCGATCACGGCCGGGTGTCAGCTGATTATCACAGCTGACACCCAGCACTATGTGCAGGAGTGGTCACGGACTACTCCCGTCACTTTAATCCCCGGGACACTGTGATCAAACAAGATTGCAGCATTCTGGTGGCATAGGGAAGCACCGCGCAGGGAGGGTGCTCCCTGTGTGCTTCCCTGAAACCCTCAGAACAATGCGATGTGATCGCGTTGTCCTGAGGGTCTCTTCCAGTCTCCTCCCTGCAGGCCCCCGGATCCAAGATGGCCGCGGGGTCCTTCCGGGTCCTGCAGGGAGGTGGCTTGTCAGTGCCCGCCGAGAGTAGGCACCAGCAAGCCTCCTACACTGCCTGTCAGATCGCTGATCTGACACAGTGCTGTGCAAAGTGTCAGATCAGCGATCTGACACTATATAGTCATGTCCCACCCTGGGACAAAGTTAAAAAGTTAAAAAAAAATTAACGTGTAAAAATATATTTTTTTTAAATATTGTTCCAATAAAGACATTTTTTTTATGTAAATAAAAAAACCACACAATAAAAGTACACATATTTGGTATCACCGCATCAGTAACAACCCGACCTATAAAACTGTCCCACTAGTTAACCCCTTCAGTGAACACTGTAAAAAAAAAGAATCAAAAAACAATTCTTTATCATCATACCGCCGAACAAAAAGTGGAACACGCGATCAAAAAGACGGATATAAATAAACATGGTACCACTGAAAACTTCATCTTGTCCCGCAAAAAAACAAGCCACCATACAGTGCCAACAGCAAAAAAATAAAAAGTTATAGCTCTCAGAATAAAGCAATGCAAAAACAATAATTTTTTATATAAAATAGTTTTTATTGTATAAAAGCACCAAAACATAAAAAATGATATAAATGAGATATCGCTGTAATCGTACTGACTCGAAGAATAAAACTACCTTATCAATTTTACCACACACGGAATGGTATAAATGCCCCACCCAAAAGAAATTCATGAATTGCTGTTTTTTGTTCATTCTGCCTCACAAAAATTGTAATAAAAAGCGATCAAAAAAGTCATGCGCCCGATAATGGTATCAATAAAAACATCAACTCGTCCCACAAAAAAAACAAGACCTCATTTGACTCTGTGGGGAAAACAATGGAAAAATTATAGCTCTCAAAATGTGGTGATGCAAAAACTATTTTTTGCAAGAAAAAGCGTCTTTTAGCGTGTGACAGCTTCCAAACATAAAAACCAGATATAAAAACCCGCTATAAATAGTAAATCAAACCCCTCTTTTATCACCCCCTTAGTTAGGGAAAAATAATAAAATTAAAAAAGCATTTATTTCCATTTTCCCGTTAGGGTTGGGGCTAAAGTTAGGGTTGGGGTTGGGGCTAAAGTTAGGGTTGGGGCTAGAGTTGGGGTTAGGGTTTGGATTACGTTTACGGCTGGGATTAGGGTTAGGGTTGGAATTAGGGTTGGGATTAGGTTTAGGGATGTGTCAGGGTTAGGGGTGTTGTTAGGGTTATGGTTAGGGTTGGGATTAGGGTTAGGGGTGTGTTGAGGTTAGGTGTGTGGTTAGGTTTGGGATTAGGGTTAGGGGGTTGGGTGTGTTGGGGTTAGGATTGGGATTAGGGATAGGGGTGTGGTTATGGTTAGGGTTGGGATTAGGGTTAGGGGTGTGTTAGGGTTAGAGTTGGAGTTAGAATTGGGGGCTTCCATTGTTTAGGCACATCAGGGGCTCTCCAAACGCGACATGGTCACCGATCTCAATTTCAGCTAATTCTGTGTTGAAAAAGTAAAATGGTGCTCCTTCTCTTCTGAGCTCTAGCATGTGCCCAAACAGTGGTTTACCCCCACATATGGGGTATCAGCGTACTCAGGACAAATTGGACAACAACATTTGCAGTCCAATTTCTCCTGTTACCCTTGGGAAAATGCAAATATAAAAACCCACAATAAATAGTAAATCAACCCCCCTTTATCACCCCCTTAGTTAGGGAAAAATAAAATAATAAAAGCATTTATTTCCATTTTCCCGTTAGGGTTAGGATTGGGGCTAAAGTTAGGGTTAGGGTTGGGGCTAAAGTTATGGTTAGGGTTGGGCTAAAGTTAGGGTTGGGGCTAGAGATGGGGTTAGGGTTTGGATTACGTTTACGGCTGGGATTAGGGTTAGTGTTGGGATTAGGTTTAGGGGTGTCTCAGGGTTAGGGGTGTGGTTAGGGTTATGGTTGGGATTAGGGTTAGGGGTGTGTTGGAGTTAGGGTTGTGGTTAGGGTTGGGATTAGGGTTAGGGGTGTGTTGCGGTTAGGGTTGGGATTAAGGTTAGGGGTGTGTTGGGGTTAGGGTTGAAGTTAGAATTAGGGGCCTTCCACTGTGCAGGCACATCAGGGGCTCTCCAAACGCGACATGGTGTCCGATCTCAATTCCAGCCAATTCTGTGTTGAAAAAGTAAAACGGTGCTCCTTCTCTTCTGAGCTCTGCCATGTGTCCACACAGTGGTTTACCCCCACATATGGGGTATCGGCGTACTCAGGACAACTTTTGGGTTCCAATTTCTCCTGATACCCTTGGGAAAATAGAAATTTGGGGGCTAAAAAATCATTTTTGTGGGAAAAAAAATGTTTGTTTTTTTATTTTCACGACTCTGCATTATA
Source organism: Ranitomeya imitator (assembly GCF_032444005.1). Taxonomy (NCBI): domain Eukaryota; kingdom Metazoa; phylum Chordata; class Amphibia; order Anura; family Dendrobatidae; genus Ranitomeya; species Ranitomeya imitator. The sequence continues at coordinate 95,080,315 of NC_091284.1, forward strand.
AACTTTAGTGAAACACTTAGGGGTTCAAAGTTCCCACAACACATCCAGTTAAATTCCTTGGGGAGGTGTTGTTTCCAAAATAATGTCACTTGTGTTTTTTTACTGTTTAGGCACATCAGGGGCTCTGCAAACGGAACATCACGCCCGCAGACCATTCCATCAAAGTCTGCATTCCAAAACGTCACTACTTTCCTTCCGATCCCTGACGTGTGCCCAAACAGTAGTTTTCTCCCACATATGGGGTATCCGCTGTAGTGTTTCACCCACTACGTGTCTTGGGGGACAGTCGCTTGGCATACGATTCAAGCACTCAGGCACGGTACCTCACTCAAATCAGCCCATATATTTTATTTAAACTCCGCATAAACCAGATAAGGTACAGTCCGTTTCATTACAGCCACGAAACATTATAGGACATCAGTCAGTTCATGTAGCAGATAGGCTTCTCTGCCGTATATTATATTCCCTTCGTCCGGGGTTACCTTTCAGGAGATCCGCTCCTCACGCTTACTTCACGTCAGTCCCAGGTCCTCAACACAGACCGTCCAGGTCTACGGTCTCTAGGTGCTTCCAGGACCTACAGCACACAGGCCACTCAGTGCCAAAGCCCAACCATGTGCTATCCAGGAATTCCCAGGATTACAACAAAGGCTTCCAGAACTTTGCACTTGGACCATTCAGATCCAAACACAGGAACCTTGTGACCCACACCCTGGTCACATTACATACCTGTAACCACTCCCCTGGGTGGGATATGTGGCTTGTTTGTCCCGCCCATCTCGCATAACTAGCCCTGCCAATCTCCCATTAGAACTTACACATTTACATGTGGGACTACAGGTCCCAGACTACAACATAACTTTAGACTGACAGCGCAGGGTGTCCTCCTCTGCGACACACATACCGGCCATCTACAATTCTGCCGCACATTGTCTCATTACAACTATGCCTCCAAGTGCATCTTGAAGTGCACACGCAGCGCCCCCTGGCTGTAACATTGGTCACTGCACCACACAGCGTACTCAGGATACATTGGACAACAACTTTTGGGGTCCAATGTCGCCTGTTACCCTTGGAAAAATTCAAAATTGGAGGCTAAAAAATCATTTTTGTGGAAAAAAAATATTTTTTATTTTCATGGCTCTGCGTTATAAACTTTAATGAAACACTTGGGGTTCAAAGTTCTCACAACTCATCTAGATAAGTTCCTTGGGGGGTCTAGTTTCCAATATGGGGGCACTTGTGGGGGGTTTCTACTGTTTAGGTACATCAGGGGCTCTGCAAACGCAACATGACGCCCGCAGACCATTCCATCAAAGTCTGCATTCCAAAACGACGCTCCTTCTCTTCCAAGCTCCGCCATGCGCACAAACGGTGGTTCTCCCCATATATGGGGTATCAGCGTACTCAGGACAAATTGCACAACAATGTTTGGGGTCCAGTTTCCCCTGTTACCCTTGGGAAAATAAAAAAATTGGGGGCGAAAACATAATTTTTGTGAAAAAAAATATGATTTTTTATTTTTATGGCTCTACATTATAAACTTCTGTGAAGCACTTGGGGGTTTAAAGTGCTCACCACACATCTAGATAAGTTCTTTATGGGGTCTACTTTCCAAAATGGTGTCACTTGTGGGGGGTTTCCACTGTTTAGGCACATCAGGGGCTCTCCAAACGCGACATGGTGCATGATCTCAATTTCAGCCAATTTTGCACTGAAAAGTCAAATGGCGCTCCTTCCCTTCCGAGCTCTGCCATGTGCCCAAACTGTGATTTACCCCGAAATATGGGGTATCGGCGTACTCAGGACAAATTGTACAACAACTTTTGCAGTTCAATTTCTCCTGTTACCCTTGGGAAAATAAAACAAATTGTATCTGAAGTAAATTTTTTGTGAAAAAAAGTTAAATGTTCATTTTTTTTTAAACATTCCAAAAATTCCTGTGAAGCACCTGAAGGGTTAATAAACTTCTTGAATGTGGTTTTGAGCACCTCAAGGGGTGCAGTTTGCAGAATGGTGTCACTTTTGGGTATTTTCTATCATATAGACTTCTCAAGGTGACTTCCAACGTAATGTGGTCCCTAAAAAAATGGTGTTGTAAAAATGAGAAATCGTTAGTCAACTTTTAACACTTATAACTGCCTAACAAAAAAATTTTTGGTTGCTGATGTAAAGTAGACATGTGGGAAATGTTACTTATTATGCATTTTGTGTGATTTAAGGGCATGAAAATTCAAAGCTGGAAAATTGCAAAATTTTCAACATTTTCACCAAATTTCCATTCTTTTCATAAATAAACGCAAGTCATATCAAAGAAATGTTACCACTTTCATGAAGTACAATATGTCACGAGAAAACAATATCAGAGTCACCGGGATCCATGGAAGCATTCCAGAGTTATAACCTCATAAAAGGACAGTGGTCATAATTGTAAAAATTGGCCCGGTCATTAACGTGCAAACCACCCTCAACAAAACTTCCAGCTGTTTACTAGACAACATGTAAGAGACTCACACCAATAGTTCACATGTGACTATGATGGAAGTTTCACATTAAAGCAAACTTGTCACATTTTAATCGTTGTCCTATGGACATCAAAGGAGGTTCTGAGCAGACTGATGTATAGTTTGTTGATAGGAATTCAGTATAACTATTTATACTATTTATTACTATCTATCCCTACTTATTTCTGGTTTTGGTGTCCTGTGGTCAGTCCAACTCAGTTATTGAAAGCTTTCAATCAATTTGCATACAGATAGAACCGAGAGTCTGAATAGGACCTCCCACTGGACTCCTAAGCCCAGAAAAAGTAGATCTTTTTTAAGCTAACTATATATAATTCTCCTCAGCTCCTTCCACAAACAATATGGTATCTGCAGTTGAAGCTACAGATTTCCTTTACATTTAGAAGGGACCTGTATTCTGTTTTTATACAAGGGCTCTCTGCTGCATATTTCTACTCTTCATGCTTTTCATATGACAATTTTAGACTTTTATGAATCTGGATATAAAAACAATTGTTAATATTGACAAAAATTGTCTCTTGGTCATCCATCACTATTTTGTTTATTGATTTATTTTGATTTACATTTGAATTTGAAACATATTACTTTGTTTCCTTCAATGATGGCTGCAGTAGTGAATACTGTGGATAGTATTCACACTAATGCCACTCACAGCACTGTTGAGTTTGCATTGCTTTGAGGATATGTCCGTTAGTGTCACATACCCACTTTGCCTCGCTTTAGTGACATCTGCCCCCACTGCCGATCAGGGCCGGATTTAAGAGGTGGGTGGCCCGGGGCCCATTTTGGAGGGAGGCCCATTTCTCAAGGTGCTGCAATATGTAATGCAAAAACACAAAATGAAACAAACGCAAGTTTATTTACAAAAATCATTTACGCAGAGTAATTCAAGTAAAATAATTCATTTTTTACAATCCGGGCACTTTCCTTGATTTTCGTGCTGCAAATGATGTCACTAAAGTCCAATTCACGCAGTAGACCTGACCTTGTCGACCCTTGAAGTCCTGAAAGGGCGTTTTAAAGATTAAAATATGTCCAGTACATATGTATGTATATTGTAGAAATTTGGGCTGTCTATATCAAAGACTGCTGCTGGGCTCTATATGTCAGAGGCTTCTGCTGAGCTGTGTATATATATATGAGGGGCTTCCGCTGAGCTGTATATATATATGAGAGGCTTCTGCTGGGCTGTATATATATGAGGGGCTTCTGCTGAGCTGTATATAGATGAGGGGCTTCTGCTGAGCTGTATATAGATGAGGGGCTTCTGCTGAGCTGTATATAGATGAGGGGCTTCTGCTGGGCTGTATAGTATAGGCTTGAGGAAGGCTAAGTGTGAGCCGAAACGTCGCACAGAGATGCGGGTCTGAATAAACTTCACAGTTTTTCACCTCTGAAAGGAATTGGAGTGCTGCCTTCTTTTCTTCTTTTTGGTATATAACTTGGGTGGATGAATGGACCGTCTTACCTAGGAGGCCTGGCACCCATCGGTGAGCATTGTGCTGTTCCAATTTTTTCAACCTATATATATATACATATATATATATATATATATATATATATATATATATATATATATATATATATATATATATATGGGGCTGCTTCCGGGCTATATATGTCAGAGGCTGTTGCTGTGCTGGCTGTATATGTATAATAGGCTTGTGCTGGGCTGTATATATATGAGGGGCTTCTTCTGAGCTGTATATACTGTATATATATATATATATATATATATATATATATGAGGGGCTGCTGCTGGGCTGTATATATTAGAAGCTGCTGTTGCGCTGTATATATATGAGGGGCTGCTGCCGGGCTGTATATATCAGAGGCCGTTGCTGTGCTGGCTGTATATAGAATAGAGGCTGAGGGGCTGTATAAAGTGTATTCACAGCACCATACTGTAAACAGGTCCACACTATATACATAGAGTATACACAGACACACTGTAATGCAGGATATAGTGTGGACCTGTATATACAGTATGGTACTGTGTAGGACAGGAGTTGCAAGAAAGATACACAGACACACATAGACACACACACAGACAGACACATACACACGCACACACACACACACACACACACACACAGAGATCATACTCACCCACCGCGACACTGTCAAGACTGACCCACTTCACCTCTGAATCTTCAGTGACTGAAGATCCTGAGTGAAGTCCTGCCGCGCTCCGTGGTGGAGAATCCTCTTCCCGCGCCGACATCGTGGCTCCGCCTCCTTCCTCGAAGGTAGCTGAACAAACTGTCATCTCATCTAATCCGAGGGAGCGATCATATATTGTAGCTGAATAGGTAGCGCCTAGAAGCTTCTGTTGGGATTGGAGAAGGCTGCTGCATGCCATAAGCTAAGCAGTAGGTACAGGAGGGTACTAAGAAAGTCTGGCTAGGCTAGCCAGGTCAGTGGACGCTGACGCAGGTCAGATGCCATGATTCTGCCGCTCTGCGCCAGCCACTGAGATGTAGAACCGTAGCCAGGTCCCTACACTTTCAATAGTTTCTATTTTGTTAAATGTTCCTTATCATTAGAAACGGTTCACAGCAAAGAGACGTGTATTTTACATGTTTTGAGATATTTATCCCTATATTGGTGGGAGGCCCCCGCTTGGTGGGAGGCCCAGGGCTCAGGCCCCTTGGGCCCACCCCTAAATCTGGGCCTGCTGCCGATTGTCATTACATACAGCTGGTGAGCAAAACTGGCAACAGAGAAGGTGTGATTGGCATTCTCTGTGCCCAGGCAGGCCACCATAGGCTGTTGTTCTTCTGGGTTGCATGATTGCCACCTTGCCATTACTTATGTAAATGTATATATATGAGGTCCTCTTGAACTGTCTGAGCTGAGGCCAGTCTTCAGGCCTATGGCAGTTTGCTTCGGTGGGCAGTATAGCGGTCTATCTAAATCCCATACTGTCTTCCTGCCCATGCCAGTTATTGCATTTACAACGCTCGTGCTGAAATTACATCTGACTGACATCCTGATACCTGACATGAGGGATGTAACTATGGGGGGTGCAGGCGTTACGGATGCACCCCTTGCTGAAACGCGTCGATTTGTCACATGTGGATTATCTTTTTGCTACCTAACTTGGCTCTATCGTTTTTAAGGGAGTATCTATAGGCAAAGTTACTGGAGACATAATAGATATTGAAGCATATTTTTTTACTACCAGCTTTTAGGATATTCTAGGACCATTTCAGACTTAGTACTGTACAACATGACACCTTTGTTCTTGGTTTCTTTGGATCACTTTGTCTACAAGCATTCAGAAAATTGTTTTATTTTCCACATTTTATAACGGTGACACCATGCCATCAGTGGGACTGGCATTGATTATTTGAAGATAATCTGGCACAATAATTACCTATAACTAAACTTTTTTTAAATTTTTTTTGTGATTAAAAGATATATTTGACTTCAAAAGAGTTATACTTTTGGTATTTTAGATACAATAATAGTCAATATTTGGCATGAAAAAAAAATGGAAAAATCAATTTAAAAAAAAAAAGGTCTGACTGTAGAACTGTTGTTCATTTTTTTCATAACTTACATAATTTTTGTGAAATAAATTATGATAAATTTCTTGGGCATGTTTAGTCCTGCCCCCACTCCCAAGCCTGAGCCCTGTCTATTTTTCACAAAGTTGGTAGAGACGGCCAACTCAAATAAAAACTCTAGCCGTTCCAAAATTTGGAAGGAATTACGCAAGAAAACTTGTCTAAATTACATGATGAATACCTGGAAGACTTGGAGTTAGACGGTCACATTGAGTAATGAATCACAGGTCTTCTTTAGAGATTGTGTGATTTGTGTCTCATATTAAATGGATTTAATTTACTTTGGTGCTGAAGAGGTTAACGACCCTTTGTATGCTGGTCAGAAACATGCAGCTCCATTTCAGCTGCTTCTGATCTGGTCATTACATCTTCCTATAAAAACTGGTCAGACTTTCTTGTCCCTGCCGGTGAAAGATTTGTCTTTCTGTGCTGTGTGTTAAAGATAAGTGGTTGGAGTAGAGTTGTTGTAGTAGTGATCTGCAGTTTGTTGTTGTATGTGTGTGTTTATCTCCTGCTCCCTATGCCCATTTAGTTTATTCTTCCCTGTCCCTATCCTCTTCCCCATTGTTGGTTTTTGCTTTTGTATGACAGAGGTTTTCTGTTATCCCTGTTTTGTTTTTGTGTCTTGTTTATCTTACATTTCTGTCCCATGCCTCATGGGGGGGAGAGGGGACAGATCAGGGTTTAACAGGAGCTTAGGAATATTGTTGGAGATTCGGACCTCTGTACCTTCAAGAATACCCCTGGGACAGGGATAGTTAGGGTTCCATTTCCAGGGACAGTTTGAATCCTCGCTTCCATACCGAAAGCTGTCACAGCGTGACAGCCCCATAATCTTCTGAGTATTGTCTCATAATTGCTCTTAATCTTGGGACTAAAGGAGTGGGGGTTTATTTGCCACCAAAAGGTGGGCATTCCAAGTGTAGTGTGGTGTTCCCAAGTGGTTGCAGATGGCTTTAGAACTTAAAACACAGACACAAATGTGGGCAACAATGATGTCTTGTCTTTCTCTCATCATAAACAACCACTATAAGTTCATAAAAGGCCATCAATCTAGAAAATTACATTTATTTTGCCATAAAGGAATAATTGGAAATGGATAAAAAAAAACTTGTCACCATTGTTCTGCATCTCCTTTAAAAGAGTTGTTTACTTAGATTTAAAATAATATACTACGTGGCTGGGCAATATACTATGTGACTGGGCAATATACTACGTGACTGGGCAATATACTACGTGACTGGGCAATATACTACGTGACTGGGCAATATACTACATTGCTAGGCAATATACTACGTGGCTGGGCAATATAGTACGTGACTAGGCAATGTACTACGTGACTGGGCAATATACTACGTGGCTGGGCAATATACTACGTGATTGGGCAATATACTACGTGACTGGGCAATATACTACGTGACTGGGCAATATACTACGTGATTGGGCAATATGCTACGTGACTGGGCAATATACTACGTGACTGGGCAATATACTACGTGGCTGGGCAATATACTACGTGACTGGGCAATATACTACGTGGCTGGGCAATATACTACGTGGCTGGGCAATATACTACGTGGGCTGTGCATTATACTATGTGAACATGCATATTCTAGAATACCCGATGCGTTAGAATCGGGCCACCATCTAGTATACAAATAATAAAATTATGTATAAGATAAAGTACATTTTTGGTTTTTTGAAAAAGTCCCGGATACACCCTTTAAGTTTAACTTTGGATAACTATGATCATAGTATAATCCAATTCCTTCAGATCTACCTTTGTGTTTTATGTACATGACATAACATTGTAAAAAATTCAGTAATAACATTTCAATGAATATTTTAGATTAATAATAGAACAAGCTTTTAACATTTTGCTTTTTCCATTGTAGTCAAGTTTGGATGGCATTTGACTTTATGTGGTTACAAGTTGTAAACCTTTTATATCTTTTTTTTTCTGTAAACGCAAGGTATTCTTAACCTCAGTGTCTAAAATGTTCTACAGTGTCGCCTTCTTGAGCATTATAAATATTTATTTCACACTTTTATTGCCTACTAACCTAATTTGAATGCCCAGCCTTTGAGTGTATACCTTGGCTACACAGTTTTACTGGACCCAGATGACCCAGGTTTAGCAAACTTATCTGGTTAGACGCAGTCATGGAATTCTGCTAAAATGATTTGTTCAAAAGGATTGGTTGTGGGGCTATTATGCTGTTCATCTGTACAACTGAAAACTACAATAATCTGCTGAGATAGGAAATCAAGCACTTAGATAGTATCAGTAAGTATTTCAAGTGTTGCTGCCATACATTATTTTCTGTGCATTACACAGATGGAGACTATAATAAAGCAGATTGGGTGCAGAACTGCATCAATGATTCCTTTCTAAGGTTACTCTTAAATTAGGAAAACTTATCAATAACTATCAATATTTACCTGTTTATATTATTTTCCTGTTTAAGAGGATATGGGTAAAGGAGTGTCAGATCGGTAGTGCTGACGAACATTTCTGACAGTTCTAGGATAGCAAGTCAGGCTAAAAAACAACTTGAGAATGGTTATGGAGGTCCACAGTGATTATGAAGATCCACAAAGTCAACTTCTTTGTTGATTTTATTCATTGCTGTCTTGCCTGTTGTATTGGTGTTCTGCAGTAAAATTTTGACTTGCCCCAATGTTTCTTCTAAACAAAAAAAGTTTTCTCTTGACAAACTACTATGTAGGACCTATCATGAATTTTTGAGGTTCTTTGTACCATTAGGTGAGTAGTTCCAGCAATGAAAAAAAAAATGTTGAAATATATTTTTTATTGTGCAGCTAAAAACATGGTGAGAAAAAAAAACCCAAAAAGATAAAAAAGATTAAGCATCCATTAGCTTACACCACGTTTCAGGTTAGCAAACCTTTATTCGTACCAATCTAGTGTGTTTCTATTCTCCCTGCACCACAATCTGACCAAACAAGGTCTACCAGGGTTCCTTTGTGAATTCAAGTAGTTTTCACTCTGAATTGTTCTTACTGGAAGGTGAGCCGATTACCATTTTTTTCTCCTGTTCTTATCTTTGGATTAAGCTTTTTTTCAGACAGTCTAACGGTATCTTCAAGCTTCTTTTAAGGCAATGACAAATTCAAAGTGGATTCTATGATCAGCCCCAAACTGGTGTCTATGGTTTTTTACACTCTGACCAATGCTATTAAATGAGTCAGTACTCATCTGCAATTTTTTTCTCAGCTCATACCGGACTGAGAAAAAAATTGCAGCATGCTGCAATTGTCTGCGAGAATGGGATTGCACTTGCCAATGGGTGCAAGAAAAAAATCGCATGGCACATGGGCCATGTGTGTGTCGTCCAATTTTTACACACACATCTCAAAGGAAATCCGACATTTCATCAGCCAAGTACAGTAAATTTACAGCCTGAACTACCAGAATAGAATAGATAGGATAGATATATACAATATATAGAATAGATAGATATATAGAATAGATAGATGTAATGTAGAAATATAGTGTCACAAGCACCCCACACATAATAAACTGTCTTTTCATGTGGCACTAAAGGGTGTTTAGATTTATTTAACCTATTAAATAAATAAATAAATAATTTAGAAAATAGCATAGGGTCCCCCTTACGTTTAATAACCAGCTAAGGGAAAGCAGACAGCAATGAGCTGTTCTTATTAGTCTGGGAAGGGGCCATTAACCATGGAGCTTCCTAGCCTATTGATATCAGCTCACAGCTGTCTGCTTAGCCTTTAGTGGTTATTAAAAAAGGAGGCCCTACAAAAAATGACATGGGGTCCCCCCTATTTGTAATAACCAGCAAAGGCTAGGCAGACAGCTGCCGGCTGATATTAATAGGCTGGGAAGGCCTATGGATATTGACCCTTTCCCAGTCTAATAAACCCATGTGGACTATGTTAGGTCATTATTTTTTATGGAGGACTATGTTGGGCCATTATTTTGCATAGAGGACTATGTTGGGCCATTATACTGTATGGAGGACTATGTGTGACTGTTATACTGTATGGAGGAGTATGTGAGGCCCATTAAACTGTATAGAGTGCTATGTGGGGCCCATTATACTGCATACAGGACTATGTGGGACTCATTATTCTGTATGGAGGACTTTATTCTAAGATCTATTAACTAAAATGTACTTTGTTTGTGGGACAACTCCTTTAAGTTTGTTTCCATATAAAAAGTTTCATTGTTATATTTGATGATAAGGAAAAACTTCCTCAAATGTAGCCATTTTTTCATAAATATCAAGGTTGGCTTGCGACTTTGTCCAAACTTTTAATTTTGGCCATCTGTGTATTTAAGTTTTACATGGTGAAAATGAGCCTCACAACGTCATAGTGAGTAAGACCTGAAGGAGAGATACATTAAGTCATAAGCATTTTTCTGGAGACAAACTGGTGTAGAACCAAATAAAAAGAGCCATAGCTTAGAGGGATCCTGTCATGATGAAACTGTTATCTAATTTGCAGACAGGATGCGAGAGATCAGGAGGTACTGATCAGGTTAATATATTTTTTTTGTGGAAATAGTTTCAATAAACTTGCTTTCTATTAAATGAAATCCCAGGTGTTTGTATGCACACGAGTCCAGTGGGCGCTCTTACTAGTGATTGACAGTCTTCCTTGTATGACTGTGCATGCAGAGATAGCTGTCAATCACTTTAGTGACCCTGCATCATTGTTTTGCAAGGATAGCAGACAAGAAGCTGTAGGAGCTGATATAACAGCTAAATAACAACCGTTCGTTAAATTTACAAATATCAATTCAACCTACAAGAAGAGTCAACATAAAGATAACAGTCTATGCCTCTTGGGTAAAGGCACCTTCACACTGAGCAACTTTTGAACGATAGCAATAGCGATCCGTGACGTTGCAGCGTCCTGGATAGCGATCTCGTTGTGTTTGACACGCAGCAGCAATCAGGATCCTGCTGTGACATCGCTGGTCGGAGCTAGAAGGCAGAACTTTATTTTGTCGCTGGATCACCTGCTGTCATCGCTGGATCGGCGTGTGTGATGCCGATCCAGCAATGTCTTCACTTGTAACCAGGGTAAACATCGGGTTACTAAGCGCAGGGCTGCGCTTAGTAACCCGATATTTATCCTGGTTACCATTGTAAAAGTTAAAAAAAAAAAACACCACATACTCACATTCCGGTGTCTGTTACGTCCCCCGCCGTCAGCTTCCCGCACTGACTGTGAGCGCCGGCCGTAAAGCACAGCGGTGACGTCACCGCTGTGCTGTGCTTTACGGCCGGCACTGACAGTCAGTGCGGGAAGCTGACGGCGGGGACGTGACAGACACCGGAATGTGAGTATGTAGTGTTTTTTTTTTTACATTTACAATGGTAACCACGGTAAACCTCGGGTTACTAAGCGCGGCCCTGCGCTTAGTAACCCGATATTTACCCTGGTTACCCGGGGACCTCGGCATCGTTGGTCGCTGGAGAGCTGTCTGTGTGACAGCTCTCCAGCGACCACACAACGACTTACCAACGATCACGGCCAGGTCGTATCGCTGGTCGTGATCGTTGGAAAGTTGCTCTGTGTGAAGGTACCTTTACAGAAAATAGATGTTTGTATAATTAAGATTAAATGCTGTTTCCTCACAGGCCCCTATTCATTAAGACTGGCATTTTGTACAGTTTATACGCCAGTCTTAATGGGAAACAAAACTGCAGTACGATGTGCCTAATTCATTAAAGTGTTGCTCCAATACTTTTACAATCTATCCTTAGGATAGATCATTCTTATTAGACCGCTGGGGTTCTGACCGTTAGCATCCTCACTGATCAGCTGTTCTCAGTGCCGGCAGTAGCCGGATGTTAGCAGCTTTGGAGCAGAACAGCCCAGCTTCATCAGCTGCATAGTGACCTTTGCCGAGTACTGAAGATTGACTCCTATTCATTTTCATTACTGCACACTAGCCGTATACCACGCACAGCCCTAATACACAGGCCGTATACCGCATATTGTACTCACACTCTGGCTGTATACCACATACAGCCCTGACACACTGGCCGTTTACCGCACACAGCACTCACACCTTTTATACAGCACTCACACCCCGTATACAACTCTTACACCCTGTACATAGCTCTCACACCCTGTATAGAGCACTCACACCCTGTATTCAACTCTCGCGCGGTCGCACCCCATGCACAGCACTCACACCCCATTTACAACTCTCGCACCCCATACACAGCACTCACACACGACACACATAGACTGTACATTGAAGTCACTAATACATTAGATACAGGGTATATATTAGATATGAACACACTTGGCACAGATGTAAGTACCTGCTGCTTAGTTGCCCCTGTAACATCCGTTGCAGCACAAGTTCCTGACTGACGCTCCCTCCTCATGTAAGATGCAAGGCCGGCTCCAGGTTTTTGAGGGCCCCGGGCGAAAGAGTCTCTGTGCCCCCCCCCCCCCTTTAACACATACCACGATTCATGATGCACAGATGCAGCAAAGAAATATAGGTATACAATGTGTGCAGAACTATTAGGCAAGTTGTATTTTGATCACATGATCCTTTTTATTTATGTTGTCCTACTCCAAGGTGTTCAGGCTTGAGAGCCAACTACCAATTAAGTAAAAGAAGTGATGTGCATCTCTGTAATGAGGGGTGTTGCCTAATGACATCAAAACCCTATATAAGGTGTGCTTAATTATTAGGCAACTTCCTTTCCTTTGGCAAAATGGGTCAGAAGAAAGATTTGACCGGCTCTGAAAAGTCCAAAATTGTGAGATGCTCTTGCAGAGGGATGCAGCAGTCTTGAAATTGCCAAACTTTTGAAGCGTGATCACCGAACAATCAAGCGATTCATGGCAAATAGCCAACAGGGTCGCAAGAAGCGTGTTGGGCAAAAAGGCGCAAAATAGCTGCCCATGAATTGAGGAAAATCAAGCGTGAAGCTGCCAAGATGCCATTTGCCACCAGTTTTGCCATATTTCAGAGCTGCAACGTTACTGGAGTAACAAAAAGCACAAGGTGTGCGATACTCAAGGACATGGCCAAGGTAAGGAAGTGTGAAAAACGACCACCTTTGAACAAGAAACATAAGATAAAACATCAAGACTGGGCCAAGAAATATCTTAAGACTGACTTTTCAAAGGTTTTATGGACTGATGAAATGAGAGTGACTCTTGATGGGCCAGATGGATGGGCCAGAGGCTGGATCAGTAAAGGGCAGGGAGCTCCACCCCGACTAAGACGCCAGAAAGGTGGAGGTGAGGTACTAGTATGGGCTGGTATCATCAAAGATGAACTTGTGGGACCTTTTCGAGTTGAGGATAGAGTGAAGCTCAACTCCCAGACCTACTGCCAGTTTCTGGAAGACAACTTCTTCAAGCAGTGGTTCAGTCGGTATCGTTCAAGAAAAACGTGATTTTTATGCAGGACAATGCTCCATCGCATGCCTCCAACTACTCCACAGCGTGGCTGGCCAGTAAAGGTCTCAAAGAATAAAAAATAATGACATGGCCCCTTGTTCACCTGATCTGAACCCCATAGAGAACCTGTGGTCCCTCATAAAATGTGAGATCTACAGGGACTGAAAACGGTCCACCTCTAGGAGCAGTGTTTGGGAGGCTGTGGTGGCTGCTGCACGCAATGTTGATCGTAAACAGATCAAGCAACTGACAGAATCTATGGATGGAAGGCTGTTGTGTCATCATAAAGAAAGGTGGCTATATTGGTCACTATTTTGGGGGGTTTTGTTTTTGCATGTCAGAAATGTTTATTTCTAAATTTTGTGCAGTGATATTGGTTTACCTGGTGAAAACAAACAAGTGAAGTGGGAATATATTTGGTTTTTATTAAGTTGCCTAAGGCTGGGTTTACACTGCATTAGTGTGACCCGTTTAATGGACTACGTTACACCGCGGCATAACGCGGTGTAACGTAGTCCGTTAACGCCGCCATTACTTTCAATGGCGGATGCATCACTAGCGCACACCCACAATGGGCGTGCGCTAGCGATGGGCAGTCATTGAGTGACGGACCCAAGACGCGGGCTGCAGCTTTTCCGGGTCCGTCACTGCTAGCGCACTGCTAGCGCAGACGGAGCTAGCAGATGCTCCATCTGCGCTAGCGCTTGTGTAAACGTCGGCACTTGCGTTAGTGCAGTCTTTTTAATGGATGTGTTGAACGGACTGCACTAACGCAGTGTGAACTTAGCCTAATAATTCTGCACAGTAATAGTTACCCGCACAAACAGATATCCTGCTAAGATAGCCAAATCTAAAAAAAACCCCACTCCAACTTCCAAAAATATTAAGCTTTGATATTTATGAGTCTTTTGGGTTGATTGAGAACATAATTGTTGATCAATGATAAAAATAATCCTCTAAAATACAACTTGCCTAATAATTCTGCACACAGTGTAGTACAATGCCAGTTTTCATTTCTTACATGAGTGTTAGCTATTGTAAATTCTACAATACCATACAGCAGAGGGGCTTTATATAAGTCAACCCCTTATATGCCAATTTTTGTGACCTACTCCCTCTTCCTCAGTTACCAGTAGGCATTTTATTGTAAGCTGAACTTGTTGCAAAGAAAAAACTGCATACAATGAATATGACAATTTTTTAATGGAAAACTTTTTAAAGTAAACATTAGAAAGTAATAAAGTAGAACATTTGTAAAAGTGCAAAATGAGTAGCATATAGCACAGCCACGTAGTATATAGCACAGCCACGTAGTATATAGCACAGCCACGTAGTATATAGCACAACCACGTAGTATATAGCACAGCCACGTAGTATATAACACAGCCACGTAGTATATAGCACAGCCACATAGTATATAACAAAGCCCACGTAGTATATAGCACAGCCATGTAGTATATAGCACAGCCACGTAATATATAGCACAGCCATGTGGTATATAACACAGCCCACGTATGTCTACCTTGCATAACCAATGGCTATAGGTAGTTGTATTTTTATTTTGTGGTTCATCACTGTCTTATGTTAGTGGTTACACTGGTTACAAAGCTCATGTTTTATTTATGAACAACATGTTTTCTTGTGGAAGTATAATGACTCATCTCTTACTTTTTAATTATGCAGAAATTCCACAATGAGCCGAAGAGTTGTGCGCCAGAGCAAATTCAGGCATATTTTTGGCCAGCCTGTAAAAGCAGATCAAATGTATGAAGATATCCGGGTATCAAAGTTAACGTGGGACAGTTCATTTTGTGCTGTGAATCCTAAATTTTTGGCCATCATCGTGGAATCTAGTGGCGGAGGGGCATTTATAGTATTACCATTAGCTAAGGTAAGTTGCCTTATACAGTATAAGCACAGTACATAATAACAATGCATGGATATCGGCTATATCAAATAATTATTCTTTAAAAAAAAAAATCAAAAGAATGGTCGTCCTTGTCCGACACGTACTGACAGGACAGGTCAGAAAAAGTACTTAGTGGAAAACCACTTATCCTCTTGTGTTGTGCATGGATCAGCACACCTCTATTGAGAGTAGATCTAGGCATTAAAGACTGCCTGCGGGTGATGGCGGCTGCAGCGGCAAAGGATGGCGTTCCTCCTCTTCCATGACAATAATTGCAAATTGATCCCAGTAAACAGATCTATTGGGTGCTGACTTGAAAGAAGTTCCCTTGGACCAGAGCACTTAATAGTATTGATTATTTTTTTACTGTATTAATAGAACATCGCATTTCTCTGTTGAGGAGGGTGCAGGATCTGTGCCGAAATGACTTGTTCTCTTAACTTAATAAAAAATATCAATACTTTGAATTGTTCTTATTCAAATTTCTTTCAGGGCAGCACCAAGGAACTTTTTGTTGCTACAGATATTAAATTATTATTTAGAATATGATGACTACTTTTCTAAAAAAATTTATAAATATTAAAATAGAAAAAAGTTCTACTTGATTGGAAAATATGGTTGCTTTTTTTCCCCAGGAAACACCCCATTTGGTTGTGTTCTGCATTGTAGCTGAGCGCCATTGAAGTAAATGGTGCTGAGCTGCAATGTCACCTACTATCAGTGAATAAGTTCCATGCTAATTTTGTAAGGAAGCAGCCATGTTTTTATAATTCTGACAGTACAACCCCTTGTTAGAGATCATGTCCACAGAATACCTTTCTATAAAGTTACCTAATCAACCTTTTGCGAACATTTTCTCAGTACATAATAGGGCAGTGACTTTTCCTTAGGATAGATCGTCAATGTCTGACCGGTGGGGGTGTGAATCCCGGCATCCCTTCCAATCAGCTGTTCCTGGTGTCGGCCAGAACTGCCTGAACTATTCATTCAAGGAACTGCACAACACAACTCTGTGGACTGAATAGTGGCCGCAGCGAGGTACTGAACATCCAACCCCTCTTGATTTGAATAGGGGGTGGATGTGCAGTACCCATCCATTGCCACTAGACAGTCAATGAAGCTGTGCAGCTCCGTAACTGAGCAGGGGTGCCAGGTGTCGCACCACCACCCATCAGACATTAAAAACCTATGCTAAGGATAGGCCATCAATGTTAATGTCCCGGACAACCCCTTTAAAGCATGTAAAAACTCAATACTTGTAATCGAAACTCAATAACAAGTTAATATTAATAGTTGTATTGATTGTTTGGGCATTTAGGAAATGTCTTTAATATAGGAGGACTGAGAGTAGTCTTGACACTAGCCAATAATGGCTGTTACTTTCAAGAGTTTAGACTACGCTCAGTCCTTCCCTGCTAATGGGCCAAGAGATTTCTGCACTCATATCTATTGACAAGGTAGTATTAACCTTCTACTAGGACACCACATCAGAACTGTAAGCCCCACTGATTCTTTGCAAGCATGTTCCATCCATATATCAGGTTCAACTTTAAAGGCCTCATTGCAAGGAAGTCATTTACACTTGGAACGTGGACTATTTATAGTGAGCTTACTGGAGAAGAGCATAATGCAAATCTGACTTTGGGGTGATGTAATAGCAAACTGGCAACACTGGCTACATTAAGTGGCCGCTCATTCAGCTTCTCACTTACAAGTTTAATAGTTTTTTGGCCATCAAGTGGACAATCGCATTTTTCGCTCATGCTTAAACTACTGCAGATTTTATTAGAATCCAATATAGTTATGTAATATTGTAGAGTACGGAAGAAGCCAGAAAAGGAAGAAATGAAGGTGAAGAAAGAATGCACTCCAGTGTTGGTGTAGCCCAAAAAGCTGTCAAACCAATTACCCAGCACTGTCCAGCAGATATACCTGGGTTTAACCCCAAACCGACCCTTTCCATGAAGAAGCGTCTGAAAAAAAAAAATCCTAACTGGCACTTCAATGACTTTCTTGACTGTTCTCCTACCGGTGTCTATATAAACCATCATCCGATTGTCTGCTAAGTAAGAGGAGCATAATTGAGATTACTATACTTTACTCCAGAAATTTGCTTAAATTGTAGTGATACTCTGCAGTGGCTAAGACCTGGTGTAGATATTAGTTTGAGGCCCACATTCAGTCTAAGAGGCTCCAAATCTTTGAAGGTCCCTGTGCATCTTACTCCAGTAGGTTCTGTTTAAGACTGGTATATAAAACGCTATTCTCAGTATTCCCCACTATGTTTATTTTATAATGACATTCTGTTTTGAAGGGAATGTATATTCAGGAAAGGTCTTGTTTAATCAGGTTTTTATACTTATAGTTTGAAGTCTATCCACAAATTATCAATGATGTTCAGATAAGGGGACTGTGAGGACCATTGTAAAACCTTCAGCTTGCGACTTTTGAGGTAGTCTGTTGTAGATTTTGATGTGTGTTTAGGATCATTATTAGCGATGAGCTAGTATACTCGTCAGGTTTTCCAGAGCACGCTCGGGTGGTCTCCGAGTATTTATGACTGCTCGGAGATTTAGTTTTTCTTGTCGCAGCTGGATGATTTGCGGCTTGATTACATGTGGGGATTCCCTAGCAACCAGGCAACTCCCACATGTACTCAGCCTGGCTAATAGCTGTAAATCATTCAGCTGCAGTGATGAAAACTAAATCTTCGAACACTAACAAATACTCGGAGGTCACCCGAGCAACGAGTATACTCGCTCAGCACTAATCATTATCCATTTGTAGAAGCCATCCTATTTTCAACTTGAGCTGTTTTACAGGTGATTCTATGTTTGCATCATGAATTTGTTAAAATTTCATTGAATCCATTCTTCCCTTTACCAATTAAATGTTCCCCATGCCATTGACTCAACACAACCCCAAAGCATGATTGATCCACCCCCAGGCTTAATGGTTGGTGAGATGTTCTTTTCCTGAAATTCTGTGCCCTTTTTTCTCCACACATACCTTTGATCATTGTGGCCAAAGAGTTCCATTTTAACCTCATCAATCCACAGGACTTGTTTCCAAAATGCATTAGGCTTGTTTAGATGTTCTTTTGCATACTTCTGATGCTGAATTTTATGGTGAGCATGCAGGAGAGGTTTTCTTCTGATGATTCTTCCATGAAGGCCATATTTGTGCAGTTGTCTCTGAACAGTAGAACAATGTACCACAACTCCAGAGTCTGCTAAATCTTTCTGAAGGTCTTTTGCAGTCAAGCCGGGATCTGACTTGCCTCTCTAGCAATTCTATGAACAGCTCTCACTGAAATTTTGATTGGTCTTCCTGACCTCATCTTTACCTCCACTGTTTCTGTTAACTGCCATTTCTTAATTGTATTTCGAACTGAGGAAAGGGCAACTTGAAAATGCATTTCTATCTTTTTATAGCCTTTTTCTGCCTTGTGGGCCTCCACCACTTTCATTTTCAGAGAGCTATGCAACTGCTTAGAAGAATCCATGGCTGCTGTTTCTTGGCATAAGGTTAGAGAAGGTCGGGTTTTTATAAAGCTGGTACATTTCATGACCTGGCCTCTCCTAATGATGATGGTGAACAAGCCATAACCCTAACAGGCTAATTAAGGTCTTTGCCAAAGTTATCTCCGTATACAAATCTCCAAGGGTACCAAACTTTTGCATCGGTTCATTTCCCTTTTTGTATTTTTTAAAATGAAAGAAATGACAATACATAATTATATATATAATTTATTTTTTTGCCTAAAATACAAAGGCAATGTGTCATCTTTAACTTTAGGCCTTTTAGAGATCATGTCAGCTTCAACTTACTTAACTGTTTACAACAGTAGTTTTGACCAGGGGTGCCCAAACTTTTACTTGCCACTATACATGCTCCTTTTGACTTTCACAATAGCCGGATGCTTCTTATTAGGGTAGCTTCACACGAGCGTATAAAAAGTCACTAATAACAAATAATGTAAATATCATCGGTCCGAGTGTTGGTCCGAATATATGGGTGTGTGAACAAGCCCTTACTTCTGAGTTTGTGCTGTGTTTACTGGGTTACCAGTCATCTCATTACCATCACTGACATATTTTCTATGAGTTTTTAAAGCTGTTTTCTCTGCAGCTTTACCAACTCTCTCTTTATCCAATAGTTTGGTGTGCCTAAGGCTGTAGTCACACACAGCGGTCAGCACATATGTAGCATGCGTCCGAGGTGCGTCTGCTGAGGAGCCGCTTCCTAAATGTTGCAGAGACTTTCTGCTGCATCAATGGAAATTAATTGCTGATTGCTGAATGAAATGTAGGGTATTTTGTTCACTTGGTAAAAATTCAGATATTTGCTTTGTTCCAGTATTACTGTATCCAACATGATGTTCCCTGTTTCTGCAGGGAGGTCATTGAGTTTCTTCTGTATTCCGGACCATGGTGCTGATCTCATGTGGCTTAACTTTATGATTTGGAACTTGATTTCCCTTTTCTCTGAAACTAGCGTGATAGTGTCTTGCTTCTAGCAGAAAAAAAAACACATTGTTTTTTCTACAACTTCAATGTCAAAGAATATCTAGATTCTTGTCTTACTCAAAAAATATACATTCTATTGCAAATCCCATATATCAGTACATCCAGCTCGGCTTTACAAGGCCACTGTAGCAAAACAGGTGATAAAATCTCTTCATCCATTTTGAAGTTGATTTAATCTGGCAGTCCTGGAACTGGAAAGCAATAATACTGGGCCTAATTATGTCCCACATTGGGCTTATTTATTTTTCATGGCTTCCCCAGGTTATTCCAAGAAGCATAAACAAAAAATATCTGAGCTTGCTGTATAATAGCACATGGCTTTATCGGATAATGGCTCTGGAAGCCTTTGTGCTGCAGAAAACAGTTTATATAGATTAAAGATAACATTAACTTGCTGACTAATGCCATTCTGTGTTCAACTTGGAAACCCATATTGTCTCTGTTTATGACAAATACAATTGCTTGCCATCCTTCTAACTGCCTCTTTTTAGGAAAAAACAGCCATTGTTTCAGATCTTGATCACTCATCTTGGTAAAAAAAAAATGGGTTTCTTTGGGTTTATAGGTGGAGGGGGGTCAAAATAATTGCAGATAAGATCTCTTATAAAAATGTATTCACAGTAACTATACCATCCATAGTTTACATATTTTCTTTGCTTTGCAAATGGTCTACTGTTACTTTAATTTCTGTCCACCTATGTTCTGAAAACTGGAAGGACAATAAATATTAAAGACTTTTCAGCTCCTGAGAAACCTCCTAAGATAAAATTAGACCACAAAATAGCCCTTTTTCAAGTATTTATAATTATGAAAGGTAAAAAATATCCTCACTAGTTTAATAATAAAAACTCTAAACTATAAAAGAGGTTGGTTGAAGTCAGGCTCTCCAATGTCTCTCTATCTTGACAACATAGTGAGACTTCCTGCTAGTGATGGGTCATTTGCAAACAAACCGAGACAAACAGCCGGCTCCCTGCTGTGAACGACAGTAGCTGGCACCCCATGGGAGCCCTATTTTCTCTAATTGGCTCTCACTGGGAGTAAAATTCCAGTGTACAGGAGACAGAACCACCCCCACTCGAACAAAACCCTGCCCACTCATCAATTTAATTGGCTGTCTGCAAGTTGGTATAGTTTCACCGGTGGGTGGGAATGGTATCAGCCACATTAATGTTATTTTAAATAGTTGTTCACCTGGGGTGAACACATATTTAATAGGGATCTATTTAGATCCAAATGAGTCAGCTCTTTTTGGTGAGCGGAGCCAAGAGAGCCAGATCACCAAAAAAAAAAATGGACTGCCCATCACTTCTTCCTGCTTTTAATCTGGGACATACCACTGTGTAGGGGAAGACTGTATGTAAACACAGGAGAGATCTGTGCTGCTGTCCTTCCAACAGGATATGTAAGATGGATTCATGTGTCTTATGGAGTACTACAAGGCAAGGGCTGAAAGAAACTTTGGGGCTTCAGGGGCAATTACCCCAACCAGTAGCATACCGTTTTTGGTGGGCACCCACAGAAATGAGGTAATAGCAAGCTTAGGAAGCTGACACAGTACATTGAGGTATGTGGGCAGGTGAGCTGATTGTTCCAACCTGGGTTCTCCAAATGGCTTAATGGATTCAGTGATGGGCAGTGGAGCAAATCTATACTCCTTTGATTGGTGCCATGGTGCCTTGGGTACTGTTCTTTAGAGTTTCTCTGGAGAAGGAGAGATGTCCCTTTTATACCCACAGCTGTCTTTCTGGGCATTATCCAGAGGTTTGAAGAAACATGGGAGTAGGTAATTCCCTAATTATTCAATTGTACAATTAACCTGTGTCCTTGTCTTCCAAGGGTAGAAGAATAATAAACTGCAGTGGCTGGTACAATAGGTAGTCATCAGGTATTCAACGAATTAACAAACATTGACTGTACAATTAACCTGCGTTATTTAGAAGAATAAATTGTAGGGGCTGATACAATAGGTAATTAACAGACCTTCAACAAATCAACATACAACAGATCACTATGCAAGAGTCAACAAGCAGGCCCATATGAACAGTGGCTCATGTCTCTTGGACTACTGACTACTGACTAATACGTCTGTATAAAAATAGCCAGAATAATGGACAATATAAGGGATCATAATCCACAAAATGAGGAACTCCTAATATACCGTAATACAGAAAAATAGAAAAACATAAAGTACATAAACCTCCAGGAGATGAAAAAAGACTAATGAAGAAGAAATCTAATTTAAATAAAATGTAAATATTTTATTTAGACTAATGAAAATAGATTTCCAATGTATAAAGATATAAACAATAGTAAATGGTCAAATCGCTGAGGACAAACAGAATATGTGACAACACAAGACACAAATAATTAATGTTAAATGCAGGGATAGCGCCTTATGTTTATGTACACTAATTTGCCCAAAAAGCAAGTGTTCAAGCTAGTCAAAAAGATGAATCATGATTCACAAGCCTGTGCATAAGGTCATAATATATGGCCATAAAATATATTTTACAAGGGCCTCAGATGGCAATTCTAAGTGTTGCAAAGTGACAGAACAGAGTGGAAAAGGTAATAAGGGCAAAATGTTTCCCAAGTAGAGCTGCCATTTATGCAAACCACAATAGAATGTCAAGTATGGCAATTGAATGCACAGAGAAGGAGAAGGAGAGATGTCCCTTTTATACCCACAGCTGTCTTTCTGGGCATTATCCAGAGGTTTGAAGAAACATGAGAGTAGGTAATTCCCTAATTATTCAATTGTACAATTAACCTGTGTCCTTGTCTTCCAAGGGTAGAAGAATAATAAACTGCAGTGGCTGGTACAATAGGTAGTCATCAGGCATTCAACGATTTAACAAACATTGACTGTACAATTAACCTGCGTTATTTAGAAGAATAAATTGTAGGGGCTGATATAATAGGTAATTAACAGACCTTCAACCAATCAACATACAACAGATCACTACGCAAGAGCCAACAAGCAGGCCCATATGAACAATGGCTCATGTCTCTTGGACTACTGACTACTGACTAATACGTCTGTATAAAAATAGCCAGAATAATGGACAATATAAGGGATCATAATCCACAAAATGAGGAACTCCTAATATACCGTAATACAGAAAAATAGAAAAACATAAAGTACATAAACCTCCAGGAGATGAAAAAAGACTAATGAAGAAGAAATCTAATTTAAACAAAATGTAAATATTTTATTGAGACTAATAAAAATAGATTTCCAATGTATAAAGATATAAACAATAGTAAATGGTCAAATCGCTGAGGACAAACAGAATATGTGACAACACAAGACACAAATAATTAATGTTAAATGCAGGGATAGCACCTTATGTTTATGTACACTAATTTGCCCAAAAAGCAAGTGTTCAAGCTAGTCAAAAAGATGAATCATGATTCACAAGCCTGTGCATAAGGTCATAATATATGGCCTTAACATACATTTTACAAGGGCCTCAGATGGCAATTCTAAGTGTTGCAAAGTGACAGAACAGAGTGGAAAAGGTAATAAGGGCAAAATGTTTCCCAAGTAGAGCTGCCATTTATGCAAACCACAATAGAATGTCAAGTATGGCAATTGAATGCACAGAGAACACAGCTGTCATCAAACCCATATACTACACTGATTGTCAATGTCCTAGGGTATCGGGATGATCCAGGTAAAGAGCCAGAATTGGCGTATCTAGTGTGATGTGCCAATTCTTGGGTGGCTGCGGGCTTCTACTTTTTGGCTCGGGATGGGCCAATATCCATGGACTGTCCCAGCCTGATAATAGAAGCCTGCAGCTGTCTGCTTTATCTGCGCTGGTTTTAAAATATAGAGATGACCCCTCAATTTTTTTTAATTTACTTATTTATTTAATGCCCTGACTGCAACTGTCAACAGCATCGCCTGGTCTCGCTGATCGCAATGAGACCAGGCGATGAAGATGAGAGTTGGAGTCGGCAACCGGCACCAGGGAAGAGCGCTAACTGTACTGCTTTTCCCAGCCACCAGAGCTTTCCATTCCGATATGTATCACACAGGTGTCACTCGGAGGTCATCCGTGTGTCATCAGTGTGCACATGTGCAGCACGCATTTCCTCCGTGCTACTGGAAAAAGAATGACATGTCTACGGGTTTTTCACATGGACAAGCGGGCCGTGTGAAAAATCTGACATGTGGGCACCACCATTGAATACAACAGTTGTGCGTGTGTCCATATTTGTGGTCCTTAAAAAATGGACTGCATAAGGACCAAAGAAAATGGACATGTGAAGAAAGCCTTACAAACAGATTAGTTCACATCTGTTTTTGTTGCCTCCATTTATAACCTGTGGTGCAAGGGTGACCCAAGCACTTAATCCTCATTCGGACGTCTGTGAATCACGTACAGTACAGACCAAAAGTTTGGACACACCTTCTCATTTAAAGATTTTTCTGTATTTTCATGACTATGAAAATTGTACATTCACACTGAAGGCAACAAAACTATGAATTAACACATGTGGAATTATATACTTAACAAAAAAGTGTGAAACAACTGAAAATATGTCTTATATTCTAGGTTCTTCAAAGTAGCCACCTTTTGCTTTGATGACTGCTTTGCACACTCTTGGCATTCTCTTGATGAGCTTCAAGAGGAAGTCACCAGAAATGGTCTTCCAACAATCTTGAAGGAGTTCCCAGAGATGCTTAGCACTTGTTGGCCCTTTTGCCTTCACTCTGCGGTCCAGCTCACCCCAAACCATCTCGATTGGGTTCAGGTCTGATGACTGTGAGACCAGGTCATCTGGCGTAGCACCCCATCGCTCTTCTTCTTGGTCAAATAGCCCTTACACAGTGTGGAGGTGTGTTTGGGGTCATTGTCCTGTTGAAAAATAAATGATGGTCCAACTAAACGCAAAGCGGATGGAATAGCATGCCGCTGCAAGATGCTGTGGTAGCCATGCTGGTTCAGTATGCCTTCAATTTTGAATAAATCCCCAACAGTGTCACCAGCAAAGCACCCCCACACCATCACACCTCCTCCTCCATGCTTCACGATGGGAACCAGGCATGTAGAGTCCATCCGTTTACCTTTTCTGCATCGCACAAAAGACACGGTGGTTGGAACCAAAGATCTGAGATTTGGACTCATCAGACCAAAGTACAGATTTCCACTGGTCTAATGTCCATTCCTTGTGTTCTTTAGCCCAAACAAGTCTCTTCTGCTTGTTGCCTGTCCTTAGCAGTGGTTTCCTAGCAGCTATTTTACCATGAAGGCCTGCTGCACAAAGTCTCCTCTTAACAGTTGTTTGTTGTGAATTCTGTTGTCGGGCTCCCTCCTGTGGTCATGAATGGTACTTCCGCTGGTTCTGTCCATGGACTTCCTCTGGTGGGTGTTTCTGAGTTTCCTTCCACAGGTGACGAGGTTAATTCGTTAGCTGGCTGCTCTATTTAACTCCACTTAGATCTTTGCTCCATGCCACCTGTCAATGTTCCAGTATTGGTCTAGTTCACTCCTGGATCGTTCTTGTGACCTGTCTTCCCAGCAGAAGCTAAGTTCCTGCTTGTATTTTCTTTGGTTTGCTATTTTTCTGTCCAGCTTGCTATTTTTATTGTTGTCTTGCTTGCTGGAAGCTCTGGGACGCAGAGGGAGCGCCTCGGCACCGTGAGTCGGTGCGGAGAGTCTTTTTGCGCCCTCTGCGTGGTCTTTTTGTAGGTTTTTGTGCTGACCGCAAAGCAATCTTTCCTATCCTCAGTCTGTTCAGTAAGTCGGGCCTCACTTTGCTAAATCTATTTCATCTCTGTGTTTGTATTTTCATCTTTACTCACAGTCATTATATGTGGGGGGCTGCCTTTTCCTTTGGGGAATTTCTCTGAGGCAAGGTAGGCTTTATTTTTCTATCTTCAGGGCTAGCTAGTTCCTTAGGCTGTGCCGAGTTGCATAGAGAGTGTTAGGAGCAATCCACGGCTATTTCTAGTGTGCGTGATAGGATTAGGGATTGCGGTCAGCAGAGTTCCCACGTCCCAGAGCTCGTCCTTTATTATCAGTAACTATCAGGTCATTCCGTGTGCTCTTAACCACCAGGTCCATTATTGTCCTGACCACCAGGTCATAACAGTACAGGTGGCCCAAAGTACTAATGCATCTCAATAGAGGGATAAGAGAAGTTCTGAGACCATTTTTTTTTCTTTGCAGTGTGTTTTGTCTCTCTTTTCCCCTTTACCTCTGGGTGGTTCAGGACACAGGTGTAAACATGGACATTCAAGGTCTGTCCTCTTGGATGGATAATCTCACTACAAGGGTACAAAACATTCAAGATTTTGTGGTTCAGAATCCTATGTCAGAGCCTAGGATTCCAATTCCTGATTTGTTTTTTGGTGATAGATCTAAGTTCTTGAATTTCAAAAATAATTGTAAATTGTTTCTTGCCTTGAAACCTCGCTCCTCAGGTCACCCTGTTCAACAAGTAAAGATCATTATTTCTTTGTTACGTGGTGACCCTCAAGACTGGGCATTTTCCCTTGCGCCAGGAGATCCGGCATTGCGTGATGTTGATGCGTTTTTCCTGGCGCTTGGATTGCTTTATGACAAGCCTAATTCAGTGGATCAGGCAGAGAAAATCTTGCTGGCTCTGTGTCAGGGTCAGGATGAAGCGGAGATATATTGTCAGAAGTTTAGAAAGTGGTCTGTGCTCACTCAGTGGAATGAATGTGCCCTGGCAGCAATCTTCAGAAAGGGTCTCTCTGAAGCTCTTAAGGATGTTATGGTGGGATTTCCCATGCCTGCTGGTCTGAATGAGTCTATGTCTTTGGCCATTCAGATCGATCGACGCTTGCATGAGCGTAAAGCTGTGCACCATTTGGCGGTACTATCTGAGCATGGGCCTGAGCCTATGCAATGTAATAGGACTTTGACCAGAGCTGAACGGCAAGAACACAGACGTCAGAATGGGCTATGTTTTTACTGTGGTGATTCCACTCATGTTATCTCTGATTGTCCTAAGCGCACTAAGTGGTTCGCTAGGTCTGCCACCATTGGTGCGGTACAGTCTAAATTTCTATTGTCCGTTACTCTGATTTGCTCTTTGTCATCCTATTCTGTTATGGCATTTGTGGATTCAGGCGCTGCCCTGAATTTGATGGACTTGGAGTATGCTAGGCGCTGTGGTTTTTTCTTGGAGCCCTTGCAGTATCCTATTCCATTGAGAGGAATTGATGCTACGCCTTTGGCCAAGAATAAGCCTCAGTACTGGACCCAATTGACCATGTGCATGGCGCCTGCACATCAGGAGGATATCCGCTTTCTGGTGTTGCATAATCTGCATGATGTGGTCGTTTTGGGGTTGCCATGGCTACAGGTTCATAATCCAGTATTGGACTGGAAATCTATGTCTGTGCCCAGCTGGGGTTGCCAGGGGGTACATGGTGATGTTCCATTTTTGTCTATTTCGTCTTCCACTCCTTCTGAAGTTCCAGAGTTTTTGTCGGATTATCGGGATGTATTTGATGAGCCCAAAGCCAGTGCCCTACCTCCTCATAGGGATTGCGATTGTGCAATTAATTTGATTCATGGTAGTAAGTTTCCTAAGGGCCGATTGTTCAGTTTATCTGTGCCAGAACACGCCGCTATGCGGAGTTATATAAAGGAATCCTTGGAGAAAGGCCATATTCGCCCGTCGTCATCACCGTTAGGAGCAGGGTTCTTTTTTGTGGCCAAGAAGGATGGTTCTTTGAGACCTTGTATTGATTACCGCCTTCTTAATAAAATTACAGTCAAATTTCAGAATCCTTTGCCGTTGCTGTCTGATTTGTTTGCTCGTATTAAAGGGGCTAGTTGGTTCACCAAGATAGATCTTCGAGGGGCGTATAATCTTGTGCGTATTAAACAAGGCGATGAATGGAAAACAGCATTTAATACGCCCGAGGGTCATTTTGAGTACCTGGTTATGCCATTCGGGCTTTCCAATGCTCCATCAGTATTTCAGTCCTTTATGCATGACATCTTCCGAGAGTACCTGGATAAATTCCTGATTGTGTATTTGGATGATATTTTGGTCTTTTCGGATGATTGCGAGTCTCATGTGAAGCAGGTCAGAATGGTGTTCCAGGTCCTTCGTGCGAATTCCTTGTTTGTGAAGGGGTCAAAGTGTCTCTTTGGAGTTCAGAAGGTTTCATTTTTGGGGTTCATTTTTTCCCATTCTACTATCGAGATGGACCCTGTTAAAGTCCAGGCCATTTACGATTGGACTCAGCCGACATCTGTGAAGAGCCTGCAAAAGTTCCTGGGCTTTGCTAATTTTTATCGGCGCTTCATCGCTAATTTTTCTAGTGTTGCTAAACCGTTAACTGATTTAACCAAGAAGGGTGCTGATGTGGTCAATTGGTCCTCTGCGGCTGTGGAAGCTTTTCAGGAGTTGAAGCATCGTTTTTCTTCTGCCCCTGTGTTGTGCCAGCCAGATGTTTCGCTCCCGTTTCAGGTTGAGGTTGATGCTTCTGAGATTGGAGCAGGGGCTGTTTTGTTGCAAAGAAGTTCTGATGGCTCGGTGATGAAGCCATGTGCTTTCTTTTCTAGAAAGTTTTCGCCTGCTGAGCGTAATTATGATGTTGGTAATCGAGAGTTGTTGGCCATGAAGTGGGCATTCGAGGAGTGGCGTCATTGGCTTGAAGGAGTCAAGCATCGCGTGGTGGTCTTGACAGATCACAAGAATTTGACTTATCTTGAGTCTGCCAAACGGTTGAATCCGAGACAGGCTCGATGGTCGTTATTTTTCTCCCGTTTTGATTTTGTGGTTTTGTACCTTCCGGGCTCTAAGAATGTGAAGGCTGATGCCCTGTCAAGGAGTTTTGTGCCTGACTCTCCGGGTGTTCCTGAGCCGGCGGGTATTCTCAAAGAGGGGGTAATTTTGTCTGCCATCTCCCCTGATTTGCGACGGGTGCTGCAAAAATTTCAGGCTGATAGACCTGACCATTGCCCAGCGGAGAAACTGTTTGTCCCTGATAGATGGACTAGTAGAGTTATCTCTGAGATTCATTGTTCAGTGTTGGCTGGGCATCCTGGAATCTTTGGTACCAGAGATTTGGTGGCTAGATCCTTTTGGTGGCCGTCTTTGTCACGGGATGTGCGTTCTTTTGTGTAGTCCTGTGGGACTTGTGCTCGGGCTAAGCCCTGCTGTTCTCGTGCCAGTGGGTTGCTTTTGCCCTTGCCGGTCCCGAAGAGGCCCTGGACGCATATTTCTATGGATTTTATTTCGGATCTCCCCGTCTCTCAAAAGATGTCGGTCATTTGGGTGGTTTGTGATCGCTTTTCTAAGATGGTCCATTTGGTACCTTTGTCTAAATTGCCTTCCTCCTCTGATTTGGTGCCATTATTTTTCCAGCATGTGGTTCATTTACATGGTATCCCGGAGAACATCGTTTCTGACAGAGGTTCCCAGTTTGTTTCGAGGTTTTGGCGATCCTTTTGTGCTAGGATGGACATTGATTTGTCTTTTTCCTTCGGCTTTCCATCCTTAGACAAATGGCCAAACCGAACGAACTAATCAAACTTTGGAAACATATCTGAGATGCTTTGTTTCTGCTGATCAGGATGATTGGGTGTCCTTTTTGCCGTTGGCTGAGTTCGCCCTTAATAATCGGGCCAGCTCGGCTACTTTGGTTTCGCCGTTTTTCTGCAATTCTGGTTTCCATCCTCGTTTCTCTTCAGGGCAGGTTGAGTCTTCGGACTGTCCTGGTATAGATACTGTGGTGGATAGGTTGCAGTAGATTTGGACTCATGTGGTGGACAATTTGACATTGTCCCAGGAGAAGGCTCAACGTTTCGCTAACCGCCGGCGCTGTGTGGGTCCCCGACTTCGTGTTGGGGATTTGGTTTGGTTGTCGTCTCGTTATGTTCCTATGAAGGTTTCCTCTCCTAAGTTTAAGCCTCGTTTCATTGGTCCGTATAAGATTTCTGAGGTTATCAATCCTGTGTCATTTCGTTTGGCCCTTCCTGCTTCTTTTGCCATCCATAATGTGTTCCATAGGTCGTTATTGCGGAGATACGTGGCGCCTGTGGTTCCATCCGTTGATCCTCCTGCCCCGGTGTTGGTTGAGGGGGAGTTGGAGTATGTGGTGGAGAAGATTTTGGATTCTCGTATTTCGAGACGAAAACTCCAGTACCTGGTCAAGTGGAAGGGTTATGGTCAGGATGATAATTCCTGGGTTTTTGCCTCTGATGTTCATGCTGCTGATCTGGTTCGTGCCTTTCATTTGGCTCATCCTGGTCTGCCTGGGGGCTCTGGTGAGGGTTCGGTGACCCCTCCTCAAGGGGGGGGTACTGTTGTGAATTCTGTTGTCGGGCTCCCTCCTGTGGTCATGAATGGTACTTCCGCTGGTTCTGTCCATGGACTTTCTCTGGTGGGTGTTTCTGAGTTTCCTTCCACAGGTGACGAGGTTAATTCGTTAGCTGGCTGCTCTATTTAACTCCACTTAGATCTTTGCTCCATGCCACCTGTCAATGTTCCAGTATTGGTCTAGTTCACTCCTGGATCGTTCTTGTGACCTGTCTTCCCAGCAGAAGCTAAGTTCCTGCTTGTATTTTCTTTGGTTTGCTATTTTTCTGTCCAGCTTGCTATTTTTATTGTTGTCTTGCTTGCTGGAAGCTCTGGGACGCAGAGGGAGCGCCTCGGCACCGTGAGTCGGTGCGGAGAGTCTTTTTGCGCCCTCTGCGTGGTCTTTTTGTAGGTTTTTGTGCTGACCGCAAAGCAATCTTTCCTATCCTCAGTCTGTTCAGTAAGTCGGGCCTCACTTTGCTAAATCTATTTCATCTCTGTGTTTGTATTTTCATCTTTACTCACAGTCATTATATGTGGGGGGCTGCCTTTTCCTTTGGGGAATTTCTCTGAGGCAAGGTAGGCTTTATTTTTCTATCTTCAGGGCTAGCTAGTTCCTTAGGCTGTGCCGAGTTGCATAGGGAGCGTTAGGAGCAATCCACGGCTATTTCTAGTGTGCGTGATAGGATTAGGGATTGCGGTCAGCAGAGTTCCCACGTCCCAGAGCTCGTCCTTTATTATCAGTAACTATCAGGTCATTCCGTGTGCTCTTAACCACCAGGTCCATTATTGTCCTGACCACCAGGTCATAACAGTTGTTGTAGAGATGTGTCTGCTGCTAGATCTCTGTGTGACATTGACCTGGTCTCTAATCTGAGCTGCTGTTAACCTGCGATTTCTGATAATAAACTTATCCTCAGAAGCAGAGGTGACTTTTAGTCTTCCATTCCTGGGGCGGTCCTCATGTGAGACAGTTTCTTTGTAGCGCTTGATGGTTTTTACAACTGCACTCAGGGACACTTTCAAAGTTTTCCCAATTTTTGGACTGACTGACCTTCATTTCTTAAAGTAATGATGGCCACTCGTTTTTCTTTACTTAGCTGCTTTTTTCTTGCCATAATACAAATTCTAACAGTCTATTCAGTAGGACTATCAGCTGTGTATCCACCAGACTTGTGCTGAACACAACTGATGGCCCAATCCCATTTATAAGGCAAGAAATCCCACTTGTTAAACCTTACAGGGCACACCTGTGAAGTGAAAATCATTTCCGGTGTCTACCTCTTGAAGCTCATCAAGAGAATGCCATGAGTGGGCAAAGCAGTCATCAAAGCAAAAGGTGGCTACTTTGAAGAACCTAGAATATAAGACATATTTTCCGTTGTTTCACACTTTTTTGTTAAGTATATAATTCCACATGTGTTAATTCATAGTTTTGATGCCTTCAGTGTGAATGTACAATTTTCATAGTCATGAAAATACAGAAAAATCTTGAAATGAGAAGGTGTGTCCAAACTTTTGGTCTGTACTGTACGTGTTTTATTTGTGTTTTTCACCGATAGAACACATAACCGTTATAGTCTATTGGGTTCTTCACATGTCTGTGTTTTTTACAGAGCGAGTAGTATGCAAAAAACATGTCTGTTTTTGATCACAGTCACTGATTAAAATTAGGGCTCTTGCAGACAGGCGTATAAATCAAACGTGTGCTGCTGTCCACTGTCCCATGTTACTAATAGTGCTGTTCAGATGAACCATCTTTTTTGTAGGTCCGATCACCTATGAAAAAAAAAATCTGTAGCATGCACTATTTTCTTACGAGTTTTGGATGAGTCTCACCTATTCAAGTCGATAAAAAAAAAAGGATCCCACATAGAACACCGAATGACATCCAATTTCATGGATACATTTCTATTATAACCCTAAGGGCTGTCTCACACATCCAGATATTTCCGGTACCTGAAAAATCGGTACCAGAATTATCTGTGTCCGTGTGCCGATGCGTTTCTGTGGCACATCAGTGTGGCACACGTGCGGCACACGTGTGCCGCCCGTGTGCCCACTGGGTACCACATGCACCGTGCCGGAGACAGCGCTGGCTGGCGCTGCTTCCTGTCCTGGCCGCACCTTGTACTGTATGAGCGGTCACGTGGGGCCGCTCATTTACAGTAATGAATATGCTGCTCCACCCAATATGCCATGAATATGCCAGGCCTCGACCAATCAGCGACGGGCACAGCATGGCAACTATGATGTCATAAAGGTTGCCTCGACCAATCAGCGACGGGCACAGTCTGCCGCGAATTCGCCTCGACCAATCAGCGACGGGCACAGTATCGTCGTAGATGTCATAATCATAATGGTTGCCATGGCGACGATATCATAAAGGTTGCCTCAACCAATCAGCGACGGGCACAGTCTGCCGCGAATTCTGGAATCATCATTGTCCATATACTACGGGGACATGCATATTCTAGAACAGGGGTGTCAAACTGGATTCCTCGAGGGCTGCAAACAGGTCATGTTTTCAGGATTTCCTTGCATTGCACAGGTGATAATTTAATCACCCGCAGAGAATGATTCCAGCACCTTGTGCAGTGCTAAGGAAATCTTGAAAACACGCATGGTTTGAGGCCCTCGAGGAATGCAGTTTGACACCCCTGTTCTAGAATACCCGATGAATAATACTAGAAATCTGTGTGAAATGCAAATATCTGTTTATTTTTCAAAAAATTAAGAAAAAAATTGCATGGGCTCCCACGTAATTTTCATAACCAGCAGAGGCAAAGTCGACAGCTGAGGGCTGAGGTTAATATTCTGGGAAGGAGCCAATAGCCATAAAGGTTCCCAGGCTATTAATATCAGATCACAGCTGTTTGCATAGCTTTTACTAGCTAGTTTACAGGGGAATCCCAGTAAAAAATTGACATGGGGTCCCCCTATAAAATCGAACTAGCAAAGGCTAGGCAGACAGCTGTGGGCTGATATTAATAGCCTGGGAAGGGGCCATGGATATTGGCTCCCACCAGGTTAAAAACATCATCTCTCAGCTGCCCCAGAAATGGCACATCTTATAGATGCGCCAATTCTGGCACTTAGCCTTGCTCTTCCCACTTGCCCTGTAGTGGTGGCAAGTGGGGTTCATATTTGTGGGGTTGATGTCACCTTTGTATCGTCCGGTGACATCAAACCCACGGCTTAGTAATGGAGAGGCATCAATAAGACACCTAACCATTACTAATCCTATAGTTACATGGTAAATAAAGACATGGCCAGAATAAAGTCCTTTATTTGAAATAATCACACAGACTCATTTATTGAATCTTAATTTACCATACTTACTGAACGCCTAGTTCTCCTGCAACAAAAATAAAATAATAAACCAACATATAATACTCCCTGTCCGATGTAGTCCATTTACCGAGTGTCCCATGACGATCTCACGTGTAGAACAGTCACATCTCCGCTCTACCCGGCCTACGGTGATACACTGACAGGAGGTAATCCCTCCCGCAGTGTATCACTGCACTGCTGTGACAATTCACCAGAGTTCATCTG
The DNA here is from genome assembly GCF_032444005.1 of Ranitomeya imitator. Classification (NCBI taxonomy): domain Eukaryota; kingdom Metazoa; phylum Chordata; class Amphibia; order Anura; family Dendrobatidae; genus Ranitomeya; species Ranitomeya imitator. The sequence goes on from NC_091284.1 coordinate 95,114,141, forward strand.
CTTCGATGCTGTCACTTACAGCACTACCGCTGTGTGAGAACTTTCCCATGCAGCGGTGCTGCAAGTGAGAGCACCGGAGCTGATCAGCTGATATACTGCGAGAGCTATCACCTCCTGTCAGTGTATAACCAGCGGCTGGGTAGAGCGGTCACATCTCCCGATGTGACTGTTCCACATGTGAGATCATCGTGGGACAATATGGATTACCTGGACTAAGGCGAACAGGGAATATATGTTGGTTTATTATTTTATATTATTTCTAGAAGACAAGGGCATCGGAGATTGGGTGTGAGGTGAGTATAATGGATTTTTATTTTTATGTGAATATGTATGTAACTGTGAGCACAGGCGCCGGAAGATGACACTACTCTCCCATCATCGGCACCTGCTGTCACTGTTATCAGTGACAGCAGACATAGCCTGATGGGAGCAGTAGTCTCATCGGCCCACGCCTGCTTTTCTACCACAGGTCACCGCTGAGGGTCACAGTTAGCTGTGGGATCACGCTGACATCTGCCAGCATGATCTTGCAGCCCTGTGACCGACAGTACCAGCGGTAGCGTTACCGCAGGTGACAGTCACAGCTGTAGGGTCACGCTGACATGTGATAGCATGATCCTGCAGGGCTGTGACCGACAGTAGGGGCAGTAGCGTTACCGCAGACACCTGCACACACACGCAGACACCCGCACACAGCCACAGAACACGCAGACAGATACACACACACATATTCTCCGCCCACAGACATTCTCCGCTCACACACTCTTCCTCCTTCTGACATCATTTCCGTTCTGCAGCGTTTTTGGCACGCAACTCCGCAGCAAATCCGCAAACCTTTTTACACATGCGGCTTTGCTGCGGATTTGACTGACTCAATAGGTGCAGAAACTCTGCAGATCCGCAAAAAGAATTGACATGCTGCGGAAAATAAAACGCTGCAAATAAGGACGGAAATTTCCCCAGCATGTGCACAACAATTCAGGAATGGCATTGATTAATATTGCTTTAATAATCCATTGTGGATTTATAGCATTTCTGCGTGGAAATAACGCTGTGGAAACGCAACAAATCCACAACGTGTGCACATAGCCTAACAGGATCTTCTCCCCCTCACTAAAAACAGTATCCTTAAAAATAAAATACATCACAGCAATAAAATATCCCTTAATTAGCTACTACAGTGATTATGCACCCTCTTGTGTCTCATTCCTGGCCTCATATGTTTTCCCATCTTGACCCCATATGTTCTCCCATCCTGGCCTCATATGTTCTCCAATCCTGCCCCCATGTGTCTTCACTCTGCCCCCATATGTCTCCATCCTGTCCCCATATTGCAGCTTTCAGTATGAAAAAAAGTTTTAAAAAACGTTTCTCCTTAACTGGTCGCGGTCCAGCAGCCTCCTCTCCCTCATTCATTCAACATGCCAGCATCGGGTAATGACGTCATACACCAGCGACGTGCGCATCGATGTCAGCTACCAGCCTCTGATTGGCTGACGGCAGTAAACTATTGCCAGTTAACACGGCAGTAGATTTTAATTGAGCATCCGATGACGCTTGTTCAGTCGCTGAATCGGCCGAATCCTGCCCCTAGGGCCCGATGAGCAGAAACCAAAAAGAGGGGGGCCCTCACCGGGCCCCATATGCAAGTAAAGGCAGTGATGTCCTGATGGCGGCCCTGGACACAATGACCAAACATTGATGAAACTCGGATCAAAAACCCTAATGAAAATTTCAGAAAAAGTATCAGAAATTACAAAAAATCCAAGACAACAAACTGCACTGTACTACGTGACCCATAGCTGTGATACGTGTGTAGTGGTCTAGGGAGCTGTTGTAGGGATCAGTAAGGATAAGTTAACAGGGTTATCCGGCACTATTAATTTTTACTCATACCTGTCTGTATATTCTTTGGCCCATAAGAAAAAAATAAAGTAGAGCTGGATAATCCCTTGAAATCAGACTCAGGTAAACCACCTGCAGTTCTTCTGTCGGGACTGATCATAAATGTCATTGTGTGCCCACTGCCCAGGTCTATAACGTCTGTGAATATTTCCATGTGCTGTGTGAAGTAGATCTGTGCCCGAGGGTTAGAGGTTTAATATGGCTCAATGTGCTGAGATATAAATGGAATAACCGTGAGTGTTTGATTGCAGCCCTCCCTCCTGTGATCACTGTTCTTTTTTTAGCACAAGAATGTATTATGATTAGCTCCCAGGTCACCGGTAATGTTGTCCTTGACCCACTCATTATCCTACATTCCACCTCTGGGGGAGGATTGGAGAGCTTCTCTGTGTAGACTGTGAGGCTCAGGCATTGCACTGCTGATCCTCAACTTCCAATGTGAATGATCTCATGTAGCAAACAATAGAAATGTGTCAGGAAGCCCTAGCCGAGCTAATGGAGCTCACTTTTTCCAGAATCTGAATCTGGAGAATGTTTTGCTCAGTTCAGAGCCTCTGCCAGGGCACCACCCTTGCAGCCCCTGCTTGTCCTGGAACAGTTTCTGTGCTCGGTGACACTCCTGTCTTCCTTTTTCCTCTTCAATGATTTTATCCATTGTTGTCGTAGCCCTTCTATGATATTGGGCAACTCCCCTGTTTTTTTATTACAGGTGGTTGTACCAACGGTACGGAATGTATTCATCTATATAACATTTAAAGGCTATGGACACCTTTACAGTTTTGGAAAGTTCGGCACATGTTTTTGAAAGGGCCTTACTCACCCTCCCCTGGTCCAGCTCAGAGTTGCCACCAATGACCCCTGTCTATACTATTGTCTGCAGAACTGACATCACTTCAACAGCTGTGCAGTCAGTGGTGTCACGCTGCCTCCGCTGCCGTCTCCCGCACCCTGTTATACTTACGTGTCCTCGGTGTCCCGGCGCGGCTCTCCTGCGGCGTCCTCTCTCCAGCGCTCGCTCCCAGCTTCTGCTGCTCGTCGGGTACGCGCGCACACCAGGTTCTGTTCTACGCGTGCGCACCTCTAATCCCTGCTGGCACTTCCTGTCCTGTCCTCTCAGTCGTCTTGGAGGACCCTCTCCTCCCGGAAGTAAGGCGCAGCGCTACTATATCTTCCTGTCTGCACCTCACCCCTGTGCCTGATGATCACTTGTGTTTCTCTAGTGCTCCTGGCCGCACGTGTATTCAGTGAATCTTCTTGTTCTCTGATTTTGTGCTCTGTTGTCTCTCCACAGAACCTTCGTCTTTCCCTGCAGTTCCTGTGTTCCTACAGTCCCTGTGTCTGCAGGCTCCGTGTCCCTGCAGTCCCTGTCTCCCTGCAGTTCCTGTGTTCCTACAGTCCCTGTGTCTCTGCAGGCTCTGTGTCCCTGCAGTCCCAGTCTCCCTGGAGTTCCTGTGTTCCTACAGTCCCTGTGTCTCTGCAGGCTCCATGTCCTTGCAGTCCCTGTCTCCCTGCAGTTCCTGTGTTCCTACAGTCCCTTTGTCCCTGCAGTCCCTGTGTCCCTGCAGTCCCTGTGTCTCTGCAGTGCCTATCTGTCCTGAGCCGCAGCGGTACTCCGTCTGTCCAGTGTCTCTGCCGTTCCCGCCAGTTTAGTTTCTCTTCTACTCCCCTGGTCCTGAGTCTCCGTTTGCCTCTCCCCTTTTCCGCCTTGGTCCCCCAGCTTCCGTGGTGATAGTCCCTCACGGTCCTGCCCCTAACTCTCCCTGTATAGGGGGAGGTCAATCGGGTCAGCTTGTCCTTGGGGGGATCGTCGTCACGGTCTAGAGAGTCCACCTTTTCTACCAGAGAATCCTCACAGTATCATCAGGCCATGGACCCCGCTGGTGCCTCTGCTACTCAGAAGGAGTTACTCTTGCGAGAAAACCAGACTAGGATCATGTCTTTCCTAAAGAACATGGAATCTCATCTAGCGGCCTTACAGTCCTCTGATCCTGGTAATGCCTCTCAGCTGGCTGCTTTTCAGCAGGAGCTTGGCCAACAACGGGACACTCAGTCTCATATTTTGAATTTTATGGCCTCTGTAGATGATCGGCTTCTCTCTCTCCAAAATGTTGCCTCTGTTCCTATCAAGGCCCCCGCTCCTCAACCTTCGCCCCGTTTAGCCAGGCCTCCAGGGGATCCAAAATTATGCGGTTTTCTTAATCAATGCCAACTGCATTTTGAATTATCTCCGCTACTCTATCCCACCGACCGAGCTAAGGTAGCTTTTGTTGTTTCCCATTTGGAGGGTGAGGCTCTGGCGTGGGTTAATCCCCTCTGGGAATGAGACAATCTGTTAGTCACTCAACTCGCCCCTTTTTTAGATACCTTTCGCAAGGTATTTGATGAACCTGGTCGTCTGGTTTCTACCACAGAATCTCTCTTCAACCTTCACCAGGGTACTCTTTCCGTAGCCCAGTACGCCGTCCGTTTTCGGACGCTGTCCTCAGATTAAGGCTATGTTCACAGTTTGCAGATTCCACTGCGGATTTTTCCGCAGCAGAATTCCAAAATCCGCAGTGAAACCCCGTCGCGGTTTTTACTGCGGATTTATCGCGGTTTTTACTGCGGTTTCTTCTGCGGATTTTCATCTGCAGTTTCCTATTGGAGCAGGTGAAAATCCGCAGAAAAGAAGTGACATGCTGTGGAATGTAATCCGCTGCGTTTCCGCGCGTTTTTTTTCCGCAGCATGTGCACAGCGTTTTTTGTTTCCCATAGGTTTACATTGTACTGTAAACTCATGGGAAACTGCTGCAGATCCGCAGCGGTCAAATCCGCTGCGGATCCGCAGCAAAATCCGCAAAGTGTGAACATAGCCTTAGGTTGGAATAATGATGCTTTGGTTGGTGCGTTCTGGCGTAGTTTGTCGTCTCGGATTAAGGATGAGTTGGCGGGTCGTGATACTCCCACCTCCCTGGACAATCTAATTTCTTTGGCTATACGCATAGATTTGCGCTTTCAGGAGGGCTCTCGTGAGGTTGTCAGAGAGAGGAGACCCCTTCGTCTGTCTACTCCTACTCGAGGGTCTTCTTTCCCTCAAGTCACTCCGGTTGCTTCCACATCTTCTCCTGAACCCATGCAGGTTGATCGCCTCAAGTCTGCCGAGCAACGCCATAAGGAGAGACTCGCACATGGTCTTTGTTTTTATTGCGGCAGTGCCTCTCATTTTCTACGTTCCTGTCCTCTGAAGCCGGGAAATGCCTCTGCCTAGTACAGGTAAGAGAGGCCTCCCTAGGTAGCTATGATTCCTCTCCTCCCCTGATTCTGTCCGTTATTTTACATTTGGGTTCCCGTCGCTTTTCTCTTGACGCTTATGTTGATTCGGGAGCTGCTGGAATCTTTGTTCAACTAGAGGTAGTAAACAGACTTGGGATACCTGTTAGACCCTTGGAAACTCCTAGACATATAGCTTCTGTCGATGGTCCGCTTTTGCGGGAGACCGTCAACTTGGTTACGGAGGACGTTGAGCTTCAGATTGGAGCCCTACACCGTGAGAAGTTGTTTTTTTTTGTCTTGCCCTCTCTATCTCATTCTTTCCTTTTGAGGCTTCCCTGGCTAAGAAATCACGAGCCCACCCTGGACTGGCGTATGGGTGCCTTTTTATGTTGGGGACAGTCTTGTCAGAATAAGTGTCTGCTTTCCGTCATGCCTACTGGTGCCTCTCGACCCGCTCCGGAATCTGTGAATCTTCCTTCGGCCCAGGGCTGGCTCCAGGTTTTAGAGGGCCCCGGGCAAAAGAGTCTCAGTGGGCCCCCCCTTTAACACATAGCACGATTCATGATGCACAGATACAGCAGAGAAATATAGCATAGCCACATAGCATATAACACAGCCCACGCAGTATATAACACAGCCATGTAGTATATTGCACAGCCCACGTAGCATATTGCCCAGCCACGTAGTATATTGGCCAGCCACGTAGTATATTGGCCAGCCACGTAGTATATTGCACAGCCACGTAGTATATTGCCCAGCCACGTAGTATATTGCCCAGCCACGTAGTATATTGCCCAGCCACATAGTATATTGCCCAGTCACGTAGTATATGGCCCAGCAATGTTGTATATTGCACAGCCACATAGTATATTGCACAGCCACGTAGTATATTGCCCAGCCACGTAGTATATTGCCCAGGCACATAGTATATTGCTGAGCTACGTAGTATATTGCCCAGCAACGTAGTATATTGCCCAGCCAAATAGTATATTGCCCAACCACGTAGTATATTGCACAGCCACGTAGTATATTGCACAGCCACGTAGTATATTGCCCAGCCACGTAGTATATTGCCCAGCCACGTAGTATATTGCCCAGCCACGTAGTATATTGCCCAGTGACGGAGTATAAAGCACAGAGTCACGTAGTATATTGCCCAGCGACGTAGTATATTGCCCTGCCACGTAGTATATTGCCCAGCCACGTAGTATATTGCCCAGCCACGTAGTATATTGCCCAGTGACGGAGTATACAGCACAGAGTCACGTAGTATACAGACTTAAAATAAAAAATAAACATATACTCACCCTCCGTTGAAATTCTGGCCCTGTACCGCACGCGGCAGGTTCCGGTCCCGGGGCTGGTATGAGCGCAGGACCTGTGATGACGTTGTGGTCACATGACCGTGACGTCATGGCAGGTCCTTCTCGCATACCATCCTTGGCACCGTAACCTGCCGCTTGCATGGAGCAGTCACCGGAGCGTTGCGAGGAGCGAGAAAGGCGACGGATGGTGGGAATAGCAGGTTTTTTGTTTTTTATTATTTTTAACATGACATATTTTTACTATTGATGCTGCATAGGCAGCATCAATAGTAAATAGTTGGGGACACACAGGGTTAATGGCAGCAGTAACGGAGTGCGTTACACCACGGGCCGCTACCGCTGCCATTAACCCTGTGTGAGCGGTGAGTGGAGGAGATTATGGAGCGGGCACTGATTGTGGGGAGTAGGGAGCGGGCGCTCTGACTGCAGGGGAGGGACTAATCGGACTGTGCCTGTCTCTGATTGGTCACGGCAGCCATGACAGGCAGCTGCCAAGACCAATCAGCGACGACAGACAGAGGCCGCGACCAATGAATATCCGTGACAGAAAGAAAGACAGAAGGACAGACAGAAAGACGGAAGTGTGACCCTTAGACAATTATATAGTGTATATATATATATATATATATATATATATATATATGTATATAAACTTCTCACCTGTGTCTTGCCTCTCTGTTGTGTTTTCTGTGTTTTCTGTCTTCTTACATCTTTTCTCTCTCCAGCTCTGATTTTTATATTTTCTTTCTGCCTCTTCTCCCTGCTTGTCAGTGGCTCCACCCCCGACATTTAGCCCCGCCCCTCCATGGCTCTTCACAGTGTGAGAGCTGCAACGCTGCTGGAGGGGAGGGATCCGATGCTTCTGCTGCTGACTGCAAGTGCGGTGAGTAGTGTCACAGCGTATGTGACTGTGTGCCCCTGCTACACTGCAGCCAGCAACTCTCTGCACGGCCGCGCGCACTGCCAGCGCTCTGCTCCAGTCCTCACTATGCAGAGAGGAAGGGGCAGGGAATGAGTACGCGCAGCCGCGCTAATACCCGGTGTTCCAGCACGCCGGCTGTACCAGGAGAGCAGAAGTGAGGGGCCGCTTGGGGCCCCTCTCTGCTCACCGGGCGGGCACCATACGCCAGTGCAGCCCTGCAGGGAGGGATGAAGCCCGGCTTTGGGGCCCCCCCAGGAGCGCATGATGCGCATTAGTATAATATAATAGAACAACCTCCAGCACACAAAATAAGAAAAAAGTGAAAAAGTCTTGTATCCAATGATGAATTCTTTATTATTATAATTCTTTATTCTGGGAGTTCAAAGCCATGAAAACAGGATATAACAGAAAATTTTCCAACGTTTCGACCATAAAATGGTCTTTGTCAAGGGTACAATCTATATGAAAAGACATAATACAGTATAAATACAAAACAATATGAATAAATCATATGCAAAAAATGAAATAAATAAACGCAAAAAAAAGTCAATACTACTATTGCATACTATCTGCAAATAACAATCTACATATATTGTGAACTCTCAAAAAGACAACGAAAAAGGGGAACATATATATATATATATATATATAAGATATACTATTATAAGGCCAATAAACATCATGTGTTCTCCAATCTAGGGTATACATAGGCAAAAGAAATTGGTTCACAAAGAACCTAAAAGAAAAAACAATATATCTCAATAAATAATAAATGTAACCCCCATTAGAGGTCAGTACCGTGAAAGATCGGGCAAAAAAAGGGTAAACTAAGATTAATGGAGCTACAGTTAGGGCCAGAAATATTTGGACAGTGACACAAGTTTTGTTATTTTAGCTGTTTACAAAAACATGTTCAGAAATACAATTATATATATAATATGGGCTGAAAGTGCACACTCCCAGCTGCAATATGATAGTTTCCACATCCAAATCGGAGAAAGGGTTTAGGAATCATAGCTCTGTAATGCATAGCGTCCTCTTTTTCAAGGTACCAAAAGTAATTGGACAATGGACTCTAAGGGCTGCAATTAACTCTGAAAGCGTCTCCCTCGTTAACCTGTAATCAATGAAGTAGTTAAAAGGTCAGGGGTGGATTCCAGGTGTGTGGTTTTGCATTTGGAAGCTGTTGCTGTGAGCAGACAACATGCGGTCAAAGGAACTCTCAATTGAGGTGAAGCAGAACATCCTGAGGCTGAAAAAAAAGAAAAAATCCATCAGAGAGATAGCAGACATGCTTGGAGTAGCAAAATCAACAGTTGGGTACATTCTTAGAAAAAAGGAATTGACTGGTGAGCTTGGGAACTCAAAAAGGCCTGGGCGTCCACGGATGACAACAGTGGTGGATGATCGCCGCATACTTAATTTGGTGAAGAAGAACCCGTTCACAACATCAACTGAAGTCCAGAACACTCTCAGTGAAGTAGGTGTATCTGTCTCTAAGTCAACAGTAAAGAGAAGACTCCATGACAGTAAATACAAAGGGTTCACATCTAGATGCAAACCATTCATCAATACCAAAAATAGACAGGCCAGAGTTAAATTTGCAGAAAAACGCCTCAAGAAGCCAGCTCAGTTCTGGAAAAGTATTCTATGGACAGATGAGACAAAGATCAACCTGTACCAGAATGATGGGAAGAAAAAAGTTTGGAGAAGAAAGGGAACGGCACATGATCCAAGGCACACCACATCCTCTGTAAAACATGGTGGAGGCAACGTGATGGCATGGGCATGCATGGCTTTCAATGGCACTGGGTCACTTGTGTTTATTGATGACATAAGAGCAGACAAGAGTAGCCGGATGAATTCTGAAGTGTACCGGGATATACTTTCAGCCCAGATTCAGCCAAATGCTGCAAAGTTGATTGGACGGCGCTTCATAGTACAGATGGACAATGACCCCAAGCATACATCCAAAGCTACCCAGGAGTTCATGAGTGCCAAAAAGTGGAACATTCTGCAATGGCCAAGTCAATCTCCAGATCTAAACCCAATTGAGCATGCATTTCACTTGCTCAAATCCAGACTTAAGACGGAAAGACCCACAAACAAGCAAGACCTGAAGGCTGCGGCTGTAAAGGCCTGGCAAAGCATTAAGAAGGAGGAAACCCAGCGTTTGGTGATGTCCATGGGTTCCAGACTTAAGGCAGTGATTGCCTCCAAAGGATTTGCAACAAAATATTGAAAATAAAAATATTTTGTTTGGGTTATGTTTATTTGTCCAATTACATTTGACCTCCTAAAATGTGGAGTGTTTGTAAAGAAATGTGTACAATTCCTACATTTTCTATCAGATATTTTTGTTCAACCCTTCAAATTAAACGTTACAATCTGCACTTGAATTCTGTTGTAGAGGTTTCATTTCAAATCCAATGTGGTGGCATGCAGAGCCCAATTCGCGAAAATTGTGTCACTGTCCAAATATTTCTGGCCCTAACTGTAGCTAGTCGCTCTGCAATACGCAGGTCCTGTAAAAAATACATGGTGCATCAGCCATGCCAACAGCGATATAAGTAGACAACAGAGAGCTAATGGAAATGTATCCCCAAAAGAACCAAAAAACCCAAGAGAAAAGAAATACACCGCAGGCAAATGAATCCAAGCGTACCATAAAAGTAATAATAATTACCTGTGTAAGTGAGTAAGATTCCAAACGGCAGTCCCAGAGCAGTGGTGTACCGGCGTGCGAAAGGACCTTTTATAGGGCAGTGATGTAATATGCGCATTAGTGTCGGCAGCAGTGTCTTACCATTATGGGCCCCCTCCGTCTCATCAGGGCCCGGCACTTGCCCGGGTACGCCAGGTGCTGACGCCGGCCCTGCTTCGGCCTATTGCTCTTTTTCGGACTTGTTTAATAAAAAGGAGGCAGAGATTCTACCACCGCATTGCCCTTATGACTGTCCGATTGATCTGGTTCTAGGTTTGACTCCCCCTAGAGGTCGTATTTATCCTCTATCTCCTACTGAGACTCAAGCCATGACTGAATACGTCCAAGAAAATCTGGCCAGAGGCTTTATTCAGAAGTCTTCTGCACCTGCAGGAGCTGGGGGGTTTTTTGTTAAGAAGAAAGATGTTTCCCTTCGTCCATGCATTGATTTCCGGGGTCTCAATTCTATCACGATTAAAAACATGTACCCACTTCCTCTTATTCCCGAACTTTTTGATCGTTTGCGTGGAGCACAAATTTTCACCAAATTGGATTTCGAGGGGCCTATAATTTGATCCGTATCCGTTCTGGAGAAAGTGGAAGACTGCGTTTAACACCAGGGACGTCCATTACGTATATTTGGTTATGCCCGTCGGGTTATGCAATGCACCCGCAGTCTTGTGTTTTCACCAGATCTGTCTTCCCACAGGAGAGATGTTCGGCACGTACTTCTGCGTTTGAGAGAGAATCGGCTATTCGCAAAACTTGAGAAGTGCGTCTTTGAACAGTCGTCTCTACCTTTTTTGGGTTTCAAAATTTCCGATGCTGGTCTGCGTATGGATCTGGGAAAAGTTTCTGCTGTGCTCAACTGGCAACGTCCACATGGAGTTAAAGCAATTCAGCGATTTCTTGGATTCGCCAACTATTATCGGCAGTTTATCCCTCACTTTTCCTCTTTATCAGCTCCCATCTCCTCCATGATTCGTAAGGGTGCCCACCCTCACCATTGGTCTTCTGAGGCCGAAGAGGCTTTCCGATCTCTCAAGCAAACCTTTGCCTCCGCGCCAATACTTCAACGTCCTGTAGCAAGTAAACCCTTCCTCCTTGAAGTTGATGCTTCTGTTGTTGGATAAGGAGCTGTGCTCTCTCAAAGATCTGCTTCTGGACGTCTTGTACCCTCTGGCTTTTTCTCCAAGATTTTCTCTTCTTCTGAAAAGAATTATTCCATCTGAGATAAGGAACTATTGGCTATCATATTGGCACTGGAGGAGTGGCGGTATCTGTTAGAGGGAGCCTTACATCGTTTTGTGATCTACACGGATCACAAGAATCTGGCTTACATTCGTTCAGCGCATAGACTGAATCCACGACAGGCCATGTGGGCCTTGTTCTTCCTCTGGTTCGATTTTGAACTTCGTTTCCTGCCTGGCAATAAAAACTCCAAAGCTGACGCTCTGTCTAGGTCTTTTTAGTCAGTGGATATTGAGGAGAAGCCTGCGCACATCATCGATCCTGCCAGAGTCATCATGGTTGCTCCGGTCTCTCTCTCTCATCTTTACCTCCGGGTAAAACCTTCGTCGCTGAGGGGAACAGGAGACGCGTCTTACTTTGGGGTCATGCTTCCAAACTGGCTGGACATGTTGGTTTCAAGAAGACCTCCCATTTGATCTCTCGCTACTACTGGTGGTCTACTCTGTCTAAAGATGTCCGAAGTTTTGTTGCCTCTTGTCCTTCCTGTGCCAGGAATAAAATTCCCAGGCAATTACCTTCTGGACTTCTACATCCTCTGCCACTGCCTTCTTCTCCGTGGCAAAATTTATCTATGGATTTCATTACAGACTTGCCTCGTTCCTCAGGTTGCTCCATTATCTTTGTGGTCATGGATTGTTTTTCTAAAATGGCTCATTTCATCGCTCTCCCTGGTTTACCTTCTGCTCCTGAATTGGCGAAGATTTTTGTTCATCATGTTTTTCATGTTCATGGTCTTCCCCAACATATTGTCTCTGATCGTGGAGCCCAATTCATCGCCCGATTCTGGAGATCCCTCTGTAAGTCTATGAACATCTCACTTGACTTTTCTTCGGCCTACCATCCTCAATCCAACGGTTAAGTGGAACGTACTAATCAGACGCTAGTGACCTATCTCCGTCATTTCACTTTTCCTACAATAACCATCCCAGCGAAGCTTCCAGCAAGTCTCCATTTTTCATCATCTATGGTCAACATCCTGGTCTTCCTCTACCAGTTCCTCCTTTCTCTTCTGTACCAGCTGGTAGGACACCAAGTCCGCCCTCAAGTTGGCTCAACTTAGGATGAAGAGACATGCCGATAAAAGGCGTTTTGATCCTCCCATATTCCATCCTGGGGATAAGGTCTGGGTTTCTTGTAAGTTCATTTGTCTTAAAATCCCTTCACATAAGCTGGGTCCCCGTTATATCGGTCCTTTGGAGGTTTTGACTCGCTTTAATGATGTTTCTTATAAGCTTAACTTACCTGCCTCTCTTCGTATTTCTAATTGTTTTCATGTGTCTCTCCTTAAGCCGGCGGTGTTTAATCAGTTTCATGCTTCTTCTCTTTCTTCTCCTTCGCCTGTTTCTGCGGATGATGTCTTTGAGGTTAGGGACATTCTAGCTATGAAAAGACGCAGGGGAAAAACTTTGTTTTTGGTTGACTGGAAGGGTTTTGGTCCTGAGGAGAGGTCCTGGGACCCCCGGGAGAACATTCTGGCTCCTCACATTTTGTCCAGGTTTCTTTCTAGCCTTTGAAAGAGTGGGTGAAAAGATGGGGGTACTGTCACGCCGCCTCCGCTGCCGTCTCCCGCACCCTGTTATACTTACGTGTCCTTGGTGTCCCGGCGCGGCTCTCCTGCGGCATCCTCTCTCCAGTGCTCGCTCCCGGCTTCTGCTGCTCGTCGGGTGCGCGCGCACGCCAGGTTCTGTTCTGTTCTACGCATGCGCACCTCTAATCCCTGCTGGCACTTCCTGTCCTGTCCTCTCTATCGTCTTGGAGGACCCTCTCCTCCCGGAAGTAAGGCTACTATATCTTCCTGTCTGCACCTCACCCCTGTGCCTGATGATCACTTGTGTTTCTCTAGTGCTCCTGGCCGCACGTGTATTCAGTGAATCTTCTTGTTCTCTGATTTTGTGCTCTGTTGTCTCTCCACAGAACCTTCGTCTGTCCCTGCAGTTCTTGTGTTCCTACAATCCCTGTGTCTCTGCAGGCTCTGTGTCCCTGCAGTCCCTGTCTCCCTGCAGTTCCTGTGTTCCTACAGTCCCTGTGTCTCTGCAGGCTCTGTGTCCCTGCAGTCCCAGTCTCCCTGCAGTTCCTGTGTTCCTACAGTCCCTGTGTCCCTGCAGTCCCTGTGTCTCTGCAGTGCTCATCTGTCCTGAGCCCCTGCGGTACTCTGTCTGTCCAGTGTCTCTGCCGTTCCCGCAAGTTTAGTTTCTCTTCTACTCCTCTGGTCCTGAGTCTCCGTTTGCCTCTCCCCTTTTCCGCCTTGGTCCCCCAGCTTCCGTGGCGATAGTCCCTCACGGTCCTGCCCCTAACTCTCCCTGTATAGGGGGAGGTCTATCTGGTCAGCTCCTCCGTGGGGGGATCGTCGTCATGGTCTAGAGGGTCCACCTTTTCTACCAGAGAATCCTCACAAATGGCTGAGCTCAGCAGTTCCGCATGAGTTGATGGCACAAGCCACTGAGAGCTGCTGAGCTCAGGAATTGGCTGCAGCGCTGTTGACATGAACTTTGTCTCCTTACAAACACAGTTACTGCAGCTCTCACAACTCTGCTTTATTGCAACATTGTTTGCCTGTCAGCTAGAAGCTGAGAGGAACCTGCAGATGTGTCAGGTATAATTACACACAGCTCTGCAGAGAGAGCAGAGAGCGGCCATCATATATCACACTGGTAACACCCCCTCTCATTTCTAATAATCTCTAGAGACAGTTTCTCAGGGAGATCTATGTATGGTCCATAGATCTTGACAGCTCATTTACATATGTGCTGCTTAAAAAATACTCCTCAAAAGCTACAAAAACATGGTAAAAATACTTGTTGGTGGTAAAAAAAAGTCAGACAAAAAATAGATAGGAAGTTGTCAGTGAGATATGTAATCAGTGCTTTGCCTGTGTATTTTTGTGTACTTGTATTTAACTAATAATAAATGTGGGGACCCCCTTATTTTTACTAACCAGCTGAGGGAAAGCAGACAGCTGGCCCAATATCCACGAGGTTCCCAGGCTATTTGGAGTGCAAGAAATCACAGGTAGATGGAGAATGTCAGGATACTGCAGGCAGGCAGGTGGAGTGTAGGAGAACCTCAGGCAAGGGAAGGATGTCTGGAAACCACAAGCAGTCATGCGAAGTACAGGAAACTGCAGGCAGGTAGAGGACATCAGGAAACCACAGGCAGGTAGGTGGAGTGCAAGAAACCGCAGTAAGACAGAGGATGTCAGGAAACCGCAGGCAAAGTGCAGCAAACGACAGGCAGAAAGAGGACACTGAATCTGCAGGTAAGCAGGACACCAGGACACCATAGGCGGCAGCAGATAACACTCCAGAGTAACAGGAAAATCTGCAACTAAGGAAGCCACACACAGCCAAGAAGACGTCCTGAAAACCACAGGTGGACACAAAGAAGAGGTCCAGAAGACCAGGAGACAGGTAGCTGACAGAACTTTGGAGTAACAAGAAGCTGGTAGACAAGTAGGAAGAGGCACTAGAAGCTGCTGGTCTACAGGAGACGACCTGCAGCCCGCAGCCAGATTGTCACCCTCACAAAACTGCAAGTCTAGTCTCAGATTCAATACCAAGGCCCAAGTGTATGTCTTAGAAGCCTTTAAATAGGCCAAGGTAGTTCATCACATGGAAGCACACCAGGTCACCTGCAAAGCCCGATGTGGTGCATGAGAAAGGTCAACAGGTGTGTAACAATAAGACACCCCCTGTTGTATACTTCAGCAATTTGCACAGTGGTTACTAGGCCTAATTTGAGACTCCTACTTCCTGTTGGTCACATGAAACATGAAAATTAGCAACAATGCAGTGACAGGTTGCTGTGGGGTCTGTCTGTTTTCCTAAGGGGTACTTCCCTCCGCTAAGATCTGAGCCATTTCTGTGACGTCATCTTTAGTAATTTTCTTTTGTTATCCCTTTTATCCTATGTAACTGTATATACCGTATTGTTTTATTCCCATTTTGTATCATCTTTGTATATTTTTTTTAAAAGCACTGCTTTACAGAATAAATATCTAAAATGTAATAACTTTGTTCTTTTTGCTCTGTAAACCGAACCACTGAAGCCATGCGCTACTTGTAACAGGTGTCCAATCGGCCTGTATAAACAATTGGTGGCAGTAGCTAGTAGTTCATTTTGTTATTGTGGAGTTGGCAGTGCCCGTACGGAGGAATATATAGGTATTCCATGCTTTGGAATTGGAGTTGTATGCTCATTGTGAGTTCTCCAATAAATGGCCTAGTAGTGAAAGCAACCACAGCCTCGCCCATCACTGGACAGTCAGAGGCGTAATTGTCCTGACGACTGGAGGCTGCTGGGTTGACTTTCAATGACAAACTGTTGACAGCGGTGGGATCAGCGTAATCTCCCCTGCGTTATCATGACAATCCCTCAGGAATTGGAACTTCAAATCAATATGCTTGGTTCTTGGGTTAATGTTTCTATATGTGTCAGGCTATGTGCACACTTTCAGGTATTTTTGTGGTAAAAACGCTATAAAAATTCATTAAAAACGCATACATTATGCATCCTATCATTTAGAATGCATTCTGCATGTTTTGTGCACATGATGTGTTTTTTTCCGCGAAAAAAAAAAAACCGCATCGCGGTAAAAAAAAGCAGCATGTTCATTAATTTTGCGGATTTTCTGCTTTTTTCCCGCTATTCTATGCATTTGGGAAAAACCCCACAAAAAACGCACCTAAAACGCATCAAAAACGCATGAAAAACGCTAAAAAAACCGCATGCGGATTTCTGGCAGAAATGTCTGTTTTTTGTCAGGAAAATTTCTGCAAGAAATCCTGATGTGTGCACATACCCTCAATGTCGTCCACGCCTGCAGCATTCACGGATAGAACTTGTACCCATTATAGTCTATGGAACTTTTCATATGTCCGTGTATTTTTGCAGTCCGAGTGGTCCACACAAAATCAGAGACATGTCCGATCTTTCAAACTTGACAATGCAAGTCTGCGATAAAATCTCATCGAACTTGGTTGCCATTCACTGACTGCTTGACTGGAGAAGCTTGAGAAACCCCCATTAGTTATTTTTTTCATCTGAGAAAAGCTGATAAAACTGAAAAAAAGTCTGATGAAAATTGGATCAGGAACACTAATGAAACTTGGACCGTATTTTTGCGTTTGAGAAAAATAACTGACGTCTGAATGAGCGCTTAGGGTATGTGCACACGATGCGGATTTTGCTGCGGATCCGCAGCGTTTCCGCAGCTACGGATCCGCAGCAGTTTCCCATGAGTTTACAGTACAATGTACAACTTATGGGAACCAAAAAACGCAGTGCACATGCTGCGGAAAAAAGCGCATGGAAACGCAGCGGTTTACATTCCGCAGCATATCACTTCTTTCTGTGGATTCCGCAGCGGTTTTACACCTGCTCCAATAGAAAACCGCAATGAAATCCACGGTAAATCCACGATAAATCTGCAGCAAAAAACGCCGCGTTTTTGCCCTGCAGATTGATCAAATCCACTGCGGAAAAATCCGCAGAGGACCATTCTACGTGTGCACATAGCCTTATGGTGAATTGTCTCCATACATACGATATATACAGATATAGATACATACAGTTTCTACAAACATAAATATGACCTGTTTTATGTTTCATTTTTGGTTTAGACAGGACGTGTGGATAAGAATCATCCCTCAGTCAGCGGGCATACAGCACCAGTACTGGATATAGATTGGTGCCCTCACAACGACAATGTCATTGCCAGTGCGTCAGATGACACTACAATCATGGTAAGTGATATTCAGCAACATTTCAGGCTTAGTCTTTGTTTTAGGCCGGTTTCACACGTCCAGATAATTCCGGTACCGGAATTATCCGTGTCCGTGTGGCCCTACGTTTCTGTGGCACATCAGTGTGGCACACGGGCGGCACACGTGTGCCGCCCATGTGCCCACTGGGTACCACACGCACCGTGCTGGGTACCACACGTACCAGCATCTGGTACTGAAGCCCCAATTCATATCTTCCCTGCAGCAGCGTTTGCTGCAGAGAAGATATGAATAATAGTGTTTAAAATAAAGATCTATGTGCCCCCCGCCCTCCCACCCCGCTGTTCTGAAAATACTCACCCAGCTCCCTCGTTGGCTGTCGCTGCTTCCTGTTCTGGCCGCATCTTCTCCTGCATGCGGTCACGTGGGGCCGCCGATTACAGTAATGAATATGTAGCTCCACCCCTATGGGAGGTGGAGCCGCATATACATTACTGTAAATGAGCGGCCCCACGTGACCGCATACAGGAGAAGATGCGGCCAGAACAGGAAGCAGCGCCAGCCAGCGAGGGAGCGAGCAGGGTGAGTATTTTCAGAACAGTGGGGGGGGAGGGGGGGGCGCTCAGGGGGCACGATTATTCATATCTTCTCTACAGCAAACGCTGCTGCACAGAAGATATGAATCGTGGCTTCAGCACCAGTGGGGGGGACAGCGCTTAATGTAGCGCTGTCTCCTGCACGGCACACGGACTGCACACGGACAACGTCCGTGTGCGGTATGTGTTTTACAGGGACCCATTGACTTTAATGGGTCTGTGTAATACGTGCGCTCCCACGAACACTGACATGTCTCCGTGTTTGGCACACGGAGACACGGTCCGCAAAAAATCAATGACATCTGCACAGATGCATTGATTTTTATGTGTCTACGTGTGTCAGTGGCTCCGGTACGTGAAGAAACTGTCACCTCACGTACCGGAGACACTGACGTGTGAAATAGGCCTTAATGATCATGTCAGATGTTACACATTTCCACTTGTTCGTTTGGTAATAGTCTGTATTTTATACATCTGACAGCTGGTAGATCCATTATGTTGGTGACATTTTTGGAATTCACCTGTGAAATGTCTGTGCTAGCCCATCTGTGCTTTCTTTATGACTGAGGCACAACTGAATTGTTGCATACCCCCATTTATGCCACAGCATGACTACACAAACCTCATAAGCATATACTCATATTTTTGATGAGACAAGATTGCCCAAAACTCGCAATTCTAACATTTTAATTATTATTTTCTTTATATGGAATCATTTTATATTTTTAAAGATCTGAGTTTTAGACCTTTTGGATAAACCAATATGCTTATTTTTAAGATTTTATTTTCACATGTCATTTTTTTTTATTTAGGTCATACCTGTCAATGAGCAATTGTTAGATTTAAGCCCTGTTCACACTGCATTTACACAGGGCATCCATGAACGCCTTAGCCCCAATGAAGCCACAGGCTTCGTTGGAGGCTCCATTTGAATCCTATTTTTGGGGGAATCAATTTTTGGCAGAATTTTTATTTTCCAAAGGATTTGTTGACAGTGAGTTTTGGAAGTGGAGACACTGAAAAACCCTATAAAGAATCCCTCTATACTCCTAAAACCTCTAGTTTCTGCTCAGTTTATATTCCAGAAACTTAGTTAAACGACTCAGTGTAAAGGCACCCTTAGGGTATGTGCAAAAGCGCCCCATCAAAGGAACATAATGCACAACAACGTCTAAATGATATTTCTGTGCACATGTTCCGTCCCATGTCACTTCTTTTAACCGTTTCAGTGATCAGAAACCTTTAAGGCTGCCGTCCACTATCAGTATTTGGTCAGTATTTTATATCAGTATTTGTAAGCCAAAACCAGGAGTGAGTGATAAATACAGAAGTGGTGCATATGTTTCTATTATACTTTTCCTCTATTTGTTCCACTCCTGGTTTTGGCTTACAAATACTGATGTAAAATACTGACCAAATACTGATAGTGTGACGGCAGCCTAAGCAGTTAAATGAGGCGACTTGCTCATTCTTCAGGTGGCTTGCACTCAGAAGCTGACCGCTGCCTGTCAATCACAATACAATGTGAACAACGACCTCAGCCATAGGGTATTGTGCACACAACCACTTTTTCAAATCAGTCAACCCACTGAGATTTTCAACGGGAACACATTTCTGGAAACACTGGCTTTTTTTCTGAAATGTCTTTTTTAGCGTTTTTAGTTTTTATGTTGTTATTTTCTGACTTTTCTGACCACCAACAGGTATTTTGAGCGTATTTATATAGTTTTTTGAGGAGTCTTTTAAGCAGCTCATGCCCATATCAACCTTCTGTCTATATAGACACAGATCATAGGAAGCTGAAAAAATGATACCTTGATATCTGCGATCCAATCTTTTATTTCAGAGAAATCCACATTTTTCTTAATATGTAAATGAGCTGTTAAGATCTATGGGCCGGACATAGATCTCCCTGAGAATCTGCCTCCAGAGATTATTAGAAATGAGAGTGATCCAGTGTGATATGTGATGGCCTCTCTCTGTTCTCACCTTAGAACTGTGTGTGTGATTATACCTGAAGTATCTGCAGGTTGGGCCTCTTTCACACTTCCGTCGTTTAGGGGCCGTCGCAATGCGTCGTTCCGTGCAAAATACGCAGGATGCGTTTTTTGCACATAGACTTGTATTACCGACGCATCGCGACGTATGGACACAGGTTCCATACGTTGTGCACTGGATGCGTCAGTATTTGGCGGACCGTCGTGGTGAAAAAATGTTCAAGGGAACGTTTTTTTGTACGTCGGGTCCTGCAATTCCTACTGCGCATGCCCAGCCGGAACTCCATCCCCTCCTCCCCGGGACTATACAGTGGGCAGCGGACGTGTTGATACTGTGTCCGCTGCCCACGTTGCACAGAATTTTCACAATGTCCGTCGGTACGTCGCACCAATGCTTTGTGACGGCCCCGTACCGACGGAAGTGTGAAAGAAGCCTTAATCTCAGCTTCCAGCTGACAGGCAGACAGTGCTACACTACAGCAGAGTTGTGAGAGCTGCAGCCAATGTGTTTGTAAGGAGACAAAGTTCAGTTCTACTGTTCTGTGTTATTACATCTCTCACACTAAAAAATAAGCTCTGGAGGCAGATTCTCGGGGAGATCTATGTCCGACTCATACGTGGATTTCTCTGGAATAAGAAATCAGATTGCAGATATCAAGGTATCATATTATTTATCTTTCTATGACTTACATGCCCATATAGCTGGCTGATAAGTTTGATCCTACTGAAGATTCTCTTTTAACAGCAAAGTTGTTTTTCAATAGAAAGAATCATTTAAGATTTTTTCGAGAGATTTTTCATGTATTTTACTTGGAGTGGACCCATTCTAAAAGACTCCTCCAAAAAATCTGTGTGCACATATCCCAAAAAAAGAAACATTTCCTGAACCAGCTTCCGCTCAAAATACTCATAGTTTATGAGCGACTCAACAAACCCAGTATGAACATAGCCCCTGAAGAACTTTTACTACATATTGAGTATTTGTCTGTCAGCAATTACAACACATTATTTCCTTGAACTGTTCTCCTGTAGTGTTTTATTGTTGAATTGATATGCTTGATACAAGTAATGTTGGAGCCACTAGAACATTTTCTGGAGTGTGGTATTACCTTGGCCTTAAGTATCTGGTTATATATAGAGCATGCAGCCATGTGCCCTGCTCTAAAGTCTGAATCCCACACTGTGATACAGCAGTTCTAATAATACCTCCCTCACTAGAAGGAGATGGGGACAGGGAAGCAGCGGAACAGATGCCAAAAACTGAGGCCAGCTTGTGACGGGAGTCAGGGGATTCCAGTAAGCTGTTATTCAGGCACTACCACGTGGTGATTTTTAGTTTTCAAGATTCAGGAAAAGCGGCGTCTCCTTTTCAGATCATGATATTAATGACTATGGGATTGTGCCAGCGGAACACAATACTTCTCAGCTTCGGATCCACCCATCGTTTTACTGTAGCTGCCACAAAATAAACAAGTGAAAACAATTGGATAGAGAATAAAGTGCATTAGAAAGTTGTGTGGTCTATTTAAAGCAATGCTTTATGCCAGCTAAAAAAATTGCCTATAGATAACTAATGCGTAGACTTACTTCATACTTGGTGCAGTGCTTTTGATCATTGCTGCCTCCATTTTCAAGTGATGTCTCCAATTCCTCTGTGTCCAGAATGGCCACCAAAGAGGAATGGGGAGCTCAGAGAAGTCTGAACCATGTCTTCCTGCACCTCCACTGCTGCTGTAGCACCCCAGGTAACGGGTTGCTACAGTGATGCTGCCTTTCCCTCAGGCAGGGTAATGTCACACTTGGAGGCAATGGAGTTCTTTTTACCAGGTAAGGCACCCACACCCAACACATTCCAAAATCAGGCCAGGGAGGGGAGCTCAGGACCTGGATTCAGGGGAGCTCCGCTAAGCTTTATGTATCCTGACCTGGAGGAGGAGCCAGTTAGTTATTCAGAGACACTGAAGGAGAAGGAAGTCTGGAACTGAGTGCAGACAGAGAGGCCTGGCAGCCACGAGGGAGCTGCAGCCTCTGGAAGGAGCAAAAACCTGGAGGGCTGTTGTATGTGGTGGAGCTACAGAGGGATGGAGCAGAGGAGAGATAAAGGGCTCAGAGGGGAAGAGAGGTAGGACACCCTTAGAGCCATAGCGCAGAAGCCAGGTACTGGGAGCCCGAGGCCTTAGTGGAATTGTATGACACTTGGCAGAACCAGAGGACTAAGAATGTTATGTGATTGGCCCACACCATGCCTGAGACACAACAGCACCTGAAGAGCCCGGGGCAAGATAGAGTCCCTGTAAAACGGCTCAAGCAGCCCGTCGTGCAGGTACCTTTCCCAGGACAGGGGGAAAGAACGAGGACCTTTGTTAGAAAGCTTCAGGCAGCAGGGACCTCACACAACAGTGCAAGGAGGAAAGGTTCACGGACCTCAACTGGGAAGGAGTTTCTCCCATTGCCTCTGAGCCGGCCAGACCACCACCACCCGTGCCTGGTATCCTGGACTGTGGCCTGCTAACAGTAAACCAGGTAAAGACTTTATCCCTGGTGTCCTCTATTCATTCCTCGGCATATAACATCTCTGCCACACACCTTGGGAGACCTGGGGACCCCGCTTCACGTGCTGCTGTAGTCCAGACAATGATAATCACCAGGCGATAAAACCTTCAGTGTATAAAAAAGCACACCCTAAAATGTGACACATCATTTAAACCGGTGTCTTAACTCCTACTGTCACAACTCTGTTGTCGGTTGTCCCAGGACCAGGGGCTCCTTCTCTGTCAATAACGCTAGGGGCGCCCTAGCTAACCCTGTTTCCTGGATTACTTCTGATGGTGAAGATGCTGGGACCACATACCTTGCGTTAGCTCTTGAATCTGCCCTCAGTCTGTACCATTCCCCTGCCAAGGGAAGAGGGGAGTAATAGTGTACCATAATACACCAGCAAGAATAACAAGGTAATACAAATAGGGGTTACAAAAAATACCAAACATACAAATATACACACGTAAAACAGAGGGATGCATCAGGGAGTGGAGGATGGGATTAAACCAAAGTACGAGAATAAAGGGAATTATCAAACACTCAAAACCTACCAACAGTTTCAGATAAATCCACCAAACGCCTTCTCCAATAACCAACAATCTCCAGTCATGCAGCATAACTCTGACAATGAGTGCTAGCTAGGGCCCAGTTTATATAAGAGATGGGAGTGGCTAATATTGCACAGCTGAGAGCCTTAACACTCCAGGAGCTCTCAACTGATCAGATTAACCCCTGCACTGCTGAAAGGCATTTACACCTTTTAATATGAAGGTAAAGTGCTTCTTATCACTGCAGGAGTAGACGAAATCTCCTGTCTACTCTCTGTCACATTAAACCCGTGACACCTACCTCATGTTTTCCTTGAATTACATACAAACACCTGCTGACAGATTGCTTATAAGAGGCCCAGGTGAGATCAGAGGTGGACAACAAGGTTCCATAGTAACTTAATGCATACCAGAGCAGAGGGAGGTGACCAAAGAAGAAAGACACTGAGATAAATGCTAGAGCTAGGAAAGTTCAGTAACAAGACTATTGTATATTTTCAATATATTGAAGAAGTTGTCATGGCTTATAATATTGATGACTTATATTTTGGATCGATCATCAATGTCAGATCAGTGAGAGTCTGACACCAGGCATGTGGCCGAACATAAGCAGGAGACAGAACAGCAAAGATCTATTAACTGTGTAGAACATCAGCTGAGCTGCAATTCAGTTGGAGCTCAAAACAGATGTATGGTAGAAGTGATGTGTGTTAGTGCAGCACCCCAGGGTCCTGGTCGTTGCAGTAATATAATTCTCCTCTAGGGGGGAGTGATGTTACGTTTGGAGACAATAAACAAAATCTCTTACCGGGTACCACAAACATACAACACATTTCATACTCCAGTCCACTAAGGGGAGCTATGCCCCTATTTATTAGGGCACTCTTCACAATTAGGTAAAACTGGTGGCCTGGATAGGAAGTTAGGCAGTTGCTGGCTGAGCTTTGGCTCAGGTAGTTGGTCCCTGACAGGGGTGGGATCCTGTCAGAGGCCCAGACAGAAGGTCACGGAGCTGCGCCCGCCCCACGTGCGGCAGTTCCTAAGAAAGGACACAAACAGAGAACTGTATTGTAGAGAGGGTGAAGAAGTCATAGCAAAGGAGTGGATACCAGAAGGAGTTCTGCCCTGCACAGGCTGCCTCCTTCTGAGGCGCAGGATCCCGGTAGCCGGAACACCAAGGGAACAACAGTCCTTTATGCCTTGCTCCAGAGACCGGCAGGACAGCTAATTGCAAGTTACTGATCCGCCCCATACCCAGGAGGCAAGGTGGCACCCACAAGAGGCTGGGGCATGCTAGAGTCCCTGTAAAAAGACTCAGGCCACCGGTCATACGGGTTGTCCTATCCATCTGGGGGAAAGAGAGAGACATAATATCTAGAACATCTACAACAGTTGTGAGGACCTTATGAGAGGCTCAGCAGTAAGGTACTACAGCACCCAGGCACTAGAGGAAGGCTACTGATTTCCACCTGGATAAGGGGATTCTGGATTTGCCTCCAATTCGTCCGGACTCTGCCTGCCCTGTGATCTGTGCTCTGGACTGTGGATGCTGAAGCCTTCAGTAAAAGGTAAAGAGACTGCAACCTTGTGTCCTCGTTCTTCACTGCGCCTCACACCATCACCATCTATACACTGGGAAGCCCTGGGGACATACTTCACCTGTGGGAAGGTATACCATCTAGGTGCCATAACATCACCCCTGCGGACCCCTTAAAGCAGCATCGGTCAACCTGACCGAATACCACAGGTGGCGTCACGAACATTTACCCTTTAAAGACCTTTCCCCCTTTTACAACGAACGTCCCGAGGGCCATGGACCGGGTCAGCCATCGTGACATCCCCTGAGAACCGAAGGACCCGGTACCGAGTACCCCACTGCCCTACGGGGGCGCTCCATTAGACTCCCACCTGTCTGATATACTGGGGAAAGGTCATCAGTCTAATAAGCATGGATAAACCTTATAATTTGCTGACAATGAAGGGTGTTCTGTCTTCTTACATTTTTTCACAGTATGCAATCTGACATACAGCATAAACATTCTCTGTCTTCCAAAATAGGAAGACCGTTGATATATATGAATCGAAATGTATGTGGTAAAACTACAAGAATACATATAACAGGTATAAGTATTGAGCTTAGAATATCACATAACTACAATATTTACAATTAATAGTGAAACCATAAAGCAAGATGGAGCTTGTACATGTGAACACATAACTTAGTAACAATCACCGTCTGACTTAACAACAGTTCTGAATACACAGTACCACATAACAGAGATAGTTCCCATACCAGATATACTTTATCCATGATAATGGAGTTTTAGTAACACAATTCAGGAGTAGGTTTTAACCAACAGTTCTGCTAGACTGCTTCTTACAAAATGACTGCTTCACCAGGACCTTTTTACCAAAAATGCATTGGATTCTCCAACAATGAAACTGACAGCTTTACAGAAAAACAACTTGTAATACAATTAAACGTCACCAGATGGTTCTATTACCACACTGGATGTCAGTAACAGAATATTACAGCTTATTAAAGTGACAACAGTAATTTTAACCTTGTTTTTTGCTCTAACGGGCAGAACAAAAGGAACACTGTCATGTACATTTGATAAATAAATCAGTCCGAGAAGACATTATACTGAGCCTTGTTATTTCAGTTACTGTATATGCAGAGTGGAGCAGCCAATGACCAAAGCATATTCACTGCGGCACTCTGCATAGAGGAGGTACCAAACTAGAGACCACCTTTTATATGTTCTAGATCAGCATATTAAAAGGGGTTAATTATTGTAATTATTTAAAAATAGGTGTGGTTGAGCCCTGCTTTGTTCAATTCCAAGAGACCTACTTTATATCCCTGTCTTATATGAAACTAATTTGCGGTTTATGCTGTAATGTCATCTCTGGACAGAGTTACGCTGTGTTGATGGATGATAAAAACGCTTAAACACAACATTTAGTTAAAAATAGTATTATGATGTTCTCATTTACATACCATTCATACTGCAGTCAAAGAGACTTAATGAGTGTCAGACTGCTTTGTGGTCATTGTTGTGGCATGTCTTGTATGTGCTTTCTTCCTTTACTAACCATAGAAGGACAATTGTGATGATCATGATAGGATCATATGTCATCTAACCGAGAGAAAGAGGTATTAAACGTTTTATATAGTTTGGATTATACTACAACTAAACATTGACTAACGATAACCATAAAAATGTCACAAAGGAGAGAGGACTGAAGCAAATCAAAAGTGGATCATTCCATAAAGTTTTCTAAAAGGTACATATCTGCCGTAAATTCACACACATAAAACTCCTCACCACATTTTCAGTACAAGGGAAAAGTCATAGCACAACCATACTATGTATCGGTGAGCCAGCTTGGGGATTTTGCTGTTAGAATTCTGTGAAACACATCTTACACTTGACAACGATGTATCAAAAACTGCTATTCCCAGAATATTAAGTTATCCTCTATCTTGTGGGTCTAGGTTACAGAATCTAAAAAGACCAGCCCAGCTCCTGAAGTAGACGTCACCACACTGAAACGGGATGTCATCAGGGACGTCTGTTTTGTTGCAAGTCTGGTCTCTGCTCACTATGTTTGGCATGTTCAGTCCTTTTCAGTGCGCAATGACAGTGCGCTCTCTTGCCAGCTCACCACTTCTCTTTAGATTTGGCAAAGGAGTGCACTGTCACTGCGCATTAAAAAGAATATAGCATAGCAAGCGCATACTGAGCATGCATTGAAATCGATAAGCGGAACATGCTCAGTAGGGTAGAGACTAACTGTGCTCCTGACACGGATGTTACTGATAATGTCCCATTTCGAGGAAAGGGGTGACAGCAACAGGGGCAGTAGCCGCAGCACCAGCCGCCTGATGACTCATTTGAGAATCCCCTGTGCCTGCTGACATAGGCCGGCCTCCCACCAGCGAGTTTTACGGACGTAAGAGAGGTGTTGAAAATACGGATTGCATACGGTACAATGCTTCTCTATGCCCCTGCTCCTGTCAGCCGTATTTTACTGATCCGTATTATACGGTCTTCAACGGCCGTAGAAAATCGCAGCATGCTGCGTTTGTTACCGTATTGCGCAAAAAATCTGCCAATGAAAGTCTATGGGGGCCAGAAAAATACGGATTACACACGGACCAGCAGTGTGACTTGCGAAAAAAATACGCAGCGGTGTTAGAGAGAAAAGCCGGCAATTCAGAGCGGTGTGCAGTAAAATCACACTGACAGTCTACAATAGAATAGGTAGAATAAATGTGTACACATAGAATAGGTATATATATATATATATATATATATATATATATATATACTAGATTGTGGCCCGATTCTAACGCATCGGGTATTCTAGAATATGCATGTCCCCGTAGTATATGGACAATGATGATTCCAGAATTCGCGGCAGACTGTGCCCGTCGCTGATTGGTCGAGGTGACCTTTATGACATCATCGTCGCCATGGCAACCATTATGATATCTACATTGATACTGTGCCCGTCGCTGATTGGTCGAGGCGAATTCGCGGCAGACTGTGCCCGTCGCTGATTGGTCAAGGCAACCTTTATGACTGGTGGCCTAGACCAATCAGAGACGCTGGATTTCCAGGACAGACAGACAGAAAGACAGACAGACAGACGGAAAAACCCTTAGACAATTCTAACGCATCGGGTATTCTAGAATATGCATGTCCCCGTAGTATATGGACAATGATGATTCCAGAATTCGCGGCAGACTGTGCCCGTCGCTGATTGGTCGAGGTGACCATTATGACATCATCGTCGCCATGGCAACCATTATGACATGTACGTTGATACTGTGCCCGTCGCTGATTGGTCGAGGCGAATTCGCGGCAGACTGTGCCCGTCGCTGATTGGTCGAGGCAACCTTTATGACTGGCGGCCTCGACCAATCAGAGACGCGGGATGTCTACGTCCTTTATGACATCATCATCGCCATGCTGTGCCCATCGCTGATTGGTCGAGGCCGCCAGGCCGCCAGGCCAATCAGAGACACGGGATTTCCTGGACAGACAGACAGACAGATTGTGGCCCGATTCTAACGCATCGGGTATTCTAGAATATGCATGTCCCCGTAGTATATGGACAATGATGATTCCAGAATTCGCGGCAGACTGTGCCTGTCGCTGATTGGTCGAGGCAACCTTTATGACATCATCATCGCCATGGCAACCATTATGACATCTACGTCGATACTGTGCCCGTCGCTGAATCAGAAACGTGGGATTTCTACGTCCTTTATGACATCATCATCGCTGTGCCCGTTGCTGATTGGTCGAGGCCGCCAGGCGGCGGGATTTCTACATCGATACTGTGCCCGTCTCTGATTGGTCGAGGCCGCCAGGCGATGGTGTCATAATAGGTTGCCATGGCGATGATGATGTCATAATGGTTGTCATGGCGATGATGATGTCATAGTTGTTGCCATGGCGATGATGATGTCAAAGTTGTTGCCATGGCGATGATGTCATAATGGTTGCCATCTTGACGGTTGCAATGGTAGCGGTTATGTCATAAAGGTTGCCATGGCGAAGAAGATGTCATAATAGGTTGCCATGGTGATGATGTCATAGTGGTTGCCATGGTGATGATGATGTCATAATGGTTGCCATGGCGATGATGATGTCATAATGGTTGCCAAGGCGTTGATGATGTCATAATAGGTTGCAATGGTGACAGTTATGTCATAATGGTTGCCATGTCGATAATGTCATAATGGTTGCCATGGCGATGATGTTATAATGGTTGCCATGGTGATGATGATGTCATAAAGGTTGCCATGGTGATGATGATGGCATAATGGTTGCCATAGGGATGATGATGTCATAATGGTTGCGATGGCGATGATGTCATAATGGTTGCCATGGCGATGATGTCATTATGGTTGCAATTGTGATGATGTCATAATGGTTGCCATGGCGATGATGATGTCATAATGGTTGCCATGGTGAAGATGTCATAAAGGTTGCCATGGTGATGATGATGTCATAATGGTTGCCATGGTGATGATGATGTCATAATGGTTGCCATGGTGATGATGATGTCATATTGGTTGCCATGGTGATGATGTCATAATGGTTGCCATGGCAATGGTGTCATAATAGGTTGCCATGGCGACGATGTCATAATGGTTGCATTTGATGATTGGTGTCATAATGGTTGCCATGGCGATGATGATGTCATAATGGTTGTCATGGCGATGATGATCTCACAATGGTTGCCATGGTGCTGATGATGTCATAATGGTTGCCATGGCGATGATGATGTCATAACGGTTGCCATGGTGATGATGATGTCATAATGGTTGCCATGGTGACGATGGCCTCGACCAATCAGAGACGCGGGATTTCCAGGACAGACAGACAGAAAGACAGACAGACAGACAGACAAACCCTTAGACAATTATATAGTAACATAGTAACATAGTTAGTAAGGCCGAAAAAAGACATTTGTCCATCCAGTTCAGCCTATATTCCATCATAATAAATCCCCAGATCTACGTCCTTCTACAGAACCTAATAATTGTATGATACAATATTGTTCTGCTCCAGGAAGACATCCAGGCCTCTCTTGAACCCCTCGACTGAGTTCGCCATCACCACCACCACATATATATATATATACATATATGTATATATATATATATAGATATATATATATATATACTAGATTGTGGCCCGATTCTAACGCATCGGGTATTCTAGAATATGCATGTCCCCGTAGTATATGGACAATGATGATTCCAGAATTCGCAGCAGATTGTGCCCGTCGCTGATTGGTCGAGGCAACCTTTATGACATCGTCGTCGCCATGGCAACCATTATGACATCATCGTCGCTGTGCCCGTTACTGATTGGTCGAGGCCTGGCGGCCTCGACCAATCAGAGACGCGGGATGTCTACGTCCTTTATGACATCATCGTCGCTGTGCCCGTCGCGTCGCTGATTGGTCGAGGCCTGGAGGCCTCGACCAATCAGAGATGTGGGATTTCTACGTCGATACTGTGCCCGTCGCTGATTGGTCGAGGCCTGGCGGCTTCGACCAATCAGGGACGTGGGATTTCCAGGACAGACAGACAGAAAGACAGACAGACAGACGGACAAATCCTTAGACAATTATATATATAGATATCATTGGGACACATATATGTATATATATTAATATTTAATACAGCGCTAGATAGCTTTAAAGCCGGTAATTCAATTGCCGGCTTTTGCTATTTCCTTCCTAAACCCGACATGATATGAGACATGGTTTACATACAGTAAACCATCTCATATCCCCATTTTTTTTGCATATTCCACACTACTAATGTTAGTAGTGTGTGGGTGCAAAATTTAGGCGCTCTAGCTATTAAAATAAAGGGTTAAATGGCGGAAAAAATTGGCGTGGGCTCCCGCGCAATTTTCTCCGCCAGAGTAGTAAAGCCAGTGACTTAGGGCAGATATTAATAGCCTGGTGAGGGTCCATGGTTATTGCCCACCCCCCCCCCCCCCCGGCTAAAAACATCTGCCCCCGGCCACCCCAGAAAAGGCACATCTGGAAGATGCGCCTATTCTGGCACTTGGCCACTCACTACCCATTCCCGTGTAGCAGTGGGATATGGGGTAATGAAGGGTTAATGTCACCTTGCTATTGTAAGGTGACATTAAGCCAGATTAATAATGGAGAGGCGCCAATTATGACACCTATCCATTATTAATCCAATAGCATGAAATGGTTAAAAAACACACACACACATTTTTAAAAAGTATTTTAATGAAATAAAAACACAGGTTGTTTTAATATTTTATTGCTCTCTCAGTCCACCTGAAGACCCTCGCTCTGTAACAAATGAAAAATAATAAACCAACAATATACATACCTTCCGTTGATCTGTAACGTCCCACGATGTAAATCCATCTGAAGGGGTTAAAATATTTTACAGGCAGGAGCTCTGCTATAATGCAGCTGTGTTCCTGCCTGTAAAACCCTGGGGAATGAAGGTAATGTAGGTCAATGACCTGTAGTTACCTTCATTCGTGGTGATGCGCCCTCTGCTGGTTGTCCTCATATGAACTTGAGCATATTTTTATACGCAGAGTGTGACGCCGGCCATACTCAAAGAAAATGTCATCAGAAGTACAAAAAAAAGCACAGACTGAAAATAACAGTAGAGAGGAGGGGAGTAAGGATTTTTTAGTTTTGATTATTAAATAATTAGACATTTAGTATAGACTTCACTGTTAATTTCAGGCAACCCCTTTATATGGAACCTGTCATGCTGGCAATGGCATCTGATCTACAGACAGGATGTTATAGAACAGGAGAAGCCAATCAAATGTATATACATTTTTGTAGGAAAAGTTTCAGAAAAACTTGCATTTTAGGCCTCATTCACATATGAGTTTTTCTGGTCAGTGTTTTATGAGTATTTCAAATTCAAAACCAGGAGTGGCTCCAAAACACAGAACAGGTCCCTTCCTTTTAACGATAGTTTTTTCTACAAGGTTCCACTCCTGATTTCTGCTTATCAAACTGATAAAACTCTGACCAAAGAACCTGACACGTGAATGAGGCCTTATATATTATAATACCTGGTGTTTGTACGCATATGAGTCCAGTGGGCGGTTTCACTGACTTACAGTTTTTCATGTATGACTGTGTATGCAGATAGCTGTCAATCACTAGTAGGGCCGCCCGCTAGACCCATATGCATACAAATACAAAGGATTCAATGCATAAAATACATTATACTGAATCTTTTCCAACAAGCTAATATATATTAGTCATCTTCTTTCTCTATACTGTACTTGCATGTAGAATGTGACAGGTTCCCTTTAATGTGGCCCAGACTCACTGAGTGCGCTTTCTAGGTTTAGTCTATTTAATCTGCTGCAATAGAGCCACCTAGTGGCAACAGCACGACCTGCAGCAGAACAGAGGATTACATATATCCAGTATACTGTACATACAGTCACCATCTATGCATAATACGTAGGTACAAAGCATGGCAGAAACAAGACCAAATAGACTTTCCAGCAGTTATTTATTGAAATATATCAAAATATTAGCAAAAGATTCTTCCTAGTCTATATGCTGTAAGGGGTAACATAAGGTGCCCCTTCCCCTCCTTAAATACCAACATTTAAAAACCAGATTGCAAGACATCAATTTCCAAACAATTTTTTTTTGGGGGGTGTTCAATTTGCACAACTACTCCACAAAATCGCTACTTTTGGCAGCTATACATATAGAAAATAGAATGGAAAAAGCCCCTCACCCCCCGAAATAAAAAAAAATGCATGTTTTCAACTTTACTGTTCACAATAATGTTGACTTTATAGAGTGCAAAATATTACACAAATTATAAAAAAAAATAGTGAAAACTGAAATGCCAGATTTTTCACGCATGTGTGTACATTAACAACGTCAGTTTTTACCTCTTCAGGCTCTGAATATTATTTGCAATTGACTCTGAGCTGGAGTGATGAGACTAGCTGCTATGATGTCTTCATACACTGCACGCACAGAGAGGGATTTCTAATCTTTTTCTTTTTGGTAGCACACAAACAGAAGGAGCCACAGCATGGAGGACAATACAGAGTAGTACTGAGCAGTAGAGATTCACGGACCCCTGGATTTTCATTTCCGGCGGGTTCGGCCGAACAGTTAAAAAAGTTTGGATTCGGGTACACGAACCCGGACCCCATTCACTTGAATGAGGCCCAAAAATCCAGTGTATGCGACGCTGTCATGTGCATGACAGCGAGGCAAATACTGCTTCTGATCGACATTAAAATCATTACCGCCTATCAGACAGCCGCGGTTCCCACGCTGACAGCGTGTGCCTGCAGCTGTGATCAGAGGTTACCTCCGGTCACTGGTGTCAGCTGATGGGATTACTGCTCAGCCGACGCCTGCTGCGGCTAATAACAGTGAGAGCAGGTGGCAGCTGATGGGAGTGTTCATCAGCTGGCGCCTGTGCTCTAAATAAATCAATAAATAAAACGGCACGCGTTCCCCTGTATTTTTGATAACCAGCCAGGAAAAACTGACAGCTTTAGCAAGGCTGGTTATCAAGAATAGAGAGGTTGCCACGCTTACAAAAAAAAAAATATTTAAATAAATGATTAAAAAAGTGTAGGGTCCCCCCATTTTTAACAACCAGCCTTGCTAAAGCAGACAGCTGGGGGCTGGTATTCTCAGGCTGGTAATGGGCCATGAATATTGGTCACCCCACATGACAGCGCAACAAATACTCAGTGTTTAGGGCTGCCAAACCCGAACAGTAATACAGACTTTCTGGTGAAGTCCATGTTCGGTGTCCGTGCCCCAACAGTAGATGTTTGTGTTCGCCCATCTCTACTGAGCAGTGTAGAATTCAGCACTGGGATAGGGTACTGTAGCTAGAATCTGCACAATTTGTTTCTCTAGTCCTCATTCTGCTCACCCCTTTCCTTAGGCTTCAATATACAGTATTAGATATTTTACAACATTTTTTTTTAAATTAGATATCCAAATTATACATTTTCATAAATAAAGTTCTCACAGACTCTTCCTTCCTGGCCGTTAAATGACTTGTATTTTGCATTTTTCACCAATTGTCCTCTTATGCAGACTCTTTCTATTATGATTAGTTTCTTCTGCAGTAATGAGTGGACTCTAACTATTTTGATAATCTCCAATACACAGTAAACGCGGGGATATGGATTCTTACTCTTCTTTCTCTTTAGCACAGAAGCAGCAGCAGCATGGTAGACATTGTACAGCAGTACTGAGCAGTGTAGCTGTGAATCCATCACTGAAATTAAATCCATTTGCTGAAAGCTTCTGCACGATCTGCCTGTTTCTCTGCATTTGTCTGCCTGGTCTCTCACTGTGCTGGGTGCTCCTCGTGCTTTCTTCTCGCTCCCCTCTTCTTTCATTTTATTAGGCGCTGTAACCTGATATCTCATTGTGCTGGCAATCTCTCTTGATTTGACCAAGATGGATTTGAGCTGTTTTCAGAGTGCGTTATGAATTTTGGAGGCAGGGAAGATGGGAAGAAGTGGCTCATAAGTGGAGAAATAAGCATATTACTTTGATAAGATATTTTGCAAAGTTTCTTTTATTTCATTGTATTATTGAGTTTCCAAAGTTTATTGCAAAATACTGACCATTATTGGTGAAAATATTAATATATAATGTGTCTTTTTTTTCCTCAGGTTTGGCAAATTCCAGATTACACACCAGTGCGATCAATAACAGAACCTATTGTTACGCTGGAAGGTCACTCAAAGAGAGTAGGAATTATCACATGGCATCCCTCTGCCCGCAATGTTTTACTTAGTGCAGGTAACCACCTAATTACTTGAAACATACTGAAATCTGGTTGGCAATACTGGATGGAATAGACATGCATATTTACTTTAGACCAATAAGCTGTTAGTGGAAACATTTATTATTTAAAATGGCATAGGTATCACAGTATCCACTGCTGCGTGGCTCGTGGTATACTCACGTTATACATTTTGTACAGTGTCTCTATAGATTTAAACTGTTCTATTGTCAAACGGGAGTAACCAGAATCAAAAGTTATCGTCTTATCACCTTAAATAGGAGCTGTATAAATTCATATGCAGTGAGCTCCATCTAGTGGTGGCAGTAGGTATTCATAAATTTACCATTGAACTCTTAAAGGGAACCTGTCACCCCGTTTTTTCAGTAGGAGATAAAAATACCGTTAAATAGGGCCTGAGCTGTGCTTTACAATAGGGTATTTTTTGTCCCCTGATTCCCTACCTATGCTGCCGAGATACCTTACAAAAGTGTGCTTTTTCGCCTGTCAATCAGGCTGGTCAGGTCAGATGGGCGTGGTCACAGCGCTGTTTCTCCCCCACATCTTGCTTATGTTCCCGTTGGTGGCGTAGTGCTTCTCGCATGCGCAAGTGCCGAATGCACTGCGCAGCTGTAGAAAAAGAGCGCGCTCGCCGCTGTTCAGCGGTTTTTCGGTGGGCGCCTGTCAGTTGTTTGCCCCATGAGAAAAAAAAAATAAAATAGTCTCAGATAACCCCGTTAAATGGTCATACAACCCCTTTACCATAGAATTTTGGAAGTCCTCTTCCTCTTTGAAGAGGCAATTTGCATACTAAATTTGCCAGGGGAGTATTGCACGGCGAATAGGCCTCTTAACCTTGGCATTCCAGAGCCGGTATGTTGCTCTCTCCGCTGGGAGAGATGTTGCCCTTTGGACTTCAGTCCAGAGCCTCTCAGCCAAATCTGTTCTCATACTTTGCACTGATGAGGGGCAATACCCTGAAACAGTGTTTGCAAACTGAGATTCTGATTTGGCTTTTCTACTATGTCACATTTTATGGCTCGTTAAAGAGTAGATAGTGACTGGTAGGATTGCTGATTCCAATAGGTGGTGCTATAAAGTTAAAGACTGTTCCTCTCTGAAGAGGCAATTTGCATATTAATTTTCCCAGAGGAGCATTGCACGGCGAATAAGCCTCTTTACCTTGGCATGCCAGAGTCAGTGTGCCGCTCTTCACAGGGAGAAACATTGCCCTTTAGACCTAAAGTAAGTAGAAATTAATTGAAAAAAAAATCTGGTATATAAAACCTCCTTCCCAGATCAACCCTTAGAAGTAATCGGAGCGGTGATCACACGTATATACAGCCGCCACATTCGCACAGGGGACTTTGTGATCTTTGTGGCCCAACAATCGGACCCCCAGAAATGAGGCATTTATCACTTCTTCTGTGAATAGGTGACGAGTGTGGTTTATGGGGCAAGTCCTTTCGCTATAACTATAGAGCTGGAATACATCATTATTTACTATATTAATGTAGTATAATTGTATCCTTTCTCCTTTGCTGTTAGGCAGTGATAACATGATTATTATCTGGAATGTGGGCACTGGCGAGGCGCTTATTACTTTGGATGAGATGCATAGTGACCTCGTCTACAATGTCTGCTGGAACTATAATGGCAGTCTCATCACCACTACTTGCAAAGATAAGAAATTACGTGTTATAGACCCTCGGAAGCAAGAAATAGTGGCTGTAAGTCATTCATATCCCTTTTCTTTGATCTTTTCTCACAGTCTTGGCATCACCACATTACATTATGAGTTGGACTAGATCTTCAAAGTATGGGATAATGTCTGCAAACAGCCTGAAGCTGCAGCTGCCTAATACTGGACATCAGTCATCATTATTGTACCTACATCTTCCATGTAAAATAGGATTTATTAAGGCATTTTCGCCTACGATATATGTTATTCTCAATGAGTCACGTGTGGCATAATGAAAAATAAAAATCACCTCCCAAACTGGCTTCCCTCTGCCACACTCGCTACTTTGTCCCCTGCCGGTCTCGAGACATCAACATCCGGAGTTGGCATCATGTGACTGCTGCAGCCAATCACTGACATTTTTCTGCAGTAACCATAGAATGTCCCATCCTGATGTTGATTGTTTGAGACCGGCAGGGGACCCCATAGTGAGAGAGGAGCACTGGTTGTAATATGGTGATGGCAGGACTTCGGGATACGAGGGCTGTGAATGCAATGCTAGTTTGCATGCCCTATAAGTCTGCATGCTTTTATACGGATCTAATAGTTATAGCCCATATAATTCTGAAGTAATTCTGAAGATTTCCACCTAAGCAGGAATAGGTTCACTGGCTCAGCACATACTGTACATGTTCCTTTCATATCTACCTGGCTATTTCTAAATATTTGCCCATTGACAACAATAGAGTGTTCTGATAAATTATGCTACCATCATTTGTTTTTAGGCAGCCACTTTAGGCTCACTGGTCCTAATTAATGGCACTCTATATCAGATAGATGTCGGCTGATTACGCATTCAGTGCCCAGTATCTTTCCGACCCCATCATACACATGGACGCTCACCTAAACATAGTGTGCAAGTGTTCTATATAGCACAAGGGGAGTAACCCACTGCCAGACACATCTGGCGGTGGATTGTGTCACAGGTGGGCCTGTGCACACCATGCAGAAATGGTACCGAAATTTCTGCACCAAATACTTATCTTGGTCACATATCCTAAGGCTATGTTCACAAATTGCATTTTTGCTGCATTTTATAAATTCAAATTTTAAGCTGCGTTTTACAGTAGCGGCAAAAGCTATGAGATTTCAGAAATCTTAGGCACGCACATTGGGTTTTTTTCTGACTGAATTGGAAAACTGATGCATTTTGGCAATCTGCAGAATGTCACTTCTTTCAGTGTTTTTTTCACAGTTTTCGCAGCGTTTTTTTCACCCATAGCAAGCAATGAGCAAGTGCAAATATGCAGCAAAAAACACAGGTATCAGTTTTGCTATGTTTTGGGTGCAAAAACCTAAGGAAGTTGCATCATTTTTGTTTTATGCACTAAACTTTATCATCATACACAAGAGACAAATGTACCTGATAAAAATGCAGCCGAAAATAGGCAGTAAAACCTGCTTTTTGTAAGCAGCTTCTTTATTGCCAAGACAGCAGGTTTTGGCTGCAGAAAAAAAATGAAGCAAAAATGCAACGTTTGAATATAACCTAATAATGCACTGACTTCTAGATGATGTTCTGGAGTTATTAGGTAACGGAGACATGATTGGTGATGCTTTTTTTTGTGGTTGTATAATAGTTCATCTGGTTGGGAAGGTTGAACAGTCCACAGTAGTGGTTGGTCCAGATAGAAAGTCTCCTTGGACTCGTGCTTCAACAAGTATCGGGACTCTCTAGTGTCCTTGGCATGTGACGTCACACCCGTGCTAATAGGGGCATCCTCTCTTTCTGCCTCACCTAAACTAGGAGAGAGATTAGAGCCGGCTTAGCTCTAATTAAGGATACAAATATTTTCTCCATACAACTTTACCAACCATATGAACAATTACAGTCATGGCCAAAAGTATTGACACCCCTGCAATTCTGTCAGATAATACTCAGTTTCTTCCTGAAAATGATTGCAAACACAAATTATTTGGTATTATTATCTTTATTTAATTTGTCTTAAATGAAAAAACACAAAAAGAATTGTCCTAAAGCCAAATTGGATATAATTCCACACCAAACATAAAAAAGGGGGTGGACAAAAGTATTGGCACTGTTCGAAAAATCATGTGATGCTTCCCTAATTTGTGTAATTAACAGCACCTGTAACTTACCTGTGGCACCTAACAGGTGTTGGCAATAACTAAATTACACTTGCAGCCAGTTGACATGGATTAAAGTTGACTCAACCTCTGTCCTGTGTCTTTGTGTGTACCACATTGAGCATGGAGAAAAGAAAGAAGACCAAAGAACTGTCTGAGGACTTGAGAAACCAAATTGTGAGGAAGCACGAGCAATCTCAAGGCTACAAGTCCATCTCCAAAGACCTGAATGTTCCTGTGCCTACCGTGCGCAGTGTCATCAAGAAATTTAAAGCCCATGGCACTGTGGTTAACCTCCCTAGATGTGGACGGAAAAGAAAAATTGACAAGAGATTTCAACGCAAGATTGTGCGGATGTTGGATAAAGAACTTTGACTAACATCCAAACAAGTTCAAGCTGCCCTGCAGTCCGAGGGTACAACAGTGTCAACCCATACTGTCCGTCGGCGTCTGAATGAAAAGGGACTGTATGGTAGGAGACCCAGGAAGACCCCACTTCTTACCCCGAGACATAAAAAAGGCAGGCTGGAGTTTGCCAAAACTTAAGTGAAAAAGCCTAAAACGTTTTGGAAAAATGTTCTCTGGTCAGATGAGACAAAAGTAGAGCTTTTTGGGCAAAGGCATCAACATAGAGTTTACAGGAGAAAAAAAGAGGCATTCAAAGAAAAGAACACGGTCCCTACAGTGAAACATGGCGGAGGTTCCCTGATGTTTTGGGGTTGCTTTGCTGCCTCTGGTACTGGACTGCTTGACCGTGTGCATGGCATTATGAAGTCTGAAGACTACCAACAAATTTTGCAGCATAATGTAGGGCCCAGTATGAGAAAGCTGGGTCTCCCTCAGAGGTCATGGGTCTTCCAGCAGGACAATGACCCAAACTACACTTCAAAAAGCACTAGAAAATGGTTTGAGAGAAAGCACTGGAGACTTCTAAGGTGGCCAGCAATGAGTCCAGACCTGAATCCCATAGAACACCTGTGGAGAGATCTAAAAATGGCCGTTTGGAGAAGGCACCATTCAAATATCAGGGACCTGGAGCAGTTTGCCAAAGAAGAAAGGTCTAAAATTCCAGCAGACCATTGTAAGAAACTCAATGATGGTTACCGGAAGCGGTTGGTCGCAGATATTTTGGCTAAAGGTTGTGCAACCAAGTATTAGGCTGAGGGTGCCAATACTTTTGTCTGGCCCATTTTTGGAGTTTGTGTGAAATGATCAATGTTTTGCTTTTTGCTTCATTCTCTTTTGTGTTTTTTCATTTAAGACAAATTAAATGAAGATAATAATACCAAAGAATTTGTGTTTGCAATCATTTTCAGGAAGAAACTGAGTATTATCTGACAGAATTGCAGGGGTGTCAATACTTTTGGTCATGACTGTATCCAACGGCAAACCTTCGTCACCAATCACCGCACTTTTCGTGAAATCATACTGTTAATATATAATTCAACTCGAGAGTCTTCTTTTCAAGTTGTACTTTTATGAAGAATCTCTCTTTGCATTGATTATTATTTCTGCCCTATTTTTCAATATTTACATGTTAGACTAGGTCTTATCTGTTGCAGCAGAAGCCCTACTATATTTTGTAAGGGAGCACAAGTGTTATTTTTTAGAATTCTAGAATATAATTGGATACTGTGATGACCACTTATAGGACTGTAACCATTTACTAGTATGGCTTCTGCAGTGTTATTTTCCTGGTTGCAGAATTATTTTCTTTAGATAGGCTATGTTCACACATTGCATTGTTGCAGCATTTTTTGCTCATGGACACCCTTTTTTTTACTGGCTAAATTGGTAAACTGCTGCATTTTTATCAATCTGCAGCATGTCAATTCTTTGTTCAGCATGTTTTTTTTCACCCACAGAAAGCGATGGGAAAGTGAAAAAAATTGTTATAAAAAAACACAACGCAACAATTTTTTGCTGCAAGTATTTTTGGAGAATAAAACTAAACATATTAAACATGTACCACAGACAAAGCACATGTAATCCGCATTCAAAATATGGTGCAAAAAAAAAAAGCTGCAAAAAACACGGCAATGCATGCAATGTTTTTCCTGCCAAGAGAGCAGGTTTTGGCTGCAGAAAAAAACCGCATGTGAACATAGCCATAGTCTTCCCCATACACCCCTTGGATGATTCTAAAATTGCATCTATTTACCAAAGAGTGGATAACTGGAATATGAGGTGACACTGGTGTGACACTAATCTAAATCTTCATGCATGTTTGTGTTTTCAACTTGTCGTGGTGACCTTAACCTGCTAACCCAACAACCTAGGAGAAAAGTGGGGCTCATGAAGGGGCTCGGCCGATCAAGTCCATTTTTCTGTCTGATGGCAAAATATTCACCACCGGTTTCAGCAAGATGAGTGAACGGCAGCTGGCTCTGTGGGATCCGGTATGAGAAGGTGTTCTGCATGTTTATTTACTTTACCTATCTCTCCGCTTACTGTTATACTGGCCCCTGAGGACCGCACAGATACCAAGGTGGCAGAGAAAGGACATCTGGCCGTTTTTCTTTAGTATATGGGACAGTCGTATTGTTTACAGCTGAGTATGTCGGCATAGCTTCTAAAATTTAATTTGGATATTGATGAGCCACAAAATCATATCTGATTGTCATAAAATGTATCCTACATTCTCCAAAAATTTACAAAGAAAATGTAATGTAACATTCATATTCAATATTCACAGATCCATTTTAAGACAAACATTTCAAAAGGAAAAGAAAAGTGAAATATGTCTTACTCAGGCTGCTTTCACACATCAGTTTTTTACCATCAGACACAATCTGTCAAAATGTGAAAAAAACGGATCCATCGCAGATTGTGAAAAACTGATCTGACGGATCCGTTTTTTCGCCGGATCACACTAGCTGATCAAGCTAATTAGATCACCAAAAAATCGGAGCATGCTGAGTTAAAAAAAAACGGAATCCGTCGCTGGATTCCTTCATTTGACGGATCCGGCGCCATAGGCTTCCATTCTAGCAAACGAAGGAGAGTGATGGATCCGTCACTGTTCCTTTTTTTTTGACGGACACAAAAAACGTTATTATGAACGTTTTCTCCGGCCGCCATATAAACAATTTTCGACGGATCCGGCAAAAAACGGATGAAGCGTGAGGCCATCTGTCACAATCCGTGGCTAATACAAGTCTATGTCTTTAACGACGGACAACACTTTTATGTAGGTCTTTGATTTTCCTAATGTTTTGCCATCCCGATGTTTGGATGAAACATTGGCTTCCCCACATGTTGGAAAATCGGTGTGCCATGTAACGAATGTTTCCCACTTCTGTTGAGCGATGAGAAACAACAGAATAGTTGGCCTGATTTCTATTATTAGTGATGTCCGAGACGTGTGGACATAATGGCCAGGACATGCTGGCTGGATAGTTGACTCGTCTCCAGAACTTCTCATCCAGGGTCACCTTTGTAACTATAGCTGCAGAGAATTAGGGGCCAGTAACATACTGTCTTATGCTTCCTGCCAGGACATTGAGCCTTTGTGTCTATAAAAATGATATGACCAATTTGTTTTCCACCTTACCTCCTCCCATTCACAGGAAAAACTTTCCCCCCATGAGGGGATGAGACCTATGCGAGCCATCTTTACCAGAGATGGAAATATCTTTACAACGGGCTTTACGCGGATGAGTCAAAGAGAGCTGGGCTTATGGGACCCGGTAATGGCAGACATTAGGAATTTCATTGCTATTGTCACTGTTTCCAAAGCATAAGGTCGCATTTGTACCACTACCCTGCCAGATAAGAGAGATGTAAAGATTGAGGGAGAATTCATCATTACCAACATTTAGCATCTTTAACGCTGTAGTAATGTCTAATTATAGTGAAAAAATATTCCTAAATTCTGTCGAGAAAATACCGTCTTACAGGCGTCCCCCGAAACAAACTGTCCCATTAGTGTTTATATCCAGCAAGAGCCTTAAATAAGGTGGTTTTATTTAATTAAATGAAAAAATGCAGTAATTTATAAGATATTGTGTTATGACAAGACCAGTTGTAAATCTAAAGTTGCCACTACTTTTTTATTGGAGGTCTATCCTTTAAATACCGTAGGCTATCAATACCTGATTTGTGAGACATCCTCGGCATCCCCGCCAATCAGTTGTTACCATCCAGAAATTGTCGGATACTGCAGCTGTCATTTCTATAGTGATCGCGGCCAGGAACTGCAGATCTATAGAGAAATGGGAAAAATGTCCAGCTTATCCACTTTGAATCTCCAGGCAGTTCGGAGCAATGGTGGCTTCTAAGCCTAGATGGTGAAAGGACCAATGAAGAGAGGAAAACGTCCAGCTTCACGAACATGCAAGTATTTCTTTTGTGGATTAGTACAACAATTGTGCACAAAGAGTTAAAATATCGTGATGAAGACAAGTTTAAAACATCAACGCGTTTCTGGTGTGACACCCTTATTCACGAACCCTTGAATAAGGGT
Organism: Ranitomeya imitator; assembly: GCF_032444005.1. Taxonomy (NCBI): domain Eukaryota; kingdom Metazoa; phylum Chordata; class Amphibia; order Anura; family Dendrobatidae; genus Ranitomeya; species Ranitomeya imitator. The sequence continues at coordinate 95,156,534 of NC_091284.1, forward strand.
AGATCAATGAGCGATTCTCATGCACCATTGGTGGTTCAGACTCTGTGTGACCAACTACAAGGTCCAAAGCAGTAAAGATTACAAAAATTCCACCAAAGAGTATATAGGGATAAGACGTAGCTTTTATTCCATTCTCAAAATCACATAACCAGGGTACAAAAATGAGGTAGACGATGTGACATTCCAGCCATAGTAGACCTTTATCAAGCCAGAAATACAAAGATACAAATTCGGCTGAAACGCATTAATGTTTTAAACTTGTCTTCTTGATATTTTAACTTTTTTTTGCACATTTTATGTACTCCTCTACTAAATAAATATTTGCATGTTTGTGAAGCTGAACATTTTCCTCTCTTCATTGGACTGCAGATCTATCCCTTATTCAGATGAATGGTGGGTGGATCTTCTTCAGCACCCAGCCACGGCCACTATAGTTTTGATGGGGCTTCTGTGCTCCGGCAACATCTGAAAACTTCTGGCCTACGCCGGTAGCAGATGATCGGTGGGGGTGCTCAAGGATAGACCATCAATAAAAAAAGTAATGGCCAACCTCTTTAGGCTTGTTAAGGTCCATTTTGTCTCCTAAATTGCTACCAATGCAGGGTCCCTTGAGAAGTTCTTTTGACTCCATAGAGGATGAGGTTGATCATGTAATGTCTCCTTTCTGATGCTGATGGTGTCTAACCTTTTTGATCTATACAAAGTAGTATACTTTAATGTTTTCAGAACCCGTTTTTATTAAGCTTGTCACTCGCTGTGTTGTAGGGTCGCTATGAGTAACAGCTCAGAAACCCTATGGATAGCAGAGGCATGTTGTGCTGTGACAGCTCAGCCACCCTATGGACAGCAGAGTAGTGTCGGGCTGTCAGTGGTGTGAGTGACAGCTCAGCCGCTTTATGGATAGCAGGGGCTTGTCAGGCTGTCAATGTATTGTTTATCCTACAAGTGTTTTTTTCTGGATAATTGTCAGGCTATTTAACTGGCTGCCAATGTTAGGTCATTGCCAATTTTAGCTTTGCTCAAGAGGTGTGTGTTTGTTCTTTACTCCTAGTCTGGTATTCTGATCTTTGCTGCTCGACTTTGAATTTGATTTGTCTTGACCATCCGTTTGCCTAGCCCTTTTGTCGTGATCCTTTGTCTCAGACCCCCTGTCTATGATGTACCCTCTTGGCTTTTGACCTCTAACCTCTTGACTACCCAGCCTCACGGCTTGTCATAGGTTACATGGGAGATTAAAATGCGAAAAAAATTGTTTTTAAAGGGCTAAGACTGGTAGTAATATTTTCCCTGATCAATCCACTGCAGCTCTTGTTCTAATGTTTACCTGGTCTGCACCGTTTTTTTTTCTTCAGAATTCTGTTTTAAACACCAGAGATGGCCTAAAAAGCCGTTCAGACAATCACTGGTTGCATCATTTACTTGCCTGATCCAATGATTGTCTGAATGGACTTTTTTTATCCATTTCTACGATGTTGTTGAGAGATGGATGGAAACACATTTTTATTTCCTAGAAAACCTCTAATTGAAGCAAAGATTGTTCTTTTGGATCTTACTTGGACAGGCAGGTAAAACATTGATAATCTGGCTTGTACAGATACTGGAGGCTGGCAAGGTATTTGATATGTACCCATGAAAGAAAGGGGCCAAATCAGATCTTCTCAATGGACTGTTAAAGATTCTTCTCCACAATTAGAAAGCATGAAGCAAATAGGAAGGAGGATCAACAATCTCCAAACAGCCCTATTAGCAGCAGAATTGTATTGTGATATGAACCGCCACTGATTTTCTATCCTTGGAGCCCCCTTTTGCCAAGAGTAGACATTCACAGTCTATAATAAGCTAAAACCTCCATATATTTCTATACTATGAATGTAAATACTTTTTAAATCTCTGTGGCTTCAAATCAAAGAAAAGTGGTGTGTCGCTTATTGGGAGTTTTGATATTATCACTGTTTTGTTTGCTGCAGCTCTGCTAGTCTTCTCAATGATGTGTGTCTAATCCCTTCCCAGTGATTAATTGACAGCTTTCTGCCTACACTGTCCATAGGTAGAAAGCTGCAAATCAATGGTAGGGGGTGGCTATAGTCAGAGTTTATGAATTTTGTGGATGATATTGCAGAAGTCTATCACTGAGAAGAATAGCAGACCAGCAGCAGATAAGACAGTGATTTATCAGAACTACAGCAAGAAGCCCAGTAAGAGAGACAGGTGCTAAAATCTGGATCTCTGCCTCTGCTCTCTGCTTTTTTTCAGATGGGACAGCAAAAAGTTTGTCACGGTTTCTCTTTAACCCATGTTCTCTCATATACATTATCAAGTGCAGAAGTAAATGCTTGGAAGACCATCAAAGCTGCTGGGGTTGTAGCTAATAGCACCCGTCATAGATAAATATATATATAGCATTTACTTCTAAGGGAGAAAGGCCTTCCATATTGTAAAATGATCTTATGCTAACAGTAGATAATAGCAGTGCAAATTCTGGCTTTAGAATGCAGTGTGTCAGCATGGTGTCCTGGATATCTTAGGTCATGCATCAATGCATGATAGGTATGTCAACGTTAACCCATAACAGTAGAAAAAATATATTCAAAGCGTGGTGCAAAAATTTATGTATGTGTGTATATCTATGCTTCTTATAAAATTAACCAACTATACACTAATGTAATGTTAGATTTATGACTTTTTGAGTCACAAAGTCATCAAATTAAGTAATGAATGTTACGATGTTATGAAGAATAGAATTTGTTATTTCCTCAAGTGCATTCACAATGTATTGATGACGCGTATTTACAAGTATCAGCACTTTTTGCGACTTTTGCGAGGTACAGCACAAGCCTATTGCCAATCATTAGATATGACATTGCAATCCCCATGTTGCATCACACGTCGCAGGTGGGAGATTACTAACATACAAGCCCACCCTGAATTACATAAAATTGTTGGCTGACAACCCCTCCGTGTAATGCAAGGGATACTTTTAGTGGGTGTCAGTCAGCATCTATTCACCAGTTGTCTCCTGACCAAGCGGCGGTCATCTCTAAATATATAATTGATGTAACTCTGAGATTTGCCGCCATGTAATCCTAATAAAATGCTATGACTTCTGAAGTCTATTAACATCTCTCCTGCACTGATCTACATTTTTGAGAATTATTTTTTTTCTTAGGGAGTATATATTATTTGTAATATTTATACGTGACATTAGAAAACAACTAAATAAAATATTATATTTTAATGCCCCCACTGCATTTGTATTGACTCAGCCCCTTTTCTGTCTAGAGTAACTTCGATGAACCTATTGCATTACAAGAAATGGACACCAGTAATGGAGTATTGCTTCCTTTCTATGACCCTGACTCCAGTATAGTCTACCTCTGTGGCAAGGTAAGTATGTATGCTTCATATAATCTATAGAAATGTATTCATTTTTACCTAAGTGAGCATGGTCATTATTATTATTATTTATTGTTATAGCGCCATTTATTCCATGGCGCTTTACATGTGAGGAGGGGTGTACATAATAAAAACAGGTACAATAATCTTAAACAATACAATTCATAACTGGTACAGGAGGAGAGAGGACCCTGCCCGCGAGGGCTCATAATCTACAAGGGATGGGTGAGGATACAGTAGGTGAGGGTAGAGCTGGTCATGCAGCGGTTTGGCCGATTGGTGGTTACTGCAGGTTGTAGGCTTCTCATCAACTATGGTCATCAACTATTCTCTCTGTGGATCTTCTGTGAGGACCACACCCAGTTGCCCAAATAGACTAATTTTTTATACAGGGAAGAGGGGATCATGTCTCTAGATCGGAGAGATGCAGGAAAAAAAACAGGTCTACAAATTACATATTTATGGCAAAAAGACAGGTCCTCTTTAAAGGCTGTCGACACTTTTGAAGGGCATTTTTTTACTTATATGCATATATTTTTGGCTGAAAATTATTTTTATTCAACCTAAACCTTGATTTGTTAATTAATCCGGTTAGAAAAGCATTCAAGAGAGGATAGAGAGGGTCTGTAAACCTGAGGTAGCATCAGACTATCCTTCAGAATAGGATTGAGGAAAAAATTGTGTGTCATGAGTTCTGACTAGGCCTCATGAAATGACATGATGTCGCGGGACCTGGTAATCACAAGAGGCTCCCAGGGTGTCCACATTTAAGTACCACTCCAGAAAGTTTGCACTTTCCTGATCGGTTGCCACATAAAAATGGCATGGTCGTTGGATGATGGTCATGCACTTGCCATCTCAGTAATGGGAAAGTCTGTCTTCGCTCAATACAGATTTTACCCCAGAATTGAGAATTTTGATAATGAATTATCAATTTTGGCAGTAAACAAGCTCATTTCTCTAATATATTACAAAGAAGGCAATTACATGACATTCTATACAAGCCAGAAGTCCAGATAAAGATGTTCCAGTGACCTCATGCCAGTACTATCAAAGGTTATCAAGGTGCAGAACAATGGAGGCTGGAATGGAAGTCTATGGTTAGGGAGAATTCCACTCAAGGGAACGTCACACTGGCCCTACTCCCAGGACTCTGGCATAGGGTGGCATATTGTGCACTAGCTGGACTTTTGTACACTAACAGCTTGGGGTGACATCGATCTTGTCATGGGACCAATGGCATTGCCATATCTCCAAAATGTTCCAGGAGCCATTTTTCAACATGACAATGCCAGGCCACAAATTGTTTGTGCTACAGTGAGCAGCTTTCTTGGCCTAAACGTGCTACCATGGCCTTCAGCCTCTCTGGACCTGTCTCTCATAGAGCACATCTGAGACGTCATTGGTCGGCAACTGCAAATTGATTTGCCCAAGTGCATTCAGCGAGGCAGAACATTCCTTAGACAACCATTTATAACATCATTGATAGCAGTCAAGAAGAGTAAATGCCGGCATTTCTGTACATGGCGCTAAGACTGCATACTGAATAAATCAAGATGGTATTAAAATGTTGTTTCTATTTTTCATCATTTGCATATTATTAAAATGTCTATCCATCCGGTTATTTCTATAGTTTCACCAGTTTTCCTACTTGGTCTCACAATTTCAATGTTGAGGAATGTAGTTTTGGCATTTACTCACATATAATACCTAAAGCTGTTCAGTAAAATTCTACACCATGCTCAATACTAATATTTTGATGCAATACAAAAATAAAATAGACTGTGTTGCTTTTTCTTTCAGGGTGACAGTAGTATTCGTTACTTTGAAATTACAGGAGAGGCACCCTTTGTCCATTACTTGAATACCTTCAGCAGCAAGGAGCCCCAAAGGGGAATGGGTTTCATGCCCAAGAGAGGCTTGGATGTCAGTAAATGTGAAATAGCAAGGTAAGGCAGGAGCACAGACTTCCAGTATGTTAATCTTGGGGCGGGGTGAAGTAAATCAATCAGAAAAAACTTTGAGTTACAATGAAAACGTTGAATCAAAAAGTCCTTGATGTCACCACTATTGCTAGCTCCTGCAAATTGATTAAATTTGGCTTGCATATAAGTAGATTTTGTACTCTTAAGGTAAGGTTTCAGGTATTGTTTCAATACATAGATGACAATTAAAATAATATAAATTGAAATTTTTTTGTTATATTACCTTCAATAAATTTCTTTGACCAAAAAGTCACACCACACCAACTGGGTTAAGATGGATGATGGTCCATGAGAATGCTCATCATGTGGAATTTGGAAGAAACTGGGATAGGGAATAAAAATAGAGTAAAAACAAGTATAAAGCATACGGTTGTCCTTTTCAGAATGGTTACTCAGAGTTTCAGTAGGAACATATTCCAAGGCATGCATACGGATACTATTTAGGATACCTCAGATTTCAATTTTGTGACATAAGTTGCTGGTGTCTGTTATGTCGGACTTGTAATGCACCAAAGTTTGTTTATTTAATTTTTGGTGCAATATGAAGTTGCAGAAACTATTAGTTAAGTAATTTGTTGGAAGTGATTGTTGTCTGAATTGTGTTGACCAAAGTTTCCATACTAGAGGTGCTTTAACACTGAGTGTTACACAGTGTATAATGTCCACCAACTGGAAACGATCTCTATTAGATTACTCATTGTGCATAGACTGTCATTGTACTTGCCAGCTCCAGTCCTATTTATACAGGACAATGTGCTGCCGAGAATAACGATCTTTTTTGCAGCTCAAAATATTTTGTTCTTTCTGTAAATGAATGGCCATCTGTTTAGACTATACCATTATCGTGAAATGAGCATTCCCAGGATCACTTGTTCACAGTAATCGTGTAGTGTAAATGGACCATTAGTTTTCCAAAACATATTCTATTACATTTACTTATTTACATTAATTATTTCTCCTTCGTCTCATTGGGGGACACAGGACTGTGGGTGTATGCTACTGCCGCCAGGAGGCTGACACTAAGTAAACATAAAAAAAAGTTAGCTCCTCCTCTGCCATATACACCCTGACACTGGCCGCAGGCTAATCCAGTTCATGCTTAGTGTCTTTAGGAGGCACACATCTGATTTTTTCCAGACCTCTTTTCTCTTTTTTACCATGAAGATGAGACAGGGGCGACGGACCCTTTTAAAGCGGTCCGATCTCCCCAAACCAACAATGAGCGAGCACGTGGAGTATCGCCTCCACGTATCCTCTCCCGCAACGTGGGACAAGATGCCGGACTCAGCTCTGACCACCCTAGGCTGTACAGGTGCATATGTGCAATCCGTGCGGCCCCAACTGCATCACCAATGCTAGGACTGCGGTGATGGAAGGAGGCGGACGGTCCCTCTCCTCATCCCCTGAAGGGAAGATGGAGCTAGGGTGCCTGCACCATCCTTTACACAGCCCCCTCTCTAACCTGAAGCTGGATCCATTGCAGGATTAGGGGGCTGGGAGGGATCCTGCTACAGCGCTCTTCCTGGCGCTTCCATGCTCGCACCTCTCCCCCTTTATCATCTGGCAGGTCCAGGTCGGTGGGTGCCGGAAATTCGGCTTTCTGTGGGTCTTCCGGCGGCCTTGCATCGGCCCCGCCCCCATATTCTTGGGCGGGTGGCAGAAATTTAGTCCCCGGCTTTTGCTGGTGCTAGGCCGCGGGTGAAAGTCCCGCCTCTGGAGCGCATCTGCTTCCGGTTCCACCTCTAGGAGCACGCCCACTGGCTGAGGACGCTTTTTTGAAGATAGGGAGCGTCGGCATCTCAGAGGATCTGCTTTTCTGCGTTGTTCCACAGGATCCAGGGACACAGGACTGGGATAAGTGTTACTCCCTCCAGTCTGGCAGCTCCTCTCTCTCTCCCTCTCTATTGCTGCATCTAATCTAGATTGGGGATTCTTTTGGCAGCAGGTCCACCATGTCTAGAAGGACCAAGACCCACACGGTATTATATACCTCATGTTTTACCTGTCTGTCTGCTTTTCCGCATGCCCAGAGCAATCGGTTTTGTGAGGCCTGCGATTCCGAATGCACTCAGGAGCCCTCCCCTGCGACTGAGCCCAGTGTGTTGGGTCCCCCGGAATGGGCCCTGTCTCTGTCGCAATCTATGGTGTCACTAACTAGAGCAATCGAGTCCCTTTAGGCCCCACATAGGGGCAAGGACAGTGGTTTGCCTGTCTTGGAGGAATCTTCCATCCCACAGGAACCTCCGGCCTGCAGGGGCCGCTCTCTCTCTCTAAGCAGACGCTGGGGAAACGAACCTACAGAGCGTCCTCTGGTCCGTCTGGTGCCTCAGCATCCATGAGTTCCATCTCTCGCTCTCCATCTCCAGGAGAGGTTATTGAGAAAAACTTGGATTATGATTCTGAAGGGTCCCTCAACTTAGAGGCACCTAATTACCAGGAGACAATCCACAGCTTCATTGAGGCAATCAACCAAACCCTGAGTATAGATGATGAATCCACCTTTGCCTCGGATCATAAGGTGTCATTTATACGGACAAAACAGTCTCATAGAGTATTTTGCACTCACCCAGAGTTTGAGGATATAGTGCAACGTCACAGGGAGCGGCCAGACAAGCGGTTGTCTGGTTAGAGAGCCCTGAACACAAGATATCCTTTCGCCCCTGAACTCCATAATAAGTGGGTAGAATCTCCTTTGGTGGATCCTCCCGTGTCACGATTGGCTTCTAAAACTTTATTATCCCTCCCTAATGGTTCTTCTATTAAGGATCCAACTGATCGGCTCATTTAGAGCCTGGCTCGCTCAGTGTTTGAAGCTTCAGGTTCAGCCCTCTCGCCCTCTTTTGCGGTGACTTGGGTAGCTAAGGCCATGATATCCTGGTCAGAGTCTTTAAATAGAGCTCTGCAGGATAGGGACCTGCCATCCGAGGAGGCCGAAATCTTAGATCAGATCGCTCTAGCGGGAGACTATTTGATTAATGCATCTTTTGATGCGGCGAACTGCGCAGCACTGGCTGCCGCAAACATGATTTCCATTAGGAGGGCTCTATGGTTGAGGACATGGCGGGCAGACTTAACCTAAAAAAAGTCCCTTCTTTGCCCTATCATAGTGGCCGATTATTCAGCGAAAAATTAGATCAACTAATTTTCTGATGCCGCAGTGGGGAAAAGCAACTTCCTCCCGCAGCAAAGTATTCAGCAGCAATTTCGCCACCGGTTTCAGGTGCGGTTTAGGTCCGTTCGAAACCTGGGGTGGATCGCAGCGGCTGATCCCGTCAGTTCAGGTCAGCCTAATCAGAACAGGGATCGTCAGATCTCATACAAAACCAACCCGTTGGGCAGGATGCAGTCCCACCAGCCAAGATCTAGAGGATCTAGGCCCTCCAGATTTTCACCCAAATGACTGGAGGCAGACTCCGGTCGTTGCCAGCAAAATGGGCAGCTGCCTACTCTGGTTTCGTCAAGTCTGGCTCACCTTCATACACGACAGATGGGTAAGAGAGCTGGTGTCCTCAGGGCACAAGATAGAATTTATCAGCTGCCCCCCGAGTCGATTTTTTTTTTCTGTCTCGTTTTCCCAGTTCAGAATTTCGGTCACGGGCCTTATTCAAGGGTGTCAAGTCTCTTTGACTCAGTGAAGTCATCAGCCCCGTACTGGAGGACAAGAAGTTTCAAGGCTCCTATTCCAACCTGTTCATAGTCCCCTAAAAGGACAGAGCGGTAAGGCCCATTCTGGATCTGAAGCTTCTGAACAGGTGTGTCAGCATTCGTCATTTCCGAATGGAATCTCTCCGCTCGGTCATTACTGCCATGGAAAAGGGAGAATATTTGGCATCTATAGATATCCAAGACACCTATCTTCACATCCCCATATTCCCCCCGCATCAGAGGTTTCTTCGTTTTGCCATCAGCAATTTCCAGTTCACAGCCTTACCTTTCGGGCTGGCCTCTGCCCCCAGGTTGTACTCAAAGGTCATGGCCGCCATGGTGTCCATCCTGCATTCCCGGGGTATAGTCATCTTGCCATATTTAGAAGACATCCTGGTCAATGGTCCATTTTTTCGGGCCTGCGAGGAAAGTGTCAGCATCACGCTAGATACCCTTGCTCGCCCGGGATGGCTGGTGAATTTAAGAAAGTCGTCTCCTGTGCCATCTCAGAGGATCTCCTTTCTGGGGATGATCTTCGATACCTCCCAAGGGCTCACAATACATCCCCAGGACAAGGTCCTAGCACTCTGGCAGGAGGTGTGGGTCCTTTGCCAGCCAGTCCCTCATACCATCCGGTTTTGCATGAGAGTCTTAGGAAGGATGGTGGCAGCAGCGATAGAGGCAGTTCCATTTGCGCAACTCCATTTTCGTCCCCTACAGCATGCCCTCTTGGCTGCTTGGGACAGGAACCCATTCTCTCTCAATCTCCAGTGCTGTCTGTCCACTCAGGTCAGACAGGCGCTTACATGGTGGACAATGAGTTCCTCCCTTCAACAGGGGAACTTTTCCCCCCTGTCCAATGGCTAGTGCTCAGGGCGGATGCCAGTCTCCTCGGATGGGAAGCGGTGTTTCACTAACATACAGCCCAGGGACGCTGGTCTTCGTGGGAGTCAGCCCTCCCGATCAACCCTCTGGAGATTCAGGCTATTCGGCTGGCTCTACAGCACTTTCATTATCTTCTGGCAGGACGCCCATCCCCTATCCAATTGGACAATGCCATGGCCATGGCGTACATAAATCATCAGGGGGGTACCTGATGGGCCAAGAAGTACCACTCAAATCTCGGCAGTCCACATTCCGGGCAAGGAGAACAGGGCGGCGAATTTCCTCAGCTGACAGGGTCTGGCGTCCGGGGAGTGGTCACTTCACCACAATGTTTTTCAACAGATTTGCCAACGCTGGGGACCCCGAACGTGTACCTGATCGCCTCCAGGGTTAACACCAAGGTGCCCAGGTTTGTCGCCCAATACCGGGATCCACAGGCAATCGCCGTAGATGCGTTAGTCCTACTTTGGAACCAGTTTCACCTCCCATACCTGTTTCCTCCGCTACCACTGCTCCCAAGGGTCATCAAAAAGATCAAGATGGAGCAGGTTCCAGCAATTCTAGTCGCTCCAGATTGGACTCGGCGGTCTTGGTTCATAGACCTAGTACAGCTGCTCACCGAGACTCCCTGGCGGTTGCCAGAGTGCGTGGACCTTCTCTCCCAGGGCCCGATCTACCATCAGAGCTCAGGGGCCCTGTGTTTAATGACCTGGCCGTTGAAACTTTTTTCTAACCCAGGCCGGATTCTTCCAGAAGGTGGCTGCTACTATGATTAGCGCCCGGAAGCCCGCCTCAGCAAACATCTACCATCACACCTGGAAGGTCTTCTTTGCATGGTGCAGAGAGCGCGGTTATTCCCCACTTCGTTTCTCTATCCCTAACATTTTAGCATTCTTCCAAGCAGGCCTAGATTCGGGTTTAGCACCAAATACCCTCAAAGGACAGATATCAGCCTTGTCTGTCCTTTTTCAGCACAAAATCGCTACCAATTTATAGGTGAAGACCTTCATACAAGGCGTTTATCACATGGTACCGCCTTACAAGGCCCCCCTGGACGCTTGGGACCTTAACCTGGTCCTAGGCGCCCTGTACGAATCTCCATTCAAACCTATTCAGGGCATTTCCTTGACATACCTTTCCTGGAAGGTAGTATTTCTAGTGGCCATAACTTCCATCAGGCGGGTCTCGGAGCTGGCGGCTCTATCCTGCTGAGCTCCGTTATTGGCTTTTTCATCAGGATAAGATGGTGTTTAGGCTAGCACCCCCTTTTTTGCCAAAGGTTGTTTCCTCGTTGCGCATGAACGAGGACATTGTCTTGCCTTCATTTTGCCCGGCGCCAATACACCGTGTGGAAAGGGCTCTCCAAGCGCTAGATCTAGTGAGAGCTCTCAGGAAATATGTGTCTCAGACGGCATCCTTTCGACAGACAGACACACTGTTCGTCCTTCCTGAGGGTCGCAGGGAGGGACTCGCGGCCTCAAAATCGACTATAGCCAGGTGGATACGTTTGACTATCCAGGAGTCCTACTACATCACAGGCACAGTCGTTTCGTTTGGGATCAGGGCACACACCACTCAGGCAGTTGGGCCTTCCTGGGCTCTTCGGCACCAGCGGAACAGGTTTGCAAGGCGGTGACCTGGTCCAGTCTACACACTTTCTCTAAAAACACTATAAGTCCATACAGAGGCTTCAGCGGATGCAAGTCTGGGTAGGAGAATTCTCCAGACAGCATTAGCTCATCTGTAGGCAATGGGTGCTTAAGGCTTATACCGTGGAGCCGATTTCCCAGCCAAGGAAAGCTTTAGGACATCCCACAGTCCTGTTTCCCCCAGTGAGAAGTATGGATTTTTGTGTTACTCACCGTAAAATTCTTTTCTCCGAGACGCTCATTGGGGGACACAGCACCCACCCTATTAGCCAGATGGCTTCTTCTTTATTATTCTGTGTTTTGTTTCTAGACATGTTGCATCTGTGTTAAAGCTGAGTTATATTTTTGTTGTTCTCCTACTGCTTTTCTGCACCAAACTGGATTAGTGTCAGGGTGTATACAGCGGAGGAGGAGCTAACTTTTTTATGTTTACTTGGTGTCAGCCTCCTGGCGGCAGTAGCATACACCCACAGTCTTGTGTCCTCCAATGAGAAAAGGATTTTATGGTGAGTAACATAAAAATCCATATTTTAATCAACATATCTCTGTTTTACAGGTTTTACAAACTGCACGAGAGGAAATGTGAACCCATTGTTATGACAGTTCCAAGAAAGGTGAAGTACATGGACTCTTATAACCTGCACTTTTATTCACATGCCCATCATAACTTAATTCCATCTATTGATATGGCTGATATACAATAAACTGAGACTTACAGGCAATGATCTATGGAGAAAAAGTATGCAAATTATTTCCCCTCAAGAAAGGAGATAGTTGTCTATGGTCACCTTTGGATGTAGCAATCCTACATGTCAATGTCTGAAACTTCAACCAGCCTTGCAAAATTATTAGTACCGGTAATTGCCAGAAAAATCATCTGTATGGACGTTTTACCTTCAGAAAGAAGCAAATTTACATATTATATGCCAAGGTAACATTACCTGTAACACTCTATACTTTAGCACAATCTCCTTAATAATAGCCTGTTCCCCCCAGAGCTGTGTTAAAGGGAACCTGTCACCCCCGCAGGCGTTTGTAACTAAAAGAGCCACCTTGTGCAGCACAAATGCTGCATTCTGACAAGGTGGCTCTTTTAGTTATGATGCTTGCACACGCTGAAATAAACGTTTATAAAATGCGCCCCTCATACCCTGAAATCGCCAGGGAGGCAGGTCTTTCCTTCCTAAGCCAGATGCCTCCCAGCCGTCACTCCGGGCCTGTGCGCGCCCGGTGCCGCCTCCTCTTGCTTCATTATCGTCCCCGGCGCCTGCGTTGTAAGTACGAAGGGCAGCGCAACTGCGCATGCCCGAAAAAAAACTTAATGCGCATGCGCCGGGGATGATAATGAAGCTAGAGGAGGCAGCGCCCGCTGCGCATGGGCCCGGAGTGACGGCTAGGAGGGGTCTGGCTTAGGAAGGAAAGACCTGCCTCCCTGGCGATTTCAGAGTATGAGGGGGCACATTTTATAAGCGTTTATTTCAGCGTGTGCAGGGAGCATAACTAAAAGAGCCACCTTGTCAGAATGCAGCATTTGTGCTGCACAAGGTGGCTCTTTTAGTTACAAACACCTGAGGGGGGTGACAGGTTCCCTTTAACGACATCTCATCTAATCATCCAGTACTCTGGTCTGTATGATATGCAAATGCTCAGAATAATCTGTCTACAGATAGGTTGAGTAACAGAGAAAATTAATATAAAATTATTTTATTACATTTCCATAATCGAGTAAAAGTTCACCCAAATTGGAGGTTTACTTTAAGATAAATGCCAACTTGTTCACCAGACAATATTACTGTATGCACACATATGAAGTGCATGGAGTGTGGGGGCTACTTTTGAGAGACAGGATCAGGTAGTGAGGAATAATATAGGGGGGAATAAAGAGTTAGATTAGCTAATGTGACTGTACTGCTAATAATATGGGTTTTTTAGAACATGCTTTATACTGTGGAAACTGGAAATTTGCCTAAGGGTAGCCATTCCACAGAACTGGTGCAGATTGAGAAAAGTCTTGAAGTTAAGAATGGGACATTTTGGCAATCATTGGTGGAACAGAGCATGTGGGTAAGGTGGTAGACAGATGAGGAGATGTATAAAGTGCAGCATGGTAAAGAGTTTTGTAGATGATTAGTTTAAATTATATTATAAAGTGGAGGGGTAACCAGTGCAAAGACTGGAACTGGGTAGGTATTGGAGTTGTGGCTGGACAGAAATATGAGCCTGACTGCTGCATGGAGAATGGATTGAATAGGGAAGAGTTTAATAGGAAGACCGATTAGTTGTGAGTTACAATAATTAAGACAAAACATCCTACAATTATCACATTTACCTCCACAATCTGAAGACATATGAGGCTTGAGTAACTACACTAAGACTGGTGGTTTTCTTTCTTACAGTCAGACCTTTTCCAGGATGATCTGTATCCAGACACGCCTGGACCTGAGCCAGCTATTGAAGCAGATGAATGGTTTGCAGGACAGAATGCTGACCCAATATTGGTATCACTCAGGGAGGGATATGTTCCTGTGAAGAACAGGGAACTTAAAGTCACCAAGAAAAACATTCTGGACAATAAACCACCCACTGGGCCACGTAGAAGTTACTCTTCTTGTGAAACCGGCTTCTCAGTAAGTACTTTTCTTCACTAGTCTAAATATGACACTATGCCTAACAGCATGGGGTGCAGAGATTCAAACATTCACACATGGATCCTCTGCCACATAAAACCACACCACTATAATAAATGGCACATAGAAGATGGAGGGTCCTGTTACAGATTATTCATTTGAACCTGGGAGCTTTAATTTACATTTTTAATCATTGATCAGAATTTTAGGACCAGATTTTCTTTTAAATATTGGTCTTCAATGCTCTTTGGGACTAATATCTTCTAAATATGTATTTATTTCTGTTTTTCTTCACTAGAGAGTCTCTCTAGAAGATCTTCTAGAAGAAATCAAGTACCTGCGAGCCACCGTTGAGTCTCAAGAGAAGCGCATCTCAAGTTTAGAAAACCTACTGCAAGAAATTGCTAATGGCACTGACTGAGCCGAACTGTGAAATTTTGCCATCCGGCCGAGAATGCACTTCAACAATAACATGCCCTATTTTTTCCTTGCAAAGCAAACTTGATTATGTTTTGATGGAGCCAGTGCATGGACTCCAAACAGAAGGCCCTATGTGTATGCCTTTCATTGTCAGGGAAGTCTTTAGAGGCCTTCTTCCTTGGGGTTGGTTATGTCTTTTGGACAGGAAATGAAAACTTTTTTTGGGGGGGAGGGGAAGATCATTTATGGACGTTATTTTGCATCTACATAGAGAGAAGGCTATAGGCTGCTTTGACTGACAAGTGGGACACGTAGAAAACCGAATTACAAGATTATGACTGTGGTATGCCAAATTCCATAAATTGTGAAAATGGGGCAGGTCACCTTGGACAGAATTAGAAACATATCATTATCTCTTTCAAGTCATCTTCATGATAAAGATTATACTATAGATCAGGTACACAAAGGACTATGATTTTTTTTCAAGAAATATAAATATACTAAAACAGCTGTTATCTTTTTTTCATAGAATCTTTTTGATTTTTCATATACATAACTTGTTTAATTTCCCATAGACTATCTCGTACATAGATGTGCACAACAGAGGATGCCACTTTGTAGGCCAATCCAGGTGGCCCCATATAAAACATAATCCTGGCCACAAAGGTCCGGCAGAAGACAATCCATTTAAAGACGCTAGGTTCCACTATCACAATTTTCTTGGGACTATTCTTACATTTTTTTCAAAAAAAACTAATTAATTAAATTATTATAATTTAATAATGATATGACCTGTGTGCATAATGATATTAGTACAAAGTAAGGCGTAACATGAAGTGGACTTATGCACGGAAGACTTTCAGAAATTATTCCTCTTGTACAGTGGAGCTTGAAAGTTTGTGAAACCTTCAGAATGCTCCATATTTCGGAATAAATTTGACTTTAAACTACACCAGTTTTTCACACAAGTCCTAAAAGTAGATAAAGAGGATGAAATCAAACAGAGAAGCCAAAAATATTTGGCTTTGTAATTTTTTTTACTTGAGAAAAATACTCCAATATCACATATCTATGGGTGGCAAAAGTATGTGAGCCTTTGCTTTCTGTATCTGGTGTGACCCCGCTGAGCATCAATAACTGCATCCAAACATGTCAAGGTAACCGATGATTAGTCCTGTACATCGGCATAGAGGAATTTTAGCCCATTCCTCCCTACAAAATAACTTCAATGCTGTTGTATAGGTGAGTTTTCTCTCAGGAAGTGTTCAATTCAAGTCCTTCATCAACATTTCTATAGGATTAAGGTCAGGATATTGACTTGACTATTCAAAAACTTTAACTTTATTCTTCTTTAATCATTCTCTTGTAAAGTGACTTGTGTGCTTTGAGTCGTTGTCATGCTACAAGTTCTCTGTATATTCAGCCCATGAACAGATGTCCTGACATTTTCCTTTAACAATTTCCCAATAAAATTTATAATTTATTGTCCTACCAATGATGGCAAGCGGTCATGGCCCAGATACAGTAAAAAAAAAGTCCCAACAGTGATACTAACACCACCGTATTTGTATTTAACACGTCTTATCAGGTTTTTAAGCTGTAATGCACTCCGTTATTGATCAGTCTCATCCTAACAGTGGAATAATGAACATTAACATTAGCTTACATGAGAGAAACCTGTAGTTGCTTAGAGGTTACCTTGGGTTCCTTTGTGAACTTGCAGGCTATTATTTGCCTTGATCTTTGAGTGATCTTTATTGGTTGGCCATACCTGGGGAGGGTAATAATGGTCTTTGAATTTCCTGCATTTGTACACAATCTGTCTGACTGTGAAATGGTGGACAAAATGCAATAGCAACAGCCGACAGCACTTCAGATATCAGAATGCACGTACAGAATCCATAGGACCCAATAGGAAAAATGTATACCAGAAAATCAAGAAGAACAGCATCCAATCCGGGTGAAAAAACAAAAATACCTCTTTATTTTGCCATAATGCAATGTTTCGACGAATTGTAGGTCTTTTTCAAGCATGCCTGAAAAAGACCTACAATTGGTCGAAACGTTGCATTATGGCAAAATAAAGAGGTATTTTTGTTTTTTTCACTCGGATTGGGTGCTGTTCTTCTTGATTTTCTGTGAAATGGTGGCGTTCAAACGCTTTACAAATAGTTTTGTAACCTTTTCCAGCCCGATGAACATCAATAACTCTCCTTCTGAGGTCCTCAGAAATCTCCTTTGTTCATGCCATGATACACTTCCACAAACTTGTTGTGAAGATCAGAGTTTGATAGATTCCTGTTTGTTCAATAAAACGGGTCACCCATTCAAACCTGTCTGTCATTCCAATAATTAAAACACCAGACTCTAAATTTACCTTTATCTGCTGATCCTTAAAGTTTACATACTTTTGCAACTCACAGAAATCTGATTTAGTTTTAGGTCAAAGTTATTTAGAAATTTGAAAAAATTTTGAATGGTTCACAAACATTCTACACTAATCTGATACAATATGTCGGAAACCTACTGCGAACACAGCTTATAGGCAGATTCTCATTCATTGAACAGAATGGCTACCTCTGCTGTGAAGCACTTTATAGTGTTTAATAGTAATATATAATATATGGATTAAATGATTATAAACTGGTTACAACAGAGTCAGAGTTTATTAAAATTACACAGCTTCCTTTATACAATGATGCATAGGCTCCTTACAAGCTATAGAGAGGTACACTGCCATTAAGTTCCTGACTTTGGCGATTAAAGGGAAACATCTCTCCTTGTGGAGAGTGACATAACTGACATGCCAGTGCAAGGAGACGTATAGGCCATGCATTGTTTTTCTGGGAAATTAAATGTGTAAATTGCCTCTTCAGAGAGGAAGAGGACTTGAGCTCCAGTGCCACCTGTTGCTACTCCTATGTCCAATAGGTGACACTACAGTTCAAGTCCTCTTCCTCTCTGAAGTGGCAATTTACAGTTTTAATTTCACTGATTAGAATTACATGGCCTATAAGTCTCCTTACAGTGGATTGTGAGGTATGTCACTCTCCTCAAGAAGAGACATTACCCCATACACCCCAATCAGAGGCCAAAACAGATCTTATGCTTTGCACCGGTGACAACACTCCAAAACCCGTGTCTGCAAATTGAGATTCTGGTTTTGCTTTTATCCTATGTCATCTGACAAGGCTTGTTAAAGGGTCGATATTGACTTTAAGGATTTCTACTTCCAAAAGGTGGCACTAGAATAGGCAATTCATATATTGGCTTTGGGGATGTAAGTCCGCGCCAGAGTTACAGAATATATATAAAAATCAGTGTGCGTCACAACTTTCCTGGGGCCATAGCATTTGCTGTCCTCTTACCTTTAGCTCTTATGCGTTTCTCTATGGCAGATGCCTATGGTGGTTCATCCGGCCGTTAACTAATATAGCTGCTTACCTACTCACTGTTTGTGAATGCATCCCAAGATAATATCCAATCATCAACTAAAATATAATCTATTGTGTGTATGGGGAAGAGTATATGTAGTAAGACCAAATAGTGAAAGTACAGAAGCAGGGAGAAATAAATAGTACATATAACATTTTTCAGCCTCCAAACATTTTGCTGCCTTAGGCATATGCCAAGTTTGTCTAAATGGTAAATCCATTCTTGTGCTCTACACTATATTCTCATATTTTGTGTATCACTGTCGATCTGTGATGTCTAGGATAAAGTGCTGCCTTCATGGGCTTACAGATAAAAAATATTGCCTTCATGCCCATAAAGCTCTTTTAGCATACCTCATAGAATTAATATTTATTGCACTCCACTAATGTCCAATATAGGTGTTTTTTGGGGGGGCGGGAGGCATATAAATAAAATGTTTGTTGCATCTTTTTTTTAAAAAAAAGACTTTCTAAAATATTTTGTGTTGTGTGAGCCATATATCAGCAGCAAAAATAATCATGTTTTTTTTATATGGACAGTAGTCCACCCGCACTACAAGAACGTAAGATTCTTAGCAGACATTAGATCAAAGTGTGTGAGCCAATCTGCCAACAACGGGGTGTTCTCTTTTCGATCGGACCTTATGTAAAAGATACTCACCTCACCTTTTGCATAGGCCTGCTTTCTCCAGCAGTCCTTTGGAGAATTAATGCAGCATTGGTCAGGCATGTGCACTGCTGCCCCATTCAAAGGGGGAATATTTTGGCTCTCAGCAGTCAGACCACCACTGATCCAGGACGTGTCACCTATCCCGTGGATAGGTGAAAACTTAATATTACCGGAATTCTCCTGTAATATACATTTTAGGGTCTGAATTACAATTGCAGTACTCAGTCACCCCATGGTTCTACCAAAAGAAATTTGGATCATCATAGGATTATTTGGTAGTTTGAGTTTATTCAGTGAAACCGAGGGATGGGATGTGGTGGCCATATATCTGCTTTGGAAAAATAGTATATTTTCTATTAAAGGGGCTGCTCCATCTCAGATATTTATGGCATATCCAAATGCATTTAACACCCTTTAGAACAGGGCCTTAATGTGCACTGTCCGGAATGGAGAGGTGCCCATTCATGCACCTCAATTATTATTTTTGTAGAAGATCAGATACAAATAAAGAAAAATACTGAAGTTTCATAAGTGTGACACATTCTTAACAGTATTGTATTAACGGGATCAGAAGTGTATGACCTCGGGTGCAAAGCAAACAATTACAATTTATATTAGCGATGAGGCACATCTGTTCCAAAATTCCACAACACAAACTACATACATTATTACATAGATCTTTTAGACCTAATGAGCCTGATCTACTTACTTTGAAAATCCATTTCAGAATGGTTGTATAATCCCTTATGAAATTTTAAACTTAATCACTGCCCTTCTATTCTGACAGACAGCTCTTCAGGGTCTCTCCTTCCTGTGGCTGAGATCTCACACTGCTCAGTACGGGCTGCAGATGTCAGTCAGGTTGGGTGGCCAGAGACTAAATACATTTAAATATATTTAGACTCATGAGCTTACTCACACTTTAACTGGGCTCAGGATTAAAAATCCACCTTGACATACAGTACAGACCAAAAGTTTGGACACACCTTCTCATTTAAAGATTTTTCTGTATTTTCATGACAATGAAAATTGTACATTCACACTGAAGGCATCAAAACTATGAATTAACACATGTGGAATTATATACTTGACAAAAAAGTGTGAAACAACTGAAATGATGTCTTATATTCTAGGTTCTTCAAAGTAGCTACCTTTTACTTTGATGACTGCTTTACACACTCTTGGCATTCTCTTGATGAGCTTCAAGAGGTAGTCACTGGGAATGGTCTTCCAACAATCTTGAAGGAGTTCCCAGAGATGCTTAGCACTTGTTGGCCCTTTTGCCTTCACTCTGCGGTCCAGCTCACCCCAAACCATCTCGATTGGGTTCAGGTCTGGTGACTGGAGGCCAGGTCATCTGACGTAGCACCCCATCACTCTCCTTCTTGGTCAAATAGCCCTTACACAGCCTGGAGGTGTGTTTGGGGTCATTGTCCTGTTGAAAAATAAATAATGGTCCAACTAAACGCAAACCGGATGGAATAGCATGCCGCTTGTTGTGAATTCTGTTGTCAAGCTCCCTCCTGTGGTCATGAATGGTACTTCGGCTGGTTCTGTCCATGGGGTTCCTCTGGTGGTTGTGAGTGGGGCTGCGGCTTCTGAGTTTCCTTCCACAGGTGACGAGGTTAATTCGTTAGCTGGCTGCTCTATTTAACTCCACTTAGATCATTGCTCCATGCCACCTGTCAATGTTCTAGTATTGGTCTAGTTCGCTCCTGGATCGTTCTTGTGACCTGTCTTCCCAGCAGAAGCTAAGTTCCTGCTTGTTTTCCTTTTGTTTGCTATTTTTCTGTCCAGCTTGCTATTTTGATTTTTGTCTTGCTTGCTGGAAGCTCTGGGAAGCAGAGGGAGCGCCTCCGCACCGTGAGTCGGTGCGGAGGGTCTTTTTGCGCCCTCTGCATGGTCTTTTTGTAGCTTTTTGTGCTGACCGCAAAGTTACCTTTCCTATCCTCTGACTGTTCAGTAAGTCGGGCCTCACTTTGCTAAATCTATTTCATCTCTGGGGGCTGCCTTTTCCTTTGGGGAATTTCTCTGAGGCAAGGTAGGCTTTATTTTTCCATCTTTAGGGCTAGCTAGTTCCTTAGGCTGTGATGAGTTGCATAGGGAGCGTTAGGAGCAATCCACGGCTATTTCTAGTGTGTGTGATAGGATTAGGGATTGCGGTCAGCAGAGTTCCCACGTCTCAGAGCTTGTTCTGTATTATTTGTAACTATCAGGTCATTCCGTGTGCTCTTAACCACCAGGTCCATTATGGTCCTAACCACCAGGTCATAACAGCCGCTGCAAGATGCTGTGGTAGCCATGCTTGTTCAGTATGCCTTCAATTTTGAATAAATCCCCAACAGTGTCACCAGCAAAGCACCCCCACACCATCACACCTTTTTGAATGTTTTCAAAATAGGAAATCATGTCATTGTCATTTTTAATTGAATATATTGGGACGGCCTTTTCTGAAAAATCCATACAATGAAAATTTCTAATTTGGCAAGTAATGGGTTGACAGTTGTTGTAGAAATGTGTCTGCTGCTAGAACTCTGTGTGGCATTGACCTGGTCTGTAATATGAGCTGTTGTTAACCTGCGATTTCTGAGGCTGGTGACTCAGATAAACTTATCCTCAGAAGCAGAGGTGACTCTTGGTCTTCCTTTCCTGGGGCGGTCCTCATGTGAGCCATTTTCTTTTTAGCGCTTGATGGTTTTTGCCACTGCACTTGGGGACACTTTCAAAGTTTTCCCAATTTTTCAGACTGACTGACCTTCATTTCTTAAAGTAATGATGGCCACTCATTTTTCTTTGCTTAGCTGCTTTTTTCTTGCCATAATACAAATTCTAACAGTCTATTCAGTAGGACTATCAGCTGTGTATCCACCAGACTTCTGCACAACACAACTGATGGTCCCAACCCCATTAAGGCTATGTTCACACTTTGCGGATTTTGCTGTGGATCCGCAGCGGATTTGACCGCTGCGGATCCGCAGCAGTTTCCCTTGAGTTTACATTACAATGTGAACCTATGGGAAACAAAAAACGCAGTGCACATGCTGCGGAAAAATACGCGCGGAAATGCTGCGGATTACATTCCGCAGCATGTCACTTCTTTTCTGCGGATTTTCACCTGCTCCAATAGGAAGATGCAGATGAAAATCCGCATTAGAAACCGCAGTAAAAACCGCGATAAATCCACAGTAAAAACCGCAACGGGTTTTCACTGCGGATTTTGGAATTCCGCTGCGGAAAAATCCGCAGTGGAATCCGCAAAGTGTGAACATAGCCTTATAAGGCAAGAAATCCCACTTATTAAACCTGACAGGGCACACCTGTGAATTGAAAGCCATTCCCGATTACTACCTCTTGAAGATCATCAAGAGAATGCCAGGAGTGTGCAAAGCAGTCATCAAAGCAAAAGGTGGCTAATTTGAAGAACCTAGAATATAAGACATAATTTCAGTTGTTTCACACTTTTTTGTTAAGTAAAAAAGTTCCACATGTGTTAATTCATAGTTTTGATGCCTTCAGTGTGAATGTACAATTTTCATAGTCGTGAAAATACAGAAAAATCTTTAAAAGGGAAGGTGTGTCCAGACATTTCGTCTGTAATGTATATTTTCAAAGTAAGCACACCAGCCGTTCAGGTCTAAAATATATTTAATAACGTTTGCAATTTGTATTGATAATTTTGCTGCTGGATTCACCTTAAAATTCACTTTTTGAATTTTGTGTTTAACATACTGTACTTTTTAACTTTTGTTTATCATACAGTTTTTAATTACCAGATTCTCTTTTTTCATTTCTACCCTTAGTAAGTTTTATGATTTTTAAACCATCCGGGCAGGACAACCCTTTAGAACTGTAAAATATTCTAATAACAAATTAATTTACCAGTCCTTTACCTCTAATGTAAACGAACCAACTACATAATGCAGTCATACCCTGGTTATTATTCAGATTTTCTTACACTGTATTATAAAGTGACGTTAGAAAATAGAATTGAATATCTTTTTGTTCGAACACTTTTGCAAATTCTTAATTACCAATCTCATGATTCTCTATGTATCATCTGTCAATAATGTAATCAACATGGCTGCTAGTGAATTTTCTACTTGTAAAGCATGTTCTGCTGTCAACCCAATGGCCAAGAATTAAAATAACAAGATTTTATTAGTGAAGCTACCCACGTCTCCGCAGTGATGTGAATGTACATGTACTATAGAGACGTTATACAATATAAGGACTGTGGAATTAAAGATGCAACTTATATAATTAATCATTTATTACAAAGACCTAAGAGGAGAAGATGATATAACAGATATATATATATATATATATATATATATATATTACTTTACTATATATATATATATATATATATATATATATATATATATATATCTATAGTGCAGTGCTTATAAAATACATAATATATTTCTACAGTATAGTACAAATGTATAAAAGTTTTAGGCAGGTATAGAAACAACATGCACAGAGCAATTCAGCAGAAAGATTGTTCAAGACATCTTGAGAACTGTCCACAGATCATCTGGGGATATAGGCTAGAGCATAACCTTATGTCTTTTCATGTTTCTCAACATCCTGGTTACCATTAATTCTAACCAAATCCCCAACTCCATTTGCTAAAATTCGGCCCCATACTTGCAAGGAACCTCCACCATGCTTCACTGTTCCCTGTAGACACTTATTGTACTGATCTCCAGCCCTTTTGCACACAAACGGTCTTCTGTTATTACAAGGTATTTCACATTTTGACCATCAGTCTAGAGCACCTGATGCCACTTTTCTGCGCCCAAGTTCTATGTTTTCGTGCATAGCTGAATCGCTTTGGCCTTGTTTCCATATTAAAGATATGGCATTTGGGCCACAATTCCTCAATAAAGATGACTTCTGGTCATATTTCTCTAAACAGTATATGAGGAGCCTCATTGTTTTCTGCCAGTTCTGAGCTGGTGACAATGCTGGATATCCATTTGGAGGGGAAGTAAGGGTGATGTGTCCTTCACCTGCTGTACTGTTTCCTTGGCTGACCACTTAGTCTATAGACCTCAACATTGCCCATTTCTTGCTGTCATCAATGCTGAGAAATAAAGGCAGATACTTATCCATCATGCAATACCATCAGGGAGGCATCTGAAAAGCTCTAAAATTATTCTGCAGCAGGCCAACAAACACAAACATACAGCCAACATCACTAAGAACTATCTTCAGCTTAAAGGGAACCTGTCACCCCGAAAATCGCGGGTGAGGTAAGCCCACCGGCATCAGGGGCTTATCTGCAGCATTTTGTAATGCTGTAGATAAGCCCCCGATGTTACCTGAAAAAGGAGAAAAAAGACGTTATATTATACTCACCCAGGGGCGGTCCCGCTGCTGGTCAGGTCGGATGGGCGTCTCCGGTCCGCTGCGGCGCCTCCTATCTTCATTACAAGACGTCCTCTTCTGATCTTCAGCCACGGCTCCGGCGCAGGCGTACTTTGCTCTGCCCTCTTGAGGGCAGATGATAGTACTGCAGTGCGCAGGCGCCGGAAAGGTCAGAGGCCCGGCGCCTGCGCACTGCAGTACTTTGTCTGCCCTCAACAGGGCAGAGCAAAGTACGCCTGCGCCGGAGCCGTGGCTGAAGATCAGAAGAGGACGTCTTGTAATGAAGATAGGAGGCGCCGCAGCGGACCAGAGACGCCCATCCGACCTGACCAGCAGCGGGACCGCCCCTGGGTGAGTATAATATAAAGTCTTTTTCTCCTTTTCCAGGTAACATCGGGGGCTTATCTACAGCATTACAGAATGCTGCAGATAAGCCCCTGATGCCGGTGGGCTCACCTCACCCGCGATTTTCGGGGTGACAGGTTCCCTTTAAGAAAACACAAGGTATCCGGCAAGGGATGATATGGTCCTCACAGAGCCCTGATCTCCATATCGAGTCTGCATAGTATTGCAAGAAGTGACAGAGAGATTTACAAAAGTGAAATCCAAAGATGATCTGAGTTTGGTTCTTCAAAGTGTTCCTTCAAAAACTGTACTAAGTTTACTTAGAAGAATTGATGCTGTTTCAATGGCAAAGGGCAGTCACTCCAAGTGTTGATTTGACTTACATTTCTGTGTTTTTGATTAATTTTGATGATTGATGAAAAGAAACTATAAACACTTTTATTTTTTAAAACATTATTACTTTGCAGTATTTTTTCATCACCTGTCAAAAACGAAATATAAATGTTTGAGGCTCTTTAGGATCCTTGACTGTAGTAAAAGACAGTTGTGGCTTTCAAGTAGTAGAATGAAATTTGGCACTCAACGGATGTGTGAGAAAAGATTTAATATGGTCCAAGCATAGTACATATAATCACGACCTTCATCAGTGTACCAACTGCGATGGTGTGTTCTGAATGCTCAGGAAAGTTAAAGTGGTCCTGTAGTCCAGGACCGTCCTTGGGCTTGTAATTTGAGAAAAATAAGGAATGATAATCCAATAGCAGTGGCAAGTAGTTGCAGCTTTATTGGCATGTCATATCAATTTAGGTGTATCATCTGACATGCTGTCCACCACTGGTCAACCTTTGTTGAAGTGTGTCCTGACCTTGCAGGCCACATAGAATGAGATGGCGGGGAAAATAGAATGAGATGGCGGGCCGTATTCAGCCCACAGGCCTTCAGTTTGTCATCTCTTAGATAATCTAAGCTCTATGCTCTAGGCTCTAAGCTCTAAGCTCTAGAAACAGGAAGTCTATTTTCCCTGTATGAGTCATTAGTCACTGCAAAAGTCCCTTTCAGGGGGAGGAGATGGGTCAGGGGTTGAAGAGGGGAGTGATAAATGCAGGGACAAGAGACTTTCTTTTTCTATGTAGAGCAAAGAGAAGAATTAGTTGGGTAGATAGGTAAAATGAGCAATTGTTAGTACACAGTGCTGTATAATATAATGATTGCAATATATTAAGAGGATAAAAACCTTGATGAGAATACTTTTATAAATCACACATCAGATCTCAAACACCAGATTGAATCTGTAAATCTTTACTGATATAAATTCTGTAATTTGTTGAGAACCAAATGACATAACAGTGGTAAATCTTTGACCAAATTTTTCAGCCAATTGAAGACTGGATTCCAAATCACCCTCAAAATCAAAGTAAAAAAATGAAATCACAGGCCTTATTAACTCACAAATTTCTTCATGGTAACTCATAGTGTAGTAAGTGTACTTGGTCACCAATTGCGTGTGCACTCCTGACAAGGACTAAGTATGCTTCTAATGTGTTAGCAGATGTTGTCCTGGAGTTAATTCTTCCATCACCTAGATTAAGGAATCAGTCTCTGGCGCTACTTTCCAGCATCCGATCCAGATACATAATGTGCCACAGGTTCTCAATTGGATTCAGGTCTGGGGTACATGAAGACCAGTCAAAGGCATTAATACCTTCATCATCAAGCTATTGCTCACATTCTCTGTCCATGTGAATCTCACATTTTCCTGCATCAGTAGTGGTCCACCAGTGGAGGTTTGTTTGACCCTCTAATAATATACCTGCCCAGACCATCAGTTAACAACTGCCAAAGCAGACATTCTGGATGCTGTGCAATTTTCACCACATCATCTCCAGGTTATTTCACATTTATCTCTTTCTCATGTTTTCATCTGTGAACGGAGTGTTAGCTGCAGACCTGCCAATTCTGGGCTTCTCTGATTATTGCCAATCAAGCTGCATGTTGCTGGGCTGTGAGCATTGACGGCTGTTGTACCCTCATGCCACCCAGAGAAGTGTACATTGGGGACAATCTTGTCGTAAGAAGTGTCTTGTACCTGTATGACTTGTTTGGACACCAGTAGCATCATCTTCTCTGGCTCGATTACCATCTGCCTACTGGACGTATGCTGATGTCTTCAACATAAAGGAAGCAGAGAGGTTTCCTCCACTTAGGCTGTACGACTGCCCTATAAACCTGCTTCCTAGATCTTTACCTCCCAGAGGCCCTATCTACCCCCTGTCTCAGGCTGAGACCCTAGCCATGTCTGAGAATGTTAAGGAGGATCTGGCAAGGGGATTCATTCAGAAGTCCTTTTCTCCAACAGGAGCTAGCTTCTTCTTTGTCAAGGTGGCCGGCCATGCCGGGCAGAGAAAGACATTGAAGCTCATCTTACACCAATACTGGTGACCTACTATGCATAAGGTGATCATACAATTAGTTTCTACTTGTACTTCCTGTGCCTGCAACAAAACACACAGGCAACTCCCAACCGGTGACTACCACCACATCCTATGCCCTCAACGCCTTGGCAGAATATCCCCATGGACTTCAGTATGGACCTTCCTGTGTCCCCTGGCTGTTCTGTCATCTGGGTGTTGGATCGCTTCTCAAATCCCCATAACATGGTGTATGTCAGAGAAAAATTGAAATCCTTAAGGGGTCTGCAGGGAGGGAGCATTCATCTCACACCCCTCATCTCTTGCACAAAATCTCCAGGAGAAAGAGTTGACAATCTAAACCTCTTGTGGGTAATAGAACAACATAGGGGAAGAGCAGAAATTATATACAGCCAAGAAGTGACAAAACTACCGTAATTAAAATCCCCTTTGAGGCTGGAATTAGTTGCAGTGACCAAATACACATATGCATGTTTTTTCTCAATATCGGGCATGAATTAAGAATAGTGGATGTAGACCAACAAATGGAGGTTTGTAGAAGGAGCGCTAACGGCTGTCCCAATGAGGAAGAAATAAGTGCGCAGGTCCCCGCAGCTCCAGCCGGATACCCCACAATGGGGGAGAAAGACTTGCAACAGGTAAAACCACAACGCGTTTCAACGGTATGTGCCGTCCTCTTCAGGTGGATATTTACCTCAAGAAGACGGCGCACGCCGTTGAAACGCGTTGTGGTTTTACCCTAACTGGTGTCTGTGTTCTCCTTCTGCGCTCCTGAGACCGGCTATTCTGTTCCTGTTGCATGAATTAAGAATAAACCCTTCCCGTTTTAGGTCACTTAGGATTACCGTAATTATTAATATTTTCCAAATGCCAGAATAATGAGAGAGAATGTTTTAAGGCATTTTTATTACTTACTGCAAAGTCAAAAGTTTGCATACATTTCATTAGTATTTGGCACCATTACCCTTAAACTGAATGACTTGGGTCAAACTTCTGGGATATCATTCCACAGGCTTCTCACAATAGTTGGTCAGAATTTGGGCTCATTCCTCCTGACAAAACTGGTGTAACTGATCTAGTATTGTAGGTCGCCTTGCTCGCACCTCTTTTTTCAGCTTTGCCCGTACATTTTCAATAGGATTAAGTACAAACTTCTAGTTTTAACTGTATATTCCAACCACTGGTTGTATAAATACCATACGCTCACTGTGAGGTCTCCAATAACTGGCCTAGTAGTGGTAACATTATCTATGTAAAAATACATTGTTTTCTGGCTCTTAACCAATTTTTGCTCAATGCTAATGGACCGCCTCCAAACACAGGGCCGCGGGTTACTCGATCCGGGGTTGTCACGGTGGCTAGTCGCGGTCCGTGACCCTGCTAAGGGACGTCCAATGAAAGGTGATGGTGCAAGGTGCGGGGTGCGAGGAATAACGAGGACACCGGGTTGCAGTCTCTTTACCTTTTTACTGAAGGCTTCGGGATCCACAATCCAGAGCATTGCTAACAGGGCTGGCTGAGTCCGGCCGGTCCAAAGACACACCCAGAGCTCCCTTTTCAGGTGGGGATCAGTGTCTACCTTCTAGCGCCTGTGTGTTGTAGTCCTCCCCTGCTGAGCACCACGGGATAGTCCTCACAACTGTCGTATCTGTTCTTTCTCTCTCCGTCCCCCAGATAATATGGATAGGACGCACCCTTATGACAGGTAGGCCTGGAGTTATTCTGGGACCCTAGAGACGCCCCTCTCCCACGATTGCCTCCTATGTCCGTGTAGGTGATTTAAGGTAGACAGCCAACTTGTAATTAACTGTCCTGCCGCTGTTTGAAGTAATGCTTGAAGTCTGTTACTTCCTCAGTGCTCCTGCCACCGGCTACGCGCCTCAGAAGGATGTTGCCACAGTCTTAGGGTCACGACTCCTTCTGGTTCTATCTCCTACGTACTATTATCCCGCTTCTCACTTCTTCACAATATACTTCGCTTCATGTCCTTCCTTGAGATGCCGCTGCAAGATCGTGCAGGCGCGGCTCCGTACAATCTGTCCTTTCTGCTAAGTACCTGCCAGGTTCCCACTCCTGACAGGTCCTCTCCCGAGCTCTCCCGGGCTGCTTTCTGCCTAACTTCCTGTCCTCCCCCAGTTTTACCAAGGTGTGAGGAGTGGCCTAATACATAGGGCCTTTTGCTCCCCCTGGTGGCCGGAGTGTGAAGTGTAATGTGTGACTGTGATACCTGGTCAGGTGAACTCCTTTAGTGCAATCAGACATAACATCACTCCCCTTAGCGGCAGAGCGACATTACTGCAACGACCAGGACTCTGGGGCGCTGCACTAACCATGAAAATCGGGACACATTCTTAATGCTTGCCAGTTCAAGAGCCATTGCAATTTTGTTTCAGGACTCACAGAAACCTGGAACCCCTAAGGGGAAAAATTACTTGTAGTCCACAAAAATCCAGTTTATTATTTATCTAACTCAAATTAGATAAACACATATTAATAATACAAGAATACATATTTTGTATTTTCTGAATATTTATTTTTATAACACTGAAATAAATTAAATATGTCTCATACATATACACTAGATGGTGTCCCGATTCTAACGCATCGGGTATTCTAGAATATGCATGGCCATGTAGTATATTGCTCAGCCCACGTAGTATATTGCCCAGCCACATAGTATATTGCCCAGCCACGTAGTATATTGCCCAGCCACGTAGTATATTGCCCAGCCACGTAGTATATTGCCCAGCCACGTAGTATATTGCCCAGCCACGTAGTATATTGCCCAGCCACGTAGTAATTTTGCAAAGCATCGTTGGGAAAGAAAGATGGCGGCAGGCGCGAGCGCCTCAGTGGACAACGGAGGGTGAGTATAGTAGGTTTTTTTAACATTACTTTTTTTACTATTGATGCCGCATAGGCAGCATCAATAGTAAAAGGTTGGGGACACACAGGGTTAATAGCGGCGGTAACGGAGTGCGTTACCCGCGGCATAATGTGGTCCATTACCACCAGCATTAACCATGTGTTAGCGGAGACCGGAGGGGAGTATGGAGCGGGCGCCGGGGAGAGTGACTGCGGGGAGCGGGGAGTATGGAGCGGGCGCTGGGGACACTGAAGGAGCGAGGAGTATGGAGCGGGCGTCGGGGACACTGCAGGGAATACGGAGCGGGCGCTGGGGACATTGCAGGGAGCTGGGAGTATGGAGCGGGTGCCGGCCACTGACTGCGGGGAGTAAGGAGCGGCCATTTTCTTCCGGACTGTGCCCGTCGCTGATTGGTCGTGGCTGTTTTGCAGCGACTTGGATTTCCATGATAGACCGAGGCCACGACCAATGAATATCCGTGACAGACAGACAGACAGAAGGACAGACGGAAGTACCCCTTAGACAATTATATAGTAGATATATATATATATATATATATATATATACCCAGTTCAAGCAGGTGGTAATAAACTGGGTAAGATGGTAGGGATAAGAAGGTGCTGGGACTGTAGAGAACATAGGTCTTTCTTTATTCACACTTGCTCTTTCTGCAAACTGTGAAAACAAAAGTGGAAATAATAATAAAATAATGTACAACACAAAATATTCACTACATAATAAAGTGAAGCAAGACTTACGGTTTTCCTTTACAGGAGTCGCAGTACAGAGTGACAGCAAACACTTGTCCAATAAAAAAAAGGTAGAATATGACGAGTATCTTGAATTCAAGATGTTTGACATCTTTGCCGATTCTCTCTAAGAAAATGTAATTGCATACATAGGATAGCCTTGTAAATCATATGTCTGTTTTATTACACCTGTGATCAATCTAGACAACATTTATTAAGGAGTTCAGAATTTATACTGATTATTAGCTGAGCTAATTCACTATGATTAGGCTTTGTGCACATGACTATATTACCGCTTGCCCACAAGTCATACATTCAAAGCTAGTTACAGGACCAGATTCCATCCTGATATATCAGGAAAGCCTTTCTCACAGTTTTCTAGGACATTATTTTGCAGAACACATGACCAAAAAGGAAATCAAGCAGACACAAAAGGGGGGAATATCATCATTATTACATCACTGTTATAATGTTTTATTTTTTACATCATAGTCAGCAATCTAGAAATAATAAAAGCTCTAATGTACCATCAAATGTATCTTCATTCGAAAGAGCTGTGCGCCTAAATGGAGTGGTTGCTGAAAGGGAAAACAAAAATTATTTTATTCAATGTAAATCCTCTAACACTACCCTTAGGGCATATGGTTTAATCACAATATATATTCATAATGTTTTATTTATTTCTTTTACACTTTAGGGGAAATGTATCATTGCATTGCTTGCTGAAAACCCATTACAAGCCAAACCCAGCAGGAGTCCACTTACTAAGGCCGGTTTAACACGTCAGTGGCTCCGGTACGTGAGGTGACAGTTTCCTCACGTATCGGAGACACTGACTCACGTATACACATTGAAAGCTTGAAAGCAATGTGTCACTGCACATGTCAGCATGTTTTCACGGACCGTGTGTCCGTGTGCAAAACACGGAGACATATCAGTGTTCGTGGGAGCGCACGGATTACATGGACCCATTAAAGTCAATGGGTCCGTGTAAAACACGTACCGCACACAGACGCTGTCCGTGTGCAGTCCGTGTGCCGTGCAGAAGACAGCGCTACTGTAAGCACTGTCCCCCCACGTGGTGCTGAAGCGGCCATTCATATCTTCTCTCCAGCAGCGTTTGCTGGAAAGGAGATATGAAAAATCCTTTTTTTTTTTTTGTCCTCGTGTTTAAAATTAAAATCCCTGTCGCCACCCCCCCCCCCACCCTCTGTGCGCCCCCCCCGCTGTTACTAAAATACTCACCCGGCTCCCTCTCAGTGTCCTGTCTTCGCCGCATCTTCTCCTGTATGATCGGTCACGTGGGGCCGCCGATTACAGTCATGAATATGCGGCTCCACCTCCCATAGGGTACCGGAATTATCTGGACGTGTGAGACTGGCCTAAGAGAAAATGAACATGCGGAAAATCCTTTACAAAACCGTTGCACATGTGAATACAGCCTGTACAAAGATTTTTTCATGTCTTATTTAGATTAACGGGGCAGTAACAATATAGCATGCTGCTCAATAAAAGTGTATGAGAACAGTCATGCTATACAAACAGTGTAGATTGATAAGGTTGTGATATTCTATTAGCTAGAGATGATTGGATCAACCTGCAGCAAATTGAATTAAACTCGAATTTACTGAAATTTTCAGGTCTTTGCAAATTTCAACAGTTTACAATTTTATTCATGTGGATCCACCTCTATTCCTCTTCAAGGCTATATTAGCAATAAAACATATGGGATACAATATTGGGGTACGGTAAATGTTCTACACACCGTTCCAAGGCAATTGGACTACTTGAGATTTGCCGCAAAAATTCACTGCAAAAATCTGACAAACCTAGTGAATTTGAATTTCAAAAGGTTTGCTACCTGATTTCCATTGTTACAGGGTTCAACTGTGCCCATGCCAGTGCTACCGCTACAACCAATAGCCAAGGCAACAGCAATGATAGAATAGGGCTCATGCCCACTTGCGATGAAAGCGGACAAATTCAATCCGATAAAAAATTGGATTGAATTCGGACCAATGTTAATCTATGATTGTGTGCTCATCTGCTTTTTTTTTCAGCTCGGATCGGATCACGATCAGGCTGGAAAAAAGTCGCAGCATGCTGCGAATGTAATAAAAAAATGGATCGCATCCAGCAATAAAAGTCAACGGATGCGATAAAAAAAATCGCACAGCACTCACACCGTGCAAGTGCTGTGCAATTTTTACGCATCGGTGTCCTTTGAAAAGGCGGCATTTCATATGCGGCTAATGTTACCTCTACTCTTCTGGCGATATCTCCCAGTGTTTTCTAAATGTGTTGTTACTTTATGGTCTGAATCTACACCAAATTGTAAAGATTCTAAAATTACACATCGACAATAAATTCAGATTTTATGTCCATTACCATATTAGGTTCAACGGTAAAACTGAGATCATGGCTACAAGAACCAGCAGCCTAAATTAAAAGGGGTTTAATATTGTTTTCTTTTTCATTTGTACTGTATTTTTAAGGCTACCTTTCCTCGATGAGTATTTGGTGAGTTTTTGATGTTGCAGATTTTCTTCACCTATTTGATAAATTGGGTCACTTGAGTTTTTTTTCATTGCGAATTTTGAGAGTGTTTTTACACGTTTTAATTGTATTCTTTCTTTTGTCTCTTTTTGGTATTTAATATTTTAAAGCT
This sequence comes from Ranitomeya imitator, assembly GCF_032444005.1. Classification (NCBI taxonomy): domain Eukaryota; kingdom Metazoa; phylum Chordata; class Amphibia; order Anura; family Dendrobatidae; genus Ranitomeya; species Ranitomeya imitator. Next base: position 95,189,672 of record NC_091284.1, read on the forward strand.
GCTTTATTTTTTACATTTCCTGGTATTCGACTTTGACAAAACTTTATTAATACAGTCATATGCGGATTCTGTGTGTTTTAGCACATTGGAAATGCACTAAAAACGCATATGCATTTTTCACCTGTGATTTTCCACATCTAATTAAATTTTAGAGGGAAAATCCACACATAAAACTCAGCATACCAGCAAGAGAAATTGGCAGGTTATGCACCACAGGCCAGTTTATGAAGTGTAGGATGCTGCATTGTTTGCTCAGTGGAAATAAACATAAAGAAAAACTCATTCTGTGAACTTTACCTTAGTCTCCATAGGGGACGTAAACACGTAATAATCTGATTGCTGATGATATTATATACTGCAATCAATAGTGTACTATTGCAGCATATAGATAATGTTTGGAAAATCTCTCTCTTCCCGGTTGTACTTTTAAAAAACAAACAAACCATAAAAATGGTGCTTTACTCACCCTCCCCGGAGTCTCCACCGCAGCTCCTAGTGTCTGTTATCGTCAGCAGTGCTGACATCTCTTTGACAGCGATGCCATCAATAAGTTATGTCAGTTGCTCTGCCCAAGTAGGCGATATGACAGTGTGACATCAGCAAAGCGGAGACTCAGTGCTGGACCAGGAGATGAGTAAAGCTCAGTTTGTCTTTCTAAGACAACCTGCAGCCAGAGAGGTTTTCTACACCATTGCAATATATAATATATAAGGTCTGGGTCACATGTGCGCATGTGAGGGAATCAGGCTGATTATGCTAATGACACTCGGCTAACTCTGATCATAGTTTGAGCCGAATGTCAGCTTAGTGTGATACGATTTTCTTAGAGAACCATATCACCGATGCAGAGTAGACAGAGGAATTAATTTCTCCATCTTCTCCATCGTCTGTGTCCGCATAAAACAGACTGCACTCATAGTCCGATGGTTTACACGCCCCTATAGACTTGAATAGATGCACGAGATCCAATTTACAGAGCCACTCGCAGCATGCTGATTTTTTTCTCACATCGAATCATTAGAAAAAAAATAACAGCTCTGGACTGCCTCATAGTATAACATTAGGCCGAATGCTATCTGATAAAACATCGGACAGTACTCATCCAGTGAATACACTTTTGTGAGTGAGCCCTTATGGGACTTAGGTCAGGTTCACATTAGCGTTTTTGTGCGCAGCGTATGATCCGCATACATCCGCATGCGTCATGCGTACATATCTTTAACATGGTGTACGCATGGACATGCTTTTGCATGCATTCGCAAGCGGATGCGTCTTTTCGCAGTGTCCGGCGAACGCAACATGTTGCATTTTTAAAGGCGTTAAATATTGCGCAATCGTTCGCATGCGGACATGCGTACGCCTGCATTCGATACTTTATTGCGCATGTCCAGTAAATGATGTTACTGCAGCGCCCCAGAGATCTGGTCGTTGCAGTATGACACTCTGCCGCTAAGGGGAGTGATGGTACGTCTGATGGCACTGAAGGAATTCGACTGACCAGGTATCACCAGCACACATTACACTTCACACTCCGGCCACTAGGGGGAGAAAAAGGCTTTATTTATTGGGCCACTCCTCACACTAGTAAAACTAGGGGTTGGATAGGAAGTTAGTCATAAGCTGACTGGGTTGGATTCAGGCAACATCCCGTGGCATGGGGTGTTGCAGGGAGAAGACACAGGGGGGTCCCTGTCAGGCGTGGGAACCTGGCAGGTGCCTAGCGAACAGAGCAGAACGTTACGGAACCGCGCCTGCACACCCCGCGGCGGTATCCTAAGGAAGTGACACGAAGGGAAGGATATTGTGGAACAGTGAGAAACGAGATCAAGCACAAAGGAGAACTAGTAGGAGTCGTGCTGTGAGACCGAGGCAACATCCTACTGAGGCGCGTAGCCGGTGGCCGGAACACCGCGGGAGTAACTGACTCTAGGCCTTACTTCGAACTCTGCAGGACAGTTAATTATAGGTTGGATGTCTACCTTAAATTTCCTACGAAGACATAGGTGCAATGCGTGGAGAGGGGCGTCTCTAGGGTCCCGGAAGAGCTCCGAGCCTTCCCGTCATACGGGTGCGTCCTAGCCATAACATACTGGGGATGAGAAACTAGTAACATCTGGAACAAGCGAGAGAGAATTAGAAAGAACGAACGAACAAGAACAGCAGTTGTGAGGACTATTCCGAATGCTCAGCAGGGTAGCACTACAACACACAGGCGCTAGTGGTAGGCACTGATTTCCACCTGCAAAGGGAACTCTGGAAGTGCCCATCGGACCGGCCGGTCTCAGATAGCCCTGTTAAGCGTGCTCTGGATTGAGTATCCTGAAGTCTTCAGTAAAGAGGTAAAGAGACTGCAACCCTGTGTCCTCGTTATTGACTGCACCTCACACCATCACCATCCACCTTACTGGGAAGCCCTGGGGACATACTTCACCTGTGGGAAGGTATACCATCCAGCTGCCATTCCATCACCCCAGCGGACCCCACAGCAGCATCGGTCACCCTGACCGAACACCACAGGTGGCGTCACGAATCCCTGACAGACTGTACCACCTTTATTGGACACCCCTTAGCAGGGTCGCGGACCGGGTCTAGCCACCGTGACAGTCTCAGAAACCCAACCAGAGAGGTCCGGTACCGAGAACTCGTGGCCCTGTGTCTGGGGGCGCTGTTGTGAATTCTGTTGTCGGGCTCCCTCCTGTGGTCATGAATGGTACTTCGGCTGGTTCTGTCCATGGACTTTCTCTGGTGGCTGTGGGTGTTTCTGAGTTTCCTTCCACAGGTGACGAGGTTAATTCGTTAGCTGGCTGCTCTATTTAACTCCACTTAGATCTTTGCTCCATGCCACCTGTCAATGTTCCAGTATTGGTCTAGTTCACTCCTGGATCGTTCTTGTGACCTGTCTTCCCAGCAGAAGCTAAGTGACTGCTTGTTTTGCTCTCGTTTGCTATTTTTCTGTCCAGCTTGCTATTTTCATTGTTGTCTTGCTTGCTGGAAGCTCTGGGACGCAGAGGGAGCGCCTCCGCACCGTGAGTCGGTGCGGAGGGTCTTTTTGCGCCCTCTGCGTGGTCTTTTTGTAGGTTTTTGTGCTTACCGCAAAGCTACCTTTCCTATCCTCAGTCTGTTCAGTAAGTCGGGCCTCACGTTGCTTAATCTGTTATGGCTGGCAATCAGGCAACACAGCGTGCAGTAATCAGCGCACATACAGAGATCTGGCAATAACCCAAAACAATAGGACGAGCTCTGAGACGTGGAATCTCTGTAGACTGCAGTACCTGATCTATCCTCACACAACTGGAAGCAGCAGTGGATTGCGCCTATCAACTACCTATGCAACTCGGCACTGCCTGAGGAGCTGACTAGCCTGAAGATAGAAATACAAGCCTGACTTACCTCAGAGAAATACCCCAAAGGAATAGGCAGCCCCCACATATAATGACTGTTAGCGAGATGAAAAGACAAACGTAGGAATGAAATAGATTCAGCAAAGTGAGGCCCGATATTCTAGACAGAGCGAGGATAGCAAAGAGAACTATGCAGTCTACAAAAAACCCTAAAACGAAAACCACGCAAAGGGGCAAAAAGACCCACCGTGCCGAACTAACAGCACGGCGGTGCACCCCTTTGCTTCTCAGAGCTTCCAGCAAAAGAAAATAACAAGCTGGACAGAAAAAACAGAAAACAAACTAGAAGCACTTATCTAGCAGAGCAGCAGGCCCAAGGAAAGATGCAGTAGCTCAGATCCAACACTGGAACATTGACAAGGAGCAAGGAAGACAGACTCAGGTGGAGCTAAATAGCAAGGCAGCCAACGAGCTCACCAAAACACCTGAGGGAGGAAGCCCAGAGACTGCAATACCACTTGTGACCACAGAAGTGAACTCAGCCACAGAATTCACAACAGTACCCCCCCCTTGAGGAGGGGTCACCGAACCCTCACCAGAACCCCCAGGCCGACCAGGATGAGCCACATGAAAGGCACGAACAAGATCTGGGGCATGGACATCAGAGGCAAAAACCCAGGAATTATCTTCCTGAGCATAACCCTTCCATTTGACCAGATACTGGAGTTTCCGTCTAGAGACACGAGAATCCAAAATCTTCTCCACAATATACTCCAATTCCCCCTCCACCAAAACAGGGGCAGGAGGCTCCACAGATGGAACCATAGGTGCCACGTATCTCCTCAACAACGACCTATGGAATACATTATGTATGGAAAAGGAGTCTGGGAGGGTCAGACGAAAAGACACCGGATTGAGAATCTCAGAAATCCTATACGGACCAATAAAACGAGGTTTAAATTTAGGAGAGGAAACCTTCATAGGTATATGACGAGAAGATAACCAAACCAGATCCCCAACACGAAGTCGGGGTCCCACACGGCGTCTGCGATTAGCGAAAAGCTGAGCCTTCTCCTGGGACAAGGTCAAATTGTCCACTACCTGAGTCCAGATCTGCTGCAACCTGTCCACCACATAATCCACACCAGGACAGTCCGAAGACTCAACCTGTCCTGAAGAGAAACGAGGATGGAACCCAGAATTGCAGAAAAATGGAGAGACCAAGGTAGCCGAGCTGGCCCGATTATTAAGGGCGAACTCAGCCAACGGCAAAAATGACACCCAATCATCCTGGTCAGCGGAAACAAAACATCTCAGATATGTTTCCAAGGTCTGATTGGTTCGTTCGGTCTGGCCATTAGTCTGAGGATGGAAGGCCGAGGAAAAAGATAGGTCAATGCCCATCCTACCACAAAAGGCTCGCCAGAACCTCGAGACAAACTGGGAACCTCTGTCAGAAACAATATTCTCAGGAATGCCATGTAAACGAACCACATGCTGGAAGAACAAAGGCACCAAATCAGAGGAGGAAGGCAATTTAACCAAGGGCACCAGATGGACCATTTTAGAAAAGCGATCACAGACCACCCAAATGACAGACATCTTTTGAGAAACGGGAAGGTCAGAAATGAAATCCATCGAAATATGTGTCCAAGGCCTCTTCGGGACCGGCAAGGGCAAAAGCAACCCACTGGCACGTGAACAGCAGGGCTTAGCCCTAGCACAAATTCCACAGGACTGCACAAAAGCACGCACATCCCGTGACAGAGATGGCCACCAGAAGGATCTAGCAACCAACTCCCTGGTACCAAAGATTCCTGGATGACCGGCCAGCACCGAACAATGAAGTTCAGAGATAACTTTACTAGTCCACCTATCAGGGACGAACAGTTTCTCGGCCGGACAACGATCAGGTTTATTAGCCTGAAATTTCTGCAACACTCTCCGCAAATCAGGGGAGATGGCAGACACAATGACTCCTTCCTTGAGGATACTCGCCGGCTCAGATAACCCCGGAGAGTCGGGCACAAAACTCCTAGACAGAGCATCCGCCTTCACATTTTTAGAGCCCGGAAGGTATGAAATCACAAAATCAAAACGAGCAAAAAATAACGACCAACGGGCCTGTCTAGGATTCAAGCGCTTGGCAGACTCAAGATAAGTAAGGTTCTTATGATCAGTCAAAACCACCACGCGATGCTTAGCACCCTCAAGCCAATGACGCCACTCCTCGAATGCCCACTTCATGGCCAGCAACTCTCGGTTGCCCACATCATAATTACGCTCAGCAGCAGAAAATTTCCTGGAAAAGAAAGCACATGGTTTGAACACTGAGCAACCAGAACCTCTCTGTGACAAAACCGCCCCTGCACCAATCTCAGAAGCATCAACCTCGACCTGGAACGGAAGAGAAACATCAGGTTGACACAACACAGGGGCACAGCAAAAACGACGCTTCAACTCCTGAAAAGCTTCCACGGCAGCAGAAGACCAATTAACCAAATCAGCACCCTTCTTGGTCAAATCGGTCAATGGTCTGGCAATGCTAGAAAAATTACAGATGAAGCGACGATAAAAATTAGCAAAGCCCAGGAATTTCTGCAAACTTTTTAGAGATGTCGGCTGAGTCCAATCCTGGATGGCCTGAACCTTAACCGGATCCATCTCAATAGTAGAAGGGGAAAAGATGAACCCCAAAAATGAAACTTTCTGCACACCGAAGAGACACTTTGATCCCTTCACGAACAAGGAATTAGCACGCAGTACCTGGAAAACCATTCTGACTTGCTTCACATGAGACTCCCAATCATCTGAGAAGATCAAAATGTCATCCAAGTAAACAATCAAGAATTTATCCAGATACTCACGGAAAATGTCATGCATAAAAGACTGAAAAACAGATGGAGCATTGGCAAGTCCGAACGGCATCACCAGATACTCAAAATGACCCTCGGGCGTATTAAATGCCGTTTTCCATTCATCTCCCTGCCTGATTCTCACCAGATTATACGCACCACGAAGATCAATCTTAGTAAACCAACTAGCCCCCTTAATCCGAGCAAACAAGTCAGAAATCAATGGCAAGGGATACTGAAACTTAACAGTGATCTTATTAAGAAGGCGGTAATCAATACACGGTCTTAGCGAACCATCCTTCTTGGCTACAAAAAAGAACCCTGCTCCCAATGGTGACGACGATGGGCGAATATGTCCCTTCTCCAGGGACTCCTTCACATAACTGCGCATAGCGGTGTGTTCAGGTACGGACAAATTAAATAAACGACCCTTAGGGAATTTACTACCAGGAATCAAATCGATAGCACAATCACAATTCCTATGCGGAGGAAGGGCATCAGACTTGGACTCTTCAAATACATCCTGAAAGTCCGACAAGAACTCTGGGATGTCAGAAGGAATGGATGACGAAATAGACAAAAATGGAACATCACCATGTACTCCCTGACAACCCCAGCTGGTTACCGACATAGAGTTCCAATCCAATACTGGATTATGGGTTTGTAGCCATGGCAACCCCAACACGACCACATCATGCAAATTATGCAGTACCAAAAAGCGAATAACTTCCTGATGTGCAGGAGCCATGCACATGGTCAGCTGGGCCCAGTACTGAGGCTTATTCTTGGCCAGAGGTGTAGCATCAATTCCTCTCAACGGAATAGGACACCGCAAAGGCTCCAAGAAAAATCCACAACGTTTAGCATAATCCAAATCCATCAGATTCAGGGCAGCGCCTGAATCCACAAACGCCATGACAGAATATGATGACAAAGAGCACATTAAGGTAATGGACAAAAGGAATTTGGACTGTACAGTACCAATAACGGCAGAGCTATCGAACCGCCTAGTGCGTTTAGGACAATTAGAAATAGCATGAGTAGAATCACCACAATAGAAACACAGTCTGTTCAGACGTCTGTGTTCGTGCCGTTCTACTTTAGTCATAGTCCTGTCGCACTGCATAGGCTCAGGCTTACTCTCAGACAATACCGCCAGATGGTGCACAGATTTACGCTCGCGCAAGCGACGACCGATCTGAATGGCCAAGGACATAGACTCATTCAAACCAGCAGGCATAGGAAATCCCACCATTACATCCTTAAGAGCTTCAGAGAGACCCTTTCTGAACAAAGCCGCTAGTGCAGATTCATTCCACAGAGTGAGTACTGACCATTTTCTAAATTTCTGACAATATACTTCTACATCATCCTGACCCTGGCATAAAGCCAGCAGATTTTTCTCAGCTTGATCCACTGAATTAGGCTCATCGTAAAGCAATCCCAGCGCCTGGAAAAATGCATTAACATTACTCAGTGCAGAATCTCCTGGTGCAAGAGAAAACGCCCAGTCCTGTGGGTCGCCGCGCAAAAATGAAATAATAATCAAAACCTGTTGAATAGGATTACCAGAAGAATGAGGTTTCAAGGCCAAAAATAGCTTACAATTATTTCTGAAGCTCAGGAACTTAGTTCTGTCACCAAAAAACAAATCAGGAATCGGAATTCTTGGTTCTAGCATCGATTTCTGATCAATAGTATCTTGAATCTTTTGTACATTTACAACGAGATTATCCATTGAGGAGCACAGAGCCTGAATATCCATGTCCACAGCTGTGTCCTGAAGCACTCTAATGTCTAGGGGAAAAAAAAGACTGAAGACAGAACTAAGAAAAAAAAATGATGTCAGGATTTCTTTTTTCCCTCTATTGGAAATCATTGAAAGGCTCCTTGTACTGTTATGGCTGGCAATCAGGCAACACAGCGTGCAGTAATCAGCGCACATACAGAGATCTGGCAATAACCCAAAACAATAGGACGAGCTCTGAGACGTGGAATCTCTGTAGACTGCAGTACCTGATCTATCCTCACACAACTGGAAGCAGCAGTGGATTGCGCCTATCAACTACCTATGCAACTCGGCACTGCCTGAGGAGCTGACTAGCCTGAAGATAGAAATACAAGCCTGACTTACCTCAGAGAAATACCCCAAAGGAATAGGCAGCCCCCACATATAATGACTGTTAGCAAGATGAAAAGACAAACGTAGGAATGAAATAGATTCAGCAAAGTGAGGCCCGATATTCTAGACAGAGCGAGGATAGCAAAGAGAACTATGCAGTCTACAAAAAACCCTAAAACGAAAACCACGCAAAGGGGCAAAAAGACCCACCGTGCCGAACTAACAGCACGGCGGTGCACCCCTTTGCTTCTCAGAGCTTCCAGCAAAAGAAAATAACATGCTGGACAGAAAAAACAGAAAACAAACTAGAAGCACTTATCTAGCAGAGCAGCAGGCCCAAGGAAAGATGCAGTAGCTCAGATCCAACACTGGAACATTGACAAGGAGCAAGGAAGACAGACTCAGGTGGAGCTAAATAGCAAGGCAGCCAACGAGCTCACCAAAACACCTGAGGGAGGAAGCCCAGAGACTGCAATACCACTTGTGACCACAGAAGTGAACTCAGCCACAGAATTCACAACATTAATCTATTTCATCTCTGTGTTTGTATTTTCATCTTTACTCACAGTCATTATATGTGGGGGGCTGCCTTTTCCTTTGGGGAATTTCTCTGAGGCAAGGTAGGCTTTATTTTTCTATCTTTAGGGCTAGCTAGTTCCTTAGGCTGTGCCGAGTTGCATAGGGAGCGTTAGGAGCAATCCACGGCTATTTCTAGTGTGGTTGATAGGATTAGGGATTGCGGTCAGCAGAGTTCCCACGTCCCAGAGCTCGTCCTATATTATCAGTAACTATCAGGTCATTCCGTGTGCTCTTAACCACCAGGTCCATTATTGTCCTGACCACCAGGTCATAACAGTACAGGTGGCCCAAAGTACTAATGCATCTCAATAGAGGGATAAGAGAAGTTCTGAGACCATTGTTTTTTCTTTGCAGTGTGTTTTGTCTCTCTTTTCCCCTTTACATCTGGGTGGTTCAGAACACAGGTGTAGACATGGACATTCAAGGTCTGTCCTCTTTGATGGATAATCTCACTACAAGGATACAAAACATTCAAGATTTTGTGGTTCAGAATCCGATGTCAGAGCCTAGGATTCCAATTCCTGATTTGTTTTTTGGTGATAGATCTAAGTTCTTGAATTTCAAAAATAATTGTAAATTGTTTCTTGCCTTGAAACCTCGCTCCTCAGGTGACCCTGTTCAACAAGTAAAGATCATTATTTCTTTGTTACGTGGTGACCCTCAAGACTGGGCATTTTCCCTTGCGCCAGGAGATCTGGCATTGCGTGATGTTGATGCGTTTTTCCTGGCGCTTGGATTGCTTTATGACGAACCTAATTCAGTGGATCAGTCAGAGAAAATCTTGCTGGCTCTGTGTCAGGGTCAGGATGAAGCGGAGATATATTGTCAGAAGTGTAGAAAGTGGTCTGTGCTCACTCAGTGGAATGAATGTGCCCTGGCAGCAATCTTCAGAAAGGGTCTCTCTGAAGCCCTTAAGGATGTCATGGTGGGATTTCCCATGCCTGCTGGTCTGAATGAGTCTATGTCTTTGGCCATTCAGATCAATCGACGCTTGCGTGAGCGTAAAGCTGTGCACCATTTGGCGGTACTATCTGAGCATGGGCCTGAGCCTATGCAATGTGATAGGACTTTGACCAGAGCTGAACGGCAAGAACATAGACGTCGGAATGGGCTATGTTTTTACTGTGGTGATTCCACTCATGCTATCTCCGATTGTCCTAAGCGCACTAAGCGGTTCGCTAGGTCTGACACCATTGGTACGGTACAGTCTAAATTTCTATTGTCCGTTACTCTGATTTGTTCTTTGTCATCCTATTCTGTTATGGCATTTGTGGATTCAGGCGCTGCCCTGAATTTGATGGACTTGGAGTATGCTAGGCGCTGTGGTTTTTTCTTGGAGCCCTTGCAGTATCCTATTCCATTGAGAGGAATTGATGCTACGCCTTTGGCCAAGAATAAGCCTCAGTACTGGACCCAATTGACCATGTGCATGGCTCCTGCACATCAGGAGGATATCCGCTTTCTGGTGTTGCATAATCTGCATGATGTGGTCGTTTTGGGGTTGCCATGGCTACAGGTTCATAATCCAGTATTGGACTGGAAATCTATGTCTGTGTCCAGCTGGGGTTGCCAGGGGGTACATGGTGATGTTCCATTTTTGTCTATTTCGTCTTCCACTCCTTCTGAAGTTCCAGAGTTTTTGTCGGATTATCGGGATGTATTTGATGAGCCCAAAGCCAGTGCCCTACCTCCTCATAGGGATTGCGATTGTGCAATTAATTTGATTCCTGGTAGTAAGTTTCCTAAAGGCCGATTGTTCAAGTTATCTGTGTCAGAACACGCCGCTATGCGGAGTTATATAAAGGAATCCTTGGAGAAAGGGCATATTCGCCCATCGTCATCACCATTAGGAGCAGGGTTCTTTTTTGTACCCAAGAAGGATGGTTCGCTCAGACCTTGTATAGATTACCGCCTTCTAAATAAGATCACGGTTAAATTTCAGTACCCCTTGCCATTGTTATCTGATTTGTTTGCTCGGATTAAGGGGGCTAGTTGGTTCACCAAGATAGATCTTCGTGGTGCGTATAATCTGGTGCGAATCAGGCGAGGAGATGAATGGAAAACTGCATTTAATACGCCCGAGGGTCATTTTGAGTATCTAGTGATGCCATTCGGACTTGCCAATGCTCCATCAGTGTTTCAGTCCTTTATGCATGACATCTTCCGAGAGTACCTGGATAAATTCCTGATTGTGTACTTGGATGACATTTTGATCTTCTCGGATGATTGGGAGTCTCATGTGAAGCAGGTCAGAACAGTTTTTCAGGTCCTGCGTGCTAATTCTTTGTTTGTGAAGGGATCAAAGTGTCTCTTTGGTGTGCAGAAGGTTTCATTTTTGGGGTTCATCTTTTCCCCTTCTACTATCGAGATGGATCCTGTTAAGGTCCAAGCCATCCATGATTGGACTCAGCCGACATCATCACCGTTGGGAGCAGGGTTCTTTTTTGTGGCCAAGAAGGATGGTTCTTTGAGACCTTGTATTGATTACCGCCTTCTCAATAAAATTACAGTCAAATTTCAGTATCCTTTGCCGTTGCTGTCTGATTTGTTTGCTCGTATTAAAGGGGCTAGTTGGTTCACCAAGATGGATCTTCGAGGGGCGTATAATCTTGTGCGTATTAAACAAGGCGATGAATGGAAAACAGCATTTAATACGCCCGAGGGCCATTTTGAGTACCTGGTTATGCCGTTCGGGCTTTCCAATGCTCCATCAGTATTTCAGTCCTTTATGCATGACATCTTCCGAGAGTACCTGGATAAATTCCTGATTGTGTATTTGGATGATATTTTGGTATTTTCGGATGATTGGGAGTCTCATGTGAAGCAGGTCAGAATGGTGTTCCAGGTCCTTCGTGCGAATTCCTTGTTTGTGAAGGGGTCAAAGTGTCTCTTTGGAGTTCAGAAGGTTTCATTTTTGGGGTTCATTTTTTCCCCTTCTACTATCGAGATGGACCCTGTTAAAGTCCAAGCCATTTACGATTGGACACAGCCGACATCTGTGAAGAGCCTGCAAAAGTTCCTGGGCTTTGCTAATTTTTATCGGCGCTTCATCGCTAATTTTTCTAGTGTTGCTAAATCGTTGACTGATTTGACCAAGAAGGGTGCTGATGTGGTCAATTGGTCTTCTGCAGCTGTAGAGACTTTTCAGGAGTTGAAGCGTCGTTTTTCTTCTGCCCCTGTGTTGTGCCAGCCAGATGTTTCCCTCCCGTTTCAGGTTGAGGTTGATGCTTCTGAGATTGGAGCTGGGGCTGTTTTGTCGCAAAGAAGTTCTGAGGGCTTGGTGATGAAGCCATGTGCTTTCTTTTCTAGAAAGTTTTCGCCTGCTGAGCACAATTATGATGTTGGTAATCGAGAGTTGTTGGCCATGAAGTGGGCATTCGAGGAGTGGCGTCATTGGCTTGAAGGAGTCAAGCATCGCGTGGTGGTCTTGACAGATCACAAGAATTTGACTTATCTTGAGTCTGCTAAACGGTTGAATCCGAGACAGGCTCGATGGTCGTCATTTTTCTCCCGTTTTGATTTTGTGGTTTTGTACCTTCCGGGCTCTAAGAATGTGAAGGCTGATGCCCTGTCAAGGAGTTTTGTGCCTGACTCTCCGGGTGTTCCTGAGCCAGCGGGTATTCTCAAAGAGCGGGTAATTTTGTCTGCCATCTCCCCTGATTTGCGGCGGGTGCTGCAAAAATTTCAGGCTGATAGACCTGACCGTTGCCCAGCAGAGAAACTGTTTGTCCCTGATAGATGGACTAGTAGAGTTATCTCTGAGGTTCATTGTTCGGTGTTGGCTGGTCATCCTGGAATCTTTGGTACCAGAGATTTGGTGGCTAGATCCTTTTGGTGGCCGTCTTTGTCACGGGATGTGCGTTCTTTTGTGCAGTCCTGTGGGACTTGTGCTCGGGCTAAGCCCTGCTGTTCTCGTGCCAGTGGGTTGCTTTTGCCCTTGCCGGTCCCGAAGAGGCCCTGGACGCATATTTCTATGGATTTTATTTCGGATCTCCCCGTCTCTCAAAAGATGTCGGTCATTTGGGTGGTTTGTGATCGCTTTTCTAAGATGGTCCATTTGGTGCCTTTGTCTAAATTGCCTTCCTCCTCTGATTTGGTGCCATTATTTTTCCAGCATGTGGTTCATTTACATGGTATCCCGGAGAACATCGTTTCTGACAGAGGTTCCCAGTTTGTTTCGAGGTTTTGGCGATCTTTTTGTGCTAGGATGGGCATTGATTTGTCTTTTTCCTCGGCTTTCGATCCTCAGACAAATGGCCAAACCGAACGAACTAATCAGACTTTGGAAACATATCTGAGATGCTTTGTTTCTGCTGATCAGGATGATTGGGTGTCCTTTTTGCCGTTGGCTGAGTTCGCCCTTAATAATCGGGCCAGCTCGGCTACTTTGGTTTCGCCGTTTTTCTGCAATTCTGGTTTCCATCCGCGTTTCTCTTCAGGGCAGGTTGAGTCTTCGGACTGTCCTGGTGTAGATAATGTGGTGGATAGGTTCCAGCAGATTTGGACTCATGTGGTGGACAATTTGACATTGTCTCAGGAGAAGGCTCAACGTTTCGCTAACCGCCGGCGTTGTGTGGGTCCCCGACTTCGTGTTGGGGATTTGGTTTGGTTGTCATCTCGTTATGTTCCTATAAGGTTTCCTCTCCTAAGTTTAAGCCTCGTTTCATTGGTCCGTATAAGATTTCTGAGGTTATCAATTCTGTGTCATTTCGTTTGGCCCTTCCTGCTTCTTTTGCCATCCATAATGTGTTCCATAGGTCGTTGTTGCGGAGATACGTGGCGCCTGTGGTTCCATCCGTTGATCCTCCTGCCCCTGTGTTGGTTGAGGGGGAGTTGGAGTATGTGGTGAAGATTTTGGATTCTCGTATTTCGAGACGGAAACTCCAGTACCTGGTCAAGTGGAAGGGTTATGGTCAGGAAGATAATTCCTGGGTTTTTGCCTCTGATGTTCATGCTGCCGATCTGGTTCGTGCCTTTCATTTGGCTCGTCCTGGTCGGCCTGGGGGCTCTGGTGAGGGTTCGGTGACCCCTCCTCAAGGGGGGGGTACTGTTGTGAATTCTGTTGTCGGGCTCCCTCCTGTGGTCATGAATGGTACTTCGGCTGGTTCTGTCCATGGACTTTCTCTGGTGGCTGTGGGTGTTTCTGAGTTTCCTTCCACAGGTGACGAGGTTAATTCGTTAGCTGGCTGCTCTATTTAACTCCACTTAGATCTTTGCTCCATGCCACCTGTCAATGTTCCAGTATTGGTCTAGTTCACTCCTGGATCGTTCTTGTGACCTGTCTTCCCAGCAGAAGCTAAGTGACTGCTTGTTTTGCTCTGGTTTGCTATTTTTCTGTCCAGCTTTCTATTTTGATTGTTGTCTTGCCTGCTGGAAGCTCTGGGACGCAGAGGGAGCGCCTCCGCACCGTGAGTCGGTGCGGAGGGTCTCTTTGCGCCCTCTGCGTGGTCTTTTTGTAGGTTTTTGTGCTTACCGCAAAGCTACCTTTCCTATCCTCAGTCTGTTCAGTAAGTCGGGCCTCACTTTGCTTAATCTATTTCATCTCTGTGTTTGTTTTTTCATCTTTACTCACAGTCATTATATGTGGGGGGCTGCCTTTTCCTTTGGGGAATTTCTCTGAGGCAAGGTAGGCTTTATTTTTCTATCTTTAGGGCTAGCTAGTTCCTTAGGCTGTGCCGAGTTGCATAGGGAGCGTTAGGAGCAATCCACGGCTATTTCTAGTGTGGTTGATAGGATTAGGGATTGCGGTCACCAGAGTTCCCACGTCCCAGAGCTCGTCCTATATTATCAGTAACTATCAGGTCATTCCGTGTGCTCTTAACCACCAGGTCCATTATTGTCCTGACCACCAGGTCATAACAGGGCGCTCCATTACCGCCTCCACCATGCGCATAAAAACCGCAAAAGCATGCACACTCAGCATTTTTGTTTGCGTCATGTGCAAGATGATGCTCAGGTGTAAGCATGCTTTTGCATGCGTTTTTGCATGCATTTGCGCATGCAGATGATGCGCTGCGCACAGAAACGCTTATGTGAACCTATCCTAAGGCCGGTTCACACGTCCTGACATTTCTGGTATCGGATAAACCAGTAACGGAGATATCCATGTCCGTGTGTGTACTACATGCGGCACACGTGTTTTAACTATGTGCCATCTGTGTGCCGCATCAGTACCACACGGACAGCCACCGGGGAAGAAGCGCTACAGTAAGCGCTGTTCCCCGGCGGCTGGTGCTGAAGCTAAAATCAATCACCCCTATTCCCAGTTAAAAGATAAAGAAATACAATTAAATAAATATATTTTTTATCATCATTTCCATAAAAGCTTGGTCTACTAAAATATAAAATGATTTAAACTTAAGGCTAAATGCCGAAAAGAAAAAAAAAACTAAAATGGCTTTATGTGTTGCTGCGCTCCAAAAACTGCAATCAAAACATCATATGTACTCCAAAATGTTATCAACAAAAATAAAACAAGCTCTCAAAATAAAATAAAATAAAATAGAAAAAGTTGTGAGTCTCAGGAAGATGATGACACAAACCAAATTTTTTATAACATTCTGAATTTTTTTTTTATCACAAAAGAAAAAAATAGATGATCCCTACATTTAATGATGTCACCAAAATTCCAACTTGTTCCACAGAAAAACAAGCTGTCATAAAGCTAGGTCAATTGACAAATAGGGGAGGAAAAATAAAATTGTCATAAAGAGGATAACTTACAGTGCACAATTATATTCTCTCTTCATAGGTCTGCGATTCGCTATCAGTAGCTTTTGATTGATCTATACATAGAAAAATATCAATTTAGCACAAAAAGGTGATTATATAAAGTAGATTCACTGTAACTCTATAATGAAGGGTCAAAAATAATACACTGTATTGAAAGGTCACTTATAAATTGTAATAATAATTCTCTCTTCACAGGGAAATATATTCATATTATACATTTATTTTTTTTAATAAAATATGACGACTAGTGGACATAGGAAAATTTGCAGATTCACTTTAAGAACAAATATTTCCTCACAATAATAATACGGAGACTCATGGTTTCTGAAGATTTATTTTTCAGTCTCTCCAATCTTATATGAAATGAGTATAGCTCAGTAAGGTTCTGTACACATGTCCAGGGGTGAACCTAGCCTTTCTGCTGCCTGAGGCGAACTGCAAAACGCCCCCTCTCCCCCACACACGTAGTAAAATCAGTACAAATAAATCTGGTTTACTCTTTACTCGCCTAACCTGACGCACATGTGAAATATATTCCTATTTAAAAGTGTAGAGCTGGTAGATGATCGCCGGAGATGTAGCAGAGCCGGTAGATGATCGCCGGAGATAACTCTCCAGCGATCACCTACACTGCAGCGTTCTCACAATCAGCTGATCAGCTGTTTGCGAGAACCAGACTAGTGACCGGAGATAAGTCCCGGTAACGTGCACGGCAGTTCTCGCAATAAGTTATCGCGAGAACTGTAGTGGACGAGGGACTTCCAGCGGCGGGACAGGTGAGCCGGCAGACATGCATAGTAAGCTGCATTTATGCAGTTTCTACGTATGTGACTAATCATTAGATGCGATTTTATCGCATCTAATGATAGTCTATGGTACATTTATGGCACGGCGACGGAGCGTCGCCGCATTGTAAACAGACATGCTACGTTCTGTAAAGACGCGTCGCATGTCCGTTTAGGTGGGTGTGCCGCCTGCGTGTTTTACCGCATAGTGGAGATGGGATTTCATGAAATCCCCTCCACTATGCTGTAACATCTGGACGCTGCGTGTTTTACGCTGCGGCTCTACGCAGCCTCAAACATGCAGCATTTCCGGAACGTGGAAACATACCCTAATGCTTGCAGTCTGTGGGCACTTAAGAGTTAACAATAGGAAGCATTTACTTTCTTTTCCCATCCACCCTGTCCTGTGCATGTGCTTGTCTGCACCATTTCTCCAGTACTCACAAACAGTCCACAACTACTTCTCTCCTCCCACATGAGTCACAGTCTGACAAGCTGCAGGAAAAGAAAAAAAAACAAAAACTTGGCTCACTCACGCTGCAGAGCCGACTCCTTTGATTCATAGCAGGGAGCCGGCTCTTAGTATTGGCTCCTTCATGAATGACACTCACTAGCATGTGGGGGGAGGCAAATTATGTTTTTTATAGTTACTTACTAGCCTGCAGGTTACTGCTACAAGTCGGCCAGCAATGTGTGTGTCCGACTGTGAGTCCCAGCACAGCAGCCAGCAGGTCAGGAGACAGGGCACCGCTTCTGACTGCACCTCAGCCAGGCCGGGTGGTAACAGTGAGTCACCTCACCTGCCGCTGGGCACGCCGCCTGTTACCTTGTTTGTGACACTGCACTGTCAGCAAGTGTCAGAGCAGGGATTGCAGGGAGAGTCGGCATCACGTGTTCTAACTTCTGACTGCCGCTCTGCCGCCCCCTGTCTATAGGAATACTCCACCGCTTGAGGCAAAAAATTCAACTCGCCTCATGATAGCAGCGCTACTGCACATGTCTGGTTGTCATCCGCTTGTAACGGATCCAGCATAAAAAACAATCTATGTTATAAAACAAGCAAAGACAGATGCAATATGGAAACTCATCTGTATCCAACCTCATTTTGCCTTATAACAAACTATTTACAAGTCATTACAAGTTCGTAGATACTAAACATGTAAAGGGTTTTTTTGTTTTTAAATGGTGAAAAAAAAATCCAAAGTTTGTTAAGAAAAAAAAAAGCGCCATTTTCTGAGACTCATAGCATCTCCATTTTTCATGATCTGGGGCCGGGTGATGACTTATTTTTTGCGTGCGGATCTGACATTTTTATCGATACAATTATCAGGTAGATACGATATTTTGGTCGCCTGTTATTGCAGACACCATCACGTGTTTCTCAACGCAGTGATCCAAAACACTGCTCCCATCCCTTATGGGAAATATGCGAATGCATGTAGAAAAGCCGCGGAGACACCATCACGTGTTTCTCAACGCAGTGATCCAGAACACTGTCTGTGGATGGATACCATGTTTTGGCATAGGTGGTTTTCCTTTTTGGATGCTGCCCTTCCCGTGGTTGTTCATCCCAGTGAAAGACCTGGCTATTTATTGCTTGCGTTGAGAAACATGTGATGGTGTCTCCGCGGCTTTTCTACATGCATTTGCATATTTCCCATAAGGGACGGGAGCAGTGTTCTGGATCACTGCGTTGAGAAACACGTGATGGTGTCTCCGCGGTGTTGGATGTTTTGATCGTCCCGAGTTCATTCATCCTTATGTTTATAGTCCTTTTACTAGGCACTGCTCCTAATAGCCAGTTTCCTACTCCACACTGATGAGGGACAAATACCCCGAAACAGCTGTCTGTGGATGGATACCATGTTTTGGCATAGGTGGTTTTCCTTTTTGGATGCTGCCCTTCCTGTGGTTGTTCCTTCCCGGTGAAAGACCTGGCTATTTATTGTGTTATGACCTGGTGATCAGGACAATAATGGACCTGGTGGTTAAGAGCACACGGAATGACCTGATAGTTACTGATAATAAGGACGAGCTCTGGGACGTGGGAACTCTGCTGACCGCAATCCCTAAACCTATCAAACACACTAAAATAGCCGTGGATTGCGCCTAACGCTCCCTATGCAACTCGGCACAGCCTAAGAAACTAGCTAGCCCTGAAGATAGAAAAATAAAGCCTACCTTGCCTCAGAGAAATTCCCCAAAGGAAAAGGCAGCCCCCCACATATAATGACTGTGAGTAAAGATGAAAATACAAACACAGAGATGAAATAGATTTAGCAAAGTGAGGTCTGACTAACTGAACAGACCGAGGATATGAAAAGTTACTTTGCGGTCAGCACAAAAACCTACAAAAAGACCACAAAGAGGGCGCAAAAAGACCCTCCGCACCGACTCACGGTGAGGAGGCGCTCCCTCTGCGTCCCAGAGCTTCCAGCAAGCAAGACAACAAATTAAATAGCAAGCTGGACAGAAAAATAGCAAACCAAAGAAATACAAGCTGGAACTTAGCTTCTGATGGGAAGACAGGTCACAAGAACGATCCAGGAGTGAACAGACCAATACTGGAACATTGACAGGTGGCATGGAGCAAAGATCTAAGTGGAGTTAAATAGAGCAGCAGCTAACGAATTAACCTCATCACCTGTGAAACTCAGAAACACCCACCAGAGGAAGTCCATGGACAGAACCAGCCGAAGTACCATTCATGACCACAGGAGGGAGCCCGACAACAGAATTCACAACAGTACCCCCCCCTTGAGGAGGGGTCATCGAACCCTCACCAGAGCCCCCAGGCCGACCAGTATGAGCCAAATGAAAGGCACGAACCAGATCGGCAGCATGAACATAAGAGGCAAAAACCCAGGAATTATCTTCCTGACCATAACCCTTCCCTTGACCAGGTACTGGAGTTTCCGTCTCGAAACACGAGAATCCAAAATCTTCTCCACCACATACTCCAACTCCCCCTCAACTAACACCGGGGCAGGAGGATCAACGGATGGAACCACAGGCGCCACGTATCTCCGCAATAACGACCTATGGAACACATTATGGATGGCAAAAGAAGCAGGAAGGGCCAAACGAAATGACACAGGATTGATAACCTCAGAAATCTTATACGGACCAATGAAACGAGGCTTAAACTTAGGAGAGGAAACCTTCATAGGAACATAACGAGACGACAACCAAACCAAATCCCCAACACGAAGTCGGGGACCCACACAGCGCCGGCGGTTAGAGAAACGTTGAGCCTTCTCCTGGGACAATGTCAAATTGTCCACCACATGAGTCCAAATCTACTGCAACCTATCCACCATAGTATCTACACCAGGACAGTCCGAAGACTCAACCTGCCCTGAAGAGAAACGAGGATGTAAACCAGAATTGCAGAAAAACGGCGAAACCAAAGTAGCCGAGCTGGCCCGATTCTTAAGGGCGAACTCAGCCAACGGCAAAAAGGACACCCAATCATCCTGATCAGCAGAAACAAAGCATCTCAGATATGTTTCCAAAGTTTGATTAGTTCGTTCGGTTTGGCCATTTGTCTGAGGATGGAAAGCCGAGGAAAAAGACAAATCAATGCCCATCCTAGCACAAAAGGATCGTCAAAACCTTGAAACAAACTGGGAACCTCTATCAGAAACGATGTTCTCCGGGATACCATGTAAACGAACCACATGCTGGAAAAATAATGGCACCAAATCAGAGGAGGAAGGCAATTTAGACAAAGGTACCAAATGGACCATCTTAGAAAAGCGATCACAAACCACCCAAATGACCGACATCTTTTGAGAGACGGGGAGATCCGAAATAAAATCCATAGAAATATGCGTCCAGGGCCTCTTCAGGACCGGCAAGGGCAAAAGCAACCCACTGGCACGAGAACAGCAGGGCTTAGCCCGAGCACAAGTCCCACAGGACTGCACAAAAGAACGCACATCCCGCGACAAAGACGGCCACCGAAAGGATCTAGCCACCAAATCTCTGGTACCAAAGATTCCAGGATGCCCAGCCAACACTGAACAATGAATCTCAGAGATAACTCTACTAGTCCATCTATCAGGGACAAACAGTTTCTCCGCTGGGCAACGGTCAGGTCTATCAGCCTGAAATTTTTGCAGCACCCGCCGCAAATCAGGGGAGATGGCAGACAAAATTACCCCCTCTTTGAAAATACCCACTGGCTCAGGAACACCCGGAGAGTCAGGCACAAAACTCCTTGACAGGGCATCAGCCTTCACATTCTTAGAGCCCGGAAGGTACGAAACCACAAAATCAAAACGGGAGAAAAATAATGACCATCGAGCCTGTCTCGGATTCAACCGTTTGGCAGACTCAAGATAAGTCAAATTCTTGTGATCTGTCAAGACCACCACGCGATGCTTGACTCCTTCCAGCCAATGACGCCACTCCTCGAATGCCCACTTCATGGCCAACAATTCACGATTACCAACATCATAGTTACGCTCAGCAGGCGAAAACTTTCTAGAAAAGAAAGCACATGGCTTCATCACCGAGCCCTCAGAACTTCTTTGCGACAAAACAGCCCCAGCTCCAATCTCAGAAGCATCAACCTCAACCTGAAACGGAAGCGAAACATCTGGCTGGCACAACGCAGGGGCAGAAGAAAAACGACGCTTCATCCTGACCCTGACACAGAGCCAGCAAGATTTTCTCTGCCTGATCCACTGAATTAGGTTCGTCATAAAGCAATCCAAGCGCCAGGAAAAACGCATCAACATCACGCAATGCCGGATCTCCTGGCGCAAGGGAAAATGCCCAGTCTTGAGGGTCACCACGTAACAAAGAAATAATGATCTTTACTTGTTGAACAGGGTCACCTGAGGAGCGAGGTTTCAAGGCAAGAAACAATTAACAATTATTTTTGAAATTCAAGAACTTAGATCTATCACCAAAAAACAAATCAGGAATTGGAATCCTAGGCTCTGACATCGGATTCTGAACCACAAAATCTTGAATGTTTTGTATCCTTGTAGTGAGATTATCCATCCAAGAGGACAGACCTTGAATGTCCATGTTTACACCAGTGTCCTGAACCACCCAGAGGTAAAGGGGAAAATAGAGACAAAACACACTGCAAAGAAAAAAAAATGGTCTCAGAACTTCTCTTATCCCTCTATTGAGATGCATTAGTACTTTGGGCCACCTGTACTGTTATGACCTGGTGATCAGGACAATAATGGACCTGGTGGTTAAGAGCACACGGAATGACCTGATAGTTACTGATAATAAGGACGAGCTCTGGGACGTGGAAACTCTGCTGACCGCAATCCCTACCTATCAAACACACTAGAAATAGCCGTGGATTGAGCCTAACGCTCCCTATGCAACTCGGCACAGCCTAAGAAACTAGCTAGCCCTGAAGATAGAAAAATAAAGCCTACCTTGCCTCAGAGAAATTCCCCAAAGGAAAAGGCAGCCCCCCACATATAATGACTGTGAGTAAAGATGAAAATACAAACCCAGAGATGAAATAGATTTAGCAAAGTGAGGCCCGACTAACTGAACAGACCGAGGATAGGAAAGGTTACTTTGCGGTCTGCACAAAAACCTACAAAAAGACCACACAGAGGGCGCAAAAAGACCCTCCGCACCGACTCACGGTGCGGAGGCGCTCCCTCTGCGTCCCAGAGCTTCCAGCAAGCAAGACAACAATAAAAATAGCAAGCTGGACAGAAAATTAGAAAACCAAAGAAATACAAGCTGGAACTTAACTTCTGATGGGAAGACAGGTCACAAGAACGATACAGGAGTGAACAGACCAATACTGGAACATTGACAGGTGGCATGGAGCAAAGATCTAAGTGGAGTTAAATAGAGCAGCAGCTAACGAATTAACCTCATCACCTGTGAAACTCAGAAACACCCACCAGAGGAAGTCCATGGACAGAACCAGCCGAAGTACCATTCATGACCACAGGAGGGAGCCCGACAACAGAATTCACAACATTATTGCTTGCATTGAGAAACACGTGATGGTGTCTCCGTGGCTTTTCTACATGCAGACGGGTGGAGCTAGTGACACGCTTCCGACGCAATCATATTAAATGCCATTGTCAGAGATTGACAGTGACATTTAATAATAATAACAATAATAATTTTATTTGTATAGCGCCAACATATTCTGCTGCACTTTACATCTTAGAGGGGACTTGTACATACAATAGACATTACAGCATAACAATAAACACATAGATCAAAACAAATACCAAGAGGAATGAGGGCCTTGCTCGCAAGCTTACATTCTATGAGGAAAAAGGGGAGATACGAAAGGTGGATGGGAACAATTGCTTTCGTTTTTCGTCCCGAGTGCCGGTGGCTGTGCCAGGACTTGATGCGAGAGACTCGTGCGAGTTTCTCGCATTGAACTCGCAAGTGTGACCCCAGCCTAAGGGGGAGACACGGCATATAGTTACAGAGTTACATAGTTATTAAGGTTTAAGGAAGACTATAAGTCCATCTAGTTCAACCCATGGCCTAACCTAACATGCCCTAACATGTTGATCCAGAGGAAGGCAAAAATAAACCATGTGGCAAAGAGTAAGCTCCACATTGGGGAAAAAAATTCCTTCCCGACTCCACATACGGCAATCAGACTAGTTCCCTGGATCAACGCCCTATCAAGGAATCTAGTGTATATACCCTGTAACATTATACTTTTCCAGAAAGGTATCCAGTCCCCTCTTAAATTTAAGTAATGAATCATTACAACATCATACGGCAGAGAGTTCCATAGTCTCACTGCTCTTACAGTAAAGAATCTGCGTCTGTTATTATGCTTAAACCTTTTTTCCTCCAAACGCAGAGGATGCCCCCTTGTCCCTGTTTCAGGTCTATGATTAAAAAGATCATCAGAAAGGTCTTTGTACTGTCCCCTCATATATTTATACATTAAAATAAGATCACCCCTTAGTCTTCGTTTTTCCAAACTAAATAGCCCCAAGTGTAATAATCTATCTTGGTATTGCAGACCCCCCAGTCCTCTAATAACCTTGGTCGCTCTTCTCTGCACCCGCTCTAGTTCAGCTATGTCTTTTTTATACACCGGAGACCAGAACTGTGCACAGTATTCTAAATGTGGTCGAACAAGTGACTTGTATAGAGGTAAAATTATATTCTCCTCATGAGCATCTATGCTTCTTTTAATGCATCCCATTATTTTATTTGCATTTGTAGCAGCTGCCTGACACTGGCCACTGAATATGAGTTTGTCATCCACCCATACACCCAGGTCTTTTTCATTGACGGTTTTGCCCAGAGTTTTTGAAATAAGCACATAATTATACATCTTATTACTTCTACCTAAGTGCATGACCTTACATTTTTCCCCATTAAAGCTCATTTGCCATTTATCAGCCCAAGCTTCTAGTTTACATAAATCATCCTGTAATATAAAATTGTCCTCCTCTGTATTGATTACCCTGCAGAGTTTAGTGTCATCTGCAAATATTGAAATTCTACTCTGAATGCCCCCTACAAGGTCACTAATAAATATGTTAAAAAGAAGAGGGCCCAATACTGACCCCTGTGGTACCCCACTCCGAGTGTGCTCCATTAATAGCCACCCTTTGTTTCCTATCCCTGAGCCAGCTCTCAACCCACTTGCACCTATTTTCCCCTATCCCCATTATTCTCATTTTATGTATCAACCTTTTGTGTGGCACCGTATCAATAGCTTTTGAAAAGTCCATATACACTACATCCACTGGTTTCCCTTGGTCCAATCCGGAACTTACCTCTTCATAGAAACTGATCAAATTAGTCTGACAGGAACGGTCCCTAGTAAACCCATGTTGGTATTGGGTCATGAAGTTATTCCTCTTCAGATACTCCAGCATAGCATCCCTTAGAATGCCCTCCAGGATATTACCCACAGTAGAGGTTAAGCTTACTGGCCTATAATTTCCGAGTTCAGTTTTTGTCCCCTTTTTGAATATTGGCACCACATTTGCTATATGCCAGTCCTGTGGTACATACCCTGTTATTATGGAGTATTTAAAGATTAAAAATAATGGTCTATCAATGACTGTACTTAATTCCTGCAGTACTCGAGGGTGTATCCCATCCGGGCCCGGAGATTTGTCAATTTTAGTGATTTTTAGACACCGCCGCACTTCCTGCTGGGTTAAGCAGGTGACATTTAATTGGGAATTTATATCACTAGTCATTTTGTCTGCCATGGGATTTTCTTTTGTAAATACTGATGAAAAAAAGTCATTTAGCATATTGGCTTTTTCCTCATCCTCATCCACCATTTCACCCAGACTATTTTTAAGGGGGCCAACACTATCATTTTTTAGTTTCTTACTATTTATGTAGTTAAAGAATATTTTAGGATTATTTTTACTCTCTCTGGCAATGAATCTCTCTGTCTCAATCTTTGCTGCCTTGATTTGCTTTTTACAGAATTTATTTAATTTTCTGTATTTATTTAATGCCTGATCCCTACCTACTTCCTTTAATTCTCTAAATGCTTTCTTTTTGTCACTTATTGCGCCCCTTACAGCTCTATTTAGCCATATTGGTTTCCTCATATTTCTAGTATGTTTATTCCCATCCGGTATATACTGTGCACAGGTCCTATCCAGGAAGCTAATAAACGTCTCCCATTTTCTTTGTGTATTTTTGTGTCTCAGGATATCGTCCCAGTTAATTGCACCAAGATCCTCTCTCATCCGTTGGAAATTTGCCCTCCTGAAGTTTAGTGTCCTTGTAACCCCTCTATTACACATCTTTTTAAAGGATACGTGAAAACTTATTATTTTGTGATCACTATTTCCCAAGTGACCCCCAACCCTTATATTTGCTATGCGGTCTGGCCTGTTGGTTAATATTAGGTCTAGCAGTGCCCCCCTTCTTGTTGGGTCCTGAACCAGTTGTGAAAGGTAATTGTCTCTCATAGTTGTCAAAAACCGATTACCTTTGCTGGAACTGCAGCATATTTATATATGTCGTGAAGGGGTTTAGTTATTTTTTGTTTTGTTTATTTTTATACTTCAAAATAGCGCACACGGTTCATGAATTTTGAATTTCATTTTTGTTTTTCACTTTTTCGTGGCTCTTAAGTGCAAAAAATGCACGTCTGGCAAAATGGGGCAAAAAAGCGCCAAACTATCTTAAAATTACTTGGGAGAGAAAGGACTACAGTGCGCTCTACAAGTTTTGTGATTTTGTGTAAAATCACAAATGATGAATTAGATAAAAACATCTGTAAACTGTAAACTCTGTCCACAGTGGTTAACTTGGTCTTCTGGAAGTATTTTCTTTTGTTTTCTGTGTAGTTTTATGCTCTGAATCTCCAAGAAAATGTAAAGATTCTACAATTTCAAACAGGTAGTGGCCCCCAATTTATAAAAGGTTTTCCACAAAAAAAGTTGAAAAAAGCTTTTGAAAAGTTGCAAAATGTTTATGCAATTCAGAGTTGAGCAAAAATCTTACGATTCTTGTTTTTAAAATGGTTGAGACATGGCGCGATGGGAGCATGACACCACAGCTCACTTAATTTATGGTGCTGTAGGCAATCCTTATGCCTGAAATCTTACATCAGTCACTAGTTGGAGTAAGATTTGCGGCAAGGTGCATGGAGGTGCTCGTCATTTGTCAGATGCTCCTGATTCATTCTCTGACTCCAACATGCCCCTTCATCAAGACTAGCATGAAAAACAGCAAACTTGATGAATCGGGCCAATATCTTCATATTTTGCTATGTCCATTAGTAGGTTCGAGAAAAGAACTGTGATCATCATTACAAGAACCTTCATCTATCATTCCCAAAAAAAAGAATCTCAATCACTTCCTGAGTAACAGTAGAAGTGTATTAGATGTAGATGAGATCTGAATATACAGTATGTTCCCCTACCCCTAAATAACCTCTTCCTGTCACCCTCTCCTGCTCTTTCAATAAAACAAAGAGTCGGACTCTGCAGCTGCATCCCCCTCCTCTCCATCTGCTACAGGATTTTTGGTGACTGGAGAATTCTCTTTTATTAGAGGTGCTGTAGGCAGGAAAATAAGAGCTACTAGAATGTAAGAAAGATTACACTTTTCTGTAATTAAGCACCGAACATGTAAGAACAGTTTCACACATTACGTTTTTGTTCATATGTGAAAATTGGTTTGTGCTTTTTTTTTTTTAAATCTTCCAGTTTTTGTACTTCTTGCTACATCTATCTTTCTCATATATTGAAAAAAAATTCTTAGCTTCTCCTACTCATTAAACAGTAAAATACAGATAGCACATCCGTTTCCTATCAATCTATTTTTCACATTGACTTGCTTTGGTGAACAAGGATCAAGGTCGGACACGGCTTCATTATTTATTTTTCTTTAGGGACAATCAGTCTACAAAAAATGAACATGTGAAAAGGGCACATTGATTGTAATGGATCTATGACCTATCCACAAAAATGGATAGCGCACATTACAAGACTAGACGTGTGATATTAGTCATTACATGAATGTGCCTATCATTTTTATTTTAGATTGATTTTCCGCAGAAAGGAAAAAACAGAGACATGTCCTTCTTTAATCTTTGTTGGAGATCAAACTTGCCAATATAAATTAATTCTTCCCATTAAAAAAATGCCAAAAAAACTGGATAGAACACGAATGTCATCTATTTGTTTTCTGTTCATTGTTTAGGTAGTTGAAGCTAACAATTATTTTTCTTCACAAGAGAAAATGGATGCAATAAGCTTTGTAAAAACTGAAGCAAATAATGGGTCCACAAAGGTTAAAAAAAAAAAACAACAACACAGAATGTGGTTCACATATAAGAAAAAACGAAGTGTGAAACCGGTCTAATATATATGTCATCAAACATGTATATTTAATATATAGTTACTTACTCTTCAAAGTATCTTCAGACATATCATTTATCAATTCAGGATTCTGATTCCTCTTTGTTTGTCCTATTAATATAATATTTTAATCCATATTAGAACAATGAGACTTTATTCAGCACTGGAACTCAAGTATGCATATCTGAAAAATGCGATCATGTGATCGCCCACCCGAACAGGGAATACAGGGGAATCATGACAGTGTGCTCATTCCATACTGTCACGATTCAGCATTTTACAATTACAAAGAGTAAATGCAGACTTCTCTTTTCAGCCTGGAAAAGTATGAGCACTACACGCAGAAATATAAGCACTTACACACCTTGGCCTATCAATGAGTTTATTAATAGTTTGTAAATCATCAAGATCCTCTACTGGCAGCTTCTTTCAGGGAGGCAAGTCTGGAGACGATGCAGGCCATGGTAAGCTATATAGGCTGCTCACAGTAACACAAGCAACATGATGCATGTCATTGCTGTGTTAAAAAAATCTCTTTGGACACTGGAGAAATGGCCATAACACTGGTTCCACTGTTAATCCATTTAGTATTTCAAGTGAAATTAGATGTTAAATACCAAGCTTAAGTGTCTACACCAACCATTAAAAGGCGATATTGGGCTGCAAACCAGACATCCAGTACAAGCGATCCATTGACCTCACATCACTGCTCTTAATTGCCATCAGAGTGAAGAGCAAGATAGCAATGGAGGCTAGAATAAAGATCTACAGTGGCTCGCAAAAGTGTTTACCCCCTTAGAATTTTTTGTGTTTTGCTACCTTACAACCTGGAATTTCACAGATTTCATTAAGGGTTTGTATCACTTCATCTAAAGAGCATGCCTACAGCTGTGAAAACTTGGTTTTCTTTTTATTGTGATGCAAACAACAAAAAAATTCAGCGTGCATAACTATTAACATCCCTAAAGTTAGTACTCTGTAAAACTTTGTTTTGCAGCAGTTACAGTCGTTATGGATAAAGGTACCGTTACACTAAACGACTTACCAGCGATACGACCTGGCCGTGATCGTTGGTAAGTCGTTGTGTGGTCGCTGGGGAGCTGTCACACAGACAGCTCTCTCCAGCGACCAACGATCCGGGGAAAGACTTCGGCATCATTGAAACTTTTTTCAACGATGCCGAAGTCCCCGGGTAACCAGGGTAAACGTCGGGTTACTAAGTGCAGGGCCGCGCTTAGTAACCCGATATTTACCCTGGTTACCATTGTAAAAGTAAAAAAAAACGTCACCGCTGTGCTCTGCTTTACGGCCGGCGGCGCTGACAGTCAGTGCAGGGAAGCTGACGGCGGGGGACGTGACAGACATCGGAATGTAAGTATGTAGTGTTTTTTTTTTAACTTTTACAATGGTAACCAGGGTAAATATCGGGTTACTAAGCGCGGCCCTGCACTTAGTAACCCTATGTTTACCCTGGTTACAAGTGAACACATCGCTGGATCGGCATCACACACGATGACAGCGGGTGATCAGCGACCAAAAAAAGGTCCTGCTCATTCCCAATGACCAACGATCTCCCAGCAGGGGCCTGATCGTTGGTCGCTGTCACACATAAGGAGATCGTTAGCGAGATCGTTGCTACGTCACAAAAAAGCGTGACGTTGCAACGATATCGTTAACGATATTGTTATGTGTGAAGGTACCTTAAGTCTCTATGAGATTTCCATAAGATTGGGATTTTTGCCCATTTCTCAAGGCAAAACTGCTCCAGCTCCTTCAAGTTAGATGGTTTCCTCTGGTGAACAGCAATCTTCAAGTCTGACCACAGATTCTCAATTGCATTAAGGTCTGGTGTTTGAGTGGGTCACTCCAAAACATTTACACAAATCCCTGTAACGCCATAACGATCATCGATACACATTAAAACATCTGTCATAAGAGGCCTTATTCCCTCACCGCCGTTTTTCATCTGATCTTATCACTTTTACAGCAGAGTTAACGGTGCAAAAAATAAAATATGAAAACAATAACTGAATTGCTGAATTCTATGCCTGAAAAATCTGAATAAAACATGAATTATAAACGTGAAAAAAATACTTTTTATAAAATAGCATTTTTACTATGTGATAGCAGCAAAACATAAAAAAACAAACAAAAAAATTCTGGTATCACTGTATCTGGTATTGCTTTGCACTGACCTGAAGAATAAATCCGGCTTATCACTTATACCACATGGTGAACTGCGCAAAAATAAAAATAAGAACTATTCTTGTACTGCTGTACTATTTGTTCATTCTACCTCCCAAAAATTGGAACATTGCTCTGCTCACATTTATCATGCGCTCTCCGCTGAGCACTTATGTCAGGGTTTCCATGTAAATTCCCCAAAACCGAGATTCAGACAAAACTCCAGGTGGAACCACTCACTTATGAGGAAGATGGAGTCACTTTGGACTGGTCTCTGTTCTGGCAGTGTCCCATCATTTTAGGAATCTTCTTAGCTCACAAATGTGGGAGACCACAAATCTGTACACGCCTAAAAAGATGGATACCACTGGAGTAGACATCAAACAGACTCCAAAGTGTCTCCATTTGCCTCATGGTGGGTGGTTCTGTTGGGGGTTTTGTCTGAATTGCATTTTTGTGGAATTTACACGGAAATCCAGACATAAGTACTCAGTGTAGAACACAAGAATGTGATCCCGCGTTATTCTGGAAGTGATCAGAAAATATTACGTGCCTCCAAATGTTACCAACTAAAACCGTAATTCAGGGCCGCCATCAGGGCATTACAGGCATCACTGCCGTATGGGGCCTGGTGATGAGGAGCAAAAAGGGGGGGCCCGAGCGAGCACGCTGGCAGACGGTCCGATCCGTGCTCTGCTCGGGCCCCCCCTGACATTTTTATTCAGGCTGCAGCTGCCACTGTGCTGTGCCTGCGTAAATGACCCCTGTAGCTTTAAGGCCGGGGTGCATCATGGGCCCGCCGCAAGTTCGTGACGTCACACGCTGCCCTGCTCCACTTTCTCATTCCGGGACCGGAGCAGAGCAGCGTGCGGCGGTGTGCCACCACGTGGCTGCACCTGCGGACGGCGGAGGGAGCAGAAGAGGCAGCGGGGGAGGACCACCAGATGACGAGGGACCCGGCGGAGAAGAGGCAGGCGCCGGCGACAGCGGGGGACCGGTGGTCGGCGGAGGACCAGACGGGGGAGGAGAAGAGGCAGGCGGCAGTGGAGGAGGGGACCACCGGAGTCGGACGACGAGGGACCCGGCGGAGGAGCAGACGGCAGTGGGGACCACGGTCACCGGACGACGAGGGACCGGACGAGGCGACGGGGGGGGGGGGGAGACACTGGCAGCCAGGTCCGTACATGCAGGCTGCCTGCTGCAGCTGCTCTGCAGACCGACGAGCAAGTGGAGGCGGCAGGCGAGCAGGGGTGAGTACCGTCCATCCGGACCTGGGGCCCGGGGGTGGGGTGGTTTGCTGCCCGCATCGTGCACGGATTAAAACAGGGCCCGGGGGGGGGGGGTTTGCTGCCCGCACCGCGCACGGATTAAAACAGGGCCCGGGGGGTGGGGTGGTTTGCTGCCCGCACCGCGCACGGATTAAAACAGGGCCGGGGGGGTGGGGTGGTTTGCTGCCCGCACCGCGCATGGATTAAAACAGGGCCTGGGGTGGGGGGTGGGGGGTTGCTGCCCGCACCGCGCACGGATTAAAACAGGGGCTGGGGTTTGCTGCCCGCACTGCACCGCGCACGGATTAAAACAGGGCCCGGGGGGAGGGGTTTGCTGCCCGCACCGCACACGGATTAAAACAGGGCCCGGGGGGGTGGGGTGGTTTGCTGCCCGCACCGTGCACAGATTAAAACAGGGCCCGGGGGGGTGGGAGGGTTTGCTGCCTGCACCGCACCGTGCACGGATTCAAACAGGGCCCGGGGGTGGGGTGAGGGGGGTTGCTGCCTCAGCCTGCACCGTGCATGGATTCAAACAGGGCCCGGGGGGGTGGGGGGTTTTGCTGCTTGCACCGCACCGCACCGCACCATGCACGGATTCAAACAGGGCCGTGGGGTGGGGGGGTTTGCTTGCTGCCTGCACGTATTCAAACGGGGCCCGGGGGTGGGGGGGTTTGTTTGCTGCATGGATTCAAACATATTTGTTTTGCAGGCTGAGGTGGGCAGGCTGAGAGGACCATTATTCTTGACTGGGTGGTGAGCGCGGCGGCAACTCCAGCTGTGTGAGTAAATAACAAGTCCATGTATTCATTTGTTCACCATATCAGTATGTGATTGTATGATACAGTCATACCTTCCCCCTTACCTCCCTCCTCCCCAACAGCAATGTATAAGCTACTGATGATCCTGACCTGCTGCAAAACCAAATGCCCAATTATAACATCAAGCAGCAGCTCAGGATCATCCAGTAACTTATAAGTTTTGGTTCACCTAAGTCAAGGTACTTGGTGCTTCCCGGTGGGCAATCATTTAAGTATATCTTCCCACCTGCTTGGTTTCCCTCTATTTCCAACCTTCTCCGTTGATATGAAGCCAGAACTGTCTAGTGAAGGAGAGCGGATGGACATAGAGGGAAAACATGAAGGTGGCAAGGTGAACGTAAATGATTGGCACCGCTGTGAAGCTGAATGGAGGGCCTTTTTTTGAACAGTCACTCTATGCTGACAGCCCCATTAAACCAAAGTTCCCTCTCATACTCACCGTCCGACATCTTCATAAATTTTCAGCGCCACTCTGGTATTTCGGTGCCACCTTGTAAGTGCAGGTTCTGACTGGCTGGAAGTCAGAAGCTATGTCACAAGTAGAGTAGAGCCAAATTTGTTTGTGACCTTGCTTATTCGGCAAGCTGTAGCGCTTACCAATTAAGCTACAGCAGTAACCCAGATAACGGGAGCGCTCCCGATGATCAAATGTTTGGCGCCGCAGTTGCAGGTGTCGCGGCTGTGTGACAGTCACTCTGAATAAAGCGATGCAAAAATAATAATTTTTTCTATAATAGTTTTTATTGTTTAAAAGTGCCAAAACATAAAAATGATATAAATGAGGTATTGATGTAACCATACCGACCCAAATAATACAACTTCTTTATCAATTTTACCACACGTGGAACGGTATAAATGCCCCACCCAAAAGAAATTCATGAATAGCTGTTTTTTGTTCATTCTGCCTCCCAAAAATTGGAATAAAAAGCGATCAAAAAATGTAATGTGCCCGAAAATGGTACCAATAAAAACGTCGACTTGTCCCGCCAAAAAAAACCTTACATGACTCCATGGGCCAAAATATGGAAAAATTCTAGCTCTCAAAATGTGGAGACGCAAAAACAATTTTTTGGGCAAAAAAAAAAGAGCTTTTAGCATGTGACAGCTGACAAACATAAAAACCCACTAAACATAGCAAATCACACCCCCCTTTATCACCCACTTAATTAGGGAAAAATAATAAAATAAGAAAAAATGTATTTATTTCCACGTTCCCATTAGGATAAGAGTTGGGGCTATAGTTGGGGTTGGGGCTATAGTTGTTGTTGGGGCTATCATGGTTAGGGGTGTGTTGGGGTTAGGGTTGGAGTTAGAATTGGGGGTTTCCATTGTTTAAGCACATCAGGGGCTCTCCAAACACGACATGGCGTCCGATCTCAATTCCAGTCAATTCTGCGTTAAAAAAGTCTAACGGCGTTCCTTCCCTTCCAAGCTCTGCCATGCACCCAAACAGGGGTTTACTCCGGCATATGGGGTGTCAATGTACTCAGGACAAATGGCACAACAACTTTTGGGGTCAAATTTCTCCTGTTATCCTTGGTTACCCAAAAAAAAATTGGGGCAAAAATCATTTGAAAAAATAAGATTTTTTTTATCTTCATGGCTCTAATGTAATTTATAGTTAATTTTTGGTAGTGTACAACCAGTGATTATATATGCAATAATATACACCTTCCAGTTATTTATTTATTTGTTTTGCAGGCTGAGGTGGCAGAGGTGGGCAGGCTAAAGGTACCGTCACACTTAGCGACGCTGCAGCGATACCGACAACGATCCGGATCGCTGCAGCGTCGCTGTTTGGTCGCTGGAGAGCTGTCACACAGACAGCTCTCCAGCGACCAACGATCCCGAGGTCCCCGGTAACCAGGGTAAACATCGGGTAACTAAGAGCAGGGCCGCGCTTAGTAACCCGATGTTTACCCTGGTTACCAGCGTAAAAAAACAAACAGTACATACTTACATTCAGCTGTCTGTCCCTTGCCGTCTGGTTCTTGCACTGACTGCTGGCCGTAAAGTGAAAGTGAAAGCACAGCACAGCGGTGAGTCACCGCTGTGTGACTCACCGCTGTGCTGTGCTTTCACTTTCACTTTACGGCCAGCAGTCAGTGCAGGAACCAGACGGCAAGGGACAGACAGCTGAATGTAAGTATGTACTGTTTGTTTTTTTACGCTGGTAACCAGGGTAAACATCGGGTTACTAAGCGCGGCCCTGCGCTTAGTTACCCGATGTTTACCCTGGTTACCAGTGAAGACATCGCTGAATCGGTGTCACACACGCCGATTCAGCGATGTCTATGGGGAGTCCAGCGACGAAATAAAGTTCTGGACTTTCTTCCCCGACCAGCAATCTCCCAGCAGGGGCCTGATCGCTGCTGCCTGTCACACTGGACGATATCGCTAGCGAGGACGCTGCAACGTCACGGATCGCTAGCGATATCGTCTAGTGTGACAGTACCTTAAGAGGACCATTATTATTGACAGGGTGGTGAGCACGGCGCCAACTCCAGCTGTGTGAGTAAATAACAAGTCCATGTATTCGTTTGTTCACCATATCAGTATGTGATTGTATGATACAGTCATACCTTCCCCCTTACCTTCATCCTCCCCAACAGCAATGTATAAGCTACTGGATGATCCTGACCTGCTGCAAAACCAAATGCCCAATTATAACATAAGGCAGCAGCTCAGGATCATCCAGTAACTTATAAGTTTTGGTTCACCTAAAGGTACCGTCACATTTAGCGACGATGCAGCGATCTAGACAACGATGCCGATCGCTGCAGCGTCGCTGTTTGGTCGCTGGATAGGTGTCACACAGATAATTAAAATATAGCCCAAAAAAAAAAAAAGTCAACTGTTTAATAGGTTAGAGTAGAGTAGGGCCCTGCCAATAGAGTCTACCTTGTCGTGGTGGCAGGCTTAAAAATCTTTTGATCAAAACAAAAGCAGATGGCTGTGTGTGTGTGATATAGTGTTAATGTGTGATTGGTGAGGACATGGTGCAGAAGTGGAGTGTTTCAAAGAAAGGGTGGAGGGATTGTGGAAAGTTCGCGAGGTGGAGCTAGGGTGGAGTCGGGGCTGGGGTGGAGCCTGGGCGGAGTCTCAAGGGGGCCCCGAAAATTTTGCCAGTATGGGGCCCCGAAATTTCAAGTGGCAGCCCTGCCGTAATTTATCCCTCTCAAAATCAGCCTCTGCTCAGGTCCATCATCTGTCACTGGAACTGTAGGGGGTTCCCACGTTACTGGCAGAACAAAGACTCTAGAAAAGCGACATGGCTCCCACCCCCTCAAATCTTGTGAATTCTGTGCTCCCAAATCCAAATGCCTCCTCCTTCAGAGCCCTACTGTGCCTAAACCACAGTTTGGTATTATTGTAGTGGGGAGAGAGCACTTAACAATTTACACGGTCCATGTCACCAGAAGCACAAGCTGGGCACAATGTATGTGGGGCTACAATTTATGGGGGCTCTACACTTTATGGGGGCACAATGCATGGGCACTGAACTGACATATTTGCAATTCTACAAAAAAAAACGTGGCATGGATGTTACAAAATAGTCACTGCAGCTCTAGATGAATTCATTGAGAGGTGCACTTTCTACAATGGCTCACTTTTGCTGTTTTTGGGCTCACTCCCACTTGCGAGAAACTCGGATGAGTCTCGCACGGCAATACCCGGCACTGCACCTGGCACTCAGGAGTGGAGCATGCGTCTGCATGTATTCCTATGCGGCCGCACGCTCAGATCTGAGTGTCGGCAGCAGCACCGGGTATTAACATGCGAGACTCATCCGAGTTTCTCGCAAGTGGGTGTGAGCCCAAAAACAGCAAAAGTGAGCCATTGTAGAAAGTGCACCTCTCAATGAATTCATCTACAGCTGCAGTGACTATTTTGTAACATCCATGCCACGTTTTTTTTTTTGTTTCTCGCAAGTGAGTATGAGCCTTTTCTGATATTCTGGCACCTTAAGGCTATCTGCACACGTTCAGGATTTCTTGCAGAAAATTCCTGAGAATTCCGGACATTTTCTGCAAGAAATCCGCAAGAAAACCGCTTGCGTTTTTGCCGCGATTTTGCCGCGGTTTTGCCGCGTTTTTGCTGCGTTTTTTTCCGGACACTTCCCAATGCATTTTGGAGTGGGAAATCCGCAAAAAAAAAAATGGAAAATTAATGAACATGCTGCGTTTCTTGCCGCGATGCGTTTTTTTCGCGGAAAAAAAACGCATCATGCGCACAAAACATGCGGAATTCATTCTAAATGATGGGATGCTTATTGTATGCGTTTTTTTTTGTGGTTTTATAGCGTTTTTATCGGGAAAAACCGTGAAAAAAACGCGAAAAAAACGCAACGTGTGCACACAGCCTTAGGCTTTGTGCACACGTTCAGGATTTCTCGCAGAAAATTCCTGAGAATTCCGGACATTTTCTGCAAGAAATCCGCAAGAAAACCGCATGCGTTTTTGCCACGGTTTTGACGCGTTTTTGCCGCGGTTTTGACGTGTTTTTGCCGCGGTTTTTTCCGGACACTTCCCAATGCTTATTGTATGCATTTTTTTTGTGGTTTTATAGCGTTTTTATCGGGAAAAACCGCGAAAAAACCGCAACGTGTGCACACAGCCTTAGGGTGCACGCAATCTATTCAAACGAAATCTGTGTTCTAATAGCCAAGATGTGCTCCTTTCCATCCAATAGTGTACAACCACATATGGGGTACTGCCACATTCGGGTGAAATTGCATAAAAAATGGTGGGGTCCAATGTGTCCCCATTACCCTTTGTGTAAATTATAAATTTGGTGCTAAAACAGTATTTTAGTGGGAAAGATTACATCTTTTGTTCTTACATCTAAAATGCTATAAAGAATCATCTGTAGGTTAAAAATCCTCAGTATACCCCTAGATGAATTCCTTGAGGGATTTAGTTTTCAAAATGTGGTCACTTGGGGGGGTTTCTGCTGTTTTCTCTCGTCAGGGGTGCTCCAAATGCACCATGTCTGCATTCCAAAAAGTCAATCCTTCCTTTCCGAGCCATGTCGTTTGCCCAAACAGGAGTATGGGCATACCTCCCAACTTTTAAAGCTGGGAAAGAGGGACAAAATTTTAGGCCACACCTCTGACCACACCCATTCACTAGTCACACCCATATCCATGTCCTAACCACGGCCATTTAGCACTGCTGATCACACTGTTCATAAAGAATAATTATAAACAAAAAATATGGCCACACAGTGCTCCATACTGTATAATGGCCACACAGTGCTCGATACTGTATAATGGCCACACAGTGCTCCATACTGTATAATGGCCACACAGTGCTCCATACTGTATAACGACCCCACATGATGCTCCATACTGTATAATGACCCCACATGATGCTCAATACTGTATAATGGCCGCACATGATGCTCCATACTGTATAATGGCCGCACATGATGCTCCATACTGTATAATGGCCACACATGATGCTCCATACTGTATAATGACCGCACATCATGCTCCATACTGTATAATGGCTGCACATGATGCTCCATACTGTATAATGGCCACACATGATGCTCCATACTGTATAATTGCCGCACATGATGCTCCATACTGTATAATGGCCGCACATGATGCTCTATACTGTATAATTGCTGCACATGATGCTCCATACTGTATAGTGACCACACATGATGCTCAATACTGTATAATGACCGCACATGATACTCCATACTGTATAATGACTGCACATGATGCTCCATACTGTATAATGGCCGCACATGATGCTCCATACTGTATAATGGCCGCACATGATGCTCCATACTGTATAATGACCACACATGATACTCAATATTGTATAATGACCACACATGATGCTCAATACTGTATAATGACTGCACATGATGCTCCATACTGTATATTGGCTGCACATGATGCTCCATACTGTAAAATGGCCGCACATGATGCTCCACACTGTATAATGACCGCACATGATGCTCCATACTGTATAATGACCGCACATCATGCTCCATACTGTATAATGGCCGCACATGATGCTCCGTACTGTATAATGACCGCACATGATGCTCCATACTGTATATTGGCCGCACATGATGCTCCGTACTGTATAATGACCGCACATGATGCTCCATACTGTATAATTGCTGCACATGATGCTCCATACTGTATAGTGACCACACATGATGCTCAATACTGTATAATGACCGCACATGATGCTCCATACTGTATAATGACTGCACATGATGCTCCATACTGTATAATGGCCGCACATGATGCTCCATACTGTATAATGGCCGCACATGATGCTCCATACTGTATAATGACCACACATGATACTCAATATTGTATAATGACCACACATGATGCTCAATACTGTATAATGACTGCACATGATGCTCCATACTGTATATTGGCTGCACATGATGCTCCATACTGTAAAATGGCCGCACATGATGCTCCATACTGTATAATGACCGCACATGATGCTCCATACTGTATAATGACCGCACATGATGCTCCATACTGTATAATGGCCGCACATGATGCTCCGTACTGTATAATGACCGCACATGATGCTCCATACTGTATATTGGCCGCACATGATGCTCCGTACTGTATAATGACCGCACATGATGCTCCATACTGTATAATGACTGCACATGATGCTCCATACTGTATATTGGCTGCACATGATGCTCCATACTGTAAAATGGCCGCACATGATGCTCCATACTGTATAATGACCGCACATGATGCTCCATACTGTATAATCACCGCACATGATGCTCCATACTGTATAATGGCCACACATGATGCTCCATACTGTATAATGGCCGCACATGATGCTCCGTACTGTATAATGACCGCACATGATGCTCCATACTGTATATTGGCCGCACATGATGCTCCATACTGTATATTGGCCGCACATGATACTTCGTACCGTATAATGGCCACACATAGCTACTCCTACACACGCGGCTGCACTCCATACACTTTGCACACACGGCTCTGCTCCGTACACACGGCTCCACTTCATACATCTCATACACAAACGGCTCCACTCCGTACACCTCGTACACATTCAGCTCTGCTCCGTACACCTCGTACACATTCAGCTCCGCTCCATACACCTCGTACACATTCAGCTCCACTCCATACACCTCATACACGGCTCCGCTCCATACACCTCATACACACACGGCTCCGCTCCATACATCTCGTACACACGGCACTACTCCGTACACCTCGTACACACACGGGTCCACTCTATACACATTGCACAGGCTGCTCCGCTCCGTATACCTTGCACACACACGGCTCCGCTGCATACAACTCATACACATACGGCTCCTCTCCATACATCTCGTACATACACGGCACTACTCCGTACACCTCGTACACACACGGCTCTGCTCTATACACATTGCACACGCTGCTCCGCTCCGTATACCTTGTACACGCATGGCTCTGCTCCGCACACCTCGTACACCCGTGGCTCTGCTCTGTACACCTCGTACACATGTGACTCCGCTCCATATACCTTTCACACTCTGCTCTGATCCGCACACCTCTTACACACACACGACTCCGCTCCATACACCTTTCACACCCTGCTCCGTACACCTCGTACACACGCGGCTGTGCTCCATACACCTCGTACACACGGCTCCGTACACCTCTTACATACGACTCCGCTCCGTACACCTTTCACATGCTGCTCTGCTCCGTACACCTCGTACACACGCGGCTGTGCTCTGTACACCTCATACACACGCAGCTGTGCTCCGTACACCTCGTACACACGGCTCCGTACACCTCTTACACACGACTCCGCTCCGTACACCTTTCACATGCTGCTCCGCTCCGTACACCTCGTACACACGCGACTGTGCTCCGTACACCTCGTACACATGGCTCCGTACACCTCTTACACACACGACTCCGCTCCGTACACCTTTCACATGCTGCTCCGCTCCGTACACCTCGGAAAAAACGCGGCTGTGCTCCCTACACCTCGTACACACGGCTCCATACATCTCTTACACACGACTCCGCTCCGTACACCTTTCACATGCTGCTCCGCTCCCTACACCTCGTACACACGCGGTTGTGCTCCGTACACCTCGTACACACGCGGCTGTGCTCCGTGCACCTCGTACACACGCGGCTGTGCTCCGTACACCTCGTACACACGACTCTGCTCAGTACACCTCGTACACACGACTCTGCTCCGTACACCTTTCACATGCTGCTCCGCTCCGTACACCTCGTACACACGCGGCTGTGCTCCGTACACCTCGTACACACGCGGCTGTGCTCCATACACCTCGTACACACGGCTCCGTACACCTCGTACACGGCTCCGTGCACCTCGAACACACGGCTCCGTACACCTCTTACACACGACTCCGCTCCGTACATCTTTCACATGCTGCTCCACTCCGTACACCTCGTACACACGCGGCTGTGCTCCGTACACCTCGTACACATGGCTCCGTACACCTCTTACACACGACTCTGCTCCGTGCTCCTTTGACAGTACGAGGTGCACCGAGCGAAGCCGCGTGCGTGTATGAGGTGCACTGAGCAGAGCCGCGTGTGTGTACGAGGTGCACCGAGCGGAGCCGCGTCTGTGTACGAGGTGCACCGAGTGGAGCTGCGTGT
The DNA here is from genome assembly GCF_032444005.1 of Ranitomeya imitator. Lineage (NCBI taxonomy): Eukaryota > Metazoa > Chordata > Amphibia > Anura > Dendrobatidae > Ranitomeya > Ranitomeya imitator. The sequence continues at coordinate 95,229,844 of NC_091284.1, forward strand.
GTGTGTCTGTGTACGAAGTGTACCGAGCGGAGCCTCAGCCGCGTGTGTGTACCGAGCGGAGCTGCAGCTTGTAATTAGCACATGATGATACAGTGACTGTCATAGGGGCTTAGGCTTAGCCCTATTATGCCTGGGGAAATAAAGCAGCCACATTGATTAGTGTTGTCACTCTCTCCCAGGGAGCTGCAGCTGCTCCTCCTCCACAATGCACTGGACGGAGTGAGTCATCTCTGTGACATCCACTACTCACTGATCTGCATCTGTCCCATTAGCAGCCTCCAGTCCACTCATGGTCTGCTGCTTACATTGCCGCCGACACCCAGGCTGTGTTCGGCTGTGTTATGTACACACCTCAGGTGTCCCCTCTCTCTCTGAACTGTGACGCACACTGGAAGACTCAGGAACTTGGGGAAGGGGCATGGCCTAACAAAAGGGGGCGTGTGACAGCAGATTCAACTGTTCTGTCTGCGGGACGCTCTGCGTCCCGTGCAGGACAGCCGGGACAAGCATCAAATCCGGGAAAGTCCCACATAATGAGGGACGGTTGGGAGGTATGGGAGTATGGGGTATTAGTGTACTCAGGAGAAATTGCAAATTTTGGGGTCCATTTTCTCCTGTTACCCTTGTGAAAATAAAAAAATTGGGGCTAATTTTTGTGGAAACATTTTATTTTTTATTTTCATGGCTCTACATTATAAACTTCTGTGAAGCACCTAGGGTTTCAAGGTGCTCACAACACATCTATATACACTCCTTGTGGGGTTTAGTTCACAAAATAGGGTCACTTAGGGGGCTGGGCGTTCCATTATTTAGGCACATCAAGGGCTCTCCAAATGGGAAATGGCGTCCGCTCTCAGTTACACCCACTTTTGCGTTAAAAAAATCAAATGGTGCTCCTTCCCTTCCAAGCCCTGCCGCACACCCAAACAGTAGTTTTTTACCCTACATACGGGGTATTGGTGTACTCAGAAAAAATTGCACAGCAAAATTTGGGGTCTATTTTCTCCTGCTACCATTGTGAAAATAACAAATATTGGGGCTAAAGTAAATGCTTTGTGAAAAAAGTAAAATGTTTATTTTTTCCTTCCACTTTGCTTTGGTTCCTATGAAACACCTAAAAAGGTTAAGGACTTTGAAGGGTGCAGTTTTTAGAATGATGTCACTTTTTGGTATTTTCTGTGTCATAAAGGACCCCCAAAGTCACTGCAAATGTCATTTGGTCCATAAAAAATGGTTTTGTACATTTTGGTGGAAAAATTAGGAATTGCAGATCAACTTTTAACACTTCTAACTTCCTAACAAAAAAAAATATGCAGATGTAAAGTAGACATTTTGTAAATGTTGTTTATTAACCATTTTGTGTGACATGATTCTCTGTTTTAGGCCGGTTTCACACATGCTGATACTTCTGGTACCCATAAACACGGTGTCGGAGATATCCGTGTCCGTGTGATAGATCCGTGTGCCACATCAGGACCACACGGACGGCCGCCAGGAAGCAGTGCTACAGTAAGTGCTGTCCCCTGCGTGTGGTGCTGAAGCCGGCTGTTATCCATTCTCCCCTCCTCGGGGAGAATGAATGAAAGAAAAACCGACATGGGGTCCCCCTATATTTTACAACCAACCCGGCAAAAACTCACAGGTGCAGGATGCTATTCTCAGGCTGGTAAGGGGCCCGCAGCTGCCCAGAAAAGGTGCATCTATAAAATGCACCAATTCTGGAGCTTTGCCTGGTTCTTCCCACTGCCCTGTAGTGGTGGCATATGGGGTAATGAGGGGTTAATGTCACCTTCTTATTGTATGGTGACATTAAGCCAGCTTAGTAATGGAGAGGTGTCAATAAGACAACTATCCATTACTAATCCTACACTTGTTAAAGTGTTAATAAAACACAAACACAGTAAGAAAAAAGTCTTATAATGAAATAAAACAATATGTACATTTTTTCCATCTTTATTCTTCTGCAATTCCAAGCAAAGCCATCGATCTCCTGTAATAAATCTTAAAATAAAAAAACAACAATATACCCATACCTGTCCGGCGTACAGTCAACTCCGACGCAGTAATCCATATCTAGGGGAATTTACAGTTTACAACCAGGAGCACTGCTAATGCGACCGCTCCCGGCTGTAAACGACTGGGGAACGAATGAAATTATGGGAGCGGAGCTTCGGTGACTAGCGGTGATGTCACCGAAGCTGCGCCCCCTGGCAGCATGAACTCAAATTAACTCTTCAGCGTGGGAAAAGGCCACGTGAAAATGTCACTATCATGAAGTACATTACTGTATATCATAATAAAACAGTCTCGGAATCAGTGGGATTCATTGAAGCGTTCCATAGTTATTACCTCATAAAGTGACACTGGTCAGATTTAAAAAAATTTGGCCTTGACATTAAGGTTAAAATTGCCTTGATCACTAACTGGTTAAACCACTGGAGTGTTGCTTTAGCAGTATGCTTTGGGTCAGTGTCTTGTTGGAAGGTGAACCTCTGTCCCAGTCTCAAATCACTGACAGACTGAAACAGGTTTTGCTCAAGAATAACCCAGTATTTTGCACCATACATCTTCCCCTCGACGAGGGCCATTTTCCATGTCCCTGCTGCCGAAAAACACCCCCACAGCATGATGCTGCCACCATCATGTTTCACTGTGGGGTGTATATACTGTACTGACAGACCATGTGACACTTAGATTGCACACAATAGTGGGCTTCTTTTCACTAAGCATGTGACTTATGAAGGTAATTTCCTGCACCAGAAATATTTAGGGGCTTCATAGCACAAGGGGTGACTATATTATGCACATGACAATTTTTAGTTATTTGATCCCATAAAATTAATTTATGCCAATATTTTTCTCACTTCACTAACTTAGACTATTTAATGCTGATGCATCACACACAAATTGGATTACAAAAAATATTTACACCCAGGTTGTAATGTAACAAAATAGGTAAAAAGTCAAGGGGGTGAATACTTCGCAAGCCACTGTATCTTCTTAATCAATGAATCTTGATATTATCTTGGACATAATGACAGCTGAAAATTGATCTGGAGATCATGTGTGCAATGCCATGAAGAGGTTTTCATGAGGGAATGTCACACCAGACCTAATAGCAGGATCAAAGTGTGGGGTGGCATAATGTACCATAGACGGACCCCTCTTTTCTTCATTCCCCACATACTAAGGCCACGTGCACATGTTCATTAAGTAGTGACGCGTTTCTTTTAAACTTTTCCTCGATTGTCCCACTGCTAGTGTTGGCTCAGGCTACGTGCACACTTTGAGTATTTGGTGAGTGTTTTACCTCAGTATCGGTAAGGCCGGCGTCACACTGGCGTTTTAAACGGCCGAGTGCAATGCGATAAAAAATCGCATTGCACTCGGACCAATGTTAAGCTGTGGGGCAGCTCCCACCAGCCGACTTTTTGTCGGCCGTTTTCCTCGGTCTGAGACAATCACAGAATGCTGCGATTGTCTCGGACCGAGGAAAACTCTCAGCTCAATCGCACCCATATAAGCCTATGGGTGCGAGTGAGACAGCACACACCACTCGGATATCATCCGTGTGATGTGCGTTATAAGCGGACCCCAGGAGCAATGGAGGAGATGGAGAAATTCATTTCTCCGCCTCCTCCGCAGCTGTGCTCCGATCCTCCCTGTGCGAGAGAATCGGAGCACAGACGCATGACACTCGGCTCCTGCTCTGCTGCGAGCAGGAGCCGAGTGTCATTAGCATATCGCATCCGATGATCTCGCATCGGATGCAATACGTCAGTGTGACGCCGGCCTAAGACAAAAAGAGGAGTGGGACAGTCAGAGGAAAAGCGCTATATTGATTTGGTTGTGTATCCAGTGATATGGACATTTCTCTAAAGTGTCCCAGGAGTTGGCGAAACTGCCAGCAAAACCCTATGGGAGGTGGAGCCGCATATTCATCCCTGTAATGAGCAGTACCACGTGATCGCTCACACAGGACAAGCTGCCAGCTGGGTAAGCTGGGTAAGTATTTCTCTGCAAGCGGGCGGGCGCAAGGGGGGTGGGGGGAGGCATTAGATGACCCCCCAAACTTTATTTTTAACAAAAAAAAACTTGATTTTTCATCCCTTCTCTGCTGCAAGCGCTGCTTTCAGCCGAGCAGGACAGAAGGGATGAATGCCGGCTTCAGCACCACATGCAGGGGACAGCGCTGTCTCTCCTGCACGGTCCGTGTGGTGCTCAGGTGGCACACGGGCGGCACACGGCTACCGCTCGTGTGCCACACTGATGTGCCACATGAGCACACGGACACAGATAACTCCGGTACCGATTTCTCCTGTATCGGAATTATCTGGATGTGTGAGACTGGCCTTATTGTGGGATCTCTTTGCATGGAGCTCATATTCAATACTGAATAAATTGATATATAAATAAAGCTCAAGTTTTTCAGTGGTTGATTATAAGGCTGCCGTCACACTAGCAGTATTTGGTCAGTATTTTACATCAGTATTTGTAAGCCAAAACAAGGAGTGGAACAATTAGGCCGGAGTCACACATGCGAGAAACACGTCCGTAGGGCGAACTACCTTCAACCTTCAGAACTATGAAACTATCACAGAAGTGACATGCAGTTTCTCTTTTCCCACCCTGCATTTTTCAAAACCTGAAGTGGAAAAATACTCTCAAAAGACTCAGGGTATGTGCACACGTATCTCTGAGGGCTGCGGATTTTTCCGCAGCGGATTTGATAAATCTGCAGTGCAAAACCGCTGCGGTTTTTCCTGTGGATTTATCGCAGTTTCTATTGCGGATTCCGCTGTGGGTTTACACCTGCAGTTTTCTATTGGAGCATGTGTAAACCCTCAGCGGAATCCGCACCAAGAATTGACATGCTGCGGAATGTAAACCACGCATTTTTTTCCACAGCATGTGCACTGCAGATTTCGTTTCCCATAGGTTTACATTATACTGTAAACACATGGGAAACCGCTGTGGACCCGCAAAATCCGCAGCGTGTGCAGATAACCTTAGGACCGCGCGGAAACGCATCGGTTTACATTCCACAGCATGTCAATTCTTTGTGTGGATCCCCCTGCGGGTTTACACCTGCTACGTGCACACGTTGCGGATTTCTGTGGGGATTTTTCAGTGCAGATTCTGAAGAATCCGCAGGTAAAACACACTGCGTATTACCTGTGGATTACCAACAGATTCAGAAAGATTTTTGAAAGAAAAAATGCAGTGTGAACATACCCAAATAGTGACAAGGAAACCCACCTTTGACCCTGAAAAGCATTTTTTAGCCTTTTTAAAACTCCATGCTCTGAATCTGTAACAAGATGCAAATATAATTTATATTATTATATACATTACACTGATATATGCAGGACTATTTCACTGCACTAATGTAAGGGTCTGTAATATATTACTAATTTACCTTGGATCTGCTACTAGCTAGCTTTTTGAGTGAGTATAAACTACTTTATATGCTCTTAAAGGGAATCTGTCACTAGGTTTTTGCCAATTCTTCTGAGAGCAGCCTAATGTAGGAAAAGAAACCCTGTTTCCAGTGATGTATCATTTAGTTTACTGGGTACAGCAGTTGTGATACATTCAGAATGTTTAGTTGTAGCATGCAGCAGAGCTGAGAAAGCTAACACCACCCCCACCACAGCATTTTGTGTACATTTTCTATTGACAGTGAGGAAAGGGTGTGGTCGGACCAGGGCTCATGAAAGCATCAGTCCATGCAGTGATAATCTCCTGGTGATAAAACATTTATTGTATGGAAACAGCACATAGCCTAATAAGTGATACATCCCTAAAATCTGTCTCAGCCCCAACCGCATGATGTTGTCATATTTCATAGCAAAAAAGAAATGCTGACAGATTCCCTTTACTGCTTCCACTTTATTCAAATTTTCTGTCTTTAGTTTGTATTATTATTACAGATACATATGGATATCTTTATTGTGTTGTGTCTTCTGGATACATTCAATAATAATTACTACATCCCAGTCACAAATGTTACTTGTCAAAACTGATATAAAATCTGGTTTTGTGATCCACAGAAAGCAATCACAGTGCACAGCTTTCAATCTCCCAAAGCAATTTAGGAAATGAACACTGAGCGGTTATTACAGGTATGAAGAACGTATCTTCTATTAGAGGGTTTGTATCGAACATCTTCTCTTATACAGTATATTCACATGAATAGAAAAGTTTCAGATTTTCCAAAAATATTTCAGTAGCTGGTTTCATGGATGGCTTAAATCCACCAAACTGAATGCGCATTCCCCTCCATTTGATATTAATATGCTATTTAATATTCAGATACATGTATTTCCAAGACTCCTATATCTTTTTACACACCCATCGAATTGAATGGGTATGTCTCATCCAAGTCTAAGACTATGTGCACACGTTACGGATTTTGCTGCGAATCCGCAGCGGATTTGACTCTGCGGATCTGCAGCAGTTTTCCCTGTGTTGTACAGTACCATGTAAACGTATGGAAAACAAAATCTGCAGTGCACATGCTGCGGGAAAAAGCATGTGGAAATGCAGTGGTGTTTTTTCTGCAGCATGTCAATTCTTTGTGCGGATTCCGCAGTGTTTTACATCTGCTCCATAATAGGAATCCGCAGGTGTAAAACCGCACAAAAAACGAGGTAATTCCGCAATAAATCCGCGGTTAATCTGCCGGTAAAACGCAGGGCGTTTTACCTGTGGATTTTTAGGAATCTGCGCGGAAAAATCTGCGGCAGATTCCGCAACCTGTGCACATAGCCTTAGGGTGCTTAAAAAAACAAATCCCACACAGAACATCCAAGTGGTATCGATTTTTACGGAAATATTTTTATTATAAACCTAGGAAACTGTATGTGATCATGGACATTTTTTATCAGGTCTTTAATTCAGGTCTGGTAGGACATCCCTCAGAACATCTGCCACCTCATCAGGAGCATGCAGGGAAGTCACACAGGCACGTGGAGTCCACACATGCTACTAAGCATCATTTCTTTCTCTTGATGCATTACCACTGAAGTTGGATCAGCCTGTAATTTGATTTTCCACTTTGATTTTGAGTATCATTCCAAATCCAGAACTCCATGGGATATTATTATTATCAACACATTCCACTATGTAATGAATAAAGATTTGCAATTGGAATATTTAGTTTAGTGATACCTAGATATTAGTGTTCCCTTTATTTTTTGAGCAGATATATATATATATATATATATATATATATATATATATGTATATATTTATAATATGTATATATTCTAAAGTACACTGAAATTTGATGATAACTGGAGCAGGAGAAGAGTGGAAGTGCTTCACATAAGAAATGGATTCCATCAGTTATTTTCCAGGTTCGGGTTAAAAAACTAATGCAGTGATCATTTCAAATTATTTTCTGCATTTTTTATTGATTTAGTCTCTTTTTTTGAGGATTCAAAAGCATTGAGTTTTCTAGTGGAAACCACTTCAGGTAATGCTGCTCCTTTCCGCTATGTGGACATGATGTCTTTTTCAGGCGGACTCCACCTAAAAAAGTGCCCCATAAAATGACCATAATGTGCAGCAGCAGTTTTGAAGGTTTTTTCCTGACATGATTTTTGCAGCATTTTGATGAGACAGTCCCTCGTTTGGAGCAGATTCTACCAGAAGCCATTTCAAAGAAGTGACAGAGGCACTTACTTTTCTCCAACCAGGCGTTTCTTTATAAAAAAAAAAGACACTCAAAAGACTGAACATATGAACAGAAAATAGAAATACGTAGGAAGAATCTTTTAAGCATTTTTTGGTGCTTTTTCAGGCATTTTTCTGAGTGAATCAGCTCAGAAAAAAAAACGTCTGTGCAAATCGGTCCCAGATAGGACCACAATGTACGGACTGACCGTGGGTCTCCCAACTAACTCAATGTTGTCAGCTTCATAGAAATATATGATGGTGTCAAGCTTGGGTCAGGAGACACGTGGCCAGCCCCTTTCATTGCAGTCTGATCTTGCACCGATTTGCACAGGTGTCTGAGCGCCCTTAGGCTATGTGCCCATGTCGCATTTTTTAAGCATTTTCTACGCGATCGATTTTCCGCAGTGGAAACGCTTAAAAAACGCTTGCAAACAGCATCCCATTAATTTCTAATGCATTCTGCAATTGATGTGCCCATGCTGCGTTTTTTTTCTGCAGCGGAAACGCATCACAGTAAAAAATGCAGCATGTTCATTATTTTTGCGGAATCATGGCAATTCCACACCTATAGACAAGTATTAAAAATAGCTTGTAAAACGCTAGTAAAACGCATAGAAAACGCGTCTAAAAAGCATCTAAATCCGCATGCGTAACTAAAATTAGGACAGAAAAATTATTAAAACCACAAAACAAAAAACAGAATGCAAGTGAAAGCACAACTAAAATGCGCAGCAGCCAGAGAACTAAAGGAAGGGTGCGAAGGAGAGGCCTTCATTTAGGCCAAATGGTTGAACTGTATTAAGTTGCCAGATCCATCTCGTCTCCAGTCAACCCAATCTCTTGGACAAACCACCCCATCGAATATTAATTTTAAGGGCATCAATACCCCTAACCCTAAGATAGGTACTGTCACAATTATGGAATTTTTAAAAAAGACGGGGTAAGGTTTTGAGAGTGGACGTGTCCGTGTGACAAGATGCCGCTTGAATCCCCAACACATGTTCTCTTGTGCGAACCTTCAATTGGCGTGATGTTAATCCAACATAAATTAGTCCGCAAGGACATGTCGCATAATAAACTACATATATATATTGTCTGATTTTTTAATGTTTTATATCTGGTAGTCTGTAGGGAAAGTCAGTCAGTTCCAGACAGCCATCTGAGGAGGATAGAGGGTTCACAGAGCTGTGCATGCCCTAAGAGCTGCAGCTCCCAGAAAGAGACACATAGAAAGCCGAATACAGTGCAGTGAGCATGCAGGAAAGCAAAGCATGGGAGAAGATACCAGAAGGGGACCAGCCCCGAGCAGAGAAAAACCCCTCTGTTGAGGATTCCGATGGCACAGATTATGTTATGGCATTTGGTTAGGCGTCTGTATTTCTGATAATACTGCAATTTATATCCCAAGGACGAACATACCTTGTAATCACTAATATTAAAGCCTACCCTTATTCACATGTTGGAAAACTCCATCCACAAACCTTTATTATGTGACCATAGCTGAAATAGACAATAACTAAAAGCATTTTCCTTTTTATGGTGTAAATTCCTTTCCTGAAGACTCTTTTACTTTACTGGAAAGTGGTGGTGAAGATGGTGATTTCAGGTCTTGAGTACAGCTGCTCACTATAAAATAACAGGTGTACTCTAAAAGTAAATTACAGGGGACATTGTACTCCGGAGCATCTCCGCCAGTAACCTCTCATCTTGTAGAATCATATTAAGCTTGTGCAGCCGTGCTCTCAGCCATTATTGCTGCAGTAAAAGCTATGCCCTCATTATTATAGTGACCGATTACAGTGGAGACCAGGAGAGACTTTTATTACTGATATCGCCAAACCTGAAGTTTATAAAAGAGGTAACGTACACAAGTGTATAATGGAGATCTGTGTGAGTCCTGTGCAGTAATTGCCCCAAACATGCAGGTAACTTTGCGCCACAGTTCATACACCACTATTGCATATTTGGCATATAATGAATTGAACAACTGTAAAAAATTCCAAGTGGGAGTGATGTCATGGCAGGTCCTTCTCACATAGCATCCTTGGCACCCAAACCTGCCGCTTGCACTACCGAGGACAGGGCGTGACGTCGGAGCATGAGAATAACGTTTTTTTTTATTATTATTATTTGTAACATTAGATATTTTTACTATTGATGCTGCATACGCAGCATCAATAGTAAAAAGTTGGTCACACAGGGTTAATAGCTGCGTTAATGCAGTGCGTTACACCGCGGTCCATTAACTGGAGGGGAGTATGGAGCGCTCACTGACTGCGGGGAGGAAGGAGCGGCCATTTTGCCGGCGGAATGTGCCCGTCGCTGATTGATCGTGGCAATGGTCCTGGGCGTTTTGCCACGACTAATCAGCGACTTGGATTTCCATGACAGACAGAGGCCGCGACCAATGAATATCCGTGACAGACAGAAGGACAGACAGAAAGACGGAAGTGACCCTTAGACAATTATATAGAAGATTTAACTAGTTTAAAAAAAAATAGAACTTTGTGAAAAAAAATTTTGGCGTTGCCATTTTCTGAGACCCACAACTTAATTGTTTTTCAGTTGATGGAGTTGTGTGACGTCCGTCCCCGCTGTATGATGGCTTCTTTTTTTGCGTGTAAATATTTAGTTTTTCTTGGTACCATTTTGGCATACATACTACATTTTAATCACCTTTCAATGCATTTTTTGGCGTGGTGCTGTGACCAAAAAATGTGAATACTTGTGTTTGTTTGTAGAGATGAGCGAACCCAAACGGTAAAGCTCGGGTTTCGTATCAGACACTTAGTGTCTGTTGCCAAACCCTGAACATAGACTTCTAAATGGTAGTGGGTGTTACTGTTCGGGTTCAACAGCCAAATAAAGCTTGTTGAAAGGCTGCAGTGTGGCCAGTCAACAAGTGTTAAGGCTGTGGGCACTTGTGGCCCCATCATAGCCATGCCAAGTATTGCCATGGCTGTGATTGGCCGGCGCACCAAGTAACTCAGCCTGCATAAAGGCTGAGTCATGTGTTGCACCGCCATTCTGACTTCAGAGCCTGGTACCTAACAGACATTTGTGGAGTGCGAGAACAGCCTGGGGTAGGGTGTCAAAAGAACATCCTTGTTTAAAGTGCCTGATGTAGTGTGTCCGTAATACAAGCTGGTGCAGCGTGCCCATTATACAGCCGGGTGCGACGTGCCTGTAATACAGCCTGGAACAAAAAATTTGAAAACAGAGTTGGATACCTCCTCCCTTGCCTCTTCCACCTTCACCGCCACGTCCACCTCCATCCACTCCACCTTCTTCTCCACTTGGACCTCTGCCTCCTGGTTCAAGTTCATTATTATTATTTTTTTATTCTCTGTTATTAGAAGTCATTTCCCATTTTCTATATCTTGCAGCTGCCATTTTACAGCTCAAAAGTTTGGGCCCTTATTGGCTTTTATTGGCTTTGAGCTGCTCTTTTTAATGGAAGGGCTCAATAATAGTTTTCCAGCCTACTAACATCAGTTCGCAGCTGTGTGCTTTGCCTTTGCTGATTATTAAAAATGGGGGATCCCTAAAAAAATGACATGAGGTTCCCCTATTTTTAATAACCAGCTAAAGGAAAGCAAACAGCCGGTGAGCTGGTTTTATCATGCTGGGAAGAGACCAATATCCATGGACCTTACCAGCCTATTAGTATCAGCCAACAGCTGTCTGCTTTGCTGTTATTAAGAAAATGGGGGGACCCCCAAAAAATGACCTGGGCTCCCCCTATTTTTAATAACCAGCTAAGGCAAAGTAGACAGCTGGGGGCTGATAATAATACGTTCATGGATATTGGCCTCTTCCCAGCCTAAGACCAGCTGTCAGTCACACCAGAAATGGTGCATCCATTAGATGCACCAATTCTGGAGCTTACCCTCGGCTCTTTCCAATTGCCCTGGAGCGTTAGCAATTGGGGTAATAGTTTTTGGGGTTGATGTCAGCTGTATAATGTCGACTGGCATCCAGCCCATGGGTTACTAATGGTGAGGTTATAAGACACCCCCATTACTAACCCAGTAATCAAAAATAAAAAAATACACAAGATTGCCTTGTGCAGGCATGTACTACGGAGGACAGAGAATGAACTTCAATCCAATATTGCAGCCAGCATGTAGCCAGCGGGTAAGGAAAGGGTGAATCAAAAACCCCAAAACCCCGCCTCCATGGCTGAAGATTGTTCCCTCCAAATTCAGGTGACAGTGTCCCTTTAAAAGGAATGTTCCCATCATGAACATTTCTGGCATATCAGCAGGATAAGCTATAAATGACCAATGGTCTCACCACCGGTGGACTACAAATATTGTTGGATAAGCAGCAAATGGACAGCTACCATTCCATCCCAGACTGTTCACAACAGGCCCCATTCTTGAGATATATGCAGGTTTAAGTGGCGGGATCTGCATGTTTTGGTGATTTATGCAATATCCCGTTGATTTGCCATAAACAAATTAACAACTTATTTAACGAAATTTTAAATAGCAACAAAATTTCTCTCCAACAATATTGATATATGTGTCTTGTTTGTCTCGTTGAGTTTAAGGTGCCCCTTTTGAAAAGCTATTAATTTTTCCAGTTTACAAATGGACAGCTGACCTGTTAAATTACTATAGGGTTCCTCTTTTTTTCCACATGTGGCTTGTAGGGTAACGTGTTTTTTTTTTATGTAACGATTACCTTGTTCCTTCACATGACAAGTGACTATAGTTCTTGAACTTGTTATCATCTAGTACTTGGATAATATATTTGTAGCATCATTTATGTGTAATATTCAATAGTTCTAAAAGTCCAACATAGTAGAACTGTATTGAAAATTGTCATATGTAGATCACAGCAAAAGTGGAACTCGGTGTCTCCTAGGCTATAGTACACGTACGCAACCATTCAATCATAAGACCAATTAATGTGCCATAATGTGGAAATAATTAGATAAAAAAATATTCATACCATTATTAATTCATAGAAAAGAACGCTGTGTATGTCCCCTGTACTGGTCACTGTTCAGTTATTTTGCAAGCACACAGACACTGCTTTATCATGGTTTATTCACTTGTATCTGGACTTTAACCCCTATACCCCTAAGGGTGGTTTGCACGTTATGGACCGTGCCAATTTTTACAATTCTGACCACTGTCCCTTTATGAGGTTATAACTCTGGAACGCTTCAACGGATCCTGGTGATTCTGACATTGTTTTCTCGTGACATATTGTACTTCATGATAGTGGTAAAATTTCTTTGATATTACCTGCGTTTATTTGTGAAAAAAAACGGAAATTTGGCGAAAATTTTGAAAATTACGCAATTTTCCAACTTTGAATTTTTATGCAATTAAATCACAGAGATATGTCACACAAAATACTTAATAAGTAACATTTCCCACATGTCTACTTTACATCAGCACAATTTTGGAACCAAAATTTTTTTTTGTTAGGGAGTTATAAGGGTTAAAAGTTGACCAGCAATTTCTCATTTTTACAACACCATTTTATTTTAGGGACCACATCTCATTTGAAGTCATTTTGAGGGGTCTATATGATAGAAAATACCCAAGTGTGACACCATTTTAAAAACTGCACCCCTCAAGGTTCTCAAAACCACATTCAAGAAGTTTATTAACCCTTCAGGTGTTTCACAGGAATTTTTGGAATGTTTAAATAAAAATGAACATTTAACTTTTTTTCACAAAAAATTTACTTCAGCTCCAATTTGTTTTACTTTACCAAGGGTTACAGGAGAAAATGGACCCCAAACGTTGTTGTACAATTTGTCCTGAGTACGCTGATACCCCATAAGTGGAGGTAAACCACTGTTTGGGCGCATGACAGAGCTCGGAAGCGAAGGAGCGCCATTTGACTTTTCAATGCAAAATTGACAGGAATTGAGATGGGACGCCATGTTGCGTTTGGAGAGCCACTGATGTGCCTAAACATTGAAACCCCCCACAAGTGACACCATTTTGGAAAGTAGACCCCCTAAGGAACTTATCTAGAGGTGTGGTGAGCACTTTGACCTACCAAGTGCTTCACAGAAGTTTATAATGCAGAACCGTAAAAATAAAAAATCATTTTTTTTTTCACAAAAATCATCTTTTCGCCCCCAATTTTTTATTTTCCTAAGGGTAAGTGAAGAAATTGGAACTAAAAAGTTGTTGTACAATTTGTCCTGAGTACGCCGATACCCCATATGTGGGGGTAAACCACTGTTTGGGCGCATGGGAGAGCTCGGAAGGGAAGGAGCGTCGTTTGAGTTTTCAATGCAAAATTGTCAGGAATTGAGATGGGACGCCATGTTGCATTTGGAGAGCCACTAATGTGCCTAAACATTGAAATCCCCCACAAGTGACACCATTTTGGAAAGTAGACCCCCTAAGGAACTTATCTGGATGTGTGGTGAGCACTTTGACCCACCAAGTGCTTCACAGAAGTTTATAATGCAGAACCGTAAAAATAAAAAATCATTTTTTCCCACAAAAATTATCTTTTCGCCCCCAATTTTTTATTTTCCCAATGGTAAGAGAAAAAATTGGAACTAACAAGTTGTTGTACAATTTGTCCTGAGTACGCTGATACCCCATATGTGGGGGTAAACCACTGTTTGCGCGCATGGGAGAGCTCGGAAGGGAAGGAGCGCCGTTTGACTTTTCAATGCAAAATTGACAGGAATTGAGATGGGACGCCATGTTGCATTTGGAGAGCCACTGATGTGCCTAAACATTGAAACCCCCACAAGTGACACCATTTTGGAAAGTAGACCCCCTAAGGAACTTATCTAGATGTGTGGTGAGCACTTTGACCCACCAAGAGCTTTACAGAAGTTTATAATGCAGAGCCGTAAAAATAAAACAAAATTTTTTTCCCACAAAAATTATTTTTTAGCCCCCAGTTTTGTATTTTCCCGAGGGTAACAGGAGAAATTGGACCCCAAAAGTTGTTGTGCAATTTGTCCTGAGTGCGCTGATACCCTATATGTGGGGTGGAACCACCGTTTGGGCGCATGGGAGGGCTCGGAAGGGAAAGAGCGCCATTTGGAATGCTGACTTAGATGGAATGGTCTGCAGGCGTCAGATTGCGTTTGCAGAGCCCCTAATGTACCTAAACAGTAGAAACCCCCCACAAGTGACCCCATATTGGAAACTAGACCCCCCAAGGAACTTATCTAGATGTGTTGTGAGAACTTTGAGCCCCCAAGTGTTTCACTACAGTTTTTAACGCAGAGCCGTGAAAATAAAAAATCCTTTTTTTTCCCACAAAAATTATTTTTAGCCCCCAGTTTTGTATTTTCCCAAGGGTAACAGGAGAAATTGGACCCCAAAAGTTGTTGTCCAATTTGTTCTGAGTACGCTGATACCCTATATGTCGGGGTAAACTCCTGTTTGGGCACATGGGAGAGCTCGGAAGGGAAGGAGCCCTGTTTTACTTTTTCAACGCAGAATTGGCTGGAATTGAGATCGGATGCCATGTCGCGTTTGGAGAGCCCCTGATGTGCCTGAACAGTGGAAACCCCCCAATTATAACTGAAACCCTAATCAAAACACACCCCTAACCCTAATTCCAACGGTAACCCTAACCACACCTCTAACCCAGACACACCCCTAACCCTAATCCCAACCCTATTCCCAACCGTAAATGTAATCCAAACCCTAACCCTAAATTTACCCCCAACCCTAACTGTAGCCTTAACCCTAACTGTAGCCTTAACCCTAGCCCTAACCCTAGCCCTTACCATAACCCTAGCCCCAACCCTAGCCCCAACCCTAGCCCTAACCCTAGCCCTAGCCCTAACCCTAATGGGAAAATGTAAATAAATACATTTTTTTTATTTTTTGATTTTTCCCTAACTAAGGGGGTGATGAAGGGGGGTTTTATTTACTATTTATAGCGTTTTTTTTAGCGGATTTTTATGATTGGCAGCCGTCACACACTGAAAGACGCTTTTTATTGCAAAAAATATTTTTTGCGTTACCACATTTTAAGAGCTATAATTTTTCCATATTTGGGACAAGTTGACATTTTTATTGGTAACATTTTCGGGCACGTGACATTTTTTGATCGCTTTTTATTCCGATTTTTGTGAGGCAGAATGACCAAAAACCAGCTATTCATGAATTTCTTTTAGAGGAGGCGTTTATACCGTTCCGCGTTTGGTAAAATTGATAAAGCAGTTTTATTCTTCAGGTCAGTACGATTACAGCGATACCTCATTTATATCATGTTTTTATGTTTTGGCGCTTTTATACGATAAAAGCTATTTTATAGAAAAAATAATTATTTTTGCATCGCTTTATTCTGAGGACTATAACTTTTTTATTATTTCGCTGATGATGCTGTTTCGCGGCTCGTTTTTTGCGGGACAAGATGACGCTTTCAGCGGTACCATGGTTATTTATATCTGTCTTTTTGATCGCGTGTTATTCCACTTTTTGTTCGGCGGTATGATAATAAAGCGTTGTTTTTTGCCTCGTTTTTTACTGAAGGGGTTAACTTGTGGGCCAGTTTTATAGGTCGGGTCGTTACGGACGCGGCGATACTAAATATATGTTCTTTTATTGTTTTTGTTTTTTTATTTAGATAAAGAAATGTATTTATGGGAATAATATATATATATTTTTTCATTATTTAGGATTTTTTTTTTTTACACATTTGGAAATTTTTTTTTTTACTTTTTTACTTTGTCCCGGGGGGGGGGACATCACAGATCGGTGATCTGACAGTTTGCACAGCACTCTGTCAGATCACCGATCTGACTTACAGCACTGCAGGCTTCACAGTGCCTGCTCTGAGCAGGCACTTGGTAAGCCACCTCCCTCCCTGCAGGACCCGGATGCCGCGGCCATCTTGGATCCAGGGCCTGCAGCGAGGAAGGAGGTAGGAGACCCTCGGAGCAACGCGATCACATCGCGTTGCTCCGGGGGTCTCAGGGAAGCCCGCAGGGAGGCCCCTCCCTGCGCAATGCTTCCCTGCACCGCCGGCACATCGCGATCATGTTTGATCGCGGTGTGCCGGGGGTTAATGTGCCGGGGGCGGTCCGTGACCGCTCCTGGCACATAGTGCCGGATGTCAGCTGCGATAAGCAGCTGACACCCGGCCGCGCTCCCCCCGTGAGCGCGGCCGATCGCGCTGGACGTACTATTCCGTCCTTGGGAAGTAGGGCCCACCCCACATGGACGGAATATTACGTCCATTGTCAGAAAGGGGTTAATAGTATGTGCACATGATGTCTTTTAGGCACTGGAATACCCGCACAAATTTTGAAGACGAAGGCGCTTCAGAAAAGCTTTGGCAGTGTTTTTCTTAAAGCATCTTTTTTATCATCTTCTTTGTTTTTTTCTGTGGCAGCTTTGCCACTGATGTCTTTATTTAAAAAAAAAATGATATATAAGATAGTGGCATCTTCAATGTGAAAGGTGATATATAAGATAGTAGTGGCTTTCATGTGGCATGTGCAAGCCGGGGTGTGGCCTCCCTCTCCTGAGCTGGAAATTGCATTTAAAGGCTTCCCCAGCAGACTGGTGTCCACAGACAGCACCCGGTCCTTTTCTCTGCCCTTATTTACACACTGAGGTCAGCTATGACACATGGTAAGGTTTTTAATATTAGACACTGTAGGACTGTCCCAATCAGAGTCACCATGTCGATGGTGCGATTGCTTTTATGCTATTTTTGATCAAAAACAATATTACTAAGAACCCTGTGCTATTTAAATGCACTTTTGTTTATACTTACTTAGTTATAGCAGGGTTTTTGCTCAGTTTGCTTGTTGTAGGTTTTGTTTTCATGTGGAATGTGCCTGAAGAATTGGGTATTTTCTTTTAGCCGTGTCATGGCTTTCGAAGCTTGTAACCGTTAAAATATGTGAATAAAGACAACACATATGCACAGCAAGTCGTTTTGACACTGCTGTGTATATGTTCATTATTTTTAATGTTTATTAAGCACTTTTTCAGATGGGTTCCAAGAAAAGACGACTTACAAAAAGTGTCATGTGCACATACTCTTATGCTTCTACTCTACTGGGGGACATTATTGTCACACTTGTGATCCACAGCTTCTATAACAATTAGCCTACTAACTAGCTATTGAAGGTTTGCTTTATCTATAGCAGAGTATATCCGTTTGAGGCCTAGTCAGTCATGTCTAATGGTTTTACTGCTCAGTACCTGGTCTTACGGTAAATTACCAATCGTTGCAGTCCAGCAGTTTAATCTTCATATACTTTTTGCCTGGTGGTTTATTCGGCTACATCCGGATCCTGGTGCCTTGTGATTTACGATTGTAGCTTCCTAATTCTGGAGAATAAATTACCAGCCTTTGGTTTCCTAGCTTAAGGCTGGAGTCCCACTAGATTATTGCATCCAATGCGAGAGCATCCAATGCGATATGCTAATGACCCTCGGCTCCTGCTCTGCTGCGAGCGGGAGCGGAGTGTCATGCATCTGTGCTCCGAGCCTCTCGCAGAGAGCGGATCGGAGCACTGCTGCGGAGGAGGCGGAGAAACTAATTTCTCCATTGCCAGCATTTAACGCACATCACTCGGATGACATCCGAGTGATGTGCATTGTCTCACTCGCACCCATAGGCTTATATGGGTGCCAGTGAGCCGAGAGTCGGCCGAGTGTCGGTGACAATCGCAGCATGCTGCGATTGTCTCGGACCGAGGAAAACGGCAGAAAAAAAAAATCGGCTGTTGGGAGCTGCCGCATAGCTTATCTTTGATCCGAGTGCAATGCGATTTTTTTTATCGCATTGCACTCGACGGTTTTAGTCGCCAGTGTGACCCCGGCCTAATCCATAGTGTCCAGTGTCCTAAGGCCTCAGTACCCACGATTAAAGTTAGGCAAACTCGCCAATTTCAGCTACACTGGCCTCCCGAGTCACTCCCGATTGAGGATGTTGCGTGAGATAAGGAGCAGGCATATTACATCTAAAAGCCCAATCATTTTGTCTTCAGGGGAGACAAGTCTGGCAAGTCCCCTTTGACAAATGAAGCCAAACATTCATATTTATGGATGAGATGAGAGAATTGGATAAATGCTGTAAGCATGAGGTTTAGGAGTAGAAAACACATGTAAAGCAGGATGGCACCATTGAAGCTCTAAAAAACTATAGGGAGAAAAATACTTTATCTAAAAAACTAATTAAAGCTGCCAAAAAGGAAACAGAGAAGCACATTGCTAAGGAGAGTAAAACTAATCCCAAACTGTTCTTCAACTATATCAATAGTAAAAGAATAAAAACTGAAAATGTAGGCCCCTTAAAAAATAGTGAGGAAAGAATGGTTGTAGATGACGAGGAAAAAGCTAACATATTAAACACCTTCTTCTCCACGGTATTCACGGTGGAAAATGAAATGCTAGGTGAAATCCCAAGAAACAATGAAAACCCTATATTAAGGGTCACCAATCTAACCCAAGAAGAGGTGCGAAACCGGCTAAATAAGATTAAAATAGATAAATCTCCGGGTCCGGATGGCATACACCCACGAGTACTAAGAGAACTAAGTAATGTAATAGATAAACCATTATTTCTTATTTTTAGTGACTCTATAGCGACAGGGTCTGTTCCGCAGGACTGGCGCATAGCAAATGTGGTGCCAATATTCAAAAAGGGCTCTAAAAGTGAACCTGGAAATTATAGGCCAGTAAGTCTAACCTCTATTGTTGCTAAAATATTTGAAGGGTTTCTGAGGGATGTTATTCTGGATTATCTCAATGAGAATAACTGTTTAACTCCATATCAGCATGGGTTTATGAGAAATCGCTCCTGTCAAACCAATCTAATCAGTTTTTATGAAGAGGTAAGCTATAGACTGGACCACGGTGAGTCATTGGACGTGGTATATCTCGATTTTTCCAAAGCGTTTGATACCGTGCCGCACAAGAGGTTGGTACACAAAATGAGAATGCTTGGTCTGGGGGAAAATGTGTGTAAATGGGTTAGTAACTGGCTTAGTGATAGAAAGCAGAGGGTGGTTATAAATGGTATAGTCTCTAACTGGGTCGCTGTGACCAGTGGGGTACCGCAGGGGTCAGTATTGGGACCTGTTCTCTTCAACATATTCATTAATGATCTGGTAGAAGGTTTACACAGTAAAATATCGATATTTGCAGATGATACAAAACTATGTAAAGCAGTTAATACAAGAGAAGATAGTATTCTGCTACAGATGGATCTGGATAAGTTGGAAACTTGGGCTGAAAGGTGGCAGATGAGGTTTAACAATGATAAATGTAAGGTTATACACATGGGAAGAGGGAATCAATATCACCATTACACACTGAACGGGAAACCACTGGGTAAATCTGACAGGGAGAAGGACTTGGGGATCCTAGTTAATGATAAACTTACCTGGAGCAGCCAGTGCCAGGCAGCAGCTGCCAAGGCAAACAGGATCATGGGGTGCATTAAAAGAGGTCTGGATACACATGATGAGAGCATTATACTGCCTCTGTACAAATCCCTAGTTAGACCGCACATGGAGTACTGTGTCCAGTTTTGGGCACCGGTGCTCAGGAAGGATATAATGGAACTAGAGAGAGTACAAAGGAGGGCAACAAAATTAATAAAGGGGATGGGAGAACTACAATACCCAGATAGATTAGCGAAATTAGGATTATTTAGTCTAGAAAAAAGACGACTGAGGGGCGATCTAATAACCATGTATAAGTATATAAGGGGACAATACAAATATCTCGCTGAGGATCTGTTTATACCAAGGAAGGTGACGGGCACAAGGGGGCATTCTTTGCGTCTGGAGGAGAGAAGGTTTTTCCACCAACATAGAAGAGGATTCTTTACTGTTAGGGCAGTGAGAATCTGGAATTGCTTGCCTGAGGAGGTGGTGATGGCGAACTCAGTCGAGGGGTTCAAGAGAGGCCTGGATGTCTTCCTGGAGCAGAACAATATTGTATCATACAATTATTAGGTTCTGTAGAAGGACGTAGATCTGGGTATTTATTATGATGGAATATAGGCTGAACTGGATGGACAAATGTCTTTTTTCGGCCTTACTAACTATGTTACTATGTTACTATGTTACTATGTATTGTCCCTTTATGAAAAGAGAAAAAAAACTTTTCATTGTGGGAAAGATCCTTTATTACCATTTAATTTTACATCAAACATTGAATTTAAATTTCGTATCAAAGGAAACCCTATTTTGTGAATTACTTGTGGAATCTGTAGTACCTTATCCGACAACTTGGCACTCTTTTTGTGGAGGTCATCTCCTCTTTGTATTCTCATTCCAAGACTTCAAAACATTTATTATACTTTTTTTTTGTCATAATTTGTAACCACTTACATAGAACTGAGCCTGATAATTAAAGAATTAACATATATTGCGCACACAACCCAAAAAGAATTCATATTTCATCACATCCACTATAGCCCTATACAGAGGCCACGGTTATATGAAGTCCATCTCCTGCTGGGAAACTGTCACCAAAGATATGTGGAGGGTACCATATTGTGAATAGTGACCACTTTCCTGCTAAAAAGCCTGTATGACACCAAGAGATCAACTTTATCATTTTGGCTCTAGCAGCAAAGAGGATGACCCATCCAAGGTAGAGAGTTTGGGTGATTAACATCCACACTTGAGCTTGTGCCCATCATCTGCGAGTTCTGTTGACTTCCTAAAGTTGACATGACACTTCCTATGTTTGAAAGAATAGGCAGTATGTCAACATAAGGCTATAGGGGTGCGTAACCCCTGTCCGCTGGCTCATGTCGCAATGCATTGTGTGTAACAGGAAGCTCCATCTGCACCCATCTCTCTTCCTGATGACGCCTTCTTAGACACATGTCTATAGCTGTGGCTTCCCAAGTGAGCCCTTAGGCAATTTTAGTAGACATCCTGGGTGCCTGTCTAGTAAAGTTGAAGCCCTGCTATTTTTCAGTAAGAGAGAGCTGCAGAATTCTTTCAAGCTCTTCCTCTTCCTGCTGCTTCAGCTTCTCCTCTTCCTCCAGCTCCTTAGCTGAAAGCTCCATGGCTATCCGCAACTGCTCCTGATAAGTGCTGAATGTGTTGCTGGAGACCGTATGTGGGGGGCTGCATCGCTGTGTGTGCTGTGGGGTTCTGAAAAAAAATTTAGAAGCAAAGATTAAAAAAACAAAACAAAAAGAACTGGGCAGAAAATTAAAACTTTGTTACGGTGTGTGCATACAATGCCTATCACTGGGATTTTAAAAAAGAGAAAATAAAATTTCGGGGTGTTCTAGAACCTTTGAGCCTTAAATGGTATCTGTCAGCTGGATTTCACTCCCCAAACTATTTATATTCGCATGTATCTTTTTCAAAGACAAGTCCAGCAGTACCTTTACATGGCCAGTCCATGTAATTGAATTGAGATACTGATTTGGCTTTTATCCTAAGTCATATTGCACGACTCGTTAAAGGGTTGATTGTAACTTGTAGGATCGCTACTTCCAACAGGTGGCGTTATAGAGTTCAAGTCCTCTTTTTCTCTGAAGAGGCAATTTGCATATTAAATTTCCCAGAGGAGCATTGCATGGCGAATAAGCCTCCTTACCTTGACAAGCCAGAGCTGGTATGTCACTCTCCACAAGGAGAAACCTTACTTTCTTCTTGATATCATTTTTTTCACATGACAAAAACCTGGACTCTTAACAGGGGTGTGTACACTTTTTATACCCTGTGTATATGGAGCAATATAAATGACAATAAACGGATATCAAGAATCAAAGCAAGTGAAAAAAGTCTCACTATAAATAGGATCGGTATCCACCAGCAAGAAGGAAAAGTAGTAAAAAGATTAAGTAACCAATATCCAGCAAACAACTACGGAACCTAAAATCAGGAACGGAACTCTCCTCACTAGACAGGTTTTACAGATTATGTTTGTGAAACACAGTGGGATAAGGAGGGCTCTGTATTTAAAATATCTATTTGCTGGTAATTCTTGGTTATTGCATTCCTTATTCTTCTTTTAGATACTCACTAGTGATGGGCGAGTGTACTCGTTGCTTGGGTTTCTCCGAGCATGCTCGGGTGGTCTCCGAGTATTTGTTAGTGCTGGGAGATTTAGTTTCTGTCTCTGTAGCTGCATGATTTGCGGCTGCTAGATAGCTTGAATATATGTGGGAATTTCCTAGCAACCAGGCAACCCCCACATGTACTCAGGCTGTCCAGCAGCCGCAGATCATGCAGCTTTGTCAACAAAAACTAAATCTCCGAGCACTCACAAATACTCGGAGACCACCCAAGCAACGAGTATACTCGATCACCACTAATATTTACCTCATTTCACATTCCTCATTCCTGCGCTGTTGGGATATACAGGTCCTATATGTAGTGATACTTTTTGCACTTTCTTTGATACTTTGTATATGTTTTGTGTCAACTCCATTGCTCTGTACAGTATATGTATGGTAATAGTTGTCTATGTTGGATTATTACCCTTGAGTCTGTTTTTTTACTTACTCAGGCTGTTCCTTAATTTTTTCTTTGTGTAGAATTATTATTATTGTTATTATTATTAATTATAATAATAATTCTACACAAAGAAAAAATAACAAAGAATTGTTAATCTTTGAATTTTTGTGTCTTTTTCCCTCATTGTATTGAAGTAATATATTCCTTTTTTCATGTTGGCTTTTTCCTAAATGCATGCTTGTTGTCAGTTGTCTATTATCTAAAGCATTAGAAACAATATATTCATTAAAGGGAATGAATTGAAATTGACATTTTGATTAAATCAGGTTTTCATATTAAATGTAAATTATAAAAAAATGTTGGCAATGTTTTTTATCCATATTATGATCTGTATTAAAAATAAAACTTAAAAATCTTGAATTTTCATATTGGCCACTTGAGCTTTTTGGACTCTAACTTCCTGTTCTGTCAGAAAATATACATTATCATCAATAGACTTACTCAAAAGGAGTGGAAGAAAGTTTGGCTGTGACATCGCCTATTGTGATTGGTGGATCCTGTGTCATCAGCTGTGTATGGAGGAGTTACCTGTCATTGTGATCATGTCACTGGTAATGAGACTGCTGAAAACTCTTCTTGAAAGAAAGCACTGGAAGTACAGTGCCTTGTGAAAGTATTCGGCCCTCTTGAACTTTTCAACCTTTTGCCACATATCATGCTTCAAACATAAAGATACCAAATGTAAATTTTTAGTGAAGAATCAACAACAAGTGGAACACAATTGTGAAGTTGAACAAAATTTATTGGTTATTTTAAATTTTTGTGGAAACTCAAAAACTGAAAAGTGGGGCGTGCAATATTATTCAGCCCCTTTACTTTCAGTGCAGCAAACTCACTCCAGAAGTTCATTGTGGATCTCTGAATGATCCAATGTTGTCCTAAATGCCTAATGATGATAAATATAATCCACCTGTGTGTAATCAAGTCTCCATATAAATGCACCTGCTCTGTGATAGTCTCAGGGTTCTGTTTGAAGCACAGAGAGCATAATGAAGACCAAGGAACACAACAGGCAGGTCCGTGATACTGTTGTGGAGAAGTTTAAAGCCGGATTTGGATACAAAATGATTTCCAAAACTTTAAACATCCCAAGAAGCACTGTGCAAGCGATCATATTGAAATGGAAGGAGTATCAAACCACTGCAAATCTACCAAGACCTGGCCGTCCCTCTAAACTTTCATCTCAAACAAGGAGGAGACTGATCAGAGATGCAGCCAAGAGGCCCATGATCACTCTGGATGAACTGCAGAGATCTACAGCTGAGGTGGGACAGTCTGTCCATAGGACAACAATCAGTTGTACACTGCACAAATCTGGCTTTTATGGAAGAGTTGCAAGAAGAAAGCCATTTCTCAAAGATATCCATAAAAAGTGTTGTTTAAAGTTTGCAACAAGCCACCTGGGAGACACACCAAACATGTGGAAGAAGGTGCTCTGGTTAGATGAAACCAAAAAGCGAACTTTTTGGCAACAATACCAAACGATATGTTTGATGTAAAGGCAACACAGCTCATCACCCTGAACACACCATCCTCACTGTCAAACATGGTGGTGGCAGCATCATGGTTTGGGCCTGCTTTTCTTCAGCAGGGACAGGGAAGATGGTTACAATTGATGGGAAGATGGATGGAGCCAAATACAAGACCATTCTTGAAGAAAAGACCTGAGACTGGGACGGAGATTTGTCTTCCAACAAGACAATGATCCCAAACATAAAGCAAAATCTTCAATGGAATGGTTCACAAAAAAACGTATCCAGGTGTTAGAATGGCCAAGTCAAAGTCCAGACCTCAATCCAATCGAGAATCTGTGGAAAGAGCTGAAAACTGATGTTCACAAACGATCTCCATCAAACCTCACTGAGCTCGAGCTGTTTGCCAAGGAAGAATGGGCAAGAATTTCAGTCTCTCGATGTACAAAACTGATAGAGACATACCCCAAGCCACTTGCAGCTGTAATCGCAGCAAAAGGTGGGGCAACAAAGTATTAAGTTAAAGGGGCTGAATAAAATTGCACGCCCCACTTTTCAGTTTTTGAATTTCCACAAAAATTTAAAAAAACAGATAAATTTCGTTCAACTTCACAATTGTGTTCCACTTGTTGATTCTTCACCAAAAGTTTACATTTGGTATCTTTATGTTTGAAGCATGATATGTGGGAAAAGGTTGAAAAATTCCAGGGAGCCGAATACTTTCGCATGGCACTATATATATATATATATATATATATATATATATATATATATAATATATATATAATATATATATATATATATATAGTATTTTTTTTAATATATCGTAGATAGTAAAATGGAAAAAAATATTGCCAAAAATGTGTAAAAAAAATAAAAAATACATGTCACTCAAAATCATAATTTACAGTAAATAATATATAATTTTCTAATGAAAATTTCCCTTAAACGGTAAAATAATTATTGTCACTTACTACACTTGGTAAAGTTATGTGCACACAAAGCCTGTATACACTGACAATTGTGAGGTGGGGCACATTTGGAAAGGAGGTTGCCTTTCCTGGGAAACCCTTTCAAATCTAATAACAAGTGGTCACAGTTTTTGGTTCATGTCACAGGAAGACAGATGGACACCTAAAACAGTGCCACAATGTGAAACTTGAGGGCCACAGCAAACATGTCTTTACAAATGGACTTTTATGTCATAGATGGCAGTGCCAGTGTGAAATTTGTGACTACACTTTTAGTTTTTTTTTATCATAAAATAAAATTATAAAGATAAAAAAAATCTGTCCCTATTTGTGCGCCAATTATTTTCTCCTGCACTCATCTTTCAGGGTATGTGCACACGTCAGGATTTCTTGCAGAAATTTCCTGAAGAAAGCCGGAAATTTTCTGTCAGAAATCCGCATTTTTTTTTGCGTTTTTTTCCCTTTTTTTTGCGTTTCTTTTAGCATTTTGCAAGCGAAATTAGCTTGCAGAATGCTAAAGTTTTCCAAGCGATCTGTAGCATCACTTGGAAAACTGACTGACAGGTTGGTCACACTTGTCAAACATAGTGTTTGACAAGTGTGACCAACTTTTTACTATAGATGCTGCCTATGCAGCATCAATAGTAAAAGATAGAATGTTTAAAAATAATAAAAAAAATTAAAAAAATGGTTATACTCACCTGCAGACAGCTGATCTCCTCAGCGGCGTCCGTTCCTATAGATGGTGTGTGTGTGCAGGACCTTCGATGACATCACGGTCAAGTAAGCGGTCACATGAGCGGTCACGCGACCAATCACAAGACGGCGACGTCATCGCAGGTCCTTCACACAGAGCATCTATAGGAACGGAAGCGGCAGCGTGCGCCGATGAGAGGCGGGAAGACTCCGGGGCCATCAGAGGGTGAGTATATCACTATTTTTTATTTTAATTCTTTTTTTTTTTACTAATTATATGGTGCCCAGTCCGTGGAGGAGAGTCTCCTCTCCTCCACCCTGGGTACCAACCGCACATAATCTGCTTACTTCCCGCATGGTGTGCACAGCCCCATGCGGAAAGTAAGCAGATCAATGCATTCCTAGGTGTGCGGAATCCCCGTAATTCCGCAAATTTAATGAACATGTTGCTTTTTTTCCGCAATGCGATTTTTTCGCGGAAAAAAAAGCAACATTTGCACAAGAAATGCGGAATACACTGTAAATAATGGGAGGCATATGTAAGTGTTTTTTTTTGCGTTTTTATCACGTTTTTATAGCGAAAGAACGCGAAAAATACTGAATGTGTGCACATGGCCTCACTCTCAAATCTAGCTCCAATCTGTCTTCAGATCTGTCTTTAGTTAAGAGTAAAATATCAGGGCCTATGTATAGACTGCTATGGAGAAGGGAGGGGGAGAAGTTAGACTAAAGGTACCGTCACACTAAGCGACGCTGCAGCGATACCGACAACGATCCGGATCGCTGCAGCGTTGCTGTTTGGTCGCTGGAGAGCTGTCACACAGACCGCTCTCCAGCGACCAACGATGCCGGTAACCAGGGTAAACATTGGGTTACTAAGCGCAGGCCACGTTTAGTAACCCGATGTTTACCCTGGTTACCATCCTAAAAGTAAAAAAACCAAACGCTTCATACTTACCTTCCGCTGTCTGTCCTCGGCGCTGTGCTTCTCTGTACTGGCTGTGAGCACAGCGGCCGGAAAGCAGAGCGGTGACGTCACCGCTCTGCTTTCCAGCCGCTGTGCTCACAGTGAGTGCAGGAAAGCAGAGCGCCGGAGAACAGACAGCGGAAGGTAAGTATGAAGTGTTTGTTTTTTTTACTTTTAGGATGGTAACCAGGGTAAACATCGGGTTACTAAGCGCGGCCCTGAGCTTAGTAACCCGATGTTTACCCTGGTTACCAGCGAAGACATCGCTGAATCGGCGTCACACACGCCGATTCAGCGATGTCAGCAGGAAGTCCAGCGACGAAATAAAGTTCTGGACTTTCTGCAGCGACCAACGACATTACAGCAGGATTCTGATCGCTGCTGTGTGTCAAACTGAACGATATCGCTAGCCAGGATGCTGCAACGTCACGGATCGCTAGCGATATCGTTTAGTATGATGGTACCTTTAGAGATAGAGTACACAATGAGAAGTTACTGTATCCAGTGACTACAGAGGATAAAGCTGCTAAAAAGCAGGATACAAGTTATATAATGGATGAAAATTGTGTTATTCCTCATCTACACACAAAGGATAGCTTAATAGAGATGAGCAGATTGCTTTACACAACCTCGGTCCTGAGGGTTGAGTGAGGGTGATCAATGAGTGGAACAGGCTGCCACGAGAGGAGGCAATGGAAGTCTTCAAACAGAGGCTGGACAGACATGTGTCTGAGATGGTTTAGTGAATCCTGCATTGAGCAGGGGGTTCTAGATGATGACCCTGGTAGTCTCTTCCAACCCCAACATTCTATGAAACCCTTCCTCGGTCCAGGTCAGTGGACAGCAGCTGTGCAAATTTTCTTAATCTCCGAGATCCCAGGCTCAGCAATAATCATGATGATGTAAGACGTCACCTGTCTGCTGGACAGATGGCCACACCAGGCCAGTGAATCAAACACCGTGTTGGGAAACCCAGAAGCTCAGGAAAATCATGCACAACCTGTCCAAAGCCAAAGAGCACTGACCTGGACCAATGACCGGTGTTGCACGAAAAGGTCCGTTCATCTGTACAGATTATTATAAGAAGTCACCTAAAATAATAGGTGCATTCTAATGGCAGGTCTTTTCAAATGTAAATCCACTCTACAAACCTTTCTCCTTTCCGACCTTCATTTGATGTTGGATGTGTTCCCGGTTTGCTATTTGTTAGAGCTTCCCAGATTGTTACCTACAAATGAAATGAAATGAAATTATTAGATTGCTGGCCTTCATATGTAGCTCATTAATAGTAAGTTCAGCATTGAAATTTATGATGTAGAGCGTCAATCATCTGTATAGCCATGGAGTTCAATAATAAAAGATAGGCTTGCTGTAACCATCACTATGGAGAGTTTGGGGGGTTTACTAGAAAAATATATATTTGTACCGTTAGTTTGGTATCCTCCACTTTGATAAAGAAAAAATACATATTTGTGGGATTTACTAGAGATATTATTGAGCTCAATGGAAAGAATATAAATCTATTGGAGGCTAGACACATGATAAGGTTTTAATACTAGAGACCGGTTAGGACCGTCCTGATGGGTACACCTTTCCATGGTGGGATGGCTTTTATGTGTTTTTGATCAATATAGCCTTAACTAAGTATCCTATGTTACCTACATTTACTATTACTATCTAATGATTTACTTGCTTGTAGGGTATATGCTCATTTTTGTATTTTTCTTTTTGTTTCTTGGGTCTTGTCTATGAAATACCAGCTTATAGTCCGGCTCAGTTTTTTGGATTTGCTGTCATTTCTTGTATTTTGTACAAACACGTGGCATGGGTCCCCTTTCTGAGCTAGGAATTTATCTATGTAGCTTTCCATGGATGGGTATCTCAGTCTGGCCCTGTCCTGCTCGGCCCTTATTCACAGTGATGTTGTTTGACACACGGTAAGGTTTTAATACTAGAGACAAGTTAGGACCGTCCCAATGGGTACACTTTGATGTTGGTGGGATGGATTTTATGCCTTTTTGATAAAAATAGTGTTAACTTAGCACCCTATTTCTTTACATGTACTTATTACTGTTTATGGATTTACTTGCTGTAGGGAATATGCTCATCCCTGTATTTCTGGTTTTTTTTTCTTGGGTATTGAATGATAAAAGTTGCGGTAGGTTGGCTATAGCCATCACTGTGGAAGGTTTAGGGGTTTACTAAAAAAAATATACCTTTGTACCATGTTAGTTTGGTATCTTCCACTTTGATATAAGAAAAAATATATATTTTTTGGGTTTACAAGGAGAATTATTGAGCTCAATGGAAAAGATATACATCTAGTGGTGTCTATATGAGGTCAGAATTTCTTTTTAATTACCTCTATGGTTATCAGGGGGAAACTGCGTCTCCTGTTCGTTGCATTTTGCCAGTTTTGAGGCTTTTTTTTACATTAGTCAGCATTTTTATGCAGTGCGGAGACAACACTTATCAGCAAAACTGCAGAGTGCAATTGTGAACAGGGAGGTGGGATCCATGACTTCTTCTTACCTGGTCATATTCACTACCAGCTTCCAGCAAACTCTGCTGGATAGCAAACTGCAGCAGGTCATCCTCTTCCTCCCGCATACTCTCACGGTAACTTCCCACCATACTGTAACCCCGAGGAGCTTCAAACAAGGATTGGTCCATCTCACAGCCACGTCCAGAAGCTAAACATTCACAATAAAATAACAATACACAAGTCAGAAAAAAAATTTTGCTAACTAACTATCTAAGATACCTCCTTCCCAAAAGAGCTGACAACATAAAAGCACCATTACAAAAGCAGCCAAATCTGTATGTGTAGTCAGGCAAAGCAGTGAAGGTGGAGGCCTGGTGGAGCCATCTGAGATGTTGGTGGATCATGCTACCTACCTATCTAGGATCTATGGGTGACATGAGGCATTGCTAATGGTAATCCTCTCTCTAGTCACCCCTACCCAGGACCTCCTTTGCCCCCAGTGCTGAGGTCTGACACATACTGTTGGAGTCCCTGTGTCCCGTCTCCCCCTGCTGTGGCATCATACTTATAGAGCTGGTGCTGCTAACACTGCAGGAGTCGCTGCTTGGGGAGGGGGCTTCACTGCTGGGACTTTGACGAAGGGATGATACTGGCTCATCGCATCCATTTAGGTTTCCGAAAGTGATGCGTGCATTCAAAATGTGAAAAATGGGAATTTCTAAAAAAAAAAAAAGATAAAAATATCATAAGAGTACAGAATATCAACAGTTTGCAAAAGTGATTTGTAAAATTTGCATCTATAATTAGTTATAACTAGTGGTGAGCGAGTGTACTCGTTGCTCGGGTTTTCCCGAGCACACTCAGGTGGTCTCCGGGTATTTGTGACTGCTCGGAGATTTAGTTTCCATCGCTGCAACTGAATGATTTACAGCTATTAGACAGCTTGATTACATGTGGAGATTACCTAGCAACCATGCAACCCCCACATGTACTCAGCCTGGCTAGTAGCTGTAAATCATTCAGCTGCGGTGATGAAAACTAAATCTCCAAACACTAACAAATACTCGGAGACCACCGAGACAACCTGTCCATTATTTTCGTCAATCAAATTTATTTAGCAAAATTACATTTTCCAATGCGAATCTTTTGCTATAAAGGGGTTGTCCACCTTGTATTATCACTTCAAGGCCCCACTTAAAGCAAAAACAATGGATACTCACCTCCTGTAGTCAGCATCAATATTCCTTGGTGGCTCCCTTGACTTTGTGTCACGGGACTGCTGCAGACTATCAGTGGTCACTATTTCATTGGAGTGGACATCTGCCCTGACTGAATATTGATGAGCTACAGCTGATCAGCGGTTGCAGATTGACTGCAGCAGTCTCTTGACATAACAATGTGTTGGTACATGCCTAGAATAGCACACCGACATCGCTGAAACAGCACGGCTGTGGGAGGTGACGATCTATTGTTTTTCTTTTAAATGGGGTCTTAAAGTGATTCATTTGTTGTTGATGAGATATGGACAACCCGTTGAAGGCCCCACTCACACAGTGCACTCCTTGCATCTAACTCTTGTAGTCTAAGCCTGAGGCACATCACATTTATGGCTGTGCTAAAAAGTGTATATAAATATAATACTCGCCAATTTTAACAGGGAATCCTGGGGGTAGCCTGAGAGTTATAAAATCACGAAGTTTTGCAAAAAGTGCATTGCTTATTGCCATGAGGTCAATAATTGGCGCCACCTGTTCTGACAAAGACAACGGGTGGTCTTCACACAACCAAAGTTTGGCTTTAAACCTGAAAGTCGAAATAAAAGACAAACATGTAGATGTTAATGTTAAAACATAAGGGAAGCATTCAATGTACATCAAAGCAATACTTTAAACTTTCCCTTTTAAAGGCCGGTTTCAGACATCCATGTTTCATGGTCCAAGTATTGACTGTGAGGTACAAACTTTTCACAGATCTCCTGACACAAACTCAACAGTTTTACAGTTATATGAAAAAGTTTGGGCACCCCTATTAATCTTAAGCTTAATGTTTTATAAAAATTGTTTTTTTTGCAACAGCTATTTCAGTTTCATATATCTAATAACTGTTGGACACAGTAATGTTTCTGCCTTGAAATGAGGTTTATTGTAACATAGTAACATAGTTAGTAAGGCCGAAAAAAGACATTTGTCCATCCAGTTCAGCCTATATTCCATTATAATAAATACCCAGATCTACGTCCTTCTACAGAACCTAATAATTGTATGATACAATATTGTTCTGCTCCAGGAAGACATCCAGGCCTCTCTTGAACCCCTCGACTGAGTTCGCCATCACCACCTCCTCAGGCAAGCAATTCCAGATTCTCATTGCCCTAACAGTAAAGAATCCTCTTCTATGTTGGTGGAAAAACCTTCTCTCCTCCAGACGCAAAGAATGCCCTCTTGTGCCCGTCACCTTCCTTGGTATAAACAGATCCTCAGCGAGATATTTGTATTGTCCCCTTATATACTTATACATGGTTATTAGATCGCCCCTCAGTCGTCTTTTTTCTAGACTAAATAATCCTAATTTCGCTAATCTATCTGGGTATTGTAGTTCTCCCATCCCCTTTATTAATTTTGTTGCCCTCCTTTGTACTCTCTCTAGTTCCATTATATCCTTCCTGAGCACCGGTGCCCAAAACTGGACACAGTACTCCATGTGCGGTCTAACTAGGGATTTGTACAGAGGCAGTATAATGCTCTCATCATGTGTATCCAGACCTCTTTTAATGCACCCCATGATCCTGTTTGCCTTGGCAGCTGCTGCCTGGCACTGGCTGCTCCAGGTAAGTTTATCATTAACTAGGATCCCCAAGTCCTTCTCCCTGTCAGATTTACCCAGTGGTTTCCCGTTCAGTGTGTAATGGTGATATTGATTCCCTCTTCCCATGTGTATAACCTTACATTTATCATTGTTAAACCTCATCTGCCACCTTTCAGCCCAAGTTTCCAACTTATCCAGATCCATCTGTAGCAGAATACTATCTTCTCTTGTATTAACTGCTTTACATAGTTTTGTATCATCTGCAAATATCGATATTTTACTGTGTAAACCTTCTACCAGATCATTAATGAATATGTTGAAGAGAACAGGTCCCAATACTGACCCCTGCGGTACCCCACTGGTCACAGCGACCCAGTTAGAGACTATACCATTTATAACCACCCTCTGCTTTCTATCACTAAGCCAGTTACTAACCCATTTACACACATTTTCCCCCAGACCAAGCATTCTCATTTTGTGTACCAACCTCTTGTGCGGCACGGTATCAAACGCTTTGGAAAAATCGAGATATACCACGTCCAATGACTCACCGTGGTCCAGCCTATAGCTTACCTCTTCATAAAAACTGATTAGATTGGTTTGACAGGAGCGATTTCTCATAAACCCATGCTGATATGGAGTTAAACAGTTATTCTCATTGAGATAATCCAGAATAACATCCCTCAGAAACCCTTCAAATATTTTACCAACAATAGAGGTTAGACTTACTGGCCTATAATTTCCAGGTTCACTTTTAGAGCCCTTTTTGAATATTGGCACCACATTTGCTATGCGCCAGTCCTGCGGAACAGACCCTGTCGCTATAGAGTCACTAAAAATAAGAAATAATGGTTTATCTATTACATTACTTAGTTCTCTTAGTACTCGTGGGTGTATGCCATCCGGACCCGGAGATTTATCTATTTTAATCTTATTTAGCCGGTTTCACACCTCTTCTTGGGTTAGATTGGTGACCCTTAATATAGGGTTTTCATTGTTTCTTGGGATTTCACCTAGCATTTCATTTTCCACCGTGAATACCGTGGAGAAGAAGGTGTTTAATATGTTAACTTTTTCCTCGTCATCTACAACCATTCTTTCCTCACTATTTTTTAAGGGGCCTACATTTTCAGTTTTTATTCTTTTACTATTGATATAGTTGAAGAACAGTTTGTGATTAGTTTTACTCTCCTTAGTACTAACAAAAAATGTGCAATCTGCATTCAAACAAAATTTGACAGGTGCATAAGTATGGGCACTCCACCAGAAAAGTGACATTAATATTTAGTAGATCCTCCTTTTGCAAAAATAACAGCCTCTAGTCACTTCCTGTAGCTTTTAATGAGTTCCTGGATCCTGGATGAAGGTATTTTTGACCATTCCTCTTTACAAAACAATTCCAGTTCAGTTAAGTTTGATGGTCGCCAAGCATGGACAGCCCTCTTCAAATGATCCCACAGAAGTTCAATGATATTCAGGTCTGGGAACTGGGATGGCCATTCCAGAACAGTGTAATTGTTCCTCTGCATGAATGCCTGAGTAGATTTGGAGTGGTGTTTTGGATCATTGTCTTGCTGAAAGATTCATCCCCTGCGTAACTTCAACTTTGTCACTGATTCATGAACATTATTGTCAAATTGTCAAGAATCTGCTGATACTGAGAGGAATCCATGCGTCCCTCAACTTTAACAAGATTCCCATTGCCGGCATTGGCCACACAGTCCCAAAGCATGATGGAACCTCCACCAAATTTTACTGTGGGTAGCAAGTGTTTTTCTTGGAATGCTGTATTTTTTGGCCGCCATGCATAACGCCTTTTTGTATGACCAAACAACTCAATCGTGGTTTCATCAGTCCACAGGACCTTCTTCCAAAAATAAATTGGCTTCTCCAAATGTGCTTTTGCATACCTCAGCCGACTCTGTTTGTGGCGTGCTTGCAGAAACGGCTTCTTTCGCATCACTCTCCCATACAGCTTCTCCTTGTGCAAAGTGCGTTGACCGATGCACAGTGACACCATCTGCAGCAAGTTGATGCTGCAGCTCTCTGGAGTTGGTCTTAGGATTGTCCTAGACTGATCTCATCTTTCTTCTTTTCTGCCTTTCTGATGTTTTTCTTGGCCTGCCACTTCTGGCCTTAACAAGAACTGTACCTGTGTTCTTCCATTTCCTTACTATGTTCCTCACAGTGGAAATTGACAGGTTAAATCTCTGAGACAGCTTTTTGTATCCTTCCCCTGAACAACTATGTTGAATAATCTTTGTTTTCAGATCATTAGACAGTTGTTTTGAGGAGCCTATGATGCCACTCTTCAGAGGAGATTCAAACAGGAGAACAACTTGCAAGTGGCCACTTTAAGTAGCTTTTCTCATGATTGCATACACCTGACTATGAAGTTCAAAGCTCAATGAGGTTAGAAAACAAAAAAAAGTGCTTTAGGAAGTCAGTAAAAAGTAGGTAGGAGTATTTAAAACAAGAAAATGATAAGGGTGCCCATACTTATGCACCTGTCAAAATTTGTTTAAATTCAGATTGCACATTTTATGTTAGTACAATAAACCTCATTTCAAGGCAGAAACATTACTGTGTCCAACAGTTATTAGATATATGAAACTGAAATAGCTGTTGCAAAAAAACAATTTTTATAAAACACTAGATGGTGGCCCGATTCTAACGCATCAGGTATTCTAAAATATGCATGTCCACGTAGTATATTGCCCAGCCACGTAGTATATTGCCCAGCCACGTAGTATATGGCACAGCCACGTAGTATATTGCCCAGCCACGTAGTATATTGCCCAGCCACGTAGTATATTGCCCAGCCACGTAGTATATTGCACAGCCACGTAGTATATTGCCCAGCCATGTAGTATATTGCCCAGCCACGTAGTATATTGCCCAGCCACGTAGTATATTGCCGTCATGTAGTATATTGCCCAGTCATGTAGTATATTGCCCAGTCACGTATATTGCCCAGCCACGTAGTATATTGCCCAGTCACGTAGTATATTGCCCAGCCACGTAGTATATTGCCCAGTCACGTAGTATATTGCCCAGCTACGTAGTATATTGCCCAGTCACATAGTATATTGCCCAGTGATGTAGTATATTGCCCAGCGACGTAGTATATTGCCCAGCGACATAGTATTCAGCAGAGCCACGTAGTATATTGCCCAGCCACATAGTATATTGCCCAGTCACATAGTATATTGCCCAGTCACGTAGTACATTGCCCAGTCACGTATGTTGCCCAGCCACGTAGTATATTGCCCAGCCACGTAGTATATTGCCCAGTCACGTAGAATATTGCCCAGCCACGTAGTATATTGCCCAGCCACGTAGTATATTGCCCAGCCATAGAATATTGCCCAGCCACGTAGTATATTGCCCAGTCACATAGTATATTGCCCAGTCACATAGTATATTGCCCAGTCACGTAGTATATTGCCCAGCGACGTAGTATAATGCCCAGCAACGTAGTATTCAGCAGAGCCACGTAGTATATTGCCCAGCCACGTAGTATATTGCCCAGTCACGTAGGTATATAACACTGCCCATGCAGTATGTGCACCATATCCCTGTTAAAAAAAAGTAATTAAAATAAAAAATAGTTATATACTCACCCCTGGGATCCAGCGAAGCTGTGTGATGCGGCCGCCATCTTCCGTTCCCAAGATGCATTGCGAAATTACCCAGATGACTTAGCGGTCTCGGGAATGGAAGATGGCAGCCGGCGTGAGCGGCTCAGCGGACAACGGAGGGTGAGTAGCAGGTTTTTTGGTTTTTTATTATTTTTAACATTACATCTTTTTACTATTGATGCTGCCTATGTAGCATCATTAGTAAAAACTTGGTCACACAGGGTTAATAGCAACGGATACGGAGTTGGTTACCGGCAGCATAACGCGGTCCGTTACCGCTGGCATTAACCCTGTGTGAGTGGTTACTGGATGGGAGTATGGAGCGGGCACTGACTGTGGGGAGTTTGGAGGGGCGCCGGGGACACTGACTGCGGGGAGCAGGGAGCGGAGCGATGGGGACACTGACTGCGGTAAGTATGGAACGGAGCGCCGGGGACACTGACTGCGGGGAGTATAGAGCGGAGAGCCGGGGACACTGACTGCGGGGAGTATGGAGCGGAGCACCGGGGACACTGACTACGGGGAGCGGGGAGTATGGAGCGGCGGCGGACACTCTGACTGTAAGGGAGGGACTAATCGGACTGTGCCCGTCGCTGATTGGTCGCGGCAGCCATGACAGGCAGCTGCCGAGACCAATCAGCGACGCGGGATTTCCATTACGGAAGTTGAGGACAGAAAGACGGAAGTACCCCTTAGACAATTATATATATAGATTAAGCTTAAGATTGATAGGGGTGCCAAAACTTTTTCATATAACTGTATATGTGCCTACGAGGCTGTTGCATTCAGCTCAAGAGACACAAGACCAGTCCATACTTGCATAAAAAAACTGCAAAAACACTTCCATTACGGAAGTTGAGGACAGAAAGACGGAAGTACCCCTTAGACAATTATATATATAGATTAAGCTTAAGATTAATAGGGGTGCCCAAACTTTTTCATATAACTGTATACGTGCCTACGAGGCTGTTGCATTCAGCTCAAGAGACACAAGACCAGTCCATACTTGCATAAAAAAACTGCAAAAACACTGTGTGTGAATATAGCCTTAAGCTCCAACCGACTGCAGTAGTTTTCATCCTCTTTGTCTTTGACAACATCATTAGATCTTCGAGTTAGAAACTGATATCACACTACACTCTGAACAACCTCTTGGAAGACTTTCATTCTATCTCTCATTTTGGAAATATCGTCCTAGATCATTTACTATCAAAAGTCAATCATGTAACACTTCACACCCTACTTACTTCTGAGTTTTGGTAGTAAGTTCCATGGGTCGCCCCATATCTCGTTGTCCCAATTCAAAATTAGGGTCAAAGTATTCATCTGGAGTGATGGCTGTTGGGTTAGTCTGGCTAAAAGTCTGGGTAATTAATGTCTGCTATAAAAAAAAGAAGGAAATGTTAAAATTATACACAAAAAAAGACCATAGTGTATTGTGTACATATATAAAGAACATCTCTTTACCTCTTTAGGCTATGTACACACGCTGCGGATTTTGCTGCAGATCCGCAGCGGATTGGCAGCTGCGGATTCGCAGCAGTATTCCATGAGCTTACAATACCATGTAAACCTATGGAAAACAAAATCCGCAGTGCACATGCTGCAGAAAAAAAACGCGTGGAAACGTAGCGTTGTTTATTCCGCAGCATGTCAATTCTTTGTGCGGATTCCGCAGCGGTTTACGCCTGCTCCATAATAGGAATCGGCATTTGTAAAACCGCAGGTGGAATCCGCACAAAATCAGCAAAAAAAATTGTGGTAAATCCGCGGTAATTCCTTAACGATGATAAGGTGCTATCCGAGCACGCTCTTGTCCTAATCGAGTATTTTCGGCTTGTTTGTTAGGCAATCCCTGCATGTGTTGTCAAGCATGTTTTCGAGCACACCAAAAATACTTGATTATGACAGGACATGCTCGGATAACACCTTATCCAAGAACGCTCACTCATCTCTACTGGCGCCCTCACTGTTCAGTTGCAGAACTGCATATTACAGCTCTGTCACCTATATAGCTTCCACGTAAAAGTATTGCTGGACCTGTCTTTGAAAGAGCTACATGCACATATAAATAATTGTTTTTTGGTGGGGACATGAGGCGAAATCCTACTGACAAATTTGCTTTAAGGCCGGGGTCACGCTTGCGAGTGCAATGCGAGAACTCGCATGAGTCTCTCGCATCAATACCCGGCACTCGGGAATGGAGCGTTGAGCTGCATAGAAATACATGCCTCTGCACGCTTCGGTCCCAAGTGACGGCGGCAGTGCCGGGTATTGATGCGATAGACTCTTGCGAGTTCCTCGCATTGCACTCGCAAGTGTGACACCGGCCTAAAAGAAAAAATAAAAAGATTGATAAAAACTGATACCAGAAGCCAAAAACAAAAATTGAAAAGAAACCGGAAATGATGATGAATTGGACCCATAAAGACTACTGCAGTCTCAGAATTCATTAAACCCCTAAATAGTGTACCTCTGCAAATCAGATGTTGTCTCAAACAATCATAGTTTTCATTAGTTGCATCGGGTGCCTTAGATAAAACACATCAAATACCTGGAGGACTGGCTAGGGAATTGTTGACTGTGATGTTTGATTGCGTGTTAAGGTACCGTCACACATAACGATATCATTAACGATATCGTTGCTTTTTGTGACGTAGCAACGATAAAAAGAAAGCATTTGCACTACTAAAGCAGGATGGCACCATTGAAGCTCTAAAAAACTATAGGGAGAAAAATACTTTATCTAAAAAACTAATTAAAGCTGCCAAAAAGGAAAGAGAGAAGCACATTGCTAAGGAGAGTAAAACTAATCCCAAACTGTTCTTCAACTATATCAATAGTAAAAGAATAAAAACTGAAAATGTAGGCCCCTTAAAAAATAGTGAGGAAAGAATGGTTGTAGATGACGAAGAAAAAGCTAACATATTAAACACCTTCTTCTCCACGGTATTCACGGTGGAAAATGAAATGCTAGGTGAAATCCCAAGAAACAATGAAAACCCTATATTAAGGGTCACCAATCTAACCCAAGAAGAGGTGCGAAACCGGCTAAATAAGATTAAAATAGATAAATCTCCGGGTCCGGATGGCATACACCCACGAGTACTAAGAGAACTAAGTAATGTAATAGATAAACCATTATTTCTTATTTTTAGGGACTCTATAGCGACAGGGTCTGTTCCGCAGGATTGGCGCATAGCAAATGTGGTGCCAATATTCAAAAAGGGCTCTAAAAGTGAACCTGGAAATTATAGGCCAGTAAGTCTAACCTCTATTGTTGGTAAAATATTTGAAGGGTTTCTGAGGGATGTTATTCTGGATTATCTCAATGAGAATAACTGTTTAACTCCATATCAGCATGGGTTTATGAGAAATCGCTCCTGTCAAACCAATCTAATCAGTTTTTATGAAGAGGTAAGCTATAGGCTGGACCACGGTGAGTCATTGGACGTGGTATATCTCGATTTTTCCAAAGCGTTTGATACCGTGCCGCACAAGAGGTTGGTACACAAAATGAGAATGCTTGGTCTGGGGGAAAATGTGTGTAAATGGGTTAGTAACTGGCTTAGTGATAGAAAGCAGAGGGTGGTTATAAATGGTATAGTCTCTAACTGGGTCGCTGTGACCAGTGGGGTACCGCAGGGGTCAGTATTGGGACCTGTTCTCTTCAACATATTCATTAATGATCTGGTAGAAGGTTTACACAGTAAAATATCGATATTTGCAGATGATACAAAACTATGTAAAGCAGTTAATACAAGAGAAGATAGTATTCTGCTACAGATGGATCTGGATTAGTTGGAAACTTGGGCTGAAAGGTGGCAGATGAGGTTTAACAATGATAAATGTAAGGTTATACACATGGGAAGAAGGAATCAATATCACCATTACACACTGAATGGGAAACCACTGGGTAAATCTGACAGGGAGAAGGACTTGGGGATCCTAGTTAATGATAAACTTACCTGGAGCAGCCAGTGCCAGGCAGCAGCTGCCAAGGCAAACAGGATCATGGGGTGCATTAAAAGAGGTCTGGATACACATGATGAGAGCATTATACTGCCTCTGTACAAATCCCTAGTTAGACCGCACATGGAGTACTGTGTCCAGTTTTGGGCACCGGTGCTCAGGAAGGATATAATGGAACTAGAGAGAGTACAAAGGAGGGCAACAAAATTAATAAAGGGGATGGCAGAACTACAATACCCATATAGATTAGCGAAATTAGGATTATTTAGTCTAGAAAAAAGACGACTGAGGGGCGATCTAATAACCATGTATAAGTATATAAGGGGACAATACAAATATCTCGCTGAGGATCTGTTTATACCAAGGAAGGTGACGGGCACAAGGGGGCATTCTTTGCGTCTGGAGGAGAGAAGGTTTTTCCACCAACATAGAAGAGGATTCTTTACTGTTAGGGCAGTGAGAATCTGGAATTGCTTGCCTGAGGAGGTGGTGATGGCGAACTCAGTTGAGGGGTTCAAGAGAGGCCTTGATGTCTTCCTGGAGCAGAACAATATTGTATCATACAATTAGGTTCTGTAGAAGGACGTAGATCTGGGGATTTATTATGATGGAATATAGGCTGAACTGGATGGACAAATGTCTTTTTTCGGCCTTACTAACTATGTTACTATGTTACTATGTTAAGGAAATCGTTATGTGTGACAGCGACCAACGATCAGGCCCCTGCTGGGAGATCGTTGGTCGCTGAGGAAAGTCCAGAACTTTATTTCGTCGCTGGATCTCCCGCTGACATCGCTGGATCGGCGTGTGTGACGCCGATCCAGCGATGTCTTCACTGGTAACCAGGGTAAACATCGCAGGGCCGCGCTTAGTAACCCGATGTTTACCCTGGTTACCAGCGTAAACGTTAAAAAAACAAACACTACATACTTACCTTCAGCTGTCTGTCCCCGGCGCTGTGCTTCTCTGCACTCCTCCTGCATCCTGTGTCAGCGCCGGCCAGCCGGAAAGCAGAGCGGTGACGTCACCGCTCTGCTTTAAGGCTGACCGGCGCTGACAGTGCAGAGGAAAGCAGAGCGCAGGGGGACAGACAGCGGAAGGTAAGTATGTAGTGTTTGTTTTTTTAACGTTTACGCTGGTAACCATGGTAAACATCGGGTTACTAAGCGCGGCCCTGCGCTTAGTAACCCGATGTTTACCCTGGTTACCGGGGACCTCGGGATCGTTGGTCGCTGGAGAGCTGTCTGTGTGACAGCTCTCCAGCGACCAAACAGCGACGCTGCAGCGATCGACATCGTTGTCGGTATCGCTGCAGCATCGCTGAGTGTGAAGGTACCTTTAGAACTATGGATAACTCAGGAATGGGTTGAGTAATTTTAATTGCATCTGAATATCATGTCTCCCTCCACTTGTTCTTCACAAATGAATACATAACGCCATTTGATTTTTTATGGTCTGTTGTGTATCAGTGTCACAGTTCCCTATGACAGAAAGTGTATTCATGGCAGCTTATGTTTCCAGAAATGAGAAGAATAATTGTACATTTGAGCTGCCATCTCGTAGATGTCAGAGGTGATGTGTCGTTTTTCTATTCTGTCACTCTTTGCGGGTTTGCTATTTCTTATAACTCACTGTGAGAGAAGTGAGAGCTGTATTGGCAGTCACACACATTGGCACCATGAAGGCAATTCTGATTTTCATATACAATTAAATACTATTAGACATTCACCATAGGACTCAGTCAGCGGTACAGCAGGCTGGCATAGGATCAGATGATGGCTGTGGAGCTTTGCCAGGCATTTCTACAATTAAACCACTCTTTGTATTTTGAGAAGTAAATTGTGTTTCAATTTGGGGGATAGGAATTCCCCGATGTGTTAATGAAAGCCAAGAGATGCAAATGAATTTGAAGGATCTTCTAGTAACTGAGGGATGTGTCTATTAGATCTATCGGTATACATTTCGCTCAGAAATATAGTTCTATCATTTTCATGTCAACATATTATTGATGAATAGTGCTGCATTGCTCGGGCTTTGTTCACACTAACATTAAGGACACATTCATCCATTCAGTATTTTACATAAGTACGGTAAGCCAAAATCAGAAGTGGAACAATCAGAAAAAAGTATAATAAAAACATGTCACCACTTCAGCATTTATCACCCACTCCTGGTTTTGGCTTACAAATACTGATGTAAAATACTGACCAAATACTGATGTAAAATACTGAAAGTGTGAATGCGGACTTTGTTTTGGAGGCAGTGAAGAATTACATATTTTTGAAGTGAAAATTGATTTAGGAAACGCATATGTGTTTATAGCCTTTTTCAGGCGGATTTCCATGAAATGAGTGTCATAAGATCCAAACGATATTGATGTTTCGTCTAATGTCACATCTTATCTGCTTCAAGGTTAGGAAACCCTGAAGAGATTAAAAGAAATAATATGTTCATTCTTCAGATGGCTTCCGCTATGAAATACTTAAAAGCACAGTGCTAAAGGCTTTGTTGCAAAAATGTCTAAATAGATGCAGGCAAAATTGCTTGGAGAAAATGACCGCCACTGCTTTCCTGATGTGGATTATTAGCCTTAAAACTCCCAGCCGATGCGCCAGTGTCTAAAAGATGGGAAGTTTTTCTTTTCTTGAAGTAGTTTTGAAGACTTTTTCCGCATTTTAGAACTATTTTGCAGCCTTTTGATGTGACAGAGTCTAGTTTTGCAGTCCGGATGAGGATCCACCAGGAGTCGTTTCAAAAAATGACTTCCACTATTTTTTTATCATCAGGCAGTTTCCAGAACTTTAATTTACGTTCCCATAATGAGTTTTTGATGCTGTGTATTTTCACTGTGCAAAACCGCAGCATCTTACAGCTCCAGCAAAATGGATTGGATTTCTCTAATGTTATGGCCATTAGGCTTTTTTTGGGTAATTCGGGCAGTTAATTCTGGGTTTTTACTGTGTCATATCTTAATTTTGGGCTTCTTTACTGTGTGATATGATATTGTTGTGATATTACTGTATACTGTAGTGATATTACTACATTAGAGTTGCAGCATCCGTATATTTGTGTGTGTGTATATATATATATATATATATATATATATATATATATTTTATAGTTGCCAGCTTGGGTATAAATATATATGTATGTTATAGACTGCAGACTTGTGTGTGTGTGTAATAAATATCCTTTACTGATACATGGTTTTGTCTCAGTTAGTAGATAGTATAGGGAAAAGATAACGTTGAGGCATTATTAAGTGGATATTAATCTACTATATAATTATCTAAGGGTCACTTCCGTCTGTCTGTCCTTCTGTTATGGTTATTCATTCGCTTATTGGTCTCGCCAGCTGCCTGTCATAGCTGCCGGGACCAATCAGCGACGGGCAAAGTCCGGAAAAAAATGGCCGCCCTCTACTCCCCGCAGTCAGTGCCTGTCGCTTGCATACTCCCCTCCAGTCACCGCTAACACAGGGTTCATGCCGGCGGTAATGGACCGCGTTATGCTGCGGGTAACGCACTCCGTTACCGCCGCTATTAACCCTGTGTGTCCCCAACTTTTTACTATTAACGCTGCCTATGCGGCATCAATAGTAAAAAATGTAATGTTAAAAATAATAAAAAATAAATAAATAAACCTGCTATACTCACCCTCTGTAGTCCGCTGAGCCGCTCCCGCCGGCCGCCATCTTCCGCTGCAGTTTCCGGTGGCAAAGATGGTATGGCAGAAGGACCTGCCATGACGTCACGGTCATGTGACCGCAACGTCATCAAAGGCCCTACGCGCCTGCGCTAGAAAGACCTGCCATGACATCACGGTCATGTGACCGCGACGTCATCACAGGTCCTGCGCCCATACCAACGCTGGGTCCGGAAGCTGCCGTGGACTACAAGGGGCCTTTGGAAAGGTGAGTATATGTTTATTTTTTATTTTTTCACCTGTGACAAACCTGGCTGGGCAATATACTACGTGGCTCTGTGCTGTATACTACGTGACTGGGCAATATACTACGTAACTGGCCAATATACTACATGACTGGGCAATATACTACGTGGCTGCGCAATATACTACATCACTGGGCAATATACTACGTGGCTGGGCAATATACTACGTGGCTGGGCAATATACTATGTCACAGCAATATACTACGTCACTGGACAACATACTACGTGTCTGGGCAATATACTACGTGGCTGGACAATATACTACGTCACTGGGCAATATACTATGTCACTGGGCAATATACTACATGGCTGGGCAATATACTATGTGGCTGGGCAATAAACTACGTCACTGGGCAATATACTACATGGCTGGGCAATATACTACGTGACTGGGCAATATACTACGTGGCTGAGCAATATTCTATGTGGCTGGGCAATATACTACGTGGGCTGTGCAATATACTATGTGGACATGCATATTCTAGAATACCCGATGCAATAGAATCGGGCCACCATCTAGTTATTAATTAATAGTTAATATCGGACCTCAATAGAGGTGTAAGGAGAGTTTCTCCTTTGATAACTATTAGATTTAGTAATTTGTAGAGGGGAAACCCATCCTTTTACACACTCAGACCAATGCTTCCATCAGCCGTATATTTCTCGACCGTATTTAATTGGCTGAGAAAATCGCAGAATGCTGCGATTGTCAGTGTATTCCTCCAAAAATACGCCAATGAATGTCTATGGGGGCGAGAAAAATACGGATTACACACGGACCACGCGTCTGCCTTGCAAAAAATATGCACCGGTGTCCTATAGAAAAGCCGGTAATTCAGTACGGTGTACAGTAAAATTACACTGACAGG
This sequence comes from Ranitomeya imitator, assembly GCF_032444005.1. Classification (NCBI taxonomy): domain Eukaryota; kingdom Metazoa; phylum Chordata; class Amphibia; order Anura; family Dendrobatidae; genus Ranitomeya; species Ranitomeya imitator. The sequence continues at coordinate 95,274,821 of NC_091284.1, forward strand.
TTAGAATAGGATAAAATAAATGTCTATACATAGGATAGGTATATACATATGTCATTGACACACACATATATACTGTGTATATATGTGTATATATATATATATTTATATATATATATACTAGATGGTGGCCCGATTCTAACGCATCGGGTATTCTAGAATATGCATGTCCTCGTAGTATATTGCCCAGTCACATAGTATATTGCCCAGCCACATACTATATTGCCCAGCCACGTACTATATTGCCCAGCCACGTACTATAGTGCCCAGTCACGTAGTATATTGGCCAGCCACGTAGTATATTGGCCAGCCACGTAATATATTGCCCAGCCACGTAGTATATTGCCCAGCCACATAGTATATTGCCCAGCCATGTAGTATATTGCCCAGCCACTTAGTATATTGCCCAGTCACTTAGTATATTGCCCAGTGACGTAGTATATTGCCCAGTCACGTAGTATACAGCACAGAGCCACGTAGTATATTGCCCAGCCATGTAGTATATTGCACAGCGACGTAGTATATTGCCCAGCCACGTAGTATATTGCCCAGCCACATAGTATATTGCCCAGTCACGTAGTATATTGCCCAGTCACGTAGTATATTGCACAGTCACATAATATACAGCACAGAGCCACGTAGTATATTGCACAGCGACGTAGTATATTGCACAGCGACGTAGTATATAGCACAGAGCCACGTAGTATATTGCCCAGCCAGGTAGTATATTGCCCAGTTACGTATGTAACAGGTTAAAAAATAAAAAAGAAACATACTCACCATCCGAAGAGCCCGTTGTAGTTCCGGCGCTTGTGTGCGGTGTCCGGTCCCAGGATTGGTATGAGCGCAGGACCTTCCATGACGTCGCGGTCACATGACCATGACGTCGCGGTCACATGACCATGACGTCATGGACGGTCCTTCTCCCATAGCATCTTTGGAAGCGGAACCTGCCGCTTGCAGTGCCGAGGAGAGGATGCGACGGCGGACGGTGAGAATACGTTTTTATTATTATTATTATTTTTAACATTAGATCGTTTTACTATTGATGCTGCATACGCAGCATCAATAGTAAAAAGTTGGGGGGACACAGGGTTAATAGCGGCGGTAACGGAGTGCGTTACCTGAGGCATAACGCGGTCCGTTACCGCTGGCATTAACCCTGTGTTAGCGGTGACCGGAGGGGAGTATGTGAGCGACAGGCACTGACTGCGGGGAGTAAGGAGCGGCCATTTTCTTCCGGACTGTGCCCGTCTCCATTATTAAGCAGGCTTAATGTCACCTTACAATAGCAAGGTGACATTAACCCCTTATTACCCCCATATCTCACTGTTACAGGGGAGTGGGAAGAGAGTGGCTAAGTGCCAGAATAGGAGCATCTTACAGATGTGCCTTTTCTGGGGTGGCTGGGGGCAGATGTTTTTAGCCAGGGGGGGCAATAATCATGGTCCCTCTCTAGGCTATTAATATCTGCCCTCAGTCACTGGCTTTCCCACTCTGGCGGAGAAAATTGCGCGGGAGCCCACGCCAGTTTTTTTCCCGTGATTTAACCCTTTATTTTAACATCTAGAGCTCCAAAATTTTGCACACACAAACTACTAACATTATTAGTGAGGAATATGTAAAAATATAACGTTTATGAAATGGTTTACTGTATGTAAACCATGCCTCATATCCTGTCGGGTTTGGTAGGACTTAGCAAAAGCTGGCAATTGAATTACCGGCTTTTATGTTATCTAGCTCTGTATTAAATATAAATATATATATGTGTCTCACTGACTGATATAGACTGTATATATGTTTTCACGAATATTTGAGCCCATGGATCCATTTTATGTCCATTTTGCAAGCCGGCAAGAAAATCTCGCCATACGGATGACACACGAATACTTTTTGGTGAAAAAATCGCATCTCGCATTGAATACGGATCACTGTTCAGGAACTTTTCTGCGTATCTCGGCCGTAAAAAACGGACAGTATTTTTATACGTTAGGTCGGACCTGGCCTTAGAAATCAGCTTGTTAATTTCTCTTACGGGTATGCTGAGTTTTATGTCCATAGAATTGCATTCGATGCAAAAAAAACCCTCATATGCCTCTTTAGTGTGTTTCTGCACATGACTGTATTAATAAAGTTTTGTCAAAGCCAAATACTGGGAAGTATCAAAAACAAAGCAGATTGATTTAAAACATATATCAAAAAGATACAAAAACAGCAGCGTCAAAACTTCAATTAAAACGCATGTAAAAAAACCGCTCTCAAAAACGCAATAAATAAAATACAAGTAGCCTAATTTTGCTAGTAGGTGCAGAAATGCTGCAACATCAAAAACTGACAGAAAACTAATTGTACAAATGTACATTTTTTAGGCCAGAGTCACATTAAACGTGTGAAAAATTGGTCCGAGTCTCCCTGCTGAGAGTCACACGAGTGTCATGTGAGTGTCATGTCAGTACAATCCGATTTTTCACAACAAGCATCCGATTTAGGCCCGCGTCACACTACCGTAGAATACGGGCGATTGCCATGTGAGAAAACATTTTGTTTGTTTTTTAAAAGAAGTACTCCCAGCAAAGTTTTTATCCTCTTAACATATTGCAATTATAATATTATATAGCACTGTGTACTGACAATTGCTCATATTGTCTTTCTACTAAATTAATTCTTCTCTTTTCTCGGCTCTATGTAGAAACCGACAGTCTTTTCCCTGCATGAATTATCATCTTCTTCAACTCCTGACCCAGCTGCTCCACTCCTCCTCCTGCCAGGGAATTTGCAGTTAGGTGAAATTGTAGTTCTAATGATGACTCATACAGGGAGAGGAGACATTCTGTTTATACACAGAGCTTAGAAAGAATCAGCTAGTCAGTTTTTAATCATGTGATGTCATAGACCTAATGGAAAAGACTGTAGACTGTGAGCCCTCGCGGGCAGGGTCCTCTCTCCTACTGTACTTGTGTGTGCCCAATTGCTCATGTTTATTGTGCTCGTCTATATTTGCCCCTTTCACATTTAAAGCGCCATGGAATAAATGGCGCTATATAAATGTACAGGGTGGTCCAAAAGTAGGTGGTCCAAAAGTAGGTGGACCAAAAGCAGGTGGGCAGAAAATAATAACATTTATTTTGATCTTTATATAAAATTATATTTATTAACACAAGCATAACATTGACAATTACATTTTATTCTGAACAATAATACAAAAGCCCTTAAATTTTATCAACGCAGGTGCTCAAACTGTTTTCCGTCACAATTTGCACAGCTTTGAAGTCTGCCTCTTACGCTTCGACAAACATTTTTGCACAAGGCTCTTTGGGTATTAATTTCTTGAAATGCATCTCTTATGTAATTTTTCAAATCACTGACACTTTTTGGTTTTCGACTATAAACTTTGTCCTTGAGTACCCCCCAAAAGGAAAAATCCATTGGGGTCAAGTCTGGTGAACATGCTGGCCAATCAAGTGGGCCTTTTCGGCCAATCCATTTATTAGGAAATGTTTCATCAAGATACTCGCGGACGACTCTTGAATAATGTGGAGGGGCCCCATCTTGTTGGAAATAAAGGTCATTTGAATTAGGTTGTTGCTGTAACTGGGGAACAACTTGATTCATTAGAATTTCGAAAAAACTTATCTCCTGTGACTGTTCCATACAAATAAAAAAAATTGTCCAGAAGCACCAAAACTTGAAATACCACCCCGAACAGTGACACCAGGCTCATTTAGTTGTTGCTCTAATGTTAAATGCATGTTCTCATTATAACAGTAAATACAATTATGTTTGTTACTATGGCCAGATAATTTGAAAGAAGCTTCATCACTCCACATAATGTTATCTAAAATTACTGGAGTTTCTTCAATTTCGTTAAGCATAATCTCACAAAATTGCAGCCGCCTGTCTGGATCATCCTCCAATAAACCATGAATTAGACGTGGACTTATCGTTTCCACCCAATAGATTTCAGGATTCGCATGATGGAAGCTCGTGAAATTCTCAATTCTAAAGAGACTCTTCTGGTGGACTTTTTTGGACTCTGAACAACTGTTTCAGCAACAAGTTGTTTATTATTTTCTGTACAGGCTGTTTTGGGTCGACCCGTTTTTGAAGCATTAAGGATTGAGCCAGTGGCTTAGAATTTATAAATGTTTTGTCTCTTTGGGGCTTGAGTACCAAATGTTTCAACCCAATTTGCTCTAACTGTTTCAGCATTTTGAGATTTCCAATACCCTTTTAAAATCCATTTTCTTTGATCTGTATTTATCATTTGCCATTCTGGGTTATCTGAATTATCTGAAAAGAAAACAGATTTGGAGGAGATTTATCTGTGAAAACTGGCTTAGTTGCCCTTACCAACCAATCAGATTTCACCTTTCATTTTCCAAAGAGTCTGTGAAGAATGAAAAGTGGAATCTGATTGGTTGCTAAGGGCAATAATTCAGTTTCACTTTACACCATGTTTGATAAATCTCCCCCTTCATAACCCTATTACACATACTGTCCACCTACTTTTGGACCACCCTGTATAATAATAATAATAATAATAATAATAATAATAATAATAATAATAAAAAAGAGAAGCATTAGCTGGCTAGAAATGCAAAATGAACTATTATCTAAAGGAAAATCTGTCTTTACTTAAAAATTCCACATTTTCTTGGTGCACAATATCTTCTCTTTTGTTTCATTGCTATATATCAAGTAAAGTCAAGTGCAACGTCTCTGTCTTCATCTAGAGGTAATTTCAGATCTTCAGGATACAATTATTGATAGCCGTCAGACACAAGGCTGCTATAAGCGCCTTCTGCCACACCAGGTATTGATCTGCACTTAATCCTTATTTCAGAGAGACAGCTCACACAATCTTTTTAAGTATAGTCACACAGCAGAGGCGAGGAAAGGAACAACTCCGACATTGATTGCTATCAAGGCTTCAGCAATCACAAATAATACTCACCCCATTGTTTGGTCCCACATGCTGCTCAGCTATCCCCAGGAATGACTGCAAAGGGGTTTTACTACCTGGAAAAAAAATTGAGAAGTCGTATCACAAATGGTGATGGACCTGACATTTTCATACCTACAACTGTGGCTAAAATATAGCCTTTCATATCCTGTAGAAAGCATTATTTTTTCTAAGGGATTATGAGGGTTGTCAGATTTTTGGTCTGTTACCAAGAGATAAACCAATTTGAATATTATGAGGATTTTTTTTAGCAATTTTTTGTACTAAAGCAAAACTTTACTTTAGGTATATATATGACAGATCTGCATTCACTACAATCTGTCATGGCCGAAAATGTTGGCATCCTCAAAATTGTTCCAGAAAATGAAGTAATTCTCCAAGAAAATTATTGCAATTACACATGTTTTGCTATATACATGTTTATTTCCTTTGTGTGTATTGAAACAACACAAAAAAAACAGAGGGGAAACAAGGCAAATTGGACATAATATCAAACAAAACCCCAAAAATCGGCCGGACAAAATTGTTGGAACCTTTCCAAACTTGTGGGTAAGCGACTTTGTTTCAAGCATGTGATGCCCATTCAAACTCACCTGTGCCCTGGTGTGGGCAATATGAAAGACATACAGTAAGCATGGAGAACAGAAAAAGGAGAAGAGTACTGTGTGTAAAAAAAATTTTAAGGTGTCCGTGATTTCTTTGAAGCTGAAGAAACTTATACAGAATATTTTGACTGTAATTATCATTTTACAGTGAATTCAGGTGATGTCTTCTTGCCAGAATTATAGGCTGTATATATGGATCACTTATCATAATGATTTATTATAGTTATTCTAGTGCTTCATCTTCCATTTTACAGGCAGCCACTTATGGGGGAAGGGCAGTACAGCTGAGCTGACAGTTTTGTGAGAAGACAACTGCAAATGTGCTTTGAGTGTTTGTAATAAGACAACATGCAACTCTGCTGTACTGTGCTAGTTATGATAATAATAATAATTTTTATTTATATAACGCCAACATATTCCGCAGCACTTTAGTTATAATCAGGCGCAGCTCTGCAGCAGCGCCTACAGAACTATGAGAGGACAATCGCTGCTGTAAATGTGTGTGTTAGCTCTGCTGTACTGTATTCTCCCTAATCTTACTGCAGAGCTGTATGTGATCATGAGAGCAGACTGTCAATCACTGCACATCACATTGGTAATGCAACTTTAATATAAAACAATCTCTGGAGGCAGATTCTCATGTCCGACCCATAGATCTTAACAGCTCATTTACATACGGTCATGGCCAAAAGTATTGACACCCCTGCAATTCTGTCAGATAATACTCAGTTTCTTCACAAATCACAAATTCTTTGGTATTATTATCTTCATTTAATTTGTCTTAAATGAAAAAACACAAAAGAGAATGAAGCAAAAAGCAAAACATTGATCATTTCACACAAAACTCCAAAAATGGGCCAGACAAAAGTATTGGCACCCTCGGCCTAATACTTGGTTGCACAACCTTTAGCCAAAATAACTGTGACCAACCGCTTCCGGTAACCATCAATGAGTTTCTTACAATGCTCTGCTGGAATTTTAGACCATTCTTCTTTGGCAAACTGCTCCAGGTCCCTGATTGTTATGAACAGGTAATTCAGAACCACAATGGACATTAAAGTTCAGAGCACACAAAGTCACCTGACAATTACCAAAAACATTGGACGAGCTCTGAGACGTGGGAACTCTGCTGACCGCAATCCCTAATCCTATCACACCACACTAGAGGTAGCCGTGGATTGCGCCTAACGCTCCCTATGCAACTTGGCACAGCCTGAGAAACTAACTAGCCCTGAAGATAGAAAAATAAGCCTACCTTGCCTCAGAGAAATTCCCCAAAGGAAAAGGCAGCCCCCCACATATAATGACTGTGAGTAAAGATGAAAACACAAACACAGAGATGAAAGAGATTTAGCAAAGTGAGGCCCGACTTACTGAATAGACCGAGGATAGGAAAGATAGCTTTGCGGTCAACACAAAAACCTACAAACAACCACGCAGAGGGGCAAAAAGACCCTCCGCACCGACTAACGGTACGGAGGTGCTCCCTCTGCGTCTCAGAGCTTCCAGCAAGCAAGAAAAACCAATATAGCAAGCTGGACAGAAAAAATAGCAAACAAAAATAACACAAGCAAAACTTAGCTTATGCAGGATAGACAGGCCACAGGAACGATCTAGGAGGAAGCAAGACCAATACTAGAACATTGACTGGAGGCCAGGATCAAAGCACCAGGTGGAGTTAAATAGAGCAGCACCTAACGACTTAACCTCATCACCTGAGGAAGAAAACTCAGAAGCCGAAGCTCGATAGTAGGAGAAAAAATGAACCCCCAAAATGAAATCTTCTGAACACCAAAGAGACACTTTGACCCCTTCACAACCAAAGAATTAGCACGCAGGACCTGGAACACCATTCTGACCTGCTTCACATGAGACTCCCAATCATCCGAGAAGATCACAATATCATCCAAGTATACAATCAGGAATTTATCCAGGTACTCTCGGAAGATGTCATGCATAAAGGACTGAAACACTGATGGAGCATTAGAAAGTCCGAATGGCATAACCAGGTACTCAAAATGGCCTTCGGGCGTATTAAATGCCATTTTCCATTCATCGCCCCGCTTAATACGCACAAGATTATACGCACCACGAAGCTCTATCTTGGTGAACCAACTAGCCCCCTTAATCCGAGCAAACAAATCAGACAGCAGCGGCAAGGGGTACTGAAATTTGACCGTAATTTTATTTAGAAGGCGGTAATCAATACAAGGTCTCAGCGAACCGTCCTTCTTGGCCACAAAAAAGAACCCCGCTCCCAATGGCGACGATGACGGGCGAATATGACCCTTCTCCAAAGACTCCTTCACGTAACTCCGCATAGCGGCGTGCTCAGGTACAGATAAATTAAACAGTCGACCCTTAGGAAACTTACTACCAGGAATCAAATCGATAGCACAATCACAATCCCTATGCGGAGGTAGGGCATTGGACTTGGGCTCATCGAATACATCCCGGTAATCAGACAAGAACTCTGGGACCTCAGAAGGGGTGGATGATGAGATAGACAGAAATGGAACATCACCATGTACCCCCTGACAACCCCAGCTGGACACAGACATTGATTTCCAATCTAATACTGGGTTATGGACTTGTAGCCATGGCAACCCCAACACGACCACATCATGCAGATTATGCAACACCAGAAAGCGAATATCCACCTGGTGCGCAGGAGCCATGCACATGGTCAGCTGGGTCCAATACTGAGGCTTATTCTTGGCCAAAGGCGTAGCATCAATTCCTCTCAATGGAATAGGACACTGCAAGGGCTCCAAGACAAACCCACAGCGCCTAGCAAACTCCAAGTCCATCAAATTCAGGGCAGCGCCTGAATCCACAAATGCCATGACAGAATAGGAAGACAAAGAGCAGATCAAAGTAACGGACAAAAGAAATTTCGACTGTACCGTACCAATGGTGGCAGACCTAGCGAACCGCTTAGTGCGCTTAGGACAATCGGAGATAGCATGAGTGGAATCACCACAGTAGAAACACAGCCCATTCTGACGTCTGTGTTCTTGCCTTTCAGCTCTGGTCAAAGTCCTATCGCACTGCATAGGCTCAGGTTTATGCTCAGATAATACCGCCAAATGGTGCACAGATTTACGCTCGCGCAAGCGTCGACCGATCTGAATGGCCAAAGACATAGACTCATTCAGACCAGCAGGCATAGGAAATCCCACCATGACATCCTTAAGGGCTTCAGAGAGACCCTTTCTGAAAATAGCTGCCAGCGCACATTCATTCCATTGAGTGAGCACGGACCACTTTCTAAACTTCTGACAATAAATCTCTATCTCATCCTGACCCTGACACAGAGCCAGCACATTTTTCTCTGCCTGATACACTGAATTAGGTTCGTCGTACAGCAATCCGAGCGCCAGAAAAAACGCATCAATATTACATAATGCAGGATCTCCTGGCGCAAGGGAAAATGCCCAGTCTTGAGGGTCGCCACGTAATAAAGAAATAATGATCTTAACTTGTTGAACTGGGTCACCAGAGGAGCGGGGTTTCAAAGCCAGAAATAGTTTACAATTATTTTTAAAATTCAAAAACTTAGCTCTATCTCCAGAAAATAACTCAGGAATAGGAATTTTAGGTTCTAACATAGGATTCTGAACCACTAAATCTTGAATATTCTGTACATTTATAGCGAGATTATCCATCAAAGAGAACAGACCTTGAATGTCCATGTCCACACCTGTGTTCTGAACCACCCTGATGTAAAGGGGAAAAGAAAGACAGAACACAGTGCAAAGAAAAAAAAATGGTCTCAGAACTTCTCTTTTCCCTCTATTGAGAAGCATTAGTACTTTTGGCCTCCAGTACTGTTATGAACAGGTAATTCAGAACCACAATGGACATTAAAGTTCAGAGCACACAAAGTGACCTGACAATTACCAAAAACATCGGACGAGCTCTGAGACGTGGGAACTCTGCTGACCGCAATCCCTAATCCTATCACACCACACTAGAGGTAGCCGTGGATTGCGCCTAACGCTCCCTATGCAACTCGGCACAGCCTGAGAAACTAACTAGCCCTGAAGATAGAAAAATAAGCCTACCTTGCCTCAGAGAAATTCCCCAAAGGAAAAGGCAGCCCCCCACATATAATGACTGTGAGTAAAGATGAAAACACAAACACAGAGATGAAAGAGATTTAGCAAAGTGAGGCCCGACTTACTGAATAGACCGAGGATAGGAAAGATAGCTTTGCGGTCAACACAAAAACCTACAAACAACCACGCAGAGGGGCAAAAAGACCCTCCGCACCGACTAACGGTACGGAGGTGCTCCCTCTGCGTCTCAGAGCTTCCAGCAAGCAAGAAAAACCAATATAGCAAGCTGGACAGAAAAAATAGCAAACAAAAATAACACAAGCAAAACTTAGCTTATGCAGGATAGACAGGCCACAGGAACGATCCAGGAGGAAGCAAGACCAATACTAGAACATTGACTGGAGGCCAGGATCAAAGCACCAGGTGGAGTTAAATAGAGCAGCACCTAACGACTTAACCTCATCACCTGAGGAAGGAAACTCAGAAGCCGCAGTACCACTCTCATCCACCAAAGGAAGCTCATAGACAGAACCAGCCGAAGTACCACTCTCGACCACAGGAGGGAGCTTGGCCACAGAATTCACAACACCTGATATTTGAAGGGTGCCTTCTCCAAACTGCCATTTTTAGATCTCTCCACAGGTGTTCTATGGGATTCAGGTCTGGACTCATTGCTGGCCACCTTAGAAGTCTCCAGTGCTTTCTCTCAAATCATTTTCTAGTGCTTTTTGAAGTGTGTTTTGGGTCATTGTCCCGCTGGAAGACCCATGACCTCTGAGGGAGACCCAGCTTTCTCACACTGGTCCCTACATTATGCTGCAAAATTTGTTGGTAGTCTTCAGACTTCATAATGCCATGCACACGGTTAAGCAGTCCAGTGCCAGAGGCAGCAAAGCAACCCCAAAACATCAGGGAACCTCCGCCATGTTTGACTATAGGGACCGTGTTCTTTTCTTTTAATGCCTCTTTTTTCTCCTGTAAACTCTATGTTGATGCCTTTGCCCAAAAAGCTCTACTTTTGTCTCATCTGACCAGAGAACATTCTTCCAAAACGTTTTAGGCTTTTTCAGGTAAGTTTTGGCAAACTCCAGCCTGGCTTTTTTATATCTCGGGGTAAGAAGTGGGGTCTTCCTGGGTCTCCTACCATACAGTCCCTTTTCATTCAGACGCCGACGGATAGTACGGGTTGACACTGTTGTACCCTCGGACTGCAGGGCAGCTTGAACTTGTTTGGATGTTAGTCTAGGTTCTTTATCCAACATCCGCACAATCTTGCGTTGAAATCTCTTGTCAATTTTTCTTTTCCATCCACATCTAGGGAGGTTAGCCACAGTGCCATGGGCTTTAAACTTCTTGATGACACTGCGCACGGTAGACACAGGAACATTCAGGTCTTTGGAGATGGACTTGTAGCCTTTAGATTGCTCATGCTTCCTCACAATTTGGTTTCTCAAGTTCTCAGACAGTTCTTTGGTCTTCTTTCTTTTCTCCATGCTCAATGTGGTACACACAAGGACACAGGACAGAGGTTGAGCCAACTTTAATCCATGTCAACTGGCTGCGAGTGTGATTTAGTTATTGCCAACACCTGTTAGGTGCCACAGGTAAGTTACAGGTGCTGTTAATTACACAAATTAGAGAAGCATCACATGATTTTTCGAACGGTGCCAATACTTTTGTCCACCCCCTTTTTTATATTTGGTGTGGAATTATATCCAATTTGGCTTTAGGACAATTCTTTTTGTGTTTTTTCATTTAAGACAAATTAAATGAAGATAATAATACCAAAGAATTTGTGATTGCAATCATTTTCAGGAAGAAACTGAGTATTATCTGACAGAATTGCAGGGGTGTTAATACTTTTAGCCATGACTGTATATAAGAAAAACATGGACTGTATATAAGAAAAACATGGATTTCTCTGGACTAAGATATCGGATTGCAGATATCAAAGTATCATTATATTTAACTTTCTCCGACCTATATGCCCAAATAGACGAATTAGGAGAGTTGATCCTAGTGACAGAGTCCCTTTAATGTTAATGACTGTGCTGGCAAAGTGCAGACAGCTATAATAATAATTTTTATTTATATAGTGCCAACATATTCCGCAGCATTTCACATTGTGTGTATATATATATATATATATATATATATATATATATATATATATATATACTATAACAAAGTGAACTTTGTACCCTTTGGTTCTAATGGTAATAACCTCTAATGTTGAAAAACTTAAGTTTTATTGTAAGTATACTTTACACATATTCTACCAAAACTGGTAGCAGTTGATACCCAAAAAGTTTGCCTCTTGCCAATAATTTAGAAAAAAATAATCTGACATTCTCTATGGATGCAATGTATCATTTGGTTAAATGTTTGACCCCGCGACAATTGATAAAAAAAATAAGGGTATACGATAACATGTCGCACGACAGCAGTTCTTTGAAAAGTCACTCCACAAAACCATCTGAGCAACTTGTCTGCGCCTTTCATGCTCCTGCTTTAAAGCTGTGATTTTGCTGTAAGTAAATCAGCCAAGTTGCCGACAAGTTGCATGTTACGTGACACTTGTATTGAAACCTATGGTAAGGGAGTTGCATGCAACTTGCAATTCAGCAACAACAAAAATGGAACACATTTGAAAAAAATTGCAACTATGTCACAATCGCCGGTTGCATTGCAATACCTGTTGTGAGTTCTGTTTTTGGGCTCCCTCTGGTGATTACTGATGGTACTGGGTGATTTGTGTTCTGCTGTCTCTGGTGTCCACCTGTTCTTTTAGGATTTGGGAGTTTCCTATTTAACCGAGCTTTCTTGTCATTTCCCCGCCGGCTATCAAGGTTATCAGAGTGTTTTGTTACCTCAGCTTCTGGCTTCAGTAATCTTCAGGACAAGCTAAGTTTTGATTTTCTTGTTCCACGTTTTGCTTTATTTTTGTCTTGTCCAGCTTGCATATAATTGTCTCTTTGCTGCTGGTTGCTTTAGTGGGCTGTAATTGCTCCTCATGTTCCATGAGTTGGAACATGAGTTCAAGTAATTACAGGATGGTTTTTTGAAGGGTTTTTTGCTGACCGCGCAGTTTACTTTTGTATCCTCTGCTATCTAGTTTTAGCGGGCCTCATTTTGCTGAATCTGTTTTCATACTGTGTATGTGCCTTCCTCTCATTTCACCGTCATTATATGTGGGGGGCTGCTATTTCTGTGGGGTATTTCTCTGGAGGCAAGAGAGGTCTGTGTTTCTTCTAATAGGGGAAGTTAGATCTTCGGCTGGTGCGAGACGTCTAGGATCAACGTAGGCACGTTCCCCGGCTATTGTTATTTGTGTGTTCAGGTTTAGGGTCGCGGTCAGCTCAGGTTCCATCACCCTAGAGCTCGTTGGTGCTTGTCCTTTTGTGATTCCCTGCCATTGGAATCATGACAGTATAGCCGGCCAAAATGTTTGGGCTGAAGTAGGAGGAAAAGTAGTCTGAGGAAGTTTTTTTTTTTTTTTCTCTCCTCTGAGGTTGCTGCCTAGCCTTAATTGCAGCCAGGCTGATTTTTTTTTTTTTTCCTCCTCTTAATCCTTGAATGGCTCTGACCTTAGCTGTTTATCATGGACGTCCAGAGTTTAGCTTCCAGCTTGAATAATCTTGCTGCTAAGGTTCAAAATATACAAGATTTTGTTGTACATGCTCCTATGTCTGAACCTAGAATTCCTATTCCAGAGTTCTTTGCTGGAGATAGATCTAGTTTTCTGAATTTTAGGAACAATTGCAAGCTGTTCCTTTCTTTGAAATCTCGCTCTTCTGGAGACCCTGCTCAGCAGGTTAAGATTATTATATCTTTCCTGCGGGGTGACCCTCAAAATTGGGCATTTGCATTGGCACCAGGGGATCCTGCGTTGCTTAATGTGGATGCGTTTTTTCTGGCATTGGGTTTGCTCTATGAGGAACCTAACCAGGAGATTCAGGCTGAAAAAGCTTTATTAGCTCTCTCTCAGGGGCAAGATAAAGCAGAAATATATTGTCAAAAATTTCGGAAATGGTCAGTGCTTACTCAGTGGAATGAGTGCGCCCTGGCTGCAAAGTTCAGAGATGGCCTTTCTGAGGCCATTAAAGATGTTATGGTGGGGTTCCCTGCGCCTACGGGTCTGAATGAGTCTATGACTACGGCTATTCAGATTGATCGGCGTTTACGGGAGCGCAAACATGTGCACCATTTGGCGGTGTCTTCTGAACAGGCACTTGAGACAATGCAATGTGATAGAGTTCAATCTAGAAGTGAACGGCAAAACTATAGGTGGAAAAATGGGTTGTGCTTTTATTGTGGTGATTCAGCTCATGTCATATCAGCATGCTCTAAACGCACAAAAAAGGTTGATAAGTCTGTTGCCATTAGTACGTTACAGTCTAAGTTCATTCTGTCTGCGACTCTGATTTGCTCATTATCATCCATTTCCGTCGATGCCTATGTAGATTCAGGCGCTGCCCTGAGTCTTATGGATTGGTCATTTGCCAAGCGATGTGGGTTTAGTCTTGAGCCTCTGGAAGTCCCTATTCCTTTGAAGGGAATTGACTCTACACCTTTAGCTATGAATAAACCTCAGTACTGGACACAAGTGACCATGCGTATGACTCCCGTTCATCAGGAGGTGATTCGCTTCCTGGTATTGTATAATTTACATGATGTTCTAGTACTTGGTCTGCCATGGTTACAAACTCATAATCCAGTCCTTGACTGGAAAACAATGTCTGTGTTAAGCTGGGGATGTCAGGGGGTTCATGATGATGCACCTCCGATTTCTATCGCTTCATCTACTCCTTCTGAGGTTCCTGTATTTTTGTCTGATTATCGGGATGTTTTTGAGGAGCCTAAGCTCAGTTCGCTTCCTCCTCACAGGGATTGCGATTGTGCTATAGATTTAATTCCTGGTAGTAAATTTCCTAAAGGTCGTTTGTTCAATCTGTCAGTGCCAGAGCATACTGCTATGCGGGATTATGTTAAGGAGTCCTTGGAAAAGGGACATATCTGTCCATCTTCGTCCCCTTTGGGAGCAGGTTTTTTTTTCGTGGCCAAAAAAGATGGGTCCTTGAGGCCTTGTATAGATTATCGTCTTTTGAATAAGATTACCGTAAAATATCAGTATCCTTTGCCTTTGTTGACTGATTTGTTTGCTCGCATTAAGGGGGCTAAATGGTTCACTAAGATTGATCTTCGGGGTGCGTATAATCTTATACGAATAAAGCAAGGTGATGAGTGGAAAACCGCATTTAATACGCCTGAGGGCCATTTTGAGTATTTGGTAATGCCTTTCGGACTTTCTAATGCTCCTTCAGTCTTCCAGTCCTTTATGCACGATATTTTCCGTGAATATCTGGATAAATTTATGATTGTGTATTTGGATGATATTTTGGTTTTTTCTGATGACTGGGAGTCTCATGTTCAGCAGGTCAGGAAGGTGTTTCAGGTCCTGCGGGCTAATTCCTTGTTTGTAAAGGGCTCAAAGTGTCTCTTTGGAGTCCAGAAGATTTCTTTCTTGGGGTATATTTTTTCCCCTTCTACTATTGAGATGGATCCCGTCAAGGTTCGGGCTATTTGTGACTGGACGCAGCCTGCATCTCTTAAGAGTCTGCAGAAGTTCTTAGGCTTTGCTAATTTCTATCGTCGTTTTATAACTAATTTTTCTAGTGTTGTTAAGCCTTTGACGGATTTGACTAAGAAGGGTGCTGATGTTGCTGATTGGTCTCCTGCGGCTGTGGAGGCCTTTCGGGAACTTAAACGCCGGTTTTCTTCTGCTCCTGTGTTGCGTCAGCCTGATGTTTCGCTTCCTTTCCAAGTTGAGGTTGATGCTTCCGAGATTGGAGCGGGGGCGGTTTTGTCACAGAGAAGCTCCGATTGCTCGGTGATGAAGCCATGTGCGTTCTTTTCTAGAAAATTTTCGCCCGCTGAGCGGAATTATGATGTGGGTAATCGGGAACTTTTGGCCATGAAGTGGGCATTTGAGGAGTGGCGTCATTGGCTGGAGGGTGCTAGACATCGTGTGGTGGTCTTGACTGATCACAAAAATCTGATTTACCTTGAGTCTGCCAGGCGTCTGAATCCTAGACAGGCTCGTTGGTCACTGTTTTTCTCTCGTTTCAATTTTGTGGTTTCATACCTGCCAGGTTCAAAGAATGTGAAGGCGGATGCTCTTTCTAGGAGTTTTGTGCCTGACTCCCCTGGAAATTCTGAGCCCACTGGTATCCTTAGGGATGGGGTGATTTTGTCGGCCGTCTTCCCAGACTTGCGACGTGCTTTGCAGGAGTTTCAGGCGGGTAAACCTGATCGTTGTCCGCCTGAGAGACTGTTTGTTCCGGATAGTTGGACCAGTAGAGTCATCTCCGAGGTCCATTCTTCTGCATTGGCAGGTCATCCTGGAATATTTGGTACTAGAGACTTGGTGGCCAGGTCTTTTTGGTGGCCTTCCTTGTCGAGGGATGTGCGTTCTTTTGTGCAGTCTTGTGAGGTTTGTGCTCGGGCTAAGCCTTGCTGTTCTCGAGCCAGTGGATTGTTGTCACCTTTGCCTATCCCGAAGAGGCCTTGGACGCACATTTCCATGGACTTTATTTCGGATCTCCCTGTCTCTCAAAAAATGTCTGTCATCTGGGTTGTGTGTGACCGCTTTTCTAAAATGGTTCATCTTGTACCCTTGCCTAAGTTGCCTTCCTCCTCTGAGTTGGTCCCTCTGTTTTTCCAGAACGTGGTTCGTTTGCATGGGATTCCGGAGAACATCGTTTCTGACAGGGTATCCCAGTTTGTGTCTAGATTTTGGCGGACGTTCTGTGCTAAGATGGGCATTGATTTGTCCTTTTCGTCTGCATTCCATCCTCAGACGAATGGCCAGACGGAGCGAACTAATCAGACCTTGGAAACTTATTTGAGGTGTTTTGTTTCTGCTGATCAGGATGACTGGGTTACCTTTTTGCCGCTGGCCGAGTTTGCCCTTAATAATCGGGCTAGTTCTGCTACCTTGGTTTCTCCTTTCTTTTGTAATTCGGGGTTTCATCCTCGTTTTTCCTCTGGTCAGGTGGAGCCTTCTGATTATCCTGGAGTGGACATGGTGGTGGATGGGTTGCATCGGATTTGGAGTCATGTGGTGGACAATTTGAAGTTGTCCCAGGAGAAGGCTCAGCAGTTTGCTAATCGCCGTCGCCGCGTGGGTCCTCGACTTCGTGTTGGGGACTTGGTGTGGTTGTCTTCTTGTTTTGTTCCTATGAAGGTCTCTTCTCCTAAGTTCAAGCCTCGGTTCATCGGTCCTTATAGGATCTTGGAAATTCTTAACCCTGTGTCGTTTCGTTTGGATCTCCCGGCATCGTTTGCTATTCATAATGTGTTCCATCGGTCGTTGTTGCGGAGGTATGAGGTACCTGTTGTTCCTTCGCTTGAGCCTCCTGCTCCGGTGCTGGTGGAGGGAGAATTGGAGTATGTTGTGGAGAAGATCTTGGATTCTCGTGTTTCCAGACGGAAACTCCAATATTTGGTCAAGTGGAAAGGTTATGGTCAGGAGGATAATTCTTGGGTGGTTGCCTCTGATGTTCATGCTGATGATTTGGTCCACGCTTTTCATAGGGCTCATCCTGGTCGCCCTGGTGGTTCTCGTGAGGGTTCGGTGACCCCTCCTCAAAGGGGGGGTACTGTTGTGAGTTTTGTTTTTGGGCTCCCTCTGGTGATGGTACTGGGTGATTTGTGTTCTGCTGTCTCTGGTGTCCACCTGTTCTTTTAGGATTTGGGAGTTTCCTATTTAACCGGGCTTTCTTGTCATTTCCCCGCCGGCTATCAAGGTTATCAGAGTGTTTTGTTACCTCAGCTTCTGGCTTCAGTAATCTTCAGGACAAGCTAAGTTTTGATTTTCTTGTTCCACGTTTTGCTTTATTTTTGTCTTGTCCAGCTTGCATATAATTGTCTCTTTGCTGCTGGTTGCTTTAGTGGGCTGTAATTGCTCCTCATGTTCCATGAGTTGGAACATGAGTTCAAGTAATTACAGGATGGTTTTTTGAAGGGTTTTTTGCTGACCGCGCAGTTTACTTTTGTATCCTCTGCTATCTAGTTTTAGCGGGTCTCATTTTGCTGAATCTGTTTTCATACTGTGTATGTGCCTTCCTCTCATTTCACCGTCATTATATGTGGGGGGCTGCTATTTCTGTGGGGTATTTCTCTGGAGGCAAGAGAGGTCTGTGTTTCTTCTAATAGGGGAAGTTAGATCTTCGGCTGGTGCGAGACGTCTAGGATCAACGTAGGCACGTTCCCCGGCTATTGTTATTTTTGTGTTCAGGTTTAGGGTCGCGGTCAGCTCAGGTTCCATCACCCTAGAGCTCGTTGGTGCTTGTCATTTTGTGATTTCCTGCCATTGGAATCATGACAAATACCATAGGAAATCAATAGATGCAATGCCACAGTGTGAGAATTTCAGTGGCGCGCTACACATGTCGCTGTATGGTCTGAGCCTGAAGCAATCATGACGTTTGATGAACTGAACTGCAAATACAGAGAAGACTAAGTAAGACTAGTATTGATGAGCGAACGAGCTTGGATAAATATTATACGAGCATGCTCGTGTGCTAACCGAGTGTCTTCGCCGCGCTCAAAAAATATGTTCGAGTCCCTGCGGCTGCATGTCTCACAGCTGTTTGACTGCCGCAACACATGAATGGATTGCCTTTATCCCTGCATGTGTTTTAGCTCTCAAACAGACGTGAGACATGCAGAAGCACGGACTCGAACATATTTTTCGAGCATACCGAAGAAACTCAGTTAGCCCACAAGCATGCACACCTTATCAGAGAACGTTCGCTCAACAGTAGTGACAGTAGTGACTAGTGGTCAGAACGGCATACACAGTTTGAAAATGGTTTCTCTACCCGAGAGAATGATAAAAATCTTTAAAAAACAAAACAAAAAACAATCTTTAGAGACCACAAAAGTTTTACAGATAAAAAAAACAATATTGTCTATATGTCAGTTTTAATTCCAATTATTTCAGTATAACTCACCGATATATTCTGGACGATGTATTTATTTATATATATTATAAATGTGCGACACATGTGGCTTGCACTGCACTTCAGGTGTTTTTTCTATATTTTGCTCTTCGTATTGTTCCTCATGTTAAGATCACACATTTCTGCTTTTTTCACATCAATTTTCTAGTTTCAAGAACTTAGTTTAAATGTGCAAAAAAAATGTGTTCAAGCACTTTAAAAGCAATAAATATCCACCTTAGTAATATAGCCCGAGGACCAGCTCCAGAGGACTGAGGAAAGAGACTGTTTACATCGCATTTTGGCTTTACAACTGGCACATGGTGGGAAAATCTTCTAGTGCATGGGACGAACATAGTAATGTATGCAACTGTATTCCATGCAGTTACTTATTTGATCTACAAGTAGTGGAAAATAATATTCTCTATACTTAACAGCAGGGGTGGGGAATCTTTTTTCTGCCAAGGGCCATTTGAATATTTATACCATCCTTCGGGGTCATACAAACTCCCCCCACAAAGCACATCCTGACTGGCACTGGTTTCAGGATGTAATCTTTCATTGCATGCCCTTCACTGTTCAGTAGTGAACACTACATGTGTGTGCTAACAGAGCAAGAAGAAATTAATGAGCTGGTTGTAATCAAAATACACCTCCCTGCACAAGAATGCGGTCCTTGAGAATCTGCTCAGGGGTCTGATAAAAGGTTATCGAGGGCCGTAAATGGCCCTGGGGCCTGAGGTTCCCCACCCCTGCTTAACAGTATGTGACAGCACAGAAGGCTCGACTCCTACAGAATAAAAAATAGTATCCTGACATATAGCAGCCTGGCAGATGCAGTAATCTATTTTCCATCCACTGGCATCACACAGTAGCATGTAAAAGTTTGGGCACTCCTGGTTAAAATGACTATTATTGTGAACAGTTAAGTAAGTTGAAGATTACGGTAGATGATCTCGAAAAGGCCTAAAGATAAAGATGACACATTTTCATTGAATTTTAGGAAAAAATAAATAAATTTATATATAAATATAGTTATTCAAGTTTTCCAATTTCAAAATTGCCAAAAGGAAAATGGGCTGTTACAAAAGTTTGGACACCTTGGAGATTTGAGTGCTCAGATAACTTTGACGAAGGCTTCAGACCTTAATTAGCCTGTTAGGGTTATGGCTTGTTCACCATCATCATTAGGAAAGGCCAGGTACAAATTTCCCAGATTTATAAAAACCCAGCCTGCTCTAACCTTGTGCCAAAAAACTGCAGCCATGAGTTCTTCTAAGCAGCTGCCTAGGACTCTGAAAATAAAAAAGGTGTAGGCTCACAAAGCAGGAGAAAGCTATAAGAAGATAGCAAAGCTTTTTCACGTTGCCCTTTCCTCAGTTTGAAATGTAATTAAGAAATGGCAGATAATAGGAACAGTGGAGATCAAAATAAGGTCTGGAAGATGAAGTAAAATTTCTGTGAGAGCTGCTCGTAGGAATGCTAGAGGGGCAAGTCAGAACCCCGGCTTCACTGTAAAAGACTTTCAGAAAGATTTAGCAGACTCTGGAGTTGTGGTACATTGTTCTACTGTTCAGAGACATCTGCACAATTATGGCCTTCATGAAAGTGTCATGAGAGGAAAACCTCTCTTACATCCTCCCCATAAAATTCAGCTTCAGAAGTATGCAAAAGAACATCTAAACAAGCCTGATGCATTTTTGAAACATATCCTGTGGACCAATGTGGTTGAAATAGAACTCTTTGGTCACAATAATCAAAGGTATGTGTGGAGAAAAAAGGGCACAGAATTTCAGTAAGGCTGAAGTCACACTACCGTAGAACACGACTGAGTACTAGGCAATAAGACATCACGTACCACTCTGCCCAATGTTATACTTGCTGCTTAACATATTTTGCACTCACCGAATTGGCAGTATTTATACTTGCTGCTTAACATATTTTGCACTCACCAAATTGGCAGTATTTTGTTTGTTAATCAATAATTAAATGATTCACTCTGCATCCACTTGAGTGCGACTGATTAGCTTCTTTTGATGTTATTTTGGAGTATTCCGGTTCAGCCAGCACCTCTAATATCTATGAGCTGTGTGCACCTTCCTTTGTTCTCCTAATGTTATACTATGGGGCAGCTCACATCTGTGATTATTTTCTCACGCCAATTCGGCATGAAAGAACAATCGTAGCATGCTGAGAGTGAAACATCGCACTGCTCTCGGATATCACCCGAGTGCAGTGCGATTTCCCGCCAACGCTGGCAGCAAAGGAGATGGAAAAATAACTTTGTCCATCTCATCCGCAGCTGTGCTCTGATCCGGTCATGCGAGTAGCATGACACTCGGCTCGTGCTCACAGCAGAGCAGGAGCCGAAGGTCATTAGAATATCACATCCGATGCTCTAGCATGAGAGAATCATTGGATGCCATACACTAGTGTGACTCCGGTTTTAAAGAACATTTCACCAACCATTAAGCACTGGGTGGATCAACCATGCTTTGGGATTGTGTTACAGCCAATGGCTCAGGGAATATTTCATTGGTAGAGAGAAGAATGTATTCAATGAGATTTCAACCAATTCTTTGTTGCGTTTGGGTAAGTCAGGCGGATGGCACAACATAAACAAACAACGGGATGGAATAGAAAGAGGAAGGCCCTAACAGTAAGGAGCAAGGGATGGGGTGCCTCTTGACTCCAACCTGTGCCTATACCTAAGCTCCACTTCGATCCTTTCCCCCGCCGCCACCATGAGCCTAGTCTCTAATTGTCACCTCACTATACCCTGGCTAGTGCACTAGCCGGCATGGACGCTAGCCTCACCACTGCAGATGGTATCAACACAGGGGAAGTGACAAACATGAGACAGACAAGGAAAACAATACTTAGCTACTGCCTCTGCTGCCAAGCTCCAAACAGCAGAGAATATGGCACCTGGAACCCAAATTCGACAGAAGCAGCAGATACACCGCTGGCACCAGAGAGCACCAAACTCAAGGCTGGTCTTCATAAAATAACTCTATTACCAACAGTCAGCTGATGTGTCATGTGACTATTTAAAAGGATGGTGTGAGTTGTCACCACCCACATCAGCTGACCAGAAACAAAGCCACTGCCAGCAAGGAAACTGATATTAACCCTTGCTGGCTCAAAAGTAAAAAAGCAACATTTAAATTATAGCAGAACCAGAGATGTCACTAATCCAAAAATAAATTGTGACATTCTTGATGAAAACAAATACGATCTGTAAAAAAAGCTGAAGTTGAAAAGAGAATGGCTTCTACAAATGGCTAATGATCCTAAACACACGTCAAAATCCACAGTATGCTACCTCAAAAGGCGCAAGCTGAAGGTTTTAGAATGACCCTCACAGTCCCATGATCTGATCATCATTGAAAATCTGTGGCTAGACCTCAAAATAGCAGAACATGAAAGACTACCCAGAAATGTCACAGAACTGGAAGAATTTTCCAAGGAGGAATGGATGAAAATCCCTCAAACAAGAACTGAAAGACTGAGGGCTGGCAACAAAAAGCATTTATAAGCTGTGATACTTGCAAAAGGAGGTGCTAATAGGTACTAACAATGCAAGATGCCCAAATTTTTGCATCTCCCATTTTACTATTGAAATTTTTAAAATGTAAAAATTGACTATATATATATATATATACATATATATATATATATATATATATATATATATACATATATATAGTGCCTTGCGAAAGTATTCGGCTCCCTGGAACTTTTAAGCCTTTTCCCACATATCATGCTTCACACATAAAGATACCAAATGTAAATTTTTGGAGAAGACTCAACAACAAGTGGAACACAATTGTGAAGTTGAATGAAATTTATTGGTTATTTTAAATTTGTTTGGAAATTCAAAAACTGAAAAGTGTTCGTGCAATATTATTCAGCCCCTTTACTTTCAGTGCGGCAAACTCATTCCAGAAGTTCATTGTGGATCTCTGAATGATCCAATGTTGTCCTAAATGGCTAATGATGATAAATATAATCCACCTGTGTGTAATCAAGTCTCCATGTAAATGCACCTGCTCTGTGATAGTCTCAGGCTATGTGCACACATCAGGATTTCTGGCAGAAATTTCCTGACAAAAACCGGGCATTTCTGCCAGAAATCCGCAAGCGTTTTTTCCCCCACGTTTTTTGCGTGTTTTTTGTGCGTTTTTTCCCAATGCATTAAATAGCGGGAAATGCGCGAAAAATCCGCAAAATTAATGAACATGCTGCTTTTTTTACCGCGATGCGTTTTTTTCGTGGAAAAAAAACACATCATGTGCGCAAAAATTGCAGAATGCATTCTAAGTAATAGGATGCATATGTATGCATTTTTAATGCGTTTTTATCGCAAAAAAATGCGAAAAAAAATCAAAAAAACCTGAATGTGCGCACATACCTTCAAGGTTCTGTTTGAAGCACAGAGAGCAAGGAACACAACAGGCAGGTCCGTGATACTGTTGTGGAGAAGTTTAAAGCCGGATTTGGATACAAAATGATTTCCAAAACTTTAAACATCCCAAGTAGAAATGTGCAAGCGATCATATGAAAACGGAAGGAGTATCATACCACTGCAAATCTACCAAGATCCAGCCGTCCCTCTAAACTTTCATCTCAAACAAGGAGAAGACTGATCAGAGATGCAGCCAAGAGGCCCATGATCACTCTGGATGAACTGCGGAGATCTACAGCTGAGGTGGGACAGTCTGTAGATAGGACAACAATCAGCTGTACACTGCACATATCTGGCCTTTATGGAAGAGTGGCAAGAAGAAAGCTATTTCTCAAAGATATCCATAAAAAGTGTCGTTTAAAGTTTGCAACAAGCCACCTGGGAGACACACCAAACATGTGGAAGAAGGTGCTCTGGTCAGATGAAACCAAAATCGAACTTTTTGGCAACAATGCCAAACGACATGTTTGGTGTAAAGGCAACACAGCTCATCACCCAGAACACACCATCCCCACTGTCAAAAATGGTGGTGGCAGCATCATGGTTTGGGTCTGCTTTTCTTCAGCAGGGACAGGGAAGATGGTTAAAATTGATGGGAAGATGGATGGAGCCAAATACATTACCATTCTTGAAAAAAACTTGTTGGAGTCTGCAAAAGACCTGAGACTGGGACAGAGATTTGTCTTCCAACAAGACAATGATCCCAAACATAAAGCAAAATCTACAATGGAATGGTTCACAAATAAACGTATCCAGGTGTTAGAATGGCCAAGTCAAAGTCCAGTCCTCAATCCAATCGAGAATCTGTGGAAAGAGCTGAAAACTGCTGTTCACAAATGATCTCCATCAAACCTCACTGAGCTCGAGCGGTTTGCCAAGGAAGAATGGGCAAGAATTTCAGTCTCTCGATGTACAAAACTGATAGAGAAATACCCCAAGCGAGCTGCAGCTGTAATTGCAGCAAAAGGTGGCGCAACAAAGTATTAAGTTAAAGGGGCCGAATATTATTGCACGCCCCATTTTTCAGTTTTTGAATTTCCACAAACATTTTAAATAACCAATAAATTTCGTTGAACTTCACAATTGTGTTCCACTTGTTGTTGATTCTTCACCAAAAATTTACATTTGGCATCTTTATGTTTGAAGCATGATATGTGGAAAAAGGTTGAAAAGTTCCAGGGAGCCGAATACTTTCGCAAGGCAATGTGTGCGTGTGTATATATATATATATATATATATATATATATATATATATATATATATATATTTCCTAGAATACCAAGGAAATGTGTCATCTTTAACTTTAGCCCTCTTAGAGATCACTTAATCTTAAACTTGCTTAACTTTTTACAGTAACAGTAATTTTAACTAGGGTTGCCCAAACTTTCACATGCCACTGTAAGAGTCTAAGGACTGATTTGGCATGTGTACCAATAATTTTTCCCTGCACATGCACCAAGCACAGTTTGCACCTAGCCTTAGGGGTAAAGTCCAGCAGTACTTGGAAACTATCTGTGTATTCGACATTACCTTTGCTCTTTCCTTTGTGCTGGTCAGATAAATGTTCTGTGCGGGTTCTAGTAATTAATTCTACATTGGAAGCCCCGTATACCTGAGAAAAAAAAGTTAAAGAGGTATAATACAAATGTTAATGCTCATTTATTTATGTAATATTACTAAATTATATTTTAAAGGAACTGTCAACTCGTCATTAATTGGTTAAATTGCGAAGTCGTAGTAAAAGCAAGTAAACCTTGTAAGTATCACTTATTAAAAATCCTCTATGTTCTACAAAATGACGAGCTTTTAATTTTATTGTGTTCTGCTCAATGCCTGGGTTACTGGCCACCTCCACAGTCTCAGGGCACAGTCACACGGCTGTATAAATAGGGCCAAGATCGGAACGCATAGACAGGCCGCAACCGACCCAAGCAAGACACCTGCATAGAAATACATGCTCGGGTAATGAGAACGCCGCCCAGTCTGTGCATTGAGTTCCAATCTTGGTCCGACGAGTACAGCCATCTGACTGTGCCCTTAGAATGTCTGGTTACTTCCGAAAGGACTGAGCGCTGCTTTAGACTCTGCAACCGCTGCTCTGAAGCTGGCGGATTGATGGATCTGACCAGACTCAGTGCCTCTGCACTTTTCCCATGATGCAGAGGTAAGCCTGGTCCAAACTGGTCCAAACTGCGATCTGTCAATCTTCAGGAGTGTACTGCCCCCCCAACCCGGCAACCAGGAAGCCGGGTAGTATGGGAGGGGTGCTGCCCTGAAGAAAGAAGATGGACACAGATGTTGTGCATGCCTCACCATGCATGTGTGTAGTAATGAAATGTTACATATTGGCCACTCACTGAACCAACCATGTAATACATATATGATATATCTCATTGGCTTATTGAGAGGGAGATACTCATTCATATAATTATTGGCTGCTATTATTATGTGGGGTCATCTGAAAAAAAAGGCATGCACACAAATTGCAACAGTGACCTCTTTGCACCAAATGCACGTGTCTTTGATAAATTATCTAACTCAGGGGTGGGCAATTAATTTTCCCAAGAGCCCACATGAGATACTGCGACTGTTGTAGAGGACTGAACCAACCGGCCAAACTTAATTCTGCTCATTATTATTGTTTTATACATATTTGTATCAATTAATATTGAACAAAATGAAGATTACTGACTAGTTATTACTGGTAATACACTTTACGATAGGGCTTATTGCTTTATGTATTCTTACTTGTAGCAGATAATTCAAACTATATAATTTACTGCATCTTACAAAGGTTATGAAAAGAAGTAAATCATTTGTTCCTGATACTCAGACCTTGTACCTTGATTAACTGCTTCAAACACAATATGATGCCCCCACACAGTATAATGTCCCCACATAGCCCTCAGACAGTATGATATCCGCACAAAGCCCCCACACACAATATTATGTCCCGACAAAGCATTCTTCACAATATGTCACCACAAAGCCCCCACAAAGTATGAAGGTCACCACCACAAAACCTTGCTACAAAGTATTATGTCCACACACAGCACCCTATTCAGAATGATGACCACACAGAGCCCTCCTACACAGTATTATTTCCCCACTCATAATGATGTGCCCACACAGCCCCCTTACTCAATATTATGTCCCCAGACAGCCCCTACACAATATTGTCCCCACAAAGCACCCCCCACAATCTGTTGTCACTACGCAGCCCCCCAAAGAGTATGACTGACATCCCCAGACAACCTCACTACACAGTATTATGTCCCCACACAGCCCTCTACTCAGACTGATGTCGCCACAGAGCCGCCCTACACAATATTATGTCCCCTTTCACCACCCACTTAGAAAGATGTCCCCACACAGCCCCCTTAGAGTATTATGACCTCACACAGCCCCCCACTCAGAATGACATGTCCAAACAACAGCCCGCTTGCACAGTATTATGTCCCCATACAGCCCACTCTTGCCACACAGAATGATGTAGAAAAAAAAATTACTCACCTAACCCAGTTTTCCCACAGCTCCAGTCTGCGCTCTCTACTGAAGCACAGCTGGCACAATGTAGTGCCATCATCACGCCTCCTGAACTCACAAACGCATAGGCTCAATGATAGAATAGGGAGCTGATGATTCCATAGTCCATCATTATATTACACCAGTATCAGCATTACGAGGATACAGATTTCAGTAAAAGTGAGACGACAAACGGAAGATGGCCTCTTAATGTGGGACATGTCATTGCATAAAAACCTTTGATTGTTTCAGTCCGCGGGCCTTAAAAAACAGCCAAAGGGTCGCATTTAACCCACGTGCCGCACCTTGCACAGGTCTGATCTAACCGAACAACTCAACAAAAAAGATGACATATTGAAAGCATAAAAGAAGCACAAGAGATTAAAAAGTTATTCCCATCCCATAGAAAGAATATCACTTAGGCCCCCATTGATTCTGAGACTGTACAGGCCAAGGTACTGTGGTTTGTCCACACATCAAGGGAATGGCAGCATGGCCCGTAACATTTAGAAGGGGCTTCAGCGCTAAATCAACGCCTCAATTCTTAGAATCTGTGCAGAGTTCAGCAGTCACACTGATACTAATCATAAAGTGTTGGCGTATTCTAGGCACTTTAGTAGGAAAAGTCAATATTAGTAAGCTTTGTTTCTGGGAGTTATTAATGAGTTTGGACCGTTCAGCCTAATATTTTGGTCCCAGGGTAATAACTGAAGAGAAATCATAAAGATACCCTAAATTTAAATGTAGGAATAAAGGTTGTATCTTTTAAATGTAGGGTATTTTTATGAACTTTCAGCCTACACTACAGAGATGCATTTTTAGGGTCCAGCCTTGTGATGACATGAATGTAAGGTCAGAATTAGTAGAAGTTCAGATGAACAACTATAACTAAGAGCTCCTACAGAATAAGAGATCTCATTGGGGTACAGCTCCTGTCACCTCCACTCCTATCTGGATTACAGGTCAGGTTATGCATCTTTATAATCTTTACAATCTTTTTATTTTTATATAGCACTAACATATTCCGCAGCGCTTTACACTTTGCATCTTACCTTTGCCTCGTAGCCATTGATAACCTCAGTTTTCTCGCTTCTCCAGCCGAGGATTCCTGATTTGTTTCTGTAAGGGAAATTAAAGAAAGCACAAAATTGCTTCTTATAATCATGATGCAGGACTGTATCTATGAGGTAGCAGAAGCACTGTGTAATATCACAGAAAAGCATTCTTATATTAACTTCCACAGAGTACGTTATCAGAATGTTCCAGACCAAGTATCTTAATGAAGTTTTTGTACATAAAAGTGTCACTCCAGCACTGAAGTGACGCCAACCTGTGCTGCCTGACTGTTTTGATAAAGCTAAGAAATTAAAACTGGATATCTAAGCTTCAGTACTTTAAATAAAACACCGGTTCTTGGCAATGTCACTCGATGCCGGTCCCAAGATTTATTCTTCTCGACTTGAACTGAACAACCTCTTTCTACAGTGAGACATTTGCCAAATGCCAGAAAGTAAAGCTCCACACTTACGGTAATCTCAAGAATATATTAGAGTATAACACAACAACAGTACCTTACGCCAATAATATAACATTATTATTAGTGTCACCACCTTTAATATTTGCTAACTTTTCAAAAATGTCCAGAAGTGAGACATCGCTAGACTACTGGAGGAGTTGGCAAATCTCACAGATGCCACTGAAGCATCCCCAAACTTATGGAATGTGGGTTTTCAGGGGGTGTTGGATGATCCCCAAAAATACATTGATAGGATGATGAGGGCAAAGTGAGGAATGACATGCACAAATAAAAGAATGTGGTAATATGAGAAAATATTTCAGCTATGCACCTAACATTTCATTGTTGGAAATGTTAATGGTGTACACCTCTGTGCAATTTCAGCTTGGGACCTGAATATTCATGAGATCTTAATTTATGTAACTACATTGTCTTTTACCAATCCTAAATTACATCCTGTATTATAGACCAGAGTTTTATTAAACATTTAAGCGGAATGCATGATTAAAAGCTTAACCATTCCAGCTTTTCTTGCTAACCTAAAGGTATGGTTGTTACCTTTATTTTATAAAATTGCACTCATTTTAAGTCCGCAGTTTTCATTCCTTCACTGAATTTCAGAACCCCAGATGAGTCTGCAGTCTAATCCAAGTTTCAAATGTTTCACTTTTGGGAGTTTCCCTCCCAGTAATATAGGCTGGGTTTAAGCTCTGTGTGTATCCAGAGTGTTACTCTCTTCACACGTATCAACGCAGCTCCAATACTGTACTTATTTCCTCTTCATGTGCTTTCCCCCTTGACTATAGCCTGTTTTCTTCACTCTCCTTTTGTTTGTCTTCTTTGCTCGCTTCAGATAGTTTCCTCTCTCTCCAATGTAGATTTTTGCACAACCACCTTCTTTTTGCTATCACTAATACTGAGAGAAATGAGCAGAAGTGCTGAGATGGCCGACTGGAGCAAGAACTCTAACGATTTGTATTTTATTTTACAGATAATTCAGCTAAATAAGGAACTTCCAGATGCACTTAAGCAGTAAAACTCAACATTGACCCTTTATTGAGCCTTGCCACGTGACTTAGGATAAACCAAACCAGACAATATTTACAGACACGTTTCAGGTTGTTAGTCCCTCATCAGTGCAAACCAAAAGGTATCATTTGGCTGGATGCAAGGCCTCTAATGGGGATCTAAGAGGTAAGGTTTCTCTCCTTACAAATAGTGCCATGCCAGTGTGAGGGGGCTTATAGGCCATACAATACTCCTCTGGGACATTAAATATGCAAACAGTCTCTTCAGAGGAAGAACACTTGAAATCCACTGGGTCCTATTGGAAGCAGCAATCCTAAAAGTCAATATATTTAATATTTGAAGTTTAATATTTAAATGTTATATTTAAATATTTAATATATTTAATATTTAAAATTTATATTTAATAAGCCTTGCTTTATGACTTAGGACAAACACATAATCAGACACACTATTTGCAGACACGTGTTTCGGGGAGCTTACTTCTCCTAGACAAGCATTGCATGGCCATTAAGTTTCCTTTATCCGTTATGGCAATCTCCACAAGGAGAGACATTATCCTTTGGACCCCTGTCAGAGGCCTCTCATCCAGACAAATCCAATCTCTTGCTTTGAAATGATGAGATGCAAAAACCCAGAAACACATGTCTGCAAATGGAGTATCTGGTTTGGCTCTTGTCCTGAGTCATATAGCAAGACTTGTTCAAGGGTCAATAATGACTTTTAGGATTGCTACTTTCAAGCGGTGGTGCTAAAGTTCAAGTCCTGTTCCTCTCTGAAGAGACTATTTGCATACTTAATTTGCCACAAAAGCATTACATAGACTGTACGTCTCCTCACACCAGCATTTAAAATCATACAGCTCTGGCAAAAATTAAGAGACCACTACAAAATGTTCCGTTTGTCTGATTTTTCTCTTCATAGGTATATTTTTGAGTAAAATGTAAATTGTTCTTTTATTCTATAAACTTCTGACAACATGTCTCCGAAGTTCCAAATAATAAATTTTGTATTTTTTTTTTTCTGAAAAGGAGAAATGGTCAAAACGTAAAAAACCCCCAGTGCTTTCAGACCTCAAATAATGCAAATAAAACAAGTTCATAATCAGTTAGAAACAACAATACTAATGTTTTAACTCCGGAAGAGTTCAGAAATCAATATTTTGTGCAATAACCATGACTTTTAATCACAGCTTTCATGCGTCTTGGCATGCTTTCCACCAGTCTTTCACACTGCTTCTGGAGCAAAAAATGTAAGCAGTTCTTTTTTTGGTGGCTTGTGACTATCCAACATCCTCCTGATTACTTTCCAGAGGTTTTCAATGGGGTTCAGGTCTGGAGATTGGGCGCCCATGACAGGGTTTTGATGTGGTGGACTGGTCTCTTAATTTTTGTCAGAGCTGTATGTAACCTTTTCATGTAGACAATAACTATACTTACCCAGTATACTGGCATTCACAGGTGAAGCCACACGTAAGGATTCAATGCATAAATGATTAAGGGAAGATATTGGTCTTTCATATAATAACTTTTACCATCCCCTTTTTCTTCTTACTCACCTCTCAAAGGCAATATTCTTGGTATCTAACTGAGTAGTGACCACAGGGGCTGTCAGGCGACTCATGGCCTGTTCTTCGGTGGGCTGCACAGCAGCCAGCAGAACTTCATGGTCCTGGGAGCCTAAAGTCAGAGTTTCAGAGAAGACAACTCTCCGGTCATGGTCGATTTCCATGACCACGGCGCTGGTGTCTGTAGATATAGTTAGGTCTAGATTTAGAAACAGCATATAAAATGCAATAGTCTCATGTACATTTTTGAATTCCTCACCTTGTCCCTTGAAGATAAAACTACGGTTCCCTCGTTGCCAGGTCATGTGATCAAACCCAAGTAGTGTTGTGTCCACACGCAGGTTCTGCCCACTTTTCCAAACCTTGTATGTATCACTAGGGCAGATCTTTGAGACCAGGGGCACTACAGAAATGGAAAAAAGAGCGAACTGTTAGGAGTTTTCTGGAGTCTGACCATTTTTTGGGTCTGTGCACACACTGCGTTTTATCTGCGTATTTTCGTTATAAAGCCTGAATTATTTCCTAGTACTAGCAAAGTGAATGAGATTCTTGAAGTCTCGTGCACACATTGCTTAACTTTTTCCTTGCAGATTTTCAGAAGATTTAAGTCTGCAGCATGTCAGTTCTTTCAGGGTGTTTGCTTCAAATTTCATCCCTACTAACAAGTGGGGAAAAATCCACAACAAAAAAGCATGTAAAAAAACGAGGCAAAAACGCAAGAAAAATATGCAAATTTTACACAGCATTTTTCCTGCAAACACATCAGAGTTTCCCCTTTTTTACTGTCGTTTTCCGGTTTTATTTTTTCACTCCAATGAATAATAAAGAAACCGGTTTTTAAAGCGAGCCTGTCAGCGGGCTTTCGCTAAGTAAACTACAGGCATTGTCAGGTTGGCAGTGTTAAACTGATTAAAATGATACCTGGGGTGAAGAAATCAGTCTTGTGGTTCTTGTGTAATCAGTGTTAGAAGTTTTCAGTCAATGACAAACCTGTTATAGAGACAGAGAGAGACAGACGGTTTGTGCTTCGGGGCAGCCTGTGAACAGGTCTTTCCTTGGTATCTCTGGCTTAGAGCAGGAAGATAAGACTCTGCCTACAGTCCCGCCCTGGAGCGCAGACATATCATTAACTGATAACTTCTAATACTGATTACATAAGAACCACAAGACTGATTTTTTCACCCCAGGTATTATTTTAATCAGTTTAACACTGTCAACCTGACAATGCCTGTAGTTTACTTATCAAAATCCTGCTGACAGGTTCGCTTTAAGCAAAAATAGTAGCAAAACTATTCACCTCACTGTCTATAGCTATGTATATGGAAAGCCTGGTGTGAGCGGGGCTAGCTTCCTCAGCTCTGCTTCATGTTAAATGTAAAAGCTCTGCTTATGCCAGAACGGCTGCATCTAATAAAGTGATACATTGTTGGATTCAGGATCTCTTGGCCTAAACGATGCTGCTCTCAGATGTGGTAGCAAAAACCTGTTGACAGATTTCCTTTAAAGGGAATCTGTCACCAGGGTTTTGTCAACTAATCTGAGAGCAGCATAATGTAGGCAAAGATACACTGATTCCAGTAATGTGTCACTTACTGCGCTGCTTAGTGTAGTTTTGGTAAAATCACAGTTTTGTCAGTAGGTGATTATCACTAAAGGACTAGTAAACCTGCTGTCACATAGTCCTCCATATTCATGAGCTCTGTATAACCCACCCCCACCACTGTTTGGCAGCTTTTTGCCTACACACTTTGTACAGAGAAAGCTGACAATCCGTGATGTGGAAGGGGTTATACTTAGCTCCGAATTTACAGAACTAGTAGGTCTACAGCAGAGAAAACAGTTTTTAATCAAAACTGCAGCATCCAGTAAAGTAAGTGAAACATCTCTGGAATTAGGGTCTCTGCCCCATATTGATGCTCTTAGTCATAGGGTGCACATTGCACCAGAAACGTGTCAGCCTGTTTTATGGTGTTTTTTCTTTTTTAAGGACTAAATAAACTTTGATATAATTTTACCTTGATGGTGTGCTATCTACAATCCTCTCTCCACTGCATGGAATGTCCATTAT
Organism: Ranitomeya imitator; assembly: GCF_032444005.1. NCBI lineage: Eukaryota > Metazoa > Chordata > Amphibia > Anura > Dendrobatidae > Ranitomeya > Ranitomeya imitator. The sequence goes on from NC_091284.1 coordinate 95,307,622, forward strand.
TATAATTTTACCAGAAAATAAAGCATACAGTATATTTTATTACTCACCCCAACTGGTAAACTCCCATTTCATTTCGACATAAAAGTCCTGTGCCTAAAAGGCAAAAAATTCTCTCTATGAACAGGTGCAGTAATACCAACAGAACAGAACTTTATTGATGTCAAAAACTGGGGTTTGCATTCAGCAAATATTTTAATATAACGAAGTACAATTAAATATTTGTTAAAGCATTGCCACCATTGGATAATTCCTTGAAAGCACATCCGTCATAGGACATTTACATTCCTGTGTTGTCATTTGTAAATAGACATGAAGGTCTTTACATTGCTTAATTTGTCAGGAACATTAATGATTGCCTTAAGGCAAAATATTGACATTTACAGCTACAATCAAAATGATTCACATAAATAAGCAAAATCAATAAATAAATATCAAAAAGTCACTGAGTAATGGAATATTGCCTTAGGTGTGAATGAGTAATGGTCAAACACAGCATTCAAAGCTAATAAAGGTGGAACCCAGCGTCACATTAAATGCTGCCTGTCTGGAAGACAATGGTGTCCTTCTCCAAATATGCACATCATGAACATCGGCCAGTAAACTTGAACTTCCAGTGGTATGGGCTTTCTGTGCTCCCCAGATCTACATTTTTCGTTCTCAAAAGATCCAAATTAAAACAAGCAGTGAAGAGGTGGTTTGCACTCCAAACAGGTGAAGTATTACACCCTGGCCTGACTCGAGTTTCGCCTGCTTGGCTTCTTCAGGGGTGTGCCCATACAATCAATCCTATCCATTTTTAAACTCTGAGATTATAAAAAATACAGCATGCACTGGGACTCTCAAATAAAAACACAACTTCAATGCATTAAAAAATATATATATACAGTACGGACCAAAAGTTTGGACACACCTTCACCTTCAAAGATTTTTCTGTATTTTCATGACTATGAAAATTGTAAATTCACACTGAAGGCATCAAAACTATGGATTAACACATGTGGAATAATATAATTAACCAAAAAGTGTGAAACAACTGAAAATATGTCTTATATTCTAGGTTCTTCAAAGTAGCCACCTTTCGCTATGATGACTGCTTTGCACACTCTTGGCATTCTCTAGCGCATGCTCAGATTCAGATCTCGGCAACGAGATCTCTTCTCCCGAGATCTCGGAACGAGATCTCATTGCTGAGATCTGAATCTGAGCATGCGCCGCCCTTGGCGGCCATTTTCCCGGAGGCCACCGCATCGCAGGAATTGATCTGCGTGGGCCTCCAGGCATTCATGAAATGCCGGCGGAGCCCCGGCGCCCCACAGGCTACCACCACCACCGTCCCACGGAGAACCGCCGCCCAACAGGTCACCGCGCAACAGAGAGCTGCAACAGCCTGGGAAAGGAGGCTGCAGCGTCAGACCGGCATTGCCGTCACGGTATTTGTAAGTATATTCCGACTGTAAGACGCACCCCTATTTCCCCAAAACATATTTGGGGAAAAATGTGCGTCTTATAGTCTGAAAAATACGGTAATGCTTTGGGGCTAATTGAACACTTGTATACTGGGGCTTCACCATTGTGTTTTTTCCCGACTCTCTTCATATTGGTAGATCTGGCACAGAACTTCAATACTATTGGATGTTCAAGTTTTCTGGTCTTGGTTTTTGTTCTGGACATTAGGAAAAGGACATTGGTGTTTCCAACGAGGCAGTGTATAACATCATTTAAAATTATTCACCCTCCATTTCAAATTATGTTTATCAGTAAAATGTACAACGTTTCTGTTGTTTGCAATAATCCAATCAAATAAGAACAATCCTAATAGCTCAACAAACTAATTTAACAAGTGGTTTCTCCAAATTCAGCACAAAATGCCACATTTAATGACTACGGCAATATGAGAATTATTCACCCCTTCACGGTAAGCACCTTTAGTACTTAGTGCAACCACTTCGGCTGTTATGACCTGCTGCATATGTGATCTATAGCCAGAGAACCGCTTCTGGCAGCATTCCTGGGGAGTTTTTGTGCACACGTTGCGTTTTTGTTGCATTTTTTCAGTGCAGATTTGTCACAAAACCTTGAAGGGTTTCCTCATTCCAGCAAAGTGAATGAGAATCCCAAGTGTCACTGACTTGGAAACCGGCCCAAGGACTCTTCCGTGCAGCGCACGCTTCGAGGATTGTTTAATAGCCCATACTAGTGAGCTGATGTGATTTTTTTTTCTTTTTTGCTTATTTCTAACATACAGTCAAACATCACAGTCAGTTAGCCCCTAGCCAGTCCAGATACTTGATATGTTTTATCTGATATACCCCAGATGCATCTACATCTATTGTAGCCCTTCATTAGTTGTATCAGTTGTGCTTGAGAGAACACCTGATTTGCACAATTCTGAGATTGCAGCAGTCATTAACAGTGGTGCTTTGGCTTCATCAAAATTCTGGAGTAAATCACTTTGAAAAGGTGCAAATGCTGTAGTCCACAAAGAATTTGCAATTTTTGTAGTTTTCACTCCAGTTTTCCCAGGCTCTGCCAAAATGGGTGCAGTCAGGGCACGACGCCTCAACCAATCTAATTCATGCTGAACTATGGATTTCCTGACACCAGAAATCTTACTCCAGTCCCTAACTGGAGTAAGACTTGTGACAGAGCACATGGAGGAGCACGCCACTTGTCAGATGCTCATGCGTGCCCTGATCTTTGTTTTGGATTTGGAGAAGTCATTTATTCTATTAGTTGTGTTCACCTATTTACATCGTTCTTGTTTAATGCAAACAGCGGACGTTTGTAAATCTTGCAAATAAACCTGATTTACAATGAGGGGTTGAATAATTTTGATTGAAACTGCTATGTATAAGGGTCTAAGTGAAGAAGATGTGTGTGAATAAACTGTTCCTGTGCTGAGATAATCTTATACATGTGCCCCTGCAGTGTACTGTGTAATGGCTGTGTCTGACCATACAGGAACATGGTCTGATCATACCACAGCTCCTGGGCAGGGGAGGAAGCAAAAGAGTATACAGACAGGACAACAGGGGATCACAGCTGATTTCTGTGAAGTTAAACATTGTTTAAAAACAGGCAGGGAACTATTTTGTTTCACAAAAAGAGTCACCTGTGATCCATGCTGTAATGTCTGTATACTCTCTTTTGCCTCCTCTCCTGCCCAGGAGCTGTGGTATGATCAGACCATGTCCCTGTACGGTGAGACACAGCCATTACACAGTACACAGCAGGGGCACATTTATAAGATTATCTCAGCACAGGAACATTTTATTTAAACACATCCAATTGTGGAAATGATTATTATTCCAAGATCTATTGATTGAAAGGAACTTTTGTTCGTGAGCCAACCACTTTAATGCAATAATATATGACGGATTTGCAACCATCGACCAGTGATCTATAAATAGGTTATAAACAATGATAATAGGACTTAATAGTTTTCCTTTTTTTCCTGCACTTGTGTCCTCTGGAGAAATGTAACCCACTTAGAGCCCTAGATAAACAGGCTTTCCAGGACTATGGGGATTTACTGACATGAAGGAGCACATTATCACTTAGTCACTAGCACGTCTCCAGGGACCAAGTCAGTTTCCAGCAGAGGACTGAGAAAGCAGGTGAAATATAGAATCTTTGCCCCGGAGTGACGGTTAAAGGGAGAAAAATCAAATAGTTGGAATGAAATATAGTCATTTCAGTGGCATCTACTCCTTACAAACTGTACAAGGTCACAATGTCAGACAGAGCTCATATTTGGACCGTTAGTATCTTATCACCACAGTGAAAAGTAGCTACATAACTTGCCAAAAACACTATGAATGAAAAAACTGAATCATGTGTTACGCTGGATATGTCTTATGGATGGTTGTGAATAAAAAGGATGTAATCCACACCAGGGGCATACAAAGATGAGAGTATAACCGTCAGGCCAGTCTCACACGTCCAGATGTTTCCGGTACGTGAAGAAACGGTCCCGAAGTTATCCGTGTCCGTGTGTGCACGTTGGCCATCTGTGTGTTGTCCGTGTTTTTCGTCCGTGTGCTGTCCGTGTTTCTCGTCCGTGTGCTGTCCATGTCCGTGTTTTGAAACAATTTGTTTCAATTTTAACCCTATGACTTTAAAAAAACACACGGACAGCACAAGGACGGCATCCATGTGCGGTAGGTGTTTACACGCACCCACTGACTTTAATGGGTCCGTGTGATCTGTGCGCTCCCATGAACACTGACATGTTCCCGTATTTTGCACATGGACACACGGTCCGTGAAAACACGCTGGCGTGCAGAGACAGATTCATTTTAATGTGCCTACGTGTGTCAGTGTCTCCGGTACATGAGGAAACTGTCACCTCACGTACCAGAGCCACGGAGATGTGAAACCGGCCTCAGCAAAACTCATAATATGTCACTTTCCGCTACGGATTTTTGCCACCATACTGTCAACAAGCCTTGGCTCAGATTTGTATTCTCCAGAATGTTGGGCTATTTTCACAAGTTGCATTTTTGCAGGATTTTGTTTTCTGCAGGCAAAACCTTCTCTCTTTGCAGTAAAGTAGCTGTGCACAAAATTCAGGCTTTGCTGTGTTTTTGCTGCGGATTATGTGATTCATTTGTCTACAGTACATATTTAATAAAGTTAATTTTATTCACCAAAAAAGCAGCTAAAACGCATTTTTGTGGTTCTTTTTGCAGCATTTTTGCACTTAATCATTGCTTTCTATGATGAAGAAAACACTGCAAAAATGCTGAAAGAATTGACAGGCTGTAGTTTTAACCCCTTTCCGACATTGGACGTAATAGTACGCCGATGCCAGACTCCCCCTGTGTGCTGCGGGCTCTGGCGCTGAGCCAGCACCTTTCCAGGCACACGGCAGTTGATCTATGCAGTTGACATGTGCCCTAAACAGCTGTGAGTGTAATCGCGATCTACCAGCAGCTGTTAACTAGTTAACCGCAACTGGCATTGCTAATTCTGCCCATCGGTGACCCGTCACATGATCACAGGTCACCGATGGGTCAGCATGACAACCAGAGGTCTACAGCAGACCTCTATAGTTGTCATTGCCAGATTGCTTTGTGCGTTACCCGGTGGGCGGCGCTCATAGCAAGTGAGCAATTCTGCTACACACAGGAGATCTAGTCATCGCCTTTGTGTAGCAGAGGTGATCAAAGTACTACAGCTTCTAGTCTCCCATGGAGACTATTGAAGCATGCAAATAGTAAAAAAAATGTTTTAAAAAATATTTAAAATAAATAAAAGTTCAAATCACCCCCATTTTGCCCCATTCAAAATAAAACAATGATTAAAAAAAATCAAATATATATATATATATATATTTGGTATCACCTGATCTATCCATATAAAAAAAGAATTAGCCCAATCGCTAAACAGCGAAACGAGAAAAAAAATTCAAAACGTCAGAATTACATTTTTTGGTTGCAATAAAATGCAAAAACAGGTAATTAAAAGATCGTCTCTAAACTAAAAAGGTATCAATAAAAACGTCAGCTTGGCACACAAAATAATAAAGTACGGTAATTCATTTGTTTTCCCAAGTGGTACCAAGCAGGGCTATGGAGTCGGAGTCGGAGTCGTGGAGTCGGAGTTAGTTTTGGTTGGAGTCGGAGTCAGTAGAAATGTACCGACTCCGACTCCAGCTTTAAAAAAAAGTATTAATATTTCATAATTGAACTTTCATATGAATTTTATAAATGTTACTCAAATATATATGTTCTATCAAACTATGAACAACAGTGATAAGCAGTTCTGCTGGAGATAGAGACATTTCTTACTTCTTGTGTGTCACTGTTCTCCACTGCCCTTATCTAATCTTATAGTTGGTTAACCTCATGCTGCCCCAACCCCCTACTTACAATGTATGAAACTGAAAGTGAAAATGTGTTGCAAATTCTTAGTAGTAAAGCTCCTCCTCTAGACTAGATGTTTGGTGTGCATCTTCCAAGCATCTCACAGCTGCTACTCAGAAGAGGAAGACTGTAAGAAGTATTATCCTTTCAACAAACTTTGCATCAGTTAACTGTGAGTACATGAGGAATAACAGTATTACTGACCACTATATCAGTTGTACGACCTGGCAATAATTTTGTACAATTGTTTTTAGGAAAAACAATTGTCATTTGGATTGTGAATGCAGAATTAAAAACCTGAGAATGTCAAAGAAGCGTCACATTAAATCAGCTGTATTTGAACATTTCACCATCACTCAAGATAGAAAACATTATGTCTGTCCGTGTATGACAAATGATCCAGATGAAAACAAATGCTGTGAAGCCAAGATCAATGCATATTCAGGCAAAGATAAAAATGCTCCTACCAGAGCTTCTAACCTAAAGAGACATTTACAGCGCTTTCATCCAGAAGTACTGAAAGCAGTGGATAAGACTGACTGCATCCAAACCAATGAACCAGTGCCCAGCTCTTCCAGCCAAACAAAGGAGCAGAGAACTTTGCAGCCATCAGTTGCAAGATATTTTGTCAGTGACAAAGTTACTGTGACAATGACAGTAGATACATTTAAAAAAACAGATCATAGAGCTTGTTGTAAAGGATAGTGTGCCTATTTCATTATTTTCACGACCAGTTTTTATGTGCCTGAATGGGGAAATGGCCCGCAAGCTTGGTGTTTCTCTGGAGAGAGAGAGTATTAGAAAATTAGTAATCGAAGAAGCTTTTCAACAAAAGGAAGAACTTAAAAAAACTCTCAAGGGATGCTTTCTGTTTCTTAAAATGGATGCCTGCACACGTCACAGAGTGAACTATTTTGCCATCAATTTCCGATTTGTTAGTGACAAAAATGAAATAGTTACCAAGACATTGGCAGTAAAAGACACCAAAGCTCATCACACCAGTGAGTTTCTACAGGTCTTGGTGGAAAAGGTTCTGCAAGACTATGAACTTAAAAAAGAGCAAGTTCTTTCTGTCGTAACTGACAGTGCTTCAAATATGAGAAGTACTATTAAGCTAATGAATGAGAGTAATGATGGTGACCAGCAGCTAGAAGAACATTCTTGGTCCACAGACACAGAAATGTTTGAAATAGAGGAACACAATATTGTAACTGAGGAGCAAACTGAAGTTACTTCAGATGAACAGCAACATGATAGTTTAGATGATCTTGTTGAAACTGTGTCAATACGTTCTTTCATTCATCACATGCGCTGTGTTGTGCATACGCTACAGCTGGCTATAAGAGACAGTCTACAAGAAGGACATGCTGCTGCACTGATTGGCAAGGTGAGAAAATTGGCTACAGTTGCCAGTACCCCTAAAGTTGACTCAATTTTGAAGAGACGTGCTGGAAAAGGGGCAATTATTGATCAAGCCACACGATGGGGCAGTACTTACTTAATGATTCAGCACTTGGTTGAACTGAAAACCTTTCTTGTAGACATGGCTAACCCTCAACTGACGCTGAATGAAAGTCAGTGGAATCAGGTGACTGAGCTGGAAAAATTGCTAGAGCACCCATTTACAGTGACTAAAAAATTACAAGCAGAGGACTTAACTCCAGGTATTTTCTTAAAGGATAAAGGAGTGGAAGAATCTGATGTTTCGCCTGTCCCAAAGAGGAGGGTTAATTGCAAGTGGCATTGCTACATCAATGAAATGGAGAGAGGAGCTACTATTACAAAATAACATTCTTTTGGCAGCTGTTTATGTAGACCCAATGCATCGGATTCTTCTAGATGATCAACAGCTAACTAAAGGAAAAGAAGCTCTGTTTGAAATAGCAGTAAGGATGAAAGGGCTGCAGAACAGTCAGGAGGAACAAGAAGAATTTGGCCGACCTGCCACATCTTCACCCTCATCAACTGATGAAGAATTTAATTTAGAAAAATATTTGGATCATAAGGACCGTGCAAAGCGTTCCCGCATAGAAGAGTCATCCCAATCAAAGAACACAGCCAGTACATTTCAGCAGAATTTTACATGTGCACTAAAAGAAATTGAGAAATTTGACCGTTCATCAAAAATAACAGTGCAACAAACGATTCCTCTGTATCCTGACATTGTCAGAGATGTTGCCCGAGTGGTTACTGCTTTGCCACCAACCCAAGTTAGTGTAGAGAGGTTGTTCTCTGCTCTCAAAATAATTACATCAGATTTGAGGGCATCCATGAAGGAGGATCTGACAGAGGCAATACTTTTTCTGAGGACAAATTTATAGATTTCTTCTTATTAACTGCATATCAGTGTTTACTGCATATTTACTTACAAGAGTTTATAAAAGTTTATAAAAGTTATTTGCTATATTCTAATTGTATTCTAATTAATATAGTTTTTGCTCTAAGTGGTCTGATTACTTATACGATGGTGAGAAACTGACTAAGCACGATGTTAATATTTTATAACAGTAAATTTATTGTTACGAATTGGCCATTTATGAAGGAGTCGGAGCCGGAGTCGGAGTCGGAACCTGATAAAATCCAGGAGTCTGAGTCGCAACTGTGGCTTACCGACTACACAGCCCTGGTACCAAGACAAATGTCAAATTATCAACTGACTGCAAAAACCCTCAAAAAACAAACGAAACAAGCCTAACATGGCTTTATCGATGAGAAAAATGTTATTGAACTCAATATGGTGACACAAAACAAAATTTTTATTTTTGGCAATTTCTATTTTATATACTAACCCATAAAATAAAATTTAGCACGTCCTTTGAACCACACAGTAACGCCGGGTCACACTTGCGAGTGCAATAAGAGAAACTCGCGTGAGTCTCTTGCATCAATACCCGGCACTGCCGCTGGCACTCGGGACCGGAGCGTGCGGTTGCATAGAAATACATGTAGCTGCAAACTCCAATCCCGAGTGCCGGCGGCAGTGCCGGGTATTGATGCGAGAGGCTCAAGTGAGTAAGAAAAAGAAATCCAAACAAAAATGTCGGAAATGCTTTTTTTCTACTCAATTCTAAAGACTTTTTTTTTAGGACATTGTAGCCCAAACTGAATGGTGGCATTCAGCAACACAACTTTCACAACAACAAAAAAATAAAGCAATCATATGCGAACAGAATTTTTTTTTTATAGCTCTTAGAAGCCAAAAAAAAGGAAAAATAAATCGTTCTAGTTCTGAAGGAGTTAAATTTTGCTAGTATTTTGTTAAATAAATTACATTTTATCATCATTTTAAATGTTATCCTTCAGTGTCTGATATAGACGTGCAAGTTTACAACTTATGCTTCCTTTGAATTTTTATCTGTGATTTTCTGTATTTTGCTATTTTTTTTAAGTCCCTTTGAATTTTATCTCTAAAAAAATAGAAAAATGGAAAATCTGCAGCGTGTTCAGGAAAAAAGGAAACGTTATCAGCGCTTAAAATACATAATAATGTATACATCTAAAAAAAAAACACACCAAGAAACCAGAATGGAAAACATAAATGAGCGCTGCTCATGTTTACATACTTTCATCAGAAATTTCCATAGTGATATAACTGGATTATATAACATAACAACAAAATCCAGCCAAGTAAAGATATCTACAGAAGCCGATCAAGTTCCTATCTGCTTAACATATCAAATATCATTGGAAGACATTACTGAAAAGGGCAACTTGGTAGTTACAAAGGCTATGTGGCCACGTTCAGGATTGTTTGCAGAATTTTCCTGATCAAAACCGGACTCCTTTCGCATGAAATCTGCTCGCGTTTTTTTCGCGTTTTTTTTCACGTATTTTTCCGGAGCGTCGCACTACTATATTATATAGTGGCAAATCTGGAGATTTTCGGCAAAATTAATGAACATGCTGCGTTTTTTTCCGTGATGATTTTTTCTTTGCAGAAAAAAACGCAATATGGGCACAAAAAATTGCGGAATGCATTCTAATAATGGGATGCTTAATGTAAGCCTTTTTTTAGCGTTTTTGCAGCAGAATGGTCATAAGTATTCAGACCCTTTGCTCAGACACTCATATTTAACTCACATGCTGTCCATTTCCTTGCAATCCTCCTTGAGATGGTTGTACTCCTTCATTGGAGTCCAGCTGTGTTTAATTAAACTGATAGGACTTGATTTGGAAAGGCACACACCTGACTATATAAGACCTCACAGCTCACAGTGCTCGTCAGACCAAATGAGCATCATGAGGTCAAAGGAACTGGCCAAGGAGCTCAGAGACAGAATTGTGAAAAGGCACAGATCTGGCCAAGGTTACAAAAGAATTTCTGCAGTACTCAAGGTTCCTAAGAGCACAGTGGTCTCCATAATCCTTAAATGGAAGAAGTTTGGGACCATCAGAAGTCTTACCAGACATGGCCATCCAGCCAAACTGAGCAATCATGGAAGAAAACCCTTGGTGAGAGAGGTAAAGAAGAATCCCAAAATCACTGTGGCTGAGCTCCAGAGATGCAGTAGGGAGATGGGAGAAAGTTCCACAAAGTCAACCATCACTGCAGCCCTCCACCAGTCGGGCCTTTATGGCAGAGTGGCCCGACGGAAGCCTCTCCTCAGTGCAAGACATATGAATGCCCGCATAGAGTTTGCAAAAAAACACATGAAGGACTCCCAGAGTATGAGAAATAAGATTCTCTGGTGTGATGAGATGAAGATAGACCATTTGGTGATAATTCTAAGCGGTATGTGTGCAGAAAACCAGGCACTGCTCATTACCTGCCCAATACAATCCCAACAGTGAAACATGGTGGTGGCAGCATCATGCAATGGAGGTGTTTTTCAGCTGCAGGGACAGGACGACTGGTTGTCATTGAAGGAAACATGAATGCGGCCAAGTACAGAGATATCCTGGATGAAAACCTCTTAAAAAAAGAAAGAAATGTCCAGCTTCACCGAGTCCGTAAAAAAGCGATTTCTTTATTAACAAACTTTAAACATGGAGGATACAGACTTCAGCACAACCATATGGGTAAGAATCTCAACGCGTTTCTGGAGACTAGGCTCCCTTAATCATGACATGAAAACCTCTTCCAGAGAGCTCTGGAACTCAGACTTGGCCGAAGGTTCACCTTCAAACAAGACAATGACCCTAAGCACACAGCTAAAATAACAAAGAAGTGGGTTCAGAACAACTCTGTGATCATTCTTGACTGGCCCAGCCAGAGCCCAGACCTAAACTCAATTGAGCATCTCTGGAGAGACCTGAAAATAGCTGTCCACCAACGTTCACCATCCAACCTGATGAAACTGGAGAGGATCTGCAAGGAAGAATGGGAGAGGATCCCCAAATCCAGGTGTGAAAAACTTGTTGCATCACTCCAAAGAAGACTCATGACTGTACTAGCTCAAAAGGGTGCTTCTACTCAATACTGAGCAAAGGGTCTGCATACTTATGACCACGCGATATTTCAGGGTTTTTTCTTTTAATAAATTTGCAAAAATGTCTACATTTCAGTTTTTTTTTCAGTCAAGATGGGGTGCAGAGTGTACATTAATGAGAAAAAAATGAACTTTTTTGAATTTACCAAATTCCTGCAATGAAACAAAGAGTGAAAACTTTAAAGGGGTCTGAATAATTTCCGTACCCACTGTATACAGCAATACTTTGGTATTATTGTGTATAGCACAAGAGATCAGATGATGGCAGGTTCAAATTAAAAAGTGAAAAAAGTGTTTTAAAAAAATATGAAAATAATATAAAAGTTCAAATCACCTTCGTTTTCCCCATTAAAAATTAAGAAATAAAAAAATACACAATTTTATATCACTGCATTCGTAAAATTTGGTTCTATAAAAATATAAAATAAAATGATCTGACAGGTAAATGGCGTAACGAGCAAAAAAATCAAAATGCTAGAACTGTGGTTTTTCGGCAGACAACAGCAACACAAAAAAATGTGATAAGAAGCAACCAAAACATTGTATCTTCTCCCAACAAATATCAAAAACATTGGCTCTGTGTGCAAAAAAATAAGCCATCACACAGCCCCATATTTTGAAAATTGAAAACTTACATGGGTCTCGGAATGGTTTCACAAGCAAATGTTTGTTTTTTCTTACAAATTTCTGAATTTTTTTTTCACCACTTGAGTAAAACAAAAACAAAACTATATATGTTTGGTATTAGAGTGATCATATGGACCTAGAGAATTATCTTTCCAGGTCGTTTTCACTGTAAAAAGAATGCTATAATTGAAAAAAATCCAAAAAACAATTGCGGAATTGTGCTTTTTTTGCTATTTTGCCACACTTGGAATTTTTTTCCTGCTTTCCAGTACAGCTCATGATAAAACGGATGGTGTCATTCATGCCATTTGGCTACTAGGAGTGCTGGGAAAATACGAGCTTTAGTGATGAGTGCAAGTGCTTGCTACTTGAGTTTGCCAAGAGTGCTTGGACATGTTCGAGTCGTCCGCATGTTTGCAGATGTTAGATAGCCACAAAACATGCAGGGATTGCCCAGGTATGTCAGGCAATTCTCACATGTTTTGAGGCTGTCTAATAGCTGCGAGACATGAGGGCGTGGGACCCGAAACAAGTCACTCAAGCACCCGAGATACTTAGTGCATATCCGAGCACCCTCGGCAAATTTGAGTAATGAGTGCTAGTGCTCAACGAGAACATATTTTATTTGCTTCCCCTACCCCGACATGTATACACAGCAGTCGATCAGTCACTGCAGAGAGGGGCACTCAGAGGGGCCAAAGGGGCACAGTGCCCCTGGTAGGCACAACTTCTAAGAACACAGGCCTATGTCTATGATATTCCATGCTTACATCGGGCTGCATATTCAGCTGACAGATCCAAACTAGGTTATACAGGAATCCATCATACCTTGCGTAACTTCTCCAGTAGGACGGGGATTCCTGCCAGGCGCTTAATGGTCCTTTGGTAGTCACGATGCCGTAAAACTAGCCGGACCAGCTCTAGGTCACGTGTGCTGACAGCCTCCTGAAGCACTAGATGGCAATAAAAGACCGAATTAATAAGAAGAAGCAGTGAGGAGACGTAATTAGATGAACAATCCAAATTTAAAGTGTCTTACTTAGTTCAATGACTAAATCCTGGTTATTAGTCACATCATATAAATTTATAGGCACAGCCAAGAGACAGTTTAATGGTGTCACCACCTTCTTCATTAGCTTTCATCTGTTATGATTTTCCATTGACCCCCGGGCAATTTTCACTCATTTATGACTTCAATTAACCGGTAAAAGATTAAAATCGTTATAAGGAGCAATCACAGGACTCCGGGGTATGATTTGGTACTGGTCCTGCTTTCTCAGTCTGCTTGGGATTTGGGATGAGAAATGTATGAGCCTGACTCAGTAGGAGGATTCCTTGGCTGCCTTAACGTTATTGTATTCCTTACAACCGAGCAGATGGTATTAAAACACTTACTGAGATCAGGAGGGGCCATACATGGGCCAGGCTGCTTTACCGTAGGATTTTCAGAAAAAGTATTGTCCACTTTAATCCTAGTGTTTACAAGATACACTACTTCCCACATAAGTACAGCTAATGAAAATAAAAGTGTATTAGATCTGTATTTCTCCTTTGTTCCCTTTAGCATATGTCACTATGGGAATGACATTATGTTGTGCACCCATTGTTTAACCAAACAATCAACCAATAAATCATGGGCCATACAAACATACCGGTATAAAAGAACGTCCTGTGTAGCCTACCACGGAATCCTATAGAATTATCAGACCGCACAAAATATATTATTTAAAGGGAACCTGTCACGTGAAAAAACTGGTGGGCACAAGGCAGGTTCAGAACACTATAAGCCTGCAGAGTAACCCCATATCTGCAGGTTAATAGAGTTTTTTCATGAGACAGGTTCTCTTTATAAATACCTTTATTGAAGTATTAAATGGTTATTCTCAACATTAGAAGTTATCTCCTACACATGAAATAGGTAATAATTTGTTGATAAATGGGGGTCCGACTGCTGAGACCACCACCGATTCTGAGAACAGGGGTCTAACTCACCTCGTCTGGATGGAGCCGTGGATACACATGTATGGAATCCTTCATTCATTCTCAGTGGGACAACCAGAGGCATTTTTCAGCCCTGTTCTCTGGATCGGTGGTGACCCCAATAGTCAGACCAGAATCCCCACCAAGTTATCACCCATCCTTGGATAATATATTGTCAGTGTACTATTCTATTGAGTTTCGACATTATTTCCGTGTACCTACAATGAGTTATTGGTGCTTTTTTTATGCTGGGTATTTTCACTGTATTAAAAACACTACGTCTTACAGTTCCAGCAAAGAGGATGCGATTACGCTGAGTTTTATGTGCAGATTTTTTCCCATAGACTTTTATTAGACGCCGAAAAAGTAAAGGTAAAGAACACACATATGTCTTTAGTGCATTTCAGTGGCGGAAACGCATCAAAAACGCATGTAATGTGCACAAGACTATATCTATTAAGTTTTGGCCAAGCCATATACCAGGAAATATCAAAGACAAAGCAGCTTTATTTAAAGCATGATAGACCAACGAGAGACAAAAGCACAGGGTCAAAAACACAAATTAAGGAACGCAAGGAATCTGCAAAATCAAAAACTCCCCAGAAGCTCATTGTGGAAACGTGGCCTAAAGGGAACTTGCCATCAGATTTCCCATTATTAAAGGGAACCTGTCACCCCCAAAATCGAAGGTGAGCTCAGCCCACCGGCATCAGTTGTTTATCTACAGCATTCTGGAATGCTGTAGATAAGCCCCCGATGTATCCTGAAAGATGAGAAAAAGAGGTTAGATTATACTCCCGCTGTGGTCCGGTCCGATGGGTGTCGCGGTCTGGTCCGGGGCCTCCCATCTTCCTAAGATGACGTTCTCTTCTTGTCTTCACACTGCGGCTCCAGCACAGGCGTACTTTGTCTGCCCTGTTGAGGGCAGAGCAAAGTACTGCAGTGCGCAGGCACCAGGAAAGGTCAGAGAGGCCCAGCGCCTACGCACTGCAGTACTTTGCTCTGCCCTCAACAGGGCAGATAAATTATGCCTGTGCCGGAGCCATGTCTGAAGAAATGTGGTGCACTCTGTATCCTGGAACAGTAGGTGCAGGCTGAACAAATAGTCACACTATTCATAGAGAAACAGCCGCACACTGAAGATTTGAAGGTTATGCAAAAAGTATTCTTTCTTTATTAGTGCATCACCAATGAGACCGACATAGCGCTTCAATGCTTCTACAGACACCGCCCACACTGGACTCAGTCTCTCCTTTCTTGCACGCCCTTCACCTCCACTGAAAGTGAGGTTTTGACAAAGACCACTCCTGGTAGAAACATTAACCTTATTGTCCGCCAAATCCTGTTTATGCTATTGAGCACCTGGTGATGTCTGTACGCACTAATAAAGAAAGAATACTTTTTGCATAACCTTCAAATCTTCAGTGTGCTACTGTTTCTCTATGAATAGTGTGACTATTTGTTCAGCCTGCACCTACTGCTCCAGGAAACAGAGTGCACCACATTTCTTCAGACGCGGCTCCGGCACAGGCATAATTTATCTGCCCTGTTGAGAACAGAGCAAAGTACTGCAGTACGCAGGCGCAGGGCCTCTCTGACCTTTCCTGGTGCCTGCGCACTGCAGTACTTTGCTCTGCCCTCAACAGGGAAGACAAAGTACGCCTGTGCCGGAGCCGTAGTGTGAAGACAAGAAGAGGACGTGATCGTAAGAAGATGGGAGGCCCCGGACCGGACCGCGACGCCCATCGGACCGGACCACAGCGGGACCGCCCCTGGGTGAGTATAATCTAACCTCTTTTTCTCATCTTTCAGGATACATCGGGGGTTTATCTGCAGCATTACAGAATGCTATAGATAAGCCCCTGATGCCGGTGGGCCTAGCTCACCTTCGACTTTGGAGGTGACAGTTTCCCTTTAAACTGCTGCCTTTGCCTTCTGAATAAGATCCTAACAATCATTTCTGTGCGCCCCTGCGACCAGGCTTACCGCAAAAGAATAAACTTTGTACATCCTCCGCCCGTATGGTTAAATAACCTCTGATCGGCTACATGAAGCCAATCGATTATACAGCCAGGTAGACAGGCTGACCGCACTACTATGTGCACAGAACGACCTAAATAGTGATGAGCGAATGTGCTCAGGTAAGAAGGTGTTATACAAGCATGCTTAGGTGCTAACAGAGTGTCTGTGGCGTGCTCAAAAAATATGTTCAGTGTCCTGTTGTGAATTCTGTTGTCAAGCTCCCTCCTGTGGTCATGAATGGTACTTCGGCTGGTTCTGTCCATGGGCTTCCTCTGGTGGTTGTGAGTGGAGCTGCTGCTTCTGAGTTTCCTTCCACAGGTGACGAGGTTAATTCGTTAGCTGGCTGCTCTATTTAACTCCACTTAGATCATTGCTCCATGCCACCTGTCAATGTTCCAGTATTGGTCTAGTTCTCTCCTGGATCGTTCTTGTGACCTGTCTTCCCAGCAGAAGCTAAGTTCCTGCTTGTTTTTCTCTGTTTTGCTATTTTTCTGTCCAGCTTGCTATTTTGATTTTTGTCTTGCTTGCTGGAAGCTCTGGAACGCAGAGGGAGCGCCTCCGCACCGTGAGTCAGTGCGGAGTGTTGTGAATTCTGTGGCAGAGCTCCCTCCTGTGGTCACAAGTGGTACTTCGGCTGATTCTCTCTGTGAGCTTCCGTTGGTGGAGGAAAGTGGTACTGCGGCTTCTGAGTTTCCTTCCTCAGGTGATGTGGTGAAGTCGTTAGGTGCTGCTCTATTTAACTCCACCTAGTGCTTTGATCCTGGCCTCCAGTCAATGTTCTAGTATTGGACCTGTTTCCTCCTGGATCGTTCCTGTGGCCTGCTGCTCTGCATAGCTAAGTTCCGCTTTGCTATTTTGTTTGCTGTTTTTTCTGTCCAGCTTGTCTATTTGTTTTTTCCTGCTTGCTGGAAGCTCTGGGACGCAGAGGGTGTACCTCCGTGCCGTTAGTTCGGTACGGAGGGTCTTTTTGCCCCCGTCGTTTTTCTTCTGCCCCTGTGTTGTGTCAACCAGATGTTTCGCTTCCGTTCCAGGTCGAGGTTGATGCTTCTGAGATTGGAGCAGGGGCTGTTTTGTCGCAGAGAAGTTCTGATTGCTCGGTGATGAAACCATGCGCCTTCTTTTCCAGGAAGTTTTCGCCTGCTGAGCGAAATTATGATGTGGGTAATCGAGAGTTGCTGGCCATGAAGTGGGCATTCGAGGAGTGGCGTCATTGGCTTGAAGGAGCTAAGCATCGCGTGGTGGTCTTGACTGATCATAAGAACTTGACTTATCTCGAGTCTGCCAAGCGGTTGAATCCTAGACAGGCTCGTTGGTCGCTGTTTTTTGCCTGTTTTGACTTTGTGATTTCGTACCTTCCGGGCTCTAAAAATGTGAAGGCGGATGCTCTGTCTAGGAGTTTTGTGCCCGACTCTCCGGGTTTATCTGAGCCGGCGGGTATCCTCAAAGAGGGAGTAATTGTGTCTGCCATCTCTCCTGATTTGCGGCGGGTGCTGCAAAAATTTCAGGCTAATAAACCTGATCGTTGCCCAGCAGAGAAACTGTTTGTCCCTGATAGGTGGACGAATAAAGTTATCTCTGAGGTTCATTGTTCGGTGTTGGCTGGTCATCCTGGAATCTTTGGTACCAGAGAGTTAGTGGCTAGATCCTTTTGGTGGCCATCTCTGTCGCGGGATGTGCGTTCTTTTGTGCAGTCCTGTGGGATTTGTGCTCGGGCTAAGCCCTGCTGTTCTCGTGCCAGTGGGTTGCTTTTACCCTTGCCGGTCCCGAAGAGGCCTTGGACACATATCTCTATGGATTTTATTTCAGATCTTCCCGTCTCTCAAAAGATGTTAGTCATTTGGGTGGTCTGTGATCGCTTCTCTAAGATGGTCCATTTGGTACCCTTGTCTAAATTACCTTCCTCCTCTGATTTGGTGCCATTGTTCTTCCAGCATGTGGTTCGTTTACATGGCATTCCAGAGAATATCGTTTCTGACAGAGGTTCCCAGTTTGTTTCGAGGTTTTGGCGAGCCTTTTGTGGTAGGATGGGCATTGACCTGTCTTTTTCCTCGGCTTTCCATCCTCAGACTAATGGCCAGACCGAACGAACCAATCAGACCTTGGAAACATATCTGAGATGCTTTGTTTCTGCTGATCAGGATGACTGGGTGTCCTTTTTGCCTTTGGCTGAGTTCGCCCTTAATAATCGGGCCAGCTCGGCTACCTTGGTTTCGCCGTTTTTCTGCAACTCTGGGTTCCATCCTCGTTTCTCTTCAGGGCAGGTTGAGTCTTCGGACTGTCCTGGTGTGGATACTGTGGTGGACAGGTTGCAGCAGATTTGGACTCATGTAGTGGACAATTTGACCTTGTCCCAGGAGAAGGCTCAACGTTTCGCTAATCGCAGACGCTGTGTGGGTCCCCGACTTCGTGTTGGGGATTTGGTTTGGTTATCTTCTCGTCATATTCCTATGAAGGTTTCCTCTCCTAAGTTTAAACCTCGTTTCATTGGTCCGTATAGGATTTCTGAGGTTCTTAATCCTGTGTCTTTTCGTCTGACCCTTCCAGATTCTTTTTCCATACATAACGTATTCCATAGGTCGTTGTTGCGGAGATACGTGGCACCTATGGTTCCATCTGTTGATCCTCCTGCCCCGGTTTTGGTGGAGGGGGAGTTGGAGTATATTGTGGAGAAGATTTTGGATTCTCGTGTTTCAAGACGGAAACTCCAGTATCTGGTTAAGTGGAAGGGTTATGCTCAGGAAGATAATTCCTGGGTCTTTGCCTCTGATGTCCATGCTCCCGATCTTGTTCGTGCCTTTCATATGGCTCATCCTGGTCGTCCTGGGGGCTCTGGTGAGGGTTCGGTGACCCCTCCTCAAGGGGGGGGTACTGTTGTGAATTCTGTGGCAGAGCTCCCTCCTGTGGTCACGAGTGGTACTTCGGCTGATTCTCTCTGTGAGCTTCCGTTGGTGGAGGAAAGTGGTACTGCGGCTTCTGAGTTTCCTTCCTCAGGTGATGTGGTGAAGTCGTTAGGTGCTGCTCTATTTAACTCCACCTAGTGCTTTGATCCTGGCCTCCAGTCAATGTTCTAGTATTGGACCTGTTTCCTCCTGGATCGTTCCTGTGGCCTGCTGCTCTGCATAGCTAAGTTCCGCTATTTTGTTTGCTGTTTTTTCTGTCCAGCTTGTCTATTTGTTTTTTCCTGCTTGCTGGAAGCTCTGGGACGCAGAGGGTGTACCTCCGTGCCGTTAGTTCAGTACGGAGGGTCTTTTTGCCCCCTTTGCGTGGTTTTTGTAGGGTTTTGTGTTGACCGCAAAGTTACCTTTCCTATCCTCGCTCTGTTCAGAAAGTCGGGCCTCACTTTGCTAAATCTATTTCATCTCTACGTTTGTCTTTTCATCTTTACTCACAGTCATTATATGTGGGGGCTGCCTTTTCCTTTGGGAAATTTCTCTGAGGCAAGGTAGGCTTATTTTCTGTCTTCAGGCCTAGCTAGTTTCTCAGGCTGTGCCGAGTTGCATAGGGAGCGTTAGGCGCAATCCACGGCTGCCTCTAGTGTGGTTGGAGAGGATTAGGGATTGCGGTCAGCAGAGTTCCACGTCTCAGAGCTCGTTCTATGTTTTTGGGTTATTGTCAGGTCACTGTATGTGCTCTGACCTCTATGTCCATTGTGGTACTGAATTACCTTATCATAACAGCGGAGGGTCTTTTTGCCCCCTCTGAGTGGTCTTTTTGTAGTTGTTTGTGCTGACCGCAAAGTTACCTTTCCTATCCTCTGTCTGTTCAGTAAGTCGGGCCTCACTTTGCTAAATCTATTTCATCTCTGTGTTTGTAATTTTCATCTTTACTCACAGTCATTATATGTGGGGGGCTGCCTTTTCCTTTGGGGAATTTCTCTGAGGCAAGGTAGGCTTTATTTTTCTATCTTTAGGGCTAGCTAGTTTCTTAGGCTGTGTCGAGTTGCATAGGGAGCGTTAGGAGCAATCCACGGCTATTTCTAGTGTGTGTGATAGGATTAGGGATTGCGGTCAGCAGAGTTCCCACGTCTCAGAGCTCGTCCTATATTATTAGTAACTATCAGGTCATTCCGTGTGCTCTTAACCACCAGGTCCATTATTGTCCTTACCACCAGGTCATAACAGTGTCCCCACTGCTGCATGTCTCATGGCTTTTTGACAGTGGCAACACATGCATGGAGTGCCTAATAAACAGGAAATCCCTGCATGTGTTGCGGCTGCCAAACAGCAGCGAGACATGTAGCCGCATATTTTTCGAGCACGCAGAAGGCACTGTATGCACATTCGCTCATCACTAGTGCTAAACTTAAATCTATTGCTATATAAAGAAAATTTCAATCTAAAGAGGGAGGATTTTGCTTGCAGGTACATAACACATTAGGAGCCTCATGAAAAAAAAGTATTACTATTTCATATTGCAACCAACAAGATTAATTCTTTACTGGGAATATACAAATTGTAATCTGATTGGTTGCTTTAGGCAACAATTGCAGTAC
This sequence comes from Ranitomeya imitator, assembly GCF_032444005.1. NCBI lineage: Eukaryota > Metazoa > Chordata > Amphibia > Anura > Dendrobatidae > Ranitomeya > Ranitomeya imitator. The sequence continues at coordinate 95,328,039 of NC_091284.1, forward strand.
ATTTGGGTTTGTGCGTCAGTTGTAATGCATTTTTCTTGCTTTATTCCCACAATTAAATACCTAGTGGATTTTATGTCCTAAAAATGAATGGAAAAATTCCCGATTTTCATTTATGATAATCAGGAGAGACAAAGAAAACGTCTGTGGAGAATGTGCAGAGTGCAGCAAGCATTTCCATGACAATAATTAAGATGAAATATGCTAAATTATTGTATTCTTCTTTTAGTAATCATGTATATTGCCGCTTACCAGTCCATCCACTGCGGTTCTCCTTGCTGACATCTGCCCCATGATTGAGCAGTACTTTAGCACACTCCAAGTAACCTAATGTGGTAGCAAGATGCAGAGGGGTCCGTCCCCGAGGGTCCACCTGTTCAATCTGGTCCTACAAATATATAAAAAAAAAGTCTTCATAAATCATAAATATAAAGATTCTCATTTCTTCACCCTAAGCAGAAATAATGTGGACAAAACAACACAGTGCTATACTTACCGTATTTGTTCTGTGCAATAGAGCATGTAAGTAATAATGTATAATAAAGGAACAAGTGGCAATGTTCCCTATCCTCTCCATCATTCATATAGACTACACAAAACCACAACCTAACCTAAAATGTTTTAAATAAAAATGGAAGCCGTCACCTCCAAATTGACATCTGTTTAAGGAACCATTTGAAAAAACGATTTTGCAGCATTGTTTCTTATAAGGGCTTGTGTTTTTGCTGTTTTCTTTCCCCGCAGGTTTTTCAAGAATAAAAAATGCTGCACTTTACAGTAGCAGGAAAGTGAATGAGATTTCTGAAATTTCATATACATGTTGCTCATTTTTTCCTTGCGTATTCCAACCACCAAAGCGTTTTATCACATATGCCAATGCTACTGCCAATAACGGAGGCTTAGAAGGGACAATGCTACCTGTGGGGTGGGGGAGACATTGCTGCTACAATCAGTGTGATGCTGGAAAAAAGTATGATGCTTCTAAAAGTGGGGAAGGGGAACAATACTGCTTTCAGAAAGGGAAAGGTTGGCAGAATGCTAGTAGAGGAAGCAAGGAAAGGCCGTACTGGGCCCCTGGCCCTCAAGGAAGGCCAGCATGACGGGGTCAGGGGAATGGCAGAGCCTCAGGGTGGGCAAGGGCAAGTTGGGGTTAAATAGTTTGCTTGGGCTGTGTACTTTTGAATTTGGACAGAAGGGGGGGCGGGGTTTGGACGAGGCAGGGAGGAGCAAGCAGGGGGAGCTTACTGAGGGGGTGATTTGGATAAGAAACCGACAATTTCACCTCAGCAACTGCCACGCTCACCTGCTGGTCTGGCGGTGGCTGAAATCAATCCCCAGTGATGGACATGGAGGCCTTATTACTGAGACTGCGCGAACAGGCCAGCACACAGGGCACCGAATGGCTGCAGCAGTCCATCAGCAGCCTTCTGGACGGAGCGGTGATGGGACCAGCCCAGGTACCTGCAGAGGGACGCATGGCCGCGGAGGTCCAGGCCTCCGGCGTGCTTGAGTCCCGACGTCACCCCTCGGGCCCGGCGCCGTATTAGGAGCCCCTCTAGGGACCCTCCGGCAGGAGACGCGAGCGGCGGTGCAGCAGCGGCCCGCGGCAGAGCCGGGAGGAATCCGGCAGCACGGCGGGGCCTGCAGCATGGGGAGGTGTCGGCCTCCTCCTCGGCGATTGTGACTCACCAGGTGTCGGGACCAGGAGCAGCGGACTGCGCCAGGTCAGGTGAGCCTGCTCGTCGCGGAGGAGCGGGCGCTTCCAGGAGGTGGGGACCTTATTCCCAGGCCTCTCGGATTGAGGCATCTAACGGGCGGCGTTCTGCCGGCCCTGTCAGCAGCGCTCTGCCTGGGACAGGGCAGGGAGCTAGAGGGCTGACTTCCTCTAGCCAGCGCAGGCTGGGGCTGAGTCCATCCAAGGGGTCTGGCCATGTCACAGCTGCAGATAGGAGCACTTCCCAGCACGGGCAGCGTTACGCTGGCTCAGGTATCTTCACAGCGGCGGCGTCAGCAGCAAGGGACCCTGCACCTTCGGATGGGGTGTCACAGGACGTCTGACTTACCCGGGGACCAATGGATGGAGAGCTCAGGAGAGAAGCATGTACGTTTGGCTTCAGGATCTTCGGCTGCCGGGTCCACAGCACTCGGGCAGCTAGGTGAGGACAATCCTTTTCTTTCATGTACCCCTGTATTAGCTCCCTCTGTCAGTGTTAGTAGGGATGTATTTATGGGGCGAGTCGGGGGGGGGGTTAGGGCTTATCATGCACGGGCTTAGAGATCTGGCGGCGCTATGGGAATCGGGGGGTTCCAACCTGGGGTCTTCTCCTTCTGCGGCATGGCTTAGGAATCCGGGGGAAGTTTCGGGTTTGAGGGGTTCTCTGGGGGGGGGGTTCACTGATATGAGTTTTAGGAGTATGTCATCAGATAACGTTGGGAATGATGCTGCGGCGACGAGTGCCACCATACCTTCCGTTAGCGTGTCTGTTGCCAGTCAGGCAGGGGAAGCGGAAAAAGATACCTCAGTGCGTTTGGATGACGCGGCCCGTGGGGAGGTATACGTTTGTTTCGTGGGACCGTTGGGGGCACACTTAAAAAGTGAAACTAGGGATAAAATTTGGAAAGGGGAATACGTGGAAATATTCTCCTTATTACCACTAGAGCGTTTTCAATTGGACAGGCTGCACAAAGATGATTTAAAAAAAAAGAGGAGAAAGAAAAGAGGCGTTTTAGGCTGATTCCTAGGACGTTTTCTAATTGGTTACAGGCATTCGCCATTTTGGCGAGTGTGATTGGTGAGAGGTCCCCCGAGAACTGCTCGGGGCTTTTTTGTTACATGGATGCGATTGGGGAAGCTTATCGGACTTACGGGGGCCAAGGTTGGCTCAGATACGATGAGCAATTCCGGTGGGATCACAAAGATATAGCTTTGTGGATGAAGGTTATGGTCCCGTCACGCTTCGGGTCAGGCAGCCAGTCGTTTCTTGGAAGCGCTGGGGGTTCAGGGCAGTCGGGACACTCAGCGGCAATGCAGAGAGGACTGTGCTTTGCATTCAATGAAGGGTCATGTAAATTTGGGGGAAAATGCAAATTCAAGCATGAATGTGCAACTTGCGGAGGACCGCACAGGTCATCCAAATGTTTTAAGGGTGGCAGATAGAGAAGCGGAGACGGTTCTGAAAAAAGGAATGACGTCAATTCGTCTGGACGTGATGGTGCCATTTCTAAATAGGTACCCTGATTCACCAGCTGCAGCCATGTTAGGAGGTTTTCGGGATGGTTTCCGTATTCCATTCGTGGATGCGGAACATAAATTTTCCACAAAAAATTTGAAACCGGCTCTGCAATTTCCTGACGTGGTTGCTTAAAAGCTGGAAAGCAAAGTTAAATTGGGTAGGATGGCCGGCCCTTTTCCAGTGGCGCCTATACGCAATCTGAGGGTTTCCCCGTTGGGCGTGGTACCAAAAAAGGAACCCAATAAATTCAGATTGATTCATCATCTGTCCTTTCCGAAAGGGTCCTCAGTAAATGACGGAATTAACCCTCAGTTATGTTCGGTGATTTACACTTCATTTGATGCGGCTATGGATTGGGTGCGGGTATGTGGGGGTGGCGCACTGTCGGCGAAAACGGATATCAAAGCGGCTTTCAGGCTACTACCGGTTCACCCGGAGAGTATGCATCTCCTGGGTTGCTATTGGGATGGAGGTTTTTACGTCGATCGCTGTCTCCCCATGGGTTGTTCCCTTTCCTGCACGTACTTTGAAACTTTTAGCACCATTTTGGAGTGGGTGGCAAAAGATGTGTCGGGCTTGAAATCCTGCATTCACTATCTGGATGACTTCCTGTTTCTAGGCCCGGCTCAAAGTACCGATTGCTTGGTGCTATTGCACACTATGGAGAGAGTGTGCAAGATTTTCGGGGTTCCTTTAGCTGCGGACAAAACTGTGGGTCCAGTCACTGTTCTGAGTTTTCTAGGTATAGAAATCGATACCTTAGAAATGGTGTGCAGGCTGCCTGGGGATAAGGTTAGTGCTCTGAGCAAAGAGGTGTCTAGGGCATGTAGTGCTAAAAAATTGAAGCTGAGGGAGGTACAGTCTTTGCTTGGCAAATTGAACTTCGCTTGTCGTATTATGCCGATGGGAAGGGCATTCTGCCGCAGGTTGTCGTTGGCGACCAGGGGCGTTCGATCTCCGGTTCATTTTATCAGACTAAAGAAGGAATTGCGTGAAGATTTGGCAGTATGGGCAAATTTTTGGGAGAATTACAGCGGAAAGTCTATCTGGATAAAACCGGTTGTGAATTCAGATGATTTGGGTTTCATCATTGCCGTGGTGGATGATTGTGGTTTTGGTTTGTTTTTCCAAGGCAGTTGGTTGTTGGCTGAATGGCCTGGTTTCTGGCGGGAGCAAGGTTGGCTACAAAATCAGGTTCTTCCTCATTTGTTCCCTATCGTTGTTGCGTTGTCGTTATGGGGTAACAGTGTGCGAGACAGGAAGATTCGTTTTCCATGTGGGTCCGATGCGGTTGCCGTGGCGATAAATTCACTGTCGGATGATGCACCGGCGGAAATAAAAATTTTGCAGCGTTTGGTGTTTTTGGGCTTATCTTTGAATTTGTGGATTGTGGCCGAGGTCAGGTCGATGGCTTCTAACCCTGTCTCTGTTGCTTTTTCTCACTTGCAGGGAAATCGTTTTTGAGAATTGGTACCTCAGGCGGAGTCGACAGACCGGGAGTGCCCAGCGGAGTTATGGAAGCTTCCTAGCGGGCAGTAGATTATCTGTTTCAGAACTCTTTATCGGCTAGGTCTTGGAGTCAGTATCAGCAGGCACGGGGTACTTGGGAAGAGTGGGGTGTTTCTTTAGGAGCGGGACTACAGGATGAGAGCAGATTATTGTTGTTGATCGGGCATTTTAAAGAGTCAGGTTGGTCCGTGTCTAGACTGAACAAGTTGTTGGCGGGCATTGGATTCGGTTTCAAGGCTCGGGGCCTTAAGGACGTCACAAAGTCTTTTTTGGTAGTTCAGATGGAGAAAAGGTTGGGCGGTGAGCGATAAAAGACGCCCGGTATCATACGAGGTATTGTTAATTTTGGGCAATCAGTTAGCTTCGGTCTGTTCATCGCAATGGGAAATAATTCTTTTTAAGGAGGCCTTCGCATTAGCGTTCTTTGGAGCCTTTCGGTTAGGGGAGTTGGTCAGCCCCTCTAAAAGAACCAAAGGTGGTTTGTTAAGGGACAACGTGGACGTGTATAATGATAGGGTAGTCATTCGGCTTTGATTTTCTAAGACAGACAGTCAAGGTAAAGGCTGTAAAGTGGTGTTATTTAAGGTGGCCGGTTCCCCGTTATGCCCAGTCCTGTGTGTCAATGCTTTCATGGGGATGAGCGGAGGATTGTCCAACCCCCTTTTGGTTCATGAGGACGGTTCCTTTTTATCTCGATTTCAGTTCATAGCGGTTTTTAAGAAATGTTTGATCGCAGGGGGAATTTCACCGGGGGATTACAGTGGGCATTCATTTAGAATTGGCGCAGGGACGGAAGCTGCCAGGAGGGGCCTTGTTGAGAAGGTGGTAAAAAAGATCGGTCGGTGGGAGTCGAGGAGATTCATTTCCTATATCCGCCCGAACTTGGTCTAATGGTTTAATAGTTGAATTGTTTTTTTCTTATTGTTGTGTTATCTATTTCAGGCCGCGAGCACCGGCTGGTGTGGGTCATGAGCCACTCTTTCGTTTTTTGGGCGGCTTTTGCGGGCCGCAATTCAGCCGGACGGGCGGCAACTGGGGTTCTCAAGAGAGACAGCGATTCTGCGGTGGATCGGGAAACGCAGAATGATATGGAGCCAGCTTTTGCCGTAGTTCCATCAGTTTGTTCGTTTGGATCGAGCTCCGGATGTGGCAGTAATTCATTTGGGCGGGAATGACTTGGGCAAAAGGCCCTCTAGGGAATTGATAAAGGACATAAAGTTCATCATTTTAAGACTTTGGGTGGCGTTTCCGAAGTTGTTAGTTGTCTGGTCGGATATTATCCCGAGGAAGGTGTGGTGAGGTGCTCGCTCAATTGAGGGGATAAATAAGGCCAGAATAAAAGTAAATAGGGCGGTATCTCGGTTCATGGCGCGGAATGGGGCATTGGTAGTGCGTCATGTAAATTTGGAATCTGGAAAGGGCGAATATTGGAGGGCAGATGGTGTGCATTTAAATGCAATCGGGGTTGACATGTGGTGTCTCGCTGTTCAGGAAGGAATTGAGACGGGTTTGAAGGTTTGGAGGGACACAAATGTTTGAGGTGTCAAAACATTTATGTTGGTGGCGGGGGAGGGAGGTCCTCGAAGTTGGTGGAAAGAGGGGAATGGCGGATTCTAGGGGGGGCACCTCTAGTGGTCCTGGACTCCCCCGGAGTGGATTGCGAGTGGATGTGGTAGATCAGCCCGTGGAAGGGCTGATTAAAAGATTTGGTAATCAGTTGGTTTGGCCGGGTTGGTCATTATCTGCCTCCGAGCTGGTGCTTAGCGGCTGGAGGCAAGACTAAGCCTGGAGGCCAAGGTACACAATTTGAATTTCTGCAAGGTTATTTTTGAGGCTTCGAGGACCACCACTCCCTGGGGGGATATTGTTTACATGTTATATTTATGTTTAATAAAAGGCTGCTGTGGCCATTTAATCCAAATCTAGTGTAATGTCGTTATTCAGGAGGGGATCTTACGATAAGGCAGTTTACGAGAGATCCGATGCAGTAAGTAATTAAGGTTAGGCATTTAAGTCAGTAAAGGCGGTCATGAGTCACGTGTACCCCTTACGTCATGGACAATACTGCCAGATGTGGTGTGGGAGGCAATGTTGCTACCACAAGGGTGATATGGGAAGGGTGAATGAGAATGCTGCAAACGGGGAAGAGGAGCAATGCTGCTGTCAGTGAAGAAGGTGTAGGAAGGGTGACACTGCTGATGCCACTGGTGCTGTACAGTGATATTTGTTTAGTATTGCAAGGAGGTACATTGTTTTGAACTGTGGTATTTGTGTAGCCCTGTAGGGGAGGTTCGTTGTTCTGCACCATGGTATTTGTGTAGCCTTGCAGGGGAGGTACATTGTTCTGCACTATAATATTTGTGTAGCCCTGCAGGGGAGGTACGTTGTTCTGCACTGTGGTATTTGTGTAGCCCTGCAGGAGAGGTACGCTGTTCTGCAGTGTGGTATTTGTGCAGCCTAGCAGGGAAGGTATGTTGTTAAGCACTGTGGAATTTAGGTAGCCCTGCAGGCGAGGTACGCTGTTATGCAGTGTGGTATTTGTGTAGCCCTGCAGGAGAGGTACATTATTCTGCACTGTAATATTTGTGTAGCCCTGCAGGGGAGGTACGTTGTTCTGCATTGTGGTATTTGTGTAGCCCTGCAGGGGAGGTATGTTGTTCTGCACTGTGGTATTTGGGTAGCCCTGCAGGGGAGGTACTTTGATCTGCACTCTAATATTTGTGTAGCCCTGCAGGGGAGGTATGTTGTTCTGCACTGTGGTATTTGTGTAGCCCTGCAGGGGAGGTACGCTGTTATGCAGTGTGGTATTTGTGTAGCCCTGCAGGAGAGGTACATTATTCTGCACTGTAATATTTGTGTAGCCCTGCAGGGGAGGTTCGTTGTTCTGCACTGTGGTATTTGTGTAGCCCTGCAGGGGAGGTTCCTTGTTCTGAACTGTGGTATTTGTGTAGCCCTGCAGGGGAGGAACGTTGTTCTGCACTGTGGTATTTGGGTAGCCCTGCAGGGGAGGTACTTTGTTCTGCACTCTAATATTTGTGTAGCCCTGCAGCGGAGGTATGTTGTTCTGCACTGTGGTATTTATGTAGCCCTGCAGGGGAGGTACGTTGTCCTGAACTATAATATTTGTGTAGCCTTGCAGGCGAGGTATGTTGTTTTGCACAGTGGTATTTGTGTAGCCCTGCAAGGGAGGTACTATCACAATTCGTGTTTGCATTCATGGCAGCTCTGGTTTCACTCTGTTTTAAATATAGCTTTTTCCTTTTTCCTGGCAATGAGCTGTAACTGCAGTGTGTCTAGGTCAGCTGATGTGGGTGGTGATCACTCCCACCATTTTTTAAATGGTCACCTGATACATCAGCTGCCGGTGATAGAGCAATCTACACTGACCAGGCTTGGAGGAAGGAGCCCGCTGGCTGTTGTGGTGTATCAGCTGGTTTCGTGAGCTCGTGATCCTGATGCCTTTATTCTGCTGTGCAGTGCGCTACAGCAGAGGAAGTTGAAGCTAAGTTGTGCTTTTACCCTATCCCTTTTGTGTTTGTCATTGTCCCCTGTGTGGTATTATCTGCAGTGGTGAGGCTAGTGTGTTGTGGATTCTGTTTTTGGGCTCCCTCTGGTGGTTACAGATGGTACTGGGTGACTTGTGTTTTCTGCGGTCTCTGGTGTCCACCTGTTCTATCAGGATATGGGAGTTTCCTATTTAACCTGGCTTTCTTGTCATTTCCTCGCCGGCTATCAATGTAATCAGTGTGTCTTGTTACCTCTGCTTCCCGCTTCTGTAATCTTCAGGACAAGCTAAGTTTTTGATTTTCCTGTTCCACGTTTTGCTTAATTTTTGTCTTAGTCCAGCTTGCAGATATGTGATTCCTTTTTGCTGGTTGCTCTAGTGGGCTGAAATTACTCCTCATGTTCCATGAGTTGGCACATGAGTTCAAGTAATTTCAGGATGGTTTTTTGTAGGGTTTTTCGCTGACCGCGCAGTTCACTTTTGTATCCTCTGCTATCTAGCTTTAGCGGGCCTCATTTTGCTGAATCTGTTTTCATAACTACGTATGTGCTTTCCTCTCATTTCACCGTCATTACATGTGGGGGGCTGCTATTTCTGTGGGGTGTTTCTCTGGAGGCAAGAGAGGTCTGTGTTTCTTCTAATAGGGGAAGTTAGTCCTTCGGCTGGCGCGAGACGTCTAGGAATCATCGTAGGCATGTTCCCCGGCTACAGCTAGTTGTGTGTTAGGTTCAGGATCGCGGTCAGCTCAGTTTCCATCACCCTAGAGCTTGTTTTGTTTTTTGTGCTTGTCCTTTTGTGATCCCCTGCCATTGGGATCATGACACTAGTGCCCCTTGCTGGCCAGTGCACTAGCCAGGGCAGTATTAGGTGACAGCGAGGGACGAGGTTCCTGAAGGTGGTGGGGGGAAGGACCCAGTTAGGGCGTTAGGGCAGTGCAGGGACAGGCTCAGGCTTGAGCTGAGGTGGTGACCATCCCCCATTTTCCCTATCAGCAGGACCTTACTCTCCCCATTTCCATCCCGTTGTTAGTGTGTTGCGCCGTCCGCTGATCTAACCCCGGTTGGGTCGTGTCACATCGTGACAGGTACATTGTTCTGCACTGTAGTATTTATTTGGTGCTGCTGGGGAGGCATTATATGTTGTGCTGTAGTATTTCATTGGTGATTCTGGGGGTATTTTGTGCTTGGCTAGTTTCTGAACTATCAATATGGGGGTGGGCTGATGTTTGTGTGGGCTTGTGTGGTCTGCATTTCAATCTCAGTCTCCCATGGTTGCCATTCTTTGCTAAACACTATCTGGGACATGTTAATATTTCACTAGTGTTATTATGATGCATTTTTCTAGAGGTGAAGCAGCTGACAAGAAATTTTTGAGAAACAACATATTTAATTTCTGAGTAATTTCTGTGTAATATCTTATTACTGATCTACATTATGAATCGACAACCTCCAACACTCCAGATGTTACCATATAAGCTTAGTCAACAGTTACAGGATCAAAATAATTCAGCTTATTCTCTCTGCCTGTGGTGCTAACCCCACCGAATAATAGATAATGCAGTCCTAATACTGGAAGAATTAGAGAGGAATACAATATACTGTATCAAGACTAATAGTCAAAAAGCTACTGTAATTATATTCAGTTTAGTGGAAAAGCAGATTAAAAGGAGACAGAAAAAGACATTAAGACTGGACTTCATAGATATTGCATTCAAAATTTGCATAATGTTCATTTTATAATAAGCTTGATGAAGATTTTAATAAAAAAAAAGAATGAAGCATCAATGATGCATGGAAATAACAGACTAGTGATTGCCTAACAGTGAATACATTACGGACTGTTAGGATTCCTCTAACTGCCCCAGATAACCCCTTTCAAAGGGTTTTCCAAAAATGTTTTTTTATACTGTATGAAAAGAACTGTTTAGGGTAAAAGCTTCTCCCACCCCTGCTCTCCATCGCCATCTCCTGGCTTTGTTGATAGGCTTCTGCAGTGATGTCACAACTACAGCGCACGTGACCGCAGCAACCACTCAGTGGACTCAATGGTCATGACAAGGGAAAAAAAATAATTGCTTGAAATCCACTTTTTTTATTTTCCTAGGCAATTGATGTGCATTCATAAACCTGCTATATTGCATTGCACCTCTCTAGTTAAATATGAAAATTGTCTCTTCAGGGAGACAGAGAACTGGAACTCTAGCACCGCCTATCATTGCTTCCAATAGGTGGAGCTAGAGTACTAGTCCTCTTCCACTCTGAAGAGACTATTTGCATATTTAATTTCCCAAAGAAGCATGCATAGCATATATGCCTCCTCACTCTGACATGCATAGCATATATGCCTCCTCACTCTGACATGCATGGCATATACACCATGTTCCAAATTATTATGCAAATTGTATTTAAGTGTCATAAAGATTTAATTGTTTTTTTTTTCAAATAAACTAGTCGATGGTATTGTGTCTCAGGGCTTAATGGATCACCGAAATCAATCTTCAACACATGTGATAATTAGTTTTCCCGGTGATGCTAATTAAAGGTAAACTACTTAAAAATGATGGTCCACATTATCAAGCAGGCCACAGGTTTCAAGCAATATGGGAAATAAAAAGGATCTCTCTGCTGCTGAAAAGCGTTAAATAGTGCAATGCCTTGGACAAGGTATGAAAACATTAGATATTTCACGAAAACTTAAGACTGATCATCATACTGTGAAGAGATTTGTGACTGAAACAGAGCACAGAGAGAGTTCATGCAAATAAAGGCTTAATGAGCAAGGTTCCTGCCATACAAATTCACTGGATTAAGAGAGCAGCTCCCAAAATACCATTACAAAGCAGCAAACAGTTATTTGAAGCTGCTGGTGCCTCTGGAGTCCCTCGAACCTCAAGGTGCAGGATCCTTCAAAGGCTTGCTGTGGTGCATAAACCTACTATTCGGCCACTCCTAAACAGTGTTCACAAGGAGAATCGGTTGCAGTGGGCCCAGACATACATGAAGACTAATTTACAAACAGTCTTGTTTACTGATGAGTGTCGAGCAACCCTCGATGGTCCAGATGGATGGAGTAGTGGATGGTTGGTGGATGGCCACCATGTCCAAACAAGGCTGCAAAATCAGCAAGGAGGTGGAGGAGTCATGTTTTGGGCCAGAATCATGGGGAAACAGGTGATAGGGCCCTTTAAGGTTCCTGAAGGTGTGAAAATGACCTCTTCAAAGTATATAGAGTTTCTGTCTGACAACTTTCTTCCATGGTATAAAAAGCAGAAACATGCCTTCAGGAGCAAAATCATCTTCATGTATGGCAATGCACCATCTCATGCTGCAAAGAATACCTCTGAGTCATTGGCTGCTATGGGCATAAAAGGAGATAAACTCATGGTGTGGCCACCATCTTCCCCTCAACCCTATATAGAACCTTGGGAGTATCATCAAGCAAAAGATCTATGAGGGTGGGAGGCAGTTCACATCAAAACAGCAGCTCTGGGAGGCTATTCTGACTTCATAATAATAATAATTTTATTTATATAGCGCCAACATATTCCACAGTGCTTTACAAATTATACAGTTGACTTGTACAGACAATAGACATTACAGCATAACACAAATCACAGTTCAAAATAGATACCAAGAGGAATGAGGGCCCTGCTCACAAGCTTACAATCTATGAGGAACAGGGGAGACACAAGTGTGGATGGTAACAATTGCTTTAGTTAGTCGGACCAGCCATAGTGTGAGGCTCGGGTGTTCATGTAAAGCTGCATGAACCAGTTAACTGCCTAAGTATGTAGCAGTACAGACACAGAGGGCTATTACTGCATAAAGTGTATGAGAACATGATGCAAGGAACCCGATTATGTTTTTTTTTTTTAATGGGTCACACAGGGATAGTTAGGTTAATGCGTTGAGGCGGTAGGCCAATCTGAACAAATGAGTTTTTAGGGCACGCTTAAAACTGTGGGGATTGGGGATTAATCGTATTAACCTAGGTAGTGCATTCCAAAGAATCGGCGCAGCACGTGTAAAGTCTTGGAGACGGGAGTGGGAGGTTTCTGATTATTGAGGATGTTAACCTGAGGTCATTAGCGGAGCGGAGGGCACGGGTAGGGTGGTAGACTGAGACCAGAGAGGAGATGTAGGGTGGTGCTGAGCCATGGAGCGGGGAGAGTTTGGTAAGAGGGAGGCCGATTAGTAGAGAGTTACAATAGTCCAGACGAGAATGAATAAGTGAAACAGTGAGAGTTTTTGCAGAGTCGAAAGTAAGAAAAGGGCGAATTCTAGAAATGTTTTTGAGATGCAGATAAGAAGAGTGAGCCAGTGATCGGATGTGGGGGGTGAATGAAAGCTCGGAATCAAGTATGACCCCAAGGCAGAGGGCATGTTGCTTTGGAGTAATGGTGGAACCGCACACGGAGATGGCAATGTCAGGCAAAGGTAGGTTAATAGAGGGAGAAAACACGAGGAGTTCAGTTTTTGACAGGTTCAGTTTCAGATAGAGGGAGGACATGATGTTAGAGACAGCGGTAAGACAATCACTGGTGTTTACTAAAAAGGTCGGCGTGATAACAGGAGAAGAAGTGTATAATTGGGTGTCGTCAGCATAGAGATGGTACTGGAAACCAAATCTACTGATTGTTTGTCCAATAGGGGCAGTATACAACGAGAAGAGGAGGGGGCCTAGGGCTGATCCTTGAGGAACCCCAACAGTAAGGGGAAGGTGAGAGGAGGAGGAACCAGCAAAAGATACAGTGAAGGATCGGTCAGAGAGATAGGAGGAGAACCAGGAGAGAACGGTGTCCTTGAGGCCGATGGAGCGGAGCATAGTGAGGAGGAGCTGATGATCCACAGTGTCGAATGCTGCGGAGAGATCCACGAGAATTAGCATGGAGTAGTGACCATTAGATTTAGCTGTTAATAGGTCATTAGAGACTTTAGTGAGGGCAGTTTCAGTAGAGTGTAAAGAGCGGAAACCAGATTGAAGAGGGTCTAGAAGAGAGTTATCTGAGAGATAGCGGGTAAGACGTGAGTGGACCAGGCGCTCGTGGAGTTTAGAGATTAAGGGAATATTAGAGACAGGTCTTCATGCAAAGAAATACAAGCAGAAACTCTCCAAAAACTCACAAGTTCAATAGATGCAAGAATTGTGAAGGTGATATCAAAGAAGGCTTCCTATGTTAACATGTGACTTGGCCTGTTACGATGTTTTGGAGTTAAATAGCTTTTTTGTTCAATGAATGTGACCTCCTAATGCTGCAAATTCCACAAATGAGCATTTTCAGTTCTTTAAAACATATCAAATGTTTAGAAATTCTGCTGTGCCTAATAATTTGGAACAGTGCATTTTGAGTTTTTATTCATTTTGGAGATTATACTGTTATCATTGGGAGGTTTCTTCAATAAAATTCGATGTATACTCGGGTGATGACTTTTATTAGACTGACTGTCATTTGCACCGACCATTTAGGAAAATCCGAGAAAAATGTCATTTGCATAATAATTTGGAACATGGTGTATGTCTCCTTACTCTGACATGCTAGGCTTGGCTTGTCTCTCTGCACAAGAAGAAACGTTACCCCATTGACGCCCATCTCTCTAGTTACTAATGTTAAATAACACTGTACCAAATTGTGATTATTTCATGTCAGAAACCAGAAGATTTCACTCTTCACAATGAAATGGGTAAAATTCAAAGCTAAAATAATCAGTATAAATCGACATTCTATTGCTGGCAAATCTGCAGCAAGTTACAATGAAGATTTTTCTGTGCAATGTGTAGATTAGATTTTAGAAAATGATTTTAGATGACAATTTTTTAAATATTGAACCCCTTAATCCCTTTGGATGTACTATCCCATCGGGGTGACCTGGGACTTAATTCCCAGTGACGGGATAGTACGTCCAGTGTGATCAGCCGCGCTCACAGGTGGAGCCCGGCAGATCGCGGCCGGGTGTTATCCGGCACTATGTGCCAGGAGCGGTCACGGACCACTCCCGGCACATTAACCCCCGGAACACTGCGATCAAACAAGATTGCAGCGTTCTGGCAGCACAGGGAAGCATCGCGCAGAGAGAGAGCTCCCTGCATAGTTCCCTGAGACCCTCGGAGCAATGCGATGTGATCGCGTTGCTCCAAGGGTCTCCTACCTCCTCCTCCCTGCAGGCTCCAGATCCAAAATGGCCGTGGGGCTCCTTCCAGGTCCTGCAGGGAGGTGGCTTGCAAGTGCCTGCTCAGAGCAAGCGCTTGCAAGTCTTCTGCAGTGCCAGTCAGATCGCAGTTCTGACACAGTGCTCTGCAAAGTGTCAGATCAGCGATCTGTCACTATAGTGTGATGTCCCACACTGAGACAAAGTAAAAAAAAATATTTACATGTGCAAAAAAAAATCCTAAATAAAGAAAAAAAATATTGTTCCAATAAATACATTTCTACATCTAAATAAAAAAACCAAAACAATAAAAGTACACATATTTAGTATCTCCACGTCTGTAACGACCCGACCTATAGAACTGTACCACTAGTTAACCCCTTCAGTGAACACCGTCAATAAAAACAAACAACGCTTTATTATCATACCGCCGAACAAAAAGTGGAATAACACGCGATTAAAAAGACATATATATAAATATCCATGGTACCACTGAAAACGTCATCTTGTCCCGCAAAAAAACGAGCCACCATACAGCATCATCAGCAAAAAAATAAAAAAGTTATAGTCCTCAGAATAAAGAGATGCAAAAATAATAATTTTTTTATCTAAAATAGTTTGTACTGTATAAAAGCGCCAAAAAATGATATAAATGAGGTATCGCTGTAATCGCACTGCCCGAAGAATAAAACTGCTTTATCAATTTTACCAAACGCGGAACGGTATAAACGCCCCCCCCCCCAAAAAAAAAAAAGAAATTCATGAATAGCTGGTTTTTGGTCATTCTGCCTCACAAAAATCTGAATAAAAAGCAATCAAAAAATGTCACATGCCTGAAAATGGTTCCAATAAAAATGTCAACTCGTCCCGCAAAAAACAAGACCTCACATGACTCTGTGGACCAAAATATGGAAAAATCAAAATGTGGAGACGCAAAAACTATTTTTTGCAATAAAAAGCGTCTTTTAGTACGTGACAGCTGCCAATCATAAAAATCTGCTAAAATACCCGCTATAAATAGTAAATCAAACCCCCCTTCATCACCCCCTTAGTTAGGGAAAGTAATAAAATTAAAAAAATGTATTTATTTCCATTTTCCCATTAGGGTTAGGGTTGGGGCTAAAGTTAGGTTTAGGCCTACAGTTAGGGTTGGGGCTAAAGTTAGGGTTAGGGTTGGGGCTAAAGTTAGGGTTAGGGCTACAGTTAGGGTTGGGGCTACAGTTAGGGTTTGGGCTAAAGTTAGGATTGGGGCTAAAGTTAGGGTTAGGGTTGGGGCTAAAGTTAGGGTTAGGATTACATTTACGGTTGGGATCAGGGTTAGGGGTGTGGTTGGGGTTACCGTTGGGATTAGGGTTGTGTTGGAGTTAGGGGTGTGGTTAGGGTTGGGATTAGGGGTGTGTTGGGGTTAGGGGTGTGTTCGTGTTATAGGTGTGGTTGGGATTAGGGTTCGGGGCATGTTCGGGTTAGGGGTGTGATTAGGGTTATGGTTAGGGTAGGGATTAGGGTTAGGGGTGTGTTTGGGTTAGGGTTTCAGATAGAATTGGGGGGTTTCCACTGTTTACGCACATCAGGAGCTCTCCAAATGTGACATCAATTCCAGCCAATTCTGCGCTGAAAAAGTAAAACAGTGCTCCCTCCTTTCCGAGCTCTCCCGTGCTCCCAACATATGGGATATCAGCGTACTCAGGACAAATTGGACAACAACTTTTGGGGACCAAGTTCTCTTGTTACCCTTGGGAAAATAAAAATTTGGGGGGCTAAAAATAATTTTTGTGGAAAAAAAAAGATTTTTTATTTTCACGGCTCTGCGTTATAAACTGTAGTGAACCACTTGGGGGTTCAAAGTTCTCACCACACATCTAGATAAGTTCCTTGGGGGTCTAGTTTCCAACACGAGGTCACTTGTGGGGGATTTCTACTGTTTAGGTACATCAGGGGCTCTGCAAATGCAATGCGACACCTGCAGACCAATCCATGTAAGTCTGCATTCCAAACGGCGCTCCTTCCCTTCCGAGCTCTGCCATGCACCCAAACAGTGGTTCCCCCCACATATGGGGTATGAGCGTACTCAGGACAAATTGGAAAACAACTTTTGGGGTCCCATTTATCCTGTTACCCTTAGGAAAATACAAAACTGGGGGCTAAAATATAATTTTTGTGTAAAAAAAATGATTTTTTATTTTTACGGCTCTGCTTTATTAACTGTAGTGAAACACTTGGGGTTCAAAGTTCTCACAACACATCTAGATAAGTTCTTTGGGGGGTCTAGTTTCCAATATGGGGTCACTTTTGGGGGGTTTCTATTGTTTAGGTACATCAGGGGCTCTGCAAACGCAATGTGACGCCTGCAGACCATTCCATCTAAGTCTGCATTCCAAACGGCGCTCCTTCACTTCCGAGCTCTGCCATGCACCCAAACGGCAGTTCCCCCCCACATATGAGGTATCAGCGTACTCAGGACAAATTGGACAACAACTTTTGGGGTCCAATTTCTCCTGTTACCCTTGGGAAAATACAAAACTGGGGGCTAAAAAGTAGTTTTTGTGGGGAAAAAAAATTATTTTCACGGCTCTGCGTTACAAACTGTAGTGAAACACTTGCGGGTTTAAAGTTCTCACAACACATCTAGATAAGTTCCTTAAGGGGTCTACTTTCCAAAATGGTGTCACTTGTGGGGGGTTTCAATGTTTAGACACATCAGGGGCTCTCCAAAAGTGACATTGGTCAGAATTGTAAAAATTGGCCCGGTCATTAACGTGCAAACCACCCTTGGGGGTTAAGGGGTTAAATGGAAAAAAAAAACATTCAACTTTATCGATATACAATAAAAATGACTACCGTATTTTATACAATGAACCATAAGTGTTACTTTTTTTTTTATATATATATATAACTCTGTTTATTAAAGTTTTTAAATTAACAAGACAAATAAACAGCAATTACAAGAACCCAAGAACCCTAACCCTCCCCCACTCCTTCCCCAAATCCCCTCCTCTGCGTGCACTCAACATTCGAATTATCTTATGGAATTGGAGTATGACCGCTTATCCACTGCAATAGATACCATTGGGTATTTTCAAACTGAGCTCGCATTTTTTCCCTAACCCCCAGAGGCAGAGACGGAATAAAGAAAGACCATGTAGTTAAAATTTACTGGACATTTTTTCCTTATTGGTCAGCGCGTCCAACCATTCCATTTTGAAAAGGAACATAACCTTGGCGTGTATAAGAGACAGTGGCGGGACAATCGGACTCAGCCAGTGTTGCAATATGCTTTTCCTAGTCGCCGATGCCCAAATTGTGAGTGTTGCTTTAATATGCCTAGGCAGACTATGGTGAGCTTCCTCCAAAATGTTAAAAATGGCCCACTGTGGTGTGAGCGTGAAGCTAATCCCGCACGACCTCTGCAATTCGTTATGTATGGTTTCCCACAGCTCCTGTCCTGGATCTTTAAACAGCTCCATAGGTGGTGATAAATGTCAGTATTGCGTGTCTTGCATTTGTAGCAAAAATATAGAGTAGAAGAAGACATCCTAGACTGCAAATGTGGGGTGATATAAGCCCTGTGTAGAATCAATAGAGCCATGTCGGTATAGCTACTATATGACAAGATTTTCCTTTGCGCTGTAGTAGCATCAAGGAAATCCCCTACCCCCAATCCTGGGAAGTCTTTTGACCATTTTGCTAATCCCATATCTCTCCCTTCCTATGACCATCTCCTACGTAATAGAGAATAAATACTACTTATAGATGCCGGCTGTGATCTTGTATTTCTGATAAAGTTGTCTAAGTTGTTCCTCCCCTCCCCCACCCCTCCAGTCAGCAGGCCCTTTTGTACCAAACTACGTGCTTGAAGGAATAGGAAAGGATTGTTATTAAATAATGGAAATCACTGTGACTCTACGTCAAAAGAGGACACTGAGAAATCAAGGTCCATCAAATCTATTACTTGCCTACATCCCTGATCGGCCAGAAGTTTATAGAATAATGTTGGAGTACCTTTTAGAAATCCAGGATTACCGAGAAATGGTTGAAATGGGGATAACCCAGCTCGTAAGTTACAAAGCCTTCTACAACGTCTCCAAGATAGTATAGTTTGCCATATCGTCAGGTGTTCCAGTAGCTCCGTCGGAAGCCCCTCCCCACCCAGATGCAACATTGCTGACAATGTGATATATGGACACAGTTGTTGCTCTAAGCCAACATTAGCGAAATGAGAGACACCCCTTATCCAATCGATGGCATATCTAAAGTTGGCCGCCAAGTTATACCTTCGTATGTCGGGGAAGTTAATTCCGCCCTCTGCCCTTGACGCCTGCAATTTTGTAAGACCTATGCGGAAATTTGAATTTAGCAGACTGAGATCTGCCCTAGACAACAAAAGAGGCAGAGTCTGAAAAGCATACAGCAACTTAGGAAACACTATCATCTTAATCAAGTGACATCGGCCCGAAAAAGACAATGTAAAATGTTTCCACGAATGAAGGAGACCGATTATTGAGCATATTACTGGTTTATAATTGACTCTGTATAAAATGGACGGATCCGCTGGGAGCCTTATCCCCAAAAATTTAATAGACTCCTGGCTCCATTGAAATGGGAACAAGGGATCTCGCAGTCTCCTAGTCCTGAATATCGCCAGAGCCTCAGATTTGTTATAATTGACCTTGAAGCCAGAACATCTGCCAAATTCCTCCAAAATTTTCATGATGGCCGGAACTGCCTGGACAGGGTCAGCAATAAACAAAAGAATATCATTAGCAAAAGCTGAGATTTTTACTGAGATGGCTCCAACCCTTACACCCTCATAAGCCGTTTCAGTCTGCAGCGTTCTCAGGAGTGGATCTAGCACCAAATTAAACAACAGGGGAGACAATGGGCAGCCCTGATACGTGCCCCGTTGTATTTCAAAAGGCCTAGATAGAGTATTGTTAACGGACATCCTGGATATCGGGTGTTTATAAATTGTTTTAACGGCATCACAGAACCAAGGGCCAAAATTTCTAAATGTTAGCAGATCATGCAAATAATCCCATGCCACCCTATCGAACGCCTTATCGGCATCCAGGCTAACCACAATAGTTTTCATATGTTTATGCATTCTACTGTAAGATATAGCTCCCAAAGCCGTTCTAATGTTATATGTAGTAGATTTTCCATGTACAAATCCAGTTTGCTGGGGCGTGATCAAATTTGGAATTATTTTTTGGAGTCTGTTGGCCAAAATTTTCGTAAAAATCTTAAAATCAGAATTGAGTAGTGATATTGGTCTATAACCCTCAACCTACATGTGATCTTTGCCCGGTTTTGGAAGAACAATGATAACAGCTTCGTTAAACCTATCTGGAAGATGACCACTTTTGACTATATTATTGTACAACTCACTAAGGTGAGATGCTATGGAGGCTCCCAGAATTTTATAATGTTCATTGCTGAACCCATACGGGCCAGGTGCCTTGGAAATTTTAAGTTTGTTGATGACCTGTAGAATCTCCGTGGGAGTAATGGGGGAGTTGATGACCTCCCTCTCGTCTTCTGCGAGTGTTGGTACTAGAAGGCTGTTTAAGAAGTTCTTACTTTCCCCTCCCTCTTTTGGCTCTGATTTATTCAACTCGCCAAAGAATGACCTAAATTCATTCACTATCTCCTCATTACTTGTTAAGATAGGACCATTGCGTTGCTGTATTTTATGTATTTTCGTCGCCTTCCTATATGGTCGCGTAAGGGATGCCAGTACCCTCCCTAGTTTGTTGCCCCATTTAAAATATTTATGTTTCTGGTAATCTAGATTATGCATGGCCACCTCGTGTGCCAAAACGTCTGCTTCTTCCTTGGCCTCTAAAAATTTCTGTTTAGTTAGTGCATAGTGGATGCTTTCCTGAAACGGAAAGTACTTGCAAGCAGCATAATACAAAGAATAGCAGGTATTATGCTGCTTGCAAGTACTTTCCATTTCAGGAAAGCATCCACTATGTATTTCCTTTAAGTAGAGGGCTTTTCGGTCTCTTTCGTCCCGCTACATTTAGCCCAACTTGGGTCTCTCCCTAAGGTGGCTAGCATATATGTATTGTTTAGTTAGTGGTGTGTTGTTTAATTGTTACTTTTTGACCACTCAAAAAGTTCAGAGGCACGACACTGGTGTTAACTGAGTTATTAGACTCGACTGAGTCATGAAAAAAGCTAAATTTTCCGCCTGCAGAAAAATGTAATTATCTGGCTTCATATGATTGTGCCTGCACAGATGGTCTCATTCTTATGCAGTAAGCAAAATATGCTGTTTGTACGAAAGTAGCAGAGCTGACTTTGCAGCAGAGCACAGTGTTTTATACATTGGCAACTGAACTATAGATTGGATGCTATGGACAACTGTTCCATGTTTTTTCCTATACTGATTTTGTGAAATCTCTCCCAATGTGTACATGTGATGTGCTCTGTCTCCTAGTTATGTGTTCTACACATGTACACTACACGTCCACAACTGTGATTTACCATCACCATAATCATTATCCATGTGTCAATGAAAACTAAAATATGAATTGCTATGAAGTCAGTACTTTGTAGAGCCTCTTTTTGCGGAATTACAGCTGCAAGTCACTTTGGATAAGTCTATATGAGCTTTCCTCATTTTGCCAATGGGATTTTTGCCCATTCCTCAAGGCAAAACTGCTCCAGCTCCCTCAAGTTAGATGGTTTCCTCTGGTGAACAGAAATCTTCAAGTCTGACCACAGATTCTCATTTGGATTAAGGTTTGGCCTTTGAGTAGGCCACTCCAAAACATTTACTCGTTTCCCCTTAAAACACTTGAGTGTTTTTTTAGCAGTATGCTTTGGGTCATTGTCTCAAATCACTGACAGACGATAACAGGTTTTGGCAAGACTATCCCTGTATTTCGCACCATCCATCTTTCCCTCGACTCTGACCATTTTCACTGAACCTGCTACTGAAAAACTTGGTATTCATGTTATTAATTAGTGGTGCCTCTTGCTTAATGGTGTTGCAGCCTCTGTGGCCTTTCAGAAAAGGTGTATATACTGACAGACCATGTGACACTTAGATTGCACACAGGTGGCCTTCCTGTCACTAACCATGTAATGTCAGGATTTGAACCTAGCAGCCCCTGTGCACCATGCGACAGCTCTTCCCTCGGAGCTATTCGGATCGCTAGACAGTCCCGTGCTAACCCAAATACGTGCACCTATTTTGTTGTTGCTGATGTCTCCACCCTGAGTTTCCTGTTAGTCACCACCCTGAGTTCCTGATTGGCTCATCCTGATTGTACACTCTATTTAAATCTGGCTTTGCTCTCCTTTCCGTGTGTGATTATTGAGCTACCAGCCTCTGGTCAAGCTTCCTTCCACCCGCTGCTTATTCCTTCAAACAACATTGCTTTTCCCAATATCGACCTCTGGCTTTCCTGACTACGATTACTGCTTGTTCCTTCAAACTACATTGCTGTTCCTGTGTATCGACTCCTTGGCTATCCATAAGTACACTACCTGCTGGTGCTGCCCCTAGTGGTTGCAATATCACTACTGCAAACCTGGTCAGTCCTAAACAATGTGACGTATGAATGTAATTGCTTGCACCAGAAATTTTTAGGGGCTTCATATCAAAAGGGGTGAATACATATGCACAGGTCAATTGTTAGTTATTGGATCCCATAAATTTATTTTATGCCTATATTTTTCTCACTTCACCAACTTAGACTATTTAGTGCTGATGCATCACACACAAATTGGATTTAAAAAATAATATTTAAACACAGGTTGTAATGTAACAAAACAGGTAAAAAGCCAAGGAGGGTGAATATTTTCGTAAGGCACTGTCAGGACAAAATCCGTCTCAAGTGAACCTTTTATCCTACTGCCCCCCAGCACCTCCTTGCTTCCTGCAGAGACCACTTACGTGAAATAGGAGGCAAGTTAATTTTTCATTAGCTGCACTTGCTAAGAGCTCAAAGCTCTCACGCGTACAACAATAAGGAAAAATACCAAAAGCAATGCATAGAATCGAAGAGACTGGTGCATCTCATGAAAGAGAAGTTCCCACATGTCAGTGCTGGAAATCAAGAACAAAGAAAGCACATACTTTGTGTCATAAAAGCTCCTCTTTGCTGGCTAACATTTTAACTCTCTATAGAAATTATTTCAGCATTTTCATTTACACTGTAATAAACATTTTGTCACCAGGTTGTTAAAAAGCAACTGGCACAAAAAAAGACAAGAGAATAAAGGAAGAAAGAAGGTTGCAACGGTTTTGGTATTGCCCATGCTGTAAGCACAACCTCTCTATAAAAGAAGTATTTGTCCTTTATGGTAGAGTGGTTTCCCACTCAAAGATCGTGGAAGGACACAGATACAGGGGTGGATGGCTCATTGAAGCAACTGATGCATCTTGCCGAGAGCCCAACAGGTAAGGCCTTTATTACACTTCTGTCTTGAGACGGCCGTCACAATGTGTCGGAGCGACATATCGACGGTCGTTGTAAAAAAATCGCCAAACGGATGTAACACATCCAGTAAAGTGACGGATGCGTCGAATTTGTTAGTACCTGAGTTTCAATGCATAAAATTCTGGAAGAGAGAGAAAGAGAGAGAGAGAGAAAGAGAGAGATTTTTTTTTTCCGGACTTCAAAAATGGTTCCAGGCATGTTCAGAATGAAAAAATGTGATACGTCGCAGGATTCCTGTTTTTCACAGTCAGCGACGCATCCTGCGCCCATAGGCTTCCATTATAGCCAGCGACGGGCAGTGCAAGATGCATCGCTGAGCGAGTTTCCTACATGCAGAAAAAACGTTTCTCTGAACGTTTTCTCCACACAACGGACTGTTTTTTGCCGATGGATCCAGTGCACGACGAATGAAACGGATGGCCATCCGTCACAATAAGTCGCTAATACAAGTCTATGAGAAAAAACAGGATCCTGCAGAAAAATTAGCAGGATCCGGTTTTCTCAAAACTCGACGGATTGTGAAGAGAGATGAAAGATGGAAGTGTGAAAGAGGCCTAAGGAGGCTCATTTCCACCTTCAAAGCAGATGGAATTGTGCATTATGATGAGCTATTGGATTGTAAAGGGCCTTATAGTGTACTTGCAAAGGGACCCCTTCTGTCTGTGTCCACCAGCATACAAACACGGATATCAGTTCACAAACTTTAATCCCACAGAGGCAAAGAGCTTAATGGTTCCAATAGTCTCACATGAGCTTGAACGGAGACAGTTAACAATTATAACAAGTTTACAGTCACAAGACTTGCTGACACTCCCCGACAGCCGCTAATTGGTTACAAACCTTCCTCTCTTTAGCAAAAATCTCCTGCAGTAGCTTATCTGGCCTACCCCATACTGTTACCATGTCACAGGCGTCTCTGACATGGTACTCCTTTTCATTCTAAGATATCAGCTTCCAAACTTCTGTGATGAGGCTACTCATTTCACCCTCTGAAGACTATTATCTTGCTGACCCTTCTGAGCAGATGCAACCTTCACAGTCAAAAATATCCCTCACCATCCTATTACAATCCTTGCCTCTACTAATAGCAGCTTCTTTTTTCACTTGTACTCTGGTCTCCTAAACCTAGGACAGACTCCATGTACTACAGCTCAGGCTAGAGCTTTTTACATGCATGTCTGTGGTCCTAGTAGAGCACACCAGATAATCAACTGTTTCTCCGACAACTTCCTCATGTGCCAGTCTATATCTTCTGTGAGTCTGACCTGCATGTTACCCAATTCTTTCACTCATCCTCTGCTGGTGGTACCTCATACTATTTAGATGGCCATACACAGTCAATTCGACATGAATTAAGACAGAAGTTAGAATGGTTAAAAGATGCTTCTCATTCCATAACCCACATATCTGTGAGGGAAATCAGAATGGTGACGGCACACTAGACAGCTGTTGGCCGATGGTTATCTCCAGTACAGGATATACCTATTGTAACAGATGGACCTGCGTAATGTTAGAACTTTTCTTGTAATGGGGTAAAGGAAAGGTTTTCAACCCTCATATATGGAGGAATATATTTACGTATCGCTAGCTAACAATGTGTATATGTTAAAGAGAACCTTTCATTAGGTAAAAAATGGACAGGTTTTTTTTACGCTTTTTTATTCCTGCTGCTCCACGGAATATTCCTGTTTTTTTAATTCACCATACGGTACCAGAGACATGTCCCTTTTCATTTTGTGCTACTTTTTACATTTTCTTTTTAACAACCGGACGTGGCTAACAGGATCCTCTGGGGTATGTCATTAGTCTTTTCTGCATTATTATCCTGTGAGTCATGTCCTCTTTATAAAGAAAAATCTCCATATCTATGTAACCATATGGCAGATTAAAAAAATAAAAATAAAAATAGATTGTAATACTGAGGCCACATTCACACATTCAGTATTTGGTCAGTATCTTACCTCAGTATTTGTAAGCCAAAACCAGTAGTGAAACAATCAGGAAAAGTATAATAGAAACGCGTCCCCACTTCTGTATTTATCACCCATTCCTGGTTTTGACTTACAGATACTGAGGTAAAATACTGAACGTATGAACGTGGCGTAATGGAAGCATTGGGAACAAAATAAAAGCAAAAACTTTTGACCTGGTGACATGTTCTATTTAACAGTGTTCATATTGCTGTGTACATTGTGTATTTAAGATATTGTTTTCTGCCTTCCACCAGGCATGATATCAAACTACTGAGCCTTGATACAAAAACTGTAATAAGAGAACCAACTGTTCTTTTCATAAGTGACAGAGATGCCATTGGGCCCTCCTTAGGCACCTCCGTCCCATGGGCACACGCACCATCTGCACGCCATGTAGCTCTTGTCTTACCTGCCTCCACTATACTGAACTATGCAATCAAATCTCTAGAACATACTGTAATTCCCTGTTAGAACTAAAACTAGACGGAGACACAAACCTATACCCCAGGACAGAGAATTTGTGCAAATTTCTTCCTTATGGAAACCTTGGAGCAACATGCATGTATACATATCTTTTCCTATGATCAAATAATTTTTCCACTGTGGAAACTGTACAACAAGTTAAAAAGAAAGAGATATATTCACATTTTCTTGGCCATTATGCTTACATAACAATATCAGAATAGAATAGAACAAAGTGACTTTCCAGTAGTTAACTGTAAAATGGCATATCAGACACTACCTATAGGTGATGCTTTCCTGCTATTTATTTATCTCCGTGATTGCTGTCTGGTAGCTTTTAGCTGAGCTCCATTAGTTAAAAGCGGTGATCTGTGACTGCAGTTTATCTACAGGAATCTATGATAGTTAGTCTGAGGCACACCCTCTATCTCATTTTTTAAAAAAAGCAACTATCGTTTTAATTTTTATTTCATAAATGAACAGTATATATGAACATAAGCAACTTTATAATATTTTTTTTAGATAATTATTCTTATTCCTCCTGGATTGACTTTTTAAAGGGAACTTGACTGATGATACACCATGACCGGTCCACTGGCAGCATGTATTAAAGGGAACCTGTCACCTGAATTTGGCGGGACAGGTTTGCGGTCATATGGGCGGGGTTTTTGGGTGTTTGATTCACCCTTTCCTTACCCACTGGCTGCATGCTGGCCTAAATATGAAGTATGTGTCCTCTGAAGTACACGCCTGCGCAAGGCAATCTTGCCTTGCGCAGGCGTGTACTTCGGAGGACACAGCATGAACTTCAACCCAATTTTGCGGCCAGCATGCAGCCAGCGGGTAAGGAAAGGGTGAATCAAACACCCGAAAACCCCACCCATATGACCGCAAACCTGTCCCGCCAAATTCAGGTGACAGGTTCCCTTTAAACACTGGCAGCAAGATTCAGCCAGGTAGGTATGCTCGGGAGATTAGTCCGAGAGGTGGATTCATAGCGCCTTCTCCCCACCCACTGCCCTGGAGTGACAGGTCTCTCCCCATACACGCACACAGGGCAAGACCAGCCACTCACGGGGAAAAAACAGGGAGAAACTGCTAGGGAAGCGCCTGTCTGACTAGTCTCTTGTGAGTCTCTGTCCCCAAGTTTTTCTCTGACACAATGCAGCATTTCAGATTCAGACATATCTGGCTGCAATAGTACAGTCAGTGTCTGATACATGCTGCCTGTAGATCAGGCAGCATGTATCAGCAGTCAGGTTCAAGGGTGAAAGCTGTAAAATCTGTACTCAGTGAAGACAGATTTTCACATTACTGATGTAGATGAGGACAACTGCTTCTCATAATATTCTATGAAGACGGGACAGGGAGCAGGAGCTAGAGGAAGACAAAGACGTTCTGCTGCAAGTTCTCTTGAAATGACAGTGACACTTTAATTCTATGGTTTAAAATAAAGCTAATGTGTAACTGTCATTTCAGGAGAACTTGCAGCAGAATGTGTGTCTACCTCTATCTCCTCTTTCTTATCCCCACTCGCCTCTCCATAGGATATTAAAGGCACCAACTGTCATCTCCTATCTCTGCAATGCGAAAATCTTTCTTTACTGAATACAGATTTTTATAAATTTTACCCATATATTGAGAGTGAATGATCAGTCCAGGAAGAGAAAGAAGCAAATTTCCCTGATAAGATATATTACAAAGTCGCTTATTGTCACATGTACTATTGATTTAATAACTCTTCAAGGTTGCAGCTCTTTCCCGCCATCGGAGCTACGCCTCCTCAGATAAACTTATGACTATCGAGTATACAGTGGAAAGCTAAATTCTATTACCGCAAAGACAGAATGATTATAAAATACAATCTATTGACCTAATATAAGAAAAGATGATAATCAGGTAATTGTCGCACATATACTAGATACATGGGCATTAGGGCTCGTGAATATGACCGTATTTTCAGTCTGAATGCGATCTGACAAAACATTGGATCACACTCGAACCCATGTTATTCCATGAGGCCAGGGCCAGACTGGCCATCTGGCAAATGCCAGAAGGGCCTGTCTGGTCATGAGCTGCCTTGTCTGCTACATTGATAACAGAATTGGTGTCCTCAAGACACCCATACTGTTAAGAGTTGTGACAGAGCACAAAGTTGCTGACTCCATCACTTACCCCAGCAGGCCACGGGTATCACTAGAAATATTGGTCTTTTAGAAAATCTTCCTTTCCACGATCCAGGGTAATATTAGTAATTTATCCCTTCTGGTTCATGGGGACGGGGACAACATAGGCCTGTGTGATTTCATGACTCGGCCATGTAAATCAATGAGTGCGTGGGAACCATTGGACTGCACTTGGAACCAGATGACATCTGAGTTCAGTCCGATTTTCATGAACTGACAGAATGGAGAAGATGGAGTAATGATGAGAGAATCTATGGCCGTCTGCACCTGCCCTTAGAAAGGGAGCACCCTGAGAGTCATGTGTAACAGATAACTACAATTACAGTGACCACAAAGTACATTACGTTTACTATCCTGTATGAGCTGCCTCATATTCTATCCAGGAAAAGTGAATTATTCTGAGATGTGTATTTTTTGCATAGACCCACGCCAACTGGGAACTCAGGCTCCATCTGATAGAAAGTTCTGGCAGCGTGTCGTTCTCCAGAGACTGACAGTCCATAACAGACGGCTGTGCGTGCAGCTTCCGCTGTAATTTGGCCTCAGTGTACTCTCCCCAGGATACAGGCAGCATCTTCTCCTCCTTCCCTTTTAGACCAGTCATGCGTCTTCCACGCCACCAAGGACAACATCGAGTATGCATTAAAACACAAACCTTTCCGGCAAGTGGACATGACATGAGATCAACATCAATGAGATCTGTACATCTCTTCCAGCTAAACAGCCCAAGAGTCGGGACAGTAGCCATTACTACATACAATAGCACATGTGGTCCATAAAGATATTATTCCATATAGGACCCTTACTGGGAAATGTATTATGTTACGGATCCAACAGACAATCCTTCCTTTTTTATTTTCCTATATCTTGCCTTGATACAGTATATTACTTTCTGAAAGAACTTAGTAATTGTATATTACAGTTTTTAAATATTTCCGCTGTTTTGGTCTTTATGGAGGAGAGAGAAATAATGATATTATCATTATCCAATTAACGCCGACCCAGCCGCGTCCATCAGGGATAAAGTAATTAGCTTGGAAGATTTATCTTATACACCGTACAGGAACTGTCGCCCATCCATATTAATGTTGTGAAGTCTGCTGTGACTGCCACATCTAGGGCTGGGAATCACATCTACTGATGATTGTATTCAGCTCAGCAGGCATGTGCAAGCATAGGCCGGGTATCCTGGGGAGTTGATTCAACAACCAATGCCTTTTATCCACAAGCAATGATTTTCTTCCATTAACCTTTTGGATGGTACAATAACGTGGATACGCCTTTAATAGTTTCCTCTACAGTTGTCTGCTAAGTCTGCAGAACATCCCATTGACCTTTATTAGAAAGGATTACCGATAAGGTTGTAAGCAATAATAAGCCTAACATCTCAAATAAATTACAGTCATAGCCAAAAGTGTTAGCACTCTTGAAATTATTCCAGAAAATTAAGTACTTCTCCTAGAAAATCTCTACAATTACTTATGTGTTACAATACTGATGTTTATTTCCTCTACGTGTATTGGAACAAAAAAAAAAAAAAGAAAGGCAAATTGTACATATTTCACACCATACCCCAAAAGGGCTGGACAAACTTGTTGGGACCATTCCAAAAATGTAGGTAAACAACTTTGCTTCAAGCATGTGATGCTCGTTCAAACTCACCTGTGGCACGTATCAGGTGTGGCAATATCAAAATTACACCTGAAACCAGATATAAAAGGGAGAGGTTGACTCAATCTTTGCATTGTATACCTGTGTATGCCACCTTAAACAAGGAGAACAGAAAGTGAACAAAACTGTCTGAGGACTTGAAAGCTAAAATTGTTGAAAAATATCAATGATCTCAAGGCTACAAGTCCATCTCCAGAGATCTTGGTGTTCCTTTTTTTCCACGGTGGACAACATACTCAAGATGTTTACAACCCATGGCACTGTAGTTAATCTCCCTGGTGGACGTGTAATGCAGAGAAAAATTGATGAAAGATTGCAACAAAGAATAGTCCAGATGGTGGATGAGCAGCCCCAATAAAGTTCCAAAGAAATGCAAGCTGTCCTGCAGGCTAAGGGTGCATCAGTGTCGGTATGAACTATCCATCGACATTTGAATTAAATTAAACACTATGGCAGGAGACCCATGGGGACCCCACTACTGACACGTAGACATAAAACAGCTAGACTGAAGTTTGCCAAAATGTACGTGAATAAGCCAAAAGCGTCACATGGGCAGATGAGACCAATATACAGCTTTGTGGTAAAGCACATCGTTCTACTGTTTACTGAAAATGGAATGAGGCCTACAAAGAAAAGAACACAGTACCTACTGTTTAATATGGTGGAGGTTCAAAGATATTTTTGGGGTTGTTTTACTGCCTCTGGCAATGGGTGCTTTGACTGTGTGTAAGGGATCATGAAATCTGAAGATTACCAAACAATTTTGAGTCGCAATGTGGTGCCCAAAGTCAGATAGCTGGGTTTGCATCCTAGGTCATGGGTCTTCTAGCGGGACAATTACCCCAAGCGTACTTCAAGAAGCACCGGCCAGAATTAGATGGAAACAAAGATCTGGACAGTTCTGAAGTGGCCAGCAATGAGTCCGGATCTAAATCCCATTGAACCCCTTTGGAGAAATATTAAAATTGCTGTTGGGAGAAGGCACCCTTCAAATATGAGAGACCTGGCACAAAGAAAATATAAAAGAATTAAAAAAAAAATGGCCAGTAATATAATGTGACATATACAGTGGCATATAAAGTTTGGGCACCTCTGTTCAAAATACCGTATATAGTCGAGTATAAGCCGACCCGAGTATGAGCCGATGCACCTACCGTATTTTCCCGACTATAATACGCACTTTTTCCCCCCCAAAAAAGGGGGGAAAATGGGGGGTGCGTCTTATAGTCATAATGCAGGCTTACCGGCAGTGGTGTGGCAGAGGTGCGGGGATGAGGAAGCGGTATGGCTTGAGCAGGGTCCTTTCCACAGGTGAGGTGATGCAGCAGCCCGGTAAGCATCAGAGCCGGGTTAATTACCGGTTTATTGGTGGCAGTGGCCATCTTCCTGAGGCCGCGCGTGCGCAGATAGAGTGCTTTGCTTCCCGGGGCTTCAGGAAAATGGCCGCGGGAGGCCGCGCGTTCGCAGATGGAGATCGCGGCGGCCATTTTCCTGAAGCCGAGTTTGCAGATTTAGATCTCGGCTTCAGGAAAATGGCTGCCACGATCTCCACCTGCGCACGCGCGGCCTCCCATGGCCATTTTCCTGAAGCCCCGGGAAGCAGAGCACTCCATCTGCGCACACGCGGCCTCAGGAAGATGGCCGCCGCCACCGATAAACCGGTAATTAACCCGGCTCTGCTGCTTACAGGGCTGCTGCATCACCTCACCTGTGAAAGGGAGCCTGCTCACGCCGTACCCCTCATTATCCCCGCACCTCTGCCATCGCCACACCACTGCTGCAACCCACCCATGGACACCGTGCCGTGGCATCGCCCACCTAGGCAGGAAGGGACCCTGCTCAGGTGCACGCCATACCGCATCCCCCCACCTCTGCTGACACCATGCCTCCTGTGACCCTGCTCTGCCACCGCCAGCCCTCAGGTAAGATACTGTAAATCCGGACAATAAGACTGACCCCCATCTTATAAAAAATATTTTTTTTCTGCACTTTTCACCCCAAATTTGGGGTGTGTCTTATGGTCCGCTGCGTCTTATAGTCCGAAAAATACGGTAATTTTGCCACGAAATGCTGGGTAAGCTTATTGACTTGAGTATAAGCCGGGTATGCATTGTCCCCCATCCCCATCCTGGTATGCATGGCTCCCCCTGTCCCTTTCATTGTATGCATGGCACCAACGTCCCTGTCCTGGAATGCATGACTCCTTATCCCCTATCCTTGTATGCATGATTCCTGTTTTAAAAAAAAACAAAAAAACATCCTATTTACCTGCCTGCGTGCCCTCGGTGGCACTGCATCTCGTTAGTTCCGGTGCCAGCAGCTCACACGGCCGAGCTTTCACATGGCCCCGCTCATTAAGGTAATGAATATGCACTCTATGCCTATGGGAGTGGAGTGCAAATAAATTCCTGTAAATTCCTGGGCTGTCAAGCATGAACTGTGCGCTTGAGATCTCCCCAGAGTGGCTCAATGATATTGAGGTCAGGAGACTGAGATGGCCACTTCAGAATCATTTGGATGCTTTGGGTTGTCATCATGATTTAAAAAGTAGTTTGACAATAAATGGCTTCACCCAACCACTGACCATGAGTGGAGAAAAAATGTTGGTGTTATCATTCATATTCTCTGAAACGTTATCACGTTATCATCAAATACAGGAGGCAAATTTGCACTCATCAGCCCTAAAGCTGAGCATGGGACATACTTGGACATTTCAACATGACAACGATCCAAAACACAAGGCCAAGTCGACCTGTCATTGGCTACAGCAGAACAAAGTGAAGGTTCTGGAGTGGCCATCTCATTCTCCTTACCTCAATATCATTGAGCCACTCTGGGGAGATCTCAAGCACACAGTTCATGCTAGACAGCCCAGGAATTTACAGGAACTGGAGGCTTTTTGCCAAGAAGAGTGGGCAGCTTTACCATCTGAGAAAATAAAGAACCTCATCCACAACTACCACAAAAGACTTCAAACTGTCATAAATGTTAGAGGGGGCAATACAGGGTCATTTGTATGTTTTGGGTTGTCATTGTGATTTAAAAAAGAGAAAACCAGTAGTTTGACAATAAATGGCTTCACCAAACCACTAACCATGAGTGGAGAAAAAGTTTTGGTGTTATCATTCATATTCTCTGAAAAAAAAGGCCAAGAAAGCAAACATTCTGCTGGGGTAGGTAAACTTTTGAGCAGAACTGTATTAAAGGAAAATATGAATTGACTAAAGCGAGACAAACCAATGATAAAGCTCATACTGGAATCTTTGACAGTGACTGTGGTCATCAAAGCAAAAATTAATTTTAGAAAAATATAAAACGTATCGTCTTGACCTTTTCTACACAACAGATTTGAGGATTTTTGGCCAATTATAGGAAGAATTCCTTTCTGGAAAAAATCTAAAATGCCTTAAACGATAGTATTATGTGAATATTTAAGCCCCCATATTACTTATGTTATCCCCCGACGCCCAAAGATAGCATGTGTAATTAATGAATGCAGCAATTTACTGACAGGTCTGTACCCACAACTGAGTTCACCTCTGCACAGGCTCAGATACAGGCGAGTTCAGCGCTTGCACAGAAGTGGAGCTAAGGGATTACTAAATAATGTGACTGCTGCCTCCTTGATTCCCATAGATGTGGAGACAGTCAAGTCCTTTGTTTGCCATCTAGCAGCGCCAATGGTTCTTATAATGAAGATCTCAAGTAAGCAATAAAAGGGTTTAGTGCTCCCTATCACAAATGTTTTTGGCATTTTATAGACATTTTACCTACTAAAAGCGACTGTTTCATCAGAAAATTACCTATTGTTTAAATCAGGACTTGGTGTTTCATGTATTCTTCTTTAATTATGGGCATTTTGATTTAGTATCACAATCTCTATTTAAAAAAAAATAAATTAAAAAATGTGCAATCTATACACTGTCCCCTGGAACTTTTTTAGACTCATGCTACCTGGTTGCTACAGAAGCCTTTTCAGCAGTCTAAATTATTATTATTAACACCTCTACAAATAGCCGATAACATAGGATCCACCAAACACAGTAGGTGATGTCAGAGCTGACCTGCTCACCCTCCTTCCTTCATAATATTTGCACACACTCGTTGGATGCCTCAGTACAAGAAAAAGAGACCGGGTCAGGCCGGAGTCACACATGCGAGAAACACGTCCGTGTCTCACATGTGAAAAGCAAGCTCTGGTGCCGGCACTCCAGAAGGGAGCGTGCGGCCGCATAGCAACACATGGAGCTGCACGCTCCGCTCCCAAGTGCCGGCACCAGAGCTTGGTTTTCACATGCGAGACACGGACGTGTTTCTCGCATGTGTGACTCCGGCCTCAGACTACTGCTGCTAATATTCATGTGAATTTCCTGAAAAGACAAGAAGTTGCAGTCTAAAATTAACCCTGGTGGCCAGTGTGAAAATTGCAAGATATCCATTTTACACAATTACCTTTAATTAAATCAGAGGTACATATAGTTGCAGTAGAACCTTATGAACCTATTTGGGCTCTTATAACAGATCATTATCAACATGGGGTAGCATGTTGGCTCAGTAGTTAGCACTGCTGTTTTGCAGTATTGGGTCTTGGGTTCAAATCCCACCAAGGACATCTTCTACAATGAGTTCTTCCCATGTTTGCATGGTTTTCCTTCCACTCTTCAAAGACATACTGATAGAGAATTTAGATTGTGAGCCCCAATGGGGACAGTGATGATGATGTCTGTAAATTGCTAGGGAATATGATGGCGCTAAATAAGCAGAGCAAAATAAATTTTAAAAAGTAAATAAACTCTATGGAGTCGATAAATCAAAGCTTTTAACCTACAAAAGTGGCATAAAAGCTTTGAAAATTATTTTGCGGAATGTGGAGGTCCACAAAATATCTGTGACTTTTGGTGTTTTCATGGTTCTCCACCAACATGGGCGGAACAAGGGCAGGACGTGATCATGCCCACTTGTTCAATTCATGAAAAGTGTTGGCATTTTTATGCCAGAAATCCTACTTCAGTCATTGACAGGAGCAGCATTTCTGATGCGGTGCGCAGAGGTGCTTGCCACTCAGAAGAGGCGCAAAATACATTAAGTGGCGTGTGCTTCTAATGAATTTGGTATGTCTTCTACTCCATCAAGTGTGTGCTATGCCATAAAGACATATTAAGAAATGGATAAGCCATCCAAAAAACTTAGTAATCCAGCACCGGGAATTGCTATTCATCCCCCTTGTAAATTGTAATTGCATAAAGGGCTGATATTCATGTCCATACACATTACCAGAACTTCTGTGCTGAATGACTCAACTCCAGTCAATTTCCACAAGTACGAGCAAAAATTATTTATTAGGAAGACTCGCAGGCGTTCTAATAAATAATTTCAAACTTGCATTTTAATTTTGAAATTTTTGATTTTCACATTGAAATTGAAGAGCAAATACGACATCAGATCTTGGCCCAAAGCACCAGATATGATTAACTTCAAACTTTTAAGAGTTTTCATTCACTTTTAAGTTCTGTCTTATCAGTCACTGTTGTCTCGTGACAGTAAAAGCGGGTAACTCCGGGCCATTCGACTGGCAACCTCTGGGGTATGTGTATGTCACTGAAAAGCTCAAGGAGAACACAAGACTCAATATTCTCTTTTACCAGCATATAACTGCATTTGATGAAGCCAGAATGAGCTCCATGAGAGAATTCGGCTGAAATCAAAGCTGACAGCACTATAATGTGGAGGGGGAAAAAATGTTTAAATGCTCGCCATTTATGATGAGTGTACTCGGAAGACATGAGTGCTCCAGAGCGCTACATCAGCTGTCAATTAGTACGATGCCGACAACGGGAATAATGACAGACAGCCACTCAAACAGCATTGAAGAACGCTATGTGGAGACGACGGGGGTCCATAAAATGAAACACAAGAATCAAATGTTTTATTTAGAAAATTGGAAAGTTTCAATTACATAGAAGCCAATCTATTTCTGGTTCACTCGTTCTTTAACCCTGTTGTTGTCTTTGGTCAAAAACGACCGACCTTGAACTTCAATATTCTTTAAAATATTTAAGATGCGGCTCTGAAACCCGTGGCCGACCAACCCATCCTCATTTAAGTCAATCAACCACAAGTTTCAGAACCGCATCTTGAACACCCCAAAAAATACCAAAGTTCAAAATCGGTCTCCCCAGACCGAAGACAACAGCAGGGTTAAGGTAATTCGTTTCCAGAAAGGATCAATACAGAATTTCTTATCAATCATAAGCTTAAATATCGAGAGCAAAGGTTTTACACAAATGTGTATATATTATAGATGGTGCAAACAGATTGTAGGACGCCATTTAGGAGCCAAGTCAGTATTCTGTGGCCACTTGACAGGATTCCTGACAACCATCTCTTACCTGACGGCATTCGCGGCTCCTCTTTTGTTTAGCTGGACTGGCACAACATCAGTCATAATGATGATGTCACGCCAGGCCGGACAATCAAAAGAGGAGTTGAGAATGCTGTCAGGTGCCGCTGGACTGGATTCTACAAATCGATTTGCACCATCTCTAGCATATACTGTATCAGTATAATTGTCTAAAGCTACTAATTAGTGTTAAAAATTTTAATTTTATTATTTTTTTCTAATCAAAGTGGTATTCCCATTTCCAAGATCCTATCCCAATATATAGTAGATTTAATATTAGCAAATACCTCCAATTAGAAATTAGTATAGTTCTTCTGATTCACTATGTTTCTTACCTCATGTAGGGTACTGCAGTAGCTTAGGTATCCATGGCTACGACCAATAAGAACTGACTGTCACTATATGAGTGGTCGTAACCATGGATACATAAGCTACTACAATGCCCTACATGAGCTAATAGACATAGTGATTTAGAAAGACTACTGTATTGGTCGGATTATAAGACACAATTTTTCAACCCAAATTTGGGGGGTATGTCTTATAGTCCGAATGCAGGCTTACTGGGAAGTTGTATCAGAGTTGGAGTAGGGTCCCTTCCTCATGAAGCCGGTGGCGTCAGAAGTGTGGTGATGCTGTGGGCCCGGTGGCGCAGTGAGCAGAGCAGAGTCCATCAATGCTTTCCTGGAGGCCATTTTCCTGAAGCCATGGACCACTGCCAGCATCTCAATCTGCGCACGCTCCGCCGGAGGCGGCAGTTTTCCAATAGATGTGTTACGATAGATGCTACTCCACATTCTACTAACGGCGCCATTTTGATTAAGATTTTTTTTTGTTACCAACAACGCAAAATGCCTAAATAAAATGAATATATGCACTTGATACATCGTATCATGTTACAGCACAGGTGCGGCCACAGGGGCCTGCATGATGAATGTTTTTTTTTCCAAACAATAGTGTATGCATTATGTAAAATAGGGAGCAGGTCACTAAGGGATTCTTCATGTGGTGCTCTATACTGATGGCTTCTGACAGGTCACTGATCCCTCACTGACCTGCCCCCTAGTTTACATACTGTATATCTTATTTGGCATAAA
The DNA here is from genome assembly GCF_032444005.1 of Ranitomeya imitator. Classification (NCBI taxonomy): domain Eukaryota; kingdom Metazoa; phylum Chordata; class Amphibia; order Anura; family Dendrobatidae; genus Ranitomeya; species Ranitomeya imitator. The sequence goes on from NC_091284.1 coordinate 95,364,668, forward strand.
AAAAAATTATGAACACGATAGATGCCACCACCAGTTTGCTATTGGGAAAATGTTTTTGTCTCCACCAAGATGGCGCCGGTCGTGCCTGCCCATTACCATCTTGTAGCATACGACCCCACCACAGGCCGCCACGAAGTACAGGCATATAATTAACTGAAAACTACAAATAAAGATTAAACACCAACCACAAGACGGATTTCATCAACCAAGGTATCATTGTAATCAGTGTAACGGCGCCGACTTGACACTGTCTGTACGTTACTGAGCACAATCCTGCTGACAGGTTCCCTTTAAGAATAAAAAAGATAAAACAGATTGTAAGGAATTCTCAGAATATGATCGATGTTAAATTCTTCTATTTGGCGGTTTCTTACTTTCTCAGATCTATAACTGAATAAGTCAGACATCGTAGAGCTGAATATCACGAGCAGACTGGGCGACTGTGTAGGTGCAACGCCATGTAACTTTAGCACAGACATTGTGAAATACAAATTCGTCATAGGCAGAAAATTCTTCTCCATTAATGTGCTATATCAAAGTGATTACACAGTAAGATAGATATGGCTATTAGAAAGATGAAGAAGAGTTTCTGATTATGCCTGAGCGAGGGAATACTTACTCTGGGATCTGACAACCCGCTATGACAGAGTATGGAACCTCTAATAATTTATTACAAAATCTATAGCGAGCCAACATATTCTTCTCATTAACATTCCCTCCTCCATCGAACAGTGGACTAAATGATAGAACAGGTTAGTAGTTATTGTCTTCACAATGAATTGTTATTGTGTCGTTATTTATAGATGAAAACAAAAATGGCGAATATTACATTGATCCAAATATATAGCCAAAACATTACAGCCTTCGCCGCATCTGCCACACACTCACGTACAGCGCTGTATATTACAGCTGTCAGTATACTGCAGCAACCGGGATCAAAGACATCAGATACTGCGGTCAATTATGACCTTGGGAATCTAAGTGCTTGGACAGATGGTGGGGGCTGCCACTATCACGAACACCACAAAACGACATTAGCATCCACGGCACCAGGAGGACTAATGAAAGGCCCTACTGTATGTCTGCCATTCATGTTTGCCTGATAGGCGCCACCATAGAAGGGCAGGTCATGGGCTCGGTGGATATGGATATTTAAGACTCAAAATACAAATAGTAACCCAGCAAGTTTAAAATGATATGAGATTCAGCATTGGGGGTTAATGATCGTGGTCGCTGAGGGTGCAACTGCGACTGCGAGGCCCACTGACACCAACGCCTATTTGAGGACTCACATCCAACTGAGATACACATTAAGTTGAATTGTATTGTGGCGCAACAACCTCACCCCACCCTCTGGCTTTCTGGCACCGCTGGCCCATCAGAGGTCGGCAGCTGACGTTATGTGCCTGTCACAAGTGGTGCATGCAGTGATGCCATGCTCCTCCCATGGCAAGCACGCCGCTGAAATCATCTGCTGGCCTCTACTCTGGCTATGGAAAAGGATGCTGCAAGTCGTGGAAGAGGGGGAAGGAAAGAAGAATTGTTTATTTTTTAAATGTGCAGGTACAATAACAAATTATATTGTGGTACCGTGTTAGCCGTAAAAATCGATGTGAATACTTTCATGCCCAACGATACAAAAGTATTCTCTGAGTGATACCTTTATTGGTTAACCAGAAAATCATATATTATTTTCAGGAAAGCCTACAGCCTGCAATAAACATTCTGCCGCCTCACCACCACCCGAGCTGCCGCCTCGCCACCACCCGAACTGCCGCCTCACCACCCCCAGAGCTGCCGCCTCACCACCCCCAGAGCTGCCGCCTCACCACCACCAGAGCTGCCGCACCCCCGACCTTCTGTCTCTTCCCCATTATCCCGTAGAATGTAAGTCCGCAAGGACAAGGTCCTCTCCCCTCTGTACCAGTCTGTCATTGTAAATTTGTTTACTGTAAACGATATCTATAACTCTGCACGTAACCCCTTTCTGATGTACAGCACCATGGAATTAATGGTGCTATATAAATGTGTTATTAATAATATTATTAATAATAATAATAATAATAATCATCATCATTGAGCATAATAGACTTCACATTAAATGTGTAGGAAAAGAGTGGGAAGATGGAGAGAAATTATTACAGGATTAGGGACATTATACCAGGAAGGGGCTAAGGATGGGGACATTATTACAGGAAGAACCCAGGATAAGGGACATTATGACTGGAAGAGACCTGGATGGGGGACATTATTACAGAAAGTAGCCTCGATGGGGAACATGATTACAGAAATGTGCCAGGACAATGGACATTATTATAGGAAGGTGACTGGATGAGGAAAACGATTACGTGGGGGAGGAGCAAACATGTTTTTATAAGGTCTAGAATGCTAAATGTTTGAGACTTGGCCACCAAATTCCCCAGATCTCACGCTGATTAAGCATTTGTGGGATGTACTTGAAAAACAAGTCTCATTCATGAATGTTCCAGAGGTGGTTGGAATTCCCAACTATTTGTATAAGGGTATGTGTCCACGTTCAGGATTGCATCAGGATTTGGTCAGTATTTTACATCAGTATTTGTAAGCCAAAACCAGGAGTGGGTGATAAATGCAAAAGTGGAGCATATGTTTATATTATACTTTTTCTCTAATTGTTCCACTCCTGGTTTTGGCTACAAATACTGATGAAAAATCCTGACCAAATCCTGATGCAATCCTGAACGTGGACACATACCCTTAGAACCACATCCTCCGCTTGCAAAAGGACCATATTATCAAGGTGAATGCAGTTCCCATTGGTGGAAATCGCATTTACTTTACATTTATGGTTGAGTGTTTACAATGAGTTCTATACGAAAAATACATTTACAGTGAGTAGTGTATTTCACATATCTCCCTGCAGGATTTTTTTTTTTGGGGGGGGGGGCAGACATGAGTCATATGCTGTGTTTCCGTACATCAAAAGTAATATACTAAAGATACATACATCTGTAGGTGTGTGCAATGATTTATTAATACATGTTCAGGCCTTAAAAGATCATTACATCTACTTTTCTGCTCTGTATCCACCATTCAGTGAGTATTAAAAATATACAATTTGAACAGTAGTATAAAAATAGGGGGAAATTATTTTCCCATGCAAAAATACGCCTGCTACAATCTTCTATTTTTATGGAAGAAAACATACAAGTCTAAAGTTCTGTTGTGAAATTTTTGCAGTAGATTTGGTATAAAAAAAATGTACCCACTGAAGAAAACCTATTTTAACAGCATGGAACATAAAGAAGTTATAGCAGAAATGATCACAGACAGTGGCATTGGCAGAGCGTTAAATTCTTTAACTGGCCTCGTAGGAACAGCTCAGGCAAAATGTATTTTTAGATGTTTTTAATTATATTAATAAAATGTCATGTTTTACTCATTTAGAGATTTCAGTTTACTCAATTCCTTGGTGTCTTAGGTCACTTCTTGGTGAGACGACAACAGTTATTGCAATCCTTCTTATCCTTGATAAAAAAAAAAATATTTTCCTTACAAGGAACCCCTACAACTAATCCATCTCTTTTAATGATTTCTTGCAGGTTCTTGGGAGCTTCCTACTTGCTAAAAAGCTGTCCCACAACAACTACTGAGCAAATAAAAATATATAGCAAATCTGTCACCAGTTTTCCCAATATTAACTACGGTACATATATTATTAGATAGATCTCTTAGATTATATAATCCTGATATTAAATTGATAAAAAGAGTGAGATATTCTCCGCACATGGAGCCTGACTGACAGCTGCAGCTTGTACTGAGCAGTGTGAGATCTCAGCAGCGGAGAGAAGAGATGCTGACGAGCTGCCAATCAGGCTAATTGAACAGAGATTAAGCGTAAATGTTCATTAAGAATTATGGATTATCTATTAATTACACCAGCCTCCTCAGGTTTAAGAGAACTGTTTAGCAATATTTGCAGATTGCATTGTAAAATCTGGAGACAGATTTGCTTTAAAGTTTTGTGTTCACAGTTTATAGATTTATATGCAATACCAGAACCATAAAATGGCTAAATGCTTGGAAAGAAGTGGAGCTGATTTCTTTTGACGGCATGTTCTGATATCAACGCACGGGAAACACAATATTAAATACAAGGTGTGGAGTTGCCATCGGCTTTATATCTCTCCAACCACATTGCTAAACAGTTGTAGCAGAAAGCTGTTAATATATTCAGTGATGCTTTAAAGCATGAGATACCCCATACTTGAGATTCAGAGAGAATCATTTGCATGTGATTTGATTAGCAGATTTAGAGCTATTATGCTGATTTCTTGATTATCTCTACCTCCTGAAGAAAAAGGTGTCAATTACGCTCCTCCAATGGGTTACCCTTACTGTTGAGGTAGACAACTTGTCAGTGACAGCATTATAATAGCCAAAAAGAAAATGTAATATTATACACCTCCATCAGTCATTACATATAGAAAAATCATCTTGTAGATCTTCTAAGCTGGTCCCTAGATTTCTGTGAACGAGTCCTTATTGCCCTCACTATATAAAGCCTTTACCCCCTTTAATGCTATAATATCTAACATAATGTCTCAGTGTCATGATTGTGACAGCCAATTTTGAAGCTTAGAGTGTCATGACTCTTTATAAGTAATTATAGTGAAAGTTGATTTCCCAAAAACTCTTGTTCGTGAGCTGAAATAATTTTTTTTAATGCTGGAAAATCATTCTTCTTTGCAGCACACTGTCCTGTGTAAACAGGGCCTGTGCTGCCGAGAAAAATGGCAGCCTGTGCGAGCTGAACGATTCCTGAAGGTGTCCAGCGCCATTCTCCTATGCTTCTCAGTGACATCACTGCAATCGCGACTCCATACTCTTATGTGTGAGACGGAAGTAACTTTTACAATTAAATAATGACCAATAATGAACACACAAACCCACACTCAAATATCCAAATAAAAGTAATGAACCCTTGCTTCCCCAAAACCAATATATCTTATAAATATCTCACCAAGAAATTACTGTAATATGTGGAAAGCAATACAGAAAAAATATATATAAATAATTGTATTAACTACAATTAATTTATAGACACACAGAGGGAAAAAAATTAAAAATACCCCAGCAAAAACCCCCACAAAAAAACCCCTGAAGATGGAAATGTGCGAAACGAGCGTTAGGGTACTAGGTATTGTGTTCTACTTTATGGTGTTTAATGATGGCAAATTCTAGTGGGTATTGGTGCTAAGCACTCCTGCACTTTATTGTTGAGGCTCTGGTTGAAGAGTCTCTGTTTATTAATTCTTTGACATTATTTATTATCTGTAGTTGATCAGAGCTTCAGTGACGGATTATTATATGAATTAATAATGTTATAAACATAGGTATGGTATAATGGTTCCCTGACTATTATTACGTTTGGTCATCCACTCTGCAGGTACAGTAACATTTTCCCCCTTTCTTTGATTTATTGATTTACTATATGTATTTATTCTGTGCCATACTGTGATATACCGATGACCATACTGCCTTCCCCTTTATTTTTCGTTTTTTAATTGGGCGTTTCTAAAAGTTTCTTTGCATTTTGGGAGTATAAATTAATTGTAAATAATACAATTACATATATATATATATTTTACAATGCAAACCTATGGCGCCTCGCTATGGGACTCGCCCCATAGACTTACATTGTAGAGGTCACTTTTGGGTAAAGCAGATCACAGCGTGACCTGGAGAGTCTGAAGAGCAGAGACGTCACTGAGAAGAGAAGACCGGAGCTGGATAGCAGTGGTGAGTATATTATATGCTACATTACATGCAAGTACGCATAGGAAAAACGCGGAAATGTAAACAGCCCCTTAAAAAAAAAAATCACATATTCAAGTGCTATCCATGAAAAACACGGAAATAGTATTCGTACGCAAAAAACTGATGTGCGATTTAGATTTTAGACCTCAACTCAAATTGCATAATCTAATTAAATCTTTGTAGTTGTAAATCATACTGTAAAGACTGCGCCAAATCCAACATTGTGTATTTCTTTACAGCTTCTACATAGGAAGGAAATATGACCGTAATAACTGGATGATAATAAGAAAATGTGAACACCTGAGGATTATCTCAGTGCTGTCAATGGTCTTGAACTAATATTATACAGGTATTCGGGCAGACAGGCCATTATTACTTTCTTTCCCTGACCATTTACTGGAACATAAATTACGAGGACTAATGGACCGCGCTCTCATCTCATAAGCAACTATTAGGCAGCCGTCACACTAGCAGTATTTGGTCAGTATTTTACATCAGTATTTGTAATAAGGCCCCGTCACACTTAGCGACACTAAAGCGATCCCGACAACGATACGACCTGTCAGGGATCGTTGCTGTGTCGCTATGTGGTCGCTGGTGAGATGTCAAACAGTGAGATCTTCCCAACGACGCAGCAGCGATGCGGCGACCTGTAGCGACCTGTACAACGATGTCGTTGGTCGTTGTGACCCTGTCACATGGCAGCTATTATGACGATTCAGACCTCGATGAGGGACGTCCTGTGTGACGTTGTAGTCACACAGGCGTGCATTTGCGTTGCCTTTTCCGCGCCCATTCAGTTCCGATTGGCCTTCTGCCCCCTGGACCTCTGGTGATAGGTAGCTATGGTTATGGTCCCTGCATAGGTCCTTTTGGGTCCAGTTTCGCAGTCTCGCCTTCTTTTACTCGCTACATGTGCACTCTTAGTGGCTATAGTATTCTATTGGGCTCAGTATATTTGTGGGGGTTTGTCTATGACATCTAGGCAACCCACTTATTCTCTTTGGTATTACATTATTCATCAAGCCTATTAGCCTATGATGCGCCATGTTCATGTAGAAGCAATTAGGTAGCGTCTATTTTTTGTCTTGTCTATCCATGATTGGGAGACTTCATGTATATATTTGGTTGCAACATATTCATGTCTACATCCATATAATAACAACTTTTTGTATTGACATCATGTTTTAGGCGAGCTGTGCCAGGCTACTCTATACAATTTATAAGATATATACAAATTGTGAGATTTGTACAGGTTATACATATGTGTGTATTTTCTTGTCTACTATTATATATATTGTATTGTGTATATTATACAGTGTGCATATTATTTGTATACTCCTATATATGCTCATTATTCACCATGTCCAGGGGTGGTGGTTCCTTTTTGGTACCCAATACTCACTGTAGTTGAGGTTTTAAATGTTTTTATTTGTGGGTGTCTATGTGGTTTTTTGGCTGACTAAATAAATTATATTTGTATTATAAGTGGTGGTCCCCGCTTTATAACTTGACGCTGTCTCTTTTCGTGTTATGGTACTTAGATTGTCGAGTTTGGGTTGACCCCCTTTTTCTGTATGTTCTCCATTTATAGATGGATGGTGCCCTCCACCCCCCTTTTTGTGTCATTCAGTTCCGATTGGTGGTCGCTACTGCGTTCTGATTGGTGGCGGCCTTGCCTTATGAGGCGACACAATAGCCCTTCCGTCCTTTGTTCCTGACCGCGTGGTGGTTTGCAGATCGTTGTAGAGTTCTCCGGCCTGCGACTCCTCTTCGATTTATCTATTCTTCAACGGTTCTTCTGACACCTAGGATGGAAGCGCTACTATGTCGCCTTCTGTTGAAGGCATGACCGCCAATCAGAACGCAGTAGCGACCACCAATCGGAGCGGAAAAGGCAACGCAAATGCACGCCTATGTGTCGGTGTCTGAGTCGTCAACGAGGTCGTTGGTAAGGTGTCAAACACAGCGATGTGTGCTACCCAGCGGGACCTCAACGATCAAAAAAAGGTCCAGGCCATTCCGACACGACCAGCGATCTCACAGCAGGGGCCTGGTCGCTGCTACGTGTCACACATAGCGAGATCGCTACTGAGGTCGCTGTTGCGTCACAAAACTTGTGACTCAGCAGCGATCTCACTAGCGACCTCGCTTAGTGTGAAGGTACCTTTAAGCCAAAACCAGGAGTGGAACAATTAGAGGAAAAGTATAATAGAAACATATGCACCACTTCTGTATTTATCACCCACTCCTGGTTTTGGCTTACAAATACTGATGTAAAATACTGACCAAATACTGATAGTGTGACGGCAGCCTTAAAGAAAAGGTTGTTCCAGTTATAAGAAAATAAAGATAAAAGCATCCTGATCTGAAGCAGAACAAAGAGACTACAACACAGAATGTTTGCCTAGCAGGATCCATATAATTAGAAAATAGACATATAACAGATAGGTATTTTAATTTTAAGTTCTTTTTTTTATTTGCACAAAATGAATATTTCAATCTTGTAAATATTTAGAAAACATAATCTGCAACATTATTTATTGTTTAGAAATAGTGACAACCATATAAGAAAAAAGGAATGCATACAATCAGCCTTACTTTGTATTCTAATCACCTGACTGTCAATAGCCTTATCATAGCTGATGAACGGAGGTCATGGGTTTTGGACGCCTAGTGATCCCATATTAATGACCTATCCTATGGATAGATCATCAATATGTTGTCACCGGACAAACCTGTTAATTAGCCATTGTTTAGTGCAGTCTGCATTTTCTAAACTGGACTCACACCACAGTCAACTTCTGGATCCATGCTGTCCCAACCCACAATGATGTTAATACAAGATCTAATAATCAATGACTTAAAGAAGACCTGTTATCTTGGCTTCTGTGTCTACTTTGGTAAATAAAAGAATAACCACAAGAAACATATTAATAAACATAATTATATTGATGCAAACAAATATTAAAAACTACATTAAAAAGTGTGTGTGTGTGTGTGGGGGGGGATACACATAATAAAGGTCATGGAAAAGGCATCAGATATGGGTAGACCATAAATTGTCAGTAATGCATTCTATAATAATTGCAATTGCTGTATATAAAAGGACATAGCATTGAAAAAAAGGGAAACATAATAAAATGCAAATGCAAATACAGTGGGGGGAAAAAAAGTATTTAGTCAGCCACCAATTGTGCAAGTTTTTCCACTTACTGTAAAAAGATGAGAGAGGCCTGTAATTGACATCATAGGTAGACCACAACTATGAGAGTCAAAATGAGAAAACAAATCAAGAAACTCACTATTTGTCTCCTTAAGACAAAGGGTAGATGAAGGAAAAATGGGAGGGGGGATATGAGGGACCTCAAGGATTTTTTAATATTGCATCAATAAAATTATATTTATAACACCCAGATGACAATTTGTATAAAATTTCAGATTTCTCAGGCTATGTTCACATGTATAGTAATCACCTGTTAAAACGGATCCAGCAGCAATCTATCGACAAAAAAATTGTGCTGTCAACGTTTTTGTCCACCTGACTTGAACTAGATCCGTGTTTTGTTTTTTTAAACATAGAAGTCTATGGAAAACGAAGCCGCTAAATAGCCATCCGTTTTTCTCCAATTTGAAAAGGATAAGTTTTTGCTTAAAACCTTGGTGCATATTTGTCACGAGGATGACCTGGAGCTTTCTGCTACACTTAGGGCTCATTCACACGTGTGTTTTTTACGGATAGCACTTGTTCTTATGACAGTTTCTGGGGCTGCTCATATGTCTATGAATTTTTATGGACTGAGTGGTCCCTGCAAACTGGCAGAGATAAGTTGAATATTGATCCGAGTTTTGGATCAAACTCGGCAAATTAAAGTCTATAGGCCTGTGAAAAAAAATTGGACAGCACACAGATGCCATCCGTGCGCTGTCAGTTTTTCACTAACTAATGGATAGGGGAAGGTGGAAAAAAACTTTTTTTTTCAGTGAAAAAACTGATGAAGCGCTGACCAAAACTCTGAAGAAAATCACTGATGAAACTCAGTTCGTCTTTCTCGTGCATTAAAAATGCTGACGTCTCAAAAAGTGCTACTGTTAAAATTTCTCTATCAAGTCCTTTCAGTTTACACGCACTTGTACTATAACTATGAACACATTGTTATTAGACTCTATTACCAATAAAGTTTGTTTTAAAAAGAAACCTGTCATGTGATTCATCTTGCCCAAATTGTGGACAGCATAAATTTCAACTTGGTCGTATGATGGCAGTCAGGCATTTTATTCTCTGAATTGCCGCAGAAAACATATAGTTAGAACATATTCCCAGTGCTCCAACAGGTGACTAATATGTCTCTCCCTTGTATGTTCATAGGGAGAGACCTGTCAATCACAATCCCGGCCGGGGGATCTTCAAAGTATATTTTCTCTGAAACAAGTTTCACAGTAAAATATGTCTTGCTACAATCGTACAACTAGGCTGAGATTCATGCTACCCGTGGTTTGGGAAGCATAACTAGACTGAACGGTTCTATGACCCTTGTAAAGTAAATTCGAACAGACAAGCTTTGAGGCAGGGGAGTTAAAAGGTCCAGGGCCAAATACCAAGAAAGTTCAATATAAACTAAGGGGTAAGACAAAGGAGTAAACAGGTCACAGTCAGATGACACAATTCCAGGGAGGGAGCGGATTGAGACAATGGATGGGCAAAAGCAAGGTTCAATGCCTGCCAGCAGAAGATCAGAAAAACAGAGCACTAGAGAAAACAAGGCACGCACAACCAAGCTAAAGCTACCACTGGCAATGATCTAACCATTGTCAGTTAACTAAATAGCCAGGCAATCATTCGGAATAGGAGACACCTGACCCAAATGGGCGACTGGGCTGTCACTCACAATACAGACAAACCGGCACGTCCCTACCACTGATTGGGTGACTGGGCTGTCACTCACAATACAGACAAACCGGCACGTCCCTACCACCGATTGTGTGACTGGGCTGTCACTCACAATACAGACAAACTGGCACGTCCCTACCACTGATTGGGTGACTGGGCTGTCACTCACAATACAGACAAACCGGCACCTCCCTACCACTGATTGGGTGACTGGGCTGTCACTCACAATACAGACAAACCGGCACGTCCCTACCACTGATTGGGTGACTGGTCTGTCACTCACAATACAGACAAACTGGCACGTCCCTACCACTGATTGGGTGACTGGGCTGTCACTCACAATACAGACAAACCGGCACGTGTCTACCACTGATTGGGTGACTGGTCTGTCACTCACAATACAGACAAACCAGCACCTCCCTACCACTGATTGGGTGACTGGGCTGTCACTCACAATAAAGACAAACCGGCACGTCCCTACCACTGATTGGGTGACTGGTCTGTCACTCACAATACAGACAAACTGGCACGTCCCTACCACTGATTGGGTGACTGGGCTGTCACTCACAATAAAGACAAACCGGCACGTCCCTACCACTGATTGGGTGACTGGTCTGTCACTCACAATACAGACAAACTGGCACGTCCCTACCACTGATTGGGTGACTGGGCTGTCACTCACAATAAAGACAAACCGGCACGTCCCTACCACTGATTGGGTGACTGGGCTGTCACTCACAATATAGACAAACCGGCACCTCCCTACCACTGATTAGGTGACTGAGCTGTCACTCACAATATAGACAGCCCAGAATGCCTCTGCCACCAATTGGGTGGATAGACTGTCATTCACAAAACTGACAGCCCAGCACGCCCCTGCATCCCATAGGGCAGCTATCACTCACTGCATCTCTAGGACCTTGTGAATGTCAGGATTGTGACAGGTTCTCTTTATGTTAAATTACGCAATGATATATATTTAAAGGAGTTTTCTGGGCAACCGATATTGATTACCTTTCTTTAGGATAGGTCATCAATATCAGCACCAACACTGATCAGCTTTCGCCAATGGCCAGGTGAAAATATTGGAGCTGTTCTGCAAAGATCCGTCCTGTGTGCAGAGAAGAATCCGTTCAATATTGAACAAAGCTAATTACAACTGATCAGTGTCAGGCCGCACTAATTTGATATTGATGAACAATCCTACGGAGAGGAAATCAATAGTATGATCTCCAGTCAATTGATTTAATATTTATATATATAATATATAAGTCTACAAAAGATGATGAGAAAATCTGTACTGGTAGAACCCCCCATTTTGAAATTTTATAATTTTCAAACTTTTCCTTTAATTCCATGAGATATTTAAATGCATATGTCTTAAGAGGATGCAGGATTTGTAGCTAAGGTAGGAATGATGCCTCCAGCTTTTTGCACTCATGAGACTAATTAGAGGAAGTGAAACCTTCCTGTGGTAATTAAATGGTTTTACCAGATAAAAATAAACTGATGAGCTCTTTAAAAAAAAACATGGCTACATGCGATATACGATACTATCAGTGATTGGGACAATATATATAATCAACACGATACAATCTTGTTAAGTATTACATGTAATTGCTTCTGCAATCATTAATATTTAATAGTGCAGAGGTGGCATCTTTGGAACAAACTCTGGATATACTGAATTTGAGCCTGTAATTACTAGAACAATTCAGGATCCCGGATAAAATCTGTTTCTATTGAATTGTAAGTAGATTACACACTGTACTTACATGTTTCAAGAGGTTCTCCATATTACAAAGATATAGAGTGCTTTGGTTATATCCTACCAGGGTACCACATGCAGAGAAAAGTGGAGAACCCGAAGATCAGCACACATCAGCACACAGAATACCTGCAGTTCTTAATTTCTGAGCCATATGATGCCGCCATATGGTGCCTTTCTATGGGACAATATTATGAAGACATTCTTTTCTAGAAGCATTGCTTGAATATTCCCATAAATTGACACATGGTGGAATATTGTTTGCAACGGATTTGAACAGAATGAGACAAAATGGGCTTGTTTGTAAAATCAGATGCCATACTGAATTCGAGTACAGCCCCACACACATCTTTAACCCCTTCATGACCCAGCCTATTTTGACCTTAAAGACCTTGCCGTTTTTTGCAATTCTGACCAGTGTCCCTTTATGAGGTAATAACTCAGGAACGCTTCAACGGATCCTAGCGGTTCTGAGATTTGTTTTTTCGTGACATATTGGGCTTCATGTTAGTGGTAAATTTAGGTCAATAAATTCTGCGTTTATTTGTGATAAAAACGGAAATTTGGCGAAAATTTTGAAAATTTCGCAATTTTCACATTTTGAATTTTTATTCTGTTAAACCAGAGAGATATGTGACACAAAATAGTTAATAAATAACATTTCCCACATGTTTACTTTACATCAGCACAATTTTGGAAACAACATTTTTTTTTTGTTAGGAAGTTATAAGGGTTAAAATTTGACCAGCGATTTGTCATTTTTACAACGAAATTTACAAAACCATTTTTTTTTAGGGACCACCTCACATTTGAAGTCAGTTTGAGGGGTCTATATGGCTGAAAATACCCAAAAGTGACACCATTCTAAAAACTGCACCCCTCAAGGTACTAAAAACCACATTCAAGAAGTTTATTAACCCTTCAGGTGCTTCACAGCAGCAGAAGCAACATGGAAGGAAAAAATGAACATTTAACTTTTTAGTCACAAAAATTATCTTTTAGCAACAATTATTTTATTTTCCCAATGGTAAAAGGAGAAACTGAACCACGAAAGTTGTTGTCCAGTTTGTCCTGAGTACGCTGATACCTCATATGGGGGGGTAAACCACTGTTTGGGCGCACGGCAGGGCTTGGAAGGGAAGGAGCGCCATTTGACTTATTGAATCAAAAATTGGCTCCACTCTTTAGCGGACACCATGTCACGTTTGGAGAGCCCCCGTGTGCCTAAAAATTGGAGCTCCCCCACAATTGACCCCATTTTGGAAACTAGACGCCCCAAGGAACTTATCTAGATGCATAGTGAGCACTTTGAACCCCCAGGTGCTTCACAAATTGATCCGTAAAAATGAAAAAGTACTTTTTTTTCACAAAAAAATTCTTTTAGCCTCAATTTTTTCATTTTCACATGGGCAACAGGATAAAATGGATCCTAAAATGTGTTGGGCAATTTCTCCTGAGTACGCCGATACCTCATATGTGGCGGTAAACCACTGTTTGGGCAAATGGTAAGGCTCGGAAGGGAAGGAGCGCCATTTGACTTTTTGAATGAAAAATTATTTCCATCGTTAGCGGACACCATGTCGCGTTTGGAGAGCTCCTGTGTGCCTAAACATTGGCGCTCCCCCACAAGTGACCCCATTTTGGAAACTAGACCCCCCAAGGAACTTATTTAGATGCCTAGTGAGCACTTTAAACCCTCAGGTGCTTCACAAATTGATCTGTAAAAATGAAAAAGTACTTTTTTTTCACAAAAAAATTCTTTTCGCCTCAATTTTTTCATTTTCACATGGGCAGTAGGATAAAATGGATCATAAAATTTGTTGGGCAATTTCTCCCGAGTACGCCGATACCTCATATGTGGGGGTAAACCACTGTTTGGGCACACGGCAGGGCTCGGAAGGGAAGGCGCGCCATTTGACTTTTTGAATGGAAAATTAGCTCCAATTGTTAGCGGACACCATGTCGCGTTTGGAGAGCCCCTGTGTGCCTATGCATTGGAGCTCCCCCACAAGTGACCCCATTTTGGAAACTAGACCCCCCAAGGAACTTATCTAGATGCATATGGAGCACTTTAAACCCCCAGGTGCTTCACAGAAGTTTATAACGCAGAGCCATGAAAATAAAAAATAATTTTTCTTTCCTCAAAAATGATTTTTTAGCCTGGAATTTCCTATTTTGCCAAGGATAATAGGAGAAATTGGACCCCAAATATTGTTGTCCAGTTTGTCCTGAGTACGCTGATACCCCATATGTGGGGGTAAACCACTGTTTGGGCGCACGGCAGGGCTCGGAAGGGATGGCACGCCATTTGGCTTTTTAAATGGAAAATTAGCTCCAATCATTAGCGGACACCATGTCACGTTTGGAGAGCCCCTGTGTGCCTAAACATTGGAGATCCCCCATAAATGACCCCATTTTGGAAACTAGACCCCCAAAGGAACTAATCTAGATGTGTGGTGAGGACTTTGAACCCCCAAGTGCTTCACAGAAGTTTATAACGCAAAGCCATGAAAATAAAATAAAAAAATTATTTTCTCAAAAATGATCTTTTAGCCTGCAATTTTTTATTTTCCAAAGGGTAACAGGAGAAATTTGACCACAAAAGTTGATGTCCAGTTTCTCCTGAGTACGCTGATACCCCATATGTGGGGATAAACCACTGTTTGGGCACATGCCGGGGCTCGGAAGTGAAGTAGTGACGTTTTGAAATGCAGACTTTGATGGAATGCTCTGTGGGCGTCACGTTGCGTTTGCAGAGCCCCTGATGTAGCTTAACAGTAGAAACCCCCCACAAGTGACCCCATTTTGGAAACTAGACCCCGAAAGGAACTTATCTAGATGTGTGGTGAGCACTTTGAACCCCCAAGTGCTTCATAGAAGTTTATAATGCAGAGCCGTGAAAATAATAAATACGTTTTCTTTCCTCAAAAATAATTATTTAGCCCAGAATTTTTTATTTTCCCAAGGGTTACAGGAGAAATTGGACCCCAAAAGTTGTTGTCCAGTTTCTCCTGAGTACGCTGATACCCCATGTGTGGGGGTAAACCACTGTTTGGGCACACGTCGGGGCTCAGAAGGGAAGTAGTGACTTTTGAAATGCAGACTTTGATGGAATGGTCTGCGGGCGTCACATTGCGTTTGCAGAGCCCCTGGTGTGCCTAAACAGTAGAAACCCCCCACAAGTGACCCCATTTTAGAAACTAGACCCCCCAAGGAACCTATCTAGATATGTGGTGAGCACTTTGAACCCCCAAGTGCTTCACAGACGTTTACAACGCAGAGCCGTGAAAATAAAAAATCATTTTTCTTTCCTCAAAAATGATGTTTTAGCAAGCATTTCTTTATTTTCACAAGGGTAACAGGAGAAACTGGACCACAGTAATTGTTGCGCAGTTTATCCTGAGTATGCTGGTACCCCATATGTGGGGGTAAACCACAGTTTGGGCACACGTCAGGGCTCGGAATTGAGGGAGCACCATTTGACTTTTTGAATACGAGATTGGCTGGAATCAATGGTGGCGCCATGTTGCGTTTGGAGACCCCCTGATGTGCCTAAACAGTGGAAACCCCGCAATTCTAACTCCAAAACTAACCCCCCCACACCCCTAACCCTAATCCCAACTGTAGCCATAACCCTAATCACAACCCTAACCCCAACACACCCCTAACCCTAATCCCAACTGTAGCCATAACCCTAATCACAACCCTAACCCTAAGGCTATGTGCCCACGTTGCGGATTCGTGTGAGATTTTTCAGCATCATTTTTGAAAAATCCGCGGGTAAAAGGCGCAGTGCCGCGTCTTACCTGCGGATTTTCCGCGGATTTCCAGTGTTTTTTGTGTGGATTTCACCTGTGGATTTCTATTGAGGAACAGGTGTAAAACGCTGCGGAATCCGCACAAAGAATTGACATGCTGCGGAAAATACAACGCAGCTTTTCCGCGCGGTATTTTCCGCACCATGGGCACAGCGGATTTGGTTTTTCATATGTTTACATGGTACTGTAAACCTGATGGAACACTGCTGCGAATCCGCAGCCAAATCCGCACCGTGTGCACATAGCCTAATTCTAAAGGTATGTGCACACGCTGCGGAAAACGCTGCGGATCCGCAGCAGTTTCCCATGAGTTTACAGTTCAATGTAAACCTACGGGAAACAAAAATCGCTGTACACATGCTGCGGAAAAACTGCACAGAAACGCAGCGGTTTACATTCCGCAGCATGTCACTTCTTTGTGCGGATTCCGCAGCGGTTTTACAACTGCTCCAATAGAAAATCGCAATTGTAAAACCGCAGTGAAATGCGCAGAAAAAAACGCGGTAAATCCGCCATAAATCCGCAGCGGTTTAATCCGCAGAGGACCAAAATACGTGTGCACATACCGAAACCCTAACCCTACCCCTAACCCTACCCCTAACCCTACCCCTAACCCTACCCCTAACCCTACCCCTACCCCTATCCCTAACCCTACCCCTAACCCTAACCCTACCCCTAACCCTAACCCTATTCTAACATTAGTGGAAAAAAAAAATTTCTTTATTTTTTTATTGTCCCTACCTATGGGGGTGACAAAGGGGGGGGGGTCATTTATTATTTTTTTTATTTTGATCACTGAGATATAATCTATCTCAGTGATCAAAATGCACTTTGGGCGGCGCCCAGGGAGAAGACGGACGGAGCCCGGCAGGATCGGTAAGTATGATGGGGTGGGGGGGGAGCACGGGGGGGGATCGGAGCATGGGGGGGGGAATCGGAGCGCGGCAGGCGTGGAACGGAGCACGGGGGGCGTGGAACGGAGCACGGGGGGCGTGGAACGGAGCACGGGGGTGGAACGGAGCACGGGGGGGTGGATCGGAGTGCAGGGGGGTGATTGGAGCACGGGGGGTGATTGGAGCACGGGGGGAGCGGACAAGAGCACGGGGGGGAGCGGAGCACTGGACGGAGGGGAGCCGGAGCAGTGTACCGGCCAGATCGGGGGGCTGGGGGGGCGATCGGTGGGGTGGGGTGGGGGCACATTAGTATTTCCAGCCATGGCCGATGATATTTCAGCATGGGCCATGGCTGGATTGTAATATTTCACCCGTTATAATAGGTGAAATATTACAAATCGCTGATTGGCAGTTTCACTTTCAACAGCCAATCAGAGCGATCGTAGCCACGAGGGGGTGAAGCCACCCCCCCTGGGCTAAACTACCACTCCCCCTGTCCCTGCAGATCGGGTGAAATGGGAGTTAACCCTTTCACCGGATCTGCAGGGACGCGATCTTTCCATGACGCCACATAGGCGTCATGGGTCGGATTGGCACCGACTTTCATGACGCCTACGTGGCGTCATGGGTCGGGAAGGGGTTAAGTTCCATGTTTTAGTTCATTAAAATTCAGAAGTTCTGTACATCAGGCCATATTATTGCCCATATCTTTTTGCACAAATAATTAAATAAAAAAAATAGAGATACAGTATATATAGTGTGTGTATATGTGTATATATAAATATAAATATATATATATATATATATATATATATATACACACACACAGTGCCTTGCGAAAGTATTCAGCCCCCTGGAACTTTTCAACCTTTTCCCCCATATCATGCTTCAAACATGAAGATACCAAATGTAAATCTTTGGGGAAGAATCAACAACAAGTGGAACACAATTGTGAAGTTGAACGAAATTTATTGGCTATTTTCAATTTTTGTGGATATTCAAAAACTGAAAAGTGGGGCGTGCAATATTATTCGGTCCCTTTAGTTTCAGTGCAGCAAACTCACTCCAGAAGTTCATTGTGGATCTCTGAATGATCCAATGTTGTCCTAAATGCCTAATGATGATAAATATAATCCACCTGTGTGTAATCAAGTCTCCGTATAAATGCACCTGCTCTGTGATAGTCTCAGGGTTCTGTTTGAAGCACAGAGAGCATCATGAAGACCAAGGAACACAACAGGCAGGCCCGTGATACTGTTGTGGAGAAGTTTAACCCCTTCATGACCCAGCCTATTTTGACCTTAAAGACCTTGCCGTTTTTTGCAATTCTGACCAGTGTCCCTTCATGAGGTAATAACTCAGGAACGCTTCAATGGATCCTAGCGGTTCTGAGATTGTTTTTTCGTGACATATTGGGCTTCATGTTAGTGGTAAATTTAGGTCAATAAATTCTGTGTTTATTTGTGATAAAAACGGAAATTTGGCGAAAATTTTGAAAATTTCGCAATTTTCACATTTTGAATTTTTATTCTGTTAAACCAGAGAGTTATGTGACACAAAATAGTTAATAAATAACATTTCCCACACGTCTACTTTACATCAGCACAATTTTGGAAACAAAATTTTTTTTTGCTAGGAAGTTATAAGGGTTAAAATTTGACCAGCGATTTCTCATTTTTACAACGAAATTTACAAAACCATTTTTTTTAGGGACCACCTCACATTTGAAGTCAGTTTGAGGGGTCTATATGGCTGAAAATACCCAAAAGTGACACCATTCTAAAAACTGCACCCCTCAAGGTGCACAAAACCACATTCAAGAAGTTTATTAACCCTTCAGGTGCTTCACAGCAGCAGAAGCAACATGGAAGGAAAAAATGAACATTTAACTTTTTAGTCACAAAAATGATTTTTCAGCAACAATTTTTTTATTTTCCCAATGGTAAAAGGAGAAACTGAACCACGTACGTTGTTGTCCAATTTGTCCTGAGTACGCTGATACCTCATATGTGGGGGTAAACCACTGTTTGGGCGCACGGCAGGGCTTGGAAGGGAAGGAGCGCCATTTGACTTTTTGAATGAAAAATTGGCTGCACTCTTTAGCGGACACCATGTCACATTTGGAGAGCCCCCGTGTGCCTAAAAATTGGAGCTCCCCCACAAGTGACCCCATTTTGGAAACTAGACGCCCCAAGGAACTTATCTAGATGCATAGTGAGCCCTTTAATCCCCTAGGTGCTTCACAAATTGATCCGTAAAAATACTTCACATGTGGGGGTAAACCACTGTTTGGGCACATGGTAAGGCTCGGAAGGGAAGGAGCGCCATTTGACTTTTTGAATGAAAAATTATCTCCATCGATAGCGGACACCATGTCGCGTTTGGAGAGACCCTGTGTGCTTAAACATTGGAGCTCCCCCACAAGTGACCCCATTTTGGAAACTGGACCCCCCAAGGAACTTATCTAGATGCCTAGTGAGCACTTTAAACCCTCAGGTGCTTCACAAATTGATCCGTAAAAATGAAAAAGTACTTTTTTTTCACAAAAAATTTATTTTCGCCTCAATTTTTTCATTTTCACATGGGCAATAGGATAAAATGGATCCTAAAATTTGTTGAGCAATTTCTCCCGAGTACGCCGATACCTCATATGTGGGGGTAAACCACTGTTTGGGCACACGGCAGGGCTCGGAAGGGAAGGCGCGCCTTTTAACTTTTTGAATGGAAAATTAGCTCCAATTGTTAGCGGACACCATGTCGCATTTGGAGAGCCCCTGTGTGCCTATGCAATGGAGCTCCCCCACAAGTGACCCCATTTTGGAAACTAGACCCCCCAAGGAACTTATCTAGATGCATACTGAGCACTTTAAACCCCCAGGTGCTTCACAGAAGTTTATAATGCAGAGCCATGAAAATAAAAAATAATTTTTCTTTTCTCAAAAATGATTTTTTAGCCTGGAATTTCCAATTTTGCCAATGGTAATAGGAGAAATTGGACCACAAATGTTGTTGTCCAGTTTGTCCTGAGTATGCAGATACCCCATATGTGGGGGTAAACCACTGTTTGGGCGCACGGCAGGGCTCAGAAGGGAAGGCACGCCATTTGGCTTTTTAAATGGAAAATTATCTCCAATCATTAGCGGACACCATGTCGCGTTTGGAGAGCCCCTGTGTGCCTAAACATTGGAGATCCCCCACAAATTACCCCATTTTGGAAACTAGACCCCCAAAGGAACTAATCTAGATGTGTAGTGAGCACTTTGAACCCTCAAGTGCTTCACAGAAGTTTATAACGCAGAGCCATGAAAATAAAAAAAAAAAATTATTTTCTCAAAAATGAATTTTAGCCCGCAATTTTTTATTTTCCCAAGGGTTACAGGAGAAATTGGACCACAAAAGTTGTTGTCCAGTTTCTCCTGAGTACGCTGATACCCCATGTGTGGGGGTAAACCACTGTTTGGGCACACGTGGGGGCTCAGAAGGGAAGTAGTGACTTTTGAAATGCAGACTTTGATGGAATGGTCTGCGGGCGTCACATTGCGTTTGCAGAGCCCCTGGTGTGCCTAAACAGTAGAAACCCCCCACAAGTGACCCCATTTTGGAAACTAGACCCCCAAAGGAACTTATCTAGATGTGTGGTGAGCACTTTCAACCCCCAAGTGCTTTACAGAAGTTTATAACGCAGAGCCGTGAAAATAATAAATACGTTTTCTTTCCTCAAAAATAATTTTTTAGCCCAGAATTTTTTATTTTCCCAAGGGTTACAGGAGAAATTGGACCACAAAAGTTGTTGTCCAGTTTCTCCTGAGTACGCTGATACCCCATGTGTGGGGGTAAACCACTGTTTGGGCACACGTGGGGGCTCAGAAGGGAAGTAGTGACTTTTGAAATGCAGACTTTGATGGAATGGTCTGCGGGCGTCACATTGCGTTTGCAGAGCCCCTGGTGTGCCTAAACAGTAGAAACCCCCCACAAGTGACCCCATTTTGGAAACTAGACCCCCAAAGGAACTTATCTAGATGTGTGGTGAGCACTTTCAACCCCCAAGTGCTTTACAGAAGTTTATAACGCAGAGCCGTGAAAATAATAAATACGTTTTCTTTCCTCAAAAATAATTTTTTAGCCCAGAATTTTTTATTTTCCCAAGGGTTACAGGAGAAATTGGACCACAAAAGTTGTTGTCCAGTTTCTCCTGAGTACGCTGATGCCCCATGTGTGGGGGTAAACCACTGTTTGGGCACACGTGGGGGCTCAGAAGGGAAGTAGTGACTTTTGAAATGCAGACTTTGATGGAATGGTCTGCGGGCGTCACGTTGCGTTTGCAGAGCCCCTGGTGTGCCTAAACAGTAGAAACCCCCCACAAGTGACCCCATTTTGGAAACTAGACCCCCCAAGGAACTTATCTAGATATGTGGTGAGCACTTTGAACCCCCAAGTGCTTCACAGACGTTTACAACGCAGAGCCGTGAAAATAAAAAATCATTTTTCTTTCCTCAAAAATGATGTTTTAGCAAGCAATTTTTTATTTTCTCAAGGGTAACAGGAGAAATTGGACCCCAGTAATTGTTGCGCAGTTTGTCCTGAGTATGCTGGTACCCCATATGTGGGGGTAAACCACTGTTTGGGCACACGTCGGGGTTCGGAAGTGAGGGAGCACCATTTGAATTTTTGAATACAAGATTGGCTGGAATCAATGGTGGCGCCATGTTGCGTTTGGAGACCCCCTGAAGTGCCTAAACAGTGGAAACCCCTCAATTCTACCTCCAACACACCCCTAACCCTTATCCCAACTGTAGCCGTAACCCTAATCACAACCCTAACCCCAACACACCCCTAACCACAACCCTAACCCCAACACACCCCTAACCCTAACCACAACCCTAATTCCAACCCAACTCTAAGGCTATTTGCCAACGTTGCGGATTCGTATGAGATTTTTCAGCATCATTTTTGAAAAATCCGCGGGTAAAAGGCACTGCGTTTTACCTGTGGATTTACCGTGGATTTCCAGTGTTTTTTGTGCGGATTTCACCTGTGGATTCCTATTGAGGAACAGGTGTAAAACGCTGCGGAATCCGCACAAAGAATTGGCATGCTGCGGAAAATACAACGCAGCGTTCCCGCGCGGTATTTTCTGCACCATGGGCACAGCGGATTTGGTTTTCCATATGTTTACATGGTACTGTAAACCCGATGGAACACTGCTGCGGATCCGCAGCGGCCAATCCGCACCGTGTGCACATAGCCTAATTCTAAAGGTATGTGCACACGCTGCGGAAAACGCTGCGGATCCGCAGCAGTTTCCCATGAGTTTACAGTTCAATGTGAACCTATGGGAACCAAAAATCGCTGTACACATGCTGCGGAAAAACTGCACGGAAACGCAGCGGTTTACATTCCGCAGCATGTCACTTCTTTCTGCGGATTCCGCAGCGGTTTTAGAACTGCTCCAATAGAAAATCGCAGTTGTAAAACCGCAGTGAAATGCGCAGAAAAACCGCGGTAAATCCACGATAAATCGGCAGCGGTTTAGCACTGTGGATTTTTCAAATCCGCTGCGGAAAAATCCGCATAGGACCAGAATACGTGTGCACATACCGAAACCCTAACCCTAGCCCTAACCCTACCCCTAACCCTACCCCTAACCCTACCCCTAGCCCTACCCCTACCCCTAACCCTAACCCTACCCCTAACCCTAACCCTACCCCTAACCCTACCCCTAACCCTAACCCTAGTTCTTACCCCAACCTTAGTGAAAAAAAAAAAAATTCTTTATTTTTTTTATTGTCCCTATCTATGGGGGTGACAAAGGGGGGGGTCATTTACTATTTTTTTATTTTGATCACTGAGATAGGATATATCTCAGTGATCAAAATTCACTCTGGAACGAATCTGCCGGCCGGCAGATTCGGCGGGCGCACTGCACATGCGCCCGCCATTTTGGAAGATGGCGGCGCCCAGGAAAGAAGACGGACGGACGTCGGGCGGCCAGGTAAGTATAAGGGGGGGGAGATCAGGGCACGGGGGGGGCGTCGGAGCACGGGGGGGTGGATCGGATCATGGGGGGGGTGGATCGGAACACGGGAGGGAGGATTGGAGCACGGGGAAGGATTGGAGCACGGGGTGAGGGATCGCTGTGCGGGGGGGGGTGGATCGGAGCACGGGGGGGGGGTCGCTGTGTGCGGGGGGGGGGATCGGAGTGCGGGGGGGTTTGATTGCAGCACAGGGGGTGTGATTGGTGCACGGGGAAGCGGACAGGAGGACGGGGGAGCGGAGCACAGGACGGAGGGGAGCGGACCACAGATCGGGGGGCTGGGGGGGCGATCGGAGGGGTGGGGTGGGTGCACATAAGTGTTTCCAGCCATGGCCGATGATATTGCAGCATCGGCCATGGCTGGATTGTAATATTTCACCAGTTTTTTAGGTGAAATATTACAAATCGCTCTGATTGGCAGTTTCACTTTCAACAGCCAATCAGAGCGATCGTAGCCACGAGGGGGTGAAGCCACCCCCCCTGGGCTAAACTACCACTCCCCCTGTCCCTGCAGATCGGGTGAAATGGGAGTTAACCCTTTCACCCGGCCTGCAGGGACGCGATCTTTCCATGACGCATATGCTGCGTCATGGGTCGGAATGGCACCGACTTTCATGACGCAGCGTATGCGTCAAAGGTCGGGAAGGGGTTAAAGCCGGATTTGGATACAAAATGATTTCAAAAACTTTAAACATCCCAAGGAGCACTGTGCAAGCGATCATATTGAAATGGAAGGAGTATCATACCACTGCAAATCTACCAAGACCCGGCCGTCCCTCTAAACTTTCATCTCAAACAAGGAGAAGACTGATCAGCGATGCAGCCAAGAGGCCCATGATCACTCTGGATGAACTGCAGAGATCTACAGCTGAGGTGAGACAGTCTGTCCATAGGACAACAATCAGTTGTACACTGCACAAATCTGGCCTTTATGGAAGAGTGGCAAGAAGAAAGCAATTTCTCAAAGATATCCATAAAAAGTGTTGTTTAAAGTTTGCAACAAGCCACCTGGGAGACACACCAAACGTGGAAGAAGGTGCTCTGGTCAGATGAAACCAAAATCAAACTTTTTGGCAACAACGCCAAACGACATGTTTGGTGTAAAGGCAACACAGCTCATCACCCTGAACACACCCTCCCCACTGTCAAACATGATGGTGGCACGGACAGGGAAGATGGTTAAAATTGATGGGAAGATGGATGGAGCCAAACACATTACCATTCTTGAAGAAAACCTGTTGGGAGTCTGAAAAGACCTGAGACTGGGACGAAGATTTGTCTTCCAACAAGACAATGATCCTAAACATAAAGCAAAATCTACAATGGAATGGTTTACAAATAAATGTATCCAGGTGTTAGAATGGCCAAGTCAAAGTCCAGACCTCAATCCAATCGAGAATCTGTGGAAAGAGCTGAAAACTGCTGTTCACAAACGATCTCCATCAAACCTCACTGAGCTCGAGCTGTTTGCCAAGGATGAATGGGCAAGAATTTCAGTCTCTCGATGTACAAAACTGATAGAGACATACCCCAAGCGACTTGCAGCTGTAATCGCAGCAAAAGGTGGCGCAACAAAGTATTAAGTTAAAGAGGCCGAATAATATTGCACGCCCCACTTTTCAGTTTTTGAATTTCCACAACATTTTAAAATAAACAATAAATTTCGCTCAACTTCACAATTGTGGTCCATTTGATTCTGATTCTTGATTCTTCGCCAAAAATTATTCAATTATTGACTCTTCACCAAAAATGTACATTTGGTATCTTTATGTTTGAAGCTTGATATGTGTGAAAAGGTTGAAAAGTTCCAGGGGGCCGAATACTTTCACATTTATCTTGAAATCTAATATTAAAAGTATACATTAAAAAAATGCTATTTTTTTAATTTCACTCCCCTTCTTCCCAGAGCTATACCTTTTTTTAATTTTCCGTCAATATAGCCACGTGAGGGCTTGTTTTTTTGTGGGACGAGTTTCACTTTTAAATAACACAATTGGTTTTACCATATCGTTTACTTGAAAACGGGAAAAAATCCAAGTGCGGTGAAATTACAAAAAAAGTGCTATTACACAACTGTTTGTCGGATATTTTTTTTTACCATGTTCCCCAAATGCTAAAACTGACCTGTGATTTTGATTCTCCAGGTCATTACGAGTTTGTAGATACCAAACATGTATAGGTTGCTTTTTATTTGAATGGTGAAAAAAAAATTCCAAAATTTGTTTAAAAAAAGCATTATTTTCCAAGACCCGTAGCGTATCCAGTTTTCGTGATCTCGGGTTGAGTGAGGGCTTATTTTTGTGTGCCAAGCTGACGTTTTTAATGATAGCATTTTGGTGTGGATGCCATCTTTTGATCGCCTGTTATTGCATTTTAATGCAATGTTGCGGCAACCAAAAAAAAACTAATTCTAGAGTTTTGACTTTTTTTCGCTACGCTATTTACCAATCGTATTGATTTTTTTCATTTGCTTGATAGATTGGGCGATTCTGAACGCGGCGATACCAAATGTGTATACATATATTTATTTTACCGTATATACTCGAGTATAAGCCGACACCCCTAATTTTGCCACAAAAAAACTGGGAAAACTTAATGACTCGAGTATAAGCCTAGGGTGGGAAATGCAGCAGCTACCGGTAAATTTCAAAAGTAAAAATAGATACCAATAAAAGTAAAATTAATTGAGACATCAGTAGGTTAAGTGTTTTTGAATATCCATATTGAATCAGGAGCCCCATATAATGCTCCATAAAGTTTGATGGGCCCCATTAGATGCTCCATAGAGATATTTGCCCTATATAGTGCTGCACAAACGTTATGGCCCCATAAAATGCTCCATACAGATATTTGCCCCATATCATGCTGCACATGGCCCCATAAGATGCTCCATACAGTCACTTGCCCCTTATAGTGCTGCACAAACGTTATGGCCCCATAAAATGCTCCATACAGATATTTGCCCCATATAATGCTGCACATGGCCCCATAAGATGCTCCATACAGTCACTTGCCCCTTATAGTGCTGCACAAATGTTATGGCCCCATAAAATGCTCCATACAGATATTTGCCCCATATAATGCTGCACATGGCCCCATAAGATGCTCCATACAGTCACTTGCCCCTTATTGTGCTGCACAAACGTTATGGCCCCATAGATGCTCCATGCAGTCACTTGCCCTATATAGTGCTGCACAAACGTTATGGCCCCATAAAATGCTCCATACAGATATTTGCCCCATATAATGCTGCACATGGCCCCATAAGATGCTCCATACAGTCACTTGCCCCTTATAGTGCTGCACAAATGTTATGGCCCCATAAAATGCTCCATACAGATATTTGCCCCATATAATGCTGCACATGGCCCCATAAGATGCTCCATACAGTCACTTGCCCCTTATTGTGCTGCACAAACGTTATGGCCCCATAGATGCTCCATGCAGTCACTTGCCCTATATAGTGCTGCACAAACGTTATGGCCCCATAAGATGCTCCATACAGTCACTTGCCCCATATAGTGCTGCACAAATGTTATGGCCCCATATGATGCTCCATATAGTCACTTGCCCCTTATAGTGTTGCACAAACGCTATGGCCCCATAAAATAATCCATACAGTCACTTGCCCCATGTGGTTTTTCTGCGATAAAAAAAATAAAATCACATACTCACCTCTCCGTCGCTCAGGCCCTAGGTACTTTCAATATTCACCGCTCCTCGTTCCGATGCCGCTCCGGTTTCAGCACTGACGTTCACGCAGAGGGCGCGCACTAACCACGTCACCGCGCCCTCTGACCTGAGCGTCACAGCCAGAGGACGCTGAAGACAGAGCCGCACCGGAACGAGGAGCGGTGAATATCGCGCAGCGCTCCCCTCCCCGTAAGCTCACCTACTCCTGGCGCGGTCCCTGCACATCCCTGCTTCTTCCAGCGCTGCATCTTCTTCCTGTATTGAGCGGTCACAGTTACCGCTCATTACAGTAATGAATATGCGGCTCCACCCCTATGGGAGGTGGAGCCGCATATTCATTACTGTAATGAGCGGTACCATGTGACCGCTCAGTACAGGAAGAAGCTGCAGCGCTGGAAGAACCAGGGACGTGCAGGGACCGCGCCAGGAGCAGGTGAGTATAATTACACAACCCCCGCTCCCCCTCCCCTGCCGACCCCTGGGTATGACTCGAGTATAAGCCGAGAGGGGGACTTTCAGCCCAAAAAATGGGCTGGAAATCTCGGCTTATACTCGAGTATATACGGTAATTGTTTTATTTTGAATGGGGGGTGATTTGAACTTTTATAATTTTTTCATTATTTTTAAAAACTTTTTTTTTTTTTACTTTTCACTTGCTTCAATAGTTTCCATGGGAGACTAGAAGCTGCGAAAATCCGATCACCTCTGCTACAGACAGGCAATAATCAGATTGCTTGTGTGTAGCAGAAATGCTCA
Organism: Ranitomeya imitator; assembly: GCF_032444005.1. Taxonomy (NCBI): domain Eukaryota; kingdom Metazoa; phylum Chordata; class Amphibia; order Anura; family Dendrobatidae; genus Ranitomeya; species Ranitomeya imitator. The sequence continues at coordinate 95,392,320 of NC_091284.1, forward strand.
CTTGCTATGAGTGCCAAAAGCTGAGCAGCGCTCATAGCAATCCGGCAATGACAACCACAGGGGTCTCCTGCAGACCCTGGGTTGTCATGCCAACCCATCAGTGACCCACACTCATGTGACATGAGTGCCAATGGGCGGAATTGGTGACGCGCTTCCTTCCCGATCACATTAAATGCCGCTGACAAAGATTGACAGCGGCATTTAACGGGTTAACAGACACGGGTGGATCGTGATTACGGGCACATGTCAGCTGTTCAAAACAGCTGACATTTGCCAAGAAAGATGTGGGCTCAGCGCCAGAGCCCACATCAAAGGGAGGGACACGACATGCGCCGTACATGTACGGCGCATGTCGTAAAGGGATTAATTTACCGATATCATGATGAGATGTGGTTTATTACGATATGATTCAATCAACTAATAATAAGCAAAAGTTACAGAAGTAAAGACTAAAAAAAATATGTTAGAACATTGACAACTGTAATATAATTTCTTAATTACTGCAGTCAAAATCCAGGAAGCTATTTTGTCATTAACTACAAAATAATGAAAATAATTTGGTGAAGGAACCAATCTTCCGGACAGTGTTTTTAATTACCATTATTTTTCATAGGTATATATTAGACACTGTTTTCATGACAAATATAATGAATATACAAATAAATTTCAACTTCAGCTTTTTACAGTGTTATTTTTGCATCAAGAAATTTGTTGAAATTTCATTGAATGCATTCTTCCTTCTACTTGTGAAATGTTCCCCGTGCCACTGGCTGCAACACAACCCCACAATTCTTATGGGGTGCGACAATCCGGTCCATGGACTTCTGGAAGGTGGCCGGCGCTCCTTGCAGTCCGAAATGGCATCCGGACATATTGGAAGCCGGGCGTAGAAACATGGGGATTTGCCAATATCCCTTTGTTAGATCCAAGGTGGTTATGTACCTTGCTAGCCCAAGTCTCTTAATCAGCTAATCGACACCCAACATCGGCTATGCGCCAAACTTGGAGATTTTGTTCATCTTCCGACAATCAATACCGAATCTCCATTCTGCATAGAGCTTTGGAACAAGGACAACCGGGTTAGACCACCCGCTCTTAGATTTTTCAATGATTCTGAGATTCAGCATACGCTTCACTTAATTGGTGGTCAGTTCTCGGCGGGCCTCTGGAATTCGGTAGGCCTCTTCGAATTCACATGGGGTTCAGTCAGAACTTTGTGTTCTATGACATCTGTACACCCCGGCAAATCTGAGAACAGGTCCTGAGTTTGCTGCAGTAATTCCTGACAATGCTGTTTTTGTGCCTTCAACAGCGTCTCGGCTATTGTGACGTCTTCAATGTCCCCTTCTGACTTAACTAGCAAACATGGAGTTTCAACAGGGTTCCTTTTTTGCCATGCCTTGATGGGTAGCGGTACAAGAGGATTTCGGAAGTGAGAGGTGGGAGCGATTAACTGGCAGGTGGGACAGGACTTGCAATACCTTAGGATTTCCGGGTCAATAGAACCTTTACCTTACTAGTTCTTGTTGTTTTTTTTTTGACACCCAGATGGCCATTCAAGACACGTGACTGGGCCCTGTCCAACACCCTCCGTCTATTGGGTCCTGGTACGAACAATTGCTTCACTATTTCCTCTCTAACTTTAGTAACACGGCACAATAAGTTCCCATTCATCAAAAATTAAGGAAATGTGGTATAAGCCCTCAGCTCCTGCGCTATGCCGTTTATAATGGTTACATTATTGAAAGCTTCTTTGAGAGTTAGGTCCCTCTGCTGGGTGGATTCAACATTTTTTCTGGTCACCCCTATCTCAGGAATGTCGACCTCACAGTTTACTACCTCATCTCCACCATTATACAGAAGGGAAACCCGTCAGATCTGTGGTTGGTGAGACTTCTTTAGGGCCAACCTGTCTCTTACCTGAGCAATCGAGGTCTCCACCCCTTCCCAAAACACCACAATTATCAGTTTACTCAACTCTATATGACCTATATGTAAACTTTTGATCAGGGTCATTTGGATGTTTTTGGGTTGTCATTATCAGTTAGAAAGAGAAAGCACAGTACAGTAGTTTGACAATAAATGGCTTCACCCAACCACTAACCGTGAGTGGAGAAAAAGTTTTGGTGTTATCATTAATATTCTTTGAAAAAAGGCCAAAAAAGCAAAAATTCTGCTGGGGTATGTAAATTTTGAGCACAACTGTATATGTATATGTACATATATATATACATATATATATATATATATAATATTATAAATCACTACAATGTTTTTTCTATACAAAATAAATCGGCCAAATATTGAAATCCAACACCTGTATGTTCCTCCAATCATTTCTAGATCTGAGCTGCATACAGTATGTTATATAAAAGGTTTAAGAACCTGCCATGCGCCTGACTCTTTATTCCAGGAACATATGGACATTTTCTTAGTTAATGAGCAATTATAGCACTGCATCTAGCATTTAGCATTTGCTATTTGCCTCTACAGAGCACGATTCTTCACACCTCTCATTACTGAAAAATGTCAGTGCTATATGCTGAAGCAAAATAGCAACGTTGCAGAGAGACGACAGCTCGTCAGACACTTTACCGTGTCATGGTCATTTTTCATCCCCCAATACCACCTACACAAGAGTTTTGCATTGAAAACCCCCCACAAAGGCAAACACATTCAAAGGGGAGATCTGCGGCAAGCGCATCCAGACTCAATGCCAGTTCTGTGAGTGTGGGGGAAAATAATGACAAATGCAAGATATGGGCCATAAATAGTTTTTGTGTCTGATAAATGCAGCTTTTGGAGTCTTTCAGCAGTGCTACATACATAAATCCTACCGAAGTGTAGCTTAATAATTACAAGGATCATCCTACTGTAAGTACATATACTGACAGGTGAAGACCCGCATGGCTTCATATTTAGACTCACTCACTGAAGCATCACCTTTGGTGGGCAGTTCCTTCCTTCAATTTGCTTCAGCGCTCCAGGCATTTCCTGAATTTTACACATATATGACTAAATACAATCTAGACCGCCCAAGGTAGAAAGAAGGTGGTCCCGACAAAAGAGCTGACCTGCTCTGCTATAAAAGAGGCTACAAATATATGGGGCAGTTACGACAACATGAAAAGCCATTAACTAGAGGGTGGACCACACTATACAAGTGTAGATACTGGTTTTTATTCACTTGCTCATAACTAAAAGTTTTTCAAGTGGAAATATACATTAGGCTAGGGATACATGGTGCCTTTGGTTGTGCACAATTTTGTCTCCGACGTGTTGTGCGACCCATAAAATGTTGATGTGATTTGTCTACCATCAAAAGAACCGATGAGGGCAGCAAATAATCTCTAAAACATATAGACTTTATTGAATTCTACAAATTAAAACAATGTATAGTCAACAGAATACAATGGAGGAGCACATAATACATTTACACAGTTATACCTAATGTCACTAGGATTAAATCATTACTAGTTTGAGTATTTGTTAAAAGCTATTTATTGAAGACGCCCAAATCGAAGCATTAATGGCAAAATATATGTATACTAAACAATGAAAGATTCTAAGATTCTGATGTCTAAACAGATGTTTTCGCATGGTACGCCTTATATGTTAGAAGATAACAAAAAATAACTTCCATGTCCAACAGACTGGCTTTGATTTGGGAGTCTTCAATAAATAGCTTTTAACAAGTACTCAGACAAGTTCTTAGATGTACCATGTAGCAGAGCTGTGAAGGCTGCCCTCCACCACACCAGCTCTCCATGTAGAAAGTCCATAGACAATGAAATGTTTATCACAGGAGGAAGTGTGGATGTAGTAGCAGTCACATGTTACAGCAGTGATAATCATCTAGTGATAAAACCTTCACTGTAAGTAAACAACAGCACACAGCCTGATAAGTGACCCATCACTGAATTCTGTGTTTTAACCCCTACACCTATGCAAGCCATCCCAGTTGCCCACATCGTTCATTGTAGTCTATGATGGTTAAGTTTTGTTGAACTTGCATCCCGAAATCCAGCACGTCTTTGCGTAATGTCTTATAGAAATGTATCCATGTTTACAAATCATTAGATCCAATGTCACGATGAAATACTGCATGTCAAGTGAGCAAAGTCAACATGCAGTCCTAAAGCTAAAATGTTAAATCTAAAGGAAACATAAATCCCAATATTGTCTAACTGGGTTAATTAATTGATCACTATTTCATTAACGCATGTAAAGAAAGAGATTACTGCTCATATTCTTGAGCAGTTACATTCTCACAATCTCTGTGGGGTCGCCAAGACAAGGTTTCCTTGCTTCATCCATTTACAGTCACCAGGAATCTAATTTATAAAATATGATAAGAGACAGAAACCACAACGCCCTGTCGTTCTGTTAAATATTTAGTGTGTAAATGTCCTGGCTGCGTTGCCAGTGGTGCGGACCTTTACAAAAGGAAAGCTATCATTAACGTCCCCTGTATGTAAACTGTACTTTACCATGGACACCTGCAAACAAATACTGAATGCAACAATATTCGCGGCTCAAAACGTATCATGCACAAACGTCATACTAAAAAGGCAACCTGCATTTAATGAGGAAGATACAATTGTTTGGTTGATTAATATTATTTTAATTGCCTCGTTATTCTGTATTATGCGAGTTGGTAATGTGCGCTCTTCAGGCAACCAGCAAGGTTGGGTTCAGACCATATCTGGGGCTTTGTTCCTTACTCTGTTATTGCCGTCCATCTGAACCCCCCCCCCCAAAAAAAAAAAAAAAATTTAGATGGGCTTCAGGTGGGGGCCATAAACTTAAAAAAAATGCAACTTTATACTCCATTGGCCTTTTTTCTGCTGGCGTACATTTTTTTAGAAAGACGCAATAGTACAGAAACTGTTGTGTTACGTTCTGGATTAGATTTTGTGAAGAGCAGAACAAAAATGATTACCTCAATGAACAAAAATAAAAAAAAAGAATTTGTGATAAATATTGACCTGTCCATTCAAGGACATTTTAGCTATAGTATGAAATCCTGTTTTTCTTGTCTGTGGAATTGCCTTTGTACTGTTTGTTGTGAAACTGCCGCCCACAAAACTGTTTTCTTTTCTTTTCTTTCTTTCCTGTTTTGTCTCTTTGTTTAAACATGCAAAACTTGTATAACCACTAAACCTACTGAAACAACTATATAAAGAAGGGATAGCACCGTGAAGGCAGGCGTGCTTCAGAGACTTCCCAGTGATACACTATACAAGACGTGTCTTGTGTATTATTTCTGGTGATTCCCCACTTCCAAAGGCTGCTCCGACTGAGTGTGATCCCGACAATTTCATAGTATATTTAATCGTATAGATGCATTATGCTTAGTGTTCTTTTATAGTATAGCTAAACCTTGTTTTTAAAAAAAAAAAAAAATTTGTCCAGCATAGAAAATTATGAAACTTTGCAAATCACTTTATTCGAGAATTTGTCTTTCTTCCTGTAAAATGGAATTGCATGTAAGTGGCTTTCAAACCCCTGCTGTTCCCCATTCTATTCTTCTGCCAAATGTACTCATCTGGAGTACTGATGCTGGCAGTGAAAGGGTCAACTGTACAACTGAGTCCTGGACCTGAGCTGCTGCAAGACATTGTTCAACAGTCAGATAAGGACACAGGTGTTGACCCTGTCACTGCTATCATCTGTACTCCAAATGAGTGCGTTCTGCTATCCCTGCAGCTGAAGGCAGGCGAATAGACTGGGGAAAAGCCAGCCACTTCATGCAATTTTGTTCACTGGAATAAAGACAAAATCCCCCAATAAGGTGATATGCAAAGTTTCATAACTTTCCATGCGGGATAAAATTATTTTAAAACTATATAAAAGTTTAGTTACTTTTTAAATAAATTCAGCCACACTATTATTTATCTTTTGTGATTATTTTTTTAATCAGTAACTGATACAGAAGATTTTTCTGTTCTTCATAATCAAAGTTAGAAAATGTTTAAATGTACGAGAAAGTTTCAAACAAACCAAGACTTAGATTCCAAGTTCATGTTCACATGTCTGAGATCCAGGATACTCAGAGTTTATATTACTCGGATGTGCCTGGAGCTACTCATTTTTGACAATCTGCCATATGTTCGGCCTTTTGTTGAGAAGTGATAAATTGTCCTATTCATTCAATAGTTGCTGATGCTATGAATATATATTGTGTCGAAGATACCGTACCTTAGAAAGCCTATTGTTACCTGAAGAGTCATAGTCTACCCTTACTCTGCACCAAAGACACTTATTTTAAGCCTTTAAAATAAGAAAGCTGCATGAAACATAATGACATATTCACATTCAGATATTAGTCTTACTGACAGACTTGAAAACTGACCACTTTGGCCAGCAAGCTTATCTGCTACACATTTCAGGTTCATAGACAATTTTGCTATTGACAAGTGACGTCATCTATGTACCTACTATAATAAAGAGGACAAATGCAATTATGGTACTTGTATCATTGTGAAGAATAGGGTGACTAATCCACATGTTTAAAGTCATGGTAGAACTTGAATGCAAAATTGTAAAATCACTGTATCTAGTCCAAATGTGAATCCCAAGTGGGTAGCCGGCCTGTCTAATAGAATATATATATATATATATATATATATATATATTACTATTTATTGTGCAATAGACATGACTTAAAGGAAACCTGTCACCCCCAAAATCGAGGGCGAGCTAAGCCCACCGGCATCAGGGGCTTATCTACAGCATTCTGTAATGCTGTAGATAAGCCCCCGATGTATCCTGAAAGATGAGAGAAAGAGGTTATATTATACTCACCCAGGGGCGGTCCCGCTGCGGTCCGGTCTGATGGGTGTCACGGTCTGGGGCCTCCCATCTTCATAGGATGACGTCCTCTTCTTGTATTCGCGTTGCGGCTCCGGTGCAGGCGTACTTTGTCTGCCTTGTTGAGGGCAGAGCAAAATACTGCAGTGCGCAGGCGCCGGGCCTCTCTGACCTTTCCCAGTGGAAAGAGGCCTAAGGATATACATTGCCTGAATGGTTTAGCAAGTGGAGATTGTACATGGTAATATTATACCTTTTGTTAACACAATGAGGAGCAGCACAGACATGAATGAAAACTTCCAAATGTTACAGTCGCAGCACCCCTATATCCAGCCATACTGTCTATGTAACAGTCAGAGCACCCCTATCTCCAGACATACTGTCTATGTCTATGTAACGGTCGCAGCCAGGGTTGGACTGGCCCACCAGAGAACCAGAGAATCCTCCAGAGGGCCTTGGCTTCTCCTTCACAAGAGTTCATAGTGCAAACCTTGCAGTTGCTATGGGGCTCTTCAGTGGGGGAGAAATCAAATCCTCCGGTGGGCCTAATGTTCTCCAGTCTGACACTGGTCACAGCACACCTATATCCAGCTATATTGTCTATGTAGCAGTCACAGCACACCTATATCCAGGCATACTGTCTATGTAACGGTCAGAGCACCACAATATCCAGCCATACTGTCTATGTAATGGTCGCAGCACCCCTATATCCAGCCATATAGTCTATGTAATGGTCACACCACCCCTATTTTCAGACGTACTGTCTATGTAACGGTCAGAGCACCTTTATATCCAGCCAAACTGTCTATGCAAAGGATGCAGCACCCATACATGCAGCCATATTGTCTATGTAAAGGCCGCAGCACCCCTATCTCCAGCCATATTGTCTATGTAAAGGCCGCAGCAACTCTATATCCAGCCTAGCTGCCATACTGTCTATGTAACGGTTGCAGCACTCCTATATCCAGCCATATTATCTATGAAATGGTCGCAGCATCCCTATATCCAGCCGTACTGTCTATGCAACGGTCAGAGCACCCCTATATCCAGCCAGATCGTCTATGTAATGGTCACACCACCCTTATTTTCAGACGTACTGTCTATGCAACAGTTAGAGAACCCCTATATCCAGCTATACTGTCTATGCAAAAGAAGCAGCACTCCTATCTCCAGCCATACTGTCTATGTAAAGGCCGTAACACCCCAATATTCAGCCATACTACAGGCCGCAGCACCCCTATATCCAGCCATACTACAGGCCGCAGCACCCCTATATCCCAGCCATACTACAGGCCACAGCACCCCTATATCCCAGCCATACTACAGGCCACAGCACCCCTATATCCAGCCATACTACAGGCCACAGCACCCCTATATTCAGCCATACTACAGGCTGCAGCACCCCTATATCCAGCCATACTATAGGCCGCAGCACCCCTATATCCAGCCATACTACAGGCCGCAGCACCCCTATATCCAGCCATACTACAGGCCGCAGCACCCCTATATCCAGCCATACTACAGGCCACAGCACCCCTATATCCAGCCATACTACAGGCCGCAGCACCCCTATATCCAGCCATACTACAGGCTGCAGCACCCCTATATCCCAGCCATACTACAGGCCGCAGCACCCCTATATCCAGCCACAGCACCCCTATATCCAGCCATACTACAGGCCGCAGGACCCCTATATCCAGTCATACTACAGGCCACAGCACCCCTATATCCAGCCATACTACAGGCGGCAGCACCCCTATATCTAGCCATACTACAGGCTGCAGCACACCTATATCCCAGCCATACTACAGGTCGCAGCACCCCTATATCCAGCCATACTACAGGCCGCAGCACCCCTATATCCAGCCATACTACAGGCTGGAGCACACCTATATCCCAGCCATACTACAGGTCGCAGCACCCCTATATCCAGCCATACTACAGGCTGCAGCACCCCTATATCCAGCCATGCTACAGGCCGCAGCACCCCTATATCCAGCCATACTACAGGCCGCAGCACCGCTATATCCAGCCATACTACAGGCCGCAGCACCCCTATATCCAGCCATACTACAGGCCACAGCACCCCTATATCCAGCCATACTACAGGCCGCAGCACCCCTATATCCAGCCATACTACAGGCCGCAGCACCCCTATATCCAGCCATACTACAGGCCGCAGCACCCCTATATCCAGCCATACTACAGGCCGCAGCACCCCTATATCCAGCCATACTACAGGCCGCAGCACCCCTATATCCAGCCATACTACAGGCCGCAGCACCCCTATATCCAGCCATACTACAGGCCGCAGCACCCCTATATCCAGCCATACTACAGGCCGCAGCACCCCTATATCCAGTCATACTACAGGCGGCCACAGCACCCCTATATCCAGTCATACTACAGGCCGCAGCACCCCTATATCCAGTCATACTACAGGCCACAGCACCCTTATATCCAGCCATACCACAGGCCGCAGCACCCCTATATCCAGCCATACTACAGGCCGCAGCACCCCTATATCCAGCCATACTACAGGCCGCAGCACCCCTATATCCAGCCATACTACAGGCCGCAGCACCCCTATATCCAGCCATACTACAGGCCGCAGCACCCCTATATCCAGCCATACTACAGGCCACAGCACCCCTATATCCAGCCATACTACAGGCCGCAGCACCCCTATATCCAGCCATAATACAGGCCACAGCACCCCTATATCCAGCCATACTACAGGCCACAACACCCCTATATCCAGCCATACTACAGGCCGCAGCACCCCTATATGCAGTCATACTACAGGCCACAGCACCCCTATATCCAGCCATACTACAGGCCGCAGCACCCCTATATGCAGTCATACTACAGGCCACAGCACTCCTATATCCAGCCATACTACAGGCCGCAACACCCCTATATCCAGCCATACTACAGCCCGCAGCACCCCTATATCCAGCCATACTACAGGCCGCAGCACCCCTATATCCAGCCATAGTACAGGCCGCAGCACCCCTATATCCAGCCATACTACAGGCCGCAGCACTCCTATATCCAGCCATACTACAGGCCGCAGCACCCCTATATCCAGCCATACTACAGGCCGCAGCACCCCTATATCCAGCCATACTACAGGCCGCAGCACACCTATATCCCAGCCATACTACAGGCCGCAGCACCCCTATATCCAGCCATACTACAGGCCACAGCACCCCTATATCCAGCCATACTACAGGCCACAGCACCCCTATATCCAGCCATACTACAGGCCGCAGCACCCCTATATCCAGCCATACTACAGGCCGCAGCACCCCTATATCCAGCCATACTACAGGCCGCAGCACCCCTATATCCAGTCATACTACAGGCCACAGCACCCCTATATCCAGCCATACTACAGGCTGCAACACCCCTATATCCAGCCATACTACAGGCCGCAGCATCCCTATATCCAGTCATACTACAGGCCGCAGCATCCCTATATCCAGCCATACTACAGGCTGCAACACCCCTATATCCAGCCATACTACAGGCCGCAGCATCCCTATATCCAGCCATACTACAGGCCGCAGCACCCCTATATCCAGCCATAATACAGGCCGCAACACCCCTATATCCAGCCATACTACAGGCCGCAGCACCCCTATATCCAGCCATACTACAGGCCGCAGCACCCCTATATCCAGCCATACTACAGGCCGCAGCACCCCTATATCCAGCCATACTACAGGCCGCAGCACCCCTATATCCAGCCATACTACAGGCCGCAGCACACCTATATCCAGCCATACTACAGGCCGCAGCACACCTATATCCAGCCATACTACAGGCCGCAGCACCCCTATATCCAGCCATACTACAGGCCGCAGCACCCCTATATCCAGCCATACTACAGGCCGCAGCACCCCTATATCCAGCCATACTACAGGCCGCAGCACCCCTATATCCAGCCATACTACAGGCCGCAGCACACCTATATCCAGCCATACTACAGGCCGCAGCACCCCTATATCCATCCATACTACAGGCTGCAGCACCCCTATATCAAGCCATACTACAGGCCGCAGGACATATCCAGCCATACTACAGGCCGCAGCACCCCTATATCCAGCCATACTACAGGCCGCAGCACACCTATATCCCAGCCATACTACAGGCCACAGCACCCTTATATCCAGCCATACTACAGGCCGCAGCACCCCTATATCCAGCCATACTACAGGCCGCAGCACCCCTATATCCAGCCATACTACAGGCCGCAGCACACCTATATCCAGCCATACTACAGGCCGCAGCACCCCTATATCCAGCCATACTACAGGCTGCAGCACCCCTATATCAAGCCATACTACAGGCCGCAGGACCTCTACATCCAGCCAATACTACAGGCCACAGCACCCCTATATCCAGCCATACTACAGGCCGCAGCACCCCTATATCCAGCCATACTACAGGCCGCAGCACCCCTATATCCAGCCATACTACAGGCTGCAGCACCCCTATATCCAGCCATACTACAGGCCGCAGGACCTCTACATCCAGCCATACTACAGGCCGCAGCACCCCTATATCCAGCCATACTACAGGCCGCAGCACCCCTATATCCAGCCATACTACAGGCCGCAGCACCCCTATATCCAGCCATACTACAGGCCGCAGCACCCCTATATCCAGCCATACTACAGGCCGCAGCACCCCTATATCCAGCCATACTACAGGCCGCAGCACCCCTATATCCAGCCATACTACAGGCCGCAGCACCCCTATATCCAGCCATACTACAGGCCACAGCACCCCTATATCCAGTCATACTACAGGCCGCAGCACCCCTATATCCAGCCATACTACAGGCCGCAGCACCCCTATATCCAGCCATACTACAGGCCGCAGCACCCTTATATCCAGCCATACTACAGGCCACAGCACCCCTATATCCAGCCATACTACAGGCCGCAGCACCCCTATATCCAGCCATACTACAGGCCGCAGCACCCCTATATCCAGCCATACTACAGGCCGCAGCACCCCTATATCCAGCCATACTACAGGCTGCAGCACCCCTATATCCAGCCATACTACAGGCCGCAGCACCCCTATATCCAGCCATACTACAGGCCACAGCACCCCTATATCCAGTCATACTACAGGCCGCAGCACCCCTATATCCAGCCATACTACAGGCCGCAGCACCCCTATATCCAGCCATACTACAGGCCGCAGCACCCTTATATCCAGCCATACTACAGGCCACAGCACCCCTATATCCAGCCATACTACAGGCCGCAGCACCCTATATCCAGCCATACTACAGGCCGCAGCACCCCTATATCCAGCCATACTACAGGCCGCAGCACCCCTATATCCAGCCATACTACAGGCCACAGCACCCCTATATTCAGCCATACTACAGGCCACAGCACCCCTATATCCAGTCATACTACAGGCGGCCACAGCACCCCTATATCCAGCCATACTACAGGCCGCAGCACCCCTATATCCAGTCATACTACAGGCCACAGCACCCTTATATCCAGCCATACCACAGGCCGCAGCACCCCTATATCCAGCCATACTACAGGCCGCAGCACCCCTATATCCAGCCATACTACAGGCCGCAGCACCCCTATATCCAGCCATACTACAGGCCGCAGCACCCCTATATCCAGCCATACTACAGGCCGCAGCACCCCTATATCCAGCCATACTACAGGCCACAGCACCCCTATATCCAGCCATACTACAGGCCGCAGCACCCCTATATCCAGCCATAATACAGGCCACAGCACCCCTATATCCAGCCATACTACAGGCCACAACACCCCTATATCCAGCCATACTACAGGCCGCAGCACCCCTATATGCAGTCATACTACAGGCCACAGCACCCCTATATCCAGCCATACTACAGGCCGCAGCACCCCTATATGCAGTCATACTACAGGCCACAGCACTCCTATATCCAGCCATACTACAGGCCGCAACACCCCTATATCCAGCCATACTACAGCCCGCAGCACCCCTATATCCAGCCATACTACAGGCCGCAGCACCCCTATATCCAGCCATAGTACAGGCCGCAGCACCCCTATATCCAGCCATACTACAGGCCGCAGCACTCCTATATCCAGCCATACTACAGGCCGCAGCACCCCAATATCCAGCCATACTACAGGCCGCAGCACCCCTATATCCAGCCATACTACAGGCCGCAGCACACCTATATCCCAGCCATACTACAGGCCGCAGCACCCCTATATCCAGCCATACTACAGGCCACAGCACCCCTATATCCAGCCATACTACAGGCCACAGCACCCCTATATCCAGCCATACTACAGGCCGCAGCACCCCTATATCCAGCCATACTACAGGCCGCAGCACCCCTATATCCAGCCATACTACAGGCCGCAGCACCCCTATATCCAGTCATACTACAGGCCACAGCACCCCTATATCCAGCCATACTACAGGCTGCAACACCCCTATATCCAGCCATACTACAGGCCGCAGCATCCCTATATCCAGTCATACTACAGGCCGCAGCATCCCTATATCCAGCCATACTACAGGCTGCAACACCCCTATATCCAGCCATACTACAGGCCGCAGCATCCCTATATCCAGCCATACTACAGGCCGCAGCACCCCTATATCCAGCCATAATACAGGCCGCAACACCCCTATATCCAGCCATACTACAGGCCGCAGCACCCCTATATCCAGCCATACTACAGGCCGCAGCACCCCTATATCCAGCCATACTACAGGCCGCAGCACCCCTATATCCAGCCATACTACAGGCCGCAGCACCCCTATATCCAGCCATACTACAGGCCGCAGCACCCCTATATCCAGCCATACTACAGGCCGCAGCACACCTATATCCAGCCATACTACAGGCCGCAGCACCCCTATATCCAGCCATACTACAGGCTGCAGCACCCCTATATCAAGCCATACTACAGGCCGCAGGACATATCCAGCCATACTACAGGCCGCAGCACCCCTATATCCAGCCATACTACAGGCCGCAGCACACCTATATCCCAGCCATACTACAGGCCACAGCACCCCTATATCCAGCCATACTACAGGCCGCAGCACCCCTATATCCAGCCATACTACAGGCCGCAGCACCCCTATATCCAGCCATACTACAGGCCGCAGCACACCTATATCCAGCCATACTACAGGCCGCAGCACCCCTATATCCAGCCATACTACAGGCTGCAGCACCCCTATATCAAGCCATACTACAGGCCGCAGGACCTCTACATCCAGCCAATACTACAGGCCACAGCACCCCTATATCCAGCCATACTACAGGCCGCAGCACCCCTATATCCAGCCATACTACAGGCCGCAGCACCCCTATATCCAGCCATACTACAGGCTGCAGCACCCCTATATCCAGCCATACTACAGGCCGCAGGACCTCTACATCCAGTCATACTACAGGCCGCAGCACCCCTATATCCAGCCATACTACAGGCCGCAGCACCCCTATATCCAGCCATACTACAGGCCGCAGCACCCTTATATCCAGCCATACTACAGGCCACAGCACCCCTATATCCAGCCATACTACAGGCCGCAGCACCCCTATATCCAGCCATACTACAGGCCGCAGCACCCCTATATCCAGCCATACTACAGGCCGCAGCACCCCTATATCCAGCCATACTACAGGCCACAGCACCCCTATATCCAGCCATACTACAGGCCACAGCACCCCTATATCCAGTCATACTACAGGCGGCCACAGCACCCCTATATCCAGCCATACTACAGGCCGCAGCACCCCTATATCCAGTCATACTACAGGCCACAGCACCCTTATATCCAGCCATACCACAGGCCGCAGCACCCCTATATCCAGCCATACTACAGGCCGCAGCACCCCTATATCCAGCCATACTACAGGCCGCAGCACCCCTATATCCAGCCATACTACAGGCCGCAGCACCCCTATATCCAGCCATACTACAGGCCGCAGCACCCCTATATCCAGCCATACTACAGGCCACAGCACCCCTATATCCAGCCATACTACAGGCCGCAGCACCCCTATATCCAGCCATACTACAGGCCGCAGCACACCTATATCCCAGCCATACTACAGGCCACAGCACCCCTAAATCCAGCCATACTACAGGCCACAGCACCCCTATATCCAGCCATACTACAGGCCACAACACCCCTATATCCAGCCATACTACAGGCCGCAGCACCCCTATATGCAGTCATACTACAGGCCACAGCACCCCTATATCCAGCCATACTACAGGCCGCAGCACCCCTATATGCAGTCATACTACAGGCCACAGCACTCCTATATCCAGCCATACTACAGGCCGCAACACCCCTATATCCAGCCATACTACAGCCCGCAGCACCCCTATATCCAGCCATACTACAGGCCGCAGCACCCCTATATCCAGCCATACTACAGGCTGCAGCACCCCTATATCCAGCCATACTACAGGCCGCAGCACTCCTATATCCAGCCATACTACAGGCCGCAGCACCCCTATATCCAGCCATAGTACAGGCCGCAGTACCCCTATATCCAGCCATACTACAGGCCGCAGCACTCCTATATCCAGCCATACTACAGGCCGCAGCACCCCTATATCCAGCCATACTACAGGCCACAGCACCCCTATATCCAGCCATACTACAGGCCGCAGCACCCCTATATCCAGCCATAGTACAGGCCGCAGCACCCCTATATCCAGCCATACTACAGGCCGCAGCACTCCTATATCCAGCCATACTACAGGCCGCAGCACCCCTATATCCAGCCATACTACAGGCCGCAGCACCCCTATATCCAGCCATACTACAGGCCGCAGCACACCTATATCCCAGCCATACTACAGGCCGCAGCACCCCTATATCCAGCCATACTACAGGCCACAGCACCCCTATATCCAGCCATACTACAGGCCACAGCACCCCTATATCCAGCCATACTACAGGCCGCAGCACCCCTATATCCAGCCATACTACAGGCCGCAGCACCCCTATATCCAGCCATACTACAGGCCGCAGCACCCCTATATCCAGTCATACTACAGGCCACAGCACCCCTATATCCAGCCATACTACAGGCTGCAACACCCCTATATCCAGCCATACTACAGGCCGCAGCATCCCTATATCCAGTCATACTACAGGCCGCAGCATCCCTATATCCAGCCATACTACAGGCTGCAACACCCCTATATCCAGCCATACTACAGGCCGCAGCATCCCTATATCCAGCCATACTACAGGCCGCAGCACCCCTATATCCAGCCATAATACAGGCCGCAACACCCCTATATCCAGCCATACTACAGGCCGCAGCACCCCTATATCCAGCCATACTACAGGCCGCAGCACCCCTATATCCAGCCATACTACAGGCCGCAGCACCCCTATATCCAGCCATACTACAGGCCGCAGCACCCCTATATCCAGCCATACTACAGGCCGCAGCACACCTATATCCAGCCATACTACAGGCCGCAGCACACCTATATCCAGCCATACTAGAGGCCGCAGCACCCCTATATCCAGCCATACTACAGGCCGCAGCACCCCTATATCCAGCCATACTACAGGCCGCAGCACCCCTATATCCAGCCATACTACAGGCCGCAGCACCCCTATATCCAGCCATACTACAGGCCGCAGCACACCTATATCCAGCCATACTACAGGCCGCAGCACCCCTATATCCAGCCATACTACAGGCTGCAGCACCCCTATATCAAGCCATAATACAGGCCGCAGGACATATCCAGCCATACTACAGGCCGCAGCACCCCTATATCCAGCCATACTACAGGCCGCAGCACACCTATATCCCAGCCATACTACAGGCCACAGCACCCCTATATCCAGCCATACTACAGGCCGCAGCACCCCTATATCCAGCCATACTACAGGCCGCAGCACCCCTATATCCAGCCATACTACAGGCTGCAGCACCCCTATATCAAGCCATACTACAGGCCGCAGGACCTCTACATCCAGCCAATACTACAGGCCACAGCACCCCTATATCCAGCCATACTACAGGCCGCAGCACCCCTATATCCAGCCATACTACAGGCCGCAGCACCCCTATATCCAGCCATACTACAGGCTGCAGCACCCCTATATCCAGCCATACTACAGGCCGCAGGACCTCTACATCCAGCCATACTACAGGCCACAGCACCCCTATATCTAGCCATACTACAGGCTGCAGCACCCCTATATCCAGCCATACTACAGGCCGCAGCACCCCTATATCCAGCCATACTACAGGCCACAGCACCCCTATATCCAGCCATACTACAGGCCGCAGCACCCCTATATCCAGTCATACTACAGGCGGCCACAGCACCCATATATCCAGCCATACTACAGGCCGCAGCACCCCTATATCCAGCCATACTACAGGCCACAGCACCCCTATATCCAGCCATACTACAGGCCGCAGCACCCCTATATCCAGCCATACTACAGGCCACAGCACCCCTATATCCAGCCATACTACAGGCCACAGCACCCATATCCAGCCATACTACAGGCCGCAGTCACATTACTTTCACAGAATGTGTATTTGCCCCAATGCAAATTATATTTTAATCAAAGTAAGAAACATGAGTAACTCCAACAAAGTGTTAATCCGCACAGCGGGGAAACCCACTCAGTGCACAGGTAACTGCATGAACTGATGCTGCAAGCATATATACAGCAGTAAGTGCTCCGTGAGCCGGGGTGCCACCCCAAAGAAATAGACACAATGGAAGCAAAAATTGAAAGGAACGGATGGCACTCACCGGTTAAAAAAACTTCTTTATTCCAATACTTTGGTGACCAGTAGAAGCGCCACTGCAGCGCGAAATGACTGTCATCCATTCCACTCCTTCTCCCATCCTCCCAATGCCGATGTTTTAAAGTATTGGAATTAGGCTATGTGCACACGTTGCAGATTAGGCTTAGGAATTTCTGGTGCGGATTCTGCCTCTCCTGGCAGAAAATGCAGCTGCGGATTTGTCGCCTTTTTTATGCGGTTCCGCAGCGGTTTTTTTGCGTTTTTGCTGCGGTTTTCTTGCGGATTTGCTGCGTTTTTTACAATAATTTTTCTATAATGGAATGGGTACAAAAACGCTGCAGATTCAAAAAAAATAAGTGACAGGCTACTTCTTTTAAATCGCAGCGTTTCCGCAGCGGATTTTCCGCAAAGTGTGCACAGCATTTTTTTTTTCTCGTTGATTTACATTGTACTGTAAATCAATTGTGGATCTGCAGCGTTTCTGCACTGCAAAAAACGCTGCGGATCCGCAGAGAATCCGCAACGTGTGCACATACCCTAAAGAAGTTTTTGAGTGCCATATCCGGTCCTCTCACTTTTTAGAAACATGAGTAACCCGACCCTGTGAACAGAGCTTTGCTGTAAAATTCATGAGTTCTTCTCATGATAATTGACATAAATTATAAAACACACATTGGCTGAGTTGTATGATGAACATTGAAACAATATTTTCTAATTATTTTATTTGCTTTGCCCTGCTGGCAACAAAATGAAAAGCAAACACGATGACAGTGAGCCAAAGCCTGGATGAACTGACAGCGCTGCAGAGGAAGACGTACAAGTTAGTTCACATCCTCTATTTACCAGTCTCACACACATCAAATGGATGATAGACGCCATTTACTGCAGACTTCACTTCATCTGCAGTAGTCAAAAATGGGGTTAGAAAACATTAGAGAAACATGACTGCTTTCATGAAACCGCATCACGCCAATCCATGAGTTTTGTCTATTCTTGCAGCCTAGCACCTTGAAGTGAATGGGCATAAACTGGAATGCCCCATGCACCCTGAGGACGTGTGGAACAATCATAGGTCGGAACTAGCTGTTTGTTTCTAAGTTTGCGTTCCCACATTTTTCAAATAGCTACCGTACTCATGCACAACAATAATGCGGATAATTACACCGTATTTGTTTCATTTTTATGCTTGCTTATATATTGCCATCAAATTTTGCAGCACTATAAAGACATTGTCATCACTGTTTGCATTAGGAGTAACAGTCAATTTCCCGATCAAAATGTCTTTGCAGGGTTGGAAAAAAACGGAGAACCCGGAGGGAACACAAACACAGGGAGAACATACAAATTATTGCAGATGTCTCCTTTGTAGGATTTCGAACCCAGGACCCAAGTGCTGCAAAGCAACAGTGCTAACCACGGAGCCAATGTGCTGCCCTTAGAGGGTAACGCAACACTGAAATATTTTTATATGTTGTAGCACCTGTATCAAAATAAAGGATTGCTTTAAAATTCCTGTTATATGCTCTATATAGGGAGGCTGTGTGGGGGCTATTACAGTATATCCGTCAGGAAATCCGCTCCCAGCGACAAAGTGCAGTGACTCCCATCCCTCCCTGCATTTCCCCTGGCTCACTCTCCACATTCAATCCAATCACAGAAGAAGTCTCCAAGCTCCTCTCTTCTTCTCGTCCGACTTACATGCACTACTGACCCCATTCCCTCTCATCTCCTCCAGTCTCTCTCTCCAGTCCTCACGACTCACCTTTAATCTCACAATCACCTCACAATCTTTAATTTCTCCCTCTCCTGGCATTTTCCCCTCCTCCTTCAAACACTCCATCATTACTCCATTACTAAAGAAACCTCGACCCATCCTGCACAAACAACTACAGACCAGTCTACAATCTCTCCTTCATCTCTAAACTCTTGGAGCGCCTGGTCTACTCCTACCTCACAGTCCGGCTTCTGCCCCCTACATTTGACAGAAACTGTACTCAAAGTGACCAATGACCTTCTGACAGCAAAATATAACAGTGATCAATCTCTGCTCATTCTTCTCGACCTTTCTGCAGCTTTCGACAATGTTGACCACCGTCTCCTACTCTCTAGGCTCCAGTCACTAGGCATTAAGGACACTGCTCTCTCCTGGCTCTCTTCCTACCTTTCTGACCACTCCTTCAGTGTTCTGTTCGCTGGCTCCACTTCATCTCCTCTTCCTCTCGCTGTCGGCATACCTCAGGGCACAGTCCTTGGCCCTCTTCTCTACACGGCCCCAATTGGACAGACAGCAGATTTGGCTTTCAGTACCATCTTTATGCTGATAACACACAACTATACATGCCATCCCCTGACCTTACTCCCGCTGTACTACAGAACGCCAGTGACTGTCTGACTGCAGTCTCCAACATCATGTCCACTCTCTATCTGAAACTCAACCTCTCCAAAACTGAACCGGTGGCAGGCACGCTGTCTCGGTGTTATGTTTGACACTGATCTCTCCTTGACATCCCATATACAATCTCTTGCCTGCTCTTTCCGCTTATACCTAAAGAACATCTCTAGAATCCGCTCTTTTCTCACTATGGAAAAAACAAAAACTCTGACTATCACCTTGATCCACTCCCGCCTGGATTACTGTAATGCTCTATTAATTGGAATATGTTGGTGCTATATAAATAAAGATTATTATTATTGGCCTCTCCCTTACTTGACTTCCCCTCTCCAGTCTATCCTTAATGCGGCAGCCAGGGTTGTCTATCTAGCTAATCGGTATTCAGACGTGTCCGCTCTTTGCCAGTCATTACACTGGATGCCCATTCATTACAGAATCCAATTCAAAGTACTTGTTCTCACCCACAAAGCTCTCCACAGTGCGGCACCCCCTTACATCTCCTCCCTCATTTCGGTCTATCAGCCTAAGCGACCACTGCACTCTGTAAACAACTTTCGACTAACCTCTGCGCTAATCCATACCTCCCACTCCCGACTCCAAGACCTCTCCAGTGCTGCGCCAATCCTCTGGAATGCTCTACCCCAAGATATTAGGACCATCCACAATTTGCATAGTTTTAGGCGCTCCCTCAAAACACGTTTGTTCAGAGCGGCCCATCATGTTCACTAATCAAAGTCATGTTATGTTTGTGTGTGTAGCCCATTCACTACTTCCATCTATTCCCCACCCCCTGAAGATGGCTGGACCATCATTGTAAATACATCATTGTAAATACACACCTGTGCTTTGTATCTCCCCCACCTCATTGTAGATTGCAAGCTCTCACGAGCAGGGTTGTCCTATTTTGCTTTAATTACTGTATTGTTAATGTTGTTACTTATGACTTTTGTGCTTGAAACTGTTAAACTGTAAAGCGCTGCGGAATTTGTTGGCGCTATATAAATAAAGATTATTATTATTATATAGGGGCGCTCATAAGCTATATAGAAGGGGCTGTACTTGGGTCCAAACGATATTTAGGAGGATGTCAGCATATTTAATTCTGCTCAATATTAAGTGATACAATTAATAATATAATTATAATATGTTGATATTAATATTGAGTAGAAATAATTTCTGCCTATTGGTTCGGCCCTCGAGAACAGTCACGGTGTCTCATGTGACCCCCTTAGGAAAATTAATTAATTGCCCACCCCTGCAATAGGATATAGTCTCAAAGTTATTAATCTCAAACATTCTGAATGGTAGTACCTAATTCTTGACTTCATAGCCTCCCTTTTTAGCTCCCCCAGTTGGTAAAATGAAGGGACAATATGACCATTTTACGAATTTGGGTCAGAATATCTAAGTATTAGGTTGGATTTTTACATCCAGCCTTCACAGTCTGAATACAGACTGTGACATCCAGAACGGACACGTGTCTTCTGATCCAAACTCAACAGCCTCATAGACATATAAGAAGCTGTTGAGATCTGGTCAAAAGACCTGTGGATGTTCTGCATATTGGGGTCCATACTCAGACTGTAAATGACGGACATGTGACACCAGCCTTAATGTATGTAAGACAAAAATTCATTCATGTCTCCAATACTGGACCTGAAATATGAAGACTAAATCCAAATGATTCTACCGTCAACCATCAGTGGCTTCAGGACAGCAATAAGCAGGCGGACAATAAATGGACATCGGCAGTGTTGGCTTTATCACGCCAACGACATTAATAAGTGTTAATAAGAAATCCAAGGTGTGTTCTCTAGTATTAGCTCATGATACACTGTATTGTCAGTAATATATTAATATTTTATACACAGGCAGCTGCGTAACATAGTTATCTTCAATGTTTTATGCTCTTGGTGCTATAAACTGAGTGACAATTACCCAGGATTATTCCACCGCCACAGGCACCAAAATAATTGTGGCCTCTGTACAGCTGTGGCTCCAGTAAAACTAGATTCCATCACATACACTGTATCTAATGGGAATGGGAAATGAATCTCTGTGCACACAGTATTCGAGCCGCCTGTCAGTGGTATATGCTCTCAATGTATACCCCTGACTGAAGGCTCCATCATATGCCCATGTAGAACATGCATCATATGTCACCCATGGCGGCCCATTGTGAAGGACTGTATACAGTACAGAAGGTCAAAGTAATCACTGCACTCGTATATTATCAAATTGAAAAAAGTTTATTGAATTCGTGAAAAAGAGGTACTTGGCGAATTGACGTTTCGGCCAACCCGTGGCCTTGTTCACAATATCGCCCGTTATAACACAGTTGCTTATACAGAAAGGACCCTGTAAGACCGGTGAGTCAGGTGAAGGAATACAGTTGCATAACCAGACTGAAATCATAAACAACGCTTGCCGGTGCACTGTAGCCGCAGTTCCGGCTGGAAAGAGGCTTGTAGCTGCCCTGCGTGTAATATCGGAGATACAGCTCAGGCTGTGTTCTTTCTGCGTAACCCGGAAGGCCCCAGAGGGAACGAGGAGATATAGTGCTGTGTCGCATATGTATTCAGAGGCATAGATGTACCCAGGGGTATAGTTACGGAGGATGACACTCTGTGTAGTATGGTATGCTACAGGTGGAGCTGTGGGTGGCGTCCGTCTCTGTTGTCCCTTTGACCGCAGGGGGCAAGCGTTGGTGGCGTAGTGGAGGAAGCCGACACAATCCTGTGTCACGGCGGTGAATCAATACTTTCCACATGTATACAGTACAGGATTTGTCTTTCTGCGGTGTCCTTCTATAGAAAAGATCAGTCTGATGAGTATGTGCCCATACACATTAGATAAAAGTTGCCCGAACCTTTCTATTTTGTCGCGATTGGCTGACCATCTAATGAGTATAGTGATAACATCTGTAAAGTGCGGTGGAATCTGATGGCGTTACATAATAAATTATGTCAGAACACAAGAATCTGGGGGTTAGAATTTAATCAACTGATCCTTTTGCTCAACAGGAATATAAGTCGCCACCAGAGGAGACTGGCAGCGACTGTGACATAGAGAACACAGGAGTGCTCAGGCGAGTGTTACAGTGTATGGAGGAGTTGGCAGAAAAAGCTGTCTACCAAGCCATCGTTGGGCCTACGGCTGTCTAACGCGTATGGCCAGCTTTATACAGTTAAAATTTGAAATATATATGTTGATGGATACCATAGCAGCAGATGGAAACTTATGTAAGGATTAGAGGCAATATGCATTGAGCCCAGGTATAATTGGCGGTATTTTATACCCCTTCATCTACTTTAAGCAGAGAACTTACAGGTTGTCACACAGGAATGGCAGGAATATTAGGCTTTTCTAAAGGTTTGGGATGAAATTTTTAAGGGCGGAATCTGCACCCAAGTCCTGACAGTGCTTATGAACCAAGAACAGGTCTGGACATAGGTTTTGCATCATGCATTTGTTTTTGGATTTTTTTCTTGTGTGAAAAGATATTACGTGCTTTGTAACCGACCTTGAAGTTGATCCAAGCATGTTAAATCTGTGATAAATCTCCTTCTTAGAGATGAAGAACTTGCGAAGCATCAAAGCATGCCCTGCAGCTCAGCATCATAGTCCTGAGACCTGAATAACATTTCTAGCTGCAAACTCCCCCCCAAAAAAGTCAGCTTAATGCACAAAGTAATCCTCAGCACTGTAGCGCTTGCAGGTATATCACATGTATTACAATAGATACTGAGGAAAGAAAACTCTCTTCTATTATTCATTCTCTTCCCCTCTTAAGGCAGTGGCGGGAGTATAGCAGTCATCATCCAGAGCTTATCTGCAGTAGTACATCACCTGGCCGAGCTGTCAGCCCCGCACACGGCTGGCTACTCTGTCTCTGTGGAGTGTCAATTTCATCCAAGTGTATCCTCCAAAGATTTCATATAATCCACATCTTGTAAAAGCAAGAAAAGTATTTTGGAAACTCAGTAGCCATCAAACAACCTCACCCCTGAGGCTGGAACAATATCCTAGTAATTTGTCAGCCAGTGAAGACCTTACTTTACCCCATCAGAGACTAGATAAATCTTCGTAATGCAGGTTACCTGAGGACACGGGATACAATTGATTACTCTGCAAATTATACTTATTTATTCTAGCGGATATGCATTTGATTAAAAACAATATGCACCATTGCTGATGTGTAAAAGTGTTAAATTGACACGAGAAGCACAGAGAAAATAAATGGACACAGATATAAAGGATACCATAGTAGCAAATAATAGAGGTGAGTATCCAGCAACAGGTCTAAGAAAGCATGATTAAAAACAAAAATTTATGATAATTTCATTAGAAGGCAGAAAAAAATAGGGTCAGTCCATGGGATCTGTGTCCTGTTAATCAAGTAGATTGATGCATTTCGAACTAGGTAGTTC
Organism: Ranitomeya imitator; assembly: GCF_032444005.1. Lineage (NCBI taxonomy): Eukaryota > Metazoa > Chordata > Amphibia > Anura > Dendrobatidae > Ranitomeya > Ranitomeya imitator. The sequence goes on from NC_091284.1 coordinate 95,416,768, forward strand.
TTATTCATAATCTGGCATGGTTCCATATTACAAGTAAACGTCCTAAATAGTAAAGTAAAAGGAAATGACGCAACAAAAAAAAGTGTCACGCTGGGTGAGGGAGAAGCTAGGTGCACAACGGGAAGGGTGTGGTGGAGCCCAAACACTAGGAAAGGGGGGAGTGGAGACCCCTAGGCAAATCTGACAACACCCTGTCTGCCCTTACGTCCCTAAATAGGTTCCGCACCTATCGCCTAGCAGGAGCCTAATCCCTCACTGCCCTTAGCAATAGGCTCAGGATAGTGAAGGGACAGGCTGTGCACTAGTCGGCCCCCACTACAACTAAAGACAAAAACAGGAACACATGGGCTACTTGCACAGTGAACAAGTCTGTATGATCATGTTCACACACCACCAAGAAACCTGAAGACACAAAAGAGAATAGTGAAACCAAAAACACTCAGTTTGAAAAAATGTTGCAGTAATCCGCAAGTGCTAGTAAAAGATGTAAAAAACAGGGTATTTGGTTGATACGTTTTTTGCAAAAAATGTATACTAAGCTGCTCTACCAATCTTCACGGTATACCCTTATCAGAGCAATCCTAACTAATGTATGCAATCCCTATCTGATGTATTTAAAAACCTGATCATCTGTATATAACCTGTGTGAACAGGGTTCAGAGAGGAAAAATCCATGTGTGCATACAGGGTAGAACAGCTTTTGTGCAGATAGCCCAAGAGGAGTGGTGGAACTCCCCAGTCTTGTAGACACAAGAGAACAATTATGGAAACAGGAACACATGGGCTACTTGCACAGTGAACAAGTCTGTATGATCATGTTCACACACCACCAAGAAACCTGAAGACACAAAAGAGAATAGTGAAACCAAAAACACTCAGTTTGAAAAAATGTTGCAGTAATCCGCAAGTGCTAGTAAAAGATGTAAAAAACAGGGTATTTGATTGATACGTTTTTTGCAAAAAATGTATACTAAGCTGCTCTACCAATCTTCACGGTATACCCTTATCAGAGCAGTCCTAACTAATGTATGCAATCCCTATCTGATGTATTTAAAAACCTGATCATCTGTATATAACCTGTGTGAACAGGGTTCAGAGAGGAAAAATCCATGTGTGCATACAGGGTAGAACAGCTTTTGTGCAGATAGCCCAAGAGGAGTGGTGGAACTCCCCAGTCTTGTAGACACAAGAGAACAATTATGGAAACAGGAACACATGGGCTACTTGCACAGTGAACAAGTCTGTATGATCATGTTCACACACCACCAAGAAACCTGAAGACACAAAAGAGAATAGTGAAACCAAAAACACTCAGTTTGAAAAAATGTTGCAGTAATCCGCAAGTGCTAGTAAAAGATGTAAAAAACAGGGTATTTGGTTGATACGTTTTTTGCAAAAAATGTATACTAAGCTGCTCTACCAATCTTCACGGTATACCCTTATCAGAGCAGTCCTAACTAATGTATGCAATCCCTATCTGATGTATTTAAAAACCTGATCATCTGTATATAACCTGTGTGAACAGGGTTCAGAGAGGAAAAATCCATGTGTGCATACAGGGTAGAACAGCTTTTGTGCAGATAGCCCAAGAGGAGTGGTGGAACTCCCCAGTCTTGTAGACACAAGAGAACAATTATGGAAACAGGAACACATGGGCTACTTGCACAGTGAACAAGTCTGTATGATCATGTTCACACACCACCAAGAAACCTGAAGACACAAAAGAGAATAGTGAAACCAAAAACACTCAGTTTGAAAAAATGTTGCAGTAATCCGCAAGTGCTAGTAAAAGATGTAAAAAACAGGGTATTTGGTTGATACGTTTTTTGCAAAAAATGTATACTAAGCTGCTCTACCAATCTTCATGGTATACCCTTATCAGAGCAGTCCTAACTAATGTATGCAATCCCTATCTGATGTATTTAAAAACCTGATCATCTGTATATAACCTGTGTGAACAGGGTTCAGAGAGGAAAAATCCATGTGTGCATACAGGGTAGAACAGCTTTTGTGCAGATAGCCCAAGAGGAGTGGTGGAACTCCCCAGTCTTGTAGACACAAGAGAACAATTATGGAAACAGGAACACATGGGCTACTTGCACAGTGAACAAGTCTGTATGATCATGTTCACACACCACCAAGAAACCTGAAGACACAAAAGAGAATAGTGAAACCAAAAACACTCAGTTTGAAAAAATGTTGCAGTAATCCGCAAGTGCTAGTAAAAGATGTAAAAAACAGGGTATTTGGTTGATACGTTTTTTGCAAAAAATGTATACTAAGCTGCTCTACCAATCTTCTTCTAAAGACAAAGCAGGAAGTCAAATGAGGGAATACACTTAGTTTGAGACGACGCAAGAGAGCTCACTCCAGAAATCCTCCAAGAGGATCGAAGGAGGAACTAGTCGACTTTTGGCACTTCCGACAGAAGTAAATAGACTTATCACCAGCGCCGTGCAGAAGTGACTAAAGGTATTTAAGCCTCCAGCAAGGGTGTGTTTATCAGTAGCAGGCGGTGGAGGTCAACGCTAGGTTCTAGAGGAAGAAGGATATCACTCCACAGCAAAGATGCAAGATCCAGAATGTGCCTGCAGAGCCAGGCAAGGTGACCTTCTACAGCCGGATCCAAAATGACTGACTGCCACATCTGACAGACCCGTGACAAAAATAGAGAGAAGGGGATGGAAAGAAGAAAATGTAAAATATAAAATACTCAGTAAACCCTCAGTGTATGTACATGAGGTCTGTCTTTATATTCATACTCTTTGGTGTTCTAGAATCTAACTTAAAAATACATATAGCTTCTTTTTTATGTAGGATCCGACTTCTATCACTTCCACATTTGGCTAGGGGGACTTTCTCAACAGCAATAACTCTAAGAGTGCGGACATCACTTTGATGAAAGTGCTGAGATGGACCTGACAAGCTGCATGTTGTATTGTTCTGGGCATTATGTGTTCGGAGATGCGTCTCCATAACTTTCTTCTAGTACAACAAGATATTGCACTTGGTGCATGTAATGGCATAAACGACATAGGTGCTGTCACTACTGATAGCAGAATCAATTCTATACTCTGCCGTCAGCAGAACATATGCTGCTTTTAGTATTAAACATATACATGCATAATCCGCAAAATTTTATTGCAGCATAACATTTTAGAGTCCATGTCACTTTGGTCTATGCTTTGAAATAATGAAATACGGTCACCAGCCTTACAGGTATCATGAAAAACTATAATTAAAGTATGTAAAAAATATGTAAATGCCCAACAAATCAGTGGGTCCTCGGCACTCATATTCATCCTCCTATAAAATGTCATATTAAGACTACATTCCCACTATGCATCTCCACCGCAGGGAAGATGCCGCAGCCGTGTTCTCATTGTGAAGAAGGATTGGGAAGCTGCACATTTGACCTTTTGCTTTAGAAAAGGCAAAATTCACACCTACATCTGCTGCATAAAATTGACACACTGATTTTAAAGATGCATCTGTTGTCAATTTAGAGTGCCAACATTTTTCCTTGAAATTTCTTAAAACTTCATGCACTATGCTGGTACTCTAAGGCTGCCATCACACGTTCAGTATTTGGTCAGTATTTTACATCAGTATTTGTAAGCCAAAACCAGGAGTGGAACAATCAGAGGAAAAGTATAATAGAAACTTATGCACCACTTCTGTATTTATCACCCACTCCTGGTTTTGGCTTACAAATATTGATGTACAATACTGACCAAATACCATACCTCCCAACCGTCCCGGATCCAGCGGGACTGCCCTGATTTTGACAGTCAGCCCCGCGATCCTGGGCAGGACATTACTTGTCCCGCACTGGTTGGGAGGTGTGTAATATCACCCGGTCAGCTCCCTTCTCTGAGCGCACAGGACCTGTGATGAGGTCACAGGATGGGAGGATTCAGGGGGTCACATGATTGGAAGGATCTCCTTGTACAGGACTCTGCTGGTTGCCATGGCGCCGGGCGAGGGTAAGCGTAAGTGTGAGGGCAGGAGGTGTTTACAGTGTGGATGTAGCAGAGCCGTGTGTGTACGAGGTGTATGGATCGGAGCAGCCTGTGAAAGGTGTATGGAGCGGAGTCGTGTGTGTAAGAGGTGTATGGAGTGGAGCCGTGTGTGTACGAGATGTATGGAGAGGAGCCATGTGTGTATGGAGTGTATGGAGCGGAGCCATGTGTGTGCAAGGTATTCGGAGCTGAGCAGCGTGTGCAATGTGTATGGAGCAGAGCCGAGTGTACGAGGTGTACGGAGTGGAGCCGTGTGTGTACGAGGTGTACGGAGCGGAGCCGTGTGTGTGTACGTGTTGTACGGAGTGGAGCCGTGTGTGTACGAGGTGTACGGAATGGTGCCGTGTGTGTACGAGATGTATGGAGTAGAGTCGCAGGTGTATGGAGGAGACGCTGGCTGAGTCGGATCGGAGCAGACATTGCTCCTCGCTCTGACACTGACTGGCACAGGAGACACGGAGAGGTCTTTCAGTGGCGTATCACAGCTGCAGCGACGTGAGCAGTCAGCGGCGCAGCTGGATGACACCATTCAGCGCCGTGAGAGTAGAAGCTGCCGGCTGCTGCGAGGGTGCGCGGTGAAAGGTGTGTGTGTGTAGTGATGGAGAAGGCAATGATGGGGGTGGGGGTAACCATGTGTGGCCATTATACTGTACCCAGCATTGTGTGGGGCCATTATACTGTACAAAGCATCATGTGGGGTCATTATACTGTATGGACCATCACGTGGGGCAAGTATACTGTACGCAGCATCATGTGGGGCCATTATACAGTATGGAGCATTATGTGTGGCCATTCTACAGTATGGGGCACTGTGTGGCCATTATACAGTATGGAGCATCATGTGGAGCCATTATACAGTAAGGAACATCATGTGTGGCCATTATACAGTATGGAGCATCATGTGTGGCCATTATACAGTACGCAGCCTCATGTGTGGCCATTATACAGTACGAAGCATCATGTGGGGCTATTATACAGTATGGAGCATCACGTGGGGCCAGTACACTGTACGCAGCATCATTTGGGGCCATTATACAGTATGGAGCATCATGTGGGGCCATTATACAGTATGCAGCATCATGTGGGCCAATTATACTGTATGGAGCATCACGTGGGGCCAGTACACTGTACACAGCATCATTTGGGGCCATTATACAGTATGGAACATCATGTCTGGCCGTTATACAGTATGCAACATCATGTGGGCCCATTATACTGTATGGAGCATCACGTGGGGCCAGTACACTGTACGCAGCATCACTTGGGGTCATTATACAGTATGGAGCGTCATGTGTGGCCATAATACAGTATGGAGCATCACGTGGGGCAGTACACTGTATGCAGCATAATTTGGGGCCATTATACAGTATGGAGCATCATGTGTGGCCATTATACAGTATGGAGCACTGTGGCCATATTTTTTTTGTTTATAATTGTTTACGAAACATTGAGATCAGAAGTGCTAATTGGGTGTGGTTGGGGCGTGACTAGTTGTGAAATGGGTGTGGTCAGAGGTGTGGCTTAAAATTTGCCACGGCGCGCTATGCGCACCGCTAACTTTGTCCCTCTTTCCCTTTCTCAAAAGTTGGGAGGTATGCAAATACTGCTAGTGTGACGGCAGCCTAAGGCTATGTGCACACGTTGCAGATTAGGCTTAGGAATTTCTGGTGCGGATTCTGCCTCTCCTGGCAGAAAACGCACCTGCGGATTTGTCGCCTTTTTTGTGCGGTTCCGCAGCGCTTTTTGTGCATTTTTACTGCAGTTTTCTTGCAGATTTGCTGCGTTTTTTACCCCTGCGGTTTTCTATAATGGAATGAGTACAAAAACGCTGCAGATTCACAAAAAAGAAGTGACATGCTACTTCTTTTAAACCGCAGCGGATTTTCCGCAAAGTGTGCAGAGCATTTTTTTTCTCATTGATTTACATTGTACTGGAAAATATTTATTTATTTATTTGGGGATTATTTTTTTTAAATACATTCTATTTTTTTTTTTACTTTATAACATTGTCCTTCCAGAACACCGATCGAATCGCGTTGTTCCGGTTGGAGAGCGCAGGGAGCCCCCGTCCCTGCGCGATGCCCCTCTATGTCGCTGTTGCCGATCGCTAGCGCCGATCATGGGCATTGCTGCGTGGTGTCAGCTGTCACATACAGCTGACACCCGCACGCGATCGCCGCGGTGCGGAACTGCGCGATCGTGCTGCCGTACTAGTACTGCGGTTTGCGGGAACTCATAGGTTTTTTGGCAACATCTGAGTTAATTAAAGACACACCTGTGTATGTATTTTCATGCACACCTGAAACGCACTGCTTCTTTTGTAGCATCATGGGAAAGTCTCAAGAAATCAGCCAAGATATCAGGAAGAGAATTGTGGACTTGCACAAGTCTGGCTCATACTTGTGTACAATTTCAAGATACCTGAAGATGCTTCGTTCATCTGTACAAACAATTATACACAAGTACAAACAAGATAGGAATGTACAGTCATCATACCATTCAGGAAGGATACGGGTTCTGTGTACCAGAGATGAACGTGCTTTTGTCTGACATGTGCATATCAACCCAAAGACAAAAGCCAAAGATCTTGTGAAGATGATGGCGAAAGCTGGTAAGATTGTGTCAAAATCCACAGTGAAACGAGTACTGTACCAACATGGGCTGAAAGTTCACTCTGCCAGGAAGAAGCCATTACTCCAAAAGAAACATAGCCAGATTAATATTTGCAAATGTACACAGGAACAAAGACCTAATTTTTGGATACATGTCCTGTGGTCTAATGAAACTAAACTTGGACTTTTTGGGTATAATGATCATCGTTACATTTTGGAGGGAAAAGGGAGAAGCCTAAGAACACCATCCCAACTGTGAAACACGGGAGTGGCAGCATCATGTTGTGGAGTTGTTTTTTTCTGCATGAGGGACTGATGTACTTCACAAGTAGATGGCATCATGAGAAAAGAAGATTATGTGGCAATACTGAAGCAACATCTCAAGATATCAGCCAAGAAGTTAAAGCTTGGGAGAAAATGGATCTTCCAAATGAACAATGACCTGAAGCATACTGCCAAAATGGTAGCAAAGTGGCTTAAGGATAACAAAGTCAATGTTTTTGGAGGGGCCATCACAAAGCCCTGATCTCAATCCTATTGAAAATTTTTGGGCAAAGCTGAAAAGACAGGTGCGAGCAAGGCGACCTACAAGCCTAGATCAGTGACATCAGTTTTGTCAGGAGGAATGGGCCGAAATTCTGACCAACTATTGTGAGAAGCTTGTGGAAAAATATCCCAAACGTTTGACCTAAGTCAGTCAGTTTAAAGGCAATGGTACCACATACTTGTTTGTATGTAAACTTAACTTTGCACTAAGGCTGGTTTCACATTGGCGTTTTTTGGGGTGCGTTTTTGCGGTAAAAAACGCAAAAAAACGCATGGTGAAAAAACGCATGTAAACGCGTGTAAACGCTGCGTTTTTTTGACGCATGCGTTTTTGCATGTGGTAAAAAAAACGCGGCGTTTTGACGCGTTTACATGCGTTTTTACATGCGTTTGCGTTTTTTAAATGCATGCTGAGAAATGTGTGACAGCTGCCAATCATCAAAAAAAAGTAAAAAACCCACTATAAACAGAAACAGTTAGGGTTAGGGTTAGGGGTAGGGATCATAACCCTAACCCTAACCCTAAAGGGATCCTACCCCTAACCCTACCCCTAACCCTAAGGGATCCTAACCCTAACCCTACCCCTAACCCTAACCCTAAGGGATCCTAACCCTAACCCTACCCCTAACCCTAACCCTACCCCTAACCCTAACCATAAAGGGATTAGGGGTAGGGTTAGGGGTAGGTTTAGGGTTAGGGGTAGGGTTAGGGGTAGGGTTAGGTTCCCTTTATCACCTTTATGTTGGGGGGTGGCATATCAGTGTGTTTTCTGGGTTTTTAATAAAAAAACGCATGCGTTTTTTACCGCAAAAAACGCATGCACCAAAAAACGCATGCGTCCCCATTGACTCCAATGTATTTTTTGACCCCAAAAAAACGCATGAAAACGCATGCGTTTTTTTTGGTCCAAAAAACGCTTCTAAAAATACTACAAGTAGCATTTCAGAAAATGAACGCATGCAGTAAAAAAACGCATGCGTCAAAAAACGCGACCAAACGCGTACACAAAAAAACGCATGCGTTTTCAATGTTAAAGATAGGGAAAAAAAACGCATGCGTTTTTTTGAAAAAAAACGCTGCAGACAAAAACGCAAGTGTGAAACCACCCTAAGTAATAAAAATGTCTTAAAACATTCTCTCTCTCTCATTATTCTTGCATTTGGAAAATATTAATAATTATGGTAATCCTAAGTGACCTAAAATGGGAAACGTGTATGTAAACTTCTGGTTTCAAGTTTTTGCATTGTTGTTCAGTACGTCAGTTTTGCGTTGCTTTTTCAGGCTGTATTGAGGAGATAACCAGTTGAAGCAAAAATTGAAAATTACATATTTTGGCGCTGAACTTGCCCTCCTGTATGGACCATTTCAGACATCTGGCAATCTCTGCAAGGTCTCTATTGAAGCCTTTCTTCTTGGTCTTGTTGACCTGATCACAAAGTTATGTCCTCATCCAGCCAGGAGTTCATATAGAAAATAAAGCTACTACCTATCACAGATATCACATCTATTACAGTATACAGTTAGGTCCATATATATTTGGACAGAGACATCATTTTTCTAATTTTGGTTATAGACATTACCACAATAGATTTTAAACAAAACAATTCAGATGCACTTGAAGTTCAGACATTCAGCTTTCATTTGAGGGTATCCACATTAAAAATGGATGAAGGGTTTAGGAGTTTCAGCTCCTTAACATGTGCCACCCCGTTTTTAAAGGGACCAAAAGTAATTGGACAGATTCAATAATTTTAAATAAAATGTTCATTTCTAGTACTTGGTTGAAAACCCTTTGTTGGCAATGACTGCCTGAAGTCTTGAACTCATGGACATCATCAGATGCTGTGTTTCCTCCTTTTTGATGCTCTGCCAGGCCTTCACTGCGGTGGTTTTCAGATGCTGTTTGTTGGTGGGCCTTTCTGTCTGAAGTTTAGTCTTTAACAAGTGAAATGCATGCTCAATTGGGTTGAGATCAGGTGACTGACTTGGTCATTCAAGAATATTCCACTTCTTTGCTTTAATAAACTCCTGGGTTGCTTTGGCTTTATGTTTTGGGTCATTGTACAAATGTAGTATGAAACGACGACCAATCAGTTTGGCTGCATTTGGCTGGATCTGAGCACACAGTATGTCTCTGAATACCTCAGAATTCATTCGGCTGCTTCCGTCCTGTGTCACATCATCAATAAACACTAGTGACCCAGTGCCACTGGCAGCCATGCATGCACAAGCCATCACACTGCCTCTGCCATGTTTTACAGATGATGTGGTATGCTTTGGATCATGAGCTGTACCACGCCTTCGCCATACTTTTCTCTTTCCATCATTCTGGTAGAGGTTGATCTTGGTTTCATCTGTTCAAAGAATGTTCTTCCAGACTGTGCTGGCTTTTTTAGATGTTTTTTAGCAAAGTCCAGTCTAGCCTTTTTATTCTTGATGCTTATCAGTGGCTTGCACCGTGCAGTGAACCCTCTGTATTTACTTTCATGCAGTCTTCTCTTTATGGTAGATTTGGATATTGATACGCCCACCTCCTGGAGAGTGTTGGTCACTTGGTTGGCTGTTGTGAAGGGGTTTCTCTTCACCATGGAGATTATTCTGCAATCATCCACCACTGTTATCTTCCGTGGGCGCCCAGGTCTTTTTGAAATTGATGAGTTCACCAGTGCTTTCTTTCTTTCTCAGGATGTACCAAACTATAGATTTTGCCACTCCTAATATTGTAGCAAATTCTCGGATGGGTTTTTTCTGTTTTCGCAGCTTAAGGATGGCTTGTTTCACCTGCATGGAGAGCTCCTTTGACTGCATGTTTACTTCACAGCAAAACCTTCCAAATGCAAGCACCACACCTCAAATCAACTCCAGGCCTTTTATCTGCTTAATTGAGAATGACATAACGAAGGGATTGCCCACACCTGTCCATGAAATAGCCTTGGAGTCAAATGTCCAATTACTTTTGCTCCCTTTAAAAACAGGGTGGCGCATGCTAAGGAGCTGAAACTCCTAAACCCTTCATCCAATTTTAATGTGGATACCCTCAAATGAAAGCTGAAAGTCTGAACTTCAACTGCATCTGAATTGTTTTGTTTAAAATTCATTGTGGTAATGTCTGTAACCAAAATTAGAAAAATGTTGTCTCTGTCCAAATATATATGGACCTAACTGTATGTATAAAGAATGTGTGACCAATACACAATATCATGGACAGCTGGACGGAATCAAAGCACACAAAGGGAGGAATCAGGGAGGCAAATGTACAAACGCTGGTTACAAAATCTTTGATTGTTAAATTGACTTTACTATTGGAGGTGGAGAAGTATGGCCAAGTATAAGACAAAATAACCAACATTTTATCAGCAGGGTCGTCGCTTTGATCAGTATGATTTCCACAAAATAATTTGAATGATAGCACAAATAAAATGTGCGCCAGTTCTGATCTGAAGGAGCACATCAGAAAGTCATCTAGTAATGATGATCATATCTTTAAGTCTGGATCTCATTTATCTAAGAGTAAGTTGAGGCCATGCCAGAAAGACACAGAGAAAATGATGTCGTTTCAACGTGACTTTATCATGAACTTTCGGTGTGTGCTTATAGATAGGGCTCTGCCTGGTAACACATTTGTATTATGACAGATGAGGAGCCACGAGATAAAATCTTCACATAATCAAAGTGTGACAGGAAAAACAGAACCACTTTATTTACTATCTCACAACATAATTACTTTTCTTCTCTTCTTTAAGGAAATGGGCTTACTCAATCTTATCAACGGCTTTCCTTTTTCCACTACATGTATCCAGATAACGGCACTCAATAACAATTTAAAAGTTCTAAAAGTGAGGTAATAATCAGCTTTTCTAATGTTTCCAGTTTAGAAAATTTTGATGCCAATTTGTCAGTCAGAATATTGAAAAAGTTTGAAGATTACAATTAAAGTTCGACTGGAAAATCCTTGGCTGGGTCCAGGCACTTATAGTCCCAATTGGTACTGGTTTTAATGCACCAATCCAGTGCTTTTTCTATTTCAGTGGAGCCACTAATCTAATCTAAGTTCCCTGCCCCTAGTCTTAGGGTACCGTCACAGTATACGATTTATCAACGATCACGACCAGCGATACGACTTGGCCGTGATCGTTGGTAAGTCGTAGTGTGGTCGCTGGAGAGCTGTCACACAGACAGCTCTCCAGCGACCAACGATGCCGAGGTCCCCGGGTAACCAGGGTAAACATCGGGTTACTAAGCGCAGGACCGCGCTTAGTAACCCGATGTTTACCCTGGTTACCAGCGTAAAAAAAAACAAACAGTACATACTTACATTCCGGTGTCTGTCCCTTGCCGTCTGCTTCCCGCACTCACTGACTGCCGGCCGTAAAGTGAAAGCACAGCACAGCAGTGACGTCACCGCTGTGCTCTGCTTTCACTTTACGGCCGGCAGTCAGTGAGTGCGGGAAACAGACGGCAAGGGACCTGACGGACACCGGAATGTAAGTATGTACTGTTTTTTTTTTTTTACATTTACGCTGTTAACCAGGGTAAACATCGGGTTACTAAGCGCGGTCCTGCGCTTAGTAACCCGATGTTTACCCTGGTTACAAGCGAACGCATCGCTAGATCGGTGTCACACACACCGATCTAGCGATGACGATATCGCTGGAACGTCACGAATCGTACCGTCGTAGCGATCAAAATGGCACTGTGTGACGGTACCCTTACACTTACCAGCCACTGTCTTCAGCTCTTCCTGGCGCCCCTCCAGTCCCACGCCGCCATTTTGAGACCACAACTTCTGACCGACTGGAAGTCAGATGTAACAGTCAAAATTTAAGCACACGAAAGCCCCGTTCTGTCCACATTCTTGCTCTCATAGTCTTATATTGAATTAGGACTTCCGGATCACCCAGCAAACACTTAAACGATCCGGTAGGTCACAAACTGCTGGAGACCGAATGGAGCAGCGCAGATAAAAAATGAAGACAGTAGCTAAAAAAATGCTGCAGTTTTGCCCTAAAGACAATCATTTGGCAATTAAGCTTACAATACTATCAATCCTTTATAAAAGTAATAGCACATCCTTTGTTGACTGTGAATAAATGGAGACGGATCAGCAACTGATCCGGTATTGGAACTAACCGCGTAACACAGTCGGCACCTGCCATTAACCCCTTCCCGACCCATGACGCCACGTAGGCGTCATGAAAGTCGGTGCCAATCCGACCCATGATGCCTATGTGGCGTCATGGAAAGATCGCGTCCCTGCAGATCGGGTGAAAGGGTTAACTCCCATTTCACCCGATCTGCAGGGACAGGGGGAGTGGTAGTTTAGCCCAGGGGGGGTGGCTTCACCCCCTCGTGGCTACGATCGCTCTGATTGGCTGTTGAAAGTGAAACTGCCAATCAGAGCGATTTGTAATATTTCACCCATTATAACGGGTGAAATATTACAATCCAGCCATGGCCGATGCTGAAATATCATCGGCCATGGCTGGAAATACTAGTGTGCCCCCACCCCACCCCTCCGATCGCCCCCCCACCCCCCCGATCTGGCCGGTACACTGCTCCGGCTCCCCTCCGTCCAGTGCTCCGCTCCCCCCCGTGCTCGTGCCCGCTCCCCCCGTGCTCCAATCACCCCCCCGTGCTCCAATCACCCCCCCTGCACTCCGATCCACCCCCCCCGTGCTCCGTTCCACCCCCCCGTGCTCCATTCCAGTCCCCCCGTGCTCCGTTCCACGCCCCCCGCGCTCCGTTCCACCCCTCCCGCGCTCCGATTCCTCCCCCCGTGCTCCGATCCCCCCCCCCGTGGTCCCCCCCCACCCTATCATACTTACCGATCCAGCCGTGGTCCCGTCCGTCTTCTCCCGGGCGCCGCCATCTTCCAAAATGGCGGGCGCATGCGCAGTGCGCCCGCCGAATCTGCCGGCCGGCAGATTCGTTCCAAAGTGCATTTTGATCACTGAGATATAATCTATCTCAGTGATCAAAATAAAAAAAATAATAAATTACCCCCCCCCCCCCCTTTGTCACCCCCATAGGTAGGGACAATAAAAAAATAAAGAATTTTTTTTTTTTCCACTGTTAGAATAGGGTTAGGGTTAGGGTTAGGGTTAGGGGTAGGGTTAGGGGTAGGGCTAGGGGTAGGGTTAGGGGTAGGGTTAGGGGTAGGGTTAGGGTTAGGGCTAGGGTTAGGGTTAGGAATGTGCACACGTATTCTGGTCCTCTGCGGATTTTTCCGCTGCGGATTTGATAAATCCGTAGTGCTAAACCGCTGCGGATTTATCGTGGATTTACCGCGATTTTTTCTGCGCATTTCACTGCGGTTTTACAATTGCGATTTTCTATTGGAGCAGTTGTAAAACCGCTGCGGAATCCGCACAAAGAAGTGACATGCTGCGGAATGTAAACCGCTGCGTTTCCGTGCAGTTTTTCCGCAGCATGGGCACAGCGATTTTTGTTTCCCATAGGTTTACATTGAACTGTACACTCATGGGAAACTGCTGCGGATCCGCAGCGTTTTCCGCAGCGTGTGCACATACCTTTAGAATTAGGCTATGTGCACACGGTGCTGATTTGGCTGCGGATTGGCCGCTGCGGATTCGCAGCAGTGTTCCATCAGGTTTACAGTACCATGTAAACATATGAAAAACCAAATCCGCTGTGCCCATGGTGCGGAAAATACCACGCGGGAACGCTGCGTTGTATTTTCCGCAGCATGTCAATTCTTTGTGCGGATTCCGCAGCGTTTTACACCTGTTCCTCAATAGGAATCCGCAGGTGAAATCCGCACAAAAAACACTGGAAATCCGCGGAAAATCCGCAGGTAAAACACAGTGCCTTTTACCCGCAGATTTTTCAAAAATGGTGCGGAAATATCTCACACGAATCCGCAACGTGGGCACATAGCCTTAGGGTTAGGGTTGGAATTAGGGTTGTGGTTAGGGTTAGGGGTGTGTTGGGGTTAGTGTTGTGGTTAGGGGTGTGTTGGGGTTAGTGTTGTGGTTAGGGGTGTGTTGTGGTTAGGGTTGTGATTAGGGTTATGGCTACAGTTGGGATTAGGGTTAGGGGTGTGTTGGGGCTAGTGTTGGAGGTAGAATTGAGGGGTTACCACTGTTTAGGCACATCAGGGGTCTCCAAACGCAACATGGCGCCACCATTGATTCCAGCCAATCTCGTATTCAAAAAGTCAAATGGTGCTCCCTCACTTCCGAGCCCTGACGTGTGCCCAAACAGTGGTTTACCCCCACATATGGGGTACCAGCATACTCAGGACAAACTGCGCAACAATTACTGGGGTCCAATTTCTCCTGTTACCCTTGTGAATCTAAAAAAATGCTTGCTAAAACATAATTTTTGAGGAAAGAAAAATGATTTTTTATTTTCACGGCTCTGCGTTGTAAACGTCTGTGAAGCACTTGGGGGTTCAAAGTGCTCACCACATATCTAGATAAGTTCCTTGGGGGGTCTAGTTTCTAAAATGGGGTCACTTGTGGGGGGTTTCTACTGTTTAGGCACACCAGGGGCTCTGCAAACGCAACGTGACACCCGCAGACCATTCCATCAAAGTCTGCATTTCAAAAGTCACTACTTCCCTTCTGAGCCCCGACGTGTGCCCAAACAGTGGTTTACCCCCACATATGGGGTATCAGCGTACTCAGGAGAAACTGGACAACAACTTTTGGGGTCCAATTTCTCCTGTAACCCTTGGGAAAATAAAAAATTCTGGGCTAAATAATTATTTTTGAGGAAAGAAAACGTATTTATTATTTTCACGGCTCTGCATTATAAACTTCTATGAAGCACTTGGGGGTTCAAAGTGCTCACCACACATCTAGATAAGTTCCTTTCAGGGTCTAGTTTCCAAAATGGGGTCACTTGTGGGGGGTTTCTACTGTTTAGGCACATCAGGGGCTCTGCAAACGCAACGTGACGCCCGCAGAGCATTCCATCAAAGTCTGCATTTCAAAACGTCACTACTTCAATTCCAAGCCCCGGCATGTGCCCAAACAGTAGTTTACCCCCACATATGGGGTATCACCGTACTCAGGAGAAACTGGACAACAAATATTGGGGTCAAATTTCTCCTGTTACCCTTGGGAAAATTAAAAAATTCTGGGCTAAATAATTATTTTTGAGGAAAGAAAACGTATTTATTATTTTCACGGCTCTGCATTATAAACTTCTATGAAGCACTTGGGGGTTCAAAGTGCTCACCACACATCTAGATAAGTTCCTTTGGGGGTCTAGTTTCCAAAATGGGGTCACTTGTGGGGGGTTTCTACTGTTAAGCCACATCAGGGGCTCTGCAAACGCAACGTGACGCCCACAGAGCATTCCATCAAAGTCTGCATTTCAAAACGTCACTACTTCACTTCCGAGCCCCGGCATGTGCCCAAACAGTGATTTACCCCCACATATGGGGTATCAGCGTACTCAGGAGAAGCTGGACAACAACTTTTGGGGTCAATTTCTCCTGTTACCCTTGGGAAAATAAAAAATTGCAGGCTAAAAGATCATTTTTGAGAAAATAATTTTTTTTTTTATTTTCATGGCTCTGCGTTATAAACTTCTGTGAAGCACTTGGGGGTTCAAAGTCCTCACCACACATCTAGATTAGTTCCTTTGGGGGTCTAGTTTCTAAAATGGTGTCATTTCTGGGGGATCTCCAATGTTTAGGCACACAGGGGCTCTCCAAACGTGACATGGTGTCCGCTAATGATTGGAGCTAATTTTCCATTTAAAAAGCCAAATGGCGTGCCATCCCTTCCGAGCCCTGCCGTGCGCCCAAACAGTGGTTTACCCCCACATATGGGGTATCAGCGTACTCAGGACAAACTGGACAACAATATTTGGGGTCCAATTTCTCCTATTATCCTTGGCAAAATAGGAAATTCCAGGCTAAAAAATCATTTTTGAGGAAAGAAAAATTATTTTTTATTTTCATGGCTCTGCGTTATAAACTTCTGTGAAGCACCTGGGGGTTTAAAGTGCTCAATATGCATCTAGATAAGTTCCTTGGGGGGTCTAGTTTCCAAAATGGGGTCACTTGTGGGGGAGCTCCAATGTTTAGGCACACAGGGGCTCTCCAAACGCGACATGGTGTCCGCTAACAATTGGAGCTAATTTTCCATTCAAAAAGTCAAATGGCACGCCTTCTCTTCCGAGCCCTGCCGAGTGCCCAAACAGTGGTTTACCCCCACATATGAGGTATCGGCGTACTCGGGAGAAATTGCCCAACAAATTTTATGATCCATTTTATCCTACTGCCCATGTGAAAATGAGAAAATTGAGGCGAAAAGAATTTTTTTGTGAAAAAAAATTACTTTTTCATTTTTACAGATCAATTTGTGAAGCACCTGAGGGTTTAAAGTGCTCACTAGGCATCTAAATTAGTTCCTTGGGGGGTCTAGTTTCCAAAATGGGGTCACTTGTGGGGGAGCGCCAATGTTTAGGCACACAGGAGCTATCCAAACGCGACATGGTGTCCGCTAACGATGGAAATAATTTTTCATTCAAAAAGTCAAATGGCGCTCCTTCCCTTCCGAGCCTTACCATGTGCCCAAACAGTGGTTTACCCCCACATATGAGGTATTGGTGTACTCAGGAGAAATTGCCCAACACATTTTAGGATCCATTTTATCCTGTTGCCCATGTGAAAATGAAAAAATTGAGGCTAAAAGAATTTTTTTGTGAAAAAAAAGTACTTTTTCATTTTTACGGATCAATTTGTGAAGCACCTGGAGGTTCAAAGTGCTCACTATGCATCTAGATAAGTTCCTTGGGGCGTCTAGTTTCCAAAATGGGGTCACTTGTGGGGGAGCTCCAATTTTTAGGCACACGGGGGCTCTCCAAACGTGACATGGTGTCCGCTAAAGAGTGGAGCCAATTTTTGATTCAAAAAGTCAAATGGCGCTCCTTCCCTTCCAAGCCCTGCCGTGCGCCAAAACAGTGGTTTACCCCCACATATGAGGTATCAGCGTACTCAGGACAAATTGGACAACAACGTTCGTGGTTCAGTTTCTCCTTTTACCATTGGGAAAATAAAAAAATTGTTGCTAAAAGATAATTTTTGTGACTAAAAAGTTAAATGTTCATTTTTTCCTTCCATGTTGCTTCTGCTGCTGTGAAGCACCTGAAGGGTTAATAAACTTCTTGAATGTGGTTTTGAGTACCTTGAGGGGTGCAGTTTTTAGAATGGTGTCACTTTTGGGTATTTTCAGCCATATAGACCCCTCAAACTGACTTCAAATGTGAGGTGGTCCCTAAAAAAAATGGTTTTGTAAATTTCGTTGTAAAAATGACAAATCGCTGGTCGAATTTTAACCCTTATAACTTCCTAACAAAAAAAAATTTTGTTTCCAAAATTGTGCTGATGTAAAGTAAACATGTGGGAAATGTTATTTATTAACTATTTTGTGTCACATATCTCTCTGGTTTAACAGAATAAAAATTCAAAATGTGAAAATTGCGAAATTTTCAAAATTTTCGCCAAATTTCCGTGTTTATCACAAATAAATGCAGAATTTATTGACCTAAATTTACCACTAACATGAAGCCCAATATGTCACGAAAAAACAATCTCAGAACCGCTAGGATCCGTTGAAGCGTTCCTGAGTTATTACCTCATAAAGGGACACTGGTCAGAATTGCAAAAAACGGCAAGGTCTTTAAGGTCAAAATAGGCTGGGTCTTGAAGGGGTTAAAGGGAACCTGTCACCCCGTTTTTTGAGATTGAGCTATAAATACTGTTAAATAGGGCCTGCGCTGTGTGTTCCTATAGTGTATGTAGTGTACCCCGATTCCCCATGTATGCTAAGAAATAACTTACCAAAGTCGCCGTTTTCGCCTGTCAATCAGGCTGGTCAGGTCGGGAGGGCGTGGTGACATCGGTGGTTCTTCCTCAGCTTTACGTTGGTGGCGTAGTGGCGTAGTGGTGAACAAGCAGCGCGCGATCTGCGCTGTAATCCCTTGCATCGGTGGGGGCGGCCATCTTCCTGGGGCCGCGCGTGCGCAGATCGAGTGCTCTGCTGCACGGGGCTTCAGGAAAATGGCCGCGGGATGCCGCGCGTGCGCATTAGAGATCGCGGCGGCCATTTTCCCAAAGCCGAGATGCAAACTCGGCTTTGGGAAAATGGCCGCCGCGATCTCTAATGCGCACGCGCGGCATCCCGCGGCCATTTTCCTGAAGCCCCGTGCAGCAGAGCACTCGATCTGCGCACGCGCGGCCCCAGGAAGATGGCCGCCCCCACCGACGAAAGGGATGACAGCGCAGATCGCGCGCTGTGTCTTCACCACTACGCCACTACGCCACCAACGTAAAGCTGAGGAAGAACCAGCGATGTCACCACGCCCTCCCGACCTGACCAGCCTGATTGACAGGCGAAAACGGCGACTTTGGTAAGTTATTTCTCAGCATACATGGGGAATCGGGGTACACTACATACACTATAGGAACACACAGCGCAGGCCCTATTTAACAGTATTTATAGCTCAATCTCAAAAAACGGGGTGACAGGTTCCCTTTAATAGCAGTGACCGGAGAAAACTTTGATCTGTAATGTTTGACAATTTAAACGCTGCTATGGTGTTGAAAATGTAGAATAAGCAATTATGCAATTGCAAGTACAAATCCAATAGAGGAACTTAAAATAAAGCGGGAAAAAAAAAGATTTTTTAAATATATTTTTAAAAAATGTAAATTTTAATTACCCCTTTTCTTGTTTCAAAAATAAAAGAAATAAAAAATAAACATTTAGCATTGTGGTGTCCTTAAAAGACTGATCTGTCATAGTACAAAATTATTTAAAAACAGTATGGTATAAAATAAAAATCTAAACACTAGAACTGCCAGTCACTGGTAACGTCTGTGTCTGGGTGATTGCCGATTTCTGCTCTCGCGGTTTGCCACGTTCTTGCCTTTTCAATGGTCATTGACAGTGCGCTCTCTTGCCGGCTTGTCACTTCTCATTAGACCCAAAGAGGATTGGGCACTATCACTGTGCATTCAAAGAAATACAGGTCTGCCACAGGTCTGTGAGCGGAGAGCTCATACTGGCATGCGTCGAAATGGACAACTGTCACATGATTAGTAGAGCATGGACTAGTCCAACACTTGAGAAGGATGCGCCTTATAGCTCTTTGTTTCAGGGTGGGGACAGCAGCTGCAGCAGTGACTGCAGCCCCAGCCCACCGATGAAGTCCTGTTTGAGCATCTCAGCACCTTTGGTGCTTATCAAACAAAATGTCATCAGAACAGAAGCAAAAAGAAAAAGCAAGAGGATAGAGTAGAGAGGAAACGGTAGGGAATATTTAATTCGAAAAGTGATTATATTACACATTAAATAGACATTTAGGATTAAATTCAATTTTGATTTCAGACCACCCCTTTAAATCATGTACCCCAAAATGGTAGAAATCAAAACATCAGCTTGGCATGAAAAAAACAAGCCCACGTACAGCTCCATTGACTGCCAAATAAAGAAGCTACAGATCTCCGAAAAAGAATGACACAATCCAATTTTTATTTTATTATCACTAAGTTTAATATTACTATAACCACGCTGAGCTGAAGAATTTATTTAGCTAGATCTCTTTACCACAAAATGGATCCCGTAAATGAAACCTGAAATAATGATGGCAACGTTATAATTTTTCACCATTGTACCCAATTTGGATTTTTTTTTCTTTTTTTTTTTCAATACATTAAATGGTACCTTGGTGTCATTCAAAAGTACACCTTACTAAAGAAGCAAATAATGCTATATTCTCATTTACGGTATTTGAAAGCTACCAATTTCTCCTCTTAATCTCCTACATTACAAGGTGGTTAATAGAAAATGAATGTTACCTATTTTTCCCGACTGTGCCAGAAACAAATTACATTCGACCTGGAAGAGCATGCATATTTTTTCAATGGAAAAAGGAATAAAACTGATTAGACACCTCCGCAGCAGGTTATCTAACAAGGGAATGAAAGACCAGGCATTAAAATCCAACATGTCAGATCCTATATTTTACCGCTATCAGCAAATAGTGGAGTTATCCATTCAGGTAAGATTGTCAGTCGATCACGGCAAAATAGATTTAGTAGGTACAGACAAGTTTTATCTTCTGTGTAACATTAATTTAGTAAAATATTCCATTTACAGTGGGTATGGAAAGTATTCAGACCCCTTTAAATTTTTCACTGCTTCATTGCACCTATTTGGTAAATTTAAAAAAAAATTCTCATCAATGTACACTCTGCACCCCATCTTGACTGAAAAAAAACAGAAATGTAGACATTTTTGCAAATTTATTAAAAAAGAAAAACTGAAATATCATGTGGTCATAAGTATTCAGACCCTTTGCTCAGACACTCATCTTTAAGTCACATGCTGTCCATTTCCTTGCAGTCCTCCTTGAGGTTCTACTCCTTCATTGGAGTTCAGCTGTGTTTAATTAAACTGATAGGACTTGATTTGGTAAGGCGCACACCTGTCTATATAAGACCTCACAGCTCACAGTGCATGTCAGACCAAATGAGAATCATGAGGTCAAAGGAACTGGCCAAGGAACTCAGAGACAGAATTGTGGCAAGGCACAGATCTGGCCAAGGTTACAACAGAATTTCTGCAGTACTCAAGGTCCCTAAGAACACAGTGGCCTCCATAATCCTTAAATGGAAGAAGTTTGGGACCACCAGAAGTCTTCCTAGACCTGGCTGTCTAGCCAAACTGAGAAATCATGGGAGAAGTGCCTTGGTGAGAGGTAAAGAAGAACTCCAAGATCACTGTGATTGAGCTCTAGAGATGCAAAAGGGAGATGGGAGAAAGTTCCACAAAGTCAACTATCACTGCAGCCCTCCACCACTTGGGTATTTATGGCAGAGTGGCCCGATGGAAGCCTCTCCTCAGTGCAAGACATATGAAAGCCAGCATAGAGTTTGCTAAAAAAGCACATGAAGGACTCCCAGACTATGAGAAATAAGATTCTCTGGTTTTACGAGACGAAGATAGACCTTTTTGGTGATAATTCTAAGCGGTATGTGTGGAGAAAACCAGGAACTGCTCATCACCTGCCCAATACAATCCCAACAGTGAAACATGGTGTTGGCAGCATCATGCTATGGGGGTGTTTTTCAGCTGCAGGGACAGGACGACTGGTTGTCATTGAAGGAAACATGAATGCGGCCAAGTACAGAGATATCCTGGATGAAAACCTCTTCCAGAGAGCTCTGGACCTCAGACTTGGCCGAAGGTTCACCTACCAACGAGACAATGACCCTAAGCACACAGCTAAAATAACAAATGAGTGGCTTCAGAACAACTCTGGACCATCCTTGACCGGCCCAGCCAGAGCCCTGACCTAACCCCAAATGAGCATCTCTGGAGAGATCTGAAAATGGCTGTCCACCAAAGTTCACCATCCAACCTTACGGAACTGGAGAGTATCTGCAAGGAAGAATGGCAGAGGATCCCCAAACCCAGGTGTGAAAAACTTGTTGCATCATTCCCAAGAAGACTGATGGCTGTATTAGCTCAAAAGGTGCTTCTACTCAATACTAGCAAAGAAAAGGGTCTGAATACTTGTGACCATGTGATATTTCAGTTTTTCTTTTTTAATAATTTTGCAAAAACATTAATGAGAAAAAAATGAACTTTTTTGAATTTACCAAATGGCTGCAATGAAACAAAGAGTTAAAAATTTAAAGGGGTCTGAATACTTTCCGTACCCATTGTATATGGTCACTGTCTTTTCAACAAACTTTGTATAAATCAATAGTAAAGAGAATATAAAATTTATTTTGGAATATATCTTATGAGAGGAATATACTTTTTTCTCACTGTAAGCCAATTCTTGCCAATTCTTCTCCCCTGCCTCTTAGGTTTTCCACCACTCGAACAAACTCTTCTAAATCCCTGTGTCCTCCTAGTAAAATAATAACCCTTATATTCATCTTCGGTGTTGGAATTGCTCCAGTGGTGTCAGCACTAGCTCTCCAGCGGATCGTGTGACTTTATGCCATGTCATCCCTGCAGCTAAGCATCACTGGCTTCACTCTTCCATCCTTTGAACAAATCAAGACATCCAGAGGAAGAGAGAGAGAGCAGCCACAGCCCTCACTTCCTCTGGGTGACAATTATGTCAGTCGGAGAGGAGACTGAAGCCAGCGTTGACTGGCCACAAGGATCATGTGACGTAACAATGTCACGCGATCCCTGGAAGAGCTAGTGATGACACTGCTGAAACGGCGCCGTCACCAGAGGGGAGTACGAGTGATGAGTGTTATTAATTTAGTGAAGGAAAATAACTGAATAACATTCAGCAGTGATTGTCCAAGTAGTTGACAACCCTGTTAACTCATAATACACTTTACAAAAAAAAACTTGCTGAAATCCATCTTTGACAAGACAAGGTGAACTTCCAGCACCTCGAGAGATCAGATAACAGCTGCCTTTTGAAGTCCATTAAGAGAGATACACAGATTATGCTGTTGCTTTCTAGTAAAGGTACCTTCACACTAAGCGACGCTGCAGCGATACCGACAACGATGTCGATCGCTGCAGCGTCGCTGTTTGGTCGCTGGAGAGCTGTCACACAGACAGCTCTCAAGCGACCAACGATGCCGGTAACCAGGGTAAACATCGGGTTACTAAGCGCAGGGCCGCGCTTAGTAACCGGATGTTTACCATGGTTACCATCGTAAAAGTAAAAAAAACAAACACTACATACTTACATTCCGCTGTCTGTCCCCGGCGCTGTGCTCTGCACTCCTCCTGCACTGACTGTGAGCACAGTGGCCGGAAAGCAGAGCGGTGACGTCACCGCTGTGCTTTCCGGCTGGCCGACGCTGACACAGGATGCAGGAGGAGTGCAGAGAAGCACAGCGCCGGGGACAGACAGCAGAAGGTAAGTATGTAGTGTTTGGTTTTTTTACTTTTACGATGGTAACCAGGGTAAACATCGGGTTACTAAGCGCGGCTCTGCACTTAGTAACCCGATGTTTACCCTGGTTACAAGTGAAGACATCGCTGAATCGGTGTCACACACGCCGATTCAGCGATGTCTGCGGGAGATCCAGTGACGAAATAAAGTTCTGGCCTTCTAGCTCCGACCAACGACATCACAGCAGGATCCAGATCGCTGCTGCGTGTCAAACACAACGATATCGCTAGCCAGGACGCTGCAACGTCACGGATCGCTAGCGATATCGTTGTGAAGTTGTTTAGTGTGAAGGTACCTTAAGGGTTTTATCTCACTCCAGTGCTGGATTCAGGTCTTCACTGCTCAGTACTGCTGCAAAATGTTCTTCAAGCTTCTCAACATTTGCCACAAACACAGGAGGTCAGGGATTTCTAATTTCTATGTGCAATATGTATTATTGTATTTATAAAAAAAAAAAAAAAAGGTTCCTCGCATCATGTTCTCATACACTTTATGCAGTTAATAGCCCTCTGTGTCTGTACTGCTACATACTTAGGCAGGTAACTGGTTCATGCAGCTTTACATGAACACCTGAGCCTTACACTATGGCCGGTCCAAATAACTAAAGCAATTGTTACCATCCACCTCTCGTGTCTCCCCTTTTCCTCATAGATTGTAAGCTTGCGAGCAGGGCCCTCACTCCTCCTGGTATCTGTATTGAACTATATTTCTGTTATGCTGTAATGTCTATTGTCTGTACAATTCCCGTCTATAATTAAAGCGCTGCAGAATATGTTGGCGCTATATAAATAAAAATTATTATTATATATTATTATTATAGACATAGTAGCAGCTAGTCTCCACCCGCTAGTTCAGAGGTAACTGAAAATGAGAAGTAGCGCATGCAGAAATTACAGGATACTAGCAAGATAAATCTACGTAGTATATTTGCACATTTATCTCAGTATGAGTAATATGTGTAATCTATTTAGATAACAGTCACAGTGCTAAATTTCTGCACAAAGCCATACACAATGTGTTTGGACAAAGTACATAAAAATGTATTATAAAATTGATGCAAATGAAATGCAAACAATGGCCCATCACGTGTAGTTAGCAGATATTCTCTACTGCGTTATCATAATGGGCTTAGAAAACAAAAAGCTACACCCGATGCAAGATCCTCTGAAAGAATAACATAATGGCCTATAAGCAGATATGATTATAGCCACTCTGGAACAGACACAGCCTCACTGCAGATTTTTGGTTGTCCTAAGGTGACTGCAAAATTTTTCAACTGTAAAATTGAATAGAAATAAAAACCGGCCGGAAAAAATGTACCTGATTTTACGATATTCCAAAATATTATAAAAAGCAAGGTTTTCAAATATTCCTTCAACCCATTTACATATCCAGCTACTCACTTACTGTCAGATAGTTTTGTTTGTTGCCAGTGACTTGTATGACAGTATAAAAAGATGCCCAAAATTCACCACAAGTAGAAAAACGCTCACAGTAGTAAAGTAGTAGTGATCTCTACCTATATGAGCCTTCAATCTACATGGTACCGGATAGAAACAGAAAGCTGGGCATGTGTAAGCTGTTTTATAGAACGGAGACAACTTGTGTTTTCTGTAGTCCCATGGAAGGATGTTCTGGAGTAGCTCCTGGAAAGCTATAACAGACTGTAGGTGTTAGCACAACCTATTAATGCTTAGTGCAGAGTCTACACCATATGATCACAGCCATTAAACATCTGCCACTTGATTATCAGCGGGTGGGCAGGAAGGATATAATGAAACTAGAGCGAGTACAAAGGAGGGCAACAAAATTAATAAAGGGGATGGGGGAACTACAATACCCAGAGACATTAGCAAAATTAGGATTATTTAGACTAGAAAAAAAAACAAGTATATAAGGGGACAATACAAATATCTCTCCGAGGATCTGTTTATACCAAGGAAAGTGAGGGTCATAAGGAGGCATTCTCTGCGTCTGGAGAAGGTTTTTCCACCAACATAGAAGAGGATTCTTTACAGTTAGGGCAGTGAGAATCTGGAATTCCTTGCCAGAGGAGGTGGTGACGGCAAACTCAGTCGAGAGCTTCTAGAGAGGCCTGGATGTCTTCCTGGAACAGAACAATATTGTATCATACAATTATTAGGTTCTGTAGAAGGACGTAGATCTGGGGATTTATTCTGACACAATATAGGCTGAACTGGATGGACAAATGTTTTTTTCCAGCCTTACTAACTATGTTACTATGTTACTATGTTTAATGGCCCCTTTAGATCAGGCGACCATACTTCTGTGTGTACAGAATGATTGTTAATACATCAAACAGCTGCTTAAAGCAAACTGGTTAGCATGCTTTTGCTTTTGCTGATTAAAATTATACCTGGGGTGTAGAAATCCGTCTTGTGGTTCTTGTGTAATCAGCATTACAAGTTTTCAGTTAATGACATGCTCGTGCTCCGGGGCTGGACTCTAGGCATAGTCAGACCTGGATTTACAGGGAAGGGGGGGGGGGAAGGGGGGGCCTCCCACCAATATAGGAATAAATATCTCAAAACATGTAAAATACACGTCTCTTTGCTGTGAACCGTTTCTAATAACATTAAACAATAACATTTAACAAAATAGAAACTATTGAAAGTGTAGGGACCTGACTAGGGTCCTACATCTCAGTGGCTGGCGCAGAGCGGCAGAGTCATGGCATCTCACCTGCGTCAGCATCCACTGACCTGGCTAGCCTAGCCAGACTTCCTTAGTACCCTCCCTGTACCTACTGCTTAGCTTATGGCATGCGGCAGCCTTCTCCAATCCCAACAGAAGCTTCTAGGCGCTACCTATTCAGCTATATGATCGCTCCCTCGGATTAGATGAGATGAGTTTGTTCAGCTACCTTCGAGGAAGGAGGCGGAGCCACGATGCCGGTGCGAGAAGAGGATTCTCCACCGCGGAGCGCGGCAGGACTTCACTCTGGATCTTCAGTCACTGAAGATTCAGAGGTGAAGTGGGTCAGGCTTCACAGTGTCGCGGTGGGTGAGTATGATCTGTGTGTGTGTGTGTGTCTGTCTGTGTATATTTCTTGCAGCTCCTGTCCTACACAGTACCATACTGTATGTACAGGTCCACACTATATCCTGCATTACAGTGTGTCTGTCTATACTGTATGTATATAGTGTGGACCTGTTTACCGTATAGTGCTGTGTATACACTTTATACAGCCCCTCAGCCTCTATTCTATATACAGCCAGCACAGCAGCAGCCTCTGATATATACAGGTAAACAGCCTCTGATATATACAGCAAATATTGAGATAGCTCTAAGGATATATCTAATTTTGATGGTAACAAACTGCAGTGGTGAGCGTTCCTTCTCAAAACTCAAATTACCGGTAGTTGAAAACCGATTAAGGACATCCATGAAGCAGGAACGACTTGTAACTTTGGCTATCATGAGCATTGAGTCAGATCTACTGCGTGAATTGGACTTTAGTGACATCATTAGTGATTTTGCAGCACGAAAATCAAGGAAAGTGCCTGGATTGTAAAAAATGAATGATTATATCTGAATTACTCTGCGTAAATGATTTTTGTAAATAAACTTGTGTTTCATTTTGTGTTTTTCATTACATATTGCAACACCTTGAAAAATGTGCCTCCGTCCAAAATGGGCCCCGGGCCACACACCTCTTAAATCCGGCCCTGGGCAGAGTCTTATCTTCCTACTCTAAGCCAGAGAAACCAAGGAGAGACCTGCCCACAGGCCGCCCCGAAGCACAAACATGTTCCTCATCATACCCCTAAGTCATATTGCAAGACTCGCTAAAGGGTTGATTGTGAGTTGTAGGATCACTACTTCCAACAGGTGGCGCTATATAGAGTTCAAGTCCTCTTTCTCTCTGAAGAGGCAATTTGCATATAAAAAAAATCCACCCCATGCATAATTGTAATCAGTTTAACACTACCAACCTGACAATACCTTTAGTTTACTTAGCAAAATCCTGCGAAACAGGTTTGCTTTAAAGGGAATCTGTCAGGTTTTTTCTACTTCATCTGAGAGTAGCATAATGTATGAAAAGAGATCCTGATTCCAATGATGTACCACTTAGTTTACTGGGTGCAGCAGTTCTGACACAATCAAAGTTTTAGATGTAGCATGTAACAGAGCTCAGAAAGTTAATCCCACCCACATCACAGCTTTCTGTGTACAGTGTCCATTAACAGTTAGCTGCTTGTCAGAGTAGTGGACAGGGTTTGACCACCAGGCACAAAGGAGCTAGTCTTGGCAGTGATAATCTCCATGCTATTAAACATTAATTGTATGGAAACAACAGCACATAGCCTAATAAGTGACACATCCCTGAATCCTGTATCTCAGCTCCTACCTTAGTTTACATAGAAAAACCTGCTCACAAATTCCCTTTAATGACAATTTTTTAAGATTAAAATGTACATATAAAATGTAAGAAGTCGGTTCAAACCACATTCTGGAATACAGAGAGGATCGAATCTTTCATCATTAAAGACAGCATCTCTGATTATTCGACAGGGGTTATATACATGGTTAGATACCCCTGCAATAAACTTTATGTTGGTCGCACTAAAAGACGACTGAGGGATAGAGTAAAAGAACATTTGGATAACATCACAAAAGGATTCATGGGACATCCCTTGTCACGCCATTATGTAGAGAAACATGGTCGGTCATGTATCGGAATGTCATTTTGTGGTATCCAAACTGTACCAAAAACTCCTAGAGGCGTGGACTATTTGAGAAGTATGTAGAGAATTGAATCGAAGTGGATTTTTACATTAGTTTGGTCCTTAAAGGACTCAACTATGAAATTGAATTGTATGCTGGATCGCCCCCAGACACAGGGCCACGGGTTCTCGGTACCGGGCCTCTCTGGTTCGGTGCTGAGGCTGTCACGGTGGCTAGGCCCGGTCCGCGACCCTGCTAAGGGGCGTCCAATGGAAGTGGTGGTACAGTCTGTCAGGGGTTCATGACGCCACCTGTGGTGTTCGGTCAGGGTGACCGACGCTGCTGTGGGGTCCACTGGGGTGATGGAATGGCAGCTGGGTGGTATACCTTCCCACAGGTGAAGTGTGTCCCCAGGGCTTCCCAATAAGGTGGATGGTGATGGTGTGAGGTGCAGTCAATAACGAGGACACAGGGTTGCAGCCTCTTTACCTCTTTACTGTAGACTTCAGGATCCTCAATCCAGAGCACGTTTAACATTGCTATCAGAGACCGGCCGGTCCGATGGGCACATCCAGAGTTCCCTTCGCAGATGGAAATCGTTGCCTACCACTAGCGCCTGTGTGTTGTAGTCCTACACTGCTGAGCATTCGGAATAGTCCTCACTAGGGTTGAGCGACCTTCACTTTTATAGGATCGGGTCGGGTTTCATGAAACCCGACTTTTGGAAAAGTCGGGTCGAGTGAAATCGGCCGATCCTATAAAAAAGTCGGGGTCGGGGTCGGCCGAAACTCGAAACCCAATGCAGTGCATTGGGTTTCCATGGTTCCCAGGGTCTGAAGGAGCGGAAACTCTCCTTCAGGCCCTGGGATCCATATTTAAGTGTAAAATATAGAATTAAAATAAAAAATATCCTTATACTTACCCTCTGACGCGCCCTGGTACTAACCGGGAACCTTCCTTCCTTA
Source organism: Ranitomeya imitator (assembly GCF_032444005.1). Classification (NCBI taxonomy): domain Eukaryota; kingdom Metazoa; phylum Chordata; class Amphibia; order Anura; family Dendrobatidae; genus Ranitomeya; species Ranitomeya imitator. The sequence goes on from NC_091284.1 coordinate 95,445,520, forward strand.
GAATCAGCCTTCCAGGACCTTCGGTGACGTCGCGGGTGACGTCGCGGCTTGTGATTGGCCGCGCGGCCGCCCATGTGACCGCTCGCGCGGCCAATCACAAGCCGCGACGTCACCCGCGACGTCACCGAAGGTCCTGGAAGGGCTGATTCTTAGGAAGGAAGGCTGTCGGAAGGAAGCAGGGCGCTTCCGAGGGTGAGTATATTCCTATTAGGTGGCCCAATAAATAAAGCCTTTTTCTCCCCCTAGTGGCCGGAGTGTGAAATGTAATGTGTTCTGGTGATACCTGGTCAGGAGAACTCCTTAGTGCCATCAGACGTACCGCCACTCTCCTTAGCGGCAGAGTGCCATACTGCAACGACCAGGTCTCTGGGGCGCTGCACGGACTCAACTATGAAATTGAATTGTATGCCCTGTAGAGAAATTTAAAGAGGGAGATTCAAAGGTAGCAATTTTAGTGTATACACAATTTTAAGACATTTTTTATGTATGCACAAAAATATACATGGTTTGGTTTTTAATAAAGATTTGTTATACAAATTTTCTATTTTTAGGTATTTAATAAATAAAATTTTCTATTTTTTATTATAGGTTTTTGGGTTAATGAGGCTGCTAAAGGGTAGGATTGTATCATTTGCACTGTAAATATTTGCCCAATGCAAAGAAGTTTCGCTCTCTTATATATATTGAGTAAAAAGTTTTTATTAAAAGTTTTTTATTAAAGGGTTTTTATTGATTGCAGAAAGAATTATATAGCCCTCTATGTACAAAAATTGCTTAGCATCATCCTTTTTCCCAATCACAGCAGTTGCGCAATGCATATATACAGGGCAGTGGTACTGTGATGGAAATATATATCATATAGATTTCACTTGCGTATATACTCCTATATAATTATATATACCCATGTATATTCATATATCCACAGCTAATATATACACTATAATCAATTGCTTAAAATGGCTGACATAAACTGATATAAGCTAGACAGACTGGGGATTTCCAGCCATAAAGCGGAACAGCACCAGATGTACTAAATGGTGATCAGATGTCTCAACTTTGTCCTAGATGCAGAAAGATGCAGACAGCTACATTTTAGTTGCTTAATCAGCATTCATATGTGCACTAATCACAATATTCCAGATATATTTAGATAACCAATAACAGAGGAGCTTGACAATATGGTAATTAACTAACCACCCCTAACCACCTCCTTTCTATATGCAATTATAAAACCATGTATGTACAATAAATCATCAGTATTGGTGGAATGTTATTGTCACAATGGTGTGCAGTCTCATTCGTGAGCGCTCAAAATACTCAGTCTAATTAGAAACGGCCGCAGCACACACAGAGATAGATTTATCCAAACCCAATTTCCATAACAGTACTTAGTAGGAAAAAGTTTAAGTAGTTCAGTAGTTTAAGTAGTTTAGTCTATTAGCTATCTGCTAATCAACCTGGCGGATTAGTGTAACAGCGGGGAGGTGAGCGTGGGTGTGACGGGGTGTACGGCAGAGCAAGAAGGGACAACAAGCCGAGGGATGATTCAACAGATTTATTATCAAGAACGCTGGAACAACACATGCAGGTAGATCTACAGAGTCCACAATTAGTCCAATGGAACAGGTTCGGGGGCACCTCCCGATAATCCTTGTGCCAGGTAACAAAGCAATAGTCCACAATTAGTCCAAGGGATTCCAAAACAATCTCACGAACGACGAGATATGTCCTCAGCTCAAGTCTCGCCCCGTTCGCTTCCGCAGTCACAGATGGACATGGGGTCTTGCCTCAGCTAAGAATCCCCACTCCTTCTCCTTCAAGGATCAACTCACATCTGATCTCAAAATAAGAATGGATTGTCTGAGCTCCTGGGATCCACCCGTGAAGGGGGTAGGGGTTACAGTGGGTATAAATGGATAGCGATAGTACAGATGCCATAACCTTGAGAAAGAGGGACGACGGTTCCCTCGAAACGCGTTGGCATTGGCCCTTGTACATGTCCGCCTTCCATGGCCAGGTGACGTCACCACTAACCACACCCCCGGCTACTACATAACGGCACCATCGGCCGAGGTTGACCGCCAGACTACACAGACGCGGGCACAGGGGACATTTCGAGAACGGGAGGACGCTCCCCAAGCTCAGACTGACCACAACAGACTGCACTCTTGAAAACATATTAAGAAAAAAGGAGCGCACTCAGCTATCTTAGGTTGGTGCTGGCTGTACTTGGGAAAAACCCAACAACAAGTCCAATATAGAAAAATCAGCCGCACTCTTATGGTATATCTTTGCAAAAATGTGATGTATTTATTCACGTGTTGAGACAAAATTTTCATGTATATACACACACACAGGTCTTCCTGCTTCATGCCCACAGAAGCAGGAAGACCTGACACCACAACAATAGGAGCCCTTAAAGGGACCACACTTCTTATTTTTCACACTATCTAGAAAACGCAGTTTGAGAAAGACCCGAGGCAGGGTCGAAACGTTACTACTTCGTTTATACTCCCTGCTGTGTGTGTGTGTATATTCATGAAAATTTTGTCTCAACACATGTGAATAAATACATCACATTTTTGCAAAGATATACCATAAGAGTGCGGCTGATTTTTCTATATTGCACTCTTGAAAACCACCGGAGCATCACAACTCTTGGGCATTTCAAAGTAAGTGTCGCTTCCGGAATTTTGGAAGTTTCATTGACTACAGGGCAGCAGTCTCATTGTGTTCTGTACAATGATACTTGTGATTAGCGCGGCAGCTCAGTTTAATTTTTATGTGTTCTTAGTAATTCAGGCAGATTTGCACACTCCATCTGCCAGGGTGCCAGCGGCTTTTTTGCAAAATATTTAACCAGGACAGCACCAGTGTGTTTTTATTCATTTATTAACAAGATTAAAATTTTATTTTTAATGTTTTTTTTCTTATTCGTTGTGTGTAGAAAGGCAGTTAATTGGGAAAGTGTGGATTTAAGAATGCTTGTTTCCCACATATCTGCCCATTTAAACGGGATCATTGTTTCAAGGTATGAAGACTATGGGTATTAAGAAGATGGCCAAGTGTATAACATTTAGGCTGAACGAGGATAAAGAAATTACATTATGTGTACTACTGATCCGACTGGAGGAAATCCAAGAACATCCATTTATGGAAAATGTCACATAGAAAACCACAGATTGAAAAGAAACATTCAGATGAATGATGAGAAGATTTCAGTAATGAAACAGAAAGAAAAAGGGTATTTATTATTAACATAGCTGATAATATCATAGTGGCCACCATGAAACCTGGTAGATACCCCATATTCAAGCTCAAGGCAGCTCAATATACGGTCTCCATCACCATTAATGTACCGGACTATAAATCTGAATCTGGCTGCACAAGGAGGGTCATCATAATATGTCCTCGCGATTGAGTGGATGTATGTAAAAAAGATGTATGAAAAGTGCAACAAAGAACACGGTCTCGACTAATGCTGCTGTGAGAAGGGCCAATAATTGAAGAATGCTCGTTCCCAACCATAAAGGCATCTAAGCAGTCTGGCAATCATCTGACAAACACTGCTGGTGCTGCTACTTCTACTACCTATACAGCAGAGGACCTCTCTGTTTGCTGTGTCACATGGTAGTCTTAAAGAAACAAAAATCAGTTATATCCCACTCGAGTGACAGAGTTAAAGGATGAACAGTAAGCTAAGGTCACACAACCTTATATTCTCTCACCAGATAAAATCGGGTCCATTATGCAAATCACACTCTGATCAGTGTTTCATCAGAGTGTGATCACAGTGTGATCTGAGTCTCTCAGATAAAGAGAAGATGGTGAAAAAAATCTCTCCATCATCTCCACTGTGTCAGTCCATGGAAATAAGCCTGCACTTAGATGTCTACCAAGTGTAGTCCAATGTTTTCCACCCACTCATTTACTTGTATAGCCAAGTGTGATCCGAATATCAGATCAAACACAGGTCTGTCTGGACCTTGGTCTGTCTCTATAAGGATGTCTCTAAAAGGATAACAGAAAATATTCCACTATGTTTGGATCCTTCAAAAGAAACCTGAAAACCCACCTCTTCAAGGAAGCTTACAGCCTGTAAAGACCACACGGCCCCCTCAACACCATTGGAGCTACTGCAACCATCGACCTACTGTCTCCTTCCCCATAATCCTGTAGAATGTAAGCCCGCAAGGGCAGGGTCCTCGCCCCTCTGTATCAGTCTGTCACTGTTAGTTTGTTTATTGTAAGTGATATCTGTAATTTGTATGTAACCCCTTCTCATGTACAGCACCATGGAATTAATGGTGCTATATAAATAAATAATAATAAATCAAACTGAATAAAGCTGTGATGTTTTTCACCAGAGCAGCTCGGTTCAAGGAGAAAATCGGATATGATCACGGCCTCAGAATAACATGGGTCAGAGTACGATCCGATGATCGCAAACAGACTGATAATATGTCCATATTCACAAGCCCTAACTCTGCAATGATGTCAGTGTAGACAACCCAAAAAATGAACAAGAGCATAAGTTGGTATACATGCAATGTGCAACCTGTTCACACCAGCCATCAAACAGACAAAGCATAATATAGAAACAAAAATAACATATACCCTGCTGTAAGTAAGTAAAGAGCAAGAGTGCACATAAATAACACTAGATGGTGGCCCGATTCTAACGCATCAGGTATTCTAGAGTATGCATGTCCACGTAGTATATTGCCCAGCCACGTAGTATTTTGCCCAGCCACATAGTATATTGCCCAAGTTACGTAGTATATTACCGAGCCACGTAGTATATTGCCCAGCCACGTAGTATACAGCACAGAGCCACGTAGTATATTGCACAGCGACGTAGTATATTGCACAGCCTTGTAGTATACAGCACAGAGCCACGTAGTATATTGCCCAGTGACGTAGTATATTGTCCAGCTACGTAGTATATGACACAGCGACGTAGTATATTGCCCAGCCTTATAGTATACAGCACAGAGGCACGTAGTATATTGCCCAATGACGTAGTATATTACCGAGCCACGTATGTCACAGGATTAAAAAAAAATAAATAAACATACTCACCTAACGATCCGAGGGCCCCTTGTAGTTGAACATACTCACCATTCTTGTTGATGCTCCTCAGCGTCCCGTCTCTCCGCCTCCTGGGATCCTGTGCAGATGGGCGCGCGGCTGCCGCCATCTTGCATTCCCAGGATGCTTTGCGAAATTACCCATATGACTTAGCGGTCTCGCGAGACCGCTAGGTCTTATGGGTAATTTCGCAAAAAGCATCGCTGGGAAAGGAAGATGGCGGCAGGCGCGAGCGGTTCAGCGGACAACAGAGGGTGAGTATAGCAGGTTTTTTATTTTTGTACTATTTTTAACATTACTTTATTTTACTATTGATGCCGCATAGGCAGCATCAATAGTAAAAGGTTGGGGACACAGGGTTAATAGCGGCAATAACGGAATGCGTTACCGCCGGCATTAACCCTGTGTTAGCGGTGACCGGAGGGGAGTATGGAGCGTGCGGGGAGCGGAGCGCCGGGGACAGTGCGGGGAGCGGAGCGCTGGGGACACTGACTGCGGGGAGCGGAGCGCCGGGGACACTGACTACGGGGAGCAGAGCGCCGGGGAGTGACTGCGGGGAGCGGGTGCCAGACACTGACTGCGGGGAGCGGAGCGCCGGGGACACTGACTGCGGGGAGCGGAGCGCCGGGGACAGTGACTGCGGGGAGCGGGCGGCGGCCACTAACTGCGGGGAGTATGGAGCGGCCATTTTCTTCTGGACTGTGCCCGTCGCTGATTGGTCGTGGCTGTTTTGCGGCAACCAATCAGCGACTTGGATTTCCATGAATGACAGAGGCCAGGACCAATGAATATCCGTCACAGAAGGACAGGCAGACAGACGGAAGTACCCCTTAGACAATTATGTATATACAGTTAGGGCCAGAAATATTTGGACAGTGACACAAGTTTTGTTATTTTAGCTGTTTACAAAAACATGTTCAGAAATACAATTATATATATAATATGGGCTGAAAGTGCACACTCCCAGCTGCAATATGATAGTTTCCACATCCAAATCGGAGAAAGGGTTTAGGAATCATAGCTCTGTAATGCATAGCGTCCTCTTTTTCAAGGGACCAAAAGTAATTGGACAATGGACTCTAAGGGCTGCAATTAACTCTGAAGGCGTCTCCCTCGTTAACCTGTAATCAATGAAGTAGTTAAAAGGTCAGGGGTGGATTCCAGGTGTGTGGTTTTGCATTTGGAAGCTGTTGCTGTGAGCAGACAACATGCGGTCAAAGGAACTCTCAATTGAGGTGAAGCAGAACATCCTGAGGCTGAAAAAAAAGAAAAAATCCATCAGAGAGATAGCAGACATGCTTGGAGTAGCAAAATCAACAGTTGGGTACATTCTGAGAAAAAAGGAATTGACTGGTGAGCTTGGGAACTCAAAAAGGCCTGGGCGTCCACGGATGACAACAGTGGTGGATGATCACCGCATACTTAATTTGGTGAAGAAGAACCCGTTCACAACATCAACTGAAGTCCAGAACACTCTCAGTGAAGTAGGTGTATCTGTCTCTAAGTCAACAGTAAAGAGAAGACTCCATGACAGTAAATACAAAGGGTTCACATCTAGATGCAAACCATTCATCAATACCAAAAATAGACAGGCCAGAGTTAAATTTGCAGAAAAACACCTCAAGAAGCCAGCTCAGTTCTGGAAAAGTATTCTATGGACAGATGAGACAAAGATCAACCTGTACCAGAATGATGGGAAGAAAAAAGTTTGGAGAAGAAAGGGAACGGCACATGATCCAAGGCACACCACATCCTCTGTAAAACATGGTGGAGGCAACGTGATGGCATGGGCATGCATGGCTTTCAATGACACTGGGTCACTTGTGTTTATTGATGACATAAGAGCAGACAAGAGTAGCCGGATGAATTCTGAAGTGTACCGGGATATACTTTCAGCCCAGATTCAGCCAAATGCTGCAAAGTTGATTGGACGGCGCTTCATAGTACAGATGGACAATGACCCCAAGCATACAGCCAAAGCTACCCAGGAGTTCATGAGTGCCAAAAAGTGGAACATTCTGCAATAGCCAAGTCAATCTCCAGATCTAAACCCAATTGAGCATGCATTTCACTTGCTGAAATCCAGACTTAAGACGGAAAGACCCACAAACAAGCAAGACCTGAAGGCTGCGGCTGTAAAGGCCTGGCAAAGCATTAAGAAGGAGGAAACCCAGCGTTTGGTGATGTCCATGTGTTCCAGACTTAAGGCAGTGATTGCCTCCAAAGGATTTGCAACAAAATATTGAAAATAAAAATATTTTGTTTGGGTTATGTTTATTTGTCCAATTACTTTTGACCTCCTAAAATGTGGAGTGTTTGTAAAGAAATGTGTACAATTCCTACATTTTCTATCAGATATTTTTGTTCAACCCTTCAAATTAACCCCTTTACCCCCAAGGGTGGTTTGCACGTTAATGACCGGGCCAATTTTTACAATTCTGACCACTGTCCCTTTATGAGGTTATAACTCTGGAACGCTTCAACGGATCCCAGTGAATCTGACATTGTTTTCTCGTGACATATTGTACTTCATGACAATGGTAAAAATTCTTTGATAGTACCTGCGTTTATTTGTGAAAAAAACGGAAATTTGGCGAAAATTATGAAAATTTCGCAATTTTCCAACTTTGAATTTTTATGCAATTAAATCACAGATATATGTCACACAAAATACTTAATAAGTAACATTTCCCACATGTCTACTTTACATCAGCACAATTTTGGAACCAAAATTTTTTTTTGTTAGGGAGTTATAAGGGTGAAAATTTGACCAGCAATTTCTCATTTCTACAACACCATTTTTTTTTAGGGACCACATCTCATTTGAAGTCATTTTGAGGGGTCTATATGATAGAAAATACCCAAGTGTGACACCATTCTAAAAACTACACCCCTCAAGGTGCTTAAAACCACATTCAAGAAGTTTATTAACCCTTCTGGTGCTTCACAGGAATTTTTTGAATGTTTAAATAAAAATGAACATTTAACTTTTTTTCACAAAAAATTTAATTCAGCTCCAATTTGTTTTATTTTACCAAGGGTAACAGGAGAAAATGGACTGCAATCATTGTTGTACAATTTGTCCTGAGTACGCCAATACCCCACATGTGGGGGTAAACCACTGTTTGGGCGCATGGCACAGCTCGGAAGCGAAGGAGCGCCATTTGACTTTTCAATGCAAAATTGACAGGAATTGAGATGGGACACCATGTTTCGTTTGGAGAGCCCCTGATGTGCCTAAACATTGAAACCCCCCACAAGTGACACCATTTTGGAAAGTAGACCCCCTAAGGAACTTATATAGAGGTGTGGTGAGCTCTTTCACCCACCAAGTGCTTCACAGAAGTTTATAATGTAGAACCGTAAAAATAAAAAATCATATTTTTTCACACAAATTATCTTTTCGCCCCCAATTTTTTATTTTTCCAAGGGTAAGAGAAGAAATTGGACCCCAATAGTTGTTGTACAATTTGTCCTGAGTAAGCTGATATCCCATATGTGGGGGTAAACCACTGTTTGGGCGGATGGGAGAGCTCGGAAGGGAAGGAGCGCCGTTTGACTTTTCAATGCAAAATTGACAGGAATTGAGATGGGATGCCATGTTGCGTTTGGAAAGCCACTGATGTGCCTAAACATTGAAACCCCCCACAAGTGACACCATTTTGGAAAGTAGACCCCCTAAGGAACTTATCTAGAGGTGTGGTGAGCACTTTGACCCACCCAGTGCTTCACAGAAGTTTATAATGCAGAACCGTAAAAATAAAAAAATCATATTTTTTCACAAAAATTATCTTTTCGCCCCCAATTTTTTATTTTTCCAAGGGTAAGAGAAGAAATTGGACCCCAATAGTTGTTGTACAATTTGTCCTGAGTGCGCTGATACCCCATATGTGGGGGTAAACCACTGTTTGGGCGGATGGGAGAGCTCGGAAAGGAAGGAGCGCCGTTTGACTTTTCAATGCAAAATTAACAGGAATTGAGATGAGACGCCATGTTGCGTTTGCAGAGCCCCTAATGTACCTAAATAGTAGAAACCACTCACAAGTGACACCATTTTGGAAAGTAGACCCCCTAAGGAACTTATCTAGATGTGTGGTGAGCGCTTTGACCCACCAAGGGCTTCACAGAGGTTTATAATGGAGAGCCGTAAAAATAAAACAAAAATTTTTTCCCACAAAAATTATTTTTTAGCCCCCAGTTTTGTATTTTCCCGAGGGTAACAGGAGAAATTGGACCCAAAAATGTGTTGTCCAATTTGTCCTGAGTGCGCTGATACCCCATATGTGGGGGGAAACCACTGTTTGGGCGCATGGGAGGGCTCGGAAGGGAAGGAGTGCCATTTGAATGCAGACTTAGATGGAATGGTCTGCAGGCGTCACATTGCGTTTGCAGAGCCCCTAATGTACCTAAACAGTAGAAACCCCCCACAAGTGACACCATTTTGGAAAGTAGACCCCCTAAGGAACTTATCTAGATGTGTGGTGAGCGCTTTGACCCACCAAGGGCTTCACAGAGGTTTATAATGGAGAGCCGTAAAAATAAAACAAAATTTTTTTCCCACAAAAATTATTTTTTAGCCCCCAGTTTTGTATTTTCCCGAGGGTAACAGGAGAAATTGGACCCAAAAATGTGTTGTCCAATTTGTCCTGAGTGCGCTGATACCCCATATGTGGGGGGAAACCACTGTTTGGGCGCATGGGAGGGCTCGGAAGGGAAGGAGTGCCATTTGAATGCAGACTTAGATGGAATGGTCTGCAGGCGTCACATTGCGTTTGCAGAGCCCCTAATGTACCTAAACAGTAGAAACCCCCCACAAGTGACCCCATATTGGAAACTAGACCCCCCCGGGAACTTATCTAGATGTGTTGTGAGAACTTTGAACCCCAAGTGTTTCACTACAGTTTATAACGCAGAGCCGTAAAAATAAAAAATCTTTTTTTTCCCACAAAAATTATTTTTTAGCCCCCAGTTTTGTATTTTCCCAAGGGTAACAGGAGAAATTGGACCCCAACAGTTGTTGTCCTATTTGTCCTGAGTACGCTGATACCCCATATGTTGGGGTAAACCCCTGTTTGGGCACACGGGTGAGCTCGGAAGGAAAGAAGCACTGTTTTACTTTTTCAACGCAGAATTGGCTGGAATTGAGATCGGACGCCATGTCGCTTTTGGAGAGCCCCTGATGTGCCTAAACAGTGGAAACCCCCCAATTATAACTGAAACCCTAATCCAAACACTCCCCTAACCCTAATTCCAACGGTAACCCTAACCACACCTCTAACCCTGACACACCCCTAACCCTAATCCCAACCCTATTCCCAACTGTAAATGTAATCTAAACCCTAACTGTAACTTTAGCCCCAACCCTAACTGTAGCCCTAACCCTAGCCCTAACCCTAGCCCTAACCCTAGCCCTAACCCTAGCCCCAACCCTAACCCTAGCCCTAGCCCTAACCCTAGCCCTAACCCTAGCCCTAACCCTAGCCCTAACCCTAGCCCTAACCCTAACCCTAGCCCTAACCCTAGCCCTAACCCTAACCCTAACCCTAGCCCTAACCCTAACCCTAGCCCTAACCCTAGCCCTAACCCTAGCCCTAGCCCTAACCCTAGCCCTAACCCTAGCCCTAACCCTAACACTAGCCCTAACCCTAGCCCTAACCCTAGCCCTAACCCTAGCCCTAATGGGAAAATGGAAATAAATACATTTTTTAATTTTTCCCTAACTAAGGGGGTGAAGGGGGGTTTGATTTACTTTTATAGTGGGTTTTTTAGCGGATTTTTATGATTGGCAGCCGTCACACACTGAAAGACGCTTTTTATTGCAAAAAATATTTTTTGCGTTACCACATTTTGAGAGCTATAATTTTTCCATATTTTGGTCCACACAGTCATGTGAGGTCTTGTTTTTTACGCGACGAGTTGACGTTTTTATTGGTAACATTTTCGGGCACGTGACATTTTTTGATCGCTTTTTATTCCGATTTTTGTGAGACAGAATGACCAAAAACCAGCTATTCATGAATTTCTTTTGGGGGAGGCGTTTATACCGTTCCGCGTTTGGTAAAATTGATAAAGCAGTTTTATTCTTCGGGTCAGTACGATTACAGCGACATCTCATTTATATCATTTTTTTATGTTTTGGCGCTTTTATACGATAAAAACTATTTTATAGAAAAAATAATTATTTTGGCATCGCTTTATTCTCAGGACTATAACTTTTTCATTTTTTTGCTGATGATGCTGTATGGTGGCTCGTTTTTTGCGGGACAAGATGACGCTTTCAGCGGTACCATGGTTGTTTATATCTGTCTTTTTGATCACGTGTTATTCCACTTTTTGTTCGGCGGTATGATAATAAAGCGTCGTTTTTTGCCTCGTTTTTTTTTTTTTTTTCTTACGGTGTTTACTGAAGGGGTTAACTAGTGTGCCAGTTTTATAGGGCGAGTCGATACGGACGCGGCGATACTAAATATGTGTACTTTTATTGTTTTTTTGTTTTTTTTATTTAGATGAAGAAATGTATTTATGGGAATATTTTTTTTTTTTTTTCATTATTTAGGAATATTTTTTTTTAATTTTTTTTACACATTTGGAAAATTTTTTTTTTACTTTTTTACTTTGTCCCAGGGGGGGACATCACAGATCAGTGATCTGACAGTTTGCACAGCACTCTGTCAGATCACTGATCTGACATGCAGCAGTGCAGGCTTCACAGTGCCTGCTCTGAGCAGGCTCTGTGAAGCCACCTCCCTCCCTGCAGGACCCGGATCCGCGGCCATCTTGGATCCGGGACCTGGAGCAGGGAGGGAGGGCGGCAAGACCCTCGCAGCAACGCGATTACATCGCGTTGCTGCGGGGGTCTCAGGGAAGCCCGCAGGGAGCCCCCCTCCCTGCGCGGTGCTTCCCTGCACCGCCGGCACATCGCGATCATCTTTGATCGCGGTGTGCCGGGGGTTAATGTGCCGGGGGCGGTCCGTGACCGCTCCTGGCACATAGTGCCGGATGTCAGCTGCGATAGGCAGCTGACACCCGGCCGCGATCGGCGCCGCTCCCCCCGTGAGCGCTGCCGATCGCATATGACGTACTATTGCGTCCTTGGGAAGTAGGGCCCACCCCCCATGGACGCAATAGTACGTCTGATGGCAGAAAGGGGTTAAACGTTACAATCTGCACTTGAATTCTGTTGTAGAGGTTTCATTTCAAATCCAATGTGGTGGCATGCAGAGCCCAACTCGCGAAAATTGTGTCACTGTCCAAATATTTCTGGCCCTAACTGTAGATAGGGGACTTAGTAAACACTGTCTCTGACTTAAAAAAAATTTAAAAACCATCCCACCAGCGACAAAGTGTACCCAATCAGGATGGTCCTAACCCCTAGCTTTGTCTGTCTGATGTCTGGTGTGAACATGCTGCTGCACATTGCATGTATACTAACTTATACTCCAGTCCATTTTTGGGCGGTTTTGCTTGAGGTTCTTGCACTCAGAGAAGGTAATGGTGTGGCCTTCCTTTCTTTGTGCTGGACAATATGTTTACTGTATATAGCTCTACATTGCTGGGTATCCTTAGTCGGACCCCGGCCCTGCTCGACCCTTATCCACATTAAGGTCATTTTTGACACATGGTAAGGTTTTACTACTAGAGGTTAGACCCCCCCGAATGGGTACACCTTGGCGCTGGTGGTATGGCTTTTACTGTTTACCGTTACCAAGTGCCCCATGTTGTTTATATGCACTATTGCTTTTTACTTACAGCAAGGTATATCTGCATTTTGTCTCTATCTTAGGTTTTGTCTGTTGTCAGTGTTTATTGAGGGGAGTAAAGGCCCCATCACACATAGCGACGCTAAAGCGATCCCGACAAAGATACGACCTGTCAGGGATCGTTGCTGCGTCGCTATGTGGTCGCTGGTGAGATGTCACACAGTGCGATCTCCCCAATGACGCAGCAGCGATGCGGCGACCTGTAGCGACCTGTACAACGATGTCACATGGCAGTTATTTCATGACGATTAACAGACCTCAATGAGGGACGTCCTGTCAACGAGGTCGTTGGTAAGGTGTCAAACACAGCGATGTGTGCTACCCAGCGGGACCTCAACGATCAAAAAATGGTCCAGGCCATTCCGACACGACCAGCGATCTCACAGCAGGGGCCTGGTCGCTGCTACGTGTCACACATAGCGAGATCGCTACTGAGGTCGCTGTTGCGTCACAAAACTTGTGAGTCAGCAGCGATCTCGCTAGCGATCTCGCTATGTGTGACGGGGGCTTCAGGAATGGTGGAAGTCTGTAGACGTAGCGGTGGTATAAGTTTTTCATGGACATATTGGTAAGAGAATCTTGGAAAAAACTCCTTCCATTTTTTGCTTTGCAAACAAGAAAAACAGATTAACAAAGATGGTAACAAAAACAGATGACCCAAAAATAGAGTTGATAAAATTTATGCAAAATGGGCATGTGTAAATAAAGCCTAGTGTGTGGTTTCTATGTACTGATAGTTACGGTCCTTTAGACAGCAACTTTGCAAATGTTCTGGATAATGAATTAAAAGGATCACGATGTCATTGAATATTTATAGTAAATCAGTATTTGCTTTGTATCTGTAATCTGCTGTATCAGCACATTATTCCACTACAATTTTCTACTAAAAAAAGAAACCCACATGGTAGAAGTTGCAACAAAAAGCAAAGTGGAGACCTCACATAGAAGGTTGAAAGCAACATTGAAAAACAGGAACCACAAACAGTCCAGAGTAATACTCAAATTAAAGGGAATTGTATCCATCAGATTAGCAAGGTTGATTAATGAAAAGACAGTCAAATAATGGAGAGGAGAAGATTCGACTTCCTCTTATAGCTGATTAATATCTGATTTGCATGAGACCTCCGTCTTCAAATACTTTATTTCTTTATATCCAATGTGTTGTGGTGCCCTCAATCATCTGAACAGTGGGGTGTCACGAATCAGAACAGTGGGGTGTCGCGAATCAAAACAGTGGGGTGTCGCAAATTAAAACAGTGGGGTATCGTGAGTCAAATTCTAATGATCTAAGAATAGGGCACAAATTTAAATTCCAGGAAAACCCTGTGAAATAACCTGCCGTTTCCTAATACATTCCCTATAATAGACCTAGAAAATATAACAGTGGCAACCAATGGCCAATCCACTGGACCACTAAAAGGATTTGGTGTTAGATCAATCTCTAAATAAATGATTAGAGTCATATTTAGTAGACAAGTACAATGTGGCCTCATGCTAGTATTTCTGTTGAGACATGTAGTTTGAGAATGTCCTCTTTGTTGCCACGCAGAAGCCTCGCTTCTCCTCCGCTATTGTGTTCATTAGCAGATGCCTTCCTCTCAGCAATCAATTCTCACTCACCATAAAACTCCAGAACGGAACAAACAATCCCCAGAATATACAATCCTGCTTAGCAACAAACATCGGATTTGGAATATAACTGGATCATTTAGGTGCATGGCAGTCACTGAGCCCATTTAACCGTTCTCCGATAATTAAAAGATAATAACTAGAAGCAAATGGAGACCAGCCGAGTTATGAAACACTTCTTAGAAAGCTGCAGATGTCATTTGGATGGATCTTTGTATTTAGAGAACTAGGATCAAAAGACGTAAATATCACTGATCACGATAGTTTTAAGGAAAACTTTTCACCAATAATGGTCCGAGAGACTAAGAACAATTTGTGATAAGTTTGTTGTCGTTTCTTAATTTTCCCCTTTTTTTAAGAGGCTTGGTTCCTGAACAAAACACAAGTTTTTATGCTCTAAAAAAGGACCCTGCTCCTCATTTTAAGCCAGAGCAGAGTGTAGCTCCCAAATCTGTCGAACATGGGCCATCCAAATATTAAACTGTTGTCGCTTCATCTGAATGTTTGTTATGTATGATACAATTAGGCAGCAAACGGAAAGAGTTTATCTCTAATGAGACCATCTTTTAAAGAATCTGCATTAGACTGTTGAGGAAACACACGGCCTTTATCATTTCAGTAGCCTTTATAGATATGATGGATCCATCGTGTAGCACAGTGTTCCCCAACTGCAGTCTTCAAGAGCCACCAACACATTATAGTTTCAGGATTTTCATAGTATCGACCAGGTGATAATTCAATACTAAGGAAATCCTGAAAACATGACCTGTTGGTGGACTTGAGGACTGGAGTTGAGGAATACTCAAATCATAATAGACCCTGATATATCCCATAAAGTATAAAACATTTTTCTACTCAGAAAGAATAATGAATATCTGATAGGAAAAATGAGTGTAATTAACGCTCTATACATAAGTAGCCTCATCATTGGTAAGTTGAGGTTGATGTTCAGATTGGGTCATAAACTGTAGTATTAAAAAATTGATTTATTTATTATGCTGACTCATACATACAGTACCATCATATTTCAGCAGCACTTTACATACATTGACATCACTGTCCTCATTGCGGCTCACAATCCAAATACCCTATCAAGTATAGGGAGAACCCATACATATGTTCTTGGTAGGATTTGAACCAAGCACTGCAAAGCCTCTGTGCTGCAAATATATATCCATATGGAACCTAATTAACATGGATGGCCATCTGCATTGAGGGTTATATTAGGTGTCTCTGTCTCGTGTTCTATCAAAAATGCCACAGTAGAACCCCATGACACAAACCTAATTAATCCCATTTAAGTTAATAGAGTCCATCTTTTGCCTTCGGTAGTCTTCATGGCAGGGTTCCAGCATTCCATCATTTTCATTGTTCTATGGAAAATGTAATATTTAAGAACAAATAAAAGTTGAGACTAGTTATTACCGTGTTCAAGTAAAAGATATTATAAAAGGTCCCAATGCCTTAAAATGATCCATGTAGTTAACTTTTCAGCCAAGGTCCTATCACTGCCAGTATTCTTTTCCACCAGACAGAGAAGCAAATGATTAAATATAGTATCAGGGAAAGTCATTTAAAGTTTTAGATTAAGATCTCTCAGTTCAGTGTGCTTTTTGCCCAGTAATAAAAAGCTGCTTGTAAAGTTCCAATTACAGAGACAGCTGTGTGTATCCACCCCAGGAATATAAATCCGTGAACCATGTCAGCAGTGTCTGCGACTATAGCAATGTGGGCGATTATGTTGTCCTCGGCTACATTCACCATAATGTATCTATCATCTGACCTCGCCTGGCTTTCCTTTTATTTGCTATCTGTCAAAGAACCGGTATATTCACTCTGCATGACAATATATCAATAAATAATCCCGATAGTGTGATTCCTTCCCTTTACTCCAAGGTTCACAGGTCAGTAAACTTTTAATATAAGTTTCCTATAGTCTAGTGCAATTTGCACCTTTCCCACAAAAATTAGTTTCAAACAAAACTTACACCAAGTGCTTCGTATTTATCAGAGGCTTATTCAACCAAAATAATAAGTTCTCCCCTAGATAGTGGATAACTTACTGATTTCTGGTGGTCCTACCACTAGGATCTTCCACAACCCCAAGACGAAGGCTTTACAATCGGGGAATTGGGTTTTGCAGAGCTCCTTCTTGAATAGAGCTAAGGTGCCCATTGTCTATCGGACTGCCAGAAATAGCCAAAAATGTGCATCTCAACTTCATTCAAGACAGGACTCATGGTCCTCAGTTTCTAGAGCTCGATCTCAGGATTAGACCCCAGTGATCAGTAAGTTATCATTCATCTTTGAGATAGAGGATAACTTAAAACATTGTTTAGTTGCATGCGCCAAGATCTCTAACAGACAAGCAGTCAGATACGGTACATGCTATTTCAAAAGTTCTTTCCTATTATCTGCTGTGTTTCACGCATTTTGACACTATGCTTAAAGGGGTTGTTCACTATTAGGACAACCCCTTTTTTATCAAAATGTTCAGCTCCCAATAATATAGTGTGGTATTTGTGTGGTTTTTTATTCATTATTATAGGAACTTCAAAATTAAAATAGCAGCACAACCAGATCAATGGAATTCTGGCCACCAACACAGCCTGGACTACATTGACAAAAATGGTGCTCGTTGGGTTTTCATGATGGTGCCTGACATATTTTTCCACTATTCCTAGACGGCAGCTGTAAATAAATTACTGAAAGTAAAAAAATATACCTCCTCTTATCACTGCTTTATCTCACATGTCTAGTTTTTAGAATGTAAAAAACTTTACAGGAACAATTAAAAATGATGTGGGTCTTGTATGAAGAAGACAAGGGTATAAGTTCCCCTCCTGTCAGTGATGGTATATATCACTGTACTATATCACTGTGCAATGTCAGTTGCTGCATCCAGATCAATAATCACTAGAGGAAGGTGTCGCTATAATGCATTCTCCTGACAAATCTAAAAAAAACACGGAAAATGGATTGCTGTAGCTCTTCTCCAATCTTTAGAGACTAAACACGCATCTATACTAAGCGAAGGCTGCAGAATATTGGTAAAGAATGCTGTGTAGTAGTACAATATAAATATCCAGTGAAAAATCTATTTTCTATAATGTGTTAGATGTCCATTTACTGGGCCAGAATTAGTGGCAGGCAAAGTAGGTGTTCACATTGAAGAAAGAACTGCAATTTATGTTTTAAAAACAACAACAATATTCTCCCTCTAAATGCCTTTTTTTAATGGTTGTGTACTGCATGTGAAGCAATCACCTGTATTTTTCATATGTCTGGTCTGTGTGGTAGGATAGCAAGAAGAAATCATTTTCTTAAAAAGAAAAACAGGCAGCTCTGTGTTTGCCAAAACCTATATCAAGTCTGTCAAAAGCATGTGAGAAAACGTTTTATGCTGAGACCAAGAGTGAACTTTTCAGCCATAATGCCAACACTGAGCATCACCAAAAGAACACCATACCCACAGTGAAGAGTGGTGGAGGCAGCATTATGCTGAGGTTGATTTTCCGCAGCTAGAACTGGGCTTTAGTCAAGGAGAAGGGTAGTATCAAGAGTTCCACATATCAGTTAATTTTTCAACAAAACCTTTCAGCACAACGACCCTAGGCAAACCTCTAAATCATCAAAAGAATCACATAATCAGAAAAATAATCAAAGCTTCAGAGTGGACCAGTCAGAGCACAGATCTGAATCCAATTGAAAATCTGTTCTGGAGAGGGTGCTGTACACAGGAGATGCCATCGCAATGTGACAAATTTGAAGCACTCAAGGTAAAGATTGCCAATTCTAGATGTGTCCTGCTAATAGACTTCTACTACTGATGAGCGAATCTGCACGGACAAGGTCTTATCCGAGCATGCTCGGGTGCTAACCGAGTTTCTATGTGGTGCTTGAGACATATATTCGAGTCCCCGAGTGTTGTGAATTCTGTTGTCGAACTCCCTCCTGTGGTCGTGAATGGTACTTCGGCGAGTTCTGTCCATGGACTCCCTCTGGTGGCTGTGAGTGAAGCTGCTGCTTCTGAGGTTCCTTACACAGGTGACGTGGTTTATCCTTTGGTTGGCTGCTCTATTTAACTCCACTCGGATCGTTACTCCATGCCAGCTGTCAATGTTCCTGCATTGGTTCAGTTCGCTCTTGGATCTTTCTGGTGACCTGTCTTCTCCTGCAGAAGCTAAGTTCCTGATAGTTATTATTTGTTCATTGTTTCCTTGTCCAGCTGGTTATCATGATTTTGTCTTGCTAGCTGGAAGCTCTGGGATGCAGAGTGGCATCTCCGCACTGTTAGTCGGTGCGGAGGTCTTTTTGCACACTCTGCATGGTCTTTTGTAGTTTTTTGTGCTGACCGCAAAGATATCTTTCCTATCCTCTGTCTGTTTAGCAAGTCTGGCCTCATTTTGCTGAAACCTGTTTCATTTCTGCGTTTGTGACTTTCATCTTTACTCACAGTCAATATTTGTGGGGGGGCTGCCTTTTCCTTTGGGGAATTTCTCTGAGGCAAGGTAGGCTTTATTTTCTATCTCTAGGGCTAGCTAGCTCTTAGGCTGTGAAGAGGCGTCTAGGGAGAGTCAGGAACGCTCCACGGCTATTTCTAGTTGTTGTGATAGGATTAGGGTCTGCGGTCAGCAGAGCTTCCACATCCCAGAGCTTGTCCTGTGTGAGTTTAACTATCAGGTCGTGCCGGGTGCTCCTAACCACCAGGTCCATAACACCCGAGGCTGCGTGTCTCGTGGCTGTTCGACAGCTGCAACACAAGCAGGGATTGCCTAACAGCCAGGAGACATGCCAGGAGACATGCAGCTTCAGGGACTTGAACATAATAGTCGAGCACGCCAAAGACCTTGGGTTAGTATACCAGCGTGCTTGGATAACACCTTATCCGAGCACGTTCGCTCATCACTAACTCCTACCCAAAAAAGTATTACGGTAATTTATTAATTAATTTATTTATTAATTTAATTAAAGTATTTAATTAAAAGTGTTTGCATATTTAAGCCCTACATGACCTTGAGATAGCCCTACACGACCTTGAGATTTTCCGTTTTGCTCCCTTATTTTCCCAGAGCCATAACTTTTCTATTTTTTTCATCAATTATCAATATGGCTGTGTGAGGGCTTGTTTTTTGCGGGACGAATTGTACTTTTGAACAACACCATTGAATTTACCATATAGCATATCGGAAAATGTGAAAAAAATTCAAAGTGCGGTGAAATTGCAAAATAAGTGATATTCCATTATTTATGTATTTTTTAACCTGTTCACTAAATGCTAAAACTGACCTGACATTATGATTCTCCAGGTTGCAAATATCAAACATGTATAGGCTCTTTTTCATTTAAGTGGTGAAAAAAATCCAAAGTTTGTAAAAAAAAAACAACAACACAATTTTCCGAGACCTGCAGTGTTTCAATTTTTTGCCATCTGGGGCTTTGCGAGGGTTTATTTTTTGCGTGCCGAACTGACATTTTATTTGATACCATTTTGGGGTAGACACGATGTTTTGATCACCTGTTATTGCATTTTATTGCAATGTTATGGCAAGCAAAAAAATGTAATTCTGGCGTTCGTTTTGTTTTCATTACGCCGTTTACCGATTAGATTAATTCTTTATATATTTTGATAGATCAGGCATTTCTGAATGCAGCGATACCCATTATGTGTATTTTTTTATGGCGTTATGTTGAATGGTGCAAAAGGGGGGTGATTTCAACTTTTATTTATTTTATTTTTTTTGTACTTTTCACTTGCTTAAATAATCTCCTTAAGAGACTTGAAGCTGCGATCATCCGATCACTTATGCTACACACAGCAGGGCTTAAGCTTTTAGGCTTTCAGTACGGTCTCCAACATCATATCCGCTCACTATCTGAAACTCAACCTTTCCAAAAATGAACTTCTTCTGCTCCCGCTGTCTACTATCCTACCTAAATCTGACATTTCCCTCTCCGTGGGTGGCACCATAATAACACCCCGGCAGCAGGCACACTGTCTGGGTGTTACGTTTGACACCAATCTCTCCTTCACCTCCCATATACAATCTCTTGCCCGCTCTTGTCGCTTACGCCTGAAGAACATCTCTAGAATCTGTCCTTTTCTCACCATGGAACCAACAAAAACCCTCACTGTCGCCCAGATCCACTCCCGCCTGGACTACTGTAATGCTCTATTAGTTGGCCTCCCCCTTACTCGACTTTTCCCTCTCAAGTCTATCCTTAATGCGGCAGCCAGGGCCATCCATCTGGCTAATCGGTATTTGGATTTGTCCGCTCTTCGCCAGTCAGTGCACTGGCTGCCCATTCATTATAGAATCCAATTCAAACTGCTTGTTCTCACCCACAAAGCTCTCCACAGTGTGGCATCCCCCTACATCTCATCCCTCATTTCTATCGGCCTACCTGCCCGTTACGCTCTGCAAACGACTTTCAACTAACTTCTGCACTAATCCGTACCTCCCAGTCCCGCCTACAAGACTTCCACCGCGCTGCGCCAATCCTCTGGAATACTCTACCCCAAGAAATTAGGACTATCCACAACTTGCACCGTTTTAGGCCTATCATGTTCCCTAATCAAAGTCATTTTATGTGTAAGTGTGTGTGTGTGTAGCCCATTCACTATCTGAGAATAGCTCTCCATTAAAATTAAACTCCACGGCACCCAACAAGCACAAATACTGGCTGGTGACCAGCTCATGCAGCCTTTATTTATCCCCCACTCCCTCAAGATGGCTGGACCATCATTGTAAATACGCACCTGTACTTTGCATCTCCCCCACCTCATTGTAGATTGTAAGCTCTCATGAGCAAGGTCGTCTTATTTTGCTTTAATTACTGTATTATCTTTAACTTTGTTACTTATGACTGTTGTGTATGAACTGTTAAACTGTAAAGAGCTGCGGAATATGTTGGCGCCATATAAAGATTATTATTTTAAAGATAAGGTCAGTCAGTACACCCAAAAAATAGCTCTGATTGCAACTCAAAAGCCAAGATAGTATGTATGCATGTACTGTGTATATATACGGCTGAACACATAATCATTTCCAATTATTACAGTCTCTGCTCCCTATTAAATTTTATCTAATTTTTTCAAAGATTGGAATTTAATTTTTCATTACTATCTGCATTTTCCACATCCATTATCCCAATAGATGAATGCTGAGTGGATGTGGACCCATGAAGACTGAGTCCAGTACTAGCCACAGTATCTCATAACTCAGTTAAGAGCTATGTCTATGCTGATTATTCAAATAGAAATAAAAAAAAATAAAAAACAAAAAAATAAATCCACCATTTTTTTGTATACTTTTATTTTGCACCAGACTTTCTACTCTAATAAATGGTGAAAGTGGCGCACAATTAGGTGACATATAATGGGGGATGTAGGAGCATCAATAGTCCATACAGCTAAGCCTAAAATAATTTATACAATAATATGGAGTCGATATTTTTCACTGTAAGATTTAGATTAAAAGACATCACACTTATTTTTTTGTGTTAATAATATGCTCCTGTCATGAATAGATATTACATTTACCGTAGTCCCAGTTCCTTGCAGGTAATCCTCTGCGGACCGATACTGATGTTAGAATACTTTTGTGGAGCTTTTTACTGAACTTCCTGTTAATTATCTGTTTTCAAACAGGAAACCAAATACATGCAAATTATCAGTGGCTGTACGTTTCACATCCATAATTCTTTAACCAGTTTTGTTTTTAAAGATCAGTTCCTAGAGATAACAAAAAATATTTAGTAAAATACATCCTAGTTGTCCTCTTGGGTCTCCCCTTCAAATTCACAAAAGAGCATTTCAGAATTAGTTTCCAAAGCCTCCTCATTCAACCCATTGCTCCTTTATACTTTATTTCCTTCAATATTTCTATGTCCCTATCAGGGCCCTGAATTTGCGTTTTAACGCACAACTCCAGCGGGTTTTTTATTGCAGCGCTGGAGTGGTGCCACTATTCTAAGTTCCCTGCTCCTACTCTAAGGCTATGTGCCCACGTTGCAGAATGTAAGCAGAATTTTCCTTATCAAAACCGGACTCCCTTGGCAGGAAATCCGCTCGCGTTTTTCTAGCGCTTTTTTTTTGCATTTTTTTTCCATGCGTCCCAATACAATTATATAACGGCAAAATTGCCGAAATTCTGCAAAATTAATGAACATGCTGCGTTTCTTTTCATGCGATGCATTTCCGCTGCGGAAAGAAACGCAGCATGGGCACAACAATACGGAATTCCATTAAAAACAATGTGATGCGCTTTATAAGCTTTTTTAAGCATTTCCGCAGCAGAAAGACGCGGAAAAAAAACTTGAAAAACGCAACGTGGCCACATAGCCTAATACTTACCATCCGCCGTCTTCATCTTTTATTGGTGACGCTCTGGTATGTCTCCAGCAGTTTGTGACCTGCCGGATGGCTCCAGTGTTTGCTGGATGATCCGGGAGTGACAACTCAATGTAAGTCTATGAGAGTCAGAACAAATCTCTCATAGACTTGCATCGAGAGCTTGTGACTGATACCTCTGACTTCCGGTCAGTCAGAAGTTGTTGTTACGATATGGTGTAGCAAGACTAGATCAGCACCAGAAAGAGCCGAAGACGGTGGATGGTAAGTATAATACTAGTGTCAGGGAACTTAGATTAGCAGCACCACTCCAGGGCGGAGTTAAAACAAATAAAATGCTGGAGTGGCACAGACAGACGGCTATACAACTTGTGCGAGGATAGCACGGCAATCCTCAGACTGGCTGTCTGCTCTCCTGACCTGAGCTTGCCTGCTTCATAGAAATATATCACACTGTCATGTTCAGATCAGAAGAGCCAGGCCAGTCTGTCCTTGCACGTGTTATACGGCTGTCTGTCAGTGCCCTAACACCAAAATCTTGCCATCACATACAAGAAACTTTCTAGAAATGTTGCATTTGGGGAGATTTAGGCAGCACCTTGGAAACGTACCAACTTTTCCAGAAGCCCAGCAGGTCTCCCGTCTTAAATGGACATTCCAAGAGTTGGCCAGCATGCAAAAGGGGAAATCACTGAAAAAAATAACCTAATACAAATCCATCAAAAATTATAAAGTTATAAGAAAATGATAAAGTTATACAAATTATAATTCAAATACTTATCCTTTATTAAATAATTTAAACACTAAAATTCACATACTACAAAAAGTGCACTTACTGCAAGATGCCAATTTTGAGGTTGTTTAAATGGTTTAATAAAGGTTAAGTTTTACAATTATCCCCTTTCAGTAAGCTATCAGCATGTAAAAGAGCAGAATTAATAGGGATTTTCTCCCAGCTTTTTATAGCCCATGAATTACAGGACACGGCATTTTGGAATCTCAGGCACAAAAGTGGAAATATGACCAATTAGTAAATCTCATAACACAAGAGCTTCTCACTAAATTAGAATATCATGAAAAAGTTAATTTATTTCAGTTCTACAATACAACAAGTGAAACTTGTATATTATATAGAGTCATTACAAACAGAGTGATCTATTTCAAGTGTTTATTTCTGTTAATGGTGATTACTGCTTACAGCCAATGAAAACCCAAAAGTCATTATCTCAGTAAATTAGAATAATTTATAACATCAGCTTGAAAAATGATTTTAAAATCCAAAATGTTGGCCTACTGAAATGTATGTTCAGTAAATGCACTCAATACTTGGTCGGGATTCCTTTTCCATCAATTTCTGCATCAATGCGGCGTGGCATGGAGGCAATCAGTCTGTGGCACTGCTGAGGTGTTATGGAAGCCCAGGTTGCTTTGCTAGAAGCCTTCAGCTTGTCTGCATTGTTAGGTCTGGTGTCTTATCTTCATCTTGACAATACCCCATAGATTCTCTATGGGGTTACGGTCAGGCGAGTTTGCTGGCCAATCAAGCACAGTGATACTGTTGTTTTTAAGCCAGGTATTGGTACTTTTGGTGGTATGGACAGGTGGAGAATGAAATTTCCATCTCCAAAAAGCTTGTCGACACAGGGAAGCATGCAGTGCTCTAAAATTTCCTGGTTGGCAGCTGCACTGACTTTGGTCTTGATAAAACACAGTGGACCTACACCAGCAGATGACATGGCTCCCCAAACCATTACTGATTGTGGAAACTTCACACTAGACCTCCAGCAGCTTGGATTGTGGCCTCTCCACTCTAGACTCTGGGTCCTTGATTTCCAAATTAAATGCAAAATTAATTTTCATCTTACAACAACACCTTGGACCACTGAGCAACAGTCCAGTTCTTTTTCTCCTTGGCCCAGGTAAGACACTTCTGGCGTTGTCTATTGGTCATGAGTGGCTGACACAAGGAATGTGACACTTGTAGCCCATGTCCTGGATTCGTCTGTGTGGTGGCTTTTGAAGCAATGACTCCAGCAGCAGTGCATGTATTGTGAATCTCCCTCAAATTTTTGAATGGCCTTTCCTTAACAATCCTTTCAAGACTGTGGTTATCCCGATTGCTTGTGCACCTTTTTCTACCACACTTTTTCCTTCCACTCAACTTTCCATTAATATGCTTGAATACAGCACTCTGTGAACAGCCAGCTTCTTTAGCAATGATCTTTTGTGGCTTACCCTCCTTGTGGAGTGTGTCAATAACTGCCTTCTGGACATCTGTCAAGTCAGCAGTCTTCCCCATGATCGTGGAGCTACTGAAACAGACTAAGGGACCTTTTTAAAGCCTTAGGAAGCCTTTGCAGGTTGTTTTGTGCTAATTATTCTAATTTACTGAGATAATGACTTTTGAGTTTTCATTGGCTGTAAGCCATAATCATCAACACTAACAGAAATAAACACTTGAAATTGATCACTCTGTTTGTAATGGCTATATAATATATGGGTTTCACTTTTAGTACTGAAGAACTGAAATAAACTTTTTGATAATATTCTAATTTTGTGAGAAGCACTTGTATACTTCACATCACATTATAGAGAAAATCAAATTAGCTATAATTGTCATCTTTAGTTTCTGCTAAACAAAGGTCAGACCGGTATCTGTGTAACCTTTGTTGTAATGATGGATATGATTAATAAACTTGTCTGCCTAGACGTATGGCTTACACTTGTGTGATAATTTGCATCCTATAATCTTCATACTCCTAATTTACAACCATTCAGCAACCTGACGCTTTCTTCTTACCATGTAAAATTGTTTCCATATTTCACTGGTCCACATGGGATAGTAAAACAAGAATAACACACACCAAGTGGCACCAGTATTCCCTCTATTATTCCTTTATTACAGCGATGCTATTAAACAGAATTGAACTTTTATCTTGCACCTTAACCACATTGCTAACACTTTCATCATTTCGCTGACATTATCGTATCTCATGAGGCATTTCTCATGCTGCTGTGATAATTTTTTTTCCATTTAATACCATAAAAACGCCAAGGTAAAAGTAAAGAATTAAGGAAAGTGCAAACAGATGTTCACATGTACTAATTGCAAATGCAAATTACAGTAAATTCTATGATTTAAAACAACCTCTCAACTCAACTAATACAATTTGCAAGTGCTTATACATAATCTTGCATAAAGTTGCCACCATACTGCAACTGGATAATGTCATCTTATCATGACTGTATAATGGGAACATACAGTGACGAAATAACACAGCAATATCGTGACAATACAGACCAGGTGCAGTCAGAGGCTACACTGTGAGCACAATTATTAGGCAAGTTGTATTCTTGAAGACTCATTTTATTATTGAACAACTACAGAACTGTTGATCAGTCCTCAAAGCTAATAAACCTGAATATTTAAGAAAGTAAAAGAGATGTTTTGTTTTTCTTAGGAGAATATCTATGCATGCAGAATTATTGGGAAACTATTACAGGGTAAAATTATTATGCAACTAAACAGTACATTTTCCAATCTCAATGGTTTATTTTCATCTGTGAAAGTGAGAATAATAACCAAACAGCTCAAAAAGTACAAAAATAAATTTCTGATATTTAAAAAATAAAAAAACAATATAGCTGCCCTTCTTTTCAATAAAAGCCATAAGCTCCATCCATGGAATCTCAGTTTTTTAATCTAAACTTTTTGGCCAGCACCAACCACAGCCTCCCAGACACTAAACAGAGAGGTGACTGTTCTCCTTCACAGAAAATCTTCCGCTTGAGACGGGCCCACAAGTTCTCAGTAGGGCTTAGGTCAGGTGAGGAAGGGGACGTGTCATCATTCTTTTATATTTAAAGACCTTTACTGGCAGCTGAGGAGTAGAGACTTTGATGCTGTAATGGAGCTTTGTCCTGCATCAAAATCACGGGTGTTGTGAAAGATGCAGACTTGAAGAAAGTGTCTTCTGAAATCTGGCAGTAGGTTTGGGAGTTTTGAATCTATCTTCAACCCGAAAAGGTCCAACTAACTCATCTTTAATAATCCCAGCCCACAGCAGTGCCCACTTCCACCTTGATGGCGTCTGAGTCGAAGTGGAGGTCTATGCCCATTACTGACCCAGCCATGGATCCATTCATCTCGTCTATCAAGAGTCACTCTTATCTCATCAGTCCGTAAAACCTTTGAAAAATCTGTCTTCAGATATTACTTGACCCAGCCTTGACGTATCCACTTCTGTGTCTTGTTCATTGGTGGTCTGGTTTAAGCCTTCCTTACCTTGGCTATGTCTTTGAGCAATGAACACCTTGTACTTCAGGGTGCTTCTTGGAGTTCTGGAATTTGACAGCACTGGAGGATAATGGCTTCCTGGTCAATTCTTCTCAAATATTTGGCGGTTAATTTGCGTATTTTTTGTCAACACATTTTTTTGTGACTCTGTTGACTATTTGCAACAATACTTTTCATGGTTCTGTGTTCTCACCCTGATATCTTAGAAGTTTCAAGAGTGCTGATCACTCTGTAAGCCGGTAACAATTTTTGATTTCTCAGAATTGGTTAAATCTTTCTTTTAGTCCTATTTGCTTGAGAAAAACAAGCTGCCTACTAATTCTGCACACCTTTATAAAGGACATTGTATCCTTAGGCCTCACCTTCCTCAGTACACAAACACAGATTTCCTGATCGGCTTCATTCAATAAGCATTAAAGATTATACAGCTTAGAGTTGGAAAATCTACATAAAAATTATCTTATGGTCAAAATCCTCACTGTCTAATAATAGTGTACAAATCGTCATAAGCTAGAGTTTAAGCCAATGATTCAGAGTTGATGTGCTCGCTGATTACAGTCCCTTTCCATCTTCTCCAAGTTGAACAGTTACAATCTGACGCACCCATTGGCACACCCATATACCTTTGTCTCCTTGCTTTAACAGCTATAGACTGCACTCTGCCCCTATCGATGCCCATCTTGCTCTATCCTTTAATAGTACCATTCTTTAGCACAGTTTAAAAGGTAACTTGTTAGCGGTAGGTATAAAAGAGACACCAAATGACTGACCAGAGAAAGTTGTTTTCTTCTGAGTTCTGCAGCATTACAAGGAAGACTTCTATATAGAAAACTAACCCAGAGTCCCATCAGCTTCTCCGTGTCTGGGAGAGACCGGTCAATGAAGCCAAAAAGGGAGAATATGGAGAAGCAACCAGGCGGACTCCTCCCTCTGTTCCCACTCTCCTTTCTCTGTGCCTGACACATTCTTTACAGTGGTCGTTTACTACTCGGACAAGCTCTTCTGAATCACCATGCTCCCCCTTATAAAATAACATCGATATTTGCCTCCAACGTTATGCTATTGCTATGTCATACGACTCCTGCAGCCAACTAGTGGCAGCCACTTCACGCTCTACTCCTTTGAACAAGTTCAACATCCAAAAAAAGTGAGAGCTGCTGCAATGCAATGTTACGCTAGCCCCGAGAGGGCCAGCACTGATACCGGTGGTGAGCATTGTTTGTTATTTTTTTCTGGTGATTCAGAAGGGGTTGTCAGAGTGGACAAAATCTTTAAGGCTAATTTATCACAAGGTTTTTGCTATCCCTTATGAGAACAGAGTGATATAGGGGAACAGACCCTGATTCCAGTGATGAATCGCTAAAAGGGCTACATGCAAATCTAATACTTTGAGTCCACTGATTGGCAGATTTCTGTGTACACTGTTCATAGGCAGAAAGCTGCCAATAAGTGAAGGGGCATGGTTCAGTAGAAAGCTTGGAGAAGAGCTGCCAGAACGGTGAGCAGACTGCAAAGTATGTCCTACGAGGAATGGTTAAAGGATTTGGGAATGTTTAGCTTGCAAAACAGAAACCTAAGAGGAGACTTAACAGCTTTCTACAAATGGGATGTCACAGTGTAGAGGGATCATCCTTATCATTTGCACATGGAAACATGAGAAGCAATGGAATGAAACTGAAAGGTATAAGATACAGATTAGGTATTAGAAAAAACTTTTTGACATTGAAGGTGATTAATGAGTGGAACAGGCTGCCACGAGAAGTGATGAGTTCTCCTTCAATGGAAGTCTTCAAACAGAGGCTGGACAGACATCTGTCTGAGATGGTTTAGTGAATCCTGCATTGAGCAGGGGGTTGGACACGATGACCCTGGAGGTCCCTTCCAACTCTAACATTCTGATTCTATGGTTACACAGTACAAACCTCATGAAGTTGCAGGATTACACAGCAGTAGGTTTACTAGTACTCTAGTGATAAAACCACTGCTTTATCAGATTATCAAAACTACAACAAACAGACCAGTAAGTGACACATCACTGCAGTCAGCAACATATAAATCATACCACTCTTAAAAATCTATAAAAGTGTGAAGTATCTTTATAGACAAAGATCATGAGCACACCAACAAGAAGCCAAAAAAAACCCAAAGAAGACAAGGGGCAGTCACGAATCTATAAAAGTTCGATTATACATTACAATAAATATATTATCTTATAAGTCAACAAAATAAAATTAAAAAATGAATACAATAATAAGATGCTATTATAAATAAATGACTAAGTAAGTACCTTGAATTAGCAAATCACACTTGTTTCGTGTAAGAAGGTAACCACTAAAGTATATCAAAATAGCCGGTCTTGTCACACTGCCAGAAACCTGTCGTAGACTGCTAATAGGACAGGTGCATGTGAGCATCTCCGCAGCTGTGACCCACAGGCAACATATACCACATACTGCCAACCCATTTCCTGGTGAAATCCGCAGAGCTCCCTACTGCACATGCTCACTTGTCCTATTAGCGGTCTTGGACACACTTCTGGCAGTGTAACAAGATGGCGGCCATACTATAGTGATCATTTCCATCACCATGTTTATGATGATGATATTTTTATTTACTCTGCTGCCGCCCTTGATTTTTGTTGACTGACTGCAGAGGCGAAGTCACGATCCAGACAATCAGCGGACTAAAATCGTGACATCACTGGAACAGCCTGTCAACAAAGACTGGCGAAGAGCCAGCGTTGGATCTGCAGTGTGCGGTAAAAGTTAGTGCTTTATGCTTCACTTTTGAAAAACCATAATACAACCCCATAGACCACTGTTACCTAACTCAAGCACAACACACATTTTTGAACCTTAACACCAAGGCTTGAACTACTACCACTTATCTCCTTAATTAAGATTGAAATAATATGCAAATTGCCTCTTGAAAGAGGAAAAGAAATTGAACTCTTTAGACCTCCGTCAAAAGGATTCAGCCAAATCAGACTTCCTGCTTTGCAATGTTAAGGGGCAAGCACCCCAAAACAGGTGTCTACGAAAAGAGTTTTTGGTTTAGCTTTTATCCTTAAAGGTACCATCACACATAACGATATCGTTAACGATATCGTTGCTTTTTGTGACATAGCAACGATATCGTTAAGGAAATCGTTATGTGTGACAGCGACCAACGATCAGGCCCCTGCTGTGAGATCGTTGGTCGCTGGGGAAAGTCCAGAACTTTATTTCGGCGCTGGATCACCCGCTGTCATCGCTGGATCGGCGTGTGTGACGCCGATCCAGCGATGTCTTCACTGGTAACCAGGGTACACATCGGGTTACTAAGCGCAGGGCCGCGCTTAGTAACCCGATGTTTACCCTGGTTACCAGCGTAAACGTTAAAAAAACAAACACTACATACTTACCTTCAGCTGTCTGTCCCCGGCGCTGTGCTTCTCTGCACTCCTCCTGCATCCTGTGTCAGCGCCGGCCAGCCAGAAAGCACAGCGATGACGTCACTGCTCTGCTTTCCGGCTGACCGGCACTGACAGTGCAGAGGAAAGCACAGCGCCGGAGGACAGACAGCTGAAGGTAAGTATGTAGTGTTTGTTTTTTTAACGTTTACGCTGGTAACCATGGTAAACATCGGGTTACTAAGCGCGGCCCTGCGCTTAGTAACCCGATGTTTACCCTGGTTACCGGGGACCTCGGGATCGTTGGTCGCTGGAGAGCTGTCTGTGTGACAGCTCTCCAGTGACCAAACAGCGACGCTGCAGCAATCGACATCGTTGTCGGTATCGCTGCAGCGTCGCTCAGTGTGAAGGTACCTTAAGTCATGGCAAGGCTCGTTAAATGGTCGATGTTGACTTTTCGGACTGCTCCGTATAGTATGTGGCACTAGAGTTCAAGTCCTTTTCCTTTCTGAAAAGGTAATTTGCAAATTTCCCAGAGGAGCACTGCATGGCCTATAAGACTCATTACATCGGCATATCACTCTCCACTAGTATAGCTGTTACCCCTTAGACTTCAATCAGAGGCATCTCATACAATCAAATCAAAAACTTTTGCTTTACACTGATGAGAGGCACACACCCTGCAACAAGATGTGCAATTAGAGTGTACGGTTTGGCAGTTATCACAACTCATGTGGCAAAGCTCGTTAAAGGGTCGATAAATGCTTTTAGGATGGCTATTTTCATTAGGCGGTGCTGGAGTTCAAGACCTCTTCCTCTCTGAAGAGACAATTTGGATAATTCATTTCCCAGAGGAGCATTGTATGGCCTTTCAGACTCCTTACACTAAGAGATTTGATACTTAACATGGCCACTTAGTCTAGTATAACTGTGACCATTTTGTTACTAGGTATTGCACCAAGGTTCACTGCTCTGGACAAAATAACAACTAGTGACCACAGCTCTTGTGATCACGCTTTCGCCAATACAAATGTGGTCATCGATACAAAAAAGTCATCAACAGCTAATTTAAAGGAGGTCATAATTAAGTGTGTACTGGGGATCTGAGCAGAAAACATTCAGAAGCAAGGTAAAAGGGATTTTAATGTGGGTAAATTAGAGAGAGTGCATACAATTAGTGTTTTAAAGATTGTAAAGGAGCCGAAATTGGTTGATGACCATTGCATTAAAAAAAATTTGGTGACAGAACTCAATAGGATCATCTATAGAACAGTTAATGTTTCAGTAGATGGTGGAAATGCCGTAATTCATGAGTCACTGCAGCATTATTCCATTACAGAGACATGAACACAATGTAATAGAAAATAAAGCGCCATGTTACATAAATATATAAGTTCACTGGGTAATAAAAATCATTGCCACACACTCATTATACATCTCTTATAGGAGCGAATAGCTGTACAGCCAGTTTCTTTTTTATTGTAGTGTCATGCCTGTAGTTATAATACAATGCCCTTGGAAAAGGTGCTGGGCTTGTAGCAATCCAATTACCTGTCTTCAACGGGAATACATTATAGCCGGAGGAATCTTAACGACTTGTCGCCGGTTCTCATCTGACAAGCAATGACATTTCTAGAGGTAATAAAACTTCCTAATTGAGAATAAAATGAAACTAAATATACGTGTAATTGAATTAATAAACAGAGTAGTCCCGAAGAGCATCTAATAACATGATGATGGCGAAAAAAAAGGTTTTTTTTTTCATCCTCATAAAATATTAACCATTAGTCTCTCTGCTGCTTCTATTTCACACATGAAGGACTAAGTAGGGTGTGGGCTGTTGTGCCTCGTCCCCGGCATTACAGAAAGACATGGTTGTGTACTAGAGTTACACTCGATTTTTAAACCTTCATTTGTCTAAATGGAAATCGATAAAACAAAGAAGCTTTATTCTCCTTAATTCCAAATTGAATTTAAAACCAAACATCATTTTATCCCTGATAATGGTGATATGTGGCGAGTTCTCTGGGAACGGCCTGACACACTTGTATTCTCCTGCCAAGCGGTGTCCTTTATCAAAGGGCCTAATTAAATAAAGTGCCGCACCTACAAACATGCCCACTTCATCTTTATAAACCCTACCTTTCAGTTTTAAGCTGAAGATGCAAGAAAAGAAAGGTAAATTAAACTATAATATATGGTGCAGCAAGGATTTCAGGGCTTGATTCTCTCCGATAGAGTCTGAATAGGTTGCCTTCAGGGAAAGAAGCACTTTAGGGCTCATTCAGACATCCAATTTCGATTTACAAGTTCTATCTGTGTTTTTCATTGATAGCACTCTTACTAGTCTAATATATAAAGCTGAATGTGTGTGTGTGTGTATGTGTGTATGTATGTCCGGGATTGGCATCTGCACCGTCGCAGCTACAGCCACAAAATTTTGCACAGTCACACGTCTGGACCCCGGGGGCGTCATAGGCTATATTGTGAGGCGAAATTTTAACCCCGCACGTTCCAATTCACCAAACAATTTTGCCCCTATCTACATAATGGGGAAAAAAGTGAAAGGAAAAGTGTTGGAGGCGTTGAAGCTACAGCCACAAAATTTTGCACAGTCACATGTCTGGACCCCGAGAGCGTCATAGGCTATGTTGTGAGGTGAAATTTTAACCCCGCGCATTCCAATTCACCAAACAATTTTGCCCCTATCTACATAATGGGGAAAAAATGAAAGGAAAAGTGTTGGAGGCAAATTGACAGCTGCCAGATGTGAACAAGGGGGACGTAAAGAGTGAGAGCGATGGCGCCAAAGAGTATATACCATACAGTTGCTAAGGTGGGGCCCCGACATGGGATACTCACCACACACGGGGATATGAACACACACACAAAATGCGCCACACACTTCCACGTGCTTGAACACATATCACCCTCAGCACACATTTCACCACACATTCTCCAACCTCGCCACATAAGAGTCGAAACACAAAAGTCGCCGCTCAAAACTCGCCATGCGCAGAACTCGCCACATGCAAAAACTAGGCTCTTGCAAAACTCGCCACAAGTGCTAAACTCACCTCATGGAAAACTCGCCACACGCAAAACTTGCACATGCGGAAAAATTGCCACATGCACAAAAGTTGCAACACATGCAAAATTTCTTCACACAAAACTTGCACATACTCAAAAGGCACCACACAAAACTCGCCACGTGCAAAACTCGCCATGCGCAAAACTTGCTGCACACAAGTTGCTACACTAACCTGTCACATGCAACTCGACACACAAAAAGTTGCTACACGCATGTTGCCACACACAACTCATCTCACAAAAGTCGCTACATACATGTCGCCACACGCAACTCAACACACACAACTTGACAAACGAAACTCGCCCTAAAACACACACAAGTCTGGTCTTATCCTTCAAAAATAAAAATCTGATTAATAAGCAGACAAACTACAACAAATGTACCATAAAGGAAATACGGCAGCTGTCAGTCACATGACCTGTCTATTATGTGTATGTGTGAGCTAATATATACTGCCAGGGGGAGGGCTTCCTGCTGGCTGGGGATTTATCAGGCTGCCAATTTAGATTACAAATACTGAGGTAAAAATACTGAGCAAATAACGTGTGAACGAGGTCTAATACAGGAGGAGATGACACACAGATATATACTATATACAGGAGAGATGACACACAGGAATATACTATATACAGGAGAGATGACACACAGGTATATACTATATAGAGGAGGAGATGACATACAGGTACATATATATACAGGAGGAGATGACATACAGGTATATACTATATACAGGAGGAGATGACACACAGGTATATACTATATACAGGAGCAGATGACCTACAGGTATATACTATATACAGGAGGAGATGACATACAGGTATATGCTATATATAGAAGATGACATGCAGGTATATACTATATACAGGAGGAGATGACACACAGATATATACTATATACAGGGGAGATGACACACAGGTATATACTATATACAGGAGGAGATGACATACAGGTATATACTATATATAGAAGGAGATGACATTCAGGTATATACTATATATAGGGGAGATGACACACAGCAGGTATATAATATATACAGGGGAGATGACATACAGGTATATACTATATACAGGAGATGACATACAGATGTATACTATATATAAGGGAGATGACAAACATGTATATACTGAGGGGATGAGGTGCAAATGAGAGGTGTGAGGTGAAAATGAAAAGGTGTGAGTGCAAAATGAGAGGAGTGAGGAAAAATAATGGAGTGATCAGAAAATGACAGATGTGAGGTTGAAATGACAAGTGTTAGGGGGGAATGAGAGGAGTGAGGGAGAAAATGAGAGATGTGAGGGAGAAAATGAGAGATGTGATTGGGAAAATGAGAGGCGGGATGGGAAAATAAGAGAAGTGACGTGCTATAACTAACCACAGATATTTACTATGCCCAGGCAACGCCGGGCTCTTCAGCTAGTTTAGTATATGGGGCAAGTCCGGCATGTGCATCCAATGCTCCAATCAATGTTTTGGGGACCGACGCAAGCAGGAGCATAGCTGCATTGAGATGAGGACTTTCAGTGGTCAGATCCCCAGCATTCAGCAACGTATTATCAAACCTCTGGATATAGGTGATATTTTGTTATGGTGGTCCGACCCCTTTCATTAACCCTGGGGGCTCTAAAAGGAAACAACCCTTGACGCTGGATTTCACCACGGGTTATAGTCGATTTGCCAGGGGTTCCAGTAGTGGGATAATCTGATATCTTCTTATTTTAGGGGTCAATTCTAACAAACAGAAATAGCAAAAAGCGTGTGTGTAGATAAATAAAGGTGTTGTCTACTATTCAGTCAACCCTGTCTCAATCAGCATGCTTACCCCCAGTACAATACCTCCACTTATTCTCACCTTCGGTGTCAGTGCCAATCTAGTGGTGTCAGTACTGACTCTCCCAGGGATCGTATCACATTATGTCACGTAATCCCAGAGGCCAATCAGCGTTGGATTCACGCTCACTGCCTTCGGATTTATCAGACATCAAGAGTTCTGACTTCCTCTTGATGTCTGATGTCAGTTTATGCAAGGGCATACTTTGTGAAAATCCTCATTACCAAAAAAGATGCTAATCAATGCAAGGTAAAAATAATTGCCCCTTAGGCAAACAATACGTCTCCACGTCTGAGGCCTCAGATGGCAATGGAAGTGCAATATTTTACATGCCATCTCTACAATATGTGATGTCAAAACCTATACATTATTCTGTGGCTGCAAATAAGGTACATTCCCACGTAGCAAAAATTTACTCAGGAAAAATCCTCAACGTAGTTCCAGCATTGCGCATGAGATTTTGAGAAATGTGCAATTTCCAAAAACCTTCTTCTATCACTGCAGCATCTCTGCTGCAAAACGCGAGTATATACATTCAGTAGGAACGTGTATTTAAAAGGGGTTGTCAACTTTTTTTTTCTTACCAAAATGCATGTATTTTGATAAAATTTTTGCAATCGGGTTTCATTAAAAAAGCACATTTTGTTTTTTTACAGCCTGTACAGTATATATGCCTGCACATTCAACTTTCATGCAGACAGGTGTCATAAATCATTTAAAAGCCCAGAAAAAAGAACGATATGAGTTACAAATTCTCCCATGAGACCAACAGAACGAGCTCACTGACAGATTCTCAGACAACTTATTCTGCAGACAGCAATGGACAATGCCTCCTAGAGATTAAAGAAAGAAACGATGCAAAGATTTTTAGAAAACCCAATTACAAAATTGATCTGTAACCCCCCCCCCCCCAAAAAAAAAAAAAAACATGGCATTAAATAAAAAATTATCCCAAAAGGTGGATAACCCTGTTAATATTGACAATCATTTGCATTCAAATAATTCAACAGTTGTTTAACCATCTGCGCTTGCGGAAGGAGGCAGGGCAAATTTCTACAATTCTCATAAAAGGAACAAATAAGATTATGGAAAAGTAATAATACAATAATAACCTTAAAAAGCAATTTTAGAATATGCTAGCACAGATAAATATGTTTCCACTGGGATTTTTTCCTTTGAGAAAGACATCAGTGTGTTATGTAAAGATATTAAAACTATCACCCGGTATTAATTGCAGCAGCCTATTAACTGAACTAAATCAACTGCCTTGATTGGATCAGATTGTCTATATAATAACATAACAGTACGAGCAATACAGTTAGCGAGGCAAAAGACGTGTCAGGAGGAATAAGAAGAAAGTGATCAATAAACATAAACCAAAGGTTAACTGTGGTAATGAGGGCTTGCTTCAAGCCATATCTATGAAGGGATTCTTCAGAAAGCAGCAGATCTTCATTAGGCTTTGTGCAAAGAATGCCTGGAGCCCACCTAAAAAAAACACAGCAAAAGCCCCAGGTAAAATGAACAAAATGCACAGTAATGTAAAAACGATGTAGCTGTGCGCATATTCTGTCTTATGTCACTTATTTTAAATGCTTCAGGGTCCGGAAACTGGTTAAAAGAAGTGACGTGCTCCTTCTTCGGGAGGCTTTCAAAGACTATCTATATTTCACAGCACATATTATTTATTTCGCTTGCTTATATAGCGCCATCATATTCCGCAGCGCTAAACAGACATCATCATCGCTGTCCCCAATTTGGCTCACGATCTAGATTCCTTTTCAAGATGTCTTTGGAGTGTGGGAGGAAACCGGAGAACGCGGAGAAAACCCACACAAACACGGGGAGAACATACAGACTCCTTGCAGATTTTGTCCTTGGTGGGATTTGAACCCAGGACTCCAGCGTGGTAAGGCTGCACTGCTAACCACTGAGCCACCGAGCTGCATAAAGGAAAAGATGTTGGTGGCAGAGTCACCGTAATAACAGCAAGGCCACTTCAGGACGACTGCTGACATCTTTCTTAAGTGGCTTTTACAGCATTCTGCAATGCTGTAGATAAGCCCCCGATGTAACCTGAATGATAAGAAAAACAGGTTATATTATACTCACCCAGGGACGGTCCCGCTGCGGTCCGGGTTCGGAGCCTCCCATCTTCATACGATCACATCCTGTTCTTGTCTTCTTGCCACTGCCCCGATGCAGGCGTATGTTGTTTGCCCTGTTGAGGGCAGAGCAAAGTACTGCAGTGCGCAGGCGCCGGGCCTCTCTGACCTTTCCCAGCGCCTGCACACTGCAGTACTTTGCTCTGCCCTCAACAGGGCAAAGTACGCCTGTGCAGAAGCCACGGCAAGAAGACAAGAAGAGGACGTTATCACATGAAGATGGGAGGCGCCGGACCCGGACTGCGATGCCCATAGGACCGGATCGCAGCAAGACCGCCCCTGGGTGAGTATAATATAACTTGTTTTTCTTATCTTTCAGGATACATCAGGGGCTTATCTACAGCATTACAGAATGGCCTTAGTTTATAGGCCATTTTTGGGGTGACCATGTGCACATAGCCTTACAGCTATCTGGCTTACTTCCATGATGCCTGATATCACCCAAAAATGGAAACTGGGTCACAACAGGTTAAGTTCATGTTCAGGATTACAAGTAACCGACGAAAAAAAATCAGTGAAATTACAATTGTGAGATGAACACTGAACTTTTGGGACCAATCATCTATGCAAATAGTGTGTATGAATAGCGCTGATGGGTGCATTCTGTGCTGACATAGCCCCTTTAAATAGTCCACCTATTACTCTGGTAAGAGACCTGCTTGGACTGCAGATGCGCTGTCCATCATCCCTACCTTCCCCGCTGACAGACTAGTTTCACCAGTGGCCAGGCAGAGGAAGACATGGAGTATTCATGACACATACTATGATTTTATATTGCCATATTTAAACTATTACAATTCACCAACGACTATCAAAGTGATTAAGGAGGCTCATAAGGTATATAGCGCTAATGTCAATATACTTATTAAAAGACTTCCCAAGTGGATGTAAAAATCAATGTAAAGTATCTAATTCAATTACAATATAAGAGAATATATAATTAAACTATATTTAAATGAATGTACAATGCTTTAACCATCACAGTTACTTAAATCTATGAAAATCCTGGAGATATTACAGGTGTTTCTCAAAAATTAGAATATCATCAAAAAGTTAACTTCCCCATGATTGCAGAGCCTACTGAAACAGACTAAGGGGCCTTTTCAAACTCTTAGGAAGCCTTTGCAGGTGTTTTCTTGTTAATTATTCTAAGTTACTTAGATAATGACTTTTGGGTTTTCAATGCCTGCAAGCCATAATCATCAACATTAACAGAAATAAACACTTGAAATATATCACCCTCTTTGTAATGACTCTATATATGAGTTTCACTTTTTGTATTGAACTGAAATAAATTAACTTTTTATTCATACTCTAATTTTGTGAAAAGCACCTGTATATTTAAAAGTTAATTACTGTATATACTCGAGTATAAGCCGACCCGAGTATAAGCCGAGACCCCTAATTTTGCCTAAAAAAAACTGGGAAAACTTAATGACTCGAGTATAATCCTAGGGTGGAAAATGCAGCAGCTACTGGTAAATGTCAAAAGTAAAAATAGATACCAATAAAAGTAAAATTAATTGAGACATCAGTAGGTTGTTTTTGAATATCCATATTGAATCAGGAGCCCCATATAATGCTCCATGCAGTTTATGATGGGCCCCATAAGATGCTCCATATTAAAATATGCCCCATACAATGCTGCACAAATGTTGTTTATCGCCCCATAAGATGCTCCATACAGACATTTGCCCCATATAATGCTCCACAAATGCTGATTATGGCCTCATAAGATGCTTCATAGACACATTTGCCCCGTATAATGCTCCACAAATGCTGATTATGGCCCCTAAGATGCTCCATATAGATATTTGCCCCATATAATGCTGCACATGGCCCCATAAGATGCTCCATAGAGATATTTTCCACATATAATGCTGCACATGGCCCCATAAGATGCTCCATAGAGATATTTGCCCCATATAATGCTGCACATGGCCCCATAAGATGCTACATAGAGATATTAGCCACATATCATGCTGCACATGGTCACATAAGATGCTCCATACAGATATTTGCCCCATATAATGCTGCACATGGCCCCATAAGATGCTCCATACAGATATTTGCCCCATATAATGCTGCACATGGCCCCATAAGATGCTCCATACAGATATTTGCCCCATATAATGCTGCACATGGCCCCATAAGATGCTCCATACAGATATTTGCCCCATATAATGCTGCACATGGCCCCATAAGATGCTACATAGAGATATTAGCCACATATCATGCTGCACATGGTCACATAAGATGCCCCATACAGATATTTGCCCCATATAATGCTGCACATGGCCCCATAAGTTGCTCCATACAGATATTTGCCCCATATAATGCTGCACATGGCCCCATACAGATATTTGCCCCATATAATGCTGCATATGGCCACATAAGATGCTCCATACAGACATTTGCCCCATATGCTGTTGCTGCGATTAAAAAAAAATAAAAAATGACATACTCACCTCTCAGGCCCCCACCACTTACTATATTCACCTGCTCCCCGTTCCACTGATGGGCGCCGCTGTGTCTTCTGCGTCTTCTGCACTGACTGTTCAGGCAGAGGGCGGCGCGCACTAATCGTGTCATCGCGCCCTCTGACCAGAGCATCACTGCAGAGGAAGATGCAGCAGTGCCGACGGTGGAACGGGGAGCAGGTGAATATCGCGCACTGTGTTATACTCACCTGCTCCTGGTGCGGTCCCTGCACGTCTGTTCCCCGGCGCCGGCAGCTTCTTCCCGTAGTGAGCGGTCACATGGTACCGCTCATTGCAGTAATGAATATGCGGCTCCACCGCTATGGGAGTGGAGTCGGGTCCATATTCATTACTGTAAAGAGCAGTACCATGTGACCGCTCACTACAGGAAGAAGCTGCTGGCGCCCGGGAACCAGGGACGTGCAGGGACCGTGCCAGGAGCAAGTGAGTATTATTAGACAGCTGCCGCTCTCCCTCCCCTGCCAACCCCCGGGAATGGCTCTAGTATAAGCCGAGAGGGGCAATTTCTGCTTTAAAAAATGGGCTGAAATTCTCAGATTATACTCGAGTATATACGGTAGATTAATTTTCTATTGCGCAATATTGCACCAACGTATACTGAACATATACAGAAAGCTGAACGCATAGAATCATAGAATGTTAGCATTAGAAGTGACCTCCAGGGTCATTGTCTGGAACCCCCTGCTGAATGCAGAATTCCCTAAACCATCTCAGACAGATGTCTGTCCAGCCTCTCTTTGAAGACTTCCATTGAAAGAGAACTCACCACCTCTCGTGGCAGCCTGTTCCACTCATTGATCACCCTCACTGTCAAAAGTTTTTTTCTAATATCCAATCTGTATCTTCTCCCTTTCAGTTTCAATCCATTGCTTCTCGTGTTTCCATGTGCAAATGAGAATAAGGATAATCCCTCTACACTGTGTCGTCTCTTCAAATATTTGTAGATGGCTATTAAGTCTCCTCCTAGGGTATGTGCAGACGATCAGGAATTGGCAGCGCTTTGGAACCAGCACGTTTGCTGCGTCCAAAGCGCTTCCATCTATTGAATGCAGATGAATCTGCATGTGTTCTCTGAACCATGCGGATTCACCGCGTCCAATACATTCTATTAGTGAAATTCCCTTTGTTGAGACTCGCGTCTCCACAAAAAGAAATCGACATGCTGCAGTCTGGAGAGACACGCCGCATGTCAGTCTCCGTGGGTGATCTGCGGGTGACTCTGGACGCATTGTAAGCATGGAATTTCTTGAAATCACATCCACTGTGCTGTAACATCTGGATGCTGCACAAGTACACAGTGACCAACCTGCAGAGTTTACTGATCGTCTGCACATAGCCTTTATTTGTAAGCTAAACATTCGCAGATCCTTTAATCGCTCCTCATAGGACATACTTTGCAGTCCGCTCACCATCCTCGTAGCTCTTCTCTGAACTTGCTCCAGTTTTTCAATGTCTTTTTTTTAAATGTGGTGCCCAGAACTGGACACAGTATTCCAGATGAGACCTGACCAAGGATGAGTGGAGGAGGATAATTACTTCACATGATCTCTAGGTTTCTCTTAATACATCCTAGAACTGTGTTTGCCATTTTTGCTGCTGCATCACACTGTTGACTAATGTGCAGTCTGTGATCTATTAGTATGTATAAGCAAGTCTTTTTTACACGTGCTGTTATTTAGTTCTATTCCTCCCATTCTGTAGATGTAATTTTTGTTTTTCTTCTCCAGATGTAGAATCTTACATTTCTCCCTGTTAAATACCATTCTATTAGTCACTGCCCATTGTTCAAGCTTATCTACATTTCCTTCTGAATCCTTTCTTTGTCTCTCAACACAGATTGTCACCATACCAGTTCCTGT
This sequence comes from Ranitomeya imitator, assembly GCF_032444005.1. Taxonomy (NCBI): domain Eukaryota; kingdom Metazoa; phylum Chordata; class Amphibia; order Anura; family Dendrobatidae; genus Ranitomeya; species Ranitomeya imitator. Next base: position 95,487,485 of record NC_091284.1, read on the forward strand.
ATCGTATAAATCTCATATGTTGGATTATATTTTGTAACCTAAAAATCTATTTAATACTCTACAAAAAATGTACCAAGCACAGGGATTAACTAGTGGTGTAAGGTCTCATTCAGACATTTGGGGGGTCACGTACATGTTCTATCCTTGTTTTTCACACACTTAACCATTTTAGTTTGTGGCTGTTAACATGTCTGGTTTATTGATGACTGAGCAGTCCACAAAAAGTAACAGAGATGTGTTCATCACGGATCCAAATTATCCATGCAAGTCTACAGATCTCTGACAGTACACGTCGCCATCAGTGTACCATCTGCGTGATGTGCATGATTAACACTGCAAAGTATAGGAGCCATTATGGTTTATTTTTTCATCAGCGAAAAGTGCTGAAAAATTCAAACACTGATGAAAATCCGATCCAAAACACTGATGAAAATCCAACCATTTTCTGCACACAAGAAAAATCACTAATGTGTGAATGCAGCCTAACTTGAAGCTTGTGGGCCCTAATACAAAATATCCAACAGCAGGGCCAACCAATTATTATGGGTCTTTAATATTATGGGTCTTCTCATATTGGCCATAGGGATTTTTAGGGTCCTTTGGCTTCACCACCTACACCCACTATAGTTATACCTCTAGGCCTGAAAACATACACATGCTGCCTTTAATCCCCAGTGCTAAAATAACAAATAACCATTAAGGTAACGTTCACACTAGCGTTACGCTAATTTGCGTTGGGCGACGCAGCGGCGACGCATGCGTCATGCGCCCCTATATTTAACATGGGGGACGCATGAGTTTTTTTTGTTGCGTTGTGCGACGCATGCGTCTTTTTTGCCGCAAGCGTCGGACCAAGAAAACGCAACAAGTTGCATTTTTCTTGCGTCCGAATTTCGGCAAAAAACGACGCATGCGTCGCAAAACGCAGCGTATTTGCGTGTGTTTTGCCGCGTTTTTGCATGCGTTGTGCGTTGCGTCGCCGACGCAGCGGCGCACAACGCTAGTGTGAACGTAGCCTAAGCCATGATATACATCCTACAAAAAGTGGATAACCACACAGCTATGGTTATTGGATGCACCGTTCCAAGAAGTATTATTATTTAACCACTTGCAGGTTGCTAGGGCCAACATAACTTTAAAATAGTGACTAGTGATGAGCGAACATGCTGGGATAAGGTGTTATCTGAGCATGCTCAGGTGCTAATCAAGTGACTTAGGCATGCTAGAAAAATATGTTCAAGTCCCCGTGACTGCATTTCTCGCGGCTGTTCGACAGTCGCAACACATGCGGGGATTGTCTGTCGGTTAGCACCCGAGTATGCTTGGATAATACCTTATCCGCGAATGTTTGCTCATGGCTTCCACCTTGGTGAACAGGAGCATCGTTATATTACATGTACGGCCACGCATCTGAATGGCCATCATGTAATACTACATTTCCCAATGCAGTGGGCAGATTAGGGGCCATGCTTTATTTGCCAACAAATTCCCCAGGCAAATCCAGCTACCAGCAGCCACCACTAGAGGGAGTTTTGGAGCTCACCACCTACGGTCTTCTTAATCAAATAACTGTATGCAGTAAACTCACAGGCTCCCCCTACTGGTGGCTGCAAGTAATGAGAATGTCATTTTTTAATGAAAACCTGTCACTAAAGTTTTGGAATCTAAACCACCAGCTTGTTATTATACTTCTGGGGTCAAAACTGTAAAGAAACAAAAAAGAAAATGTATCTGTTCTAGCAGTAACTAGCCCAAGAAGTTATTAATAGATTCATTATAAGAGTCTAATGCCTTTTTTCTCCTTTTTTCTTTATACACAGAAATCCTAACATCAAGTGCACTGCGTGCTATAAAGTTTCTCCAGTGACGGGAGCATGTGAAAGCAAGTATGTGATTTGCAAGTGTATTGAGCAAGGACTGTTATGGCTGGCAATCAGGCAACACAGCGTGCAGTAATCAGCGCACATACAGAGATCTGGCAATAACCAAAAACAATAGGACGAGCTCTGAGACGTGGAATCTCTGTAGACTGCAGTACCTGAACTATCCTCACACAACTATAAGCAGCAGTGGATTGCGCCTATCACTACCTATGCAACTCGGCACTGCCTGAGGAGCTGACTAGCCTGAAGATAGAAATACAAGCCTGACTTACCTCAGAGAAATACCCCAAAGGAATAGGCAGCCCCCCACATATAATGACTGTTAGCAAGATGAAAAGACAAACGTAGGAATGAAATAGATTCAGCAAAGTGAGGCCCGATATTCTAGACAGAGCGAGGATAGCAAAGAGAACTATGCAGTCTACAAAAAACCCTAAAACGAAAACCACGCAAAGGGGCAAAAAGACCCACCGTGCCGAACTAACAGCACGGCGGTGCACCCCTTTGCTTCTCAGAGCTTCCAGCAAAAGTTAATAGCAAGCTGGACAGAAAAAACAGAAAACAAACTAGAAGCACTTATCTAGCAGAGCTGCAGGCCCAAGGAAAGATGCAGTAGCTCAGATCCAACACTGGAACATTGACAAGGAGCAAGGAAGACAGACTCAGGTGGAGCTAAATAGCAAGGCAGCCAACGAGCTCACCAAAACACCTGAGGGAGGAAGCCCAGAGACTGCAATACCACTTGTGACCACAGAAGTGAACTCAGCCACAGAATTCACAACAGTACCCCCCCCCTTGAGGAGGGGTCACCGAACCCTCACCAGAACCCCCAGGCCGACCAGGATGAGCCACATGAAAGGCACGAACAAGATCTGGGGCATGGACATCAGAGGCAAAAACCCAGGAATTATCTTCCTGAGCATAACCCTTCCATTTGACCAGATACTGGAGTTTCCGTCTAGAGACACGAGAATCCAAAATCTTCTCCACAATATACTCCAATTCCCCCTCCACCAAAACAGGGGCAGGAGGCTCCACAGATGGAACCATAGGTGCCACGTATCTCCTCAACAACGACCTATGGAATACATTATGTATGGAAAAGGAGTCTGGGAGGGTCAGACGAAAAGACACCGGATTGAGAATCTCAGAAATCCTATACGGACCAATAAAACGAGGTTTAAATTTAGGAGAGGAAACCTTCATAGGAATATGACGAGAAGATAACCAAACCAGATCCCCAACACGAAGTCGGGGTCCCACACGGCGTCTGCGATTAGCGAAAAGCTGAGCCTTCTCCTGGGACAAGGTCAAATTGTCCACTACCTGAGTCCAGATCTGCTGCAACCTGTCCACCACAGAATCCACACCAGGACAGTCCGAAGACTCAACCTGTCCTGAAGAGAAACGAGGATGGAACCCAGAATTGCAGAAAAATGGAGAGACCAAGGTAGCCGAGCTGGCCCGATTATTAAGGGCGAACTCAGCCAACGGCAAAAATAACACCCAATCATCCTGGTCAGCGGAAACAAAACATCTCAGATATGTTTCCAAGGTCTGATTGGTTCGTTCGGTCTGGCCATTAGTCTGAGGATGGAAGGCCGAGGAGAAAGATAGGTCAATGCCCATCCTACCACAAAAGGCTCGCCAGAACCTCGAGACAAACTGGGAACCTCTGTCAGAAACAATATTCTCAGGAATGCCATGTAAACGAACCACATGCTGGAAGAACAAAGGCACCAAATCAGAGGAGGAAGGCAATTTAACCAAGGGCACCAGATGGACCATTTTAGAAAAGCGATCACAGACCACCCAAATGACCGACATTTTTTGAGAAACGGGAAGGTCAGAAATGAAATCCATCGAAATATGTGTCCAAGGCCTCTTCGGGACCGGCAAGGGCAAAAGCAACCCACTGGCACGTGAACAGCAGGGCTTAGCCCTAGCACAAATTCCACAGGACTGCACAAAAGCACGCACATCCCGTGACAGAGATGGCCACCAGAAGGATCTAGCAACCAACTCCCTGGTACCAAAGATTCCTGGATGACCGGCCAGCACCGAACAATGAAGTTCAGAGATAACTTTACTAGTCCACCTATCAGGGACGAACAGTTTCTCGGCCGGACAACGATCAGGTTTATTAGCCTGAAATTTCTGCAACACTCTCCGCAAATCAGGGGAGATGGCAGACACAATGACTCCTTCCTTGAGGATACTCGCCGGCTCAGATAACCCCGGAGAGTCGGGCACAAAACTCCTAGACAGAGCATCCGCCTTCACATTTTTAGAGCCCGGAAGGTATGAAATCACAAAATCAAAACGAGCAAAAAATAACGACCAACGGGCCTGTCTAGGATTCAAGCGCTTGGCAGACTCAAGATAAGTAAGGTTCTTATGATCAGTCAATACCACCACGCGATGCTTAGCACCCTCAAGCCAATGACGCCACTCCTCGAATGCCCACTTCATGGCCAGCAACTCTCGGTTGCCCACATCATAATTACGCTCAGCAGCAGAAAATTTCCTGGAAAAGAAAGCACATGGTTTGAACACTGAGCAACCAGAACCTCTCTGTGACAAAACCGCCCCTGCACCAATCTCAGAAGCATCAACCTCGACCTGGAACGGAAGAGAAACATCAGGTTGACACAACACAGGGGCACAGCAAAAACGACGCTTCAACTCCTGAAAAGCTTCCACGGCAGCAGAAGACCAATTAACCAAATCAGCACCCTTCTTGGTCAAATCGGTCAATGGTCTGGCAATGCTAGAAAAATTACAGATGAAGCGACGATAAAAATTAGCAAAGCCCAGGAATTTCTGCAGACTTTTTAGAGATGTCGGCTGAGTCCAATCCTGGATGGCCTGAACCTTAACCGGATCCATCTCGATAGTAGAAGGGGAAAAGATGAACCCCAAAAATGAAACTTTCTGCACACCGAAGAGACACTTTGATCCCTTCACGAACAAGGAATTAGCACGCAGTACCTGGAAAACCATTCTGACTTGCTTCACATGAGACTCCCAATCATCTGAGAAGATCAAAATGTCATCCAAGTAAACAATCAAGAATTTATCCAGATACTCACGGAAAATGTCATGCATAAAAGACTGAAAAACAGATGGAGCATTGGCAAGTCCGAACGGCATCACCAGATACTCAAAATGACCCTCGGGCGTATTAAATGCCGTTTTCCATTCATCTCCCTGCCTGATTCTCACCAGATTATACGCACCACGAAGATCAATCTTAGTAAACCAACTAGCCCCCTTAATCCGAGCAAACAAGTCAGAAATCAATGGCAAGGGATACTGAAACTTAACAGTGATCTTATTAAGAAGGCGGTAATCAATACACGGTCTTAGCGAACCATCCTTCTTGGCTACAAAAAAGAACCCTGCTCCCAATGGTGACGACGATGGGCGAATATGTCCCTTCTCCAGGGACTCCTTCACATAACTGCGCATAGCGGTGTGTTCAGGTACGGACAAATTAAATAAACGACCCTTAGGGAATTTACTACCAGGAATCAAATCGATAGCACAATCACAATTCCTATGCGGAGGTAGGGCATCAGACTTGGACTCTTCAAATACATCCTGAAAGTCCGACAAGAACTCTGGGATGTCAGAAGGAATGGATGACGAAATAGACAAAAATGGAACATCACCATGTACTCCCTGACAACCCCAGCTGGTTACCGACATAGAGTTCCAATCCAATACTGGATTATGGGTTTGTAGCCATGGCAACCCCAACACGACCACATCATGCAAATTATGCAGTACCAGAAAGCGAATAACTTCCTGATGTGCAGGAGCCATGCACATGGTCAGCTGGGCCCAGTACTGAGGCTTATTCTTGGCCAAAGGTGTAGCATCAATTCCTCTCAACGGAATAGGACACCGCAAAGGCTCCAAGAAAAATCCACAACGTTTAGCATAATCCAAATCCATCAGATTCAGGGCAGCGCCTGAATCCACAAACGCCATGACAGAATACGATGACAAAGAGCACATTAAGGTAATGGACAAAAGGAATTTGGACTGTACAGTACCAATAACGGCAGAGCTATCGAACCGCCTAGTGCGTTTAGGACAATTAGAAATAGCATGAGTAGAATCACCACAATAGAAACACAGTCTGTTCAGACGTCTGTGTTCTTGCCGTTCTACTTTAGTCATAGTCCTGTCGCACTGCATAGGCTCAGGTTTACTCTCAGACAATACCGCCAGATGGTGCACAGATTTACGCTCGCGCAAGCGACGACCGATCTGAATGGCCAAGGACATAGACTCATTCAAACCAGCAGGCATAGGAAATCCCACCATTACATCCTTAAGAGCTTCAGAGAGACCCTTTCTGAACAAAGCCGCTAGTGCAGATTCATTCCACAGAGTAAGTACTGACCACTTCCTAAATTTCTGACAATATACTTCTACATCATCCTGACCCTGGCATAAAGCCAGCAGATTTTTCTCAGCCTGATCCACTGAATTAGGCTCATCGTAAAGCAATCCCAGCGCCTGGAAAAATGCATCAACATTACTCAATGCAGAATCTCCTGGTGCAAGAGAAAACGCCCAGTCCTGTGGGTCGCCGCGCAAAAAAGAAATAATAATCAAAACCTGTTGAATAGGATTACCAGAAGAATGAGGTTTCAAGGCCAAAAATAGCTTACAATTATTTCTGAAGCTCAGAAACTTAGTTCTGTCACCAAAAAACAAATCAGGAAACGGAATTCTTGGTTCTAGCATCGATTTCTGATCAATAGTATCTTGAATCTTTTGTACATTTACAACGAGATTATCCATTGAGGAGCACAGAGCCTGAATATCCATGTCCACAGCTGTGTCCTGAAGCACTCTAATGTCTAGGGGGAAAAAAAGACTGAAGACAGAGCTAAGAAAAAAAAATGATGTCAGGATTTCTTTTTTCCCTCTATTGGGAATCATTGGTGTGGCTCCTTGTACTGTTATGGCTGGCAATCAGGCAACACAGCGTGCAGTAATCAGCGCACATACAGAGATCTGGCAATAACCAAAAACAATAGGACGAGCTCTGAGACGTGGAATCTCTGTAGACTGCAGTACCTGAACTATCCTCACACAACTATAAGCAGCAGTGGATTGCGCCTATCACTACCTATGCAACTCGGCACTGCCTGAGGAGCTGACTAGCCTGAAGATAGAAATACAAGCCTGACTTACCTCAGAGAAATACCCCAAAGGAATAGGCAGCCCCCCACATATAATGACTGTTAGCAAGATGAAAAGACAAACGTAGGAATGAAATAGATTCAGCAAAGTGAGGCCCGATATTCTAGACAGAGCGAGGATAGCAAAGAGAACTATGCAGTCTACAAAAAAACCTAAAACGAAAACCACGCAAAGGGGCAAAAAGACCCACCGTGCCGAACTAACAGCACGGCGGTGCACCCCTTTGCTTCTCAGAGCTTCCAGCAAAAGTTAATAGCAAGCTGGACAGAAAAAACAGAAAACAAACTAGAAGCACTTATCTAGCAGAGCTGCAGGCCCAAGGAAAGATGCAGTAGCTCAGATCCAACACTGGAACATTGACAAGGAGCAAGGAAGACAGACTCAGGTGGAGCTAAATAGCAAGGCAGCCAACGAGCTCACCAAAACACCTGAGGGAGGAAGCCCAGAGACTGCAATACCACTTGTGACCACAGAAGTGAACTCAGCCACAGAATTCACAACAAGGACGGACACATCTAGTCGGATTGTGACAGAAAGTATGCAAATTACATGACCACCCACTCCCTACACCGGCACCGGAGAATCTTCACAGCCTCACAGTGCGCAGTGCACACGATGTGAGGATTCACAAGTCTGCAGTCACATAGAGTGAAAAAGTGGCTACAAACTTGTACCCCAAGGCTGAACAACCCATTAGGCAACAGCTACACCTATAAACTTAGTCTGCAGGACCTTCTATTACTAATATATTGAATCAAATTACTCATAAACTAGTTGACTGTGATCCCACAACACAACTGCTCTGCTGTATATTATGCTTTTTATTTTATCCCATGGAAGACCTTAGAATAATAATAATAAAAAAGATACTAAGGTATCCTGCAAGGTTTGCCGTTTTATGAATGAGTGTGCTATGTAGTCTTTGGGTGTGAATTGAGCCTGTGTACTCACTGACCGGTTCAGCAACATATTTAATAAGAAAAATTTACACTCCAGGTCCTCAAAAAATACACATCCTCTTAATTCTAATGAGATATGAAAAAAAGAACAGAACTATCAGTCATGCAATGAAATGCTGAATCTTGTGTCATCATAATGGAGCTAAGAAATGAATTGAGTAGAGAACAGAACAGAGGTGGATACTGTACGTGTCACAGCTTACACTATTTTTTTCTAACACGCACTTTTTTTCCCCAAAAATTTGCTTTCATGGTAGCCATTTTCCTGAAACCGTGGGCTGACGGAGGCAGCGCATGCACAGACAGGGATCTCGCTCTGCTGAGATCTCAATCTGCGCAGGCGCCGCCTCCGCCAGTCATTTCCCTCAAGGCCACGGGAAAAATTGCTGCTGTGAAAGCAATGCACTCCGCTATGCTTCACCGCCAACAATGGCTCACAGCATCGCTCCCGCAGCATCGCACCGCTGGGGCACCCAATTCTCCCATCCAGGGCCCGCAGCATTGACCTATCTTCTGCAGCCACCGGCTTCCTGAGGAAGGGACCATGCCACATGAGATGCTGATCCACCGCCGCTGCCCCCAGTGTAAGATACCTTAAATTCATACTATAAGATGGACCCCCATCTTATACACAAAAAAATATCCTATTTTCCTCCCCCAAATTTGGGGTGCGTCTTATGGTCCGTTGAGTCTCATAATCAGAAAAATACAGTATACTAGATTTTGAGCAATACTCAGTTTACCTGTTGCACAAGAATGAAGCAAAAACCCTATGCATCTCTGAAAAGCAGAGTTAATAAAATAAAGATTTTTTTTTGGACAACTTAAGGTACCGTTACACTAAACGATTTACCAACGATCACGACCAGCGATACGACCTGGCCGTGATCGTTGGTAAGTCGCTGTGTGGTCGGTGGGGAGCTGTCACACAGATCGGGGGAACAACTTCGGCATCGTTGAAACTGTCTTCAACGATGCTGAAGTCCCCGGGTAACCAGGGTAAACATCGGGTTACTAAGTGCAGGGCCGCGCTTAGTAACCGGGTAAACATCGGGTTACTAAGTGCAGGGCCGCGCTTAGTAACCCGATATTTACCCTGGTTACCATTGTAAAAGTAAAAAAAAAAAAAAACATTACATACTCACATTCCTGTCACGTCCCCCAGCGTCAGCTTCCCTGTACTGTGTAAGCACCGGCCATAAAGCAGAGCGGTGACGTCACCGCTGTGCTCTGCTTTACGGCCGGCCGGCGCTGACACAGTCAGTGCGGGAAACTGACGCCGGGGGACGTGACAGGAATGTGAGTATGTACTGTTTTTTTTTAACTTTTACAATGGTAACCAGGGTAAATATCGGGTTACTAAGCGCGGCCCTGCGCTTAGTAAATAGATATTTACCCTGGTTACCAGTGAACACATCGCTGGATCGGCGTCACACACGCTGATTCAGCGGTGACAGCGGGTGATCAGCGACCAAAAAAAAAAGGTCCTGATCATTCCTAGCGACCAACGATCTCCCAGCAGGGTCCTGATCGTTGGTCGCTGTCACGCATAACGATTTCGTTAACGATATCGTTGCTACGTCACAAAAAGCAACGATATCGTTAACGAAATCGTTATGTGTGAAGGTACCTTTAGCTAAACATCATAAACAGCCAACATTTTTTACGGACAGATTGGAAAACCATAATACATAATTTAGATTTTAAGTGATACATGTCTACAATGAAACATTAGCTGCATTCACTGTGACCTGTAAAATTTAGATAATTGTGGTCGTAATAATGTGTTTTTATTTTTCTTTAAGCCACTTGGTTAAATCATTTTATTATATTTTGAAATATAGGGCTATTAAAGGGCGCAATGAAAACCATTATAATTTTTATTTCAAATTAGGATGATTAGAACTTTTTAATATTGTTAATATATTTATTTACTTTTTTTTTTTTTTTACAGATTGTTTTCGCTTCATGTTCTGTCCGTTTTCTCTCTGTGATTAACAGTGCCAAGAACAGGAGAATCTTTGTACTTACTATATTTATCCATACGTGAAAATCACTGATAAAACACTGATGGCAAAAACGGTGACTTTTTTTGTGTGTACCAGTCTGAATGAGGACTTATATGGAGAGGGGTAGTCTTGATATTGTAACTCCTTTCGCCATGAAACGAAAAAAAACTTTTAAAAAAAAAAAAAAAAAACACATGAGAGCTGTACAGTATAACTGAAAATTAAAATTGTATAAAGGCTAAAACTAAGATGGATGGAGAATGGAAATGATCTAATCTGTAAAAAAATAAATAAAATAAAACAAAGTCATGCAGATGTGTAAGACAGAAACGGAAGTAATTAAAAATGTTCAAAGGCTTTCTGCCAAGTTGGAAGAAAATGCTAAATAATTTCTGTGTTGTCAATTTCTCCAGAGACTGTTTATCTCAGATGTCGACTTGATTCTAGTAGGGATGTTTTCTACTTCATACTTCATACTTCATTGTGTTTTTTTATTAATTGTGGGAAAAACTTCATAAATGAGGTTTGTCTTGTTCCACAGTATAATTGTCTGTAGGACATTGCACCTCTCCTTAAATGAAGTATTTCCAAGGCACCGGAATAGTTGTTTTGTGCCGTTATTATCCAAAGTAGATCATCAAGCCAAAATACATTTTTGGCTTGCTGATGAACTGTGGATAACAAAGAAATAAACAATCCTTACGATGTCTTGGAAATATTTCTTTTGTGGATAGGTCAACAACTTGGTGCAAAGTAGTCCCAAGAACGTACGGAGACTGTGGCGTGGTCCATAGAAAAAGTACTACAGATCATTAAAATTTTAAGTCATGCATGTCTACAGCCCGTAATTCTGATATGAACATATTCATTGCTAACTGTAAAATGATGATCATTACAATCATAATAATCCAATAATCCGTACAAGTTTCTCCAGCTTCAAAAAACAACATTACTGATATCTCAATTTATTTTATTTTTTTTAGAAATGGTAAAGAAGTGCCCAATTATTTTTCGGACTTACTAGGAATTTCTAGACAGCTGGCAACCCCGAAATACACTCACAGGAAATCCGGAGCAGAAATCAGGACGTCAGCCTCAATTTCTGCCGTAGAATACTTGCCAGTTTTTATGTCACCATGTGAACAGACCCTAACTGATATACAGATGAAACATGAAGAGCCACCAATAATTTAATTCTAGGATGCCATCACCTTTCTGAGAATTGTACATTTGCTGTTTAGGTGAAGGAAATTGTATGTTTGGTTGATTTTTATATTTTTTTGCAGCAGAAAGAAGGAATAATATAAAATGCAAGTTTTTATCATACAGATTTCTAATATTTTAGCTATAGGAGGTACCATAATCATTCCATCTCCTAAGCTCTGCCGTGTATGTGGCATTCTGATGGGGCTGCAAAGGGCTTCAGAGTTAAGGCAGAAATGATTGCCAGTTACCTGATCGCTGAAATGCCTCCTAACAATTACAGTAATGGATAAGACTTATGTAGATTTGCCTGCTGATAGATGCCGCTGACTCGAGATAACACAGGTCACTGGTAATGGATACAATAACGTGATACTGGCAGGAAGATTGATTTACGTTCGTACTGAAGGAGGATATAATAGGACTTATATATTAAGACTGGAAATAAAAGCATTTGCTGGTTCATAAATCCAGCAGTCAACAAACAAAAAGCAAACAGTCATCATAAATGGGCCGCGTGTGACAAATACCCAATATACTGAGCAAAATCTTTGTAATTAGATTTCATAGTTCTATAATATTCACGGCTGCAAAACTCAAATAAGGACTAGTGATGAGTGAACGTGCTCGGATAACGTGTTATCGGAGCATACTCGAGTGTTATCCGAGTATCTTGGGCGTGTTCTGATATTATGTTCGAGTCCTGCAGCTGCATGTTTTGCAGCTGTTTGTTAGGCAATCCCCGCATATGTTGCTGCTAACAGCCGCAAAACGTACAGCCGCGGGGGACTCGAACATATTATCCGAGCACCAGGACCGGACTGGCCATCTGGCAATTCTGGCAAATGCCAGAAGGGCCTGTCTTGTCATGGGCTGCCTTGTCTGCCACGTTGTTAACAGAATCAGTGTTCTCAAGACACTCGTATTGTTAAGATTTGTGACAGATCAAAAAGTCGCTGTCTCCGTCACTTACGCCAGCAGGCCAAGGGTATCATTAGAAATATTGGTCTTGTAGAAAATATTCCTTTCCTCCATCCAGGGTAATATTAGTAACTAGATGGTGGCCCGATTATAACGCATTGGGTATTCTGGAATATGTATGTATGTATGTACGTTGCGCTTAGCACAGCCAGGTAGTATATAGCACAGACAAGTAGTATATAACACAGCCACGTAGTATATAACACAGACAGCCACGTAGTATATAGCACAGCCACATAGTATATAGGACAACCACGTAGTATATAGCAGCCACATAGTATATAGCACAGCTCACATAACACAGACAGCCACGTAGTATATAGCACAGCCATGTAGTATATAGCAGCCACGTAGTATATAGCAGCCACATAGAATATAACACAGCCCACACAATATATAACACAGCCCACGTAATATATAGCACAGCCCATGCAGTATATAACACAGGCCACGTAGTGTATAACACAGCCCACGCAGTATATAACACTGTCCACACAGTATATAGCAGCCAGGCAGTATATAATACAGGCCACGTAATATATAGCACAGCCCCCGTAGTATATAACACAGGCCATGTAGTATATAGGCACCATATCCCTGTTAAAAAAAATAAATTAAAATAAAAAATAGTTACAGTCATGGCCAAAAGTATTGACACCCCTGCAATTCTGTCAGATATGTTATGATGCGGTGGTCTAGGAGCAACATGGAACGAGCTCTGAGGGAAGTGGTAACTGTACTGACCGCAGACCCTAAGCTCAACACAACACTAGAAGCAGCCGTGGAATGCTCCTAACTCTCCCTAGGCATCTCGTCACAGCCTAAGAGCTAACTACCCCTGAAGACAGAAGCAGGAAAACTATCTTGCCTCAGAGAAAATCCCCAAAGGATAGATTAGCCCCCACAAATAATGACTGTGAGTGGAGAGGAAAAAGACATACACAGAATGAAACCAGGATGAGCACAGGAGGCCAGTCTAGCTTGATAGATAGGACAGGATGGAACACTGTGCGGTCAGTATAAAACACTACAAAAATCCACGCAGAGTCAACAAAAAATCTCCACACCTGACTAAAGGTGTGGAGGGTCACTCTGCTTCCCAGAGCTTCCAGCAAGACAGAAAACAATTCAAACTGAAAATGCTGGACAAACAAAGAAAGCACAGAATGGATAAGTCCACAAACTATGGACAGAAAAAGTAAGCAAAAACTTAGCTTTGCTGAACTGGTCAGGATAACAGGGAACTCCAAAGAGATGTGAATCCAACCAGGAACCATTTACAAGTGGCACTAGCTGAAGGAACAGCCAGGCTTAAATAGGCGAGAGAGGAGACGATAAGTGGAGGCAGCTGAATACAGCTAACTCCAAGGAGCAGCCATACCACTTGAAACCACAAGAGGGAGCCCAAGAGCAGAACTCACAAAAGTGCCACTTACAACCACCGGAGGGAGCCCAGGAGCAGAATTCACAACACAGATAATACTCATATTAAATAGGAGGACCAGAGTTATTAATATAAAAAATAATTTATTGAACACACAAAATAAAAATAAAAAATACAAAGAAAACGAAATTTCATATATAATATATAAGCATGGAAAGATGTACTAGATAGTGTGATCCCTATAGTGCACAAAAACGCCGTGGGGTCGTAAACCTGAACTGCAAACGGTAATGATGCACCATATAAAAGTACAATGACTGGCCTGGATATAAATGAGTATAAGCACTTATACTGACAGGTACGGTAAGAAAGTTCCTCCACTACTCTGTTAAATAACTCCAGCCGTGCACCAAAACCTCAAGATCGTCAAGAGCACTTATTGCCACATGGCAGCAAGTATATATGGTTAAAGGCTAATTACCCATAGTCTGTGTGATGCAGTCCAGGACACGACCTCACTCCCCGACGCGCGTTTCGCGAGAATAGATCTCGCTTCCTCAAGGGGGCGGAGTTATTTAACAGAGTAGTGGAGGTACTTTCTTACCGTACCTGTCAGTATAAGTGCTTATACTCATTTATATCCAGGCCAGTCATTGTACTTTTATATGGTGCATCATTACCGTTTGCAGTTCAGGTTTACGACCCCACGGCGTTTTTGTGCACTATAGGGATCACACTATTTAGTACATCTTTCCATGCTTATATATTATATATGAAATTTCGTTTTCTTTGTATTTTTTATTTTTATTTTGTGTGTTCAATAAATTATTTTTTATATTAATAACTCTGGTCCTCCTATTTAATATGCTATTTTTGAGTTAATATTTCTTTGTACTAGTCCTATACGCTGGTTTTCTTGTATATTACAGATAATACTCAGTTTCTTCCTGAAAATGATTGCAAACACAAATTATTTGGTATTATTATCTTCATTTAATTTGTCTTAAATGAAAAAACACAAAAAGAATTGTCCTGCAGCCAAACTGGATATAATTTCACACCAAACATAAAAAAGGGGGTGGACAAAAGTATTGGCACCCTTCGAAAAATCATGTGATGCTTCTCTAATTTGTGTAATTAACTGCACCTGTAACCTACCTGTGGCACCTAACAGGTGTTGGCAATAACTAAATCACACTTGCAGCCAGTTGACATGGATTAAAGTTGACTCAACCTCTGTCCTGTGTCCTTGTGTGTACCACATTGAGCATGGAGAAAAGAAAGAAGACCAAAGAACTGTCTGAGGACTTTAGAAACCAAATTGTGAGGAAGCATGAGCAATCTCAAGGCTACAGGTCCATCTCCAAAGACCTGAATGTTCCTGTGTCTACCGTGCGCAGTGTCATCAAGAAGTTTAAAGCCCATGTCACTGTGGCTAACCTCCCTAGATGTGGACGGAAAAGAAAAACTGACAAGAGATTTCAATGCAAGATTGCGCGGATGTTGGATAAAGAACCTCAACTAACATCCAAATAAGTTCAAGCTGCCCTGCAATCCGAGGGTACAACAGTGTCAACCCGTACTATCCGTCGGCGTCTGAATGAAAAGGGACTGTATGGTAGGAGACCCAGGAAGACCTCACTTCTTACCCCGAGACATAAAAAAGCCAGGCTGGAGTTTGCCAAAACTTATCTGAAAAAGCCTAAAACGTTTTGGAAGAATGTTCTCTGGTCAGATGAGACAAAAGTAGAGCTTTTGGGCAAAGGCATCAACATAGAGTTTACAGGAGAAAAAAAGAAGCATTCAAGGAAAAGAACACGGTCCCTACAGTCAAACATGGCGGAGGTTCTCTGATGTTTTGGGGTTGCTTTGCTGCCTCTGGCACTGGACTGCTTGACCGTGTGCATGGCTTTATGAAGTCTGAAGACTACCAACAAATTTTGCAGCATAATGTAGGGCCCAGTGTGAAAAAGCTGGGTCTCCCTCAGGGGTCATGGGTCTTCCAGCAGGACAATGACCCAAAACACACTTCAAAAAGCACTAGAAAATGGTTTGAGAGAAAGCACTGGAGACTTCTAAGGTGGCCAGCACTGAGTCCAGACCTGAATCCCATAGAACACCTGTGGAGAGATCTAAAAATGGCAGTTTGGAGAAGGCACCCTTCAAATATCAGGGACCTGGAGCAGTTTGCCAAAGAAGAATGGTCTAAAATTCCAGCAGAGCATTGTAAGAAACTCATTGATGGTTATCGGAAGTGGTTGGTCGCAGTTATTTTGGCTAACGGTTGTGCAACCAAGTATTAGGCTGAGGGTGCCAATACTTTTGTCTGGCCCATTTTTGGAGTTTTGTGTGAAATGATCAATGTTTTGCTTTTTGCTTCATTCTCTTTTGTGTTTTTTCATTTAAGACAAATTAAATGAAGATAATAATACCAAATAATTTGTGTTTGCAATCATTTTCAGGAAGAAACTGAGTATTATCTGACAGAATTGCAGGGGTGTCAATACTTTTGGCCATGACTGTATATACTCACCCTCCGGCGTCCACTGAAGCTGTCCCGATGCGCGCGATGCTGCCACCAGCTTCCGTTCCCACTGATGCATTGCGAAATTACCCAGATGACTTAGCGGTCTCGCGAGACCGCTAAGTTATCTGGGTAATTTCGCAATGCATCACTTGGAACGGAAGCTGGCGACAGCATCACGCGCATCGGTGGAAGGTGGAAGGTGAGAATAGCAAATTTTTTTTATTATTATTATTTTTAACATTATATCTTTTTACTATTGATGCTGCATAGGCAGCATCAATAGTAAAAAGATGGTCCGGGATGGGGCAACACACTGGCACTGACTGGAGGGGAGAAGGGAGGGGCACTGACTTGAGGAGAGTAGGGAGGAGCCAATTCGTGGCCGGACTATGCCTGTCGCTGATTCGTCGCGCCCGGCCAGCCGCGACCAATCAGCGACGCAGGATTTTCGTTATGGAAGTTACAGACAGACAAACAGACGGAAGTAGCCCTTAGACAATTATATAGATAGATATATTCCATCTGGTTCATGGGGACGGGGACCACATGGGCCTGTGTGATATTTCAGTTCCAGTCCGTACCTGCTGAGCACGCGCAAGATACTCGGATAACACTAGTAAGGACCACAATTCTCCATACCAATGGTAAAATTGCAGATTACCACAACTAATGCACAGCTGATGGCCAGTCTGAGCATTAGCGGTCCACGCTTGGACTAATTTTAGCAGACATTTTAATGTTCCTTTACACAGTGCAAATTTAGGGGTCGATTCATCAAGGTGCTTGTGCCATTTTTCTGGAGTAAACACTATGAAAAATTGCAGATTTTTAGCCCGGTTGATAAGTAGCAATATTTTTGAGCACCATGAACCTGCACCAAAATTTTTCAACATTTCGCATTTTTAGGCCATTCCCAACTAGCTCAAAATGGGCAGAGCATGGCAGCTCCCAATTTCATAAGAAGATACGCCACAGTAGAGGCGTAATTTACACCAGAAGTGTTCCTCCAGTTGTGGAAAATACCTGAAAAATGGTCAACTCGCTTCTTTCAACTGCTTGGCCGCTAAATCGGGTTGAAAAACAAAACAAATACAGCAGTTTTTACATAAAAATGAATATGTTTGTTTATTCTTTTGAGTGCTTTCTGGGCCATTTTTCAGATGGTTTTATTAGTGATCCTGCCTGAAAAAGACGTTGTGCACACATCCCAAGACAAAAGAAAATCTGCCTTTTGCTCAATACAAGATGTTTTTATTCAACTGATTAAGACTATAAAAATGTGTGGCGCCCCTGAAGGTCCAGTCACCACAGAGGTACTGCACCTCAGCCAGAGGTGTGGTACCCCGCTCTCGGGTTAAGAAGCGGGCACTATCCAGGACCCACACACTAGCACCCAACACTAGACCTCTATAGGCCTGGAGGGAACTAGGTAGAAGGTGTGGGTGGAGAGTGGCAGTTGCGAGGAGTTGTCATGGAAACAAGAGGGAGGAGTTAGTCAGTCGGTGACAAGAGGAGTGAACAGTGAGAAGCAGAGGGAGTTGGAGCTGGGGACATGAGCAGTGAGGAGCTCGTCCCAGCACCAGAGGACAGAGAGAACAAGGAAGATAGAGAGAAGCTCCTGACAGAAAGAAGAGAGAGAAGGAGTCCTAGGGGCATGGGTAGTGAGGAATCCACCCGTGGGGCCCGGATACACGCCGACTGTAGTTGGGTGGAGGGACAGGTCGCAGAGGGGGAAACCAGTCCTCAGACTAGTGGAGAACTACAAGGCTCAGGTAGACAGCCAGAGGCTGTGGTATCTGTACGTGCCACAACCACAACCACACGCACACTTGCTGAAAAGGCAGCCACATAGGATCAAGGGCACCAGGAGGACAGCACCCGACAGCATCCGAGGCTGCTGGCTTGGGACACTGTGTGTGAAGGCGCAGGGCAGGAGGCGGGAGCCAGCGCAGTGAGAAGGCCAGGAAAGGCACATAAGAAGGAGGTTCTGGCTAAATGGACCCCAAATTACGTGAGAGCTGGCTGGACCACAGACCAGGAGGACACAGCACCTGGCTGGGACTACATTTAAAAACTGTGAGTAAAAGTGTGGAAACTGCACGCTGCTGTGTCCCCTGTATTATTACTGCGTCATCCACCCTGCGCTACAACCATCACCAACAGCTTTAACACTATAATTGCCCTGGGGCCCAGCTCTACCCGTGGAGAGCCGTAACAACTCTGCTGCATCACCATCAGCCCCAGCGGTCCCCTTAAGCAGTGTCGGACACTCATTGCCAAACACCACGGGTGGCATCACGAACTATACCCCCTTCATTTTTCCCATGATTTCTCTTAATCATGTTATTGGACGCCCAGGGCCATGGACCGGGTCACAGCTGCCGTGACAACCCCCTAAGAACTGTCGGACCCGGCCCGACTACTCCACGGCTCTAGAGGGCGCTCCAAATGTACTAGGCCGATCCAAAGAAAGTGGGCAGATTTATGAAAATAACTGTTTTGTTACCAATAGAAACCAATCACAGTACAGCTTTTATTTTACCAGGTACATTTAAGAAATGAAAGCGAAGATCTGATTGGTTCCTCTGAACAACAAACTCTTTTTCTTTCTATCAGTTTCATAGAACGTCACCAATGTGCACATCTCTATTCATGGTTTGATCGTTACAGAAGAAAAACCCAGCAGCCGCCTTATTCTTCTGCATATTTCACAAACATATCAGTTAAGAATAAAATAATTTTTTTCTAGCGACAGCGAACTTCACAGATCAGCTGGAAACAGTGCAGAACAGCTGTGCTCTGCTGTGTGACTGCCAGGCTTGGATGACAAATCCATCATAGCTCAGGGTCAAACCCAAAACCCACATGTGTATGGATTGTGAACAATTCACAGAAAAAAAAAAATCAGCGGGATAGATCTATTTTAAGACTATTCTCCAAATAAGGATATATTGAAAATGCCATTGCGACTGTCAACCGGATCTCTGGCATTTATTGAGTTAACTAGACATCCAAGTTTGGACATATCAGACATGCAAAAAGTAATAATAATTTATGGAAACAAGCATGTTGATCTCTTGCCAGGCCACAAAATCCCTGAAAATAAATAATGAATCTTCTCTATTACGAGACACATCAAATCCTATGGACGCCTGAGCTGCTGAGGTTACCGTGAGTAGTGCTCCCAAGTGCACACCTTTCCTGTATGTCAATACTTGCTTTCTGCACACACAAATGCTGCAGAGGAGGCTGTCAATCAATGTGCCAGAGTGGGAGGGATTACAACCACATTCACAGTGTGGGAATCAGTGACTATAACCGCTCCCTGCACCTCCCCAACGACTGGAAGAAAGTGGCTACAGAGAGGATATAAGTCCATTTTCTCCCTGTAGCTGCTGATCCAATAAGGCAAACAGACATGATTTAAACGTTATTTACCTGGAGAATAAGCATATATCTATCTACAGGTAAATAGGGTTTTGGAGGTGACAGGTTTCCTTTAATCACAAACTAGAAAGAACCCGGCACACTGCCATATAGAAGATACAAAAAGCCGGGGTGCAATCAGTAGTAGAGCAGCAATGAAAATACCAAGAAAAAAAAAGGATACCACTGAATTATGCACACCACCGCAATTCTAATAATATATGAAAAATCCACTTTATTGATACACAACATTAAAACATAATAAAAAATAACCATAAACACACAGCTGTCACCATCCCGAGTGCATAGCATAGACCTCAATATATAACCCAATATAGAATACTACTAATCATATATAAATACATGTGCAAAAATATATTGGCTGTATCCCTCCCTAAGTGGCTCATGGGGCACCTACAATATCCTGTCCAGATGAAAAAAGGACAAAAAACATACAGGTTTCCTTTAATCATGATTAGGTCTTGTAGACATGTTGACTCCAAAATTGGTAAGTAGCAGTGTGCAATTGGTAAAAGGGTTTATTCAGGACTAATTTTTTTTCAACTATGGGCTTAAAAACTAACAGCCGGTAATTGCCAATAGAGGCAACCGACCGCTCCTGTCAGCAATTCAGCTGCTCCACGTCAACAAAACAGATTTTCCTCTTCTGGGCTGCTCTGTCAACTGGGTGAGACTGCCAACGGACATGATATTGATTGACTGCCGGTTCCCCACAGTTAGGCAGTGGGGAGCCAGCTGTCAATCAGTATGACATCAGTGGTCATGCTCTGTCAACAGAGCAGAGGGGATGACAAGCTGCTACTCTGTCAGTGGAAGCTACTGAATGGTGGAGCGGTCTGTGACTGCTCTGTACCACCAGAGATCGGCGCCCAGCACAACAGGCAGGAAGTTATCCACAGTTAATTGTTAGGTTCATAGTAAAAAAACAAAAAAACAAATAGTCTTGGATATCCCCTTCAATGGTCTGCTAGATAAACCACCGACCTAGACTTAGGCTATGTTTATAAACAACATTTTTGAGGTGGATTTTTCTGTACTAAAAAAACCCAGAGTATTGGCAGAAAAAACTTGCATTTTTTTCCCCCATTCATTTGTATAGTTGAAAAACACAAAGAAATTATATGATGCAGATTTAAAAAAACAACAAGCAACTCAAAAACCACAAAGACAACAAACACAGCATTTGAATTGAGATTACAGAAATGTCTATTCCTTTGCTGTTACCGTAAAAGACAGCATTTTTTTAACAAACTAAAAAACAAGAGAAAAAACACTGCAAATGGTAACATACCCTTAGGTGTCCCGTCCCTGTGTCTATATCAAGGAATCGGCACGCATAGTGCAGCTTGTTCGATTTTCAAAACCGCAATAGTCACACAAGTAATAAATCGTGATCTTGTACCTGCAAATGAAGGGTGTAAAGGCTCCTCTAGGCCGATGCAGTAAAACCCCTATATGTTCAGTACTCCCCTCCAGGAGCATCACTACAAGAGGTGCAGGGGTTGAAATCGCACAACTGGGCCCTGGAGTCTAAATGGGCCCCAAAAAGTCTTTTGTCCTATATGAAAAAACCAATGCTATTAAAAACTTGCAATGATTTAGGGCCCCATTGGAGCTTTTTCATTGGGGCCCATGAGCTTCAAGTTTGGCCGCTGCTCACCACCTGTACAGGGCTATTTGTAATAAGGGAACTGCAGTGATATTTGTCACCGGCAGGAGAAAATAAAGCTATTAAAAATAAATCACCGTTTTGTTTGTTTTCTGCCTTTGATTTTTTTTTATGTTCCTTTTCTGTTTCCTTTGATTTTTTTTCTTAGCTGAAAAATTAATGATTTTTTTTAGTGCTAAAAAGGTGAATGTCCTTTTAATCAAGGACCAGATTTACCCATTCCCATGGTGACAGGTGTATAGAACCTTCCAGAAAAAAAAAATGGAAAAACTTAAATTAAAGCACTGCTCTTTTTAAAGAAATATGGCTTCAATCGTAATTATTAGAATCTCTTTTCTAGTCTAAGAGCAAAGTGTGTGCGGCTGACCTCCTGGGACAGAAAACAGATTATTATGCAGAACGCAGCAGGCGATGAATAAATAGGAGCAGTATATCACAATAGGTAAAATAGACATTTTATTACGCCTCCAGGCAACCAGAACATGTGCGTAACGTGGAGTTTGTGTTCATATTGGTGGTTTTCTCCACCTTTTCCTCCACAAGCTATGCTATAAATTTAATTACAATGATATACCGATCTTATTCAGTGGGGAAGCAAAATTATCTTAGAAACAATATTTTAGAGCAATACTAAAAAAGTTATCACATTACATCATTTTGATTTAAAGGGAACCTGTCACCCCGTTTTTTGAGATTGAGATATAAATACTGTTAAATAGGGCCTGTGCTGTGCGTTACTATGGTGTATGTAGTGTACCCCGATTCCCCATGTATGCTGAGAAATACATTACCAAAGTCGGCGTTTTCGCCTGTCAATCAGGCTGGTCTGGTCAGGTGGGCGTGGTGACAGCGTTCTTTTCTTCCCCAGGTTTCCGTTGGTGGCGTAGTGGTGTGCGCATGTCCAAGGTCCGGATTCCCTGTGCCCACGTGAAGACACAGCGCGCGATCTGCGCTGTCATTCCTTTCATCGGTGCGGGCGGCCATCTTCCTGGGGCCGCGCGTGCGCAGATGTAGTGCTCTGCTGCACGGGGCTTCAGGAAAATGGCCGCGGGATGCCGCGCGTGCGCAGAAGAGATCGCGGCGGCCATTTTCCCAAAGCCGAGATGCAAACTCGGTTCCCTTTAAAGAGATTTTTCCACCAACAAAGTTAATTTTAATCAATAGATCTTGGAATAATAATAATTTACACAATTGTATGTGTTTAAATAAAATGTTCCTGTGCTGAGATAATGTTATAAATGTGCCCCTGTATATGTATAAGATACAGGTCAACAAAAAAAAAAAATTGGAGAATCGGCATTAATCTCAATAGATAATGTGTAATACCTTATTAATCCTGTTGGGGTGTTGCAGGATATTTGAATGCTTGCTACTGGATCGTCTCATCACTGATTTCTAGGGATTGGGATCTAACAAAAGAGGGGTTGTTACATCAATAAATACCTGTCTCTAGTTGAGAAAAAGGTAAACTATAAGTTTCCAATCCGTAGTGTAGGATTAAGGTATTAAGTTTAGATTTTTTAATACCGAATTTATTGTAACAAAAACCTCTAGGCATGAGTAATGGGGGGGGGGATTTAATGTGCCCTTCTTCCAAATTTGTCTTGAGCTTAGATAAATTCAACAGAAAGGAATACAAAGAAGACTCACTTATATAAGGCCATTAGGCAACGTACAAGGAAGATGCTATTCTTCTCTACTACATTATCCAAAACTCCACTAAAGACTCTGATTTCCATTATCCAATTACAAAAAGGAATTCAGAAAAATAAGTGAGTAATGGACAGGGTTAGTCATCAAATGTAGGCAAGCTTACAAAGATCACGTAATAGGTTTAGGTCAAAATGACCAATTTATTTGACAAGTGTTTAGTCATTTGATATAGATTTTTCATCTCTTCTTGATTTTGTAGCTTATTCCTACCTTCCTCATACATCTGAAGACTATATATCATGTACTAGCCTGTACAGTGGCATGTAAAAGGTTGGGCGCCGACGTATGGAGGAATAGTTGGTCCGATAAGCCACTGTCTGATGAGCCTCCGGGCTCCGTGATTGGCTGCAATGATGTTTGCTGGCGACGTAAGGTCATCTCTGCAGCCAAAACAATGAGACTGGATCCGCAGCGGAGATACGGGACAGCGAGTACTATATATTATTTTTCTATGGCATATGCCCAAAAAAAATTTGGGGTCCTCTTTTTTAAACCCTTTAAAGAGGTTGGCTGAAAATAAACCCATCGATATGAACAGACCCGTCATATATCTTGTGTGTATGGGGCTTCCTGACATTGAATTTCAATCTATAATTCTGAGGTTAAGGCGCTGCCAATGGCGTATGGCAGCAACTTACCCTTTGTCTCCTTTCTACTCACATGCACGCTTGCCCGGGTCGAACATGTATGTCTGCCTATCTATGAATAACACATTCGTGATAACCAATATGTCTAGATTATACATGAAAACTTTTATAAAACTTTCAGCCCCGAGCCAAATTAGGTTTTAGGATATTTTTGATATGACTATAGGTGCATGAAGGCTATAACTCTCTGGAAACATGAAACTATGACCCTAGAGTCTTTCTTGGGATCAACCAAAAATCAAATGTGTATGCGGTAGCTCCATTAAACGGTTCGTCTCATCTTGTTAAACAGGTACAATTGTTAAGTATTTGGCTACTTTGCAATTTACTTCTAATTACAAATACACTCTTTTTTTCAAGAGCGGATTTTAATTCTATTGTGTACTGCCCATTGTCTAGGCGACCGGCCACCTCTGCAGTCTATCAGAGGTGGCAGGTTTCACAGGCAAGGAGTGTGCACTTGCAAGCTCTTTGCTTCAGATCAGGGGTACACAACCTGCATCTCAGGGGCCACATGCAGCACTTGGTGGCCTTTTTTGGGGTCTACAAATGTATTTTCCATGTTAGGGACTAGAGAAGAGTCAGGTAGCACCGTAGGGATGGGTAACTACTAATGGTGCACTGTGTGGCCATGCCATCATCTAGGTAAGAAGTAGATGAAGTACAGAAGTGGACATTCATGAGTCCTGCCTTCATCATTGTAGTTTTTGGAAGAAGGGAACACTTACCCGTGTTATCGTCAATGGAGAAATCTCAATCCATGGTCTCTTCCTTCGTGGTTTGTTAACGGAAGAGAAGAGGACCTCTATCCTGCTGATAGGTGGGTGTCCTAAAAATGGAGTCAGCTCCTATTAGACATTTACGGTATGTACTAATGTGTAATTGTAACCCATGGGGTTGTTTCAATCTGAAAATGTGGCCATCAGACCAAAAAAAGGTTGTGCACCCCTGCTTCAGAGTCTCAAAGTGACTCCTCTGGACCGGGCCAACTTCTGGTCCCCAGCACTCCTCCAATGGAGCAGAGGCAAAGCTGCATGTGACTGCAACATGGGAGAACGCAGAGTTAAGGCAGCACAACCAGAACTGTCAATCATTAGGAACACAGAAAGCCAGGAGGCAGAGGAGCAGTGCGCTCCTACACAAATACAGGGAGATAACCCCTTAAAGGGCAAAAGAATCTTGGACTTCATCATGCCTAATCCTGCACTGCATCAGAAGATAACCCCTGCATGTGTGTGGCCACTGCTTATTCCTCTCTTGCTATGTAACTACTGAAAGAAACATGAGGCTAGGATGCCTGTGTCAGGAGCTAGGGGTCAGGAGAGGTAGCCGTCAGCCCTGCAAGCTATTGCATTGCAAAAAGCCTCTGTCTGTTGTTCTGACACTTCCAAACACTGATGTCTGCCTGACATTAATTTGATGTCTGATATTCATATTCCAGGAAAAAATAAAGCAATAGCTCATTACCTAATAACTGAGACAACTTTGCAAACCGCAGATTTTCATCCTAACAGGCTCATGGTATTGGTTCTCCATATGCACCATACAATATTACTCCTATTCTGCTGCCAAATATCCTATTCAGTGACCGGAATATAAATACCGTAATATTTACAATATCGCATTTCATGAGCAACAGCTATAATTGTGGAGCTCTGCTGGGGGTGCGGGAACATTCTGTAACACATGCTCAATTTTGATACATTTGATCCATTCCTTATAAAATATGCAGCAAAAGAACTGTAGACCTTATTAACAACTTCAGCACAAGCAGAAACTGAAGTTGTTTCTAGCATCTCATATTTCAAGCATAGCTTAAAAATGAATGCTGAGAGATCTGAATATTTATACACCTTCACTTGAATTTTTCATTACATGCTCCCACTGGCATGCAGTCTGAGAATTACGTATTTCTCGGGCACTGTTCACACTTGCATATGGGCCTATTGGGTATAATGCTGGTCACATATTGGAAATCTGATGGTCCCCATTATTGTTTGCAGGGTCCTCTGACCAATGAGGGTATCCAGCATGCAGGGGTCCACTAGGTCACGGTCACACGTTCAGTATTTGGTCAGTATTTTCCATCAGTATTTATAAGCAAAAATTTGGAGTGGAACAAATTAGAAGAAAAGTATAATAGAAACACGTTACCACTTCTGTATTTATCACCCACAGAGGTGTATCTAGGGTTTCTGGCACCTGGGGCAAGAATTCATTTCGGTGCCCCCCCACCCAAGGACATATGCCCCCGTCAGCCCCATCATTGCCGTCTCCTCCCCCACCATCCCCATCATTGCCCTCTCCTCCACCATCCCCATCATTGCTCTCTCCCCGTCAGCCCCATCATTGCCCTCTCCTCCTCCACCATCCCCATCATTGCTCTCTCCCCGTCAGCCCCATCATTGCCCTCTCTTCCACACACACACACACACACACACCATTCACTTCTCTGCACATTCCCCTGCAGCGCGATACACACACACACACACACACACACCCAATACTGAGCCACACACACACATACACACATTCACATAAACACACACACATACATTCTCTCTCACACACACACACACACACACACATATTCACATACACATTCACACACACACACATTCACATACACACACATTCACACACATACACACATTCACACACACATACACATATTCACACACACACACACTCACACACATTCACATACACACACACACACACATTCACATACACACATTCACACACCCCTCTCACCTCTCCTCGCGCTCTGCCGCAGCATCTCATCGCCTTCCTCTGACACAGCCAGCCGCTGAATGATGACGTCATCCAGCAGCGCGTCTGTGTGAGAGGAAGCAAGAGGAAGCAGGAAGATCGATCGCTGGGCAGCGGAGCTGCAGGGATTTCTCCCCGCCCGCCGCAGCCACTCTGCAGGGGCCCCCCTCCACCTCTGCACACGTTGGGAGCCGGCGCTCTGCAGCTTCTCTGTGCCGGCTGTAAGCTTGACAGTCGGCACAGAGAACAGCTGACTCCCAGACCGGGGGCGGCAGAATGCAGCGGCCGGGCGAGACACTGTGGACCTCCGAATTAGGCGGCCCGACTGCGCCCCCTTGCCGGCTGCGCCTGGGGCACATGCCCCGGCTGCCCCCCCCTAGATACGCCACTGATCACCCGCTCCTGGTTTTGGCTTACAAATACTGATGTAAAATACTGTCCAAATACTGAACGTGTGAACATGGCCTGAGAGGTACAAAAATATGGAAATACATTGGGCAGAAGTGAATAGAGCCTTAGCTGCCTATTAGTTCAGTTGTATCAAGGCAAAACAGCAATGATTACAGATTTGTTGCACTGTCCAAAAAAAAAAAAAGTCTGATACACATACCTCCTGCCTCATCAGATTTGAGGCTGTTGAACTATCCACCATGACTTATACTACATCTCTGCTTAGATTGGCTGTTATGTAAAACATAAACATCCAAAAGCTTATCAGCATGCAGTGAATTATATCATAATAAGTTCAGAAGGATTCAAAACCAAACATTGAACCACTATTAACAATCCATTATATACTTGCATGTATTGCAAATAAGCCATAATGGTAGATTTATTGTATTGTGTTATGCATTGCTTATATAGCACCATTATATTCCGTTGCGCTTTACAGACATCATCGCTGTCCCCAATGGGGCTCACAATCTAGATTCCCTATCACTATGTCTTTGGAATGTGGGAGGAAATCAGGGAACCTGGAGGAAACCCACGCAAACACGGGGAGAACATACAAACTCCTTGCAGATGTTGTCCATGGTGGGATTATACCGGGACCCCAGCGGTGCAAAGCAACAGTGCTAACCACTGAGCCACCGTGCTGCATTAAAAGGATTCTTGAACTCTAATGTAACATTTTTATTTCCATGGAAAGATTAATATATATTAACAGAGATGATCAATGAAACGCTCTACACATCAACTCGCCTTAATCTGGCACTAATATGCAATGAAGGAAACCTACCAAAAGTATTATGATAATGTAAAAAGCTCTTTACTTGTATGTGAATTAGCTTCAGAACCAAAAGATTCCCACTGAATTAATAAAGGATTTCAGTCCACAACCCGTTACAGGTGCACTGCTTATATTAACACAGAATTCAATTATCGAGCAGTAAAAGATTAAAACCAGGTTTACAATTAGTAGGTGTTAACTACAGGGACTTGTGCAGGGATGGATCCCTAGGCTGAGACTAGCAATGTCGGCGCACACCTAACAATGTCCCATAATGTATAGATTCACCAGATGATTCTCCATGGCTGTCAGTGGAGCCGTTCATCA
This sequence comes from Ranitomeya imitator, assembly GCF_032444005.1. NCBI lineage: Eukaryota > Metazoa > Chordata > Amphibia > Anura > Dendrobatidae > Ranitomeya > Ranitomeya imitator. The sequence goes on from NC_091284.1 coordinate 95,515,460, forward strand.
TTGCACTGGTCATGTCTTACTGGTTTCCACTGGCAGCTTAGTGGATCCATAGGCTTCTGCGTGAAAATGCTTCCATAGATCTGCCTTGAGAGCTTAGGCTTACGCTTATGAAATGCCATATTATGCGATAATTAAAGCTTCTTCTATTTCCACATATAACGAGTGGGTATTCTGTGCCCACTGTGGACTCTACACACTTGATATGGGCATGAACATTTCTCATTCCACAAGTCATGGACAATGCTTTTATGTGTAAAGTTCACATTCTTCATATTTTGGATATGGTCGACTCCTAATAATAGCACTATATGATGAGACGGAAAGATGGCAGAGATAAGCGTCCAGGCTATAAGGCAGGGAGATGGCAGGCGACATGTATGTGCCACTTCTACATATTACCTGCCCCTCCCTGGCATCTCAATACACCTAATAGGAGGGATATTATTTATACGCTGCATTTACAGAACAGATGATAAACATTGACAAATAAGGATACACAATAATAGAATACACAATGTATCACAAGGCATAATGTAAGGCTCGGGCAGTCTGCAGCCCACTCCATGCACTGATGCCCCCCACCATGAGCCATCGTCATGTGCAGCCTTCTGGGCACAATGATGCCACCAGCCATACTGTGCCCACACAATGTCACCCACCTGCCTCTCAGAGAGCTCCTTCTCCAACTCCCGGGATTTGTTGTGCCACACCAGGCAGTGCAGGGGGTATCTGCTCTCCGGACCTTTCCTTGCTGCTGGCATCATCCTCGTCTCATGCTGGATTTCCCACCCTGGCTCCCGAATGCACCATGCAGAAGAGTGTGGGGAGGAGGGCAGCGTGGGAGGCTCCGGGTGCCAGGCTGTGTGCCGCCCGGGGAGCTGTGTGCGGGGATGGCAGCAGCAGGCAGAGCTCTGCCTCCTTGTCACTGCACCCAGCAGAGCAGAGAAGGAAGGGACATGTCAGGCAGGGGATTCCCAGGCAGGCAGGGGCTCCCGGTGGGCTCAGGACTCCTCCCTGGCAGCGCGGTCTCAGCCCTACTGTCTGCTGTGCATTGTGCAGGATGCTGCCAGTGACAGGCACAGGCGATTTGCATCATGGGGAATGTAGTTCCTTTTTCACTTTGCTGGCAGGTGCGGCTGCTCCTACATAGCTGAGCCCAGTGTGCGAGGAGCTGTGTGTGTCCTGGCATCAGACCCATAGCCAGGCAAATAACGAACAATTAGTTGGAGAAAATATATATAATTTTTTTTTTTTTGCTTGATTCTTCTGCATCTTCATAAAGAATTTTTTCTTTTTTACTAGTTTCTTCTTAATAATTACCAATCATCATCATGAACTCATAATTGCTAAATATGGATGCCGTCCTCTTCTATCAGATGTAAAACTAGAGTATTTTATTTATTTAGTTACTGGGAAAAATAAGGGTTAAAATAATATTACAGTTCTAAAACTAGCACTGGATTTTCGTCAATGCAGAACTGGCCACATGCAGTTGTTACAGGGTAGATGGCGGCTTTACCAGGCAGTAGTTTGGGAAAACCTGTATGAGGAGTCTCCCCCCTGAGAAAATTAATTTAATGGGAACCAGTCATCAAAAATTTGCCTCTGAAACTCATAGCAGGGTAGTCGATGTGGATCCTTACCCTCTTAGGCCGGTTTCACACGTCAGTGGCTCCGGTACGTGTGGTGACAGTTTCCTCACGTACTGGAGACACTGACTCACGTAGACACATTGAAATCAATGTGTCTCTGCACATGTCAGCGTGTTTTCACGGACCGTGTGTCCGTGTGCAAAACACGGAGACATGTCAGTGTTCGTGGGAGCGCACGGATTACACGGACCCATTAAAGTCAATGGGTCCGTGTAAAACACGTACCGCACACGGACGCTGTCCGTGTGCAGTCCGTGTGCCGTGCAGGAGACAGCGCTCCAGTAAGTGCTGTCCCCCCCCACATGGTGCTGAAGCCGCAATTCATATCTTCTCTGCAGCAGCGTTTGCTGGAGAGAAGATATGAAAAATCTTTTTTTTTTTTAGTGTTTAAAATAAAGATCCCTGTCCCCACCCCCCTCCCACCCCCTGTGCATCCGCCCGCTGTTAATAAAATACTCACCCGGCTCCCTTGCAGCTTTCTCTCAGCGCCAGCTTCTCCTGTATAAGCGGTCACGTGGTGCCGCCGATTACAGTCATGAATATGCGGCTCCACCTCCCATAGGGGTGGAGCCGCATATTCATGACTGTAATGTGCGGCACCACGTGACCGCTCATACAGGAGAAGGTGCGGAGAGGACGCTTCGAGGGAGCCGGGTGAGTATTTTAGTAACAGCGGGCGGGCGCACAGGGGGTGGGAGGGGGTGGGGACAGGGATCTTTATTTTAAACACTAAAAAGGATTTTTCATATCTTCTCTCTAGCAAACACTGCTGCAGAGAAGATATGAATGGCGGCTTCAGCACCAGATGCAGGGGACAGCACTTATCTCTAGCGCTGTCTCCTGCACGCTCCCTGTGGTACCCAGTCGGCACACGGGCCGCACATGTGCCACACGGATGGCCTACGTGAGCTCACGGACACACGGACACGGATAATTCCGGTACCGGAATTATCTGGACGTGTGAGACTGGCCTTATTTAAAGAGGAGCTGTCACTTCCCATAAGTAAGTCATTTATTTCCATGATGCTAATGCCGCTGTTCTACTGAACCTGGCATTGTTTTTCTGTATTCCTGCTCCTCTCCATTCCCGACACAAACCAGCCACCTCATCCCTGTGTGTAAATCTAGTTTTAACACTAGTCATTTTGACTCCTTGCAATTTTTATTTCTCTTCTGTGACTACCTTTTTCCGAATTCCAGCTTGAGACTTGGTGACTTTTACTCATTTAGCACGCAAAAAGAGATTTTGTGACAGCAAATAATTTTTGAAAAAAAAGTGCCTTTTCTTAAAATTTACCAAAGATCATTTTGACTCCCTTCTATATTTAGCTAGTCTTTGTCGCTGAATGTTATTATTTCTTTTAGTTTTCATTTACTTGTATGTTTAGAACATATGCTGGCTTAGACTTAGAATAATTAGCATTTTTGCAAATATACTTGATATACACAGGACATATACAGGCCAGTGAACTGTCGAGTGGACTACATCATTTCTGTAGAATACGGCCTGCAGTTTTGCTACCGTATATACTCGAGTATAAGCCGAGATTTTCAACCCAAAAAAATGGGCTGAAAGTGCCCCTCTCGGCTTATACTCGAGTCATGGAAGTTGGGGGAGTTGGTGGGTGAGGGGGAGCGACGCCTGTCAAAACCTCACCTGCTCCCAGCGCTCCTGGCGCGGTCCCCGCATGTCCCACGGCCTTCAGACACGGCAGCTTCTTCCCCTGTTCAGCGGTCACTGGTACCGCTCATTAAAGTTATGAATATGGACTCCACTCCCATAGGGGTGGAGCCGCATATTCATTACTGTAATGAGCGGTGCCACATGACCGCTCACTACAAGAAGAAGCTGCCGCTCCCGGAGACGTGGGACATGCAGGGATCGCGTCAGGAGCGCTGGGAGCAGGTGAGTATGTCATATTCACCTTTCCGCATTCCACCGCCGCCTCGTCTTCCCTGTCGTCTGCACTGACTGTTCGGGTCAGAGGGGGCGATGACGTATTAGAGTGCGCGCCACCCTCTGCCTGAACAGTCAGTGCAGAGAGACGGGACGCCGAGGAGCAGCGTGCAACGATGAAAGGCGAGTATGTCATTTTTTTTTTTTTAGTGTAGCAGCAGCAGCATTACATGTGGCACAATGCTATATGGAGCATCTATGGGGCCATAAAGAACTGCATGGCGCATTATATGGGGCATTATATGGGGCAACTATGGGGCCATAAAGAACTGCATGGAGCATTATATGGAACATCTACGGGGCCATAAAGAACTGCATGGAGCATTATATGGAGCATTACATGGGGCCATAATGAACTGCATGGGGCATTATATGGAGCATTACATGGGGCCATAAAGAACTGCATGGAGCATTATATGGAGCATCTATGGGGCCATAAAGAACTGCAAGGAGCATTATATGGGGCATCTATGGGGCCATAAAGAACTGCATGGAGCATTATATGGAGCATTACGTGGGGCCATGAAGAACTGCATGGAGCATTATATGGAGCATCTATGGGGCCATAAAGAACTGCATGGAGCATTATATGGGGTATCTATGGGGCCATAATGAACTGTATGGAGCATTATATGGGGCCTATTTTCTATGGAGCATCTTATGGGGCTATAATGAACAGTATGGTGCATTATATGGGGCTCCTGATTCAATATGGATATTCAAAAACACTTAACCTACTAATGTCTCAATTAATTTTACTTTTATTGGTATCTATTTTTATTTTTGACATTTACCGGTAGCTGCTGCATTTTCCACCCTAGGCTTATACTCGAGTCAATAAGTTTTCCCAGTTTTTGTTGCAAAATTAGGGGGTTAGCTTATACTCGAGTATATACGGTATTAAAGAAAAACAAAAAACAACAACTATACTTGTGTGGTTGCACTATTTCACCACAATTTTAATCACCTTTTCCCATTTTTTCAGTACATTTCCTGCTAAAATGAATGATGTCTGAAGTTAGCAGAAAAATATAAAGTTATGGCTCTTTGAAGAAGGGGAGGAAAAAATGGAAGCATAAAAGCCAAAAAAACACCAATGAGTGTAAACATATTAATTGGGAACTGATATGCATACCTGGGCAAAACTGTTGATGAAATCTAATTTCTGACCCACACAATATTTGTATTTGTCCTACAAATCGTTGTGTCATCTATAAAAATAAATATTCCTTCCTCTAGATATTAAAACATCCAGTAATGAGCATGACCCTCTATACAAAGTATTTAGTAGATTAATATTTCCAGTACAATAATTGTCTCCACAAACAGCTATTGTGCCCGATAATAACTGGGTTCTGGTTCCTGCTGAGAGCACAAAATCCAATGTGTTCCTTGAAAATGTGCTGCATATTGTATGGCTGCATACTACAATGCAATGTGCAATCCATTATATTAAAATGCTCATTTTTGCGTTTTCAGCAAAAAAAAAAAATACAAATATCATTAGAGCATTTTAATGATAATACAGATATTATTAATGTCAATGTTTATTAAATGTTTCATTTTTCATGCAAAAACAACCTGGCTAAAGTATAAGCCTTTCTTATAGCCACATTTTATTAAACATAATAAGTCATAATTTGTACATTTACACATAGCTATGATTGTTATGATGAGGAGTGATCACAGTTATTATTGCATGGTTTAAAGGCACAAAGAAACCAAGATATGCGAAATACGGTAGTCGTCCTTTAACCCTTTAGGGCTATGTATATATCTAGTAGAAATCAGATAGCAAAGCTGTGTTTGATTTTAACACATAGCAGGGGCCCGGCCAGATCCAATAGCCCCCAAATCGCCTCCCTAGGACCGTCTATTAAGGAATTATGACCCATCTTAGATTTTGGAGTTTTTAGCTGCAGAGGCAAAGGGAGTGGATTTAGATTTAGCCCAGAGGGCAGGAGGGATAGTGACTCAATGAGGATAAAGGCTAGTGTAAGGCTATGTGGTCTCTCTCTGTGTTATACATGCGATCCACTACGACAGTGGGGATCGCGTCGAGTAACATACCTTGAAGGACCTAGGAGCCAGCTGGCAGCACATGCCCCCTGCGGCCCAGCGCACACATGATCAAACATTGTCCGGTAATTGACATGATCCATTTGTTTATATCTTTTGTGCTAACACTGTTGTATATGCATATCTGACCATTGTATATGTATAACTATTGGGTATATAGTGTATTGTCTAGTGTGCCCTTAAGGCGATTAAATGTATTATTTCACCTAGGGCTGCTCTTTTATCTCGATCCACGAATCCACACGTCCGTTTCTCGGATTAACTGTCCATGCTACCGGGGCTGGTTTCTGGCCTGATATAATCCTGTTAACGGACCGGGCTTATATCTAACAAGGAACTGATGGCAGTCCTACCAGGCTGGTAGTGCTCTGTTTCACTGGTGCTAATGAAAGGGGCCTCTCAGCCAGTCAAAGTTGTGAGCGAGTGTGATGCCACGTCAGTGATTGTGTGGGCCACATTCTGTCACTTCCAGTGCCTCCCTAGGCCCATGTGGACAAGGGATGTCTGTGTATTATTGTACCAAGCTGACCTTACGTGACACCAGGGGGTGCAGCAGCGGAACATCACGTTGGTGAAAGTGGGGAGACCGCATTGTGTGATCCGTCTGGATTTGGAATGATACTCAAAATCAAATTACAAGCTGATCCAACTTCAGTGGAAATGCCTTAAGACAAGGAAATTATGTTCAGTAGTGTGTGGCCTCCACGTGCCTGTTTGACCTCCCTATGATGCCTCAGCATTCTCCTGATGAGACCTCGGATGTTCTCCTGAGGGATCTCTTCCAAAAACTGGATTAAAGCATCAGTCAAGTTTTAGACTGTCTGTTGTACTGTGTGGCGTTGATGGATGGAATGAGACATGATGTTCCAGATGTGTTTGATTGGATTCAGGTCTGGGCAATTGGCAGGCCAGTCCATAGCATCAATGCCTATATCATGCAGGAACTGCTGACACACTTCAGCTACATGAGGCCTAGCATTGTCATGCATCAAAAGGAACCCAGGGCCAACCGCACCAGCATATGGTCTCACAATGTGTCTGAGGATCTCATCCCAGTACCTAATGGCAGTCAGGGTACCTCTGGCTAGCACATACAGAGCTGTGCGGCCCTCCAAAGAAATGCCTCCAAATATCATTACTGACCCGCTGCCAAAGCGGTCATGCTGGAGGATGTTACAGGCAGCAGAACGTTCTCCACAGCATCTCCAGACTCTGTCACGTCTGTAACATGTACTCTGTGTAAACCTGCTCTCATCCGTGAAGAGCACAGGGTGCAAATGTCGAATCTGACAATCTTGGTGCTCTCTACCAAATGGAAATCGCCCTGCACGGTGTTGGGCTGTAAGGCCAACACCTACTTGTGGACATGGGGCCCTCATACCACCCTCATGGAATATGTTTCTGACAGTTTGAGCAGATACATGATTGTTAGCGGCCTGTTGGAGGTCATTTTGCAGGGCTCTGGCAGTGCTCCTCCTGTTCTTCCTTGCACCAAGGAGGAGGTAGCGGTCCTGCTGCTGCATTGTTGCCCTCCTACGGCCTCCTCCACGTCTTGTGGTGTACTGGCCTGTCTCCTGGTTTCTGCTCCATGCTTTGGACATTGTGTTGACAGACACAGCCACCCTTCTTGCCACAGCTCGCATTGATGTGCCATTCTAGACGAGTTGCACTACCTGAACAACCTCTGTGGATTGTATTGTAGATACCACCTCATGATACTGTACCTCTAGTGGTGAGAGCAATGACAAAATGCAAAAGTGACCAACACAACAGCTCAAAGCATGTACAGAATGTCTAGAAAAATATAATCTACCTCTCCAGCACTATTTTCAATATGAACAAATCAAACTCTCTATTATGGCCAACTTAAAAGACTTTACATTTGACGTTGCCCAAAACGAGTTGGATGTCATATTGTTATCTCCCATGGGTACCCTTCAATATCCGTTCTTTATTCTGCAATTAAATCTAATCTATTGGGGTGCACCTGGGCATCTTTTTTAAATTTTGGAAGCAGCAATTAGATGATGTAGAGATTCCCTGCAAGATTACAGCGGTGTGGAGCTTGTTTAGGAAACACATTATAAACGAAACGTGGAGAGAGACCCAGTATAAAATCATGCATGGGGCCATCTATGCTTTCAATATACCCAAAAAGATCCTGTATCTAATAGACTAACAGCATGTCCTAAATGCCATCTCTCTAACACCGACCTCATACACGGCCTTTGGTCTTGTCCTGCATCAGTCTCTTTTTGGGGACTGGTATAAAATTTGGTTAATATCATTTGGGATTCAGGTTACTCCCTGTCTCCTTACTTAGGCTTGTTTCACTTCTGGAATAACACAGATGCTTCTAACAAGAAGATAGGTGGTCCTCCCAAACTGCTGCATACCTTGCTTATATTAGCAAAAAAGTTTCTTAAATATTGGCTAGATTCAGACTTGCCCCATGTCGAAGAATTGATAGCACAAATGAAACATTACATGGAGATAGAACAGCGGGATGCCCTACACAAGCAGGCAAGTTCTTCTGAAGTGGAAGCAATTTATTGTGAATTGTTGCTCTTCGGGGGAAAAAAAAAAGAGTATGGTTAATCCTTTTGTCTCTACAGCATGGTATATTTTAGAGGCTCTCAAAAATAATCTGGGACTACTACGCCTACATTAAAAAAGGGGAGGGAGATAACTGGCCAGGGTTTGTATTTTGTTTATGAATAAAAACTTTTCTCATGATGGCTTTAATAACATACACTGTCAGCTAAATCACTCGATAAGATGGATGTTGATGGCTTAAAGGTTTAAATGTAAATTTTTGTTCTTTATGTATTACCAGATAAATCCATAAAAGATGTTACTATTTGTCCTGTCTGCGTACAAACAATTGATTATCTTATACAGTCTGGTTTGTTAACCTGTTTTCTGAAAATTCTACTAAAAATTATGTTAAAACAAAAAAGAACACAACAACCAAAAAGGATGAGAACAGAGAAATGGTCTGTGGTCACCACCTGTAGAACTACTCCTGTATAGGGGTTGTCTTGCTAATTGCCTATGATTTCTACCTGTTGCTTGTTCCATTTGCACAACAGCAGGAGAAATTGATTCACAATCACTGTTGCTTTATAACTGTACAGGTTAATTTTAGAGAAGTGTGGCTTGACTTGGAGATACATTGTGTTGTTTAAGTGTTCCCTTTATTTTTTTGTAGCAGTGTATATACAGTACCAGGATGCGGCCCAAGATAAGGGACATGTATAACAATATGGGGGATATATTTACCAGCATGGGGCCAAGGCAGGATAAGGGACATATATATCAGGATGGAGGGGGCCCAGTTCAGATCTTAGACAGCAGCTCTTTAGACTCTAGTTTCGCCACTGCCAGGCACAATCCAAGGATGAGAGTGGCACTGTTTCAAGAAGAAAGCAGATCCTTTCCTCTAACCTCAGACAACCACGCTAGTATAAATTGCATTAAAAAGGTTGTCCAGGAGTGAAATATTGATGTCCTAGCCAGAAGAAAGGTCGTCAATATCAAACCTTTAGCAATTTAACACCCGGTGCCCCCTGATCAGCTGTTATTTTAATTCTATTCCTCCTCTCATAACCATAAAATTACATGATCAAATGGAGCAAAGCATATCTTAGGAGGAGAACCATACAATAAAAGGAACCTGTCACCCCCAAAATCGATGGTGAGGTAAGCTCACCGTCATCAGGGGCTTATCTACAGCATTCTGTAATGCTGTAGATAAGCCGCAGATGTTACCTGAAAGAGGAGAAAAAGAAGTTAGATTATACTCACCCAGGGGCGGTCCTGCTCCGATGGGTGTCTCAGGTCCGGAACAGCGCCTCCCATCTTCATTCCATGACGTCCTCTTCTGGTTTTCACGCCGCGGCTCTGGCGCAGGCGTACTTTGTCTGCCCTGTTGAAGGCAGAGCAAAGTACTGCAGTGCGCAGGCGCCGGAAAGGTCAGAGAGGCCCGTCCTATCACCATCTGACTCGATTGTTCCCCACTGACCCGACCAGCATTCCCATATTTGCCATGCTGATTCATAAGCTGACCACGTCTGGTTTGTAACTGAGGCTTGAATCAACTGTCCTCCTCGTCCGCAACAATTTGCCACAAATGTGAAGGGCATCCTGCTCCTGAGGCCTCCGCATCTGGTGCCAACTCCCGGAAATGCTCCCACTGTGAACGAAATAAAGCATCTGCAATTGAATTTTGCACAGTCGGTACATGTACTGCAGAAATCCAGGCATTCAACTCCAGGCACCGCAGCACCAACTCCCTAACCAACCTGATGACGAAGGGGGGGTAGGAGAAGACAAACTGTTGAGACCACACTCAAATTATCGCAATGAAACCTAACCCTCCGATTTTGAAAAATGCCATCCCAAATCACAACCGACACCACAATTGGGAATAACTCTAGCAGTGCAAGATTCTTGTTGAAGCCTTTTTGGTTCCACCATTCTGGCCACAACCTGACACTCCACCTACCACCATAATCACCATAACCAACCCCACCGGCTGCATCAGTGTAAATGTCGCAAACGAAATCATTCAAAGTCTCGAGCTGAATTAACTATCTTCCATTGTAATTTTCCAAAAAACGCTGCCAAACAACCAAATTCTCTTTATGCTCCTTAAGCTCCTTATTCAAACGGACAAAATGATGCGCCGCCCTGACTCCTGCCGTTGCCCTAGACAAGCAACAACAGCTTATCCTCAGGTAACATACACTCCATTCTCTCCTAAGAATGCCCAGAAAACTCAAAACCGTGCTAGGGCCTTCCGTCTTTTCTCTTGCCAAAGGCACACCGAAAAGCCCAGCCATCCACTCCATGGTGGCCAATAAATTCCTGCATAAAACAGAGTCCAGTGGACCTACAAACAAAAAATCATCCAAATAATGAATGATGGAGGAAACACCGGTAACGTCCGTAACACCCAAGAAAAGAAAAGTACTAAATGTCTCAAACAACGAACAGGAAATCGAACAGCCCATCGGCAAACATCTATCTAAATAAAAACCTCCGTTCCAAAAACAACCCAACAAAGGAATACTATCAGGGTGCACCGGAAGCATTCTAAAGGCCGATTCAATATCCGTCTTAGCCAGCAAAACCCCCACACCATTTCACCGAACCCATTGCACCGCGGCATCAAACAAAGTGTACACTACGGGGCCTAACTCCTCAGCGATGCCATCATTAACCGACCGACCGTTTGGATATGACAAATGATGAATCAACCAAAATTTGTTCGGTTCCTTCTTAGGCTACTTTCACACTAGCGTCGGTATGGGCCCGTCGCAGTGTGTCGGGCCGACGTACCGACGCATGCTGTGAAGTAAAATCACAACGGGGGCAGCGGATGCAGTTTTACAACGCATCCGCTGCCCTATTGTAAGGTCCGGGGAGGGAGCAGAGTTCCAGACGCGCATGCGCGGTCGGAAAAAGCGGACCCGACGGACAAAAAACATTGCAAGCAACGTTTTTTGTCCCTACGGACTACGGACCCTACTTTGTTGCAACGTGTGGCAATCCGTCGCAATGCGTCGCTAATGAAAGTGTATGGAGAAAAAACGCATCCTGCAGGCAACTTTGCAGAATGCGTTTTTTCTTCAAAACGACGCATTGTGACGTGCGTCGAACGACGCTAGTGTGAAAGTAGCCTTAGGTACAACCTCTAATGGGGAAACAATCACCCCTTCAACAGGCAAACAACTAAATGGCCCAGCCATTCTACCCAATTCCACCTCCTTGTCCAACTTAGTTCTAACCACCTCAGCATGCAAATCCGCTGACCTCAAATACTTAATAGCAAAAGGGACCATGTAGTTAGGGGGAGGAATTCTAAAACCGTCTGAAAAACCACGTAAAAGAACCCCCGCCTTTTCCCGATCCGGGTACCTATTTAGATAAGGGGCCGTCTTTTTGAAGCCTCACTGGCATCTCCCCCTTGACCGCCATCCACTGCTGGCTTACCCTTTGCTTTCTTAAAACATTTGGATGCTCCATGGGAGGCCCCATTGCAGTGGGAACAAACATGTTTAAATTTACAGGTGTTTCCATATTTACATTGGCCATTGTTAAATTGCCAACATGTTCCATTCTTTTCTTTTGCACCCTGCGTCCCCTGCCCCCCACTTCCATGTCGAGACTGCTGGTTGTTGGCACCTCCTCCCCCATGAAAGGAATGCTCATACCTCACATTAGCCATCACCTTCAACCAAAGCCCAATATCCTTTTGATCCCATCTTATTTCAGGTCTAAGCGCCTTCCTCTGCCGAAACTGCTCATAGTAACGCAGCCACGCCTGGCCCCCATATGTACGGTGCGCTTCCCCTATCGCATCTAAATAGCAAAAAAGACCCGAGCAGTTCTCAGGAAACTTTTCACCTATCGCGCTAGCCAGGATCGCAAAGGCTTGTAGCCAATTGACAAATGTCTGCGGAATCAACCACCACCTTCTGTTCTGCTCCTCCTCCTTCTTACTGTCGTTCTTTTTACCCTTGTCCAAATTAAATTTCTCCAAAGGAAGGAGGAAGAAAATCTCCACATACTCACCCTTCCAAATTTTTTCCTTCACTTCTTTTTTAAATGTGCACCGAGAGGACCGTCAAAGCACACATACACCTCTCCTTTTGCCCTATCATCCAATTTAACTGAATCCCCTTTTTCTTTTTCCGTTTGAACCCACACTGATACCTCCGCCGACGACGCCTGCGCCCACACCCCTGACCTCCCTGTGTCGCTCACCACTCGTGATCCATAACCAGACCCCCTGTAACTAGGCCCCCACAGGTGACGCCCCAGCGCCTTCCGCCACCCCCCTCTAAGTTCCTCAAAAAATGCGACACCCCAGCCAGAATATCGCTAATGCCCGACACCCCTGAGCTACCAGCTCCAGTCAGCCCACCAACATCTGCCGCTAAAATCTGACTTCCCCTTACCTCCCCTGACCCGACCCCCACTGGTGACAAACGAGACATAGACATATACTCACAAGGCTGCGCGGGTGCTGTGTCCCCACCAGCCGGACATCCAGAATCCTGCTGTTCTCCCTCCTCTGGCTACTCGCTCCCGGACTCAGACTTGTCATTGCCCCTCTGCTGCCCCCAGCCCACGCCCGTGGCCTCCTCGTCACCGGAGGGGACGGAAGCTGGAGAGCCGCGTCGCTCCCTTGACCACCTGCTGGACCGCGACTTGTCCTTAGCCACAGCCTCCCGTGACCTGCCATCCATCAAGGCCCTGCTGTTCGCTACTCCCTGTGTACAGCCCCCCCGTTCATGGCACAGCTGAGCCCCTTGCAGCTACCTGCCCGCCATCCTGCTCTGTCGACCGCTCCATCTGCCAGGCACCCCCATGTCCACCAATCCCTGGTCAGCCCTCGCCGCTGGAATGCGCCGCCGACTCGCGCCAGCAGAACGAGTGCCTGGATTCCTGCCAGAGGTGGCACAGAGCTGATCTACCGTACCACTGCACCCAGCCTCCGCAGGGTCCCCGGAGGGGCTCCGTGGCCTCCGCTTGCCGCGCATCTCCACTTCCGGAGATAGCCTTTCTGGGGGCCTTGTCTGCCTGGTCCTGCCTTCCGCCATCGCCCAGCAAGGACGCAAGCTGCTGGGCGATCCAGCCAGCCATCCTCCAACCAGCCACCCCTCCTGGAAGCGCAACATCCCTCAGTCGCTCCATCGGGCCATCCAGTGAGTCCATGGTGAGTCTGTACTAAAGGGAAGGTGGGGGTCTTTCCACTCTGGATTCCTTCAGGATAGTGACGATTTTCCCGCACTTTCCTTACCTTGAATCCTGCCCCCCAACCCCCAACTCCTCCCCCATAACCCTACAGCCAATCCCAATCCCAGCTCTTCTATATTCAAAAGAAAACCTCCCTTGGCAGCGCAGTCATGGGGGGCTTCCATCCAGCTGCGCTCATTCCAGCCCCCATCTTGAACCTGGGCTCTAGGAATGTGGAGCGTTATTTCCGTGTGTCACCTTGTATGTGTGACGTCTGTTATTAATATTTGAATTCTATGAGTCATCCCAGAATTCAGCTGCTATCAAATCTCTTTTCATATATTCAGATATTCAGTGATATAGAGCTGCAGGCGATGTGAATGTAAATAATTGACAGATTGATGGCATATTGCGCATACTGTTGATTTCGATTAAATAAAAAAATGCTTTCCATTTCACACGACAAAAGGTGTTGCACATTCTTTTTTTTTTGCAAACATTACCAAGTAAATTTTTGTGGATGAGTTGGTAAGTGATATATAGAATACACTGTTAATTATTAATTAGAATGTGGAACGATTGATCTGTTACTATGAGACACTAACAGACGTAGAAATAAAAATCTTCCAAAGGGACCATTAATAGTCCAAAACTGGCAACAGGAGTCAAACATTTCGTCACAACGTCTCCTTTCCCAGGATAGATTTATCAGTATAGAATGTACATTAATGTTTAAATAACACTAATTGATTAGGAAGGAACATAGGTTATGTGAGAGGTCAGATCGTTCCATGCAGCACATTATAGATTTAGGTATACATTAGATATAAAAAAAAACTAAAGCATTTTTAGTACAACTTAGCTTTGTTTTTGTGACTTAAAATGAATTACTGATTCTGGTGAAAATAATTCTAAATATTTAATCTGACTTAAAGGGGTGGTTTGAAACTAAAATTGATTTTAATCCTAAATGTATGTCTATTTATTGTAGCAATGTGTAGTAATCTAGGAGCCTTTTCAATATACACTGTGTTCCAAATTATAATGCAAATGATATTTTTCTCGGATTTTCCTAAATGGTCGGTGCAAATGGCATTCAGTCTAATAAAAGTCAAAACCCGTTAGAGTATACATCGAATTTTATTGAAGAAACCTCCCAATGATAACAGTATAATCTCCAAAATGAATAAAAACTCAGAATGCACTGTTCCAAATTATTAGGCACAGTAGCATTTCTAAACATTTGATATGTTTTAAAGAATTGAAAATGCTCATTTGTGGAATTTGCAGCATTAGGAGGTCACATTCACTGAGCAAAAAAGCTATTTAACTCCAAAACATCCTAACAGGCCAAGATACATGTTACCATAGGAAGCCTTCTTTGATATCACCTTCACGATTCTTGCATCCATTGAGCTTGTGAGTTTTTGGAGAGTTTCTGCTTGTATTTCTTTGCATGAAGTCACAATAGCCTCCCAGAGCTGCTGATTTGATGTGAACTGCCTCCCACCCTCATAGATCTTTTGCTTGATGATACTCCAAAGGTTCTCTATAGGTTTGAGGTCAGGGGAAAATGGTGGCCACACCATGAGTTTATCTCCTTTTATGCCCATAGCAGCCAATGACTCAGAGGTATTCTTTGCAGCATGAGATGGTGCATTGTCATGCATGAAGATGATTTTGCTCCTGAAGGCACGTTTCTGCTTTTTATACTATGGAAGAAAGTTGTCAGTCAGAAACTCTATATACTTTGCAGAGGTCATTTTCACACCTTCATGACCCTTAAAGGGCCCTACCAGCTGTTTCCCCATGATTCCGGCCCAAAACATGACTCCCCCACCTCCTTGCTGACGTCGCAGCCTTGTTGGGACATGGTGGCCATCCACCAACCATCCACTACTCCATCCATCTGAACCATCCAGGGTTGCTCGACACTCATCAGTAAACAAGACTGTTTGGAAATTAGTCTTCATGTATGTCTGGGCCCACTTTCAACCGTTTCTGCTTGTGAACACTATTTCGGGGTGGCCGAATAGTAGGTTTATGCACCACAGCAAGCCTTTGAGGGATCCTGCACCTTGAGGTTCGAGGGACTCCTGAGACACCAGCAGCTTCAAATAACTGTTTGCTGCTTTGGTAATGGTATTTTAGCAGTTGCTTTCTTAATCCGATGAATTTGTCTGGTAGAAACCTTCCTCATTATGCCTTTATCTGCATGAACTCTGTGCTCTGTTTCAGTCACAAATCTCTTCACAGTATGATGATCACTCTTAAGTTTTCGTGAAATATCTAATGTTTTCATACCTTGTCCAAGGCATTGCACTATTTAACGCTTTTCAGCAGCAGAGAGATCCTTTTTATTTCTCATATTGCTTCAAACCTGTGGCCTGCTTAATAATGTGGAACATCATTTTTAAATAGTTGTCCTTTAATTAGAATAACTTGGAAAATTAATTATCACATTTGTTTAAGATTGATTTCAGTGATCCATTGATCCCAGAGACGCAATACAATCTATGAGTTTATTTGAAAAACAAAACAATCGGAATCCGCACAAAGAAGTGACATGCTGCGGAATGTAAACAGCTGCGTTTCCGTGCAGTTTTTCTGCAGCATGTGTACAGCGATTTTTGTTTCCCATAGGTTTACATTGATCTGTAAACTCATGGGAAACTGCTGCGGATCCGCAGCGTTTTCCGCAGCGTGTGCACATACCTTTAGAATTAGGCTATGTGCACACGGTGCGGATTTGGCTGCGGATCCGCAGCAGAATTCCATCAGGTTTACAGTACCATGTAAACATATGGAAAACCAAATCCGCTGTGCCCATGGTGCGGAAAATACCGCGCGGAAACGCTGCGTTGTATTTTCCCCAACATGTCAATTCTTTGTGCGGATTCCGCAGCGTTTTACACCTGTTCCTCAATAGGAATCCGCAGGTGAAATCCGCACAAAAAACACTGGAAATCCGCGGAAAATCCGCAGGTAAAACGCAGTGCCTTTTACCCGCGGATTTTTCAAAAATGATGCTGAAAAATCTCACATGAATCCGCAACGTGGGCACATAGCCTTAGGGTTAGGGTTGGAATTAGGGTTGTGGTTAGGGTTGTGATTAGGGTTATGGCTACAGTTGGGATTAGGGTTAGGGGTGTGGGGGGGTTAGGGCTGTGGTTAGAATTGAGGAGTTTCCACTGTTTAGGCACATCAGGGGTCTCCAAACGCAACATGGCGCCACCATTGATTCCAGTCAATCTTGTATTCAAAAAGTCAAATGGTGCTCCCTCAATTCCGAGCCCCGACGTGTGCCCAAACAGTGGTTTACCCCCACATATGGGGTACCAGCATACTCAGGACAAACTGCGCAACAATTAGTGGGGTCCAATTTCTCCTGTTACCCTTGTGAAAATAAAAAAATGCTTGCTAAAACATAATTTTTGAGGAAAGAAAAATGATTTTTTATTTTCACGGCTCTGCGTTGTAAACGTCTGTGAAGCACTTGGGGATTCAAAGTGCTCACCACATATCTAGATAAGTTCCTTGGGGGGTCTAGTTTCTAAAATGGGGTCACTTGTGGGGGGTTTCTACTGTTTAGGCACACCAGGGGCTCTGCAAACGCAACGTGATGCCCGCAGACCATTCCATCAAAGTCTGCATTTCAAAAGTCACTACTTCCCTTCTGAGCCACGACGTGTGCCCAAACAGTGGTTTACCTTCACACATGGGGTATCAGCGTACTCAGGAGAAACTGGACAACAACGTTTGGGGTCCAATTTCTACAGTTACCCTTGTAAAAATAAAAAAATGCTTGCTAAAACATCATTTTTGAGGAAAGAAAAATGATTTTTTATTTTCACGGCTCTGCGTTGTAAACGTCTGTGAAGCACTTCGGGGTTCAAAGTGCTCACCACATATCTAGATAAGTTCCTTGGGGGGTCTAGTTTCTAAAATGGGGTCACTTGTGGGGGGTTTCTACTGTTTAGGCACACCAGGG
This sequence comes from Ranitomeya imitator, assembly GCF_032444005.1. Classification (NCBI taxonomy): domain Eukaryota; kingdom Metazoa; phylum Chordata; class Amphibia; order Anura; family Dendrobatidae; genus Ranitomeya; species Ranitomeya imitator. The sequence goes on from NC_091284.1 coordinate 95,532,885, forward strand.
GCTCTGCAAACGCAACGTGATGCCCGCAGACCATTCCATCAAAGTCTGCATTTCAAAAGTCACTACTTCCCTTCTGAGCCCCGACGTGTGCCCAAACAGTGGTTTACCCCCACACATGGGGTATCAGCGTACTCAGGAGAAACTGGACAACAACTTTTGGGGTCCAATTTCTCCTGTTACCCTTGGGAAAATAAAAAATTCTGGGCTAAATAATTATTTTTGAGGAAAGAAAACGTATTTATTATTTTCACGGCTCTGCATTATAAACTTCTGTGAAGCACTTGGGGGTTCAAAGTGCTCACCACACATCTAGATAAGTTCCTTTCGGGGTCTAGTTTCTAAAATGGGGTCACTTGTGGGGGGTTTCTACTGTTTAGCCACATCAGGGGCTCTGCAAACGCAACGTGACGCCCGCAGAGCATTCCATCAAAGTCTGCATTTCAAAACATCACTACTTCACTTCCGAGCCCTGGCGTGTGCCCAAACAGTGGTTTACCCCCACATATGGGGTATCAGCATACTCAGGAGAAACTGGACAATAACTTTTGGGGTGAAAATTCTCCTGTTACCCTTGGGAAAATAAAAAAATGCAGGCTAAAAGATCATTTTTGAGAAAATAATTTTTTTATTTTATTTTCATGGCTCTGCGTTATAAACTTCTGTGAAGCACTTGGGGGTTCAAAGTCCTCACCACACATCTAGATAAGTTCCTTTCAGGGTCTAGTTTCCAAAATGGGGTCACTTGTGGGGGGTTTCTACTGTTTAGCCACATCAGGGGCTCTGCAAACGCAACGTGACGCCCACAGAGCATTCCATCAAAGTCTGCATTTCAAAACGTCACTACTTCACTTCCGAGCCCCGGTATGTGCCCAAACAGTGGTTTACCCCCACATATGGGGTATCAGCGTACTCAGGAGAAACTGGACAAGAACTTTTGGGGTCAAATTTCTCCCGTTACCCTTGGGAAAATAAAAAATTGCGGGCTAAAATATCATTTTTGAGAAAATAATTTTTTTATTTTCATGGCTCTGCGTTATAAACTTCTGTGAAGCACTTGGGGGTTCAAAGTCCTCACCACACATCTAGATTAGTTCCTTTGGGGGTCTAGTTTCCAAAATGGGGTAATTTGTGGGGGATCTCCAATGTTTAGGCATACAGGGGCTCTCCAAACGTGACATGGTGTCCGCTAATGATTGGAGCTAATTTTCCATTTAAAAAGCCAAATGGCGTGCCTTCCCTTCCGAGCCCTGCCGTGTGCCCACACAGTGGTTTACCCCCACATATGGGGTATCAGCGTACTCAGGACAAACTGGACAAGAACATTTAGGGTCCAAATTCTCCTATTACCCTTGGCAAAATAGGAAATTCCAGGCTAAAAAAATCATTTTTGAGGAAAGAAAAATTATTTTTTATTTTCACGGCTCTGCGTTATAAACTTCTGTGAAGCACCTGGGGGTTTAAAGTGCTCAATATGCATCTAGGTAAGTTCCTTGGGGGGTCTAGTTTCCAAAATGGGGTCACTTGTGGGGGAGCTCCAATGTTTAGGCACACAGGGGCTCTCCAAACGCGACATGGTGTCCGCTAACAATTGGAGCTAATTTTCCATTCAAAAAGTCAAATGGCGCACCTTCCCTTCCGAGCCCTGCCGTGTGCCCAAACAGTGGTTTACCCCCACATATGAGGTATCGGCGTACTCGGGAGAAATTGCTCAACAAATTTTATGATCCATTTTATCCTATTGCCCATGTAAAAATGAAAAAATTGAGGCGAAAAGAATTTTTTTGTGAAAAAAAAGTACTTTTTCATTTTTACAGATCAATTTGTGAAGCACCTGAGGGTTTAAAGTGCCCACTAGGCATCTAGATAAGTTCCTTGGGGGGTCTAGTTTCCAAAATGGGGTCACTTGTGGGGGAGCTCCAATGTTTAGGCACACAGGGGCTCCCCAAACGCGACATGGTGTCTGCTAACGATGGAGATAATTTTTCATTCAAAAAGTCAAATGGCGCTCCTTCCCTTCCGAGCCTTACCATGTGCCCAAACAGTGGTTTACCCCCACATGTGAGGTATTGGTGTACTCAGGAGAAATTGCCCAACAAATTTTACGATCCATTTTATCCTGTTGCCCATGTGAAAATGAAAAAATTGAGGCGAAAAGATTTTTTTTGTGAAAAAAAAGTACTTTTTCATTTTTACGGATCAATTTGTGAAGCACCTGGGGGTTCAAAGTGCTCACTATGCATCTAGATAAGTTCCTTGGGGCATCTAGTTTCCAAAATGGGGTCACTTGTGGGGGAGCTCCAATTTTTAGGCACACGGGGGCTCTCCAAACATGACATGGTGTCCGCTAAAGAGTGGAGCCAATTTTTCATTCAAAAAGTTAAATGGCGCTCCTTCCCTTCCAAGCCCTGCCGTTCGCCCAAACAGTGGTTTACCCCCACATATGAGGTATCAGTGTACTCAGGACAAATTGGACAATAACTTTCGTGGTTCAGTTTCTCCTTTTACCATTGGAAAAATAAAAAAATTGTTGCTAAAAGATAATTTTTGTGACTAAAAAGTTAAATGTTCATTTTTTCCTTCCATGTTGCTTCTGCTGCTGTGAAGTACCTGAAGGGTTAATAAACTTCTTGAATGTGGTTTTGAGTACCTTGAGGGGTGCAGTTTTTAGAATGGTGTCACTTTTGGGTATTTTCAGCCATATAGACCCCTCAAACTGACTTCAAATGTGAGGTGGTCCCTAAAAAAATGGTTTTGCAAATTTCGTTGTAAAAATGAGAAATCGCTGGTCAAATTTTAACCCTTATAACTTCCTAGCAAAAAAAAATTTTGTTTCCAAAATTGTGCTGATGTAAAGTATACATGTGGAAAATGTTATTTATTAACTATTTTGTGTCACATAACTCTCTGGTTTAACAGAATAAAAATTCAAAATGTGAAAATTGCGAAATTTTCAAAATTTTCACCAAATTTCCGTTTTTATCACAAATAAACGCAGAATTTATTGACCTAAATTTACCACTAATATGAAGCCCAATATGTCACGAAAAAACAAATCTCAGAACCGCTAGGATCCGTTGAAGCGTTCCTGAGTTATTACCTCATAAAGGGACACTGGTCAGAATTGCAAAAAACGGCAAGGTCTTTAAGGTCAAAATAGGCTGGGTCATGAAGGGGTTAAAGTGACATTACTTTCGGGGGTGAGGCTTGGTTCTTCTCTCCGCATTATTTCCTTACATATTGTACTGATAGTGCTCAGTGGTGAGGGAGCACGCCATCAGGGGACTCGTACTGAACATTTGTCGGATTTGACAACCGAGATATGCTCAGTCGAGCCGGGACTAGCACAGCCCCTGAAATGGACGTTGCTGATGACGCTTCATTTCAGGGTGGAGGCAGAGACTGCGGCAGTGACCACAACCTCTGCCCTCTGATGACGTTAAGTTTGAATAACCTAGCATGCACTGGGGATTCTCAAACGAAAGGTCATTAAGCCAGAAACGGGTAAAGAAAACAGTTAGAGAGAATCGAAAGGGAACGACAGACTTTTTAAAGCATATTAGAAAAGCGATTAGATTATTACATTAACCCCTTCCCGACCTGTGACACCACGTAGGCGTCATGAAAGTCGGTGCCAATCCGACCTGTGACGCCTATGTGGCGTCATGGCAGGATCGCGTTCCTGCAGATCGGGTGAAAGGGTTAACTGTAATTTCACCCGACCTGAAGGGACAGGGGGAGTGGTACTTGAGCCCAGGGGGGTGGCTTTGCCCCCCCCTGTGGCTACGATTGCTCTGATACGATTGCTCTGATTGGCTGTTGAAAGTGATGTTTCACTTTCAATCAGAGCAATCGTAATATTTCACCAATGAAAATTGGTGAAATATTACAATCCAGCCATGGCCGATGCTGCAATATCATCAGCCATGGCTGGAAAACCTAATCTGCCCTCGCCACCGCCACCGATCCACCGCCCCGTCCTCCGTCTTCATCCTATCCTCTGCTCCCTTCCGTCCTCCTGTCCGCTCCCCCGTGCGCCGATCCCACTCCCCCGTGGTCCGATCCCACCCCCATACTTACCGACCTCCGGTGTCCCTCCCGGTGTCCGTCCGTCTTCTGCATGGGCGCTGCCATCTTCCAAAATGGCGGGCACATGCGCAGTGCACCCGTCGATTCTGCTGGCCGGCAGATTCGTTCATTTTGATCACTGTGATAGATCATATCACAGTGATCAAAATAAAAAAAAAGTAAATAAACCCCCCTTTATCACCCCCATAGGTAGGGAACATAATAAAATAAAGAAAATATATTTATTTTTGTTTTTCCACTAGGGTTATGATTAGAACTAGGGTTAGGGTTAGAACTAGGGTTAGGGTTAGAGCTAGCGTTAGGGTTGCAAATAGGGTTAGGGTTGCAATTAGGGTTAGGGTTATGGTTAGAATTAGGGTTAAGGTTAGAATTAGGCTATGTGCATATGGTACGGATTTGGCTGCGGATCCGCAGCGGATTGGCTGCTGTGGATTCGTAGCAGTTTTCCATCACGTTTACAGTACCATGTGTTGTGAGTTCTGTTTTTGGGCTCCCTCTGGTGGTTACTGATGGTACTGGGTGACTTGTGTTCTCTGCGGTCTCTGGTGTCCACCTGTTCCATCAGGTTATGGGAGTTTCCTATTTAACCTGGCTTTTTTGTCATTTCCTCGCCGGCTAGCAATGTAATCAGCGTGTATTTTTACCTCTGCTCCCTGCGTCTGTTATCTTCAGGACAAGCTAAGTTTTGATTTTCCTGTTCCACGTTTTGCTTAATTTTTGTCTTAGTTCCAGCTTGCAGAGATGTGATTCCTTGCTGCTGGTTGCTCTAGTGGGCTGAAATTACTCCTCATGTTCCATGAGTTGGCACATGAGTTCAAGTAATTTCAGGATGGTTTTTTTGAAGGGTTTTTCCCTGACCGCGCAGTTCACTTTTGTATCCTCTGCTATCTAGCTTTAGCGGGCCTCATTTTTGCTGATTCTATTTTCATAACTACGTATGTGCTTTCCTCTCATTTCACCGTTATTACATGTGGGGGGCTGCTATTTCTGTGGGGTGTTTCTCTGGAGGCAAGTGAGGTCTGTGTTTCTTCTTATAGGGGAAGTTAATCCTTCGGCTGGCGCGAGACGTCTAGGAATCATCGTAGGCACGTTCCCCGGCTACTGCTAGTTGTGTGTTTAGGTTCAGGATCGCGGTCAGCTCAGGTTCCATCACCCTAGAGCTTGTTTTGTTTTTGTGCTTGTCCTTTTGTGATCCCCTGCCATTGGGATTATGACAGTATAGCCGGCCCGAAAAAATTGGTCATCGTGTTGGCTGAAGTAGGAGGAAAAGTAGTCTGAGGAAGTTTTTTTTTTTTTTTTTTCCCCCTCCTCAGTGTTTGCTGCCTAGCCTTAATTGCAGCTTGACTGCTTCTTTCCTCCTCTTAATCCTTGAATGGCTCTGACCTCAGCTGTTTATCATGGACGTCCAGAGTTTGGCTTCCAGCCTGAATAATCTTGCTGCTAAGGTTCAAAATATACAAGATTTTGTTGTACATACGCCTATGTCTGAACCTAGAATTCCTGTCCCAGAGTTTTTTTCTGGAGATAGATCTAGTTTTCTGAATTTTAGGAACAATTGCAAGTTGTTTCTTTCCTTGAAATCTCGCTCCTCTGGAGACCCTGCTCAGCAGGTCAAGATTGTTATATCTTTCCTGCGGGGTGACCCTCAGAATTGGGCATTTGCATTGGCACCAGGGGATCCTGCATTGCTCAATGTGAATGCGTTTTTTCTGGCATTAGGTTTGCTCTATGAGGAACCTAACCTAGAGATTCAGGCTGAAAAAGCTTTATTGGCTCTTTCTCAGGGGCAAGATGAAGCAGAAATATATTGTCAGAAATTTCGGAAATGGTCGGTGCTTACTCAGTGGAATGAGTGCGCTCTGGCTGCAAAATTCAGAGATGGCCTTTCTGAGGCCATTAAAGATGTTATGGTGGGGTTCCCGGCGCCTACAGGTCTGAATGAGTCCATGACTATGGCTATTCAGATTGATTGGCGTTTACGGGAGCGCAAACCTGTGCACCATTTGGCGGTGTCTTCTGAACAGGCACCTGAGATAATGCAATGTGATAGAATTCAGTCCAGAAGTGAACGGCAAAATTATAGGCGGAAAAATGGATTGTGTTTTTATTGTGGTGATTCAGCTCATGTTATATCAGCATGCTCTAAACGCACAAAAAAGGTTGATAAGTCTGTTGCCATTGGTACTTTACAGTCTAAGTTCATTCTGTCTGTGACGCTGATTTGTTCATTATCATCCATTTCCGTCGATGCCTATGTGGATTCAGGCGCTGACCTGAGTCTTATGGATTGGTCATTTGCCAATCGCTGTGGGTTTAGTCTGGAACCTCTGGAAGTTCCTATTCCTTTGAAAGGAATTGACTCTACACCTTTGGCTATGAATAAACCTCAGTACTGGACACAAGTGACCATGCGTATGACTCCCGTTCATCAGGAGGTGATTCGCTTCCTGGTACTGTATAATTTACATGATGTCTTAGTGCTTGGTCTGCCATGGTAACAGACTCATAACCCAGTCCTGGACTGGAAAACAATGTCTGTGTTAAGCTGGGGGTGTCAGGGGGTTCATGATGATGCATCTCCGATTTCTATCGCTTCATCTACTCCTTCTGAGGTTTTTGAGGAGCCTAAGCTCAGTTCGCTTCCTCCTCACAGGGATTGCGATTGTGCTATAGATTTGATTCCTGGCAGTAAATTCCCTAAAGGTCGTTTGTTCAATCTGTCAGTGCCAGAGCATACTGCTATGTGGAATTATGTTAAGGAGTCCTTGGAAAAGGGACATATCCGTCCATCTTCGTCCCCTTTGGGAGCAGGTTTTTTTTTTGTGGCCAAAAAAGATGGTTCCTTGAGGCCTTGCATAGATTATCGTCTTTTGAATAAGATTACAGTCAAATATCAGTATCCTTTGCCATTGTTGACTGATTTGTTCGCTCGCATTAAGGGGGCTAAATGGTTCACTAAGATTGATCTTCGGGGTGCGTATAATCTTGTGCGGATAAGGCAGGGTGATGAGTGGAAAACCGCATTTAATACGCCTGAGGGCCATTTCGAGTATTTGGTGATGCCTTTTGGACTTTCTAATGCTCCTTCTGTCTTCCAGTCTTTTATGCACGATATTTTCCGTGAATATCTGGATAAATTTATTATCGTGTATTTGGATGATGTTTTGTTTTTTTCTGATGACTGTGAGTCTCATGTTCAGCAGGTCAGGAAGGTGTTTCAGGTCCTGCGGGCCAATTCTTTGTTTGTAAAGGGTTCTAAATGTCTCTTTGGAGTCCAGAAGATTTCTTTTTTGGGGTATATTTTTTCCCCTTCTACTATTGAGATGGATCCCGTCAAGGTTCAGGCTATTTGTGACTGGACGCAGCCTACATCTCTTAAGAGTCTAGAGAAGTTCTTGGGCTTTGCTAATTTTTATCGTCGCTTCATAACTAATTTTTCTAGTGTTGTTAAGCCTTTGACGGATTTGACTAAAAAGGGTGCTGATGTTACTGATTGGTCTCCTGCGGCTGTGGAGGCCTTTCAGGAACTTAAGCGCCGGTTTTCTTCTGCTCCTGTGTTGCGTCAGCCAGATACGTCGCTTCCTTTTCAGGTTGAGGTCGATGCTTCCGAGATCGGAGCGGGGGCGGTTTTGTCACAGAGAAGCTCCGATGGCTCAGTGATGAAGCCATGTGCGTTCTTTTCTAGAAAATTTTCGCCCGCTGAACGGAATTATGATGTTGGTAATCGGGAGCTTTTGGCCATGAAGTGGGCATTTGAGGAGTGGCGTCATTGGCTTGAGGGTGCTAGACATCGTGTGGTGGTCTTGACTGATCACAAAAATCTGATGTACCTTGAGTCTGCCAAGCGTCTGAATCCTAGACAGGCTCGTTGGTCACTGTTTTTCTCCCGTTTCAATTTTGTGGCTTCATACCTGCCAGGTTCAAAGAATGTGAAGGCGGATGCTCTTTCTAGGAGTTTTGTGCCTGACTCCCCTGGAAATTCTGAGCCCACTGGTATCCTTAGGGATGGGGTGATTTTGTCGGCTGTCTCCCCAGACTTGCGACGTGCTTTGCAGGAGTTTCAGGCGGATAAACCTGATCGTTGTCCGCCGGAAAGACTGTTTGTTCCGGATAATTGGACCAGTAGAGTCATCTCCGAGGTCCATTCTTCTGTGTTGGCAGGTCATCCTGGAATATTTGGTACTAGAGACTTGGTGGCCAGGTCTTTTTGGTGGCCTTCCTTGTCGAGGGATGTGCGTTCTTTCATGCAGTCTTGTGGAGTTTGCGCTCGGGCTAAGCCTTGCTGTTCTCGGGCCAGTGGATTGTTGTTACCTTTGCCTATCCCGAAGAGGCCTTGGACGCACATTTCCATGGACTTTATTTCGGATCTCCCTGTCTCTCAAAAAATGTCCGTCATATGGGTTGTGTGTGACCGCTTTTCTAAGATGGTTCATCTGGTACCCTTGCCTAAGTTACCTTCCTCCTCTGAGTTGGTCCCTCTGTTTTTTCAAAACGTGGTCCGTTTGCATGGCATTCCGGAGAACATCGTTTCTGACAGGGGATCCCAGTTTGTGTCTAGATTTTGGCGGACGTTCTGTGCTAAGATGGGCATTGATTTGTCCTTTTCGTCTGCATTCCATCCCCAGACGAATGGCCAGACGGAACGAACTAATCAGACTTTAGAAACTTATTTAAGGTGTTTTGTTTCTGCTGATCAAGATGACTGGGTTTCCTTTTTGCCGCTTGCCGAGTTTGCCCTTAATAATCGGGCTAGTTCTGCTACCTTGGTTTCTCCTTTCTTTTGTAATTCGGGGTTTCATCCTCGTTTTTCCTCTGGTCAGGTGGAGCCTTCTGATTGTCCTGGAGTGGACATGGTGGTGGATAGGTTGCATCGGATTTGGAGTCATGTGGTGGACAATTTGAAGTTGTCCCAGGAGAGGGCTCAGCAGTTTGCTAATCGCCGTCTGTTATGTTTGCTAATGACAGGTGTTATGAAGGCAATCCAGAAACACAGTGTGCTTAGCGATCAGAGCGCACACAGAGATCTGACAAATACCCAAAAAAACAAGAACGAGCTCTGAGATGTGGAAACTCTGTAGACTGCACACCTGATCCTATCCTAAACACAACTAAAAGCGGCTGTGGATTGCGCCTAACAACTACCTAGGCAACTCGGCACAGCCTAAGAAACTAGCTAGCCTGAAGATAGAAAAATAGGCCTGACTTGCCCCAGAGAAATTCCCCAAAGGAAAAGGCAGCCCCCCACATATAATGACTGTGAGTAAGATGAAAAGACAAAACGTAGGGATGAAATAGATTCAGCAAAGTGGGGCCCGATATTCTAGGACAGAGCGAGGACAGTAAAGCGAACTTTGCAGTCTACAAAAAACCCTAAAGCAAAACCACGCAAAGGGGGCAAAAAAAACCCACCGTGCCGAACTAACGGCACGGCGGTACACCCTTTGCGTCTCAGAGCTTCCAGCAAAACAAAAGACAAGCTGGACAGAAAAAAAGCAACAAAAAAGCAAAAAGCACTTAGCTATACAGAGCAGCAGGTCACAGGAACAATCAGGAGAAGCTCAGATCCAACACTGAAACATTGACAAGGAGCAAGGATAGCAGCATCAGGCGGAGTTAAGTAATGAAGCAGTTAACGAGCTCACCAGAACACCTGAGGGAGGAAGCTCAGAAGCTGCAGTACCACTTGTGACCACAGGAGTGAATTCAGCCACAGAATTCACAACAGTACCCCCCCCTTGAGGAGGGGTCACCGAACCCTCACCAGAGCGCCCAGGCCGACCAGGATGAGCCGCATGAAAGGCACGAACAAGATCGGAAGCATGAACATCAGAGGCAAAAACCCAGGAATTATCTTCCTGAGCATAACCCTTCCATTTAACCAGATACTGGAGTTTCCGTCTAGAAACACGAGAATCCAAAATCTTCTCCACAATATACTCCAATTCCCCCTCCACCAAAACCGGGGCAGGAGGCTCAACAGATGGAACCATAGGTGCCACGTATCTCCGCAACAACGACCTATGGAATACATTATGTATGGAAAAGGAGTCTGGGAGGGTCAAACGAAAAGACACAGGATTGAGAACCTCAGAAATCCTATACGGACCAATAAAACGAGGTTTAAATTTAGGAGAGGAAACCTTCATAGGAATATGACGAGAAGATAACCAAACCAGATCCCCAACACGAAGTCGGGGACCCACACGGCGTCTGCGATTAGCGAAAAGTTGAGCTTTCTCCTGGGACAAGATCAAATTGTCCACTACCTGAGTCCAGATCTGCTGCAACCTATCCACCACAGAATCCACACCAGGACAGTCCGAAGACTCAACCTGTCCTGAAGAGAAACGAGGATGGAACCCAGAATTGCAAAAAAATGGAGAAACCAAGGTAGCCGAGCTGGCCCGATTATTAAGGGCGAACTCAGCCAACGGCAAAAAGGACACCCAATCATCCTGGTCTGCAGAAACAAAACATCTCAGATATGTTTCCAAGGTCTGATTGGTTCGTTCGGTCTGGCCATTAGTCTGAGGATGGAAAGCCGAGGAAAAGGATAGGTCAATGCCCATCCTACCACAAAAGGCTCGCCAAAACCTTGAAACAAACTGGGAACCTCTGTCAGAAACAATATTCTCAGGAATGCCATGCAACCGAATCACATGCTGAAAGAACAAAGGTACCAAATCAGAGGAGGAAGGCAATTTAGCCAAGGGCACCAGATGGACCATTTTAGAAAAGCGATCACAGACCACCCAAATGACTGACATCTTTTGAGAAACGGGAAGGTCAGAAATGAAATCCATCGAAATATGTGTCCAAGGCCTCTTTGGGACCGGCAAGGGCAAAAGCAACCCACTGGCACGAGAACAGCAGGGCTTAGCCCTAGCACAAATCCCACAGGACTGCACAAAAGTACGTACATCCCGTGACAGAGATGGCCACCAGAAGGATCTAGCCACTAACTCTCTGGTACCAAAGATTCCAGGATGACCAGCCAACACCGAACAATGAAGTTCAGAGATAAGTTTATTAGTCCACCTATCAGGGACGAACAGTTTCTCTGCTGGACAACGATCAGGTTTATTCGCCTGAAATTTTTGCAGCACCCACCGCAAATCAGGGGAGATGGCAGACACAATGACTCCTTCCTTGAGGATACCCGCTGGCTCAGATAAACCCGGAGAGTCGGGCACAAAACTCCTAGACAGAGCATCCGCCTTCACATTTTTAGAGCCCGGAAAGTATGAAATCACAAAGTCGAAGCGGGCAAAAAATAACGACCAACGGGCCTGTCTAGGATTCAAGCGCTTGGCAGACTCGAGATAAGTCAAGTTCTTATGATCAGTCAATACCACCACGCGATGCTTAGCTCCTTCAAGCCAATGACGCCACTCCTCGAATGCCCACTTCATGGCCAGCAACTCTCGATTGCCCACATCATAATTACGCTCAGCGGGCGAAAACTTCCTGAAAAAGAAAGCACATGGTTTCATCACTGAGCAATCAGAACCTCTCTGTGACAAAACCGCCCCTGCTCCAATCTCAGAAGCATCAACCTCGACCTGGAACGGAAGAGAAACATCTGGCTGACACAACACAGGGGCAGAACAAAAACGACGCTTCAACTCCTGAAAAGCTTCCACAGCAGCAGAAGACCAATTAACCAAATCAGCACCCTTCTTGGTCAAATCGGTCAATGGTTTGGCAATGCTAGAAAAATTACAGATGAAGCGACGATAAAAATTAGCAAAGCCCAGGAACTTTTGCAGACTTTTCAGAGATGTCGGCTGAATCCAATCCTGGATGGCTTGGACCTTAACTGGATCCATCTCGATAGTAGAAGGGGTAAAGATGAACCCCAAAAATGAAACTTTCTGCACACCGAAGAGACACTTTGATCCCTTCACAAACAAAGAGTTAGCACGTAGGACCTGAAAAACCATTCTGACCTGCTTCACATGAGACTCCCAATCATCTGAGAAGATCAAAATGTCATCCAAGTAAACAATCAGGAATTTATCCAGATACTCACGGAAGATGTCATGCATAAAAGACTGAAACACAGATGGAGCATTGGCAAGTCCGAACGGCATCACTAGATACTCAAAATGACCCTCGGGCGTATTGAATGCAGTTTTCCATTCATCTCCTTGCCTGATTCTCACCAGATTATACGCACCACGAAGATCTATCTTAGTGAACCAACTAGCCCCCTTAATCCGTGCAAACAAGTCAGATAATAATGGCAAGGGATACTGAAATTTAACAGTGATCTTATTAAGAAGGCGGTAATCAATACACGGTCTCAGCGAACCATCCTTCTTGGCTACAAAGAAGAACCCTGCTCCCAGTGGTGATGACGATGGGCGAATATGTCCCTTCTCCAGGGATTCCTTCACATAACTGCGCATAGCGGCGTGTTCGGGCACGGATAAATTAAATAATCGACCTTTAGGGAATTTACTACCAGGAATCAAATTGATAGCACAATCACAATCCCTATGCGGAGGTAGAGCATCGGACTTGGGCTCTTCAAATACATCCTGATAATCAGACAAGAACTCTGGGACCTCAGAAGGGGTGGATGACGAAATCGACAAAAATGGAACATCACCATGTACCCCCTGACAACCCCAGCTGGATACCGACATGGAATTCCAATCCAATACTGGATTATGGGTTTGTAGCCATGGCAACCCCAACACGACCACATCATGCAGATTATGCAACACCAGAAAGCGAATAACTTCCTGATGTGCAGGAGCCATGCACATGGTCAGCTGGGCCCAGTATTGAGGTTTATTCTTGGCCAAAGGTGTAGCATCAATTCCTCTCAATGGAATAGGACACCGCAAAGGCTCCAAGAAAAACCCACAACGTTTAGCATAATCCAAATCCATCAGATTCAGGGCAGCGCCCGAATCCACAAACGCCATGACAGAAAACGACGACAAAGAGCATATCAAGGTAATGGACAGAAGGAATTTGGACTGTACAGTACCAATGACGGCAGACCTAGCGGACCGCTTAGTGCGCTTAGGACAATCAGAAATAGCATGAGTGGAATCACCACAGTAGAAACACAGACCATTCAGACGTCTGTATTCCTGCCGTTCAACTCTAGTCATAGTCCTATCGCACTGCATAGGCTCAGGTTTAACCTCAGGCAGTACCGCCAAATGGTGCACAGATTTACGCTCGCGCAAGCGTCGACCGATCTGAATGGCCAAAGACAAAGACTCATTCAAACCAGCAGGCATAGGAAATCCCACCATGACATCCTTAAGAGCCTCAGAGAGACCCTTTCTGAACAAAGCTGCCAGCGCAGATTCATTCCACTGAGTGAGTACTGACCATTTCCTAAATTTCTGACAATATACTTCTATCTCATCCTGACCCTGACACAAAGCCAGCAAATTTTTCTCAGCCTGATCCACTGAATTAGGCTCATCGTACAGCAATCCGAGCGCCAGGAAAAACGCATCGACACTACTCAATGCAGGGTCTCCTGGCGCAAGAGAAAATGCCCAGTCTTGAGGGTCGCCGCGCAAAAAAGAAATAATAATCAAAACCTGTTGAATAGGATTACCAGAAGAATGAGGTTTCAAGGCCAGAAATAGCTTACAATTATTTTTGAAACTTAGAAACTTAGTTCTATCTCCAAAAAACAAATCAGGAATAGGAATTCTTGGTTCTAACATAGATTTCTGATCAATAGTATCATGAATTTTTTGTACATTTATAACGAGATTATCCATTGAAGAGCACAGACCCTGAATATCCATGTCCACACCTGTGTCCAGAATCACCCAAATGTCTAGGGGAAAAAAAAAAAAGTGAACACAGAGCAGAAAAAAAAAAAAAATGATGTCAGAACTTTTTCTTTCCCTCTATTGAGAATCATTAGTGAGGCTCCTTGTACTGTTATGTTTGCTAATGACAGGTGTTATGAAGGCAATCCAGAAACACAGTGTGCTTAGCGATCAGAGCGCACACAGTGATCTGACAAATACCCAAAAAAACAAGAACGAGCTCTGAGACGTGGAAACTCTGTAGACTGCACACCTGATCCTATCCTAAACACAACTAAAAGCGGCTGTGGATTGCGCCTAACAACTACCTAGGCAACTCGGCACAGCCTAAGAAACTAGCTAGCCTGAAGATAGAAAAATAGGCCTGACTTGCCCCAGAGAAATTCCCCAAAGGAAAAGGCAGCCCCCCACATATAATGACTGTGAGTAAGATGAAAAGACAAAACGTAGGGATGAAATAGATTCAGCAAAGTGGGGCCCGATATTCTAGGACAGAGCGAGGACAGTAAAGCAAACTTTGCAGTCTACAAAAAACCCTAAAGCAAAACCACGCAAAGGGGGCAAAAAAACCCACCGTGCCGAACTAACGGCACGGCGGTACACCCTTTGCGTCTCAGAGCTTCCAGCAAAACAAAAGACAAGCTGGACAGAAAAAAAGCAACAAAAAAGCAAAAAGCACTTAGCTATACAGAGCAGCAGGTCACAGGAACAATCAGGAGAAGCTCAGATCCAACACTGAAACATTGACAAGGAGCAAGGATAGCAGCATCAGGCGGAGTTAAGTAATGAAGCAGTTAACGAGCTCACCAGAACACCTGAGGGAGGAAGCTCAGAAGCTGCAGTACCACTTGTGACCACAGGAGTGAATTCAGCCACAGAATTCACAACAGCCGTCGCCGCGTGGGTCCTCGACTTCGTGTTGGGGACTTGGTGTGGTTGTCTTCTCGTTTTGTTCCTATGAAGGTCTCTTCTCCTAAGTTCAAGCCTCGGTTTATCGGTCCCTATAGGATCTTGGAAATTCTTAACCCTGTGTCGTTTCGTTTGGATCTCCCGGCATCGTTTGCTATTCATAATGTGTTCCATCGGTCGTTGTTGCGGAAGTATGAGGTACCTGTCGTTCCTTCGCTTGAGCCTCCTGCTCCGGTGCTGGTGGAGGGTGAATTGGAGTATGTTGTGGAGAAGATCTTGGATTCTCGTGTTTCCAGACGGAAACTCCAGTATTTGGTCAAGTGGAAGGGTTATGGTCAGGAGGATAATTCTTGGGTGATTGCCTCTGATGTTCATGCTGCCGATTTGGTCCGTGCTTTTCATAGGGCTCATCCTGGTCGCCCTGGTGGTTCTCGTGAGGGTTCGGTGACCCCTCCTCAAGGGGGGGGGTACTGTTGTGAGTTCTGTTTTTGGGCTCCCTCTGGTGGTTACTGATGGTACTGGGTGACTTGTGTTCTCTGCGGTCTCTGGTGTCCACCTGTTCCATCAGGTTATGGGCGTTTCCTATTTAACCTGGCTTTTTTGTCATTTCCTCGCCGGCTATCAATGTAATCAGCGTGTCTTTTTACCTCTGCTCCCTGCGTCTGTTATCTTCAGGACAAGCTAAGTTTTGATTTTCCTGTTCCACGTTTTGCTTAATTTTTGTCTTAGTCCAGCTTGCAGAGATGTGATTCCTTGCTGCTGGTTGCTCTAGTGGGCTGAAATTACTCCTCATGTTCCATGAGTTGGCACATGAGTTCAAGTAATTTCAGGATGGTTTTTTGAAGGGTTTTTCGCTGACCGCGCAGTTCACTTTTGTATCCTCTGCTATCTAGCTTTAGCGGGCCTCATTTTTGCTGATTCTATTTTCATAACTACGTATGTGCTTTCCTCTCATTTCACCATTATTACATGTGGGGGGCTGCTATTTCTGTGGGGTGTTTCTCTGGAGGCAAGTGAGGTCTGTGTTTCTTCTTATAGGGGAAGTTAATCCTTCGGCTGGCGCGAGACGTCTAGGAATCATCGTAGGCACGTTCCCCGGCTACTGCTAGTTGTGTGTTTAGGTTCAGGATCGCGGTCAGCTCAGGTTCCATCACCCTAGAGCTTGTTTTGTTTTTGTGCTTGTCCTTTTGTGATCCCCTGCCATTGGGATTATGACAACCATGTAAACCTATGGAAAACCAAATCCGCTGTGCCCATGGTGCGGAAAATACCGTGCGGAAACGCTGCGTTGTATTTTCCACAGTATGTCAATTCTTTGTGCAGATTCCGCAGCGTTTTACACCTGTTCCTGTATAGGAATCCGCTGGTGAAATCCACACAAAAAACACTGGAAATCCGCAATAAATCCACAGGTAAAACGCAGTGTGTTTTAACGGATTTTTCAAAAACGGTGCGGAACGTGGGCGGATGGCCTTAGGGTTGGAATTAGAGTTAGCGTTGGAATTAGGATTAGGGTTGGAATTAGGGTTAAGATTAGGGTTAGAGCGCAGTATCCCCTGAAGAGGTAGAGGAGGTTTTGGAGTCCCTACCCATGGGAAAATCACCTGGCCCTGATGGTCTGACGTACAGTCATGGACAAAAATTTTGAGAATGAGACAAATATTAATTTCTCCAAAATCTACTGCTTCATTTTTTCTAATGGCAATTTGCATATACTCCTGAATGTCAGAGTGATCAGCTTAACAGCTATTACTGTACTTGCAAAGTCAATATTTGCCCAGAAAATGAACTTTAACCCCCAAAACACATTTCAACATCATTGCAGTCCTGCCTTAAAAGGAGCAGCTAACATCGTTTTAGTGATTGATCCATTAACACAGGTGTGGGTGTTGATGAGGACAGGGCTGGCGATCAATCAGTCATGATTAAGTAAGAATGACATCACTGGACACTTTAAAAGGAGTCTGGTGCTTGGTATCATTTTTTCTCTTCAGTTAACCATGGTTATCTCTAAAGAAACACGTGCAGCCATCATTGCACTGCACAAAAATGGCCTAACAGGGAAGAGTATCGCAGCTACAAAGATTGCACCTCAGTCAACAATCTATCACATCATCAAGAACTTCAAGGAGAGAGCTTCCATTGTTGTCAAAAAGGCTCCAGGGCACCCAAGAAAGACCAGCAAGCGCCAGGACCGTATCTTCAAACTGTTTCAGCTGCGGGATTGGACTACCAGCAGTGCCGAGCTTGCTCAGGAATGGCAGCAGGCTGGTGTGAGTGCTTCTGCACGCACTGTGAGGCGGAGACTCTTTGAGCAAGGCCTGGTTTCAAGGAGGGCAGCAAAGAAGCCACTTCTCTCCAGTAAAAACATCAGGGACCGACTGATATTCTGCAAAAGATTCAGGGAGTGGACTGCTGAGGACTGGGGCAAAGTCATTTTCTCTGATGAATCCCCTTTTTGATTGTTTGGGACATCTGGAAAACAGCTTATTCGGAGAAGAAGAGGTGAGCGCTACCACCAGTCTTGTCTCATGCCAACTGTAAAGTATCCTGAAACCATTCATGTGTGGGGTTGCTTCTCAGCCAAGGGAATCGGCTCACTCACAGTCTTGCCTAAAAACACAGCCATGAATAAAGAATGGTACCAGAATGTCCTCCAAGAGCAACTTCTCCCAACCGTCCAAGAGCAGTTTGGCGCCCAACAATGCCTTTTCCAGCATGATGGAGCACCTTGCCATAAAGCAAAGGTGATAACTAAATGGCTCATGGAACAAAACATAGAGATTTTGGGTCCATGGCCTGGAAACTCCCCAGATCTTAATCCCATTGAGAACTTGTAGTCAATCATCAAGAGACGGGTGGACAAACAAAAACCAACAAATTCTGGCAAAATGCAAGCATTGATTATGCAAGAATGGACTGCTATCAGTCAGGATTTGGTCCAGAAGTTGATTGAGAGCATGCCAGGGAGAATTGCAGAGGTCTTGAAGAAGAAGGGTCAACACTGCAAATATTGACTTGCTGCATTAACTCATTCTAACTGTCACTATATCCTATTGGTACTCATAATATGATTGCAATTATACTTCTGTATGTGATATAAACATCAGACAAACAATAATAAAAACCAGAGAGCAGCAGATCATGTGAAAATAGAATTTTGGTGTCATTCTCAAAAATTTTGGCCATGACTGTACTTTTACTATAAGACATTCGCCAAAACACTTCTTCCTCACATGACCTCGGTATTTAACTCCTTCTTGCAAGGCGACCCAATCCCGTCCACAATGCTACATTCCCACCTCATCCTCCTTCCAAAGCCGCCTAGGGACCCCTTGGACTGTGCAAACTATAGGCCAATAGCCCTTTTGAATTCGGATTTGAAGGTGCTCACCAGACTGCTGGCCTCCAGACTTAATAAATGGCTACCCTCAATTATTCATAAAGACCAAGTGGGCTTTATTCCATGTTGTCAAGGGGGTGATAACACCAGGAGGGTTGTGGACTTGGTGGACATCTCGAACCGAAAGAAAGTGCAAACACTAGTACTGAGCCTTGACGCTGAGAAGGCTTTCGATCGCCTCTCCTGGCCATTCCTTTTTAGTACGATGCGGATCTTTGGCATTTCGGGGGGATTTTTGTCCGCGCTGAGATCCCTATATAACCACCCTACAGCGGCCATAAAACTTCCTCTCTGTACATCTAAACCATTCACTATATCGAATGGCACCAGGCAGGGGTGCCCTTTGTCGCCTCTTCTGTTTGCCCTTTGCATAGAGCCCCTGGCAGCGTCCATACGACGGGACCCTAATATCTCTGGGGTGATGGTTGGGAGTAAATCTTTTAAGATCGCACTATTTGCTGATGATATTCTATTGACGCTTACTAATCTCCATGTGTCACTTCCGAACCTCATGAGGGCTTTGAGGAGATACGGGGACCTATCTTGATATAAAATCAATTCCAGCAAAACGGAGGCTATGCCGCTGAACATCCCCCCCTGAGATATGGGACCATCTACGCCTGAATTTTAAATTCAGGTGGAAACAGGATGCTGTGAAATATTTGGGGGTGAATATTACATCCTCATACGAGACCCTCTACAAACTAAATTTCCCCTCCCTCTTTAAAGCATCAAAAGCCCGCCTGACTAAATGGCAATCACTTCCTCTCTCGTGGATGGGTCGGATAGCGGCGGTAAAAATGAGTCTTTTACCCAGATTGATCTACGCCTTTGAGACCCTCCCGGTTGGAGTTCCGATCTCGGAATTGAAGTCCCTTCAGGCGGCTATTATTAGGTTCATATGGCAACAAAAGCGCCATAGAGTGGCTAAGTAGGTTCTCACAGCTCATAAGACCAGGGGAGGGCTTTCTGTGCCAAATATTCTTAAATACTACTGGGCTACACACCTGAGGAGAATCCCCTGCTGCACGTCCCTATGGGCCTACAGCAGGTGGAATGAAATAGAGAAATTATGGCTTGCCCCAATACACCCTAACTCTCTTTTATGGTCGCCAGCACAATGTAAGTCCTTTCCACCCCTTCTAGGCCCCATGCAGTCCACTCTTGACATTTGGAACACCTGCACACGAAGATTCGCCCTCATGTCACCTTGCTCCCCCCTGTTGTCCTTCATCTATCATCCACAGCTCCCAAGCAGTTTAGAATCTCCTATGGGTCACCCTTGGCTTAAAGCGGGCTTATTTAGATTTGCGGACATTATAGAAGGGGAGACCATGGAGATTCACTCCTTTGATTATCTTAAGCAACATTTCTCGATTTCCAACAGGGAATTCTTTCAATACCTACAAATTAGAGATTTTGCTAACTCCCTATATGGTAAAGCGGGAGCTTCGATCCCCACGGATTTCGAGAAAATTTGCAGGAGAGGCGTGAACACCAGGGGTCTGATTTCAGAAATTTACAACATTTTATCAGATCCACAGGATGGGTCTGGTGAATCTTTTCTATATATGCGCAAGTGGGAGGCCGCCTTGGAGCGGCGAATTTCTCCCCGAGAGTGGTCTGTCATTTGGAGGAATGCCGCAAAATAATCAGTGTGTACTCTCTACAGAGAAAATATCTATAAGATACTAATACACTGGTATCACACTCCAGAGTTTCTGCACGGACTGAATCCCTCTATCCCTCCCTCCTGTTGGAGATGTGGGGGAAGCACTGGGTCTCTTGTCCACATATTTTGGTCATGCCCAAAAATTGTGCCCTTTTGGGGTCAGGTTAAGTCCCTCATCGATAAGGTATTGCATGCAGACATAGAACTAAACCCGCTAGTGCTTCTCCTGGGTCACGGGGTGCCGGGTATGGGCAAACTTTCCAATAGATTATTGCAACATATCCTTACGGCGGCCAGATGCCTGATTGCGCGTCTTTGAAGACAGCCGAGTCCCCCTTCGCTTCAGGTCCTCCTTGGATGGATCATGGATGTCAGAAGGATGGAACACCTTACAGCCTTACTAAATGACTCGGTGGTGCGCTTCCAGGCTATATGGTCCCCGTGGGATTATTATGCAGCGGGATCCGACCTGTAGTGCGACTGAGTTCGGATTTGATTAATCTTTTTTACTGAGGTTTTTCCCCTTTTTTTTTTTTTCTTCTCTCTTTCCTCCCTTCCCTCTACCCTTTACTGTCTTGTCTTGTCTTTGTAATTTACGTCTTTGTAGAATTAAGGTAATTGATAGCCTTATATCGTCTATATCGTTTATATTGTTTATTGTTCATGCATTCTATACAGAAACTAAATACTTGTAAGACGCTGTTTTGTTCTACAATGTTTAATAAAATAAAAAATGTTATGGTTAAAAAAAAAAAGATTAGGGTTACGGGTGTGTTGGGGATAGGGTTAGGCTCATGGTTAGGGTTATGGTTGGGATTAGGGTTAGGGGTGTGTTGGGGTTAGGGTTGTGGTTAGGGTTGGGATTAGGGTTAGGGGTGTGTTGGGGCTATGGTTGTGGTTAGGAGTGTGTTGGGGTTAGAGTTGTGAATAGGGTCATGGTTAGAGTTGGGATTAGGGTTAGAGATGTGTTGGGGTTAGTGTTGGAGTTAGAATTGAGGGGTTTCCACTGTTTAGGCACATCAGGGGGTCTCCAAACGCGACATGGCGCCACTATTGATTCCAGCCAATCTTGCGTTCAAAAAGTCAACTGGTGCTCCCTCCATTCCGAACCTCGATGTGTGCCCAAACAGTGGTTTACCCCCACATATGGGGTACCAGCATACTCAGGACAAACTGGACTAAAACTTTTGGGGTCCAATTTCTCCTGTCACCCTTGTGAAAATAAAAAATTGCTGGCTAAAAAATCATTTTTGAGGAAAGAAAAATGATTTTTTATTTTGACAGCTCTGTTATAAACTTCTGTGAAGCACTTGAGGGTTCAAAGTGTTCACCACACATCTAGATAAGTTCCTTGGGGGGTCTAGTTTCCAAAATGGGGTCACTTGTGGGGGGTTTCTACTGTTTGGCACATCAGGGACTCTGCAAACACAGCGTGACACCCGCAGACCATTCCATCAAAGTCTGCATTTTAAAACGTCACTTCTTCCCTTCCGAGCCCCGATGTGTGCCCAAATAGTGGTTTACCCCCACATATGGGGCACAAGCGTACTGAAGACAAACTGGACAACATCATTTGGGGTTGAATTTCTCCTGTTACCCTTGTGAAAATAAAAAATTGCGGGCTAAAAAATCATTTTTGAGGAAGGAAAAATTATTTTTTATTTTCACGGCTCTGCATTATAAACTTCTGTGAAGCACTTGGGGGTTCAAAGTGCTCACCACACATCTAGATAAGTTCATTGGGGGGTCTAGTTTCCAAAATGGGGTCACTTGTGGTGGAGCTCCAATGTTTAGGCACACACGGGCTCTCCAAACGCGACATGGTGTCCGTTAACGATTGGAGCTAATTTTCCATTCAAAAAGTCAAAAGGCGCTCCTTCCCTTCCGAGCCCTGCCGTGCGTCCAAACAGTGGTTTACCCCCATATATGAGGTATCGGTGTACTCAGGAGAAATTGCTCAACACATTTTAGGATCCATTTTATTCTGTTGCCTATGTGAAAATGAAAAAATTGAGGCTAAAAGAACATTTTTGTGAAAAAAAAGTACTTTTTCATTTTTACGGATCAATTTGTGAAACATCTGGGGTTTAAAGTGCTCACTATGCATCTAGATAAGTTCCTTGGGGGGTTCTAGTTTCCAAAATAGGGTCACTTGTGGGGGAGCTCCAATGTTTAGGCACACAGGGGCTCTCCAAATGCGATATGGTGTCCGCTAACGATTGGAGCTAATTTTTCATTCAAAAAGTCAAATGGCGCTCCTTCCCTTCCGAGTCTTGCCGTGTGCCCAAACAGTGGTTTACCCCCATATGTGAGGTATCGGTGTACTCAGGAGAAATTGCCCAACAAATTTTAGGATTCATTTTATCCTGTTGCCCTTGTGAAAGTGAAAAAATTGAGGCTTAAATGAATTTTTTGTGAAAAAAAAGTACTTTTTTTATTTTTACGGAGCAATTTGTGAAGCACTTGGGGGTTCAAAGTGCTCATTATGCATCTAGATAAATACCACGGGGGGTCTAGTTTCCAAAATGGGGTCAATTGTGGGGGAGCTCCAATGTTTAGGCACACAGGGGCTCTCCAAACACGACATGGTGTCCGCTAACGATTGGAGCTAATTTTTCATTCAAAAAGTCAAATGGCGCTCCTTCCCTTCCGAGCCTTGCCGTGTGCCCAAACAGTGGATCCCCCCCCCCACATATGGGGTATTGGTGTACTCAGGACAAATTGGACCAAAAATCTCATGGTCCAGTTTCTCCTTTTACCCTTGGTAAAATAAAACAATTGTTGCTAAAAGATAATTTTTGTGACTAAAAAGTTAAATGTTCATTTTTTCCTTCCATGTTGCTTCCGCTGCTGTGAAACATCTGAAGGGTTAATAAACTTTTTGAATGTGGTTTTGGGCACATTGAGGGGTGCAGTTTTTAGAATGGTGTCACTTTTGGGTATTTTCAGCCATATAGACCCCTCAAACTGACTTCAAATGTGAGGTGGTCCCTAAAAAAATGGTTTTGTAAATTTAGCTGTAAAACTGAGAAATCGCTGGTCAAATTATAACCCTTATAACTTCCTAGCAAAAAAAAAATGTTGTTTCCAAAATTGTGCTGATGTAAAGTAGACATGTTGGTAATGTTATTTAGTAACGGATATAGCGTGCACTCTGTCAGAGAATTGGGGTGCAGGTGTAACGGACCAAATGGTCTCGTAGATAACTAAATATAAATTTCACCGCACTCTCACAGGGAATGTGATGCCAAAATATTAACAAATTTATTCAATGTGTTCAGGGAGCATAACAGAATATTTCAAAAAAGCGATAAGAGACGTTTTGGCTCCACCAGAGCCTTCATCATACTCGCTTGTTTAGAGAGTTTTTAGAGAGTATAGGGAGAGTAGGGATAAGGATCCCGGTGATGCTAAGTTTGCGTAATGCCCAGGCGTATCTGCGCAATGTTGGGACAACTTTTGATCTGGGTAGAGGAAGGAGGTAGCAGCGCTCCCGTGCCTAGCTGTAGTGATCGCTACCCCCAAAAAATGAATCAATCAGCCAGCCCTTATCACACACAGTGCTGACATGCCAACAAGCAAAATGTCTTGCCCAGAGCCACCCAATCCCCCTTGGAGTCTGACTGGAGAGTTGGTCGAGCATGGTCCCTCTGCTCCATCCAATGTTTTATGGGGCTGATGGTAACGTCCAAGAGATGTCTCACAGGAGATCCAGTAAATGTCTATTGTGGGAATTGTCATCTTAAAAATTTACAATAACTTACAAAAGTAATAGTGGAAAATGTGTGCGCTGACATGAGAGGCGTTTTGGATGTGCATCAAAAAGTCAAGTTGAATCTTAAAATAATACATAAATTGTTTGTCTCTTCCCATAATGGAAAGAATTCTGCGTTGGCACCGTTACCTGGGGCCGGCTATGCTTAGTTTTAATTCTACTCTAAGATCTGCTCCTGCTTTATGTAAGCTATGGCTTCTAGATACAAGGGCATCTCTCCAAAGAAGGAATACTTGTCTTAAATGTAATTAACAATTGTTGTTCCCTTTCAGAAAATCTTAGTTACCACTTGCACTTTGGAGTAAAAAAATAAAAAACATACTTTACTCGCTCTCCAGGTCCCAAGTATCATGTCGACGCCACCACCGCTTTCTGAGCCCTGCCATACTTACTTTTCGTCGGCGTCCCGGCACGCTCCCGCAGCTGCTGTTCCCCGCCTGGCACCGCCTCCTCCTCAGCGCTCGCACCCGGCTTCTGCTTCACGTCGGGTGCACACGCGCACTGGGTTCAGTGCTGCGTGCGCACACTTCTGAGCTCGGTCCTTGTCTCTCTTGTCTGCCCTCTCTATCTCCCTGGAGGGCTCCAACAAGGAAGTACTGCACTGCACTGCCCTTATTAGGCAGCCTCTTCCTCTTGGCCGTGCCTGATGCTCATTTGTGATCCACAATTGAATCTGGCTTCACGTCCCTCCTGCGTTCCTTCCTGCCTTCTTGTTCGCCACTCACTTCCCGTTGCTGTATCCTTTAGCTAATCCTGGTCTTCTCCTTTTTTCTCTCCTAGTGCCTGCTTTCCGGTGTCCTCCGTCCTGTCCGTGTTCCAGTGTCCTTGCCTGCCTGCCTCCGTCCTCCACCTTGATCGTGTTCCAGTCTCCAGCCTGTCAGCCCGTGTCCTCCGTCCAGTCCCTACTCCTGCATCTTGCCTTCCTGCTCGTCCTCTCCGTCCAGTCCGTATTCCCATGCTTTCCCTGTTTCTGTCCCTCATTAGTCCTTACTGATCCCTACTAGTTGCCTTCTTATCCGTCCTGCCTTACCAGCTGCCATGGCAATAGTCTCATTCTGGTCTACCCCTAACGCTCCCTGTATAGGGGGTGGTGCACTTGGTCAGCTCGCCCGTAGGAAATTCTTTGTCACGGTCCAGTGGGTCCACCCTATAGTCCTCACAGTTAATCCTCACAGTAGCATCAGGCCATGGACCCCGCTGGTGTTTCTGCCTCTGCCCAAAAGGAATTAGTATTCCTACGGGAAAATCAGACCAGGATCATGTCCTTTTTAAAGACTATGGAGTCTCGTCTTTCGGCCTTACAGCCCTCTGAACCGGGAAACGCCTCTCAGCTGGCCGGTCCTCAGCAGGATCTCACCCAGCAACGCGACACTCAGTCCCATATTCTTAATTATATGGCCTCGGTCGATAACCGGCTTCTCTCCCTCCAGACTGCCGCTCTCGTTCCTGCGCAGGCTTCTGCTCCGCATTCATCACCCCGTCTTGCTAGGCCTCCACGGTATAGTAGAAATCCTAAATTATGTTGTGGGTTTCTTAACCAGTGCTAGTTGCATTTCGAATTATCACCGCAACAATACTCCATCGACCGAGCTAAGGTGGCCTTTGTGGTGTCCCATTTGGAGGGAGAGGCTTTGGCTTGGGTGAACCCTCTCTGGGAGCGAGACGATCCTGTGGTTTCCCAACTCGCTACCTTCCTAGTCACCTTCTGAAAGGTGTTCGACGAACCCAGTCGCCTGGCCTCTACCACCGAGTCCCTCTTTAACCTCCACCAGGGCTCTCTCTCTCTTGGCCAGTACGCGATACATTTCCAAACTTTGTCCTCTGAGCTAGGGTGGAACAATGAGGCTCTGGTGGAAGCTTTTTGGCGAGGTCTGTCATCCCTGATTAAGGACGAGTTGGTAGGTCGAGACACACCTACATCTTTAGATGATCTAATCTCATTGGCGACTCACATTGATCTACGCTTCCAGGAGCGCTCCCGTGAATCTGCCAGGGAGAGGAGACCTCTCTGTTTGACTTCAGCTACACGTAGTCCCTCCTACTCTCAACCCGCTTATGCTTCTTCCATTTCTACTCCTGAGCCTATGCAAGTAGACCGTCTCAAACCGGCAGAACAGCGCCGCAAAGAGAGACTCGCGCAGGGTCTTTGTTTTTACTGCAGCAGCGCCACTCATCTACTGCGTTCCTGTCCTCGAAGGCTGGGAAATGCCTCTGCCTAGGGCAGGTAAGAGAGGTCTCCCTAGGTAGCAGTGATTCCTCACCTCCTCTTATCCTCTCTGTTATATTTCATTTGGGTTCTTGTCGCTTCTCTGAGGAGGCCTATATTGATTCGGGAGCGGCTGGGAACTTTGTTTCACTTGAGGCGGCCAGAAAATTTGGGATTCCGGTCAGATCCCTGGAGACTCCTAGGCAGATAGCTTCAGTCAACGGTCAGCCTTTGCGGGAGGCCATCGATCTGGTCACTGAGGAAGTGGAACTTCAAACTGGAGCCTTACACCGAGAGAAGATAGCCTTCTACGTGCTGTCCTCATTGTCCCATATGTTCCTTCTGAGTCTTCCGTGGTTGAGAACTCACGAACCCATCTTGGACTGGCGAACCAGAGACATTCTACGTTGGGGTCAGTCTTGTCAGTCCGGGTGCCTGCTTCCCGTTCAGCCTGTTAGGTCCTCTCGGCCTGCCTCGGTCCTCGCGGACTTGCCTCCGGCTTACCGCTCCTTTGCAGACGTATTCAACAAGAAAGAAGCAGAGACTCTACCGCCGCGCCTTCCGTATGATTGTCCGATTGATCTCATTCCTGGTTCATCTCCACCTAGGGGTCGTATTTATCCTTTGTCTCCTTCCGAGACCCAAGCCATGTCCGAGTACGTCCAGGAGAATCTGGCCTCCGGGGAGCTTATAATTTAATCCGTATCCGCTCCGGGGATGAGTGGAAGACTGCTTTTAACACCAGAGACGGGCACTATGAGTATATGGTTATGCCCTTCGGTTTATGCAATGCTCCTGCAGTATTCCAAGAATTGGTGAATGATATTTTTCGGGATCTACTGTACACCAGCGTAGTGGTGTACTTGGACGATATTCTTGCATTTTCTCCAGATCTGCCTACTCACAGAAAAGACGTTCGACAAGTACTCCTGCATCTAAGAGAGAATCATCTGTATGCTAAACTTGAGAAGTGCGCCTTTGAACAGTCATCTCTTCCGTTCTTGGGTTTCATCATCTCTGACTCTGGCTTACATATGGATCCGGGAAAGGTGTCTGCCGTGCTCGACTGGCCGCGTCTGCACAGCGTTAAGGCAATTCAGCGTTTTCTTGGATTTGCAAATTATTACCGGCAATTCATCACTCACTTTTCCTCTTTGTCCGCTCCCATCTGTTCTCTAATACGAAAGGGGGCTAATCCTCACGTTTGGTCGTCAGAGGCCGAAGATGCCTTCCTGTCTCTCAAGCAAGCCTTTGCCTCAGCTCCCATACTCCATCGACCTAAAGCTGACAAACCCTTTGTTCTTGAGGTAGATGCTTCAGCCACCGGAGCCGGAGCAGTACTCTCCCAGAGGACTTCTGCCGGCCGGTTTGCTCCATGTGGTTTTTTCTCCAAGACTTTCTCCTCCTCTGAAAGGAACTATTCCATCGGTGACAGGGAGCTTTTGGCCATCAAGTTGGCACTGGAAGAGTGGAGGTATCTTTTGGAAGGAGCCGTACATCCTTTTGTGATCTACACGGACCATAAGAACCTGGCATACATTCATTCTGCACACAGACTTAATCCTCGGCAAGCCAGGTGGGCTCTGTTCTTTGCCCGTTTTGACTTTGAGCTTCGCTTCCGTCCTGCTAATAAAAACTTCAAGGCTGACGCCTTTTCCAGATCTTTTTTGTTGGTAGATACTGAGGAAGAACCTACGCACATCATAGATCCTTCCAAGGTCATCACGGCTGCACCAGTTAGTCTATCCTCTTTACCTTCGGGTAAGACTTTTGTTCCAGAAAGCAACAGGAAGCGAGTCTTACATTGGGGACACGCCTCCAAATTGGCGTGTCATGTCGGTCTCAAAAAGACCCTCAGTCTCGCTACTACTGGTGGCCTACCCTTCTTCAGGATGTCCGAAGTTTCCTAGCCTCTTGTCCGTCTTGTGCCAAGAATAAGGTTCCTAGGCAGTTACCTTCTGGGCTTTTTCATCCTCTTCCGGTTCCCTATACTCCATGGCAACACATTGCAATGGATTTTATTACTGACCTGCCTCGATCTTCAGGCTGCACCATCATCCACGTGGTCATGGATCGATTCTGCAAGATGGCTCATTTCATTTCTCTTCCTGGTTTACCATCAGCACCCGAGTTGGTGAGAACTTTCATCCAACATATTTTTTGTATTCATGGTCTACCTCAGCATATTGTTTCTGACAGGGGAGTTCAGTTCACCTCTTGGGTCTGGAGCACTCTTTTCAAGTATATGAATATCACACTTGACTTCTCTTCTGCCTACCATCCGCAGACCAACGGTCAGGTGGAGCGTACGAATCAGATTCTGGTGTCTTATCTCCGTCATTTCTCCAATGTTCACCAGAACGATTGGTCTGACTTACTCCCATAGGCAGAATTTGCGAATAACAATCATACCAGCGAATCTTTTGCCAAGTCTCCTTTTTTTATCGTCTATGGACAACATCCTGGCGTACCTCTACCGGTTCCTTCTGTCTCTGGTGTGCCGGCAGTTGATCTTCTGTCTAGAGAGTTCTCCTGGGTCTGGCAGGAGACCAACTCCGCTCTCGAACTAGCTCGGGACAAGATGAAAAGACATGCTGATAAAAGGCGCATCGATTCCCCTTTATATCATCCTGGTGATAAAGTGTGGTTATCTTCCAAGTTTTTTCGCCTTAAGATCACTTTGCATAAGTTTGGTCCCCGGTACATCTGTCCTTTTGAGGTTTTGGCCGGCATCAATAATGTCTCTTACAAGCTGAGGCTACTCACCTCTCTCCGTGTCCCCAATTCTTTCCACGTTTCTCTCCTGAAGCCAGTTGTTCTTAACCAGTTTCATGCCTCGACTCTTCATTCCCCTCAGCCTGTTTCCATGGATGATGTTTTTGAAGTTAAGGACATTCTTGCCATGAAAAAGCTTAGAGGGAGGACTATGTTTCTGGTTGATTGGAAGGGTTTTGGTCCTGAGGAGAGATCCTGGGAGCCTCAGGATAACATCCAGGCTCCTCAAATCTTAGCTAGATCTCTTTCCAGCCTAAAACGAGGGGGGCATAAAGAGGGGGGTACTGTCACGTCGCCGCCAGCACCGCTTCCTGAGCCCTGCCATACTTACCTTTCACCGGCGTCCCGACGTGCTCCCGCAGCTGCTGTTCCCCGCCTGGCACCGCCTCCTCCTCAGCGCTCTCACCCGGCTTCTGCTTCACGTCGGGTGCGCACGCGCGCTGGGTTCAGCGCTGCACGCGCACACTTCTGAACTCGGTCCTGGTCTCTCTTGCCTGCCCTCTCAATCTCCCTGGAGGACTCCAACCCAGAAGTACTGCACTGCACTGCCCTTGTTAGGCAGCCTCTTCCTCTTGGCCGTGCCTGATGCTCATTTGTGATCCACAAGTGAATCTAGCTCTGTTATGACCTGGTGGTTAGGAGCACCCGGAATGACCTGATAGTTAAACCTCATACAGGACGAGCTCTGGGATGTGGGAACTCTGCTGACCGCAAGCCCTAATCCTATCACACACACTAGAAATAGCCGTGGAGCGCTCCTGACCAGACCTAGGTGCCTCGTCACAGCCTAAGAACTATCTAGCCCTAGAGAGGAAAATAAAGCCTACCTTGCCTCAGAGAAATTCCCCAAAGGTAAAGGAAGCCCCCCACATATATTGACTGTGAGTAAAGATGAAAGTCACAAACGCAGAAAATGAAACAGGTTTCAGCAAAGGGAGGCCAGACTTACTAGATAGACAGAGGATAGGAAAGGTAACTTTGCGATCAACACAAAAACCTACAAAAGACCACGCAGAGTGTGCAAAAAAGACCTCCGCACCAACTCACGGTGCGGAGGGACCACTCTGCATCCCAGAGCTTCCAGCTAGCAAGACAAAATCATGATAACCAGCTGGACAAGAAAACAAAGAACAAATAATGACTATCAGGAACTTAGCTTCTGCAGGAGAAGGCAGGTCACCAGAGAGATCCAGGAGCGAACTGAACAAATGCAAAAACATTGACAGCTGGCATGGAGTAACGATCTGAGAGGAGTTAAATAGAGCAGCCAACCAAAGGATAAACCACGTCACCTGTGTAAGGAACCTCAGAAGCCACAGCTTCACTCATAGCCACCAGAGGGAGCCCATAGACAGAACTCGCCGAAGTACCATTCACGACCACAGGAGGGAGCTCGACAACAGAATTCACAACATAGCTCCACGTCTCTCCTGCGTTCCTTCCTGCCTTCTTGTTCGCTGCTCACTTCCCGTTGCTGTATCCTTTAGCTAATTCTGGTCTTCTCCTTTGTTTCCTCCTAGTGCCTGCCTTCCGGTGTCCTCTGTCCTGTCCGTGATCCAGTGTCTTTGCCTGCCTGCCTCCTTCCTCCAACTTGTCCGTGTTCCAGTCTCCAGCCTAATGACTAACCTCAGGGAGATCAAAACATCCAATACCGCGGAAACACCATCACGTGTTTCTCAACGCAGTGATCCAGAACACTGCTCCCATCCCTTATGGGAAATATGCAAATGCATGTAGAAAAGCCGCGGAGACACCATCACGTGTTTCTCAACGCAAGCAATAAATAGCCAGGTCTTTCACCGGGAAGGAACAACCACGGGAACGGCAGCATCCAAAAAGGAAAACCACCTATGCCAAAACATGGTATCCATCCACAGACAGCTGTTTCGGGGTATTTGCCCCTCATCAGTGTGGAGTAGGAAACTGGCTATTAGGAGCAGTAAAATGACTATACTGGGCACTGCTCCTAATAGCCAGTTTCCTACTCCACACTGATGAGGGGCAAATACCCACGAAACAGCTGTCTGTTGATGGATACCATGTTTTGGCATAGGTGGTTTTCCTTTTTGGATGCTGCCCTTCCCGTGGTTGTTCCTTCCCGGTGAAAGACCTGGCTATTTATTGCTTGCGTTGAGAAACACGTGATGGTGTCTCCGTGGCTTTTCTACATCCAGTCTCCAGCCTGTCTGCCCGTGTCCTCCATCCAGTCTCTGCTCCCGCGTCTTGCCTTCCTGCTCGTCCTCTCCGTCCAGTCCGTATTCCCACGCTTTCCCTGTTTCTGTCTCCTCGTTAGTCCTTACTGATCCCTATTAGTTACCTTCTTGTCCGTCCTTCCTTACCAGCTGTCGTGGCGATTGTCTCTCTTGGGTCTTCCCCTAACGCTCCCTGTATAGGGGGTGGTGCACTTGGTCAGCTTGCCCGTAGGAGGTTCGTTGTCACGGTCCAGTGGGTCCACCCTATAGTCTCCACAGTTAATCCTCACACCAAGCTTAGTTTTTAGTGCTTCTTGCGTCTGATATTGGCTGTTACACTAACATCATATTGACAATGCAGCAACCAATTTGTGATCTCATTATCTCTGGGGCGGGGGTAGGGTTTTCATCTGAGCGGGCAGAGCTGCTGGGCTCACCGATTGGCTGTTGTGCTGTCAAAACGATGTCAGTGCCACAGCCAATACCAGAAACTGGGAGCAGCACCAGAAAATGTCATGTCCTACGAATTGAGAATTATTTGTATTATATTGTTGCTATGCAATATCGTTTGCCCCTTTTAGAAGTTGGTCCTCTCTCGTTCCCTGTAGCCAAGCTCTTCCCTTCTTCTCAGACAATGTATACCAGCCATTTTGCTATTTCATATCTACACAGCTCTGGTTCAGAGTGGTCTTTTTATCTACCGTAATAGTGCATAATTGCAAGAGTTCAGCTGGAAAGTAAAACTTCTGGAATCTTAAAACGTGCCAAGTATCAAGTCAAGTATCTGATGAAATCACTTTGTGAGTGTCGTGGTCAATACATGACATAGGGTATACGTGAGTTCCGTGACCTGGAAAAATTACCCCAACCCCCTTAAACAGGCCTCTTAACAATCTAAAGAATAAACTTCTAACGTACTCAAAACAGC
This sequence comes from Ranitomeya imitator, assembly GCF_032444005.1. Classification (NCBI taxonomy): domain Eukaryota; kingdom Metazoa; phylum Chordata; class Amphibia; order Anura; family Dendrobatidae; genus Ranitomeya; species Ranitomeya imitator. Next base: position 95,564,643 of record NC_091284.1, read on the forward strand.
AGACGGAGACATATGTTGGATTTAATTGGCCACAGCAGCCATTTTATTAAATAAAAGATAACAGAACTTTTATAACAACCCAGAATAGGAGGGGCGGTCCTCGAAGCCCCAAAGTTATAAAACTCAGTATCCCAAAACTCCACAATGTTCAGCCCAGGATGAGTCTTACCCCCAGCCGTAAAGCACCAGCTCAGGGATAGATAACAACCAATCCTGCTCCACCGAGCCCACCCCCATGCCAGGGGCCCATAAATCAACCTCACGCGGGATAACCGTACCGCGCCTTGTTAAATTCTCTCATGGGGTGTCCAGAACCTCTCAAGATCCCCACCCCATTGAACCACGATTTACCATTTCCACCGACTTCGAGGACCTCCACCCCCGCCAACTGCCGTGACAATACCCTGACAGCATTCACATAACAAAATAAATACATTTAGGCGTCTCTTAAAACAATACTCCAAAAGCCCACATGTGCCGACTTCACCCCCCCCCCATTACCCTAACCAAAAAAGGGAGGGTGGGCGGGAGATTCCTCACTTGTCACGCAGGCACCTAAAATGGATGCCTGCGTGAGGAGCGTGCCCCTTTTTATGTGCCCCCTCCCCGCAGTCCCCTAGTTCCACCCCTTATTTTCAAAAAATGCCCCTAAAGCCACCCCTCGAGTTCCCAGTTAACCCCTTACAACCGTATCCCTTCTAACAGCTCCAGCTCCCCAGGTCCCACGTAACCCCGTCATGGCGGCCTCCCCTTACGTGCCGTGGGCCCCCAGTACGGCCTTACGTGACATAGGGTATACGTGAGTTCCGTGACCTGGAAAAATTACCCCAACCCCCTTAAACAGGCCTCTTAACAATCTAAAGAATAAACTTCTAACGTACTCAAAACAGCAGACAGAGACATATGTTGGATTTAATTGGCCACAGCAGCCATTTTATTAAATAAAAGATAACAGAACTTTTATAACAACCCAGAATAGGAGGGGCGGTCCTCGAAGCCCCAAAGTTATAAAACTCAGTATCCCAAAACTCCACAATGTTCAGCCCAGGATGAGTCTTACCCCCAGCCGTAAAGCACCAGCTCAGGGATAGATAACAACCAATCCTGCTCCACCGAACCCACCCCCATGCCAGGGGCCCATAAATCAACCTCACGCGGGATAACCGTACTGCGCCTTGTTAAATTCTCTCATGGGGTGTCCAGGACCTCTCAAGATCCCCACCCCATTGAACCACGATTTACCATTTCCACCGACTTCGAGGACCTCCACCCCCGCCACGAACACGATTGGCCTGACACCTTAGCCATTCATGTCCCTCCACACCTTCAAGTTTAATTCAATGCTACTACGGATAGCCAAACACCACATATCATTTCCCACCGCGTTCAGGTGCACGCCATCAGCTCTCCAGTAAGCTCCTTGACCCGATTCCAAGTCCACATGTCTCACGGCCAACGCGCCATTCCTCACCATAAACCGAGATATGGCCCTGTTTATTTTGATCCGGGCCCTGTTCACCCCCTCATGTGATCTAGCGCCTCTCCATCTTTTACGGGGAATGATGTCGGACCACACCAACAACACTTTTGGAAACATGACCCAGAACCTCAGGATATCGAATTTAATATCCTTAATCAGCTCCCTACAAGACCGTTTAGCCAAATCATTCCCCCCTAAATGTATCACCACGATCTCCGGCACTCTTTCCAGTCTAACAAAACGATGAAATTCAGGTAACCATTCCTTCCACACCATCCCCCTTTTACCGATCCATCGTAAAGTCACTGTCTCTCGGGAAAGACCCAACTGACGACCGTCCGGACGAACCGCAGCACGCAACGCAGCCCATACAACATACGAATGCCCCATGATCCAGACGAGCATCGGATCAGGCCCTGCAACACAGAAAGAAAGGCAACAAACAATTAACTTAACACAGCTTCTAACTCACAATAGGTTTGGGCGAACATACGACCGGAATCTTGAAGATTCCCACCTCCCAATTTTCCGAACCACATCCTCACCAAGGCCCCACCTAGCGGCCTCAGTCGCTGCCCCGATCCTGAAGGAGTGACCACTATATTGTGTTGCAGGTAAGCCCGCAGCTGCCAAACATTTCCTAAAAACAGAAATAAACTGAAAACGGGACAAGGAAGACCCATTTTCGTGCACCAGGAATGGCTCGTCTAACACCCCGCCCTTTGCCATGTACTTCTTCACGGATGCCACCGAGCACACCAGGGATCCTTCAACATTGAACAACACCACTTTGCACCCTTTCCCATACACGTCCGTTTTTGAAGCCTTAATAAACACCACCACCTTATTCCCTTCGACATCCACGTTTTCTCTTAACAAAATACCTTTTTTACTAACGGACGGGCTAACCAACTCACCTAACCGAAATGCCCCAAAGAAGGCCAAAGAAAAGGCTGCACGGAACAGAACCACTTCCCATTCGGAAAAACACACCTCTTGCAACTTCCGCTCAATGGCTGAGAGCACCTCATAAGATACGGGTCGCCGACCGTCCGAAGCCTTCCAGCCTTTCTTCCAACCCCGAACAACTTGCCGAACCAAGAAGGATTTCGTTATATCCTTACCCCCCCTCCATTTAAGGTTGAAGGCTAGCCCCGTCAGAAACTTATTCAAACGTGTCACAGACCAACCTGCCTCCCAATGATGTCCTAAGAACAACAACAAACCATACTCCTCCTACATATCCTGATCCATACTTGACATCCAGGATTCCCACAAGCTCCAAGCCTGATTATAATGAGACCAAGATGAATCCGCGAGCGATTTGGTAAATAACTCTGTTACGGCCCTCACGGCAGGTTCCACAACTCCACTGGACAATCCCGGCCCACGCTCTCCGCCTGTGGTGCCAAATCCCGGAAAAGCTGCCACTGAAATTGAGAAAGAGCAACAACTATTGGATCAGGCGCTGACAAGCTAACTTCAGATACAATCCATAAGTTAAACTTAAGACCCAGGAAAACCAAGTGCTGCAAGACCTTCACTACTGCAGGCGTAGCCGCTGACAACGAGTTTACCGCCGTCACCGTTCCAACATGCTCACAATGAAAAGAAATCTTCAAATTCCTCAATTTGTCACCCCACAGGGCCAACGCAACTACCCTGGGGAACAAATGCAACAGTAGCTGGTTGTTTGTTAACCCCTCCTCCTTCCATTCTTCTGGCCAAGCCGCTGCTGAAAAGACCAAAGCCACTCATTTCAACGACATGCACCAAAATGCCCAAGGAGGTAGCATCTGCCACCGGCTGAATCCACAGAGATCTGCCATTGTACTCGTCAAGAAAATCCGCCCACATCTTCAAATCGTCCCGAAACTCTTTCTTTATCCTGATGAAATGCAAAGGGGACTTTACCCCTACTGTTGCCAAGGATAGGCGGCGGCAGAACGCTCGACCCATCGGCATGATCCTACATGCAAAGTTCAATTTCCCTAACAACGATTGCAAACTGCGCAAATTTATCTTCTTCAAACCAATCGTATTAACCACATCTTGGCGCAACGCGGTAACCTTGTCTGCAGGTAGCCTACATTCCATTGCTACCGTGTCGATTTCAATGCCTAGGAAGCTCAACACTGTCACCGGACCAACTGTTTTATCCTCCGCCAAAGGCACCCCGAAGTTTTTTGTCACACTCTCCATTGTATGCAACAAAATCGAACAATCTGCTGATTCCGCTGGCCCTATAAACAGAAAGTCATCCAGATAGTGCGAACATGAGCGTATCCCAGACACATCTTTCACCACCCATTCTAGGAACGTGCTGAAGGCCTCAAAGTAAGCACATGAAATCGAGCAACCCATGGGAAGACAACGATCAACAAAGAAGCCGCCATCCCAAAAACAACCCAATAAATGCAAACTGTCAGGATGAACTGGCAACAAACGAAAGGCCGCTTCGATGTCGGTTTTTGCCAACTTAGCCCCCTTTCCACATGCTCGAACCCACTCCATCGCTGAATCGAATGATAAGTACGACACCGAACTCAACTCGGGATCAATACCATCATTAACCGAAGATCCCTTCGGAAACGACAGGTGATGGATTAACCTAAATTTATTAGGTTCTTTCTTAGGGACCACGCCAAGAGGTGACACCCTCAGATTTGCAATCGAAGGGGTGACAAACGGGCCTGCCATTCTTCCCAGAGCAACTTCCTTATTCAACTTCTCCGACACGACCTCCAGGAATTGTAACGCCGATTTCAAATTTTTTCTTTTTAAACTAACATCCTGCTCAACATAAGGGATTTTGAAACCCTCATTAAAACCGTCGCGCAATAAAACTGCAGCTGACCTATCGGGGTATCTACTTAGAAAGGCCTCCATCACGACCCACTGCACCGGAGTCACCCCTTTTGTCAGCTGAATCTCCAACTTTTTGCCTGTTACCCCTGAAACATTTTGAAGCGCTATGCACCCCCCCGCAGGTTGAACACTCGTGCCTATATTTACACTTGCTCCCGAATCTGCATACGCCATCATTGAAGGCGAAACACAGTCCCTTCTGCAAAGCCGCCGAGTGTCCTGACTGCCCTGAACTCCCGGCGCCCCCGTGAAAAGGCTGGCTGGTCTGACCTAAACGGGACGGGACCATAACTCTCATCCACAATGCTATGTCCTTGTGATCCCACCTGATACTTGGCCTAAAAGCCTTACGCTGACGAAACTGTTCGTCATAGCGTAACCAACCCTGTCCCCCATAGGTCCTGTAAGCCTCCCCTATGGCATCTAAGTAACAAAATAATGCCGAGCAATTTTCCGGGGCCTTCTCCCCGATTACGCTAGCCATAATAGCGAAAGCTTGCAGCCAATTTGAAAATGATCTGGGAATCAGCCTATATCTCCGTTTCTCCTCATCTTCTTTTTTAGAGTCCTCCCTTCTAGGTCTATCCAAATTAAATCTCTCTAGGGGTAAAAGAGAAAATATTTCTATGTACTCCCCTTTCCAGATTTTTTCCCTAACCTCCTGTTTTAAATGTGCCCCTAACGGGCCCTCGAAGCAGACATAGACCTCCCCCCTAGCCGCATCGTCTAGTTGCGGTACATCCTCCTTTTCCTTATCCCGCAAATCTCCTTCACCTGATGCATCAATCCCTGACCCGGGCCCTGTGGATAGCGCTGGTGCTGTTCTGTCCTTCCCCCTTGATGAGCTCCCCGTGTCTGCCGCAGGACCCACACTGCTGGATGTACCCGTAACTTCAGACAACTGTCTAGACCCCTCAAACGACCCCGTATTTCCCAACCAAGCAGCTGACGGCAAAGACCCCCTGCTAAGACCGGACCCCCACAAGCCCGCTAGCTCCCCTAAACCTCTAAGGATTAAACCCATACCCCCGCTAGCAACTCCCGAAGTAATGTCACTATTCCTAGCTTCAGGGGAAACTATGCCTGGCAAATTAAAGATAGGGAAAATGTTCTCACCTAGCTGCCTGGGTGCTGTGAGCCCAGCAGCCAAAGATCCAGCTCCCAGCCGAAGGTGTCCTGCATCCCGACTGGCTTGATCCGCGATGTTGCCCGCCGAACTCCTGGCGGCCGTATCCGTGTCCAGGCGACCCGGTGATGCCGTCGACTGCCCTGGTGCTGCGGAAGGGGAAAAGGCCGAGCCAGCATCCTGCCGCCCGATGGAAGATGTGCGGCTCCTTGCCACGGATACGTCCCCGGCACCGCGTCCCGAAGCGACGGAATGTCGCCTGCCGGAATCCGGAAAATTTCCGACACCACCAGCAGAGGACGCAGATCCAGGAAAGCTCCGGCCATCACCAGCAGAGGGCGCAGATCCAGGAAAATCCCGGCCATCACCAGCAGAGGGCGCTGCTGCAGGAAAATCCCGGCCAACACCAGCAGAGGGCGCTGAAGTTGCAATATCCAGGCCACCACCAGCAGAGGGCGCTGCTGCGTTGAAGACTCCAGAGCTGTGCGCTGCAGAAGGCCGCACGCTGATGCCAGGGCCAGCCGACTGCCGCCCGCATAATCCCCGGCGCTGAGGGGCCATCGCACCTGACCCCCGTCTCCTCGACTGTCGCTGCCTCCCACGCTGAGCGGCGCCAGTGGGCATGCTGGCGGCCGCAGTACCGGCTCCTGCTCCTGCCGCCCCATGTCGCCCGGACACTGAAGGAGGGGAGGAAGGATCCACCCCCCGTTGTAGGCCCCGCCGCACTGGAGGATTCCTCCCGGCGCCGCGCTGTGAGGTGGAGGGAACAGCGCTGCTTACCAGAGGGTCCGCAGAGGGGCTCCTATTTCGGCGCCGGGCCCTGGGGATGATGTCCGGGCTTAGGCGCGCCGGAGGCCTAGTCCTCCGCGGCCGGCGCCCGTCCTGCTGTGCCTGCGATGGTGCTCCCGTTGTCCCCTGGAGAAGGCTGTTAACAGATGCATTCAGCCAATCTGTCCCCTGGGAGCTGGCTGCCGTCCGGAGACGCTGGAGGATCGCTTCAACGTCCATTCTGGTAAGTGTGACAGAGATTCCTCACTTGTCACGCAGGCACCTAAAATGGATGCCTGCGTGAGGAGCGTGCCCCTTTTTATGTGCCCCCTCCCCGCAGTCCCCTAGTTCCACCCCTTATTTTCAAAAAATGCCCCTAAAGCCACCCCTCGAGTTCCCAGTTAACCCCTTACAACCGTATCCCTTCTAACAGCTCCAGCTCCCCAGGTCCCACGTAACCCCGTCATGGCGGCCTCCCCTTACGTGCCGTGGGCCCCCAGTACGGCCTTTCTTACATCCATATAAACAATGTTTCAAGAGCCTCCGCTTGTAGCCTAGTTATGAAGTCAGAATAGTAAAAAGACATCTGCCAGATATATCTGCAAAGCCAGATTACAGCTTTTATAGAGATACAGCATCAGGCAATAGAAGGTCTACCATTAGCATAGAAGAAATCAGTGTGTGTAAAGCACTCATTGTTCATTCTCCCTCATTATAGAGTAGATCCTGCTAAAATCTAGTAGCCCATATCTCTATACAGATCCATTCTACCTGTGGGGTACTGTGTCTGAAGAAAAGACTGTGCAGTCTTTGCAAGATCCACAGTCAGATGAAAATAGTACAGATCTTAATCCACAGTCCAATGAGAAGGCTAAATGCTCTACCAAGCCCACATGGAAGGTTAGAGGGAGCTCTATGACAACTGTGGCAACATATGAAGTTTATACAAGTTAAAGCCAGGAATACGTAATAACTAAAAAAACTCAATGCACAGGATTCACTAGATGAACTGCAAGGTTTCTAGCAACTTAATTGTGAGAGAGACCGCACAGTATGTGATATTAAGAGTACGGCAGATGCAAGAATCCTACAAATAAAGAGGCTTCATCTCACATTTTTGGGTCCACCAAACAGAGAAAACAATCATCTAAGGCTACGTTCACATTAGCGTTGCGCGCCGTTGCGTCGGCGACGCAACGGCGACGCAACGCGCGACGCACCAAAAACGCGCTAAAACGCTGCGTTTTGCGACGCGTGCGTCGTTTTTTGACGAAAATCGGACGCACGAAAAATGCAACTTGTTGCATTTTCGTGCGTCCGACGCTAGCGTCGAAAACGACGCACATGTCGAAAAACGCAAACAAAAAAACGCACGCGTCCCCTATGTTAAACATAGGGGCGCGTCGCCGCTGCGTCGCCGATGCAACAGCGACGCACATTAGCGTAACGCTAATGTGAACGTAGCCTAAGTCACACTCTTCGAAATGTTCAATTCTCAATGAACAGCTTATAAAGACATATGCAGAACCTGAGGCTTCTAAGATACAAGCCACCTTTGCGCAAAAGAAGATAGAAACAAACACACTGGAAGCAATTGTATTAGCAGAAGCGGCGCACAGGATGGCGAAAATAAACGCTTTGGAAGCAAGGTCAGCAGCAGAAGCAGAGTGAAAAAGAGGCTCTAGAGAAGGAGAGCGAGAATGCTATAGTCATGGCAAGGTTAAAGGTACTGGAACAAGCTATCAATGGGAGTCAAAGAGACAGTATCGGCTTAAGCAAAATGGATTCAGAAGACTCTCTTATGCGCACAAGAGACTACATACTAAGCCAAAATAGCGCATCCCTGATTGCTACAATTGTTCCTGACAGTACAGATGTTTCTCCAAAGCATCAGGACGCAGAACCCTCAACAACATCCTGCATTCAAGGTCGGTACAGTGCTCTGTCAATTCATTATCTTGAACCATCGTCATACACCAGAACATACCAGAGCTCTGTGCCTCAGAAAAGTCCACATATAGATTCAAACATGCAAGAAAATATGCTGGCAAGTCACCATACTCCTGACAACCACATAGTTCCAGTTCCCGATGTGGCAGAAACTATGAACATTAAACCAGTTGCTGGACTAAATGCTTATGCCACACTATACTTTCCTGCCTTTATGGTCAGTAGAGTGAAGACTCTACTGACCATATGAATAATAGTACTAAGTCAGCAAGTGTCTTCCCAAAATCAGAGAAAACTGACATGTTTGACTTTGCAAGGTACACAGTTCATTGTGAACTTACTAAGACCGGTCTCAAAAGGTACAATAATCAACCTCAGAACTATAGAAGCTGGAAATGTGCTTTTAGAAGTTGTAACCTCAGCATTACTACTCCTTAAGAGCTAGATCCACTGATCAAGTGGCTCAAACCCAGGCTCGGACTGGCCCACCGGAGAACCGGAGGATTCTCCGGTGGGCCCAGTCACTGACACCTGCTGGCATACTGGCCAGCAGCAGACTAGAGGACCCCCACTGCTCCAGGGGCCCCTTACCAGTGGCTATAGGGCCCCTGAGTCAAGGGGGCCCGCCCTGTGCCAGTAGCAGCGGCTGGAGACAGTATCCTGTCCCGGCTGCTAAAGCCAAATGAATATTCACGCTTCCCCACGCCCCTATGGGCGTGGAAGAGGCGTGAATACCATTTCTCAAATAGCGGGCAGCGTTAGCCGCAGGGTGCAGCTAACACTGCCCGCATGTAAAGCCACACCACACACACACTCACAAAGTACCGCACACCGACACACAGCACAGCACCGCACACATACACACGCAGGCACACAGACTCACAGAGCAGCTCACCTCCCGGCTTCCTGCTTCCTGTCTGAGGCAGCCCAGCTGGATGACATCATCATTCAGCATGCTGCTGTCCCAGTCAGAAAGCTTCCAGGAATCAAGCAAGGAAGAGGCTGCTGGAATGAGCTGCTGCTGCGGGGAGGTGAGCTGTGCTGCGTGCCTGCGTGCGTGCCTGCCTGTGTGTGTGTGTGTGTATGAGTGAGTGTGTGAGAGAGAGAGTGTGTGTGTGTGTGAGAGAGAGAGTGTGTGAGAGAGTGTGTGTGAGAGAGAGAGAGTGAGTGTGTGTGTGTGTGTGTGTGAGAGAGAGTGTGGGAGGGGAGAGGGGAGGCAATGGTGAATGTGATGGGCAATGGTGGTGGTGGAGAGGCAATGATGGAGGTGAGGGGAGGCAATGATGGAAGTGATGGGCAGTGATGGTGGGGGAGACAATGATGGAGGTGATGGGCAATCATGGTGATGGAGGGAATGATCGAGGTGATGGGCAATGAGGGTGAGGGGAGGCAATGATGAATGTGATGGGCAATGATGGTGGTGGTGGAGAGGCAATGATGGAGGTGAGGGGAGGCAATGATGGAAGTGATGGGCAGTGATGGTGGGGAAGACAATGATGGAGGAGATGGGCAATCATGGTGAGGGAGGGAATGATGGAGGTGATGGGCAATGAGGGTGAGGGGAGGCAATGGAGGTGATAGGTAATGATGGTATGGGAGGCAATGATGGAGGTGATAGGCAATGATGGTGGGGAGGCAATGATGGAGGTGATGTGCAATGATGGTGGTGGGGGAGGCAATGATGGTGGTGATGGGCAATGGTGGTGGTGGGAGGCAATGATGGAGGTGATGAAATGGGCAATGGTGGTGGGGGGAGGGAATGATGGAGGTGATGGGCAATGATGGTGGTGGGGAGAGGCAATGATGGAGGTGATGGGCAATGGTGGTGGTGGGAGGCAGTGATGGAGGTGATGAAATGGGCAATGATGGTGGTGGGGGAGGCAATGATGGAGGTGATGGGCAAGGATGGTGGTGGGGGAGGCAATGATGGTGGTGGGGGGAGGCAATGATGCAGGTGATGAAATGGACAATGATGGTAGGGGAGGAGGCAATGATGCAGGTGGTGGAATGGGCAGTGATGGAGGTGGTGGGGGAGAATGATAGGGGTGGTGGGGGAGAAGGCAATGATGGAGGTGGTGATGAGGAGAATGATGGGGTGGAGAGGGGCTGCATTATACTTTATGAGGGGGCTACATTATATTCTGTGGGGGGACTGCATTATTCTCAGGGGACTACATTATATTATGGGGGGCTACATCATACTATGTGAGGGGGCTACAGTATACTCTATGGGGGGCTGCATTATATTCTGTGGTGGGGCTGCATTCTCTCAGTTGACTACATTATATTCTGTGGTGGCTGCATTATACTATATGAGGGGGCTGCATTATACCCCATGAGGGTGCTACATTATATTCTATGGTGGGGACTGCGTTATACCTGAGGGGGTTGCATTATATTTTGTGGGGTGCTGCATTATATTCTATTAGAGGGGACTGCGTTATATTTTATGAGGGGGCTAAATTATATTCTGTGAGGGGGCTAAATTATATTCTGCGAGGGGGCTACCCCAACCCTTGCTACATAATTAAGACGTGTACTACCTTATATTATACCCTGATATTAGCGCTTTTTACCGCACAATTGGTGGTCTTGTATCTATTTCTATGTAGATACATAGTGGGCCCCAAGAATGATTTTCTCTGGTGGGCCCAAGGTGCACCAGTCTGACGCTGCTCAAACCACAATCCACAGAGCGGGTGAAGAGACTCTGATCTGTCCACATCAATAATCCAGCGGCTGGACTCATGGCTGCATGGGAGAGACTAGAATTAAGATTTGGCAGTCCTGAAGCCATAGAGAATGCACTGTTCAAATGACTACAGTATTTTCCAAAAATATCCAGAAAGGACAGTTCAAAATTCCAAGAGTTCAGTGACTTACTATTAAAACTCCAGCTGGCCAAACCAGACACTCATCTACCTAACCTCAGCTACATGGACACTGCTCATGGGGTAAACTCAATTGTTTCTAAGCTATTGTATCATACAATATTCAAGAAAGGTGGACCACAATTGGGTCAAAATATAAAAGAGAAAAATAAGTCTATTTTTCTCTGTTTTCCTACTACTGTGAGTTTATCAAGAATATTACATAGTATAAGACCGATCCTAGCTTTTCATACAGATAACCTAGCGGCCATGATTCATCTCCTCCTAAGCATGAGAGTTCATGTTCTAAGAACAGAAATCACAGCAGTGTGGGTGAAAAAAACTGATATTCTTCCCACAACTACATCAGCTTCATACAAGAGCAACAAAGGTAAAAAGGTCGAAAACCCCTAATAGACTGTGTTCCATTCAAAGGAAGTCATATCCCCTTAAAGAAGTGCATCGGCATCAGAAAGAAAACGATCCAGGAACGCAAGGAGCTTCTAAAGAATTTTGGAGTGTGTTTCAGTTGTTGTGCTTCAACTGAACATTTTGCTAAAGACTGTAAAATTACTATTTAGTGTTTAGAGAGTGACAGTGAGGACCACGTACAAGCGCTCCATCCATCTCAACCTAACTCTGCACCACTTACGACTTCTCCAACCACATAGTATAGCAGGGAGGATGCAGATCAAGAAGCAAGTTCTACCTCAGTATCTTCTTCATGCACAGAAGTCTGTGGAGAAGGCCTTTGTGACAAATCCTGTGGAAAGATATGGCTGGTGAACGTATATCCCAAGGATCAACCATAGAAAACCATACAGGTGTATGCCATATTGGATGATCAGAGCAACAAGTTAAAATCAGAATTCTTTGATCTGCTCAACTTCAAGAGAAATGCTTACCCTTGCACCTTGGGTACTTGTAGCAGTGTTACAGAGCTCTCTGGTTGAAGACTCCATGGACTTATAGTAATAGTAGCTTTTCTTGAAAACACTGTGGAGATCCCAATACCTACTCCTGTCGAGTGCAACCAGATACCATCCAATAGAGAGGAGATCCCAACGCCCGATGTTACTCTTCATCACCCTCATCTGACGACTATAGCCAACAAGATTCAAGCCCTTGACAACAGTGCAGATATCCTTATTCTACTTTTCATAGACATTCTCCAGCAGCTAAGGTACTTCAGCAAATCAATGGGCCATAAGTTGCTCAACTCTTTGATCTCCGCTGGGTAATCAAAGGTAATGTCTGCATAGACAAGATGAAGAGGCATAACAATATTTTATCATGTAAGACTCTTTTCAAATGGTTGCAGCACTTATTTTCAGCCATACCCACATCATTACTGGGTGAAGGAGGAGTAGAGTGACAATAAGTGACAGTAAGTGGCAGCAATAACCCCTTGACAAAATGACCACGTTCCATGAGGTGGGTATCTTTACGCTTTCGTTCTCCAGGAATAAAGTTGCCAAACAATCTGCAGCACGCAACTGCGAGCTTTTCATCCTTAAAATGCACCCTAAAGAGGAAATCAGAGATGAAGAAACATTTCATTGCCTATGTAAGAGGGTGGTGCTGTTATGGACAATAAGAAACAAGCTGTCACTTTAAGAGGCTGCATCCCCTTGTCTGGTGTGATGGTATGTTCTGCTTTTCTCCCCTGCTCTTATGTTTGTTATGAACTGGTCGATGCTGTGTGCAGGGGTGGAGCTGAAGCAGCGTGTGGAGGGAAAATTTCAGAGAGAACTGAGAGAACTTTGGGCTGTTCTGGCTGCAAGGAAGAGTTGTTGGCTGCAAGAAAGATTACACAGCTTGAGACGAACTGCGTTTGTTAAATAGACTTTCCCAGTTACAGCAAAGGGTGGCTGTTCTGTGCTAGTTTGTGAAGCCACGAAGATACTGAGAAGGGGACTTACAGTTTCCAGGAGCATCCCTAGAATCCAGAAGCAAGGAGAAGACCACGCTTTGCAGAGCTGACAGGAATCTGTGCGCACCACCGTTTTGGACTTCGGGGGCCCCTTGGGACTGGACCTGTGTCCCCAACATCACCGTGAGTTTGTTCCTGTTTGGTGCACCTGTTAGGGCCTAGTGCAGGCTTCAGTAGTTAGAGCACGGTAGCCGTGTGGCCTGCGTAGTAAAGGCCAGGGAGGTTATATGCAGAGTAGCATTGATATATGTTTTATTGTGTAAAGTCGCTTGTGAGACAAATTCTGAGTTTGTAATTTTTGAAGCACTGTGCTATTTTACAGACAAGATAACTCATGTGCATTATCTTTTTCTATTGTAAACCCCTGTTTGCACCTTCCTTGTCCCTTCCATTCCCTGTCTCCCAATAAATCTATCCTTTGTTGTTTGCACCTCATCTTGTGTACAGTAGTCTTCCTGCACCGTGGTGGTCCCCCGGCCATCGCTTCACCTACATGCAGAATATCTTTGACATACATTATGCAGAGCATACAACACCACTGAAGGAAGGAGAAGAATGCTGGTACCTTCCATCCTTTGGAGTCTACCACCTACGCAAACCTAACCAAATCAAATTAGTGTTTGAATCCATTGCTCGGTATGAAGGCATCTCTTTAAATAACCTTCTCCTCACTAACGTAAACAGCAGCCTTGTAAGAGAAATTAGAAATATAATAAGTTTTTCTGATTCGTTATGTCTCTTTCCTCATTTCCAGGCATTGCATGACCAAAAGTATCCATGGTGTGGTAGATCGACTCACTCGGCTGCTCATAGAGGTTAATACAGTAACGTTTCTGGTTGGAATCTTCTGCTGGTTTATTAAAAAGTAGGGCATAAACAGGTGCAAAGTTCATCAAAATAAAACCTTTCTGTCTCTTTCTTCATGTGCAGGTATTGCAGGAGCTTAGGTGTCCATGGTTACGACCACTACCAACTAGCTAACTATCTGTCACTACATCAGTGGTCATAACTATTGTGACAAAGTCATTGGTCAGTACTGGATGGGAGATATGCATCACTGAGGTTGTTAGCTTCAGTGATATGAATCTAGGGAAAATGCTTCAGCACATTAAGTGCAGAAAGGGGTTAATTGGCCATTTTAAGGGCTTGTTTTTTTGTGAACATCTGAAGAGTGGATGGGGAGGCTGTTCACCATATTTGTACCCCAGGGTGTGGTAAAGGAGGTACCGGTAAATAGTCTTCTGAATCATATAGGGTGGGGTGTGTCTGGGGTTGAGAGCTCCGGAGCGTTGTTTATGCTAAAACTGAGCTGAACTCTGTTGTTCTTCCTGAGCGGGCAGATACCACGTGAACTGTGCTATACGTTATCTTTTGCTTTCCTGTTGTTCCAGAAATGACGTGTTTATTTTGATGAACTTTGCACTGGTTTATGCTGTACTTTAATAAAGCAGCAGAATATTCAAACGAGAAAACGTTTCTGTGTCTACATCTGTGAGCAGCCGAGAGAGCCGATCCACCACACAATGGATAATTAAGATCCTGTAATGCCTGCACATTAGGAAAGAGTCATAGCGAATCAGAAAAATGACATTACATTTCTAAATGGAGGTATTTGCTAATATTTTTATTACACCTACTACATATTGGGATAAGATCTTTGAGATGTAAATATCTCTTTAACCCTTTCATGACCCAGCCTATTTTGACGTTAATGACCTGGCCATTTTTTGCAATTCTGACCAGTGTCCCTTTATGAGGTAATAACTCAGGAACGCTTCAACGGATCCTAGCGGTTCTGAGATTGTTTTTTCGTGACATATTGGGCTTCATGTTAGTGGTAAATTTAGGTCAATAATTTTTGTGTTTATTTGTGAAAAAAATGGAAATTTGGCGAAAATGTCGCAATTTTTACAATTTGAATTTTTATTCTGTTAAACCAGAGAGTTATGTGACACAAAATAGTTAATAAATAACATTTCCCACATGTGTACTTTACATCAGCACAATTTTGGAGGCAAAATTTTTATTTTTTTTTGCTATGAAGTTATAAGGGTTAAAATTTGACCAGCGATTTCTCATTTTTACAACAACATTTACAAAACCATTTTTTAGGGACCACCTCACATTTGAAGTCACTTTGAGGGATCTATGTGGCTGTAAATACCCAAAAGTGACACCATTCTAAAAACTGCACCCCTCAAGGTACTCAAAACCACATTCAAGAAGTTTATTAACCCTTCAGGTGCTTCACAGCAGCAGAAGCAACATGGAAGAAAAAAATGAACATTTAACTTTTTAGTCACAAAAATAATTTTTAGCAACAATTTTTTAATTTTCTCAAGGGTAAAAGGAGAAACTGGACCCCGAAAGTTATTGTACAATTTATCCTGAGTACGCCAATACCCCATATGTGGGGGTAAACCACTGTTTGGGCGCACGACAGGGCTCGGAAGGGAGGGAGCGCCATTTGACTTTTTGAATGAAAAATTGGCTCCAATCTTTAGCGGACACCATGTCGCATTTAGAGAGCCCCTGTGTGCCTAAAGATTGGAGCTCCCCCACAAGTGACCCCATTTTGGAAACTAGACCCCCCAAGGAACTTATCTAGATGCATAGTGAGCACTTTGAACCCCCAGGTGCTTCACAAATTGATCCGTAAAAATGAAAAAGTACTTTTTTTAACAAAAAATTTCTTTTAGCCTCAATGTTTTCATTTTCACATGGGCAACAGTATAAAATGGATCCTAAAATTTGTTGTCCAATTTCTCCTGAGTACACCGATACCTCACATGTGGGGTAAACCACTGTTTGGGCACACAGCAGTGCTCTGAAGGGAATGAGCGCCATTTGACTTTTTGAATGAAAAATTAGCTCCAATCGTTAGCGGACACCATGTCGCGTTTGGAGAGCCCCTGTGTGGAACAATGTGAGAAACTCGCACGAGTCTCTCGCCTCAATACCCGGCACTGCTGGCGGTGGTTCGGATCGGAGCATTCAGTTGCATAGAAATAGATGTAGCCACACACTCCAGTCCCGAGTGCTGGCGGCAGTGCCGGGTATTGAGGCTAGAGACTCACGCGAGTTTCTCGCTTTGCACATGCAAGTGTGACCCTGGCCTTACAGTCCCTTTCAGCTGCCGTCGGAAGTGAAGTCCACATTTTTTCTGATGCAGCTTCAGAGGCCATAGATGCAGTAGCCTATCTGAAGACCTCATCCAGAAGCAACCAATAAAGTACATTG
Source organism: Ranitomeya imitator (assembly GCF_032444005.1). NCBI lineage: Eukaryota > Metazoa > Chordata > Amphibia > Anura > Dendrobatidae > Ranitomeya > Ranitomeya imitator. The sequence continues at coordinate 95,580,878 of NC_091284.1, forward strand.
TGGGTAAGGCCAGAGGCGTAGCTAGAGCTTTTGCCGCCCGGGGCTGTTCTCGAGTTTGGCGCCCAACCCCCCCCCCCCCCGGCTCAATACACACAAAGGTTACCAAAAATGGTTTTCCTGTTTTGTAGAACTTAAGCTGGGCCTAATGGTGTCACCCCCACATGCCACACCTGTGACTTAATACCACCACACCGTGACCGGGCCACATAGTGACCGAATAATACTACATACAAGGGACAAATACCACCGCACCATTTCCAGACCACATATTACCACCACATAGTGACTGAATACTACAATACTGATCAGTAATAAAAAAAAAAACCACAATACTATCACCATAAGTGCCAGTATTCACAGGAGATCTGTACTTAGTATGCAGTGTCTGTGTAGAGGTAATACAGAGATATATATAGTATACAGTGTATAGTGTCAGTGTATAGGTAACACTGACTCACCAGTGACGTCTCTAGGTGAAGTCCTTCATCTTTCATCCAGCACAGACCGCCATCATTCCTTCCAGCCAGGACTCGTTTCTGCAGGAAATAACACAGTTATCTCGAGCTCCGCTTGCAGAACACATTACTTAATCTTTCACAACTTCTACATTACATCACATGAAGAAAAAAAGGTGATATAGTGTCACTCTGCACAGTAACAGGACCGCCCCCCCCCCCCCCATTTAAAACAGTATACTCAAAAAATAAAATAAATACATCACTGCAGTAATAATATCCCTTAATTATCCCCTATGGTAACACTATTCACCACCCTGGCCCCGTTTATCTCATTCCTGGCTCCAGCCATATGTTCTCGCATCCTGCCCTCATGAGTATCCATTCTACCCCATATGATCTCCCCATCCTGCCCCACCAGCCTCCATCGTATCCGTCCTGCCCCATGATCCAATCCTGCCCCGTGTCTCCAATCATGCCCCGTATCTACATTCTGCCCATGCCTCAAGTCCTGCCCCCAGTGTGTCCAGCATATTACCCCCATGTTGTCCAGCAATCTGCCCCAGTGTGTCCAGCATATTACCCCCATGTTGTCCAGCAATCTGCCCCAGTGTGTCCAGCATATTACCCCCAGTGTGTCCAGCAATCTGCCCCAGTATGTCCAGCACTGCCCCAGTGTCCAGCCTTTCCCCAGTGTGTCCAGCAGTCTGCCCCAGTGTGTCCAGCATATTACCCCCAGTGTCCAGCATTGCCCCAGTGTGTCCAGCATATTAGCCCCAGTGTGTCCAGCAATCTGCCCCAGTGTCCAGCATTGCCCCAGTGTGTCCAGAAGTCTGCCCCAGGGTCTCCAGCATTGCCTCAATGTGTCCAGAAATCTGCCCCAGGGTCTCCAGTATTGCCCCAGTGTGTCCAGCAATCTGCCCCATGGTCTCCTGTATTGCCCCAGTGTGTCCAGCATTCTGCCCCATGGTCTCCAGTATTGCCCCGGTGTGTCCAGCAATCTGCCCCATGGTCTCCTGTATTGCCCCAGTGTGTCCAGCATTCTGCCCCATGGTCTCCAGTATTGCCCCGGTGTGTCCAGCAATCTGCCCCATGGTCTCCAGTATTGCCCCGGTGTGTCCAGCAATCTGCCCCATCGTCTCCAGTATTGCCCCGGTGTGTCCAGCAATCTGCCCCATGGTCTCCAGTATTGCCCCAGTATGTCCAGAAGTCTGCCCCAGGGTCTCCAGCATTGCCTCAATGTGTCCTGAAATCTGCCCCATGGTCTCCAGTATTCAGTGTGTCCAGCAATCTGCCCCATAGTCTCCTGTATTGCCCCAGTGTGTCCAGCATTCTGCCCCATGGTCTCCAGTATTGCCCCAGTGTGTCCAGCATTCTGCCACATGGTCTCCTGTATTGCCCCAGTGTGTCCAGCATTCTGCCCCATGGTCTCCAGTATTGCCCCAGTGTGTCCAGCAATCTGCCCCATAGTCTCCTGTATTGCCCCAGTGTGTCCAGCAATCTGCCCCATGGTCTCCTGTATTGCCCCAGTGTGTCCAGCAATCTGCCCCATAGTCTCCTGTACTGCCCCAGTGTGTCCAGCATTTTGCCCCATGGTCTCCAGTACTGCCCCAGTGTGTCCAGCAATCTGCCCCATGGTCTCCAGTATTGCCCCAGTGTGTCCAGCAATCTGCCCCATGGTCTCCAGTATTGCCCCAGTGTGTCCAGCATTCTGCCCCATGGTCTCCAGTATTGCCCCAGTGTGTCCAGCAATCTGCCCCATGGTCTCCAGTATTGCCCCAGTGTGTCCAGCATTGCCCCCAGACAGTCAGACATAAAGAAAAAAAAAAAAAAGTAAAATACTCACCTCTCCCGTTCCTAGCGCAGGTCCGGTGCAGCCAGTCAGCGTCTCTCCGGCTCTGCGACGCTCAGGACAGAGAGGCAGAGCGGCGCGCACAGTGATGACGTCATCGCGCCCTCTGCTCTGAGACGTCGCAGAGTCAGAGGATGCTGAAGCCGCAGGAACCAGGAGAGGTGAGTATTAGAGTGGGGGGGCGGGGGCGGGGCCCGGTGGTGGGGGGAGCTGGCCCTGGTCGTGGCGGCGGACGGCGCCACCCGAAGATTTAAAGGGGCGTCTTTTTTTTTTTTTTTTTTCTTCTCCTGCAGCGCCGGCCGCCCCCCGCATTGTGCCGCCCGGGGCGGACCGCCCCCCCCGCACCCCCCTTCCTACGCCACTGGGTAAGGCTAAATTATCCCCAAAACCAGCACACACTGTACCAAGACTTGAACTTTGTGCTGCTGTGGAAATTGCTGAAGTTATAAAAGATTAAATGGACATCGCAATTGTTTAATTTACATTCTACACAGGTAACATAAAAACGAAGTGAGTAAATACCCTACAGTAAATAAATAGCAACAGTGCATGAAAATAATATAGAGTACTTTGTTAACATAATTTTGATTAAAAAAATGTAAAAGCCATCCCACCATGTCACGATGACCTTATTCGGGGCGGTCCTAACCTCTAACCTCTAGTATTAAAACCTTACCATATGTCAAGTTACAAAAATGTGAATAAGGGCTGAACTTGTAGATTGTGAGCCCACGCGGTCCTCTCTCCTCCTGTACCAGTTATGACTTGTATTGTTCAAGATTATTGTACTTGTTTTTATTATGTATACCCCTCCTCACATGTAAAGCGCCATGGAATAAATGGCGCTATAATAATAAATAATAATAACAGGACAGAGGCCTCTAATAATGGACACCCAGCAAAGGGAAGTTATATAAATGTGATGCCCAGCTCAAGGAAAAGGGAAGTCATGCCCTCGTTTGCGGAGAGTGCAAAAACATGAAACAAAGACTTAAAGCTTTTTGCACTTTGTGCAAGTGAGGGCATTGCCTCCTTTTTCCTTGAGCACTAAAAAACGTTCTGGTAACTTAATTTACCCGAAATGTGAAGAATATGTACAATATCAAATACTCATTGTGGGAGCGTAGCTCAAGGTTAAGTTCCCACTAAGACTTTTTGATGTTATGTACTTTTGCTGCAAAGTGGATGAGATTTATAGTAATATCATTCCCAATATGCATATTTTTTATGTAGTTTAAACGGACCTGCGGTGCGTGTTTCAAATCTCAATTTCTTTTCAAGGTACGCTCAGTTTTGTGTGTGGAATTTCTCCGTAGACTTGCATTAGATGCAGAAAATCCACAGATAATAAAAACTCAAATGACTTTATAATGCGTTTCTACCCTATAAAATGCATGTGCGGGCATGACTTTCAATAACGTTTGGTCAAATACCAAGAGGAATCAAAAACAAAGCAGCGTTATCTAAAACACAACATACAAAAAAATAGCAAAAACCACAATTAAAAATGCAATAAAAACGTATATAGAAGACGCAACTAACCTAATTTAACTTATAGTTACAGAAGTGCTGCAACATCAAAAACTCAGCAAATTCTCACCGCTGCATTCGCTATTAGGAAGTTTCAGGCCTGAAATTTAACAGGATCCCGTTCTGACATAATGTCTACACAGTAGGGTTGAGCGACCTTCACTTTTATAGGATCGGGTCGGGTTTCACGAAACCCGACTTTTGGAAAAGTCGGGTCGAGTGAAATCGGCCGATCCTATAAAAAAGTCGGGGTCGGGGTCGGCCGAAACTCGAAACCCAATGCAGTGCATTGGGTTTCCATGGTTCCCAGGGTCTGAAGGAGCGGAAACTCTCCTTCAGGCCCTGGGATCCATATTTAAGTGTAAAATATAGAATTAAAATAAAAAATATCCTTATACTTACCCTCTGACGCGCCCTGGTACTAACCGGGAACCTTCCTTCCTTAGAATCAGCCTTCCAGGACCTTCGGTGACGTCGCGGGTGACGTCGCGGTTTGTGATTGGCCGCGCGGCCGCCCATGTGACCGCTCGCGCGGCCAATCACAAGCCGCGACGTCACCCGCGACGTCACCGAAGGTCCTGGAAGGGCTGATTCTTAGGAAGGAAGGCTGTCGGAAGGAAGCAGGGCGCTTCCGAGGGTGAGTATATTCCTATTAGGTACAGAAATGACTAGGGTTGAGCGACCTTGACCTTTATAGAGTCGAGTCGTGTTTCGCGAAACCCGACTATCTTAGAAGTCGAGTCGAGTGGAATCGGCCGATTATCGCGAAAAGTCGGGTATCGCCCGAAACACGAAACCCAATGCAAGTCAATGGGGGAGCATAGTCGGCAGTGAGTGGAGGCCAGGAAAACACCTACACTGCCCATTTTAATGGACATCCATTCTTTTTACTGAAGCTTGTCAATCGTAATTTAGCTTATAATAATTGGAAGGCATTTGAAATTGGGGGTCATTTGGCTAAAGTTGTGGGGGGTAGGGCTGGTTCAAGTAATTAGTGGGCCCAGGAAATCTGGAACGCGTCACGGCAGTGGAGCAGGGAGAGGAAAGTATTTCAACTTTGCAAGTGCTGTGATCCTGAGCAAGCAGGGGGGCCCACTCGTTGGCACTGGCACTGGCACAGGGCCCCTCAAAGTACAGTGGTGTGTTTGCACGGCGGGGGCGCCTCCCACCGGCAGCAACACTTTTGCGTACTATGAGAGGCCCTGTGCCAGTGACGTCGCCAACTAGTATTCCTCCCCCCACCTGATGAAGGAACCTGCACTTTCATCTGCACCTTCCTCTTTGTCCCCGTGTAAGGTGGTATGGTATGCGGGAAGAGGAACCTGACTTTCAGCAGGGTCACAATCTTGCTGTGTAGCGTGCACGGGGAATTTAGCTTTATGGGTCAATGTACCAGCAGACTCATCTATCACTGGCTGGGCAATGGGCAGGATGAGGAGGAAACACAGATATAGGCCCAAAGAATAAAGTGGGCTAAATGCAGTTCAAAATTGGTAACACAGGACTAACCAGGGGGCATTGCAGTGGAGGACAACTGGAATGAGAGGCTGACACAGAGAGTAGGCCCAAATCAGTAAGTAGTCGAAATGCAGTTCAAAATTGGCAACCGTAGTAAACAGGCGGCACACCTTTGTTCAGTGGAGGAGAACAGCAAGGAGTGGCAGACACCGATAGTAGGCCCCAACCCAACTAGTAGGCCAAATGCAGTCTAACATTAACAACTACTTAACGAGAGCCTGAAAATGGAATTTCAGGACAGGAAACCAGGAGAACAGCAAGGAGTGGCAGACACCGATAGTAGGCCCCAACCCAACTAGTACGCCAAATGCAGTTGTTCCATTTAACCACAATTTAATGAGAGCCTGAAGATAGAAGCTCAGGAAAGGCAACCTGGAGAACACCTTGTAGTGTAACACACCATCTCTCTACACCCCATACCCAATTTGTAGGCCTAATGCAGTGTAGTTTCCAACAACTACTAAACGAGAGCAGGAAGATCGAAGCAATGGCGAGGAAACCTGGGGAACACCTTGGAGTGGAACACACCATCTCTCTACACCCCATACCCAATTTGTAGGCCTAATGCACTGTAGTTTCCAACAACTACTAAACGAGAGCAGGAAGATCGAAGCAATGGCGAGGAAACCTGGGTAACACCTTGGAGTGGAACACACCATCTCTCTACACCCCATACTTAATTTGTAGGCCTAATGCAGTGTAGTTTCCAACAACTACTAAACGAGAGCAGGAAGATCGAAGCAATGGCGAGGAAACCTGGGGAACACCTTGGAGTGGAACACACCATCTCTCTACACCCCATACCCAATTTGTAGGCCTAATGCAGTGTAGTTTCCAACAACTACTAAACGAGAGCAGGAAGATCGAAGCAATGGCGAGGAAACCTGGGGAACACCTTGAAGTGGAACACACCATCTCTCTACACCCCATACCCAATTTGTAGGCCTAATGCACTGTAGTTTCCAACAACTACTAAACGAGAGCATTAAGATCGCAGCAATGGCGAGGAAACCTGGGGAACACCTTGGAGTGGAACACACCATCTCTCTACACCCCATACCCAATTTGTAGGCCTAATGCACTGTAGTTTCCAACAACTACTAAACGAGAGCATTAAGATCGCAGCAATGGCGAGGAAACCTGGGGAACACCTTGGAGTGGAACACACCATCTCTCTACACCCCATACCCAATTTGAAGGCCTAATGCACTGTAGTTTCCAACAACTACTAAACGAGAGCATTAAGATCGCAGCAATGGCGAGGAAACCTGGGGAACACCTTGGAGTGGAACACACCATCTCTCTACACCCCATACCCAATTTGTAGGCCTAATGCACTGTAGTTTCCAACAACTACTAAACGAGAGCAGGAAGATTGAAGCAATGGCGAGGGAACCTGGGGAACACCTTGGAGTGGAACACACCATCTCTCTACACCCCATACCCAATTTGTAGGCCTAATGCAGTGTAGTTTCCAACAACTACTAAACGAGAGCAGGAAGATCGAAGCAATGGCGAGGAAACCTGGGGAACACCTTGGAGTGGAACACACCATCTCTCTACACCCCATACTTAATTTGTAGGCCTAATGCAGTGTAGTTTCCAACAACTACTAAATGAGAGCAGGAAGATCGAAGCAATGGCGAGGAAACCTGGGGAACACCTTGGAGTGGAACACACCATCTCTCTACACCCCATACCCAATTTGTAGGCCTAATGCAGTGTAGTTTCCAACAACTACTAAACGAGAGCAGGAAGATTGAAGCAATGGCGAGGAAACCTGGGGAACACCTTGGAGTGGAACACACCATCTCTCTACACCCCATACCCAATTTGTAGGCCTAATGCACTGTAGTTTCCAACAACTACTAAACGAGAGCATTAAGATCGCAGCAATGGCGAGGAAACCTGGGGAACACCTTGGAGTGGAACACACCATCTCTCTACACCCCATACCCAATTTGTAGGCCTAATGCACTGTAGTTTCCAACAACTACTAAACGAGAGCATTAAGATCGCAGCAATGGCGAGGAAACCTGGGGAACACCTTGGAGTGGAACACACCATCTCTCTACACCCCATACCCAATTTGTAGGCCTAATGCACTGTAGTTTCCAACAACTACTAAACGAGAGCATTAAGATTGCAGCAATGGCGAGGAAACCTGGGGAACACCTTGGAGTGGAACACACCATCTCTCTACACCCCATACCCAATTTGTAGGCCTAATGCACTGTAGTTTCCAACAACTACTAAACGAGAGCATTAAGATCGCAGCAATGGCGAGGAAACCTGGGGAACACCTTGGAGTGGAACACACCATCTCTCTACACCCCATACCCAATTTGTAGGCCTAATGCACTGTAGTTTCCAACAACTACTAAACGAGAGCAGGAAGATTGAAGCAATGGCGAGGGAACCTGGGGAACACCTTGGAGTGGAACACACCATCTCTCTACACCCCATACCCAATTTGTAGGCCTAATGCAGTGTAGTTTCCAACAACTACTAAACGAGAGCAGGAAGATCGAAGCAATGGCGAGGAAACCTGGGGAACACCTTGGAGTGGAACACACCATCTCTCTACACCCCATACCCAATTTGTAGGCCTAATGCACTGTAGTTTCCAACAACTACTAAACGAGAGCATTAAGATCGCAGCAATGGCGAGGAAACCTGGGGAACACCTTGGAGTGGAACACACCATCTCTCTACACCCCATACCCAACTTGTAGGCCGAATGCAGTGTTGTTTTCAACAACTACTTAAGAAGAGCCTGAAGATCAAAGCTCAGAAAAGGCAACCCGGGGAACACCTTGGAGCGGCAGACACTGGTAGTAGGCTGTAAACCCCAAATTTTGGTCAATGGAGTTTATGAAATGTTCCAGGGGTACACAGGCAGCATTGGTGTGGTAAGCGGAGGACAATTTATATTTGGGACTGCAGACAGACTTTGTAGGCTGTCCCCTGTGGACCATGCATCCACAACATTAACCCAGTGCGCCGTAATGGACATCTAACCTTTCGTGGACATGCCTACTGGTCCATGCATCTGTTGTCAGGTGCACCTTTCTACTATTAGATAGCCAGAGAGCATGGACAATGCAGATTTTTACATGATGCTGTAGTGCTGGGATGGCTTTTCTTGCAAAAGAAGTGACGACTGGGTAGCTCTTACCGTGGTACAGCGTAGTCCATCTGGGCTTTATAATTGTAAAATAGAGAAAAAAAATTGGCTGTATGCACTAAAATAGGTTACAGGGGTACACGGGCGGCAGTGGTCTGGTCAGTGTAGTTGTAGTAGAAAGAAGGGACCGCAGACAGGCTTCGAAGGCCTAACATAACAAATTGGACAGGCTGTAGGCACTTTTACATTGGTTCCAGGGGTACACGGGCAGCAGTACAATGGTCAGTGGAGGCCAAGTGGAAGGAGGGACCGCAGACAGGCTTCGAAGGCCTAACATAAAAAAATAGGGCTGTTGGCAATTTAAAATTGGTTCCAGGGGTACACGGGCAGCAGTACAATGGTCAGTGGAGGCCTAGTGGAAGGAGGGACCGCAGACAGGCTTCGAAGGCCTAACATAACAAAAATAGGGGTGCAGGCAATTTAACATTGGTTCCAGGGGTACACGGGCAGCAGTGGTCTGGTCAGTGTAGTAGTAGTAGAAAGAAGGGACTGCAGACAGGCTTCGAAGGCCTAACATAACAAAATTGGGCTGTTGGCAATTTAAAATTGGTTCCAGGGGTACACGGGCAGCAGTACAATGGTCAGTGGAGGCCTAGTGGAAGGAGGGACCGCAGACAGGCTTCGAAGGCCTAACATAACAAAAATAGGGGTGCAGGCAATTTAACATTGGTTCCAGGGGTACACGGGCAGCAGTGGTCTGGTCAGTGTAGTAGTAGTAGAAAGAAGGGACTGCAGACAGGCTTCGAAGGCCTAACATAACAAAATTGGGCTGTTGGCAATTTAAAATTGGTTCCAGGGGTACACGGGCAGCAGTACAATGGTCAGTGGAGGCCTAGTGGAAGGAGGGACCGCAGACAGGCTTCGAAGGCCTAACATAACAAAAATGTCAATACAATGGTATTGTCAGTGCCAGGCATTGAAGGATGTCAGCGCATAGACTAAACATTGGTGGAGCTGTGAGAGATAATTTTGCAAGTGGTAGAGCACTGTTTGAGCTGGGGGGGGGAACTGTCTTGTGGCCGGCGGTACAGGCCCAGGGCCCCTCATATTACAACGGTGTGTCTGACGTTGGGTGCGCACCACCACCGCCAGAGACACTTTATTGTACTATGAGGGACCCAGTGGCAGTGCCGTCGACCAAAAGCGGGCACACCCACCTCTTCAGAAAAAAAACAGCACTCTCACGGGTGCTGGCGCCAAGTGGCGATACCACGGCCCCGTGTGGGGAGTTTGGCCATTTAGGGAGGTGTAAACATGTCGTATGCTGGACAATCAGGTGCAGCAAATTACGATATTGGAAAAGTCATTCATAATAGTCCACAGGCAAGACCTTTTCATAGGAAAGCTAGGTGTCAGCCGGGCAAGGTGGGGCAAAAGATTTCGAAATCCAGTTGTGGTTCATTTTAATGAAGGTTAGATCATCTACATTTTGGGTAGCCAGACGAGTCCTTTTTTCTGTTAGTATTGAACCTGCAGCACTGAATACTCTTTCTGATAGGACACTAGCTGCCGGGCAAGCAAGCTCCTGCAATGCATATTCTGCCAATTCTGGCCAGGTGTCTAATTTGGATGCCCAGTAATCAAATGGGAATGACGGTTGAGGGAGTACGTCGATAAGGGATGAAAAATAGTTTGTAACCATACTGGACAAATGTTGTCTCCTGTCACTTTGAATTGATGCTGCAGTACCTGTCCTGTCTGCGGTCATAGCAAAATCACTCCACAACCTGGTCAGAAAACCCCTCTGGCCAACGCCACTTCTGATTTCTGCCCCTCTAACACCTCTGGTCTGCTGGCCCCTGCAGCTCGTGTGAGAACGATCACGGGCGCTGTGTGCAGGGAATGCCAGAAGCAAACGGTCAACAAGAGTTGATTGTTTGGTTGCTAATATTATTTCCAAGTTCTCATGTGGCATTATATTTTGCAATTTGCCTTTATAGCGAGGATCAAGGAGGCAGGCCAACCAGTAATCGTAATCGTTCATCATTTTAGTAATGCGTGTGTCCCTTTTGAGGATACGTAAGGCATAATCCGCCATGTGGGCCAAAGTTCCAGTTCTCAAATCTGCGGTTGTGCTTGGTTGAGGGGCAGTTTCAGGCAAATCCACGTCACTTGTGTCCCTCCAAAAACCAGAACCCGGCCTTGCCGCGCCAACAATTTCCAGTGGCCCCGGAAAAGCTTCCTCATTAAAAATATAATCATCCCCATCATCCTCCTCATCCTCCTCCTCTTCGCCCGCTACCTCGTCCTGTACACTGCCCTGGCCAGACAATGGCTGACTGTCATCAAGGCTTTCCTCTTCCTCAGCTGCAGACGCCTGATCCTTTATGTGCGTCAAACTTTGCATCAGCAGACGCATTAGGGGGATGCTCATGCTTATTATGGCGTTGTCTGCACTAACCAGCCGTGTGCATTCCTCAAAACACTGAAGGACTTGACAAATGTCTTGAATCTTCGACCACTGCACACCTGACAACTCCATGTCTGCCATCCTACTGCCTGCCCGTGTATGGGTATCCTCCCACAAAAACATAACAGCCCGCCTCTGTTCGCACAGTCTCTGAAGCATGTGCAGTGTTGAGTTCCACCTTGTTGCAACGTCTATGATTAGGCGATGCTGGGGAAGGTTCAAAGAACGCTGATAGGTCTGCATACGGCTGGAGTGTACGGGCGAACAGCGGATATATGAGCAAAGTCCACGCACTTTGAGGAGCAGGTCGGATAACCCCAGATAACTTTTCAGGAAGCACTGCAACACCAGGTTTAAGGTGTGAGCCAGGCAAGGAATGTGTTTCAGTTGGGAAAGGGAGATGGCAGCCATGAAATTCCTTCCGTTATCACTCACTACCTTGCCTGCCTCAAGATCTACAGTGCCCAGCCACGACTGCGTTTCTTTCTGCAAGAACTCGGACAGAACTTCCGCGGTGTGTCTGTTGTCGCCCAAAAACTTCATAGCCAATACAGCCTGCTGACGTTTGCCAGTAGCTGCCCCATAATGGGAGACCTGGTGTGCAACAGTGGCAGCTGCGGATGGAGTGGTTGTGCAACTGCGGTCTGTGGACGAGCTCTCGCTTCTGCAGGAGGACGAGGAGGAGGAGGAGGGGGTGCGAACGGCTACAGCCAACTGTTTCCTAGACCGTGGGCTAGGCAGAACTGTCCCAAAATTGCTGTCCCCTGTGGACCCTGCATCCACAACATTCACCCAGTGTGCCATGATGGACACGTAACGTCCCTGGCCATGCCTACTGGTCCATGCATCTGTTGTCAGGTGCACCTTTGTGCTCACAGATTGCCTGAGTGCATGGACGATGCGCTCTTTAACATGCTGGTGGAGGGCTGGGATGGCTTTTCTGGAAAAAAAGTGTCGACTGGGTAGCTCGTAGCGTGGTACAGCGTAGTCCATCAGGGCTTTGAAAGCTTTGCTTTCAACTAACCGGTAGGGCATCATCTCTAACGAGATTAGTCTAGCTATGTGGGCGTTCAAACCCTGTGAATGCGGATGCGAGGCTAAGTACTTCCTTTTTCTAACCATAGTCTCATGTAGGGTGAGCTGGACTGGAGAGCTGGAGATCATGGAACTAGCGGGGGTGCCGGTGGACATGGCAGACTGAGAGACGGTGGGAGATGGTATTGTTGCCGCCGGTGCCCTAGATGCAGTGTTTCCTACTACGAAACTGGTGATTCCCTGACCCTGACTGCTTTGGCCTGGCAAAGAAACCTGCACAGATACTGCAGGTGGTGCGGAAAATGGTGGCCCTACACTGCCGGAAGGGATGTTGCGTTGATGACTAGCTTCATTGGCCGAGGGTGCTACAACCTTAAGGGACGTTTGGTAGTTAGTCCAAGCTTGCAAATGCATGGTGGTTAAATGTCTATGCATGCAACTTGTATTGAGACTTTTCAGATTCTGCCCTCTGCTTAAGGTAGTTGAACATTTTTGACAGATGACTTTGCGCTGATCAATTGGATGTTGTTTAAAAAAAATGCCAGACTGCACTCTTTCTAGCATCGGATACCTTTTCAGGCATTGCAGACTGAGCTTTAACCGGATGGCCACGCTTTCCTCCAACAGGTTTTGGCTTTGCCACGCGTTTTGGGCAAGATACGGGCCCGGCACATGGAACCTGTTGCGATGTTGATGCCTGCTGCGGCCCCTCCTCCTCCGCTTCAGAACTGCTGCCGCCTGCACCCTGTTCCCCCAATGGCTGCCAATCGGGGTCAACAACTGGGTCATCTATTACCTCTTCTTGTAGCTCGTGTGCAACTTCGTCTGTGTCACCGTGTCGGTCGGTGGTATAGCGTTCGTGATGGGGCAACATAGTCTCATCAGGGTCTGATTCTTGATCATTACCCTGCGAGGGCAATGTTGTGGTCTGAGTCAAAGGACCAGCATAGTAGTCTGGCTGTGGCTGTGCATCAGTGCACTCCATGTCAGATTCAACTTGTAATGGGCATGGACTGTTAACTGCTTCACTTTCTAAGCCAGGGACGGTATGTGTAAAGAGCTCCATGGAGTAACCCGTTGTGTCGCCTGCTGCATTCTTCTCTGTTGTTGTTTTTGCTGAAGATGACAAGGAAGCGACTTGTCCCTGACCGTGAACATCCACTAACGACGCGCTGCTTTTACATTTACCAGTTTCACGAGAGGAGGCAAAAGAGCTAGAGGCTGAGTCAGCAAGATAAGCCAAAACTTGCTCTTGCTGCTCCGGCTTTAAAAGCGGTTTTCCTACTCCCAGAAAGGGGAGCGTTCGAGGCCTTGTGTAGCCAGACGATGAACCTGGCTCCACAGCTCCAGACTTAGGTGCAATATTTTTTTTCCCACGACCACCTGATGCTCCACCACTACCACTACCCTCATTACCAGCTGACAATGAACGCTCCCGGCCACGACCTCTTCCACCAGACTTCCTCATTGTTTTAAAAACGTAACCAAACTAACGGTATTTGTTGCTGTCACACAACTTACACGGTGAGCTATAACTTCAGTTTGATTTAGCTACCCCTTTACAGGTGGGTGAGACCACACCGAAAATCAGGCACAATGTTACACACTCTGTTTTTGGTGGCAACAAATGAGAGAGATGCCACACACGCAGGACTGTCACTGAAGCACAAATGTAAATATTAATCTCCCACTGTTTTTTTTTATTTTTTTATTTTTTTTTTCAGAGAGACTTTAGAAACAAAATAAACAAAAATGATTTTTTCAGGAAGAATTTAGAAACCAAATAAAATAAAATGATTTCTTCAGGGAGAATTTAGAAAACAAATAAAACAAAAAATAGGCTTTCTATGGCCCACTGAGTGAGAGATGACGCACACAGGAGTCAGGAGTGGCACACAAGCCCAGAGGCCAATATTTTTCTCCCAATGATTGATGTAGTGATTTTTTCAGGTAGATTTTGGAACCCAAATCAAGCAAAAAAAATAATAGGCTTTCTATGGCCCACAATTGGAGAGAGAGAGAGAGATGGCACACCCAGGAGTCAAGACTGGCACACAAGCAGAAAGGGCAATATTAATCTCCCACTGATTTTTTTTTTTTTCAGGGAGACTTTAGAAAAAAAATAATTAAAAAAAATGATTTTTTCAGGAAGAATTTAGAAACCAAATAAAATAAAATCATTTTTTCAGGGAGAATTTAGAAAACAAATAAAACAAAAAATAGGCTTTCTATGGCCCACTGAGTGAGAGATGACGCACACAGGAGTCAGGAGTGGCACACAAGCCCAGAGGCCAATATTTTTCTCCCAATGATTGATGTAGTGATTTTTTCAGGTAGATTTTGGAACCCAAATCAAGCAAAAAAATAAATAGGCTTTCTATGGCCCACCGACTGAGAGATGGCACACACAGGAGTCAGGAGTGGCACACAAGCCCTGAGGCCAATATTTTTCTCCCACTGATTGATGTAGTGATTTTTTCAGGTAGATTTTAGAACCCAAATCAAGCAAAAAAATAAATAGGCTTTCTATGGTCCACTGAGTGAGAGATGGCACAGACAGGGATGGCACTCTAGCAGAAATGCCAATCTTAATCTCCCACAAAAAAAAAAAAAAGGAACTGTCCTTCAATTACTATCTCCCTGCAGTAATCTCAGCCAGGTATGGCAAGCAGCAATAAGGAGTGGACTGATGCACAAATTAAATAAAAAGTGTGGACAAACAAACAAGATAGCTCTGCAGAAAGGAAGGAACAAGAGGATTTGTGCTTTGAAAAAAGCAGTTGGTTTGCACAGCGGCGTACACACAGCAATGCAGCTATCAGGGAGCCTTCTAGGGCAGCCCAATGAGCTACAGCGCTGAGAAAAAAAAAAAAAATGTAGCTTCCACTATCCCTGCACACTGAAGGTGGTGTTGGACAGTGCAAATCGCTACAGCACAAGCGGTTTGGTGGTTAATGTACCCTGCCTAACACTATCCCTGCTTCTGACGAAGCGGCAGCAACCTCTCCCTAAGCTCAGATCAGCAGCAGTAAGATGGCGGTTGGCGGGAACGCCCCTTTATAGCCCCTGTGACGCCGCAGACAGCAAGCCAATCACTGCAATGCCCTTCTCTAAGATGGTGGGGACCAGGACCTATGTCATCACGCTGCCCACACTCTGCGTTTACCTTCATTGGCTGAGAAATGGCGCTTTTCGCGTCATTGAAACGCGACTTTGGCGCGAAAGTCGCGTACCGCATGGCCGACAACGCACAGGGGTCGGATCGGGTTTCATGAAACTCGACTTCGCCAAAAGTCGGCGACTTTTGAAAATGTTCGACCCGTTTCGCTCAACCCTAGAAATGACATTTCAGCAGTGTACTGCAATAGAGAACACAATGTAAAATGTTCCCTAAATTGATAACCTATATACACGGTATGCAACGACTTGCTGTAACCATGATATATTGATTTATTCCTTTTATGTTTGAATATTCATTATGTCTTTCATTGCTGTTATGTATTTTTATTTGTTTACTGTTATAAAAATGTTTTACTGACTGGTTATTACTAGGGATGAGTGAACGTGTTTGGAAAAGATGTTATCCGAGCATGATTGAGTGCTAACTGAGTGTCTTCGGCGTGCTCGAAAAATATATTCGCGTCCCCGAGCCTGCATGTCTCGCGGCTGTTTGACAGCCACAACACATGCATGAATTTCCATTTTGTTAAGCTATCCTTGCATGTGTTGTGGTTGTCGAACAGCTGCAAGACATGCAGGCACAGGGACGCAAACATATTTTACGAGCACATGGAAGACACTCGGTTAGCACCCGAACATGCTCGAATAACACTTTACCGAAAACGTTTGCTCATTACTATTACATATATTGTAATTACTTTTAAAAAACATTTGTAGGAAAATGCAATAAAAACTATGGTTTTAAAATAAAAATTTGTCCTCTACATAGTATGGTCCATTTATATATGATTAATATACCCAATAGGAGCCTTAAAAGGTTTTTCAAGTTTGCAGTGGGCTAGCCTTTTCTATCTGCGGTCATTCTCTTTCGAGAGCTCTTATCTTTTATAGTGTACAGCTTGTTTCCATGGAGCCCAGCCTCTAGTGCTACATTCCAGGAGAGGAATGCTCACCGCCCTCATCTTTTGAAGAGATGCAGTTTTAAATCACCAGTTCAGCAGTTTTCACAGCAAGTCTCCTAATCACAGCTCTCTGATCTTGCTGTCCTGACCTCTGTGTTTGTTTAAATGCACTGTTATCACTTTGTGAAAATATAGTGTAGACTTAAGGTACCTTCACACTGAGCAACTTTAGAACGATAGCGATTCGTGACGTTGCAGCGTCCTGGATAGCGATATTGTTGTGTTTGACACGCAGCAGCGATCAGGATCCTGCTGTGACATCGCTGGTCGGAGCTAGAAGGCCAGAACTTTATTTCGTCGCTGGATCACCCGCTGACATCGCTGAATCGGCGTGTGTGACGCCGAACCAGCGATGTCTTCACTTGTAACCAGGGTAAACATCGGGTTATTAAGCGCAGGGCCACGCTTAGTAACCCGATATTTACCCTGGTTACCATTGTAAATGTAAAAAAAAAAAAAACACTACATACTTACATTCCGGTGTCTGTCGCGTCCCCCGGCGTCAGCTTCCCTGCACTGTGTCAGCGCCGGCCGGCCGTAAAGCTGAGCACAGCGGTGACATCACCGCTCTGCTTTACGGCCGGCACTTACACAGTGCAGGGAAGCTGACGCCGGGGGACGCGACAGACACCAGAATGTAAGTATGTAGTGTTTTTTTTTTTTTTACGTTTACAATGGTAACCAGGGTAAACATCGGGTTACTAAGCGCGGCCCTGCACTTAGTAACCCGATGTTTACCCTGGTTACCCGGGGACTTCGGCATCGTTGGTCGCTGGAGAACTGTCTGTGTGACAGCTCTCCAGCGACCACACAACGACTAAACAGCGACGCTGCAGCGATCGGCATCGTTGTCTATATCGCTGCAGCGTCGCTTAATGTGACGGTACCTTTAGAACAAATGGGCTGATGGCTGAATGTGTTATAGGGGAGAACTTATACTGAGATTTATAGTTCTACTAATACTATAGTTCTATTCACCAAAGCAGTCTGTCAAGGAGGAGAACCAGGAAGCCTAGAAACCAGGACGTAAGGAAGCTGTAAGGAGATTGCATTGACATGAGGTGCTCAAGATACAACATGAGAAAACCCCTTTAAGGGTCAGTAGAACAATGGGGCAGTGTTTATAGTGCAAATGAGAAAATGAGTGCATTCACATTCAATGCTTTATTGAAACGTTTGGAATTTCTTTACTCGTAACAATTTGGAAATTCCAATTTTCTCAGTGCTCGTAACTTCCTCAAGATCACAAGACTGTAATCGGATTAGATTATAAATTATATTTAAATCAGTTAGTCATAGAATATATGATGTACACATCAACTGGTGATTTTCTGGTAGTCGGAGAGTCTTAAAATCAATTTCTCTTTTTGTCTAGTTCACATAGCTATATACCCCTGAAAGAGACTATACTTCCTGTACAAGGGCAGGTTATTAGACCATTTCCAATCAGGATGAAGAAGTGGAGAACACTTATAAATTTAGCACACCTTTCTAAATAAATGTTGGTTTACTTTTCATAGTCTATAATAACAAAATGATGCACAGTATTAGCAAATCTATACCATTGTATGACTCTACTTACTCACGTACCATTTTCTAAACATCTTTTGTGACTAATGAGTCATAAAATGTATCAAAAACAAAAACTCTTGCATATGAAACGCATGCAGTAGTTTTTGCTTCAATTTGAGACAAGGTTTAGGTTCATTTTGTTTAAAGTATTGTCCAGGCTTGAGGTTCAAGTCTGCAGACAAGCACATATGGACATGCAATCACATGCTCACTAGATGTGCGCAGCGTCACCTTTTCTGTCCTGGAACAGTGCCTGCATGGCAAGCAGCTTGAGCCGTTCCCTCTGGGGTCTCTGCACGGTGACTCCAGGCTCCAGAATGCTGATGCACCACAGGCTAAATTTGGGCAGTACACGTGTAGTTCTGTGCCCTCCGGTTCTACTATGGGGCTTGCAGCTCCCTACAGCCTCGGGCTCCCGGTACCCGGTCTCTGTGCTCTGACTCCTCGGAGGCCCACTCGCAGCCTCCTTGAACCCTCAAAAATCTCTCCTCTGCTCATTTCCTGTCTGCTCTCCAGACTAAACTGAACTGACTCCGCCTCCAGACCAGGATATTCATACAGGGAAGCTACCCTAAAACCGGGTTTTGAGCTTCCCCTCCTGGCCTGAATTCAGAAGGTGTTGTGTGTGTGAATTACCTGCCAAAGAGATCCCTCTTGTTTTCAGGCATAGCACTACCCTCCCCGAGAGGAAACCAGCACTACTGTGGTACCCAAACTCCTGGGGTGCCACAGACACATCTAGTTGGAATGTGTCCAGAATTGTGCAAATCGTATACTTGAGGTCACATGACCGCCTGCTTCCCACACTGCAGAATCCTGACAGTTTGCAGTCTAAGACAAGCCATAGCTCAAAAATACTGATGTAAACCAATATGTTAAGATTACCATATTTGTAGAATGACCAAGGTCATTCTTTCTAACCAACTAGTTTCGCTAATATGCCTTATTTACACTGTGATGATAATCACACCATAGAAATACATTTGGGATTGTCCATAAAGTTTTAACTTCCTACATAGAGAACTGTATTACAGTTTCACATATGTGTCCCCTGCTGACAATCTGACAATTATCACTTCTAGTATAGCCAAGTCTTATTGCTCCATGGTTTTAATGACGAATCTTGGCACAAAGTATATAAGAATGCATTGATTTGGGCAGCACGGTGGCGCAGTGGTTAGCACAGTAGCTTTGCAGCACTGGAGTCCTGGGTTCAAATCCCACCAAGGACAACATCTGCAAGGAGTTTGTATGTTCTCCCCGTGTTTGTGTGGGTTTCCTCTGGGTACTCCGGTTTCCTCCCACATTCCAAAGACATACTGATAGAGAATTTAGATTGTGAGCCCCATCGGGGACAGCGATGATAATGTGTGCAAACTGTAAAACGCTGCAGAATATGTTAGCGCTATATAAAAATAAAGATTATTGATTTAATAATTCCCTGAAACTCACTGGTGAAATCTAACATTTTAAATAGTTACTCCCATCTCAAACAATCATATGCCATAAATATCTGATAGAAGTGGGTCCTACCTCTCAAAACTACATGTTTTGAGAATGGGGGTCCCTCGAGTCCCATATCTTGGTGGAGTGAATGGAATGAGCCACGGGCGTCAATGCAGCAGGCAAGGCATGTGGGACTGGAAGCACTAGGGACTGCAGGCACACGAGACACTGGAAAGCAGGTATAGGTATGGAGCAGGTACTGGAAGCCACAAGTAGATGAAACTAAGAGTCTTAATACGGTACCAAGACACTGATGTGTGTCTTGGTGGGTCTTATATAGGCCTAGGCAGACGATCACATGGGAGCTTGCTGGGCCACTTGCAATTGACGTGGAACACAGCAGAGTTGAGCGAATCGGTGAGAGGAGATCAGAGCCTAGACACATGACAGGTGTGCAGAAATAAAACCTGCCTTTTTAAAGGCATTGAAAAGTTACAAGTTTCCAAGTGGAAACACTTCTTCCTTGGAGAGTTTTTGGAGAAGTTTTTCATTAACTGAAGCATTTCCTGAAGCGGTTTTGAAGAGCTTTTGAAGTGTTTTAGGAGAGCTATTTTTTCAGTCTTATGACTTGACAATGACTAGTTTGGGGCAGATTCTTTGAGGAACGGCTTCAAAGAAGTGACACTTTTTTTTTAAACCACCAGTCATTTTTTCAAAACCTGAAGCATAAAAAAATGCTCAAAACACTGAAAATATGAACAGCAAATTGGATTTACAATAGAAATGAATAGGAAGAATCTTTCAAGCATTCATTATTTTAACCCCTTCATGACCCAGCCTATTTTGACCTTAAAGACCTTGCCGTTTTTTGCAATTCTGACCAGTGTCCCTTTATGAGGTAATAACTCAGGAACGCTTCAACGGATCCTAGCGGTTCTGAGATTGTTTTTTCGTGACATATTGGGCTTCATGTTAGTGGTAAATTTAGGTCAATAAATTCTGCGTTTATTTGTGATAAAAACGGAAATTTGGCGAAAATTTTGAAAATTTCGCAATTTTCACATTTTGAATTTTTATTCTGTTAAACCAGAGAGATATGTGACACAAAATAGTTAATAAATAACATTTCCCACATGTTTACTTTACATCAGCACAATTTTGGAAACAAAATTTTTTTTTGTTAGGAAGTTATAAGGGTTAAAATTTGACCAGCGATTTGTCATTTTTACAACGAAATTTACAAAACCATTTTTTTTAGGGACCACCTCACATTTGAAGTCAGTTTGAGGGGTCTATATGGCTGAAAATACCCAAAAGTGACACCATTCTAAAAACTGCACCCCTCAAGGTACTCAAAACCACATTCAAGAAGTTTATTAACCCTTCAGGTGCTTCACAGCAGCAGAAGCAACATGGAAGGAAAAAATTAACATTTTACTTTTTAGTCACAAAAATTATCTTTCAGCAACAATTTTTTATTTTCCCAATGGTAAAAGGAGAAACTGAACCACGAAAGTTGTTGTCCAATTTGTCCTGAGTACGATGATACCTCATATGTGGGGGTAAACCACTGTTTGGGCGAACGGCAGGGCTTGGAAGGGAAGGAGCGCCATTTGACTTTTTGAATCAAAAATTGGCTCCACTCTTTAGCGGACACCATGTCACGTTTGGAGAGCCCCCGTGTGCCTAAAAATTGGAGCTCCCCCACAAGTGACCCCATTTTGGAAACTAGACGCCCCAAGGAACTTATCTAGGTGCATAGTGAGCACTTTGAACCCCCAGGTGCTTCACAAATTGATCCGTAAAAATGAAAAAGTACTTTTTTTTCACAAAAAAATTCTTTTAGCCTCAATTTTTTCATTTTCACATGGGCAACAGGATAAAATGGATCCTAAAATTTGTTGGGCAATTTCTCCTGAGTACACCAATACCTCACATGTGGGGGTAAACCACTGTTTGGGCACATGGTAAGGCTTGGAAGGGAAGGAGCGCCATTTGACTTTTTGAATCAAAAATTGGCTCCACTCTTTAGCGGACACCATGTCACGTTTGGAGAGCCCCCGTGTGCCTAAAAATTGGAGCTCCCCCACAAGTGACCCCATTTTGGAAACTAGACGCCCCAAGGAACTTATCTAGGTGCATAGTGAGCACTTTGAACCCCCAGGTGCTTCACAAATTGATCCGTAAAAATTAAAAAGTACTTTTTTTTCACAAAAAAATTCTTTTCGCCTCAATTTTTTCATTTTCACATGGGCAGTAGGATAAAATGGATCATAAAATTTGTTGGGCAATTTCTCCCGAGTACGTCGATACCTCATATGTGGGGGTAAACCACTGTTTGGGCACACGGCAGGGCTCGGAAGGGAAGGCGCGCCATTTGACTTTTTGAATGGAAAATTAGCTCCAATTGTTAGCGGACACCATGTCGGGTTTGGAGAGCCCCTGTGTGCCTAAACATTGGAGCTCCCCCACAAGTGACCCCATTTTGGAAACTAGACCCCCCAAGGAACTTATCTAGATGCATATTGAGCACTTTAAACCCCCAGGTGCTTCACAGAAGTTTATAACGCAGAGCCATGAAAATAAAAAATAATTTTTCTTTCCTCAAAAATGATTTTTTAGCCTGGAATTTCCTATTTTGCCAAGGATAATAGGAAAAATTGGACCCCAAATATTGTTGTCCAGTTTGTCCTGAGTACGCTGATACCCCATATGTGGGGGTAAACCACTGTTTGGGCGCACGGCAGGGCTCGGAAGGGATGGCACGCCATTTGGCTTTTTAAATGGAAAATTAGCTCCAATCATTAGCGGACACCATGTCACGTTTGGAGAGCCCCTGTGTGCCTAAACATTGGAGATCCTCCAGAAATGACACCATTTTGGAAACTAGACCCCCAAAGGAACTAATCTAGATGTGTGGTGAGGACTTTGAACCCCCAAGTGCTTCACAGAAGTTTATAACGCAGAGCCATGAAAATAAAAAATAAAAATTATTTTCTCAAAAATGATTTTTTAGCCTGCAATTTTTTATTTTCCCAAGGGTAACAGGAGAAATTTGACCCCAAAAGTTGTTGTCCAGTTTCTCCTGAGTACGCTGATACCCCATATGTGGGGGTAAATCACTGTTTGGGCACATGCCGGGGCTCGGAAGTGAAGTAGTGACGTTTTGAAATGCAGACTTTGATGGAATGCACTGTGGGCGTCACGTTGCGTTTGCAGAGCCCCTGATGTGGCTTAACAGTAGAAACCCCCCACAAGTGACCCCATTTTGGAAACTAGACCCCCAAAGGAACTTATCTAGATGTGTGGTGAGCACTTTGAACCCCCAAGTGCTTCATAGAAGTTTATAATGCAGAGCCGTGAAAATAATAAATACGTTTTCTTTCCTCAAAAATAATTATTTAGCCCAGAATTTTTTATTTTCCCAAGGGTTACAGAAGAAATTGGACCCCAAAAGTTGTTGTCCAGTTTCTCCTGAGTACGCTGATACCCCATATGTGGGGGTAAACCACTGTTTGGGCACATGCCGAGGCTCGGAAGTGAAGTAGTGACGTTTTGAAATGCAGACTTTGATGGAATGCTCTGTGGGCGTCACGTTGCGTTTGCAGAGCCCCTGATGTGGCTTAACAGTAGAAACCCCCCACAAGTGACCGCATTTTGGAAACTAGACCCCGAAAGGAACTTATCTAGATGTGTGGTGAGCACTTTGAACCCCCAAGCGCTTCATAAAAGTTTATAATGCAGAGCCGTGAAAATAATAAATACGTTTTCTTTCCTCAAAAATAATTATTTAGCCCAGAATTTTTTAATTTTCCCAAGGGTAACAGGAGAAATTTGACCCCAATATTTGTTGTCCAGTTTCTCCTGAGTACGGTGATACCCCATATGTGGGGGTAAACTACTGTTTGGGCACATGCCGGGGCTTGGAATTGAAGTAGTGACATTTTGAAATGCAGACTTTGATGGAATGCTCTGCGGGCGTCACGTTGCGTTTGCAGAGCCCCTGATGTGCCTAAACAGTAGAAACCCCCCACAAGTGACCCCATTTTGGAAACTAGACCCCGAAAGGAACCTATCTAGATGTGTGGTGAGCACTTTGAACCCCCAAGTGCTTCATAGAAGTTTATAATGCAGAGCCGTGAAAATAATAAATACGTTTTCTTTCCTCAAAAATAATTATTTAGCCCAGAATTTTTTATTTTCCCAAGGGTTACAGGAGAAATTGGACCCCAAAAGTTGTTGTCCAGTTTCTCCTGAGTACGCTGATACCCCATGTGTGGGGGTAAACCACTGTTTGGGCACACGTCGGGGCTCAGAAGGGAAGTAGTGACTTTTGAAATGCAGACTTTGATGGAATGGTCTGCGGGTGTCACGTTGCGTTTGCAGAGCCCCTGGTGTGCCTAAACAGTAGAAACCCCCACAAGTGACCCCATTTTAGAAACTAGACCCCCCAAGGAACTTATCTAGATATGTGGTGAGCACTTTGAACCCCCAAGTGCTTCACAGACGTTTACAACGCAGAGCCGTGAAAATAAAAAATCATTTTTCTTTCCTCAAAAATGATGTTTTAGCAAGCATTTTTTTTTATTCACAAGGGTAACAGGAGAAATTGGACCCCAGTAATTGTTGCGCAGTTTGTCCTGAGTACACTGATATCCCATATGTGGGGGTAAACCACTGTTTGGGCACACGTCAGGGCTCGGAAGTGAGGGAGCACCATTTGACTTTTTGAATACGAGATTGGCTGGAATCAATGGTGGCGCCATGTTGCGTTTGGAGATCCCTGATGTGCCTAAACAGTGGTAACCCCTCAATTCTAACTCCAACACTAACCCCCCCACACCCCTAACCCTAATCCCAACTGTAGCCATAACCCTAATCACAACCCTAACCACAACCCTAATTCCAACCCTAACCCTAAGGCTATGTGCCCACGTTGCGGATTCGCGTGAGATATTTCCGCACCATTTTTGAAAAATCGGCGGGTAAAAGGCACTGCGTTTTACCTGCGGATTTTCCGCAGATTTCCAGTGTTTTTTGTGCGGATTTCACCTGCGGATTCCTATTGAGGAACATGTGTAAAACGCTGCGGAATCCACACAAAGAATTGACATGCTGCGGAAAATACAACGCAGCGTTTCCGCGCGGTATTTTCCGCACCATGGGCACAGCGGATTTGGTTTTCCATAGGTTTACATGGTACTGTAAACCTGATGGAACACTGCTGCGAATCCGCAGCGGCCAATCCGCAGCCAAATCCGCACAGTGTGCACATAGCCTAATTCTAAAGGTATGTGTACACGCTGCGGAAAACGCTGCAGATCCGCAGCAGTTTCCCATGAGTTTACAGTTCAATGTAAACCTACGGGAAACAAAAATCGCTGTGCCCATGCTGCGGAAAAACTGCACGGAAACGCAGCGGTTTACATTCCGCAGCATGTCACTTCTTTGTGCGGATTCCGCAGCGGTTTTACAACTGCTCAAATAGAAAATCGCAGTTGTGAAATGCGCAGAAAAACCGCGGTAAATCCGCCATAAATCCGCAGCGGTTTAGCACTGCGGATTTATCAAATCCGCAGCGGAAAAATCCGCAGAGGACCAGATTACGTGTGCACATACCGAAACCCTAACCCTAGCCCTAACCCTACCCCTAGCCCTAACCCTAACCCTACCCCTAACCCTACCCCTAACCCTACCCCTAACCCTACCCCTACCCCTAACCCTACCCCTAACCCTAACCCTACCCCTACCCCTAACCCTACCCCTACCCCTAACCCTACCCCTAACCCTACCCCTAACCCTATTCTAACATTAGTGGAAAAAAAAAATTTTCTTTATTTTTTTATTGTCCCTACCTATGGGGGTGACAAAGGGGGGGGGTCATTTATTATTTTTTTTATTTTGATCAGTGAGATATAATCTATCTCAGTGATCAAAATGCACTTTGGAACGAATCTGCCGGCCGGCAGATTCGGCGGGCGCACTGCGCATGCGCCCGCCATTTTGGAAGATGGCGGCGCCCAGGGAGAAGACGGACGGGAGCCCGGCTGGATCGGTAAGTATGATGGGTGGGGGGGACCACGGGGGGGGGATCGGAGCACAAGGGGGATCGGAGCACGGGGGGGGAATCGGAGCGCGGGAGGGGTGGAACGGAGCACGGGGGGCGTGGAACGGAGCACGGGGGGCTGGAATGGAGCACGGGGGGGTGGAACGGAGTGCAGGGGGGGTGGATCGGAGTGCAGGGGGTGTGATTGGAGCACGGGGGGGTGATTGGAGCACGGGGGGAGCGGACAAGAGCACGGGGGGGAGCGGAGCACTGGACGGAGGGGAGCCGGAGCAGTGTACCGGCCAGATCGGAGGGCTGGGGGGGCGATCGGTGGGGTGGGGTGGGGGCACATTAGTATTTCCAGCCATGGCCGATGATATTTCAGCATCGGCCATGGCTGGATTGTAATATTTCACCCGTTATAATAGGTGAAATATTACAAATCGCTCTGATTGGCAGTTTCACTTTCAACAGCCAATCAGAGCGATCGTAGCCACGAGGGGGTGAAGCCACCCCCCCTGGGCTAAACTACCACTCCCCCTGTCCCTGCAGATCGGGTGAAATGGGAGTTAACCCTTTCACCCGATCTGCAGGGACGCGATCTTTCCATGACGCCACATAGGCGTCATGGGTCGGATTGGCACCGACTTTCATGACGCCTACGTGGCGTCATGGGTCGGGAAGGGGTTAAGCAATTTTTCAGTCTTTTTTTTTTGAGTGAACATGCACTGTAAGTTTCTCAAAAACCTCTTTGTGCACATAACCTTAAAGCATCACTACAAAGCAAAACTATTGAAAGTCCAATAATCTGTTATTCATGAGCAATAGAGATGAGCGAATATGTTCGGCTCCTTATTCGGCAAGCTGTAGCGTTTACCGAAGAAGCTGCATCGAGAACCCGGATACCTGGAGCGCTTCCAATACTCAGCTCTTTGGCGCCGCAGGTGCATGTGTCGCGGCCGTGTGACAATCTCAACACACAGGCTTTCCATGTATGCAGCTTCTTTGGTAAGCACTATAGCTTGCCGAATAAGGAAGGAGCCGAAAGGCAGCGGAATTGAGTGGGGAACCAACCATAAAGGAAGTTTTTATCCTCTTATCTTCCTGGAACCAGTCTGTAAATGACTTAACCCTTCAGATGAAGGAGGTTAAAGGGGATATCAAACAAATATAGGCTGCTGTACAGAGAATGGACAAACGTATGGGAGAAGTGGAAGGGAGGATGAGCACTGTTGAGGATCATATTGTAAAACTGCAAAAGGCAGAGAAAAAGTTTGTCCAACAGATAACGGAATTGGCGGCAAAAAATGAGGATCTAGAAAACAGATCCAGAAAAAATAACATCCGGATAGTCGGTTTGCTGGAAAAAACAGAGGGGAGAAATCCCACTGAGTTTATTGAAAGCTGGTTGAAGGAGAAGATTGGAGCTGAAGCTCTGACAAAGGTCTTTGCCATGGAAAGAGTGCACACCGCAGCCCCCTCCCCCTGGAGCTAGCCCCCATACTATGTTGGCTAAAATATTAAACTACAGAGACAGAGACATTATACTCAGGAAGGCCAGAGAAATGGAGGACTTCACTGCTGGAGGACAGAGGATTGCCATTTATCCGGAAAACTCCGCTGCAGTCCAGAAACAGAGAATGCAGTTTACTGGCGATTGAGAGAACTGGGGGTGCAATATTCCATGTTTTTCCCTGCGAGGTTGAGAGTGGTCGCCTTCAATAAAGCACACTTCTTCACAACGCCAGAGGACTCTACTCAGTGGATTGATGTTAATGCCAAGAAACTGTAGGCTGCAGGAGACTGACTCTCTGTGGCAACAAGTGTGGTTATTGCTTCACTTTTGACAGAAGAGAACTGGGCTTCTTTCTATGTTTATTTTCTGCCTAGAGTTCCTTCAAACCTTGGAAGATTAGAGTATGGCCAGGTTGATTAATGGGCCAGACAGAGTTTGAAGTGGACAATATGGAGGGGGGTGGGGGATGCTGACAGGGTGTTCTGCAAATATTGCTTTTGTAATTTCTTTACTTTATTATATGTTTTGATATGTTATTAATCAATGTAAGGAGTTGTGGTACTGTTGGTGGCGGGAGCCAGAGGGTGGTGATAACTTAGGTGAGAGTGTCTCAAACGGGCCTAGGAGCCCCACTCTCGAGGAGAGGAAAATGTGATAGTTTGGGGGGGATTGGGATGGGAGGGAAGAGTTCAAGGGGGGGAGAAAGGGGAGTTAGACAGCTCAGGTTAGGAAGTAAGGATTCTTGGATCACTATTCTGCGACATGATGGGGGAACGCATTAAAATACTAAGTTGGAATGTTAGAGGCCTAGCGGACAAGACCAGAAGAGCGGCGGTTCTTCAATATGCTCATGATCAAAGGGCCTCCTTGATATGTTTGTTGGAAACGCACTTGGTACGTGAGAGGGTGGATGTCTTGAGTAGATGGCTGCAGAGGTCATATCACTCTACTTTCTCTACATACGCAAGAGGAGTATCGGTGCTGGTCCTGGCAGGTGTGCGTTATGAGGAGGTGAATGTGCACATTGATGTGGAAGGGCAATATGTGATAGTGAAATGTAGCCTGCTGGGGTTTTGATGTATGTGGTGGCTTTGTACATCCCTCCCCCCTATTCTAGCAAAAAAATTAGAGAAGTTTTGGAATTGATTGGACTGGGAGATCCGTTGCCGCTTTTAATTATAGGAGACCTCAATAACATTTGCGATGATTTTTGTGATAGAAATAAAAACATACATCATAGGACGGAAAGTCATACTACGGCATTTGGAACATATGTGCGAGAGATTGGTATGATTGATCTGTGGAGAGTGCGACACGTGGGGGAGAGGGGATACTCCTGCTACTCACCAGCTCATAACGCGCTGTCTAGAATAGACATGGCTCTCGGGAATAACATTTTTGACACTTTGGTGGGAGAAGTCAGGTATTTGCCACGGGCGTTCTCGGATCATAATCTGTTGGAGGTGAAGTTGAGGCCGGTGGGGACATGGGCGCGAAAAAGGGGAGTGGAAAATTCATCCTAACTGGTTGCATAGTGTGAGCTTGGAGACTATACAGCGAGAGGTAGAGGAGTTCTTTTAGATTAATGAGTGCAGTGTGGATATACTTACCATTTGGGAGACTATGAAGGCTTTTTTAAGAGAGCTGCTGTTTAGGCATATTAGTAGATGTAAACGTCGGTCAAAACAGGCGGAGAATGACGCGAGGGAAAGGCTGAGAATTGCTGAAGATGATTTGATTACACTGGGTACTCCTGAGGCTGGGAGACTGCTAAAAGAAGCCCAGAACCGCATGGATAAAATTCTAATGGAGAGGGCGGAGAGGAAGAGAGAGTTCCAACATCTTGCGTTTTACCAGGAGGGAGAGGTAGTTGGACATATGTTGTCAGTGGTGGCTTCTGCTCAGAGGAGTACATCATTCATGCATTCATTGGAACTTGACAATGGTATGAAAGTATCCGAGACCTCTGAGATTTTAAGAGTCTTTATGGAATTCTACGCGGATCTGTACTCCTCTGGTGTGGTCCCATTGGAGGGAGACAATATGGCATTCTTAGAGGGCATCGCTTTGCCTAGATTGAGTGAGGAGGGTAGGGAAAGTTTGGAGGGCCCTATTACTGATGAGCAACTAAGTCGGGCTTTAAAGGCAATGGCAAGAGGTAAGGCGCAAGGAGTAGACGGGTTACCCGCCGAAATATATAAAGAGATGGAAGAGGTGTTAATACCCAGACTAAGAGTGGTTTTGGAGGAAGCCAGGCTTAGGGGAACCTTGCCAGCTTCCATGAGGGAAGCTATAATAGTAGTAATTCCGAAGGAAGATAAAGATCTGCGACGGCCTGAATCGTATCGCCCGATATCTCTACTTACTACAGATGTTAAGCTCCTGGCTGGGGTGTTAGCGGCCCGATTATCAGGTGTTGTTTCTAAACTAATTCACCCAGATCAGTCCGGTTTTATGCCTGATAGGTCTACGGCAGTGAATCTAAGAAGACTCTTTTTGAATTTACAACTGGAGGCTGATAACGGTGGGCATAGAGTTATTGCTTCCTTAGATGCCCATAAGGCATTCGATAGTGTGGAATGGGGGTATCTGTGGCGGGTGTTGCACTGTTTTGGCTTCGGCCCACATTTCATGTCTTGGGTTCAGCTGCTATATGAGCAACCATCAGCTAAAGTGAGAGTGAATGGCGAGCTTTCTCACACGATTCAGCTGCATAGAGGAACGAGACAGGGGTGCCCGCTCTCCCCTCTTTTGTTTGCTCTGGCCGTGGAACCATTCGCCACCAAAATTTGACAGTCCACCGAGGTTTTAGAGTTCAAATATGGGTCGATAGAAGAAAAGATAGCGCTTTATGCTGACGATATACTGCTATTTCTGGGGGACCCACATGACTCATTGAGCAATGCTATGCGGCTCATTGAGGGATTTGGCTCTATATCAGGACTAAAAATAAACTGGAATAAATCAATTTTATTCATGGGGAACCATGTGGGGGGTGAGTTGGGTGATTCTACGGAAGGGGGTAGACTTAAGATAGCAGACCAATTCAAATATCTTGGGATATTAATCTCTTTGCCGATTACAAATTATCTGCATAAGAATCTGACACCGGTACTGGAAACTATTAAGGCTAAGGTAGGGGCTTGGTCTAAGCTGCATTTGTCGGTTGTGGGTCGACTTAACCTTATCAAAATGATTCTGATGCCTAAAATATTGTATATTCTTCATAATTCGCCTATCTGTATACCGCGTGGGAAATTCAAACTGATTAACTCATTATTTAGAAGTCTGGTGTGGGGGAGACAGCATCCGCGAATTAGGTTGGAGAAGCTTCAGCGGCCTAAAGATGCGGGGGGTCTGGCCTTGCCTAATCCTGAGATATATTTCCTTGCGGCCCAATGTCAACATTTAAATGGCTGGGAGCAGGTGACGTCCGCTGTTATGATTAGGTGGCCTTGGAGCAGCATGAAAACCTTCACTGGAATAGGTCGTAACTATACTGACCGCAAACCCTGATCTTATCACCGCAACTAGAAGTAGCCGTGGGGTGTACATAACAAAACCTAGACACCTCGACACAGCTGGAGGACTAAATACCCCTAAAGATGGAAAAAGGAAAACTATCTTGCCTCAGAGTAGACCCCCTAAGGATAGGCAGCCCCCCACAAATAATGACTGAGTTGGAGAAAAAAAGGCACACGCAGGCAGAAAACAGGCTTAGCAAAGGAGGCCACTTCTAGCTAAATAGAAAAGGACAGGACAGGATACTAAGCGGTCAGCATAAAAATACTACAAAAATATCCACAGCAGAAAATACAAAACTCCACCATCTAACTAAAGATGTGGAGAGTATATCTGCAACTCCAGAGAATCCAACCAGACTGAGAAAAACAACCGACACAGTCTAAGCTGGACAAATAGAAACAAAAGATCAGCACTGAAAATAAGCACACTGCATGTGTGCTTCAGAAAAAGAAACAGACACTTATCTTTGCTGAACTGACAGATAAGCAGGAGAGGCCAGACAGAGATCCAACACTTCCAAAGAAACATTGACAACTGGCCAGGACTAATGAGTCCTGCAAAGCTAAATAGCCCAGTCAGAATTGCAATTAGCGGATACACCTGTCCAAGACTGCAGCCCAGAGACAACTGCATTACCATCTACAACCACCGGAGGGAGCCCAAAAGCAGAATTCACAACAGTCTGCCAACTGGGTACAACTCTTAATAGAAAAGATTACCAAAAGAAGTCCGGCAGTACAGTGTTTAGAGGATGGCTCCCTTGCGATGCTTGGGAAAATATATCCAACATTGCTTTTGATATATAAAATATGGGGAAGAGTCAAACATATTCGTGGGGTCTCTCCACTATGGTTTAATAATAATTTATCAGAATTTCTGGCAATGGGACGTATATCAGGATGGCAGGCTAAAGGGATTCGATATGTTTATCAGATTTTAGACCGACGGGAGTTGAAGTCCTTTTCCCAGCTGCAGTCTGAGTATGGCCTCGAGACATCCGGGGGTTATCAATATGCACAAGTTCGACATGCCTTTTTGGCTCAGAATAGGGGGGATTGCCTCAAAATCCAAAGTGACTTAGTATTGGAATATATCTGCGGTGCAGGAACATCGAGGGGTGTTATCTCCTCCCTATATAAGGACTTACTCCATACTTACTTATTGGGATATCCGTTTGGGGCGAGGGCTAAATGGGAAAGAGAGTTGGGTCGCTTGGAGGATGAAACATGGGAATCTGTTTTGGAATGGGTACCGAAGCTATCAATGAATGAGCCGTATAGACTTTCTCAGCTCTACGTTATACACAGAGTATATAGGTCTCCGGATGTTCTATATAGAGCTGGGTTGAGACCCGACTCGGGATGCCCTAAGTGTAGGAATGATGATGCTGGAATGTTCCACATGCTCTGGTCATGTCCGAGGTTGACTGTGTTTTGGACAGTGGTTCTCAGCCGGATAGAAGTGGCATATAGATGTGTAATTCCAAGGGAACCAGTGGTGTGCGTGCTGGGATATGTGGATGAGATAATTGTAGATAACAAATTGAAAATAGCAATCGCCAGACTACTATACATGGCTCGGAAGGTCATAGCAAGAAACTAGATGAAAGAGGAGGGGAGAATATATCAAGTATGTGGGGAAGGTCATAGTCTTAGAAAAGGGAGTACCGTATATGCTCAAGTATAAGCCGAGATTTAAAGCCCATATTTTTGGGCTGAAAGTCCCCCTCTCGGCTTATACTCGAGTCATATACTGGGAGGTCGGCGGGGGAGCGGGGGCTGTTTAGTTATACTTACCTGCTGCAGCGCGGTCCCTGCAGTCCCTGGCTTCCCCGACGCTGCAGATTCTCCCTGTACAGAGTGGTCACATGGCACCGCTCATTACAGAAATGAATAGGCGGCTCCACCTCCCATAGGGGAGGAGCCGCATATTCATTGCTGTAAATGATCGGTAACTGTGACCGCTCAATTACAGGAAGAAGCTGCAGCGCCGGGGAAGCAGGGACCGTGCCGGAGCAGGTAAGGGGAGCGCAGCGCTGCGCGATATTTACCTGCTACTCGCTCCGGTGCGGCTCCGTCTGCAGCGTCCTCTAGCAGTGACGCTCAGGTTAGAGGGCGCGGTGACGTAGTCAGTGCGCGCCCTCTGCTGAGCGTCAGTGCTGGAGACGGAGCCGCACGAGGAGCAGGTAAATATTGAAAGCGCCGGCGTCCTGAGCAAGAGAGGTGAGTATGTGATTTTTTTTTTTATTGCAGCACCAGCAGCAGCATTCTATATGGCACAGCTTTATGTGGAGCATCTATGGGGCCATAATCAACGGTGCAGAGCATTCTGTATGGGGCACAGCATTATATATGGAGCACCTATGGGGCCATAATCAACGGTGCAGAACATTCTATATGGCACAGCTTTATGTGGAGCATCTATGGGCCATAATGAACGGTGCAGAACATTCTATATGGCACAGCTTTATATGGAGCATCTATGGGGCCATAATCAATGGTGCAGAGCAATATACCGTATATGGGGCACAGCTTTATAAGGAGCATCTATGGGGCCATAATCAATGGTGCAGAGCAATATATATGGGGCACAGCTTTATAAGGAGCATCTATGGGGCCATAATCAACGGTGCAGAGCAATATATATATGGCACAGCTTTCTATGGAGCATCTATGGGGCCATAATGAACGGTATAGAGCATTCTATATAGCACAGTTGCATATGGAGCATCTATGGGGCAATAATGAACGGTATGGAGCATCTATTTTTATTTTTGAAATTTACCAGTAGCTGCTGCATTTTCCACCCTAGGCTTATACTCGAGTCAATAAGTTTTCCCAGTTTTTTGTGGCAAAATTAGGGGGGTCGGCTTATACTCGGGTCGGCTTATACTCGAGTATATACGGTATATCAGAAAAGAGGGAAACTGGTTCTGTATGATAAATTGTGGACGCCTTGGTTGGAATTGGGTTTGGAGGAGATTAAGGGAAAATAGGCCTGAGCTGGTTTCGCCTATAAAATAATGGTATATAAATTCATAGTGAAGGACACTATATTATACTAAAGTATATAATGCTACAAGACATGTTAAAAGAAGGACGTGAGCTGTCTAAGTGGGAAAGGGGGGAGGTATGGGGATGAAGGGGGTGAGATGGGTAAAGGGGTGTTCATGTTGGGGGGGAATTAAAAAACACATGTGTTATTGTTAAATGTTTATTGCAGTTTATAAATCAATAAAAATCTATTTGATTAAAAAAAAAAGGAAGGAGCCGACAATGTTCGCTCATCTCTAATGAGCAACACCTTGACAGCATATTGAAAAGACTCTAGAATATGCACAATGCTACTTTGTTTCAAGTATGATACGTCACTCTGCATTCTTCTAGTGATACCTTATTCATTAACAAAGTGTTATTTGTGGTTGAAAGAGAATTGTTGACATGCATACCGCAAAAAAAGAATCTTTACTATCTAGTTCTATGAAAAGTTTAAAATGTATAGACATGTCAGACATTTATAAGCACAAATAAATAGTTACAAAAGATTAAATTATAAGAATTTTATAAAATATATGTAATTTGAAACACAGGGAGTACACTAATTTTAGCAGAGTATGTGCAAAATCTGATTAAAGGGAACCTGTCACTCCCCTTCCCCCCCCCCCCCCCCCGGCGGTTTTAACTAAAAGAGCCATCTTGTGCAGCACCAATGCTGCATTCTGTCAAGGTGGCTCGTTTATTTGGGGTCCCTTCCAACGCTGCAATATTCATTTTTTTTAATTAGCCCACCATACCTGTAGTCTGTCCGGGGGGCATGTCTTTTCCCCCCGGACACAAACGCCTCCCAGCGATCACTCGGCCCCTCCGGGCGCCGCCTCCTCTGCCTCATTAACGTTCCCGGCGCCTGTGCTGCAAGTTCCTTTTTCAGGCATCCGCAATTTGCGCTGCCCTTCGACTCCCATCACATGATGGGAACTTACAGCGCAGGCGCCAGGGACCTTACTGAAGGCAGAGGAGGCGGCGCCAAGCACACGGAGGGGCTGAGGGATAGCTAGGAGGTGTTTGTGTCTAGAACATGCCCCCCGGACAGACTACAGGTATGTCGGGCTAATTAAAAAAATGAATATTGCAGCGTTGTAAGGGACCCCAAATAAAAGAGCCACCTTGACAGAATGCAGCATTAGTGCTGCACAAGGTGGCTCTTTTAGTTAAAAACGCCAGGGGGGGTGACAGGTTCCCTTTAAATTCTCTTCCCTGGGAAATAACATCTGTGACTGGGGAGCTGATTACTTACAGCATCTGAATGGCAAAATAGATTTGGCCTCTTTCACCGCTTTATTGTCTTGCTGGTCAATAGCATACAATGGAGGAATCAATTTTACCTATTTTTTTATAAATTCATGAAAAGAAAAGAAAACAGAGGCAAGAACGTTGGCACTGCTGCAACACTTTTATAGCATTAGTCCGAAAGCAAATATTGAGTAACCAGTTTTAGTGGTGCAAAGCTTATAGAAAGTTTTCCACAATGGAAAACAGGAGGATGAAAATGAAGAAAAGCTGCACATGAGGAGAGGAGACAAGGAGGGAACAGCAGCCGCTGTTTTGCGTAAATTACACTTTTTCTGGAAAGTACAGTACGTAATTTACACAGTACAGTTATCGCTCATTCATCCCTTCTTGTCGGTTCTCCTCAGGTGACGACCTAATAAAGTTGCTATTTTTTCACATAACAGTGGTGAGTGCCGTTTACTTCATTTTCATACTCCTGTTTTGCATCATGAAAAGAAAAGAAAATTAAATAATTCATCAATGCATCACAATGGGCAGTAAATGAGCAAAGTGCAAAACATTCGAAAATACTCCTCAGATTCCTACGCAAGATTGAACTTTACTTAGTTCAAAATATTGTTATACATCAGCCATGTAATAAAATGTCCCTGTATATTATGCAGCCCAGATAAAGGAGGATAAAACAGCTGCTTCTAAAACTGCAATAGGAGAATAAAGTTATTTGTAAAAACATATTGTACCAAAACAAAAAATCAGTTGCCTGAAGAGAGTTAATCTGAGTTTCTCACTTCATATCATATACAGATAACCACAGCAGGCTCTGACAGGATTTGCCCAAGTTGCTGCTTCTAGTCTCCTCCTGCCTTACCAAAATACACAGGGATCCATTTTACATTGATTTTTAATAAAATAATTAAGCAGGAACAAACAGTAGCACAGATGCCCCGTGTTTCCATGTTAAGTTCTCACATAGCTGTCAAACCAACGAGACAGCAGAAAGTCCAACTTCAGCCTTTAAAATCTAAATAAAATGTCAATATAAATGGTGAAGAACCACACCTCGCAACCCCACCTGACGTCACTAATTTGTCAGGGGTCACGCGGTAAGGTCTTCCCACTTTCATCGTGATGTTCCACACCACCTAGAGGATGCATAATGTCAGCTTGGCACAGTTTTACACAGACACTCCCTGTCTACATGGATACAAGCAGGCACGGGAACTGAGAGAGGGTGGCCCATGCAACCGCTGGCATGGCACAAAACTCGCTCACAACCCTGATAGACTGAAAGACCCATTTCACTAGCACCAGTGAAAAAGAGCCAGTTCCTTGTTAGATATAAGCCAGGTCTGTTAACAGGATTATATCACTCCAGAAACCAGCCTCGGTAGCATGTGACGTTAAACCGAGAACACGAACTTGTGTGTTCGTGGATCGAAATAAAAGACTAAGGCTAAATTAGATATTTAATCGCCTAAAAGGCATACTAGACAAAACACTACATACAGAATGGCTATACATATACGATGGTCAGATATGGTAGTACAAGTATAAGCAGATTATACAAAAGTCAGTTACCAGTTGGATATTTGGCCTTAGTGCTGGCAGCCACATGGGAGGTGTAGTGTGCAAGCGGTTTCTGGTTTCTTCCAATACGATACACGGCGTGACCTCCCTTAGAAAAGTACATGAGAAACAGCCCCGTATGAGCAATTAAACCCTTGGTTGGTCATTCTATTTCCCGCTCAAGGGATGGTTCTAGATTCCCGCTCCTTGGGTATGGTAGGTGAAAATCCAAAATCTATGATGGATCATAACTTCTCAATGGAA
Organism: Ranitomeya imitator; assembly: GCF_032444005.1. Taxonomy (NCBI): domain Eukaryota; kingdom Metazoa; phylum Chordata; class Amphibia; order Anura; family Dendrobatidae; genus Ranitomeya; species Ranitomeya imitator. The sequence goes on from NC_091284.1 coordinate 95,617,231, forward strand.
GGTAATAGGGAGGCGGTTTTGGTGCAATTGGTTCCGGCCGGGCCTTCGTTATGCTTGGAGACCAAACACAGCTTCAATACCTGGCTTCTACTAGCTGTTCTACACAACTCCCCAACCTGGAGTGCTAGAACAGGTCGAGACCCCTCCAGGCTCTTGCCATGTTCCCGAGATCTTGAAAATGTAACCGGTATATGACTCGTGCTTATGATAACGCCATAACTGCTTATGAAATTATGACTCTTGTATGTTTGGGGTGGATCTTTGAAGCAGTTAAGCAGCTTGGACTCCCAGTAAGAGTTCGTCCTGTCAGAAAAGTCTCGGTACCAACTAGGCTGCTGCAGATGTGAGCTTTTTCACTTGGAGCTTTTGATACTGGACCTCCAGCTGAGCCAGGTGTCTGGTCTCAACTTCACACTTTGACGGAGGTCTATAATCTCGGACCAGATATGATATAGTTGAGTAGCATGAAATTCTACCCCTCATACTCATATTCTTCACATAAATGATTTTGATTAGTAAATCCCAATTCTTTTGTCTATGGAGTTAATAATTATATAATGGAAAATATCTGAGAATGTTAGTATACGTGCCTGTGAGAATAAGCAGTAGGTAACTGCCCCCTCTACATAAAATATATGCTCCACTAATACCACTGGAGACATCATGAATGCTGAGGTAAGAAGAGGCCGCTCAAACTTCTGTCCAACAGAATGATATATCATATATATGATAAATTATATATAATTTTTTTTTTTTATTCCTGGAGAACCCCTTTAAGTGTCGAAAGCAATTATCTAGACTTATGCAAAAAGTCACTATCACTAAATTAGAAATGATTGCATTATAGTCTTCCTAGATATATTTGAAAAAGGTTTTACATTTTTTGTCTCACATAAAAGTTATCCACGAGGCTCCTCTTTAAGCCTGTCTTCCTTCCTCTCGCAAGCTATCGGGAGAGGAGAACTGCTTCTGTCTTTTTCTCTCTTTATATGAATAGCTTTCAATCTCGTTACTAGAATAGCAGCAATTGCTTCTATTATTGTACAATGCCATAGGGGCGATAATTAATGCGCAGAGCATAAAAGTAAAAAAAGAAAAAATCTAATAAAAACTAGAAATTGTTACTCCCCCCCAAAAAGGCCAAAGAACTTCCTCACCAATCATTATTGTAATGTTAGCCCTGATCCAATTACTCCGATAAAATAGTAATGTATAATATCTAAAGCTATGTTGTAAGGTGACAAACATAAATTGAAAGTGTATTTATTTTAGGGGACATTTATATGATTACCAGAAAGATTGTAAAAATGTGAAAAGGGAGGTCTGCATTTGTCATAAATAAAACACCACAGAAATCCCATTGATATACAAAAAAAGCACACAAAAAAGTTTAATAGCTATTAAAATAACTGTCATGTAGACACTTCTTGTGACATGGAGTGCGCCTGCAAGGGCTAATTTATATCCTCTCACTGAATCTTGCACTCAACCTCTGTTATAAGCTGCAAAGTGAGCATAATTCACACCCAGACACTGTCCACACACCCAGTCTACACAGCATGCTGCCACCAGTCAAGCTGCGGCTTCGGCGCAGGCGCACTTTGTCTACCCTGTTGAGGGCAGAGCAAAGTACTGCAGTGCGCAGGTTCCGGAAAAGGTCAGAGAGGCCTAAAGTTATTCTTCTGTTTCCTTGAGGGAAGGAGAAATTATGTAGATCAGAACCAGCAGAAGATGACCTCCCCATGCAAATAACTTTTATTTAAAAAAAAACAAACAAACAAAATATAAACTGGTTAAGGTCTTGCTGTAAAGGCTATTAAAGCATATTTTTATTAAAAAAATGGTAAGTTATATAGGAGGTCTTGTTACAGCTTTTGCATGGGGACCCAATAGCTCCTCTGCCTGTTATAAACTCTGACGGAGCCACACAGAGGTAGGTAGCCGTCCACTGTATTTTCACTTTTACCACAGATTATAAATTGTAGATTATAATTAAATATATTCTCTTTTTCGCAGTGTATGAGGATTTTAATTCATCTCTGCTCCCACCTAAGATTTTTCCTGTGTCCAAAAAAGCTACTAACAGAAGCAGAAGTATATCTTATCACATTCCCAGGGACCACATTTGCAAACCTGCACAGAGTCCTACTGTATGTGTTGGGAAGCAGTAGACAAAGATCCTTTGATTTTCTTCCTCTCTCCTAGCAAGGTGAAAAACGGCCTGGGAGGAATACCTGCGTGATAAAAAGTAACTTTACCGATAAAAATGCAGCATAAACCACCACAGCATAGTGCAAACAGAACAAGATATGGGAAATAGCAAATGAATTATGCGCGCTCTGCATGTGAGAGTGTAAAATAAACTTCCATACCCCCAAAATAGCATGTCTAACCACTGCTGCACATACAATAACTAACTGAGCAAATGGAATGTAAACACCATGTTAGAAACTCCTTCCCGGTGTAACAGGCCAAAGTAACCCCGTCCCAGATTAACCCCGGGTATAATTTGGCCTAGGCCAGAGTATACCCCGGGGTATAAACTGGCCTAGGCCAAACTATACCCGGGCATAAAATGGCCTAGGCCAAACTATACCCCGGGGTGTAAAATAGCCTAGGCCAAAGTATACCCCTCCAGGCCAGATTATACCCCCCAGGGTAAGCTGAGGGAAAGCTGCTCATTCTTCTAGGTCACAGCTCCCCCTCCCATCGGGCACTGCTCCTTTTCAAGCTCCTCCACCTCTGGTGACGCCAGGGATCTCCCTTTCTAAGCCCCACCCCCTCCCTATAGTCACATGTGACATGAAATCTTCAGCCCTGCTCGGGCCAGCTCGTTGTCTTGGCGCCTTGGATATGCTTGGAAAAGGGCTTTGTATACCTAGGGGGCACTGACGAGCACTGAGGGGTGGGTGGGGAACCCCTTTACTGGTTGCTATGGGATATAGCATGATCACTCTATCCTAGCAACACCTTGGATACGCTTGGAAAAGGGGTTTATCTATCTTGGGGGCACCATTGCAGCACTGCGGGTGGGTGGGGAAACCTTTTACTGGTTGCTATGGGATTTTACATGACCAATTTATCCTAGCAACGCCTTGTATACGCTTGGAAAAGGGGTTAATCTACCTTGGGGGCACTCTCGCAGCACTTAAGGATAGGTGGTTAACCCCTTAGGTGGTTGCTATGGGATTTTACATGACCACTTTATCCTAGCAACGGCTTGTATACGCTTGGAAAAGGGGTTTATCTACCTTGGGGGCACCCTTGCAGCACTGCGGGTGGGTGGGGAAACCTTTTACTGGTTGCTATGGGATTTTACATGATCACTCTATCCTAGCAACGCCTTGAATACGCTTGAAAAAGGGGTTAATCTACCTTGGGGGCACTCTCGCAGCACTTAAGGATAGGTGGTTAACCCCTTAGGTGGTTGCTATGGGATTTTACATGACCACTTTATCCTAGCAACGGCTTGTATACGCTTGGAAAAGGGGTTTATCTACCTTGGGGGCACCCTTGCAGCACTGCGGGTGGGTGGGGAAACCTTTTACTGGTTGCTATGGGATTTTACATGATCACTCTATCCTAGCAACGCCTTGAATACGCTTGAAAAAGGGGTTTATCTACCTTGGGGGCACTCTCGCAGCACTTAAGGATAGGTGGTTAACCCCTTAGGTGGTTGCTATGGGATTTTACATGACCACTTTATCCTAGCAACGGCTTGTATACGCTTGGAAAAGGGGTTTATCTACCTTGGGGGCACCCTTGCAGCACTGCGGGTGGGTGGGGAAACCTTTTACTGGTTGCTATGGGATTTTACATGATCACTCTATCCTAGCAACGCCTTGAATACGCTTGAAAAAGGGGTTTATCTACCTTGGGGGCACTCTCGCAGCACTTAAGGATAGGTGGTTAACCCCTTAGGTGGTTGCTATGGGATTTTACATGACCACTTTATCCTAGCAACGGCTTGTATACGCTTGGAAAAGGGGTTTATCTACCTTGGGGGCACCCTTGCAGCACTGTGGGGAAGCCGGGGAACCCTTTTACTGGTTGCTATGGGATTTTACATGACCAATTTATCCTAGCAACGCCTTGTATACGCTTGGAAAAAAAACTATACCCCTCCAGGCCAGATTATGTAACTAATCTGGGGTTAAAGTTGCCTAGCCCAATTTATACCTCTCAGCTCATATTATACCCCAATGAAATCATTTGCATTGAGTGATATACACAAGAATTACTTAATGCTTCAACATTTTATTGAGAAACCAAACTGACAATTCTTAAAGAGTACCTCCCACTATACAAAACTTTTGGGAGGGGGGGCAATAATTTCTCATTAGCTATAAGTCACTTATCATGCAATGCAATTATCTGGGGCAACAAATCGCCCAACAGTCATTCTGTGTATTATGACATTTAGTCTAGCATGTCCTTGCTACCAAATTAATGTTTAAAGCTAAACACTGATAACAACATTGAAATGATCGTGCTTATTTTCAAGATACAGTGCATGTTCAGTTGTTGACTGCAGATTGAAGCTTGCAGGATATGTCAACCAATCCATGGAGTCACCGACGTTTGTGTAGATTATTATGTCGCAACTCAACAGATTCGCCGTGGTCATGATCTCTGCATCAGTTGCCCAGACTCCATCACGAGAGATTCCAGAGATGTTCACATATTCATTCACATTTTGGTTCAAGTAGTCCTGTAGTTTTTTTGTCAAGTCAGTTTTCATATGGTGGATGACTTTATCTCTGAGAAGGGAATGGTTGTCCTCTGTTCCTGTCAAGATGTAGCTGATGGCCCGGAAGAAGCAGTTTCCATCACCTTTGGTTTTATATGTACGCCGTGGTTGTTCAAGGTCTCGTCTGCATCCACAGTATACAACCTTACTAAACGTAAGGCCAAGAGTGGTGCTAAGATACTTCCTTCTTGAACTTGGTAGTAGGTTGAAAGCCTTAGTTTGCTTATTTTTCTGTGTGGCAGAGTCACTGGAATAATCATCATCGGATGGTGGAGAAGCCTCTTTATCCTGGTAAATCTTTAGGTTGCTGGTGTGGTATGTGTTGCTTAATATCTTGCCAGTTTTGTTGTTCTTAAGTTTTACTCGTCCCTTGGTCAAGGATTCCACAACTAAATAAGGTCCAATCCAGCGTGGTTCCATCTTTGAACCTATGCGTTGAATACGGCGCTGATTCTTGATATAAACTATGGTACCAGCAGTGATTTCTTTGTTACTTTTGTGTCGGCGATCAAAGGCACACTTCTGGTGTTCTTGAGCAGAGTGGATGTTGGTACTGACGTCTGAGTGCAGCTTTTTAAGAATGCTTGACAGTGTATTTAGCACATCAGGGGTGGCATGATCTGAAATGGGCATGGGATCCACCGTATCATCTTTTGAGGGATTAAGGTCCATGGGAAGCTTGGCCTTCCGTCCATACATGACCTCAAATGGAGTAACCTTGGTTGAAGCATGCACAGATGTGTGATAGGCAAACAGAACACCAGGGATGAATTGATCCCAGTTGTTTCCTTGGTCATTGACAAGCTTACTAAGAGCTTCTTTAAGTGTCCGATTATCACGTTCCCGCTGGCCATTTGTTTGTGGGTGGTATGCAGATGAAATACGGTGATCTGTTTGAAAATGTTCCATCAGGTTGTCAATGATCGAGTTTACAAACTCTCGTCCCTGGTCGCTAATCAGAGTCTCCATACAGCCAAGGCGACAGATAACGGAGTACAAAAAATTTGCCACTGACTTGGCACTCTTATCTGGGACAGCTGTTGCTTCAGTCCATTTGGAGAAATGATCAGTGGCAGCAACTATATATTTGTTGCCATTTGATGTTTCCTGAAGAGGGCCAATCATATCAATCCCAACTAAGCTCCATACTTTTCCAGGCACTGATATACTGTTGAGTGGTGGAGCTTCCTTTGTGATTTTGGGATTTATAACAAAACATTTTTGACAGGCTTTCACATACTGGTGAACGTCATTTTTCATTCCCTTCCAGTAAAACCGGTCAGAGATTTTGGCTAAAGTTTTATCTCTGCCAAAATGGCCCCCAGATATTGGGTTGTCATGACAGGCCTTCAGGATATTTGGCAGTCGACTTTTAGTAAGAACCTCCTTTTCCCTATGATAAACAATTCCTCCTTGGGTTCGATATGGCTTTGCTGTTTGTCTAAACTGGGACTTGGCATTTGCACGTTTCTCAGGAGGTAGATCGTAGGTATACTGAGGGTACCTTTGTTCTGTTGCAGTGTAGAATCTCAAAAGCTGGTCATACAATTGATCTTCCATGGTTGTCAAAATTGGAAAAGATTTGGTGTCATAGAGAGCAGAGAGGTGTCATAGAGAACATACAAAACAAGTTATCATTAACTATGCACTGACAGGACAGCGCCATCTACTGTCAGTTCAGATCTGCACACTTTTCAACAAATAAGCAATAGGGTGAGAAAAACAGTGAAGTGATAACATTATGGCCTAGAGAAATACTATAAAAACTATTTTATACCCCCTGGTATAAAGTTTATCCCCCGGGGGTATACTATGGCCTAAGTCAGCTTTTGAATTTTTGTGCTGTTTCCTTCCTCAGTAAAAGGGTTCCCCGGCTTCCCCACAGTGCTGCAAGGGTGCCCCCAAGGTAGATAAACCCCTTTTCCAAGCGTATACAAGCCGTTGCTAGGATAAAGTGGTCATGTAAAATCCCATAGCAACCACCTAAGGGGTTAACCACCTATCCTTAAGTGCTGCGAGAGTGCCCCCAAGGTAGATAAACCCCTTTTTCAAGCGTATTCAAGGCGTTGCTAGGATAGAGTGATCATGTAAAATCCCATAGCAACCAGTAAAAGGTTTCCCCACCCACCCGCAGTGCTGCAAGGGTGCCCCCAAGGTAGATAAACCCCTTTTCCAAGCGTATACAAGCCGTTGCTAGGATAAAGTGGTCATGTAAAATCCCATAGCAACCACCTAAGGGGTTAACCACCTATCCTTAAGTGCTGCGAGAGTGCCCCCAAGGTAGATAAACCCCTTTTTCAAGCGTATTCAAGGCGTTGCTAGGATAGAGTGATCATGTAAAATCCCATAGCAACCAGTAAAAGGTTTCCCCACCCACCCGCAGTGCTGCAAGGGTGCCCCCAAGGTAGATAAACCCCTTTTCCAAGCGTATACAAGCCGTTGCTAGGATAAAGTGGTCATGTAAAATCCCATAGCAACCACCTAAGGGGTTAACCACCTATCCTTAAGTGCTGCGAGAGTGCCCCCAAGGTAGATTAACCCCTTTTTCAAGCGTATTCAAGGCGTTGCTAGGATAGAGTGATCATGTAAAATCCCATAGCAACCAGTAAAAGGTTTCCCCACCCACCCGCAGTGCTGCAAGGGTGCCCCCAAGGTAGATAAACCCCTTTTCCAAGCGTATACAAGCCGTTGCTAGGATAAAGTGGTCATGTAAAATCCCATAGCAACCACCTAAGGGGTTAACCACCTATCCTTAAGTGCTGCGAGAGTGCCCCCAAGGTAGATTAACCCCTTTTCCAAGCGTATACAAGGCGTTGCTAGGATAAATTGGTCATGTAAAATCCCATAGCAACCAGTAAAAGGTTTCCCCACCCACCCGCAGTGCTGCAATGGTGCCCCCAAGATAGATAAACCCCTTTTCCAAGCGTATCCAAGGTGTTGCTAGGATAGAGTGATCATGCTATATCCCATAGCAACCAGTAAAGGGGTTCCCCACCCACCCCTCAGTGCTCGTCAGTGCCCCCTAGGTATACAAAGCCCTTTTCCAAGCATATCCAAGGCGCCAAGACAACGAGCTGGCCCGAGCAGGGCTGAAGATTTCATGTCACATGTGACTATAGGGAGGGGGTGGGGCTTAGAAAGGGAGATCCCTGGCGTCACCAGAGGTGGAGGAGCTTGAAAAGGAGCAGTGCCCGATGGGAGGGGGAGCTGTTACCTAGAATAATGAGCAGCTTTCCCTCAGCTTACCCTGGGGGGTATAATCTGGCCTGGAGGGGTATACTTTGGCCTAGGCTATTTTATACCCCGGGGTATAGTTTGGCCTAGGCCAAAGTATACCCGGGGTATAATCTAGCCTAGGCCACTTTAACCCCGGGTATAGTCTGGCCTGGGGGTATAATCTGGCCTGTTACACCGGCAGTCATAATAGTCTGTCAGTTCTCAGTTTCTTGACTGGTAATGTAGGAATTACTTTTTTTTTTTTCAATTTGCAAAATGTCAATTCTTTCAGCGTTTTTGCTGCAAATTTTCACCCATAAAAAGCATGAGAAAGTTCAAAAGTGCTGCAAAAAAAAAAAACACAACAAAGGCTACGTTCACATTTGCGTTGTTGGGTGCAGCGTCGGCGATGCATGCGTCATGCGCCCCCATTTCTTTAACATGGGGGGCGCATGGACATGCGCCGGTAAGCATTGTACTGCGTTTTACAACGCATGCGTCATATAGACGCACAAGACAGGGCGCAGAGGACGCTACTTGTAGGGTCTTATGACAACGCATGCGTTGCAAAACGCTGCGTTGTGTACATGCATTGTTGGTTGCGTCGCGTCGCCGACGCTGCGCCCAACAACGCAAATGTGAACGTAGCCAAAGAAGTTATAGCTGCTTTTTTTGCAGTGTTTTTCCTGCATTTTTGCCAAATATAAGTATCAAAAATGAACTGCAGACAAATCACACATGTAGGTCCCAATTCATGGTTGCCTTTGCACCTGATTATTGTCTAGCTTTATGTGCTTTGTATCTTTTTATATTTTGGTTGCCCCAATTCATTATTCTATTGGTGCCTTTAAGTCTATTTTACATGTGTTCTCCTGTTTTTTTTCTCGCTGTGAGGGTGGAGTTTAGTGATTCCCGATGTTTTTGGTTGTTACATCAATTTGCAATGCAAAATTTGGTGTAATTTCTCTCCAGTTCCCCTGATGCATTTTTGAGTATGTCAAAATTTTGACTAAATTTTTTGGGACTTTCGGACCAAAAGTTGCAAAAAGTAGTCCAAGACAGAAAAATTGCCAATTTTTCCTATGTACAAACTCATGATATGCATGCACCATTAATTTGGTAAAAATGGCAAGTGATACCACAAGACAAAAAAGGAAAGTGACTTACAAAAACCAGCAAATGATGAAAATGACGTAATCTGCAGCCAAAAAAAGCAGCAAAACATTTGTTTTGAACAGAGTGGTTTTTTTTTAACCTATTGGCAGTAAAAACTGCAAAAACGCTGCACGTGAATATAGCTTAACCCTTATTTTCTAATCCTGTCCAATATTAATATTAATTTGGCAATTCTAGCCTCCTGCTGCCTGAGGAGAAAATTGAAATGGCGTCCTTCCAACACCCCCCAGTACAAAGAAAATAAAAACAAAAATAATACAAACAAATTAAACATTCCTATGGGCTGTGCTGTCTCACAATTCCTGATCACATCCTCATTTAATATGCCAGTGACATATTTTGGGTTGTAATTTTTCTTCATCAGATTGAACATCTGATATAGGCCGGGGTCACACTTGCGAGAGCAATACGAGAAACTCGTGTGAGTCTCACTACCCCGCACTGCCGCCGGCACTCGGGACCGGTGCCGGATATTTATGCGAGAGACTCGTGCAAATTTCTCGCATTGCTCTTGCAAGTGTGATCCTGGCCATAGGGATACTACGCACAGAAACAAATAACTGGAATTTAAAGTACAGGAAAATAATCTTCATCTGAGTTGTCCCTTCAGTGAAGTTGTCATCTGCTCAGCAATTGCAGAATTTCACTAGCAGATCCAGGAGTGCCCTAAAGGTGCATCTTCTTCATTGATACCATACCAGAGCACAGTGTCCACTAATAAAAAGGTATAACCTAGAAACATCTAATAACAGGTGTACAGCAACTATTGCATTCAAGGTGCTCTGCAGGTTGCCATCATGTGGCAGAGGCAATATTTGGCAAATTAGCAATACTAAGAATGCTACCAAAATTTTTGTAAACAAGTTGATGATCACCCCAATGCTCAGTTGGTTTATGATGGCATAAAAATATTCATTATTGGCGGGGCGATAGGTTTCTGATAACATGATTTTCTAGGGGACAGAATAATCATATTAAAAATGTATAACTGTCTTGTGTATGTATGAGTAGGGTGACGGCTTCTCTCACTGTAGTCATTTTCTTTTTTATTGTCCACTGGACAAGAAAATCATGAAGACTTCTTACAGTCTCCCTTGTTCATATTTTTTTCACAATCAACCATGGCTTTTTGCCCTTTATATATTCTACCCCTATAGCAGGGGTGAGGAACCTTTGTTCTGCCAAGGACCTTTCGGGGGCCATACAAATCGAGAGCTAACACTGCCCACAAAGTACGTTATGATGCTAACACTGGTGTCAGTCAGGACGCAAGCTTCCATTGCACGAGCCTCAGCGTTCAGCAGTGAACACAGCATGCACGCGCTAACAGAAAAAGAAGAAACTAAAGGGTCGGCAGCAGTCAAAACACAGCTGCAAGCCCAAGCACTGCGGTCCCCGGGAATCCCGGCTGGATAAAAGGTAATAGCGTGCCATAAATGGCCTTCGGACCCTTGGTTCCCCATCCCTGCTTTATAGCTAGACATACACCTCATCCTGCGACAGTGCCCCCATACTATGACAGTGCCTCAATCACTCAGGGGAAGAAGATCTCAGGAAACTGCAATGAAGCTGGGTGAACTCGTCCTGGACATTTTTGAGACAGTCAAATACACATCATTTCCAGATGGATTCCACCTTGCTCCTCTTCCTTGCTAAAAAAAAAAAAGCACTAAAAAACCCCAGCAAAATAATGAGCTTAGTGCATACCAATATCAAAACTACTTGTGGTACATATGTTACGCCTTTTGTAACTTCTTTTAACCACTTCAGACTTTGAAAGCCGCAAAGCAGCTAAAAGAAGTGTTCGATCCATTCTTCTGGCGGCTTCTGCTTCTAAGCCGCTACTGTAATATGTAGAATTAAAAAGAAAATGAAATGCTGGTGTCATAGCTGTAAAAGATGTCCAAGAATATGTCAGAAAAGACGAATCAGGGTAAACAATGCCAACGTTTTCCTGTCTTCTGCTTCAAAAACGATACTGGTAAGCCGGAGTCTAAATTACGCTATGTGCACATACTCTTACAGGGAAGGTTTCTACAACTTTTAAAATGGAGCATTATTTTTCAAACTATTCATAAGTAAATTTTAAAACTAACCCAAAACGGAGCACTAGAAGACCAGTGGCCCCCGCTCTGACACAATAAAAGGCTAAAGCCAATCACTTGTTGTTACAATTTATTTCTTATGTGACGATTCCAAAATATTTAGATCATATCGATATTATACCTGGTGAATGCAATGATAGCAACGAAGCCTAAATTATTATTATTCAGGTAAAGTATTTCCGAGGATATTGAAAATGTTATGTTGCTGTAATCTGTGAAAGATGGTGATTATGTGGTGTAAAACTAAGTTTCCATTAAGCCCTTTGCTAACCCTCATGTACCAGTACGTCACAGTTAAGGGTCGTGAATACTGAGCACATGTGCCTCAAACAGGAACAACCAGAGCTGTGTTCACTGATACCTATAGAAATGCCACAAGACGCCGTAAACGGCACATTTAGGTGCAGGAGCGCCACATGGAGCCTAACCATATCAGACTGTGCTTTGGACTTTGTACAATTCCCTGACAAGTGAATCCCAATTCTACAATGACATTGTGATAAAGACCCTGGTGGGGTCTAAACGTCCTATGTAACTTTGTCCTATATCTCCCAGCACCTTTGCCTTTTTGTCCGCTTTTCCGGGATAATAAATATATTGCATCACCTGATACAAACGTTTGCAGTGAATTTCTCCTGCACTGTTAATGACTGACGGCGGCATTTAAACTGTGCAGCCGCCAGTGTACTCTCATCTCTCTCCTCCCCCCGTAAAGCAGCGGCAAGCAGGAGGCCCCGTCATCACTGCCATTGTTGGTTCTTCTATGAAGCCCAGCCTATGGGGAAACAACAAAACCGCAAAAACAAAACAACTGGCCGATCACTAAGTGGCCAATTTATTGATCGGCTTCACAATCAAGAACTTATCCAAGGTTCAAAAATAAAAGTCTGTCTGTACCCCAACTTATGGTACACATGCATATAACATTGTTATTTACCAGCTTTAATAGAACAATATACAGTTTTATTCTGTAAAAACGACCTACCTGGCAATCTTATTACATTAAATCCCCTATTCCCATAGTGGGATTTAGTAACACTTTGTTCCGTTCAATATATTTTCTTGTTTGCGCAAGTTTATAAGACAGAAATCAAGGTTAAGATTTCCGACAAACTGGAATTACTTTTGAGAAATTGTTTATTATGTGTTAGCTATATTGTGGTTCAGGAGGTTTTAGTAGAGCTGTAAAATGGATTGCTTTAAATAGCCATCCCATACTATCCTATGTACAGTTATATAGTTACTGTATATACTCAAGTATAAGCCGACCTGAGTATAAGCCAAGACCCCTAATTTTGCCACAAAAAACTGGGAAAACTTATTGACTCGAGTATAAGCCTAGGGTGGGAAATGCAGCAGCTACCGGTAAATTTCAAAAATAAAAATAGATACCAATAAAAGTAAAAGTTATTGAGACATCAGTAGGTTAAGTGTTTTTGAATATCCATATTGAATCAGGAGCCCCATATAATGCTCCATACAGTTCATAATGGTCCCATAAGATGCTCCATACAAAATACACCCCATATAATGCTGCACAAAAGGTTAATGATGGCCCCTTAAGATGCTCCATAAAATATTATGCCCCATATAATGCTGCACAAAGGTTGATGGCCCAATAAGATGCTCCATAGATCATGCCCCATATGCTGCTGCACAAAGGTTTATTGCCCCGTAAGATGCTCCACAGATTATGACCCATATAATGCTGCATAAAAGGTTAATGATGGCCCCCATAAGATGCTCCATAGATTATGCCCCATACAATGCTGCACAAAGATTGATTGCCCCCTCTCTTCGCTCGGGCTCACCGCCGTGGACCTGAAAGTCACAGCCAGAGAACGCGGAAGACGAAGCCCGGCGGTGGAACGGGGACAGTTGAATATCACGCAATGCTCCCCCTCCGCCGGTATACTCACCCTCCCGGCGCGGTCCCTGCTTCTGTCTTCCCGGGCCGGCAGCTTGTTCCTGTGTTCAGCGGTCACTGGTACCGCTCATTAAAGTAATAAATATGCGTTCCACCCCTATGGGAGTGGAGTCGCGTCCATATTCATTACTTTAATGAGCGGTACCATGTGACTGCTGAACACAGGAAGAGCTGCGGCACCTGGAGACCATCCCATCGGAGAAGCAGGGACTGCGTCGGGAGCAGGTGAGTATGATGTGACAGCCGCCGCTTCCCCTCCCCCGCCGACCCCATGGGAATGACTCGAGTATAAACTGAGAGGGGCACTTTCAGCCTAAAAAATGGGCTGAAAATCTCAGTTTATACTCAAGTATATACGGTATATACTGTCTTTACTCGTGATCATGTAGTGTGAGCAGACACACAAAATTTTAAAAAGTTGTGATTATAAATGCAGTATATGATTATATATCTTATTTATACAATCACCTGCCTGATTTGTGCGCAATTTTGAGATTTTTTTGAGATTGAGATTAAGAGGATAAATCATCAGATTTTACAATTTAAAATGTATAAACTATTAAACAGATCTTTTGGAATCTATTTTACTTTGAAAACCAATGTCAGAACGACTGTATAATGCTGTTATTCATATCTCCATCTAGAGCAGGAGTGGGGAATCTTTTTTCTGCAAAGGGCCATTTGGATATTTATACCATCCTTCGGAGGCCGTACAAACTCTGCCCACAAAGTACATCCTGACTCTGGCACTGGTTTTAGGACTTAATCTTTCATTGCATGCCCTTCAGTAGTGAAAACTGTGTGTGTGTACTAACAGAGCAAGAAGAAATTAATGAACTGGTTGTCATCAAAATACAGCTACTTGCCCAAGAATGTAGTCTCTGAGAATCTGCTCAGGGGCCTGATAAAAGGTCATCGAGGAGCCTGAGGTTCCCCACCCCTGATCTAAAGAATTAAATAGCTAGAGTCCTAGTATATTCAATCTCCATTCCTCTTAAGCTCCCCACAGCCTGACTGATGATAACTGCAGCTTGTACTAAGCAGTGTGAGATTTCAACAGAGAGGAGGAACACTGAAAAGCTGTCAATCAGGCTGTGTGTGCGGAGATTAAGTTTAAAAGGAATCTGTCTTTAGGATGAGCATTTCTAAGCCGTCTATGTAGCCACGTAGGTCATAGGATAAAATGATATCTTGATATCTGCGATCTGAGAAGCATTGAGAGGAACCCACATTTGTGTCAAATGTAATCACACACCGCTCTGTAGTGAGATCAGGAGAGCGGCCATTACACATCACACTGGTAGCGCCTCCTTCTATTTAAAATGATCTCTGAAAGCAGATTATCAGGGAGATCTATGTCCGGCCCATAGCCTGGAACAGCTAACTTACATATAAGGCTACTTTCACGCTAGCGTCGTGTGACGTCCATCGCAATGCGTCGTTTTGGAGAAAAAACGCATCCTGCAAAGTTGCCCACAGGATGCGTTTTTTCTCCATAGACTTGCATTAATGACGCATTGCGACATATGGCCGCACGTTGCATCCGTCGTGTGACGGATGGGTCGTGTTTTGGCAGACCGTCGGCACAAAAAAAGTTCCATGTAACTTTTTTTGTGCGACGTGTCCGCCATTTCCAATCGCGCATGTGCGGCCGAAACTCCGCCCCCTCCTCCCCGGACATTACAATGGGGCAGCGGATGCATTAAAAAACTGCATCCGCTGCCCCCGTTGTTCATTTATTTCACAACGTACGTCGGGCCGACGCATGGCGGCGGCCCCGTACCGAGGGAAGTGTGAAAGTAGCCTAAGAAAAGCGAGGATTCTCTGGAATGAGACATCGGATCACAAGTATCAATGTATCATTTTAATCTGCTTCCTATAACCTACATGCCAATATATACGGCTTAGGAGGGTTGCTCCTACTGACAGATTAACTTAATTTTTTCCTTAAAGTATAATCGATGTCATGTGCCACTGCTTATCTGATGATAATGTATGTGTCACAAATTACAAAACTAACAATGTGCAACTTAAATATTCTACGACCATGCATCATACATGTGTACATTCCCTCGTAAAATTAAAAATAAATGCCTCAAAAAATTAGGCAGCTACGGATAAAACATTATGGATTTCATTTAATTATGTAATTAAAAGAAACCCTGTTTTGGAGATATTGCTTATGAGCTTATAGTAATCTGGTATAGTCAGATGGGTATATGTGCATCATGGGTTTTATTTCAGCTAGGATAATGGCATCAGGATTATATATGAGAAGATCTAATTCACCAGCAAATAAAATGCTGACGCTGAAAAGTCTGCAATAATTACACTGTGAAAACTCCATGTGCCATTACCTCCTGAATGAGAGCGGATGAGCTGGTATGGGCTTTGATATATTTTTGTTCTTCATGATCAGTAGCTAATAGGACATTATGGTTAGCCACCGGCAGAGTCACCATATTGCTAAAGAGCAACAATATTCATATCCACAGTATGTCATATGTTAGCGTCAAAAAGTAAAAAACACAAGTCAAAATTCTATGCTGATTAAATTCAATCTTTCATAATGTGGATTCTCTATGCAACTGTCCATTTAGCATTGAGTGCAGTCTAAAACGCAAACGCTTATTTTGGGGCTATTTACTCGGGGGAGTTTTTTGTTCCTGATATGGCTTTGAAGTGTTTTGTTCCTGAAGCATCTTTTTTCCAGCCTTTTCATATGACAGGCAGAAATGTTCTCTAGCTAGAGTCTGGAGAACATTTCTGGAGCAAGTGAAGCAGGGCAGCACAACACCTCCAAGGCATAGTGGGACAGCGCATGCCAGGTGTCCAGCATTGAGACACAATAGTTGGAAGTCATAGTGGAATTAGGGAGTACGCTGGTTTGGTCAGCCAAAAAAAAAACTGTTCCTGCCTTGTCAAAAATACCCAGTTACCAGGCCCTGGGCGCTTGGATGGTGTTCAGAATATTAATTTCTCTTAAATATCGGCACACGTGACCGCCAGCCACAGCAGGAAGCAGGCGGCTGACAATGCGCGCTACTGAAGAGGAATGGATACTCACCGCGATATCCGATGAACACCCGGTGAGTATTCCGGCAGCTGTGCTCTGCTTGAGAGCAGCGCATGATGTCATGCCATGCGCTGCTTGCAAGCATTAATCAGCTGCTGGCACTGGAGCAGGACGCTATGACTGCAGGGGAGCAGAGGAAGGTAAGAGTAAAGGTTTTTTTTTTTAATCTTTTCTAATGGGAAACCAGACCTGGGATGGGGCCAATCATACCAGCAAGGGGAGGGGGCCAATGAATCATAACAGGATGCCAGGAAGAAATGAATATTCATTGCCCTCCACGCCCATGGGCGTGGAATGCAGTGCATATTCATTTCTCTTTAGCAGCGGGCACAGGAGATAGCTGGAGCCATCGACTCCTGCCTCTGTGACCCGCTGCTCCTCCGATACCGCTTCCCCACCTCTCCACCACAGCCAGAGACAATATATCCGGACTATAAGACGTACCCACCCATTTTCCTCCACATTTTGGGAGGAAAAAGGTGCGTCTTATAGTCCGAAAAATACGGTAATATATGAGTTTCACTTTTTGTATTGAAGAACTGAAATAAATTAACTTTTTGATGATATTTTAATTTTGTGAGCACTTGTAACTTGAGGTCATATTCCCACATTGCGTAAATGTACCATTTTTTGTGCAAAAAATTCACTGCATTTAACAGTTCAAAGTGAATGTGATTTCATGAAAACCTATTCCCACAGTTCTTGTGGAACTTTAGTTTTTTTCCAATAGGCTTCTTAAATAAGCATGAAAACACGCATGTAAAAAATACAGATGTTTAAGGCCATGTTCACACGTTCCTGATTTCCCTGCTGTTTTCTCTGCACTAAAAACCGCAGCTCTTGGCAGAAAACGCAGGTCCTTTTTTTGGTGCTTTTTTGGTGCGTTTTTTGATTCATTTTTTAGTGCGTTTTTTTATACAGTTTTCTATGCAGAGTCTGTGTGTTTTCTAGGAAGTTTTTTAGGGTTAAAATGGCTGAAAATACCCTAACCCTACCCCTAACCCTACCCCTAACCCTAACCCTACCCCTACCCCTAACCCTATTCTAACCTTAGTGGAAAAAAAAAAAAATTCTTTATTTTTTTAATGTCCCTACCTATGGGGGTAACAAAGGGGGGGGGGGGATCATTTACTATTTTTTTTATTTTGATCACTGAGATAGGTTATATCTCAGTGATCAAAATGCACTTTGGAACGAATCTGCCGGCCGATTCGGCGGGCGCACTGCGCATGCGCCCGCCATTTTGCAAGATGGCGGCGCCCAGGGAGAAGACGGACGGACGGACACCGGGAGGCCGGGTAAGTATAAGGGGGGGAGATGAGGGCACGGGGGGGGGGGCGTCGGAGCACGGGGGGGTGGGATTGGGGTACGGGGGGGCAGCCACACTGCAGCGGTTCTGCACCACAAACCGCAGAAAACCCGCAGATATTTTTTTCATCTGCGGGTTTTACTGCGGGTTTGACCTCACAATGGAGGTCTATGGGTGCAGAACCGCTGCAGTTCCGCAAAAAGAAGTGACATGGTACTTCTTTTTTACCGCGGCTATTCAGCGCGGCTTTTTTCGCGATTTTCCGCAATGTGGGCACAGCAGTTCCTGTTTTCCATAGGGTACACCTGCAAGGAAAACAGCTGCGGGAAAATCGCGGCGGTTCCGCATTAAAACAAGGATGGTGTGAACATGACCTTAAAGTTCAGAATCCTATTGTTTCTGCAGTAAAAAAAAACATTAAAAAAGACTGCTTGAAATCTGTGCCAACAATGTATAAAGATGTGGAAAAAGCAGGAAAAAGCAGATAGTTGATGCTCGTCGGTTTGGAAGATGAAACAGCCATTTCCCTGTAAGAATAAATGATAGTGGAGCAAAACGGGGAAGACGGCAGCACTGCACTGCTGCGATTTAAAGTCGCACCTGACCGCTGTGTGTGAATAGTGCCTGATAGTAAAAGCTGAAACACTGATAAAAATTAGATAAAACATCTCCCAGTCTCCAGATTGTCAGAAGTAATGCTAATGGAGTAGTAGCGGGATGAGACAAAGGCGTAGTCAGAAGACGACCAGAAGTAGAACAACAAGTAACAGGCAGTCTAGGAAGAAATCAAGGTGACGAACAAGGTCAGGGAAGTTAGCAATGAGATCAGAAACTACAGTAGCACATAGGAACTGAAGGCCCTCTAGTGGCAGCTGCAAGAATGAGAAGAATGATAGAACAGTTAGGAAAGTCACTGAATCAACAGAGACAGCGGCAATATGGTGCATCCATATAACATCTTCTGAAAGCAAATTTTCATTGTGTGTTTGAACAGATTCATACGAGTATATAGCACTGCACATGAGCGATTTTTTCCAGGGACCAAATCTGCATGTGAAAAAAATTGCAACATGCACTAGTTCCTTCCATATGATGATACTCCCCCATTCAAGTCTATGGATGTTACACTGAGCCACAGTATAGCATATATTTTATGGATACAATACAATTCTTTAATATAGGTAATTGTACATTATTTAATAGCTGAGTATCCGGGAAAACAAAGGCATACCAGAGGATAAGAAAAATTACTTTATTGGAAAATATATAAAAATAAAAACCACAAAAATAACCAAACAGAAAAATTCCATTAAAAGCAAACAAACATGAGGCAACACAATATGCCGGTCATAGCAAAAAGAATCTGTATAGAATATAATGTATAAATACACCAGGGAGTATGTAGATGGATATATATATATATAAACTTGCAATGTTGCATAATCTCTAGGGCTACATATATATACAGCAGTTATAATATATCTAAATACATCAAAATAGTGTCCCTATGACAATTCCAATAAACAACTGCTTACAGCATTATAAAGCTTGCAGGAATAGAAAATGCTAACAAAAACCCCCGAACGTGTATGAATAACAATATAATGGCCAGACATGAGGCACAAAAAGGACAAATATTGTGCACAGTAACTGCCAAAAAGAAACAATCTGCAATAATGGGAGATACAGTATAAAGTGCAATGTGCTATGTAGCTTATGGTTGAGACTCAACCAATAAAGTGCGATACACAATCCCCCTGCATAATACAGGGCAGTTAAAGTAGATGTATAAGTATACCCAAGATGAAAATAACTATCTGGCCACTATATATATAGTGGCCAGATCTGCATATTCAGATTGTTTTTGCCGGAACAAAAATCATTGTTCTCAGCAGCACATCGCCGGCGTAAACTGTAGATGTGCTGCTGATAACATGATACTGTATGGTGTTCTGTTAGTGATCTATTAGTGATGGTTCTGTCCCATCATTCTTTCTCAGACGGTGGAAAACGGCCGGGAAACAAGCGTTGAACAACTTCAGTATTGTCGATCAAACTGATTTAGCGGCCTGAACTCAGCGCTTGTAAATACAACCGAAATGCTTATGTGTGATGTGCAATATCTTAGCATTTTGGGCCCCATTTTAAACTTTGCCTAGGGCCCCACTTTGCCTAAAACCGTCCCTGCCTACAAGTGTACAAAGATATTATACAGTCACCATGTGACAAGTGGGCCTGTGTAACTTCAAATTCCAGGGCTGAATTTTAGTCCCAGTCCGGCACTGTCATCTCCTCTATATTTTTGCATATTTATCCCAGCAAAAGAAAATGATGTGAAAAGCAAAAGGTTAAAACCTGTAGACATGTCTGTGAATGTGTGAACATTGCAGCTGCCCATCTCTAGCTACACACAAGCTTCATTGTTCATTGTCTGATATTGCTGTTAATGAAATGACTGCAGTATCAATAATGTTCCCTCGGTAATCATGGCCGGTAGAACAGGTTTGTTGAATCCAATCAGTCTAACCGAAGGGTATATTTACACGTGGAAGATTTGCTACAAATTTTACTTCAGCAAAATCTGCATATGTTACATACTGATTTTCCCAAGATTTCACACTTTACATCAAGACAAAGACAATAATATATTTCACATGGAGACCAATCCACAAGTCATTGGGAGAAAGTTGTCAGTGTTTACTCCAGTAATACTTCTAGAGGCCCATCAACATAGACAAATAATCTGCCCAGAAGAAGAACCAAATGATGATATACTGTAGGAAGTTCAACGCTAATCTTCATGGAGCCATCTTCGACAGTATGCAATTTTTTTGTTATCCTCTCTCTAATATTCTGCTCAAAAATGCTTTCAAATGCTCCTGGAAAACTTTTCCAATTAATTTCTATGGGAAATCCGCACTATTGTTCATATGAGGAGGTTTTTTTTACATCATGAAATGGTTTTTCAAAAATTCTTGGTGCATGTCACTGCTTTGAAGCAGATTAAAAACTAGGCACTGTCAAATCAAAAAGCTGCAAAGAACACTTCCAACACATCGTCAAAACCACTTCACAAAATAATTTAGGTGATGACAAATTCCAGCAAAAACTCCACCAAAAAGGAACGTTATCTGAAGCGGTTTCTGCTTGAAAAAAAAAAGAGAGGTTTTTGAATACATGAGAAAACTGTGTGCACATAACCTAAAGTTTTTGGGTATGGACTTTTATGTCCCATTGAATGCAATCAGATGAGGAGAAAGTGATGTTTCTTTTATTTGATGCACAGAATTGTTCCTTTGTGAAAGGACCAATTTCTGTTCTTGCGCTTTTGTTTTTTCCTCCCCTTCTTTTGCAAGAGGTGCATCTTTTTTTTCTCTTGACAGCCATATGAAGGCCTGTTTTCTTGTGGGACAAGATTGCGTTTTGACACCATATAATGTACCAAAAACATGGGTAAAAAAAATTCCACGTAACAGTGCATGATACAAGTTATTTTCAGGAGACATTACTTCAACGGAGAAAAAAGCAGTGTGAAGCACACTTGGAAGCTCCAGTATTAGAGAATAAAAACAAGAAAGACAGCAGTGTGAGCAGCCTCTTCTTACCTGTGTACCTTGTATTTCCAGTTATAGATCAGGTACACGGGGCGGACAGCAGTGTGAGCAGACTCTTATATGCGTACCTTGTATTTCTAGTTTTATATCACATACACAGGGTGGACAGCAGTGTGAGCAGCCTCTTCTTACCGGTGTACCTTGTATTTCCTGTATTAGATCAGGTACACAGGGTGGACAGCAGTGTGAGCAGCCTCTTCTTACCTGTGTACCTTGTATTTCTAGTTTTATATCAGATACACAGGGTGGACAGCAGTGTGAGCAGCCTCTTCTTACCTGTGTACCTTGTATTTCTAGTTTTAGATCAGATGCACAGGATGGACAGCAGTGTGAGCAGACTCTTCTTATCTGTGCACCTTGTATTTCTAGTTTTATATCAGATACACAGGGTGGACAGCAGTGTGAGCAGCCTCTTCTTACCGGTGTACCTTGTATTTCTAGTTTTAGATCAGATACACAGGATGGACAGGAGTGTGAGCAGACTCTTCTTATCTGTGCACCTTGTATTTCTAGATTCATATCAGATACACAGGGTGGACAGCAGTGTGAGCAGACTCTTCTTACCTGTGTACCTTGTATTTCTAGTTTTAGATCAGATACACAGGTGTTATGAACTGGTGATTCAGAAACACAATGGACCTGGTGGTTAAGAGCACACAAAGTGACCTGATAGTTACTAATAACATAGGACGAGCTCTGAGACGTGGGAACTCTGCTGACCGTAATCCCTAATCCTATCACACCACACTAGAGGTAGCCGTGGAGCGCTCCTGACCAGACCTAGGCGCCTCGGGTACAGCCTGAGAAACTAGCTAGCCCTGAAGATAGAAAAATAAGCCTACCTTGCCTCAGAGAAATTCCCCAAAGGAAAAGGCAGCCCCCCACATATAATGACTGTGAGTAAAGATGAAAATACAAACACAGAGATGAAATAGGTATTAGCAAAGTGAGGCCCGACTTACTGAATAGACCGAGGATAGTAAAGATAGCTTTGCGGTCAGCACAAAAACCTACAAACAACCACGCAGAGGGCGCAAAAAGACCCTCCGTACCGACTAACGGCACGGAGGTGCTTCCTCTGCGTCCCAGAGCTTCCAGCAAGCAAGAAAAACCAATATAGCAAGCTGGACAGAAAAAATAGCAAACAAAATAAACACAAGCAGAACTTAGCTTATGCAGGGCAGACAGGCCACAAGACGATTCAGGAGAGAGCAAGACCAATACTGGAACATTGACTGGAGGCCAGGAACAAAGAACTAGGTGGAGTTAAATAGAGCAGCACCTAACGACCTAACCTCATCACCTGAAGAAGGAAACTCAGAAGCCGCAGCCCCACTCACATCCACCAGATGAAGCTCATGGACAGAACCAGCCGAAGTACCACTCATGACCACAGGAGGGAGCTTGACCACAGAATTCACAACAGTACCCCCCCCTTGAGGAGGGGTCACCGAATCCTCACCAGAGCCCCCAGGCCGACCAGGATGAGCCAAATGAAAGGCACGAACCAGATCGGCAGCATGAACATCAGAGGCAAAGACCCAGGAATTATCTTCCTGACCATAACCCTTCCACTTAACCAGGTACTGGAGTTTCCGTCTCGAAATACGAGAATCCAAAATCTTCTCCACTATATACTCCAACTCCCCCTCAACCAAAACCGGAGCAGGAGGATCAACGGATGGAACCACAGGTGCCACGTATCTCCGCAACAATGACCTATGGAATACATTATGGATGGAAAAAGAAGCTGGAAGGGTCAAACGAAAAGACACAGGATTAAGAACCTCAGAAATCCTATACGGACCAATGAAACGTGGCTTAAACTTAGGAGAGGAAACTTTCATAGGAATATAACGAGACGACAACCAAACCAAATCCCCAACACGAAGTCGGGGACCCACACAGCGCCTGCGGTTAGCGAAACGTTGAGCCTTCTCCTGGGACAATGTCAAATTGTCCACTACATGAGTCCAAATCTGCTGCAACCTATCCACCACAGTATCCACACCAGGACAGTCCGAAGACTCAACCTGCCCTGAAGAGAAACGAGGATGGAAACCAGAATTGCAGAAAAACGGCGAAACCAAAGTAGCCGAGCTGGCCCGATTATTAAGGGCGAACTCAGCCAAAGGCAAAAAGGACACCCAATCATCCTGATCAGCAGAAACAAAACATCTCAGATATGTTTCCAAGGTCTGATTGGTTCGTTCAGTTTGGCCATTTGTCTGAGGATGGAAAGCCGAGGAAGAAGACAAATCAATGCCCATCCTAGCACAAAAGGCTCGCCAAAACCTCGAAACAAACTGGGAACCTCTGTCAGAAACGATGTTCTCCGGAATGCCATGTAAACGAACCACATGTTGGAAAAACAATGGCACCAAATCAGAGGAGGAAGGCAATTTAGACAAGGGTACCAAATAGACCATCTTAGAGAAGCGATCACAAACCACCCAAATGACCGACATCTTTTGAGAGACGGGGAGATCCGAAATAAAATCCATAGAGAAATGTGTCTAGGGCCTCTTCGGGACTGGCAAGGGCAAAAGCAACCCACTGGCACGAGAACAGCAGGGCTTAGCCCGAGCACAAATCCCACAGGACTGCACAAATGAACGCAAATCCCGCGACAGAGACGGCCACCAAAAGGATCTAGCCACCAAATCTCTGGTACCAAAGATTCCAGGATGACCAGCCAACACCGAACAATGAACCTCAGAGATAACTCTACTCGTCCATTTATCAGGGACAAACAGTTTCTCCGCTGGGCAACGGTCAGGTCTATTAGCCTGAAATTTTTGCAGCACCCGCCGCAAATCAGGGGAGATGGCAGACAAAATTACCCCCTCTTTGAGAATACCCGCCGGCTCAGACAAACCCGGAGAGTCGGGCACAAAACTCCTAGAAAGTGCATCCGCCTTCACATTCTTAGAGCCCGGAAGGTACGAAACCACAAAGTCAAAACGGGAGAAAAACAGCGACCAACGAGCCTGTCTAGTATTCAACCGTTTGGCAGACTCGAGATAAGTCAAGTTCTTGTGATCAGTCAAGACCACCACGCGATGCTTAGCTCCTTCAAGCCAATGACGCCACTCCTCGAATGCCCACTTCATGGCCAGCAACTCTCGATTGCCAACATCATAATTACGCTCAGCAGGCGAAAACTTCCTGGAAAAGAAGGCACATGGTTTCATCACCGAGCCATCAGAACTTCTCTGCGACAAAACAGCCCCTGCTCCAATCTCAGAAGCATCAACCTCGACCTGGAACGGGAGCGAAACATCTGGCTGGCACAACACAGGGGCAGAAGAAAAACGACACTTCAACTCCTGAAAAGCTTCCACAGCAGCAGAAGACCAATTGACCACATCAGCACCCTTCTTGGTTAAATCAGTCAACGGTTTAGCAATACTAGAAAAATTATTGATGAAGCGACGATAAAAATTAGCAAAGCCCAGGAACTTTTGCAGACACTTCAGAGATGTTGGCTGAGTCCACTCATAAATGGCCTGAACTTTAACAGGGTCCATCTCAATAGTAGAAGGGGAAAAAATGAAACCCAAAAACAAACCTTCTGAACACCAAAGAGACACTTTGACCCCTTCACAAACAAAGAATTAGCACGCAGGACCTGGAACACCATTCTAACCTGCTTCACGTGAGACTCCCAACCATCCGAGAAGACCAAAATATCATCCAAGTATACAATCAGGAATTTATCCAGGTACTCTCGGAAGATGTCATGCATAAAGGACTGAAATACTGATGGAGCATTGGAAAGCCCGAATGGCATAACCAGGTACTCAAAATGGCCCTCGGGCGTATTAAATGCTGTTTTCCATTCATCGCCCTGTTAATACGCACAAGATTATACGCACCACGAAGATCTATCTTGGTGAACCAACTAGCCCCCTTAATCCGAGCAAACAAATCAGACAGCAGCGGCAAGGGGTACTGAAATTTGACTGTGATTTTATTTAGAAGGCAGTAATCAATACAAGGTCTCAGCGAACCATCCTTCTTGGCCACAAAAAAGAACCCTGCTCCCAATGGTGACGACGACGGGCGAATATGACCCTTCTCCAAGGATTCCTTTACGTAACTCCGCATAGCGGCGTGCTCAGGCACAGACAAATTAAACAGTCGACTTTTAGGAAACTTACTACCAGGAATCAAATTGATAGCACAATCGCAATCCCTATGCGGAGGTAGGGCACTGGACTTGGGCTCATCAAATACATCCCGGTAATCCGACAAGAACTCTGGGACCTCAGAAGGGGTGGATGACGAAATAGACAGAAATGGAACATCACCATGCACCCCCTGACAACCCCAGCTGGACACAGACATAGATTTCCAATCCAATACTGGGTTATGGACTTGTAGCCATGGCAACCCCAACACGACCACATCATGCAGATTATGCAACACCAAAAAGCGAATATCCTCCTGGTGTGCAGGAGCCATGCACATGGTCAGTTGGGTCCAGTACTGAGGCTTATTCTTGGCCAAAGGCGTAGCATCAATTCCTCTCAGGGGAATGGGATACTGCAAGGGCTCCAAGAAAAACCCACAGCGCCTAGCAAACTCCAAGTCCATCAAATTCAGGGCAGCGCCTGAATCCACAAATGCCATGACAGAATAAGACGACAAAGAGCAGATCAAAGTAACGGACAAAAGAAATTTCGACTGTACCGTACCAATGGTGGCAGACCTAGCGAACCGCTTAGTGTGCTTAGGACAATCGGAAATAGCATGAGTGGAATCACCACAGTAAAAACACAGCCCATTCCGACGTCTGTGTTCTTGCCGTTCAGCTCTGGTCAAAGTCCTATCACATTGCATAGGCTCAGGTTTATGTTCAGATAATACCGCCAAATGGTGCACAGTTTTACGCTCACGTAAGCGTCGATCGATCTGAATGGCCAAAGACATAGACTCATTCAGACCAGCAGGCATAGGAAATCCCACCATGACATCCTTAAGGGCTTCAGAGAGACCCTTTCTGTTAATTGCTGCCAGCGCACATTCATTCCATTGAGTGAGCACAGACCACTTCCTAAACTTCTGACAATATATCTCTACCTCATCCTGACCCTGACACAGAGCCAGCAAATTTTTCTCTGCCTGATCCACTGAATTAGGTTAATCATAAAGCAATCCGAGCACCAGAAAAAACGCATCAATATTACATAATGCAGGATCTCCTGGCGCAAGGGAAAATGCCCAGTCTTGAGGGTCGCCACGTAATAAAGAAATAATAATCTTAACTTGTTGAACTGGGTCACCAGGGGAGCGGGGTTTCAAAGCCAGAAATAGTTTACAATTATTTTTAAAACTCAGAAACTTAGCTCTATCTCCAGAAAACAAATCAGGAATAGGAATTCTAGGTTCTAACATAGAATACTGAACCACAAAGTCTTGAATATTTTGTACTCTTGCAGTGAGATGATCCACACAAGAAGACAGACCTTTAATGTCCATCACTACACCTGTGTCCTGAACCACCCAAATGTCTAGGGGAAAAGAAAGACAAAACACAGTGCAGAGAAAAAAAAATGGTCTCAGAACTTCTCTTTTCCCTCTATTGAGAAGCATTAGTACTTTGGGCCTCCAGTACTGTTATGAACTGGTGATTCAGAAACACAATGGACCTGGTGGTTAAGAGCACACAAAGTGACCTGATAGTTACTAATAACATAGGACGAGCTCTGAGACGTGGGAACTCTGCTGACCGCAATCCCTAATCCTATCACACCACACTAGAGGTAGCCGTGGAGCGCTCCTGACTAGACCTAGGCGCCTCGGGCACAGCCTGAGAAACTAGCTAGCCCTGAAGATAGAAAAATAAGCCTACCTTGCCTCAGAGAAATTCCCCAAAGGAAAAGGCAGCCCCACTCACATCCACCAGATGAAGCTCATGGACAGAACCAGCCGAAGTACCACTCATGACCACAGGAGGGAGCTTGACCACAGAATTCACAACACACGATGGACAGCAGTGTGAGCAGACTCTTCTTATCTGTGCACCTTGTATTTCTAGTTTTATATCAGATACACAGGGTGGACAGCAGTGTGAGCAGCCTCTTCTTACCTGTGTACCTTGTATTTCTAGTTTTAGATCAGATACACAGGATGGACAGCAGTGTGAGCAGACTCTTCTTATCTGTACACCTTGTATTTCTAGATTTATATCAGATACACAGGGTAGACAGCAGTGTGAGCAGACTCTTCTTACCTGTGTACCTTGTATTTCTAGTTTTAGATCAGATACACAGGGTGGACAGCAGTGTGAGCAGACTCTTCTTACCTGTGTACCTTGTATTTCCATTATTAGATTAGACACACAGGGTGGACAGCAGTGTGAGCAGCCTCTTCTTACATGTGCACCTTGTATTTCCAGTATTAGAATAGATACAGAAGCCGTGTGCTCTTCCCCCTTCCCCCTTCCTTCATTTCCCTCATGTGTTCTTCTCCCCCTCCCCCCCCCCCTTTTTTTTTTTTTTTTTTTATTTCTTTGTTATGTTTAGGCAAATTATTTTATTTACTTACTGATTGATACAAGAATGTGCAAATTGTATTCCCCTTTTTTTTTTTTTTTTGTGTGTGTTTTATCTAAATTTTATATCTGTATTGTCAAAAAAGTTTAATAAAAGCATTATTGGAAAAAAAAAAAAAGAATAGATACAGAGGGTGGACAGCAGTATGAGCAGCCTCTTCTTACCTCAGCACCCCTGGTATCTCCAGGATTAGATCAGACAGACATAGTGGACTGCAGTGTGAACAACTTATTCTTATCTCAGCACCCCAAGGTATCTCCAGTATTAGATCAGACACCAGCTTTTGTGTCCGTGTAGCAATGAGGCAGTGACCCAAGAAAATTCAATTTAAACAACTTTATTTTCCAACTTACAAACAAATCGAAACTTTATCCTCTGGTTTAGAGCCGGAATGTCTGTGTCAGTCCATTGCTATGGACTTCTGCACCTACGTATAATCCGTGGGTGCGGTAATGGCTTGCTCAAGTCTCTGGTCCGTGTTTAGTTTACTCTGACAGGCCTGCACAGAGCTCCTGCCCTGTTGCTTGCAAAACACAATACTGATATACCCAAACCTTAAATGGCAGATTAAATGGGAATTGTGGACACGGCGCTACTCCCAGGACCTGAAGTGGAGGGAGAGATCCGTCCCACTACCATCCTACAGATCTCTCATAAAATAAAAGCCCATGTCTGGTTGTCTTAAATCTGACTTTGGTCAAATAGCCTGGCACTTGGCAAGATAGTATACACTCTCTTTTACTTTGTATTGTAACCACACTTGTGGTTGCAATTACAATGCTCTCCAGTGGTTTCAGTATGTTTCTTTGCACATCCTGGGGGGAGGACATAATGACCCTCGTATATGATCCTCCTCACTACCTCACATTAGTTAAATAATTTAGAAGGTAATTTCCTTAATTTTTATTCAATTTCCAGATATCCTTTTTTTCTTTTAGGAGATAAGCCACCCAGTGTTGTCTAACAATGGCTTACTTTTTACAGCTCTTCGAAAACATATAAATGCTTGCCAAAAATGTGGTAATTTACTGACCGCAAGTAGATCTTTATATAGTAATAGTAAAACCCTCAAGGAGTAAACAAATTTGCAATTATATACATCACATTTAGGAAAGTTGCATATCTAGAAATGCAGTAGTTGGGGTCTACTTAGGCCTCTTTCAGACGTCCAGATAATTCCGGTACCGGAGAAATCGGTACCAGAATTATCTGTGTCCGTGTGTCCGTGTGCTCACGTAGCACATCAGTGTGGCACACGTGCGGCATCCGTGTGCCGCCTGAGGACAACACGGACCGTGCAGGGGAGACAGCGCTACACTAAGCGCTGTCCCCCCTATGCGGTGCTGAAGCCGCATTCATCTCTTCTCCCCCGCAGGAGAGAAGAGATGAAAGATCATTTTTTTTTTTTTTTTTGTTAAAAATAAAATTTGCGTGTGACTCCCCCCTCCCATCCCTCGTGCGCCGCCCGGCCCCTTGCATAGAAATACTCACCTAGCTCCCGCAATGTCTCCTCTCTCCTCTCAGCGCTGGCAGCTTCTCCTGTGTGAGCGGTCATGTGGGACCGCTAATTACAGTGAGGAATATGCACATATTCCCCCACTGTAATGAGCGGGACCACGTGACCGCTCACACAGCACAGTCTGCAGCCGCTGAGAGGAGAGAGGAGACATTGCGGGAGCTAGGTGAGTATTTCCTGGCCAGCCGGGGGGGACGCGCATAGGGGATGGGAGGCGGGAGGGGACGCGTTAACTTTATTTTTAAGGGGAAAGAAAAAAAAAAGATGATTCATCCCTTCTTTCCAGCATATGCTGCTGGGAAGAAGGGATGAATTCTGGATTCAGCACCGCACGCGGGGGGGGACAGCGCTTAACTGTAGCGCTGTCTCTCCTGCGGGTGGTACGTGCACACGGAGGAGAGTGCACACTGTTCTCCGTGTGCACGTGTGCGGTACGTGCTGCCGGTGAAAAACGGACATGTCTCCGTGTTTTCAACAGGGACACACGGTCCGTAAAAACATGGAGACATGTGCATAGACCCATTCTTTTGAATGGGTCTACGTGTGTCAGTGTCTCCGGTACGTGAGAAAACTGTCACTACACGTACCGGAGACACTGACGTCTGAAAGAGGCCTTACAGATAGAAATGCTTACTAAGAGGTAGTAGATTATGTATTTGTGATGTGCATGATTCAACATCAATGGGGTCAATGACATGTAGATACCATAATTATATATGTGTATGCTGTATATGTTCACACGTACATATGTATACCAGGGCAAGGAAGGTTTGCAAGCTTCCTTCTCATGCCGCGTTTCCTCTTGACACTGTCACCCTCATACAATGAACTATAAATAGGATGTCAGAATGCATTAGAAATAGCTGACACTGTACAAGCGCTTGCTGCCATTCCTCTCCCACAGTTTTTTCATTATTAGAATACAATGAAAATGTTTTGCTCTTTATAAGCCAAGTCCATAGACTGGAACTTCACAAACTGTGGTCGATTTTTGGATTAATTCAATACCAGCCAATAAAGCATTAAACCATTTTTGGATAAATACTAAACATTACTCATTTGTGAAATCCCCTTAGTAAACTGTCTGGTGGTCACTGCTTTTCTGTTTTGTTTTTGCTTCAGTGACCTGACATACATTCACGTGCACTCGCTGCAGCCAATCCTTGGCCTCATTGGTCTCATACTTTGCGCGTTCTCAGAGGGCAATAATTAGCTGCAGGGATTTAAGAGGAGAGCAACCTTTTGTGCTACCATGAGATATTCTTTCTTAGTATCTACGGTATATATATAATTGTCTCAGGGGTACTTCTGTCTGTCTGTCTGTCTGCAACTTCCGTCACGGAAATCCCGCGTCGCTGATTGGTCTCACCAGCTGCCTGTCCTGGCTGCTGCGACCAATCAGCGATGGCCACAGCCCGGCTGAGAATTAGTCCTTCCCTACTCCCGTCCAGTCAGCGCTCACACAGGGTTAATGACAGCATTAACGGACAGCGTTATGCTGTGGGTAACACACTCCATTAACGCTGCTATTGACCCTGTGTGACCAACTTTTTACTATTGATGCTGCGTATGCAGCATCAATAGTAAAAAGATCTAATGTTAAAAATAATAACAAAAAAAATGCTATTCTCACCTTCCGTCATCCGCCGAGGTGCGCGCCGCTGCCGCCAACTTCCGTTCCCAGAGATGCATTGCAAAATTACCCAGAAGACTTAGCGGTCTCGTGAGACCGCTAAGTCATCTGGGTAATTTTGCAATGCATCCTGGGAACGGAAGCTGGAGGCAGCCGCGCGCGCATCGACACAGCTTCGCTGGACGCCGGAGGGTGAGTATATAACTAATTTTTATTTTAATTATTTTTTTTTACAGGGATATTGTGCTCACACTGCTATATACTACGTGGGCTGTGTTATATACTGCGTGACTGCTATATACTACGTGGCCAGTGTTAGATACTGTGTGGGCTGTGCTATATACTGCGTGGCCAGTGTTATATACTACGTGGCCAGTGTTAGATACTACGTGGCCAGTGTTAGATACTGCGTGGGCTGTGTTATATACTGCGTGGGCAGTGTTATATACTACCTGGCCAGTGTTAGATACTGCGTGGGCTGTGCTATATACTGCGTGGCCAGTGTTAGATACTACGTGGCCAGTGTTAGATACTGCGTGGGCTGTGTTATATAGTGCGTGGCCAGTGTTATATACTACCTGGCCAGTGTTAGATACTGTGTGGGCTGTGTTATATACTGCGTGGCCAGTGTTATATACTACGTGGCCAGTGTTAGATACTGCGTGGGCTGTGTTATATACTGCGTGGAAACCAAAAAAAAACAACTAGGCCCAAGAGCTATATAAATATAATATAAACTTTATTGTACACAAATTAAAAACAGCATAAAAATATTAGGTGGTATGATGACACAATATAGAAAAGATAAGACAACATCCTAGTGCCGCAAGCAGGAAACAGGATATAAGATAATAACCTCAGGCAGAGTATACACAAAATGTGAACAATAAATACACATTGAAGATGTGTGTAGAAAATACAGACAAATGCAATACTAAATACTGCCTAGTTAATCAAGACTCAGAATAACAAACAAGAAATATCATAAAGTGCATAGTGCAAACAATCCAAAAGGTAACTATACTGGCACATAGAAAATGAGTAAATATATCCCAAGTGGGAAAAATGCTAGTAGTATAAATAGTAGGAGTGCCAGTCGGATACACATATAAGCGGTATTGCACAATAATTGATCCAAGTAGGAACAAACCTGCATGAGACTAAATAGTATAATAAGCATTAAGCATTAAGATCAACTACTCATGCAGAAGAAAGAGATGGGGTTCCCTCCCGCATTCAGGTACAGGATGACTCTCCATGGATGACTATTTACTTGCAATCCTGCCACAGTTCATAATTCTCCTGCTTGCTGCATGTTGGCAGACACACTGCTAACTAAGGCTGGTTTCACATTTGCGTTTTTGCGCAAAAAAACGCATGCGTTTTTTTCCTATACTTAACATTAAAAACGCACGCATTTTTTTGCATGCGTTTTGACGACGCATGCGTTTTTTCGTTGCATGTGTTGTGTTGCAGAAATGCAACATGTAGTTCACATTTGCGTTGCGTCGGGCGCAGGTTTGGTGACGCATAGCGATGCATGCGTCATGCGCCCCTATATTTAACATGGGGGCGCATGGAAATGCGTTGTCTTGCGTTTTTTGACGCATGCGTCATTTTTGGCGCAAGCGTCAGGGCGCAGAGGACGCAGCAAGTTGCATTTTTTTTTGCGTCCAAAATCAAGCCAAAAATGGATGCATGCGTCACAAAACAATGCGTTTTTGCGTGCGTTTCACATCCGTCTTGCATTGCGGCGACAACGCTGGGTCCAAAGACGCGAATGTGAACATATAAGCTCATGCTCTCCCGCTTTCTTGAACCTTTTCACAACATTGGTCATTGTACAACTGCATTCATATTTTTGATATATGGAAGGATAAAATACTTTTGCAGTGTAATGTAGGAAGGGAGCCCCATTTCATAAAAGTGATTGCATCAAATTTTTGAAAAGTTGCAATTTTTTGGCACAATGCAGACTTGCAAAAAATATTGTGACTTTTTGCGTTTTCAATGAGCAGAGCTGGGGCAAGATAATTTATGAAGAGCCGTGGGGTACCTTATGCCAGAAATTTTACTCCAGTTCATAACTAGAATAAGATTTGTGGCAAGGTGCACACATTTTTTAAGCTATTCCTGACCATTAAGAGGCATCAGTAAATTAATCAGGTGCCAGTGACTCCTGCATGCCCACTCATCAAAACTGGAGAGAAATACTCCGTTCTTGATAAATCGGGGTCTTGGTCTTTAACCCCTTTCCGACATGGGGAGTAATAGTACTGGAGGGCTGTGCAAAGAAGGGGATGATGTGTACTGGAGGGGCTGTGCAGAGAAGTGGATGATGTGTGGGGGAGCTGTGCAGAGCAGGAGTGTCAAACTGCATTCCTCGAGGGCTGCAAACAGGTCATGTTTTCAGGATTTCCTTGCATTGCACAGGTGATAATTTAATCACCTGCATAGAATGATTCCAGCACCTTGTGCAATGCTAAGGAAATCTTGAAAACACGCATGGTTTGAGGCCCTCGAGGAATGCAGTTTGACACCCCTGGTGCAGAGAATGGTATAGTAACGGACTAGGTGGTGGAACCACTGTGCCGGAGCTCAAAGAAGGCCTGGAGGGGCGTGACTAAGAGCCTCACCCAATCTGACCTCAGATACACAGCAGCATATGATACCGAGATCCGAGGAGAGACAAGGGAGGTGGTCGAGGTGCTAATCCAGGACTGACCTTGGGTAGCTGGGGCAGCCCGAAAGAATGTTAAATAGATACAGGTAGGCGGAGTAAGAACATGGGTACCACAGGTGCAGACGAGACCAGCTGGTGAGAAGATGGGCACCGGAAGGTTCAGGCTGGATTGGTTGGCAGGCCGGCACAAGCCCCTGAGGAGGAAACATCCACCTCCAAGATGAACTGCTTGTTATGGTTTCGACGATGTAGCACAGGGGCCGAGGCGAAAGCCTGCTTAAAGAATACAAAGGTATCTTCAGCTTCTGAAGTTCACTGCTTGGGATTGTCTTCTTTGTGGGTCAGGATAGAAATGGGAGCCGTCCGGAAGGAAAAATGAAGGATAAATTGAAGATAGCAATTCGCAAACCTGAGAAACCGCTGGATAGCCGTGAGACCGTCTGGGCGAGACAACTTTAGGACGACGGAAACCTTCTCAGTATCCATTTTTAAACTGGTCTTGGAGACGAAACCTAGAAATGAAAGAGAACCTAACGAACGTTCCACCTCTGTGTATGCAGATCGAGAGAGAATATCAAGATGTCGCTTAGGTATACTACCACACACGTGTAGAGGAGATCCCAAAAGCTATCGTTTACCAGTTGTTGGAAGACGGCTGAGGCATTGCAGAGATAAAATGGTATAATACGATACTCGTAATGTCCATCACAGGTGTTGAACGCCGTCTTCAATTTGTCTCCCTGGTGAATCGGAATCAGGTTGCATGCCCCTCATAGGTCAAGCTTCGTAGAGAGTCTTGATCCCCTCAGGCGATTGAACAACTCGGAGATGAGAGGCAGGGTGTATTTATTAACCTCAATTTGGTTAAGACCGCTATAGTCGATGCAGGTTTGCAAAGAGCGGTCATTCTTTACAAAACAGAATCCTGCTCCAGCTGGGGAGGACGACTTCTGGATAAAGCCCATGCAAGGCTTTCCTCAATATGCTCCTCTGGGAAATATAATATGCAAATTGCCTCTTCAGAGAAAAAGAGAACTTAAACTCTATAGCGCCACCTGGTATGTCAGTCTCCATAAGGAGAAACGATACCCCTTAGACCCCAGTCCAGTGCCTCTCATCTAGCCAAATTAGTTCTCATGCTTCGCACTGACGAGGGCCAACAGCCCGAAACACCGTGTCTGCGAATTTAGATACTGATTTGGCTTTTATTCTAAGTCATATTGCACGACTCGTTAAAGGGTTGATTGTGACTTGTAGGATTGCTACTTCCAGCAGGTGGCGCTATAGAGTTTAAGTCCTCTTTTTCTCTGAAGAGGCAATTTGCATATTATATTTCCCAGAGGAGCATTGCACGGTGAATAAGCCTCCTTACCTTGACAAGCCAGAGATGGTATGTCACTCTCCATAAGGAGAAACGTTGCCCCATAGACCCCAGTCCAGAGCCTCTCACCTAGCCAAATTAGTTCTCATGCTTCACACTGACGATGGCCAACAGCCCTAAACACCGTGTCTGTGAACTGATATACTGATTTGGCTTTTATCCTAAGTCATATTGCAAGACTCGTTAAAGGGTTAATTGATACTTGTAGGATCGCTACTTCCAACAGGTGGCGCTATAGAGTTTAAGTCTTCTTTTTCTCTTAAAGGGAACCTGTCACCGCGAAAATCGCGGGTGAGGTAATCCCACCGGCATCAGGGGCTTATCTGCAGCATTCTGTAATGCTGTAGATAAGCCCCCGATGTTACCTGAAAAAGGAGAAAAAGACGTTATATTACTCACCCAGGGGCGGTCCCGCTGCTGGTCAGGTCGGATGGGCGTCTCCGGCCCGCTCCGGCGCCTCCTATCTTCTTTCCATGACGTCCTCTTCTGATCTTCAGCCACGGCTCCGGCGCAGGCGTACTTTGCTCTGCCCTGTTGAGGGCAGAGGATAGTACTGCAGTGCGCAGGCGCCGGAAAGGTCAGAGGCCCAGCGCCTGCGCACTGCAGTACTTTGTCTGCCCTCAACAGGGCAGAGCAAAGTACGCCTGCGCCGGAGCCGTGGCTGAAGATCAGAAGAGGACG
Organism: Ranitomeya imitator; assembly: GCF_032444005.1. NCBI lineage: Eukaryota > Metazoa > Chordata > Amphibia > Anura > Dendrobatidae > Ranitomeya > Ranitomeya imitator. Next base: position 95,652,858 of record NC_091284.1, read on the forward strand.
TCATGGAAAGAAGATAGGAGGCGCCGGAGCGGACCGGAGACGCCCATCCGACCTGACCAGCAGCGGGACCGCCCCTGGGTGAGTATAATCTAACGTCTTTTTCTCCTTTTTCAGGTAACATCGGGGGCTTATCTACAGCATTAGAGAATGCTGTAGATAAGCCCCTGATGCCGGTGGGATTACCTCACCTGCGATTTTCGGGGTGACAGGTTCCCTTTAAGAGGCAATTTGCATATAATAAAGTCCTGGAAACTGCAGGAAACATCAAGGAGACCATAGGCAAGCAGATGGGATGTTGGAAGCTGTGTGCGGCCATGATTTTGGAGATCAGCGAAGTGGACCCAGGAACCAAAGTGCTGCCTCAAGGAGGAACTACTCATCTGTGAAAACCCCAGAAGCAGGGTGGAAACACGTTGAAGTGAAGCTGTTACCAGGTGGTCAAAAATGGCCAGTTTTGGTCCCTATTCTCACTGCTTCCCTGACTAATACGTTTTTTGTTTTATTAAAATCCATTATACGGTTCCAGAGATATAAGCTATTTTAAAGGATTCTTTGGGGGTATGTCTTTCGGATGCTCTGCATTATTAGCTTGTGAGTCACGCCCACTTGGTATAGACCATTAAAATGAGCACTAAATAAAATGGTCCATATCTCTGGAACCATATGGCAGATTTTAATAAAACAAAAAAACAGAATAAAGAGGGGAAGAAGAGGAAGAGAAGAAAATTATAGAAGACCTGGTGAGTCTTTTTTAAGCATAGAAAAAAGATACCCATGGTAACATTAATGGAAGCTCGTCATATTATTATGGCAGTTTATGAGAAATTGTCTCAAAGTACCAAATATAAAAGAGGTCCAGAAAAATAAGACCACCAAATAAATCGCATCAAAAAAATAAAGGCCATACAATAAAGGTACACTAAATTTACAAAAATGCATATACTTTGTAAGACCAAAAAACACAAATCTCCAAGTTTAAAAATAATTTAAAAAACAGTCTTCAAACACAGAAACCCAGGAAGGAAGTTGCTGATTTCAGTGGCTATACGTGTGGGTATCTGTCTTACCGCCTGGTCTATGTTGCCCTTTAGCAATCTTTTTTCTCTATGCATCTTTTTTTACTGTAACTAGACTTTATGTATTGCTTTTATCAGATGTCACATTATACAGACATGGACGAAAGTGTTGGCACCCTTAAATTTGTTCCACAAAATGAAGTATTTCTCCCACAAAATGATTGCAGTTATATAGGTTTTGTTATACACGTTTATTTCCTTTGCGTGTATTGGAACACCACAAAAAAAGAGAAATAAGGCAAATTGGATATAATTTCACACAAAATAAATCTCCTCCAAAAATGGGCAGGACAAACAATGTAATATTTGGTTGCACACCCTTCGGAATAAATAACTGCAATCGCTTCCTGGGCGCCACCGTCATCAGGGGCTTATCTACAGCATTCTGTAATGCTGTAGATAAGCCTCCGATGTAACCTGAAAGATAAGAAAAACAGGTTATATTATACTCACCCAGGGGCGGTCCCTCTGCGGTCCGAGTCCAGCGCCTTCCATCTTCACACGATCACGTCCTCTTCTTGTCTTCTTGCCGCGGCTCCGGTCAGAGAGGTTCAGCGCCTGCGCACTGCAGTACTTTGCTCTGCCCTCAACAGGGCAGACAAAGTACGCCTGCGCCAGAGCCACGGCAAGAAGACAAGAAGAGGACGTGATCGTATGAAGATGGGAGGTACCGGACCTGGACCGCGACGCCCATCGGACCGGACCGCAGCGGGACCGCCCCAGGGTGAGTATAATATAACCTGTTTTTCTTATCTTTCAGGTTACATCGGGGGCTCATCTACAGCATTACAGAATGCTGTAGATAAGCCTCTGATGCCGGTGGCCTTAGTTTATAGGATATTTTTTGGGTGACAGATTCCCTTTAATATATCTCCACAGGTGTTCAATGGGATTTAGATCCGGACTCGTTGCTGGCCTCTTCAGAACTCTCCAGCGCTTTGTTTCCATCCATTTCTGGGTGCTTCTTGAAGATTGTTTGGGGTCATTGTTCTGCTGGATGGCACATGACCTAGGACACTAAGCCAGCTTTCTCAAACTGGCCATCACATTGCAACCCAAAATCTTTTAGTAATCTTCAGATTTCATGATGCATTGCACACAGCCAAGGCACCCAGTGCCAAAGGAAGCAGAACCCCAAAACACAAAACATATTTGAACCTCCACCATATTTGACTGTATGTACTGTGTTCATTTCTTTATAGGCCTCATTCCATTTTCGGTCAACAGAATGATGTGCTTTTCCAAAACGCTCCATCTTGATCTCATCTGTCCACAAGATGCTTTTCAAGAAGGATTTTGGCTTACTCACGTACATTTTGGCAAACTGCAGTCAAGCTTTTTTCATGTCTGCGTCAGCAGTTGGTTCCTCCTGGGTCTCATGCCATAGAGTTTCATTTTATTCAAATGTCGACTGATAGTTCCACTGACACTGATGCCCCCTGTGTCTTAAGGAAAGCTTGAATTTCTTTGGAACTTGGTTGGGGCTGCTTATCCACCATCTGGACTATCCTGCGTTGCAATCTTTCATCAATTTTTATTTGCCGTCCACATCCAGGGAGATTAGCTACAGTGAAAATGGCTGTAAACTTCTTTATTATGATGTGGACAATGAACAAAGGTACATCAAGATCTTTGGAGATGGACATGTAACCTTGAGATTGTTAATATTTTTCAACAATTTTGGTTCTCAACTCCTCAGACAGTCCTCTTCTCTTTCTGTTCTGTTGTTTATCTACAATTTTGGAAATGTGCCAACTATTTTGTCCTGCCCATTTTAGGGTTTGTGAGAAATTATGCCCAATTTGGGTTTTTTTCTTAGTTTTTTTAATGTTATTCCAATACACAAAAAAGGAAATAGACATGTGTATAGCAAAATTTTTGTAATTGCAATAATTTTCTTGGAAAAATACTTCATTTTCTGGAACAATTTCAAGGGTGCAAACAGTTTCGCCCATGACTGTATTTTATAAATTGTGTGTTTGTATGCATAGCCATAGTCCGAAGAAGGCCACTGTGCCATTACAATATACAGTGGGGCAAAAAAGTATTTAGTCAGTCAGCAATAGTGCAAGTTCCACCACTTAAAAAGATGAGAGGCGTCTGTAATTTACATCATAGGTAGACCTCAACTATGGGAGACAAACTGAGAAAAAAAAATCCATAAAAACACATTGTCTGTTTTTTTAACAATTTATTTGCATATTATGGTGAAAAATAAGTATTTGGTCAGAAACAAAATTTCATCTCAATACTTTGTAATATATCCTTTGTTGGCAATGACAGAGGTCAAACGTTTTCTGTAAGTCTTCACAAGGTTGCCACACACTGTTGTTGGTATGTTGGCCCATTCCTCCATGCAGATCTCCTCTAGAGCAGTGATGTTTTTGGCTTTTCGCTTGGCAACACGGACTTTCAACTCCCTCCAAAGGTTTTCTATAGGGTTGAGATCTGGAGACTGGCTAGGCCACTCCAGGACCTTGAAATGCTTCTTACGAAGCCACTCCTTCGTTGCCCTGGCAGTGTGCTTTGGATCATTGTCATGTTGAAAGACCCAGCCACGTTTCATCTTCAATGCCCTTGCTGATGGAAGGACGTTTGCACTCAAAATCTCACGATACATGGCCCCATTCATTCTTTCATGTACCCGGATCAGTCGTCCTGGCCCCTTTGCAGAGAAACAGCCCCAAAGCATGATGTTTCCACCACCATGCTTTACAGTAGGTATGGTGTTTGATGGATGCAACTCAGTACTCTTTTTCCTCCAAACACGACAAGTTGTGTTTCTACCAAACAGTTCCAGTTTGGTTTCATCAGACCATAGGACATTCTCCCAAAACTCCTCTGGATCATCCAAATGCTCTCTAGCAAACTTCAGACGGGCCCGGACATGTACTGGCTTAAGCAGTGGGACACGTCTGGCACTGCAGGATCTGAGTCCATGGTGGCGTAGTGTGTTACTTATGGTAGGCCTTGTTACATTGGTCCCAGCTCTCTGCAGTTCATTCACTAGGTCCCCCCGCGTGGTTCTGAGATTTTTGCTCACCGTTCTTGTGATCATTCTGACCCCACGGGGTGGGATTTTGCGTGGAGCCCCAGATCGAGGGAGATTATCAGTGGTCTTGTATGTCTTCCATTTTCTAATTATTGCTCCCACTGTTGATTTCTTTACTCCAAGCTGGTTGGCTATTGCAGATTCAGTCTTCCCAGCCTGGTGCAGGGGTACAATTTTGTTTCTGGTGTCCTTTGACAGCTCTTTGGTCTTCACCATAGTGGAGTTTGGAGTCAGACTGTTTGAGGGTGTGCACAGGTGTCTTTTTATACTGATAACAAGTTTAAACAGGTGCCATTACTACAGGTAATGAGTGGAGGAAAGAGGAGACTCTTAAAGAAGAAGTTACAGGTCTGTGAGAGCCAGAAATCTTGATTGTTTGTTTCTGACCAAATACTTATTTTCCACCATAATATGCAAATAAATTGTTAAAAAAACAGACAATGTGATTTTCTGGATTTTTTTTTCTCAGTTTGTCTCCCATAGTTGAGGTCTACCTATGATGTAAATTACAGACGCCTCTCATCTTTTTAAGTGGTGGAACTTGCACTATTGCTGACTGACTAAATACTTTTTTGCCCCACTGTATGTAACCTTTGGAATCCCCTTACCTCTTGGACCTCTTTTCGGTTGCACCAATGGTATGTTACACCCACTGTCAGAAAGCCAGCACATAGCATATCAAGCACATAACACAGCCTTCACCTTCTGTCAGTATATCTTGAGTGGAGAACAGTAAGCTTAGGAGAGAAATAAAAAGAAAATACTAGCCTCTTGTTAAGTCAATTATTTTTTCAATAATCCCGACTGGCTCACATAATGATGCCAGCTCTGTGCCCGCTTTCATAAATGACCTGACTATTCAGCATTGTTTTTTTCCCATCTCCTTCTCAACATCTAAGACTTCTGTATTTGAGACAATTATAGGCATTTGAAGTTGAGTGACTTGGCAGAGCATGACGGAAACGTCTATTGTGTTAATAACCCAGATGACCCACAGCAGACATAAATGGTAAAAGACATACTGTACAAACGGAGCTTAGTAGGGAAGAAAGGGCAAATTAGCCATTAAACATTATACAGTATATATGTGCAAGTTTAAAGTGTTCCTCTTGGGATACAGTGAAGGGAGATATATATATATGTTAACATACAAACAAGAACTATTAATGTATCTGGCATCTTATCAAACCAAAAGTCATGTTAGGTGCAGCAGCATGAAGGAAATGTAATGGGCTGTGTAGCTGTGAATTCAGCTCTAGGCTTAGATAAAACATTAGACAGCAGTAGTACCATCTGTGTTTCTTTCTGCCTCTCACACTCTTTCTCCTCCCCCATTATGCAATAATTTTGATAGGCAACTGTAATCTGATGCCTCAGTGAGATAGCATTTCAACTTATCTTGAGTAAGATGGATGAGCAACATAGATAGCCGAGACCTCCTGTGATTGTATGAATGAAGCAGCAGTGCTTATGCTGGACACAGTACTGCCGGAGAAAGCAGAGTCTATCGTATATAATAGCAGTCTCAGCAGTCAGATCTCCACCAATCTAGAAGTTATCACCTAATCTGTGAATAGGTGCAGGGGTGTAAGCATAGTTGGTGCACGAGTTGCAATTGCACCTGGGCTCTGGAGCCTAGGTTTGGGCAAAAGGTGCCAATAGCCAATATTAGACGATCTGTACTATTGAAAATCTGTGATAATTGGGGTTTTCGAATAAAATTAAAATTTTATTACCTGGATGGTCATGTTGGACTAAAATCCCCCCTCCCCTCATCCACTCCTTACTTCAGCTGCTTTCACAGGTGGGATCGGCACCCTCCAGTGAACTCCAGCCGGGATGACTATCTTTCGCAGCCTCGTGAGCTGTACCAACCCTTCCATTTCCATCACCCCGTGTTTGATGAGTGATGGCAACATGTTAAGTGTGTGGCGACCTGTTAAGTGTCTGGGGCATGTAGTATGTGTCAGGGTGTGATTTATGTTCACTTCATAGCCTGTAACAGGAGGTTGAGTGCTGAATTGAGTGAGTGCAAACAGAGTGATCTATTTCAAGTGTTTATTTCTGTTAATGTTGATGACTATGGCTTACAGCCAATGAAAACCCAAAAGTCGTTATCTCATTAAATTAGAATAATAAATAAAAACACCTGCAAAGGCTTCCTAAGCGTTTAAAAAGGTCCCTTAGTTTGTTCAGTAGGCTCCACAATCATGGAGAAGATTCCTGACTTGACAGATGTCCAGAAGGCAGTTATTGACACACTCCACAAGGAGGGTAAGCCACAAAAGGTCATTGCTAAAGAAGCTGGCTGTTCACAAGAGTGCTGTATCCAAGCATATTAATGGAAAGTTGAGTGGAAGGAAAAAATGTGGTAGAAAAAGGTGCACAAGCAACCAGGATAACTGCAGTCTTGAAAGGATTGTTAAGACCATTCAAAAATTTGGGGGGAATTCACAAGGAGTGCACTGCTGCTGGAGTCATTGTGTCAAGAGCCATCACACACAGACGTATCCAGGACATGGGCTACAAGTGTCACATTCCTTGTGTCAGCCACTCATGACCAATAGACAATGCCAGAGGCGTCTTACCTGGGCCAAGGAGAAAAATAACTGGACTGTAGTCAGTGGTCCAAGGTGTTGTTTTCAGATGAAAGTAAATTTTGCATTTCATTAGGAAGTCAAGGTCCCAGAGTCTGGAGGAAGAGTGGAGAGGCCACAATCCAAGCTGCTGGAGGTCTAGTGTGAAGTTTCCACAATCAGTGATGGTTTGGGGAGCCATGTCATCTGCTGGTGTACGTCCACTGTGTTTTATCAAGAGCAAAGTCAGCGCAGCCGTCTACCAGGAAATTTTAGAGCACTTCATTCCTCCCTCTGCCGACAAGTTTTTTGGAGATGGAAATTTCGTTCCAAGTATTGAGTGCATTTACTGAACATACATTTCAGTAGGCCAACATTTCGGATTTAAAAAAACATTTTTCTAGCTGGTGTTATAAAGTATTCTAATTTACTGAGATAATGACTTTTGGATTTTCACTGGCGGTAAACCAGCGGTTCTCAACCTGGGGGTCGCGACCCCGAGGGGGGTCGAACGACCAAAACACAGGGGTCGCCACCAGTAGCGTAGGAAGGGGGGAGAAGAAGGAAAAAAAAAAAAAAGACGCCCCTTTAAATCTTCGGGCGGCGCCGTCCGCCGCCACGACCAGGGCCAGCTCCCCCCACCCCCGGACCCCGCCCCCCGCTCTAATAATCACCTCTATTGGTTCCTGCGGCGCCGGCAGCTGCAGCGTCCTCTGACTCTGTGACGTCTCAGAGCAGAGGGCGCGATGACGTCACTACTGTGCGCGCCGCTCTGCCTCTCTGTCCTGAGCGTCACAGAGCCGGAGAGACGCTGACTGGCTGCACCGGACCTGCGCTAGGAACGGGAGAGGTGAGGATTTTTCTTTTTTTTTTTTTCTTTATGTCTGACTGTCTGGGGGCAATGCTGGACACACTGGGGCAATACTGGAGACCATGGGGCAGATTGCTGGACACACTGGGGCAATACAGGAGACCATGGGGCAGAATGCTGGACACACTGGGGCAATACAGGAGACCATGGGGCAGATTGCTGGACACACTGGGGCAATACAGGAGACTATGGGGCAGATTGCTGGACACACTGGGGCAATACTGGAGACCATGGGGCAGAATGCTGGACACACTGGGGCAATACAGGAGACCATGGGGCAGATTGCTGGACACACTGGGGCAATACAGGAGACTACTATGGGGCAGATTGCTAGACACACTGGGGCAATACTGGAGAGCATGGGGCAGAATGCTGGACACACTGGGGCAATACAGGAGACCATGGGGCAGATTGCTGGACACACTGGGGCAATACAGGAGACCATGTGGCAGAATGCTGGACACACTGGGGCAATACAGGAGACCATGGGGCAGATTGCTGGACACACTGGGGCAATACAGGAGACTATGGGGCAGATTGCTGGACACACTGGGGCAATACTGGAGACCATGGGGCAGAATGCTGGACACACTGGGGCAATACAGGAGACCATGGGGCAGATTGCTGGACACACTGGGGCAATACAGGAGACTACTATGGGGCAGATTGCTGGACACACTGGGGCAATACTGGAGACCATGGGGCAGAATGCTGGACACACTGGGGCAATACTGGAGACCATGGGGCAGATTGCTGGACACACTGGGGCAATACAGGAGACCATGTGGCAGAATGCTGGACACACTGGGGCAATACAGGAGACCATGGGGCAGATTGCTGGACACACTGGGGCAATACTGGAGACCATGGGGCAGATTGCTGGACACACTGGGGCAATACAGGAGACTATGGGGCAGATTGCTGGACACACTGGGGCAATACTGGAGACCATGGGGCAGAATGCTGGACACACTGGGGCAATACAGGAGACCATGGGGCAGATTGCTGGACACACTGGGGCAATACAGGAGACTACTATGGGGCAGATTGCTGGACACACTGGGGCAATACTGGAGACCATGGGGCAGAATGCTGGACACACTGGGGCAATACTGGAGACCATGGGGCAGATTGCTGGACACACTGGGGCAATACTGGAGACCATGGGGCAGATTGCTGGACACACTGGGGCAATACAGGAGACTATGTGGCAGAATGCTGGACACACTGGGGCAATACAGGAGACCATGGGGCAGATTGCTGGACACACTGGGGCAATACTGGAGACCATGGGGCAGAATGCTGGACACACTGGGGCAATACTGGAGACCATGGGGCAGATTGCTGGACACACTGGGGCAATACAGGAGACCATGTGGCAGAATGCTGGACACACTGGGGCAATACAGGAAACCATGGGGCAGATTGCTGGACACACTGGGGCAATACTGGAGACCATGGGGCAGAATGCTGGACACACTGGGGCAATACTGGAGACCATGGGGCAGATTGCTGGACACACTGGGGCAATACAGGAGACCATGTGGCAGAATGCTGGACACACTGGGGCAATACAGGAGACCATGTGGCAGAATGCTGGACACACTGGGGCAATACAGGAGACCATGGGGCAGATTGCTGGACACACTGGGGCAATACTGGAGACCATGGGGCAGATTGCTGGACACACTGGGGCAATACAGGAGACTATGGGGCAGATTGCTGGACACACTGGGGCAATACTGGAGACCATGGGGCAGAATGCTGGACACACTGGTGCAATACTGGAGACCATGGGGCAGATTGCTGGACACACTGGGGCAATACAGGAGACTATGGGGAAGATTGCTGGACACACTGGGGCAATACTGGAGACCCTTTGGCAGATTTCTGGACACATTGAGGCAATGCTGGAGACCCTGGGGCAGACTTCTGGACACACTGGGGCAATGCTGGACACTGGGGCAGATTGCTGGACACACTGGGGGTAATATGCTGGACACACTGGGGCAATGCTGGACACTGGGGGTAATATGCTGGACACACTGGGGCAGATTGCTGGTCAACATGGGGGTAATATGCTGGACACACTGGGGGCAGGACTTGAGGCATGGGCAGAATGTAGATACGGGGCATGATTGGAGACACGGGGCAGGATTGGATCATGGGGCAGGACGGATACGATGGAGGCTGGTGGGGCAGGATGGGGAGATCATATGGAGTAGAATGGATACTCATGAGGGCAGGATGCGAGAACATATGGCTGGAGCCAGGAATGAGATAAACGGGGCCAGGGTGGGGAATTGTGTTACCATAGGCATAATAGGGGATAATTAAGGGAAATTATTACTGCAGTGATGTATTTATTTTATTTTTTGAGTACACTGTTTTAAATGGGGGGGCGGTCCTGTTACTGTGCAGAGTGACACTATATCACCTTTTTATCTTCATGTGGTGTAATGTAGAAGTTGTGAAAAATTAAGTAATGTGTTCTGCAAGCGGAGCTCTAGATAACTGTGTTATTTCCTGCAGAAACGAGTCCTGGCTGGAAGGAATGATGGCGGTCTGTGCTGGATGAAAGATGAAGGACTTCACCTAGAGACGTCACTGGTGAGTCAGTGTTACCTATACACTGACACTATACACTGTATACTATATAGAGGTCCTGTGTATAATGTCACCAGTGATCTCTGTATTACCTCTATACATAATGCATATCAGATATTTACATTCCGAATCATAACTAATAAAATTACAGTTTTAAAGTAGCCACCAAAATTATTTTTTGGGTTGGGGGTCACCGCAACATGAGGAACTGTATTGCGGGGTCACGGCATTAGAAAGGTTGAGAACCACTGCTGTAAACCATAATCAACATTAACAGAAATAAACACATGAAATAGATCACTCTGATTGTAATGACTCTATATAATATGAGTTTCACTTTTTGTATTGAACAACTGAAATAAATTATCTGTTTGATGACATTCTAATTTTGTGAGAAGCACCTGTATAGTCTACATGACAGTAATGCAGTTTAAGATTCATATATTCAATGTTCGCATATATCTAGGCGTACATGGTGTGTGTATGTATTTACAAAGTGCATGATGTTGAACTTTTCCAGCAAAAACCGATGTAATGTCCAGAAGAATCGTGACATTTGGCTCCTTGCTGGCGCCTCATGTATAGAACAGTAAGGCTATATTCACACTTAGCGGTTTTTACCGCGGAACCGCCGCGATTTTGATGCTGCGGGTCCGCAGCAGTTTCCATAGCGTTTACAGTAACATGTAAACCCTATGGAAACCGCAAACCGCTGTGCACATGCTGCGGGAAAAACCGCGCGGGAACGCAGCGGTTTACAACCCGCAGCATGTCACTTCTTTGTGCAGAATCGCTGCGATTCTGTACCCATAGGAATACATTGAACCGCTTACTTCCCGCATGGGGCTGTGCCCACGTTGCGGGAAGTAAGCGGATAATGTGCGGGTGGTACCCGGGGTGGAGGAGAGGAGACTCTCCTCCAGGCCCTGGGAACCATATTTGGGGTTAAAAAATAAAAAATCTGGTTATACTCACCCTCTGATGTCCGGAGCTCCTGGGCGCTGCACGCGGCTGTCCGGTCAGAGTTGCTGTGCGACCAGGACCTGCGGTGACGTCGCGGTCACATGACCGTGACGTCACGAAGGGTCCTTCTCGCACAGCATCTCTGGAACCGGACCGCCGGGTGCAGCGCCGAGGGATCGGGACGTCAGAGGGTGAGTATAACCAATTTTTATTATTTTTAACATTACTATTGATGCTGCATATTGCTGCATATGCAGCATCAATAGTATAGGCGGAAACCCGCAGCGGAAAACGCGGAACAAACCGCGATAAATCTGCAGGGAGAACCGCAGTTGTTTTGCCCTGCAGATTTATCAAATCCGCTGCGGGAAAACCCGCAGAGGGACGCCGCAAGGTGTGAACATAGCCTAAGGGTATGTGCACACGATGCAGATTTAGTGCAGAATTGGTGCAGAACTGCAGCAGATTTTTCTGCTGCAGAAACGCTGCAGAACTGCACTGTGATTTACAGTACAATGTAAATCAATGTAAAAAGAAAAAAGCTGTGCACATGGTGCAGAAAAATCTGCGCAGAAACGCTGCAGATTTCAAAGAAGTGCACGTCGCTTCTTTTGTGCAGTTCTGCAGCGTTTCTGCAGCAGATTTTTCTGCACCATGTGCACAGCTTTTTTCTTTTCACATTGATTTACATTGTACTGCACAGAAACTGCACAGAAACTGCATAGAATCTGCACAGAAACTGCACAGAAACTGCACAGAAACTGCACAGAAACTGCATAGAAACTGCACAGAAACTGCATCAAATCTGCAGATGCAGATTTAGTGCAGAAAATTCTGCACCACATTTCCTACGTGTGCACATAGCCTTAAAGCTCCCTCCACGCTGATCCATAGTCGATTCTGTCTCTTTAGCGCCACCTGCTGCAGATCCATAGTCAGTGCGCCGTTTCCAAGCATGACATCATCTTTTTTTCGAGTCACACCTCCAATTTGCATCTGTCATTCTGAACTCTATCTATCCTTGCAGCCATTTCTTCCACAGTTTTTCACACTTGCCATTTGGCGAGCATGCGTGGGTTTTCTCGCTTCTGATCCACAGGATTAAAATAGCTTCACCTCATCACATAATTGCAGCTTAGGTGTGAGGTTCAGCCTGAGCTCCAGGGAACAGGCAGAAATGGCTTTCAGAAGAGATAAACTGATAATGTTACATGTGACCTGTACACACAGGAGGGATGTCGTCACAGACACGTGTCAAACTAAATATATGGCAATCTCGTTTATCTGCTTACTTGTCAGATTCCAGCTTTCTTTTTTTTTTCAGGGCAATCCTGACACTTTTTTTGATACACACTCCAATTCATCAAGATCAAAGATTGTCTCGTCAGTCTTCGTGAGGGGACGTGGTGGAGTCAGACGCTCCAGAAAGGCCGTACTGGGGACCCACGGCACGTAAAGGGAGGCCGCCATGACGGGGTTACGTGGGACCTGGGGAGCTGGAGCAGTTAGAAGGGATACGGTGGTAAGGGGTTAACTGGGAACTTGAGGGGTGGCTTTAGGGGCATTTTTTGAAAATAAGGGGTGGAACTAGGGGACTGTGGGGAGGGGGCACATAAAAAGGGGCACGCTCCTCACGCAGGCATCCATTTTAGGTGCCTGCGTGACAAGTGAGGAATCTCTGTCACACTTACCAGAATGGACGTTGAAGCGATCCTCCAGCGTCTCCGGACGGCAGCCAGCTCCCAGGGGACAGATTGGCTGAATGCATCCGTTAACAGCCTTCTCCAGGGGACATCGGGAGCACCATCGCAGGCACCGCAGGACGGGCGCCGGCCGCGGAGGACTAGGCCTCCGGCGCGCCTAAGCCCGGACATCATCCCCAGGGCCCGGCGCCGAAATAGGAGCCCCTCTGCGGACCCTCCGGTAAGCAGCGCTGTTCCCTCCACCTCACAGCGCGGCGCCGGGAGGAATCCTCCAGTGCGGCGGGGCCTACAACGGGGGGTGGATCCTTCCTCCCCTCCTTCAGTGTCCGGGCGACGTGGGGCGGCAGGAGCAGGAGCCGGTACGGCGGCCGCCAGCATGCCCGCTGGCGCCGCTCAGCGTGGGAGGCAGCGACAGCCGAGGAGACGGGGGTCAGGTGCGGTGGCCCCTCAGCGCCGAGGATTATGCGGGCGGCAGTCGGCTGGCCCTGGCATCAGCGTGCGGCCTTCTGCAGTGCACAGCTCTGGAGTCTTCAACGCAGCAGCGCCCTCTGCTGGTGGTGGCCTGGATATTGCAAGTTCTGCGCCCTCTGCTGGTGTTGGCCGGGATTTTCCTGCAGCTGCGCCCTCTGCTGGTGATGGCCGGGATTTTCCTGGATCTGCGCCCTCTGCTGGTGATGGCCGGAACTTTCCTGGATCTGCGTCCTCTGCTGGTGGTGGCGGAAATTTTCCGGATTCAGGCAGGCGACATTCCGTCGCTTCGGTACGCAGTGCCGGGGACGTATCCGTGGCAAGGAGCCGCACATCTTCCATCGGGCGGCAGGATGCTGGCTCGGCCTTTTCCCTTTCCGCAGCACCAGGGCAGTCGACGGCATCACCGAGTCGCCAGGACACGGATACGGCCGCCAGGAGTTCGGCGGGCAACATCGCGGATCAAGCCGGTCGGGATGCAGGACACCTTCGGCTGGGAGCTGGATCTTCGGCTGCTGGGCTCACAGCACCCAGGCAGCTAGGTGAGAACATTTTCCCTATCTTTAATTTGCCAGGCATAGTTTCCCCTGAAGCTAGGAATAGTGACATTACTTCGGGAGTTGCTAGCGGGGGTATGGGTTTAATCCTTAGAGGTTTAGGGGAGCTAGCGGGCTTGTGGGGGTCCGGTCTTAGCAGGGGGTCTTTGCCGTCAGCTGCTTGGTTGGGAAATACGGGGTCGTTTGAGGGGTCTAGACAGTTGTCTGAAGTTACGGGTACATCCAGCAGTGCGGGTCCTGCGGCAGACACGGGGAGCTCATCAAGGGAGAAGGACGGAACAGCACCAGGGCCTGGGTCAGGAATTGATGCACCAGGTGAGGGAGCTTTGCAGGATAAGGAAAAGGAGGATGTACCGCAACTAGACGATGCGGCTAGGGGGGAGGTCTATGTCTGCTTCGAGGGCCCGTTAGGGGCACATTTAAAACAAGAGGTTAGGGAAAAAATCTGGAAAGGGGAGTACATAGAAATATTTTCTCTTTTACCCCTAGAGAGATTTAATTTGGATAGACCTAGAAGGGAGGACTCTAAAAAAGAAGATGAGGAGAAACGGAGATATAGGCTGATTCCCAGATCATTTTCAAATTGGCTGCAAGCTTTCGCTATTATGGCTAGCGTAATCGGGGAGAAGGCCCCGGAAAATTGCTCGGCATTATTTTGTTACTTAGATGCCATAGGGGAGGCTTACAGGACCTATGGGGGACAGGGTTGGTTACGCTATGACGAACAGTTTAGTCAGCGTAAGGCTTTTAGGCCAAGTATCAGGTGGGATCACAAGGACATAGCGTTGTGGATGAGAGTTATGGTCCCGTCCCGTTTAGGTCAGACTAGCCAGCCTTTTCACGGGGGCGCCGGGAGTTCAGGGCAGTCAGGACACTCGGCGGCTTTGCAGAAGGGACTGTGTTTCGCCTTCAATGATGGCATATGCAGATTCGGGAGCAAGTGTAAATATAGGCACGAGTGTTCAACCTGCGGGGGGGTGCATAGCGCTTCAAAATGTTTCAGGGGTAACAGGCAAAAAGTTGGAGATTCAGCTGACAAAAGGGGTGACTCCGGTGCAGTGGGTCGTGATGGAGGCCTTTCTAAGTAGATACCCTGATAGGTCAGCTGCAGTTTTATTGCGCGACGGTTTTAAGGAGGGTTTCAAAATCCCTTATGTTGAGCAGGATGTTAGTTTAAAAAGAAAAAATTTGAAATCGGCGTTACAATTCCCGGAGGTCGTGTCGGAGAAGTTGAATAAGGAAGTTGCTCTGGGAAGAATGGCAGGCCCGTTTGTCGCCCCTCCGATTGCAAATCTGAGGGTGTCACCTCTTGGCGTGGTCCCTAAGAAAGAACCTAATAAATTTAGGTTAATCCATCACCTGTCATTTCCGAAGGGATCTTCGGTTAATGATGGTATTGATCCCGAGTTGAGTTCGGTGTCGTACTTATCATTCGATTCAGCGATGGAGTGGGTTAGAGCATGTGGAAAGGGGGCTAAGCTGGCTAAGACCGACATCGAAGCGGCCTTTCGTTTGTTGCCAGTTCATCCTGACAGTTTGCATTTATTGGGTTGTTTTTGGGATGGCGGCTTCTTTGTTGATCGTTGTCTTCCCATGGGTTGCTCGATTTCATGTGCTTACTTTGAGGCCTTCAGCACATTCCTAGAATGGGTGGTGAAAGATGTGTCTGGGATACGCTCATGTTCGCACTATCTGGATGACTTTCTGTTTATAGGGCCAGCGGAATCAGCAGATTGTTCGATTTTGTTGCATACAATGGAGAGTGTGACAAAAAACTTCGGGGTGCCTTTGGCGGAGGATAAAACAGTTGGTCCGGTGACAGTGTTGAGCTTCCTAGGCATTGAAATCGACACGGTAGCAATGGAATGTAGGCTACCTGCAGACAAGGTTACCGCGTTGCGCCAAGATGTGGTTAATACGATTGGTTTGAAGAAGATAAATTTGCGCAGTTTGCAATCGTTGTTAGGGAAACTGAACTTTGCATGTAGGATCATGCCGATGGGTCGAGCGTTCTGCCGCCGCCTATCCTTGGCAACAGTAGGGGTAAAGTCCCCTTTGCATTTCATCAGGATAAAGAAAGAGTTTCGGGACGATTTGAAGATGTGGGCGGATTTTCTTGACGAGTACAATGGCAGATCTCTGTGGATTCAGCCGGTGGCAGATGCTACCTCCTTGGGCATTTTGGTGCATGTCGTTGAAATGAGTGGCTTTGGTCTTTTCTTTCATGGTAGCTGGTCAGCAGCGGCTTGGCCGGAAGAATGGAAGGAGGAGGGGTTAACAAACAACCGGCTACTGTTGCATTTGTTCCCCAGGGTAGTTGCGTTGGCCCTGTGGGGTGACAAATTGAGGAATTTGAAGATTTCTTTTCATTGTGAGCATGTTGGAACGGTGACGGCGGTAAACTCGTTGTCAGCGGCTACGCCTGCAGTAGTGAAGGTCTTGCAGCACTTGGTTTTCCTGGGTCTTAAGTTTAACTTATGGATTGTATCTGAAGTTAGCTTGTCAGCGCCTGATCCAATAGTTGTAGCTCTTTCTCAATTTCAGTGGCAGCTTTTCCGGGATTTGGCACCACAGGCGGAGAGCGCGGGCCGGGATTGTCCAGTGGAGTTGTGGAACCTGCCGCGAGGGCCGTAACAGAGTTATTTACCAAATCGCTCGCGGATTCATCTTGGTCTCATTATAATCAGGCTTGGAGCTTGTGGGAATCCTGGATGTCAAGTATGGACCAGGATATGGAGGAGGAGTATGGTTTGTTGTTGTTCTTAGGTCATCATTGGGAGGCAGGTTGGTCTGTGACACGTTTGAATAAGTTTCTGGCGGGGCTAGCCTTCAACCTTAAATGGAGGGGGGGTAAGGATATAACGAAATCCTTCTTGGTTCGGCAAGTTGTTCGGGGTTGGAAGAAAGGCTGGAAGGCTTCGGACGGTCGCCGACCCGTATCTTATGAGGTGCTCTCAGCCATTGAGCGGAAGTTGCAAGAGGTGTGTTTTTCCGAATGGGAAGTGGTTCTGTTCTGTGCAGCCTTTTCTTTGGCCTTCTTTGGGGCATTTCGGTTAGGTGAGTTGGTTAGCCCGTCCGTTAGTAAAAAAGGTATTTTGTTAAGAGAAAACGTGGATGTCGAAGGGAATAAGGTGGTAGTGTTTATTAAGGCTTCCAAAACGGACGTGTGTGGGAAAGGGTGCAAAGTGGTGTTGTTCAATGTTGAAGGATCCCCGGTGTGCCCGGTGGCATCCGTGAAGAAGTACATGGCAAAGGGCGGGGTGTTAGACGAGCCATTCTTGGTGCACGAAAATGGGTCTTTCTTGTCCCGTTTTCAGTTTATTTCTGTTTTTAGGAAATGTTTGGCGGCAGCGGGCTTACCTGCAACACAATATAGTGGTCACTCCTTCAGGATCGGGGCAGCGACTGAGGCCGCTAGGTGGGGCCTTGGTGAGGATGTGGTTCGGAGAATTGGGAGGTGGGAATCTTCAAGATTTCAGTCGTATGTTCGCCCAAACCTATTGTGAGTTAGAAGCTGTGTTAAGTTAATTGTTTGTTGCCTTTCTTTCTGTGTTGCAGGGCCTGATCCGATGCTCGTCTGGATCATGGGGCATTCGTATGTTGTATGGGCTGCGTTGCGTGCTGCGGTTCGTCCGGACGGTCGTCAGTTGGGTCTTTCTCGAGAGACAGTGACTTTACGATGGATCGGTAAAAGGGGGATGGTGTGGAAGGAATGGTTACCTGAATTTCATCGTTTTGTTAGACTGGATAGAGTGCCGGAGATCGTGGTGATACATTTAGGGGGGAATGATTTGGCTAAACGGTCTTGTAGGGAGCTGATTAAGGATATCAAATTCGATATCCTGAGGTTCTGGGTCATGTTTCCAAAAGTGTTGTTGGTGTGGTCCGACATCATTCCCCGTAAAAGATGGAGAGGTGCTAGATCACACGAGGGGGTGAACAGGGCCCGGATTAAAATAAACAGGGCCATATCTCGGTTTATGGTGAGGAATGGCGCGTTGGCCGTGAGACATGTGGACTTGGAATCGGGTCAAGGAGCTTACTGGAGAGCTGATGGCGTGCACCTGAACGCGGTGGGTAATGATATGTGGTGTTTGGCTATCCGTAGTGGCATTGAATTAAGCTTGAAGGTGTGGAGGGACATGAATGGCTAAGGTGTCAGGCCATTCGTGTTCGTGGCGGGGGTGGAGGTCCTCGAAGTCGGTGGAAATGGTAAATCGTGGTTCAATGGGGTGGGGATCTTGAGAGGTCCTGGACACCCCATGAGAGAATTTAACAAGGCGCGGTACGGTTATTCCGCGTGAGGTGGATTTATGGACCCCTGGCATGGGGGTGGGTTCGGTGGACCAGGATTGGTTGTTATCTATCCCTGAGCTGGTGCTTTACGGCTGGGGGTAAGACTCATCCTGGGCTGAACATTGTGGAGTTTTTGGGATACTGAGTTTTTTATAACTTTGGGGCTTCGAGGACCGCCCCTCCTATTCTGGGTTGTCATAAAAGTTCTGTTATCTTTTATTTAATAAAATGGCTGCTGTGGCCAATTAAATCCAACATATGTCTCCGTCTGCTGTTTTGAGTACGTTAGAAGTTTATTCTTTAGATTGTTAAGAGATCTGTTTAAGGGGGTTGGGGTAATTTTTTCCAGGTCACGGGACTCACGTATACCCTATGTCAAGAAAGGCCGTACTGGGGGCCCACGGCACGTAAAGGGAGGCCGCCATGACGGGGTTACGTGGGACCTGGGGAGCTGGAGCAGTTAGAAGGGATACGGTGGTAAGGGGTTAACTGGGAACTTGAGGGGTGGCTTTAGGGGCATTTTTTGAAAATAAGGGGTGGAACTAGGGGACTGTGGGGAGGGGGCACATAAAAAGGGGCACGCTCCTCACGCAGGCATCCATTTTAGGTGCCTGCGTGACAAGTGAGGAATCTCCCGCCCACCCTCCCTTTTTTGGTTAGGGTAATGGGGGGGGTGAAGTCGGCATATGTGGGCTTTTGGAGTATTGTTTTAAGAGGCGTCTAAATGTATTTATTTTGTTATGTGAATGCTGTCAGGGTATTGTCACGGCAGTTGGCGGGGGTGGAGGTCCTCGAAGTCGGTGGAAATGGTAAATCGTGGTTCAATGGGGTGGGGATCTTGAGAGGTCCTGGACACCCCATGAGAGAATTTAACAAGGCGCGGTACGGTTATTCCGCGTGAGGTGGATTTATGGACCCCTGGCATGGGGGTGGGTTCGGTGGACCAGGATTGGTTGTTATCTATCCCTGAGCTGGTGCTTTACGGCTGGGGGTAAGACTCATCCTGGGCTGAACATTGTGGAGTTTTTGGGATACTGAGTTTTTTTATAACTTTGGGGCTTCGAGGACCGCCCCTCCTATTCTGGGTTGTCATAAAAGTTCTGTTATCTTTTATTTAATAAAATGGCTGCTGTGGCCAATTAAATCCAACATATGTCTCCGTCTGCTGTTTTGAGTACGTTAGAAGTTTATTCTTTAGATTGTTAAGAGATCTGTTTAAGGGGGTTGGGGTAATTTTTTCCAGGTCACGGAACTCACGTATACCCTATGTCATGATTCATGAAGAGATGCACACCTTTTCATAGATCTAGAGTGTCTGATGAGCGGCGTCTGCCTCCGTGTGCTACCCCAGAGTTCTTACTCCAGGCAGGGACTGGAATGTGTTTTCTTGGGTGTATGGAACGCCACAGCAGGTCAAGAATCAGACAAGCTTTGGTGTCACTCCCCCTTCACATCCCAGCTCTTCCTATTTCGGTGGGGATGGGAGAAGCTGGCGTGAAAACACCGAAAATCTCAACATTTTGGTGCAACTCCGAATGTTGAGACTTTAAGGGTATGTGCACACGATGCAGATTTTGCTGCGGATCCCCAGCAGTTTCCCATGAGTTTACAGTACAAGTTTTCAAGCTTGAGAAAGGCTCAGTGTGAGCCGAAATGTCGCACAGAGATGTGGGTTTGAATAAACTACACACTTTTTCACCTTGAAAAGGACTTGGAGTGCTGCCTTCTTTTTTCTATTTTGTATACATTTTGGGTAGATGAGTGGACCATTCTACCCAGGAGGCCAGGCACCCACCAGTGAGCATTGTGCTGTTCCAGTTTTTTTGTCTATATATATATATATATACATATATATATATATATATACAAAATTGGAACAGTGTCTAAAAAAATACCCTAACGCAGTGCAAAGCTCTCCCAGTCAGTAGTCCAATGACTTCCAACAATATGAACAAAATAAGAAAAGCAGCTTGAAAAAGGATTTTGCATCCGAAACGTTGCCACGCCGTTCAGACAATAAAGTCCACTTTTTTCTATTCTTTTTGTGCTGCTTTTCTTATTTTGTATATATATATATATATATATATATATATATATATATATATATATATATATACAGCTCTGGCAAAAATTAAGAGACCACTGCAAAATGTTCAGTTTGTCTGATTTTTCTCTCTATAGGTATATTTTTGAGTAAAATGTTCTTTTATTCTCTAAACTACTGACAACATGTCTCCGAAGTTCCAAGCAATAAATGTTGTATTTATTTTCTGAAAATGAGAAATGGTCAAAATAACAAAAAAATGCATTGCTTGTAGACCTCAAATAATGCAAAGAAACAAGTTTATAATCATTTAGAAACAACAATACTAATGTTTTAACTCAGGAAGAGTTCAGAAATCAACATTTTGTGGAATAACCATGATTATTAATCACGGCTTTCATATGTCTTGGCATGCTTTCCACCAGTCTTTCACACTGCTTCTGGGTGACCTTATGCCGCTCCTAGTACCAAAATGTAAGCAGTTCTTCTTTGTTTGATGGCTTGTGACTATCCATCTTCCTCTTGATTACATTCCAGAGGTTTTCAATGGGGTTCAGGTCTGGAGATTGGGCTGCCCATGACAGGGATTTGATGTGGTGGTCCTTCATCCACACCTTGATTGACCTAGCTGTGTGGCATGACACATTGTCCTGCTGGAAAAAAAACAGTCCTTAGAGTTGGGGAACATTGCCTGAGCAGAAGGAATCAACTGTTTTTCCAGGATAACCTTGTATGCAGCTTGATTCATACATCCTTCGGAAAGAATAACCTGCCCATTCCAGCGGTCACGATCCATGTTTGGATCTGTGGCAGAGATCAAAGCTTTTTTCCTTTCAGGCTATCGGGGGTTAATGCAGTTTTTGCCCCGGTGGCTGCTGGTGTAATTACATTGCTGCCTAGTTTGCTTATGCAGGTGGTGACCACTCCCATCTTCCTTTAAAAGGTCACCTGATGCATCAGCTGACCATCGGTGTTAGAGTTTATTCGGCAACGACCAAGCTGGGAGGAGCTTGCTGAGAGCAGTTGTTCATCAGGTGAGTCTGGTGTTTCATTCCTGCTGTGCTTTGCAGCAGTGAGCTAAGTGTTGTTTTTCTTTACCTTGTCTGTCATAAATTCCCTTTGTGTTGTATTAGTGCAGCAGCAGGACCAGTGTCCTCACTTGCCAATTCCCTACTTAGGGATAAGTGTTATGACCTGGTGGTCAGGACAACAATGGACCTGGTGGTTAAGAGCACACGGAATGACCTGATAGTTACTGATAATATAGGACGAGCTCTGGGACGTGGGAACTCTGCTGACCGCAATCCCTAATCCTATCAACCACACTAGAAATAGCCGTGGATTGCTCCTAACGCTCCCTATGCAACTCGGCACAGCCTAAGAAACTAGCTAGCCCTAAAGATAGAAAAATAAAGCCTACCTTGCCTCAGAGAAATTCCCCAAAGGAAAAGGCAGCCCCCCACATATAATGACTGTGAGTAAAGATGAAAATACAAACACAGAGATGAAATAGATTAAGCAAAGTGAGGCCCGACTTACTGAACAGACTGAGGATAGGAAAGGTAGCTTTGCGGTCAGCACAAAAACCTACAAAAAGACCACGCAGAGGGCGCAAAAAGACCCTCCGCACCGACTCACGGTGCGGAGGCGCTCCCTCTGCGTCCCAGAGCTTCCAGCAAGCAAGACAACAATCAAAATAGCAAGCTGGACAGAAAAATAGCAAACCAGAGAAAAACAAGCAGTCACTTAGCTTCTGCTGGGAAGACAGGTCACAAGAACGATCCAGGAGTGAACTAGACCAATACTGAAACATTGACAGGTGGCATGGAGCAAAGATCTAAGTGGAGTTAAATAGAGCAGCAGCTAACGAATTAACCTCGTCACCTGTGGAAGGAAATTCAGAAACACCCACAGCCACCAGAGAAAGTCCATGGACAGAACCAGCCGAAGTACCATTCATGACCACAGGAGGGAGCCCGACAACAGAATTCACAACAGATAAGTGCAGGGCAAGTGAGGGCTAAGGTATCCTGCTCGGCGACAGGTTGAAAAAAACAGTATAGGGACGTCAGGGAGATCAGGGCACATCCTTAGAAGAGTGCAGGAGGTGTCCATTTCCCCGTTCCCTATCGCAGGGCCCACCATTGTAATTGTGGCCCCGGTGATCCCTTGTTTGTTGTGCTATTGGTGACCGACCTACGGTTGGGTCGTTTCATACCGGGTCAGTCACTTTTGTGATACCAGCCTTGTTGAAGCATCCCAGATCATCACCGATGCTCCACCAAATTTCACAGTGGATGCAAGACACTGCGGCTTGTGCGCCTTTCCAGGCCTCTATCTAACCATTAGATGACCAGGTGTTGATCTGGGGATGGGATTGAGATGCTCGTATATAAACACGTAAGACAAACAGGGATAACAAAAATCAACTAACATACAAAACACTCACCAAAGGTAGAGAGGTATATAAGGAAGGGTAGGGATGTACAAATGGGAAAAGGACAATGAGGAAAGCATACACCCAAAAACAGCACAAAACAATCTCCAGCAGCAACAACAATTTACAACTCAGCACAGTGACTCCAAGGAACTAGAAAGTAAAACTTTCACTGTAAAGGATGAGAAGGTCTGGCCAGATTTTATAGGAAGAGGAAATTACCAGGTCAGGAACAGCTGTGAGATGGAGCTGCAAGTTTCTAACCAGCATAGAAAGGGTCATTAACCTCTTCACCACCAAAGGAAACAAAATCCATTTAATATGAAACACAAAGACCCAGGCAAAATGGAAGATCTGCGATTCACAATACAACCCCAGATCTCCCAGGAGAATGTGACCCACTCGTGACATCAAGGTATCATTTTGTTCAGCTTCCTATGACCTGAATGTCCATATAGACGGCTTAGGAGGGTTGATCCTACTGACAGATTCCTTCTAACTAAAGGGACAAATATCTAATCTCACATATGTGATAGAAAATGTTCTACATAACAAAGAAACACCAGCGCTGCCAATTAAAGAGATCTCCTTTGCTGCTAGTATCAAAACAACCGGGTGCCGGGGTTGTCAATGCATGTAACAATAGTAATAAAACAAAATGATACCGCGCTAAAGGGATGTATCTGTACTAATGGTCATATGTATAAGTTGATGGAATGTACAAACAAAATGCCACTACTCATAAATGCCCAGGTTGGATGCCTGCTGAATGTGCTAAAGAGAGTTGAAATGAGGTGCACTATGCTTGACACTTAGCTGTGCGCAACGTCATGCCGTAGGTAATACCAATGCGAATCTAACTCACTGAGGTCCCATGATGGACGTGGTGCCGGGGGTGCCAGGAATCTAAGGTGCATAGGCGATCAGTCCAGCACGTGGGACGCTGATCCTGAAAAACAGGTGCTGGGCGGGGAGGCCGACAAGAGGTGGCCGCAGCCAGACAGGAAGGCGGTGAGTCGGCGTGGAAACCAGGAACGCCCCGGCCGGTGGCGTCCCTAGAAACAGTATAGAGAAAAGAAAAATGGCCGGCGGTAGCGCTTACTGTGTGACGTCACAAAAAGTATGGGGCAGCTCTGGGACCAAGAAGGAAACCGACGCGTTTCGAAATGCTGCGGCCACCACTTGTTGGCCTCCCCGCCCAGCACCTGTTCTTCAGGATCAGCGTCCCACGTGCTGGACTGATCACCTACACACCTTAGATTCCTGGCACCCCCGGCACCACATCCATCATGGGACCTCGGTGAGTTACACTCGCATTGGTATTACCTGCGGCATGACGTTGCGAACAGCTAAGTGTCAAGCATAGTGCACCTCATTTCGACTCTTTAGCACATGCAGCAGGCATCCAACCTGGGCATTTATGAGTAGTGGCATTTTGTTTGTACATTCCATCAACTTATACATATGACCATTAGAAAATGTTCTACAGTTTGGCTACATTAAAAAATAATAGAAAAAAAGTGCAACTTGAATATTCAGTAATTGGATAAATGTAAGGAAGCAATTACTTTTTGTCAGTGTACTCTATAATGACTAAGAGAGAACACCAAATAAACTGCAAGAACTAATAACTCCTATTTATCACGTAGGTCAAACCCAGTGCTACACAAGAAAAAATTACATTAAAAATTAACAGACACACCCTGAAGGTTTACTGTGGTTGAGTACCTTGTAAGGAGGCGGCTGCCTTGAGAAAGTTTCTTGATTTTGATGAGTGGAGTTGTTGGTGTTCTTTTTTGAGAAGCACATTTTCAGATATTTCAATATACGGTATATTTTCATATTTTGCAAAACATAACGTTTCACTGCTGAAGAGAGAGACATTTTAAATACTGTATATTTTGTAATTATTTTTTAAAAACCATGAAAAAGGAATGCACATGATTTTTCTTTATTATAGTTCCTGATACGTCATTTTTTTCTGAGCTGTTTTTATTTTCCGATTGTGGATTTTTTATTCTATTTTCTTACATGATTATGAGTGTAGCCATCTTTGGTTGCACCTCCTAAATCAAAGTTGTCATCAGAAAATGACCTATTGTTTAATAGAAAAAAACGAGCTTCCAAGTCACCATATAATATAAATAGGTTTCCTTTATTGCATCATATTACAAAAATGGTAAGTATGGCGATGCTTTGGAGCCAAAACTGTCTTTCAGGGAGATTAAATCACCAGCAGTCAAACATATGATGATTATCTAGGGCCTTGG
Source organism: Ranitomeya imitator (assembly GCF_032444005.1). NCBI lineage: Eukaryota > Metazoa > Chordata > Amphibia > Anura > Dendrobatidae > Ranitomeya > Ranitomeya imitator. The sequence continues at coordinate 95,677,778 of NC_091284.1, forward strand.
GAACCCCTTCGTAAACTTTACAGCTCCAAAATTAAACGGTCCTTTCTTCAGCACAAATAAATAACAAAACAGTCCTCTCTGAATTAGGCCACATTCACATGTTCATTGTTTGGCCATTATTTTACCTCACTATTTGTAAGCCAAAACCAGGAGAGGAACAGTCAGAAAAAGTGTAAAAACATGTGCATTACTTCTCCATTTTTTCACCGACTCCTGGTGACAGAGGTGAAATACTGGCAACAATACTGACATGTGAATGTAGCCTAAGGCAAAGTAAGTGGAACAATCTCACCAAACTGGTATTACAGAAACCTCTCAGGCTGCAGACCAGACTATCCACCAGCCCTAGTAGACTACCCGAGCTAGACCAGGTGAATTTTATTAGGCCAGTAAGAGGCGGATTGGAATATGGGAGCGACCTTTCCCACCCAAGCTGTTTGGTCGTTCCTAAATCCTGAACCCAAAATCCAGTCAAAATAAAAACCATTTTAGTATTACATACGCAACTTGAGGTATTTCAATGTGGTTACCCATTTTCATCAAAGTCAGGATCTGAGGTGGCTTGTGAGAATGGCAACCCCCGCTCATCAAGGTTCTGACAAGCAGAGGTGTTCCTTACAACAGCGTTACCAGACAGATGTAAGATTAGTGGCTAGGCGCATAAGGATGTGCACGCCTCTTTTCCGATGCGCCTGATTTATTAAGAGACATACGCCTCTAATGAAGGAGGAGGATCTAACTCATGCATGCTTCCTCATGGATACCGGAGAGAAAATCAATTGTCTTGATGAATAGAGGCCAATCTACTTTGTACAGATGATTTTCTAGTAGTCTCAGTATCATCACAGCCAGGATTAACTAGTCACAAAAGGTGATGTCACGGTTCACTTCCATGGTCAAAGCCAGCCAATTTCTGCCTATGTCCATATCAGTGCTGAAAAGAACAGGAAATGTAAGTCTAGTTTTAAGCTATGTAGCATCAAAACCTACTAAGCAGAATTACAAAAGCAATATATCATTATATATGGCCACTAAAGCGTTACTGCTTGTAGTTACAGCTAGTTATGACATATAGGCCATTTCACAGAACAAAATAATTAGGTGATAAAAACTCTGGCACTAATAGTTTTGTGTGTCACCAGGGATTAAAAAGCATGGGCGAGCCCTTACCTAAAACAATTGTATGAAACATTCATGGCAGTATTAATGACTGTAATTATGACTTACCTGAATAGTTTCCACAGTTTATCTAATGATACTTTCATCAGGTATGAACAGATCTGAAGTAAAGGAGATTAACCATAATGAAGACATTTAAAGAGAACCTGACATCTGATCCATGTGGTCCCAACCACGGGCAACATGTATCAGACATCGGCTGTATTACATCAATCAAGTATGTGTCATAACTCTGTTGTCGGTATACCCGGGGCCAGGGGTGCCTTCACAGTCCCTACCGCTAGGGCGCCCTAGCTATTCCGGGGCCACACACCTAGTTGAATTCCTGAATCAGCCCTTTCTGTCCTCCTCCCCCACCCAGGAAAGTGGGGAGTAATAGTGTATGTATATACACAAACCAGACTAACAAGGATGAATGTACAGGGATAAATGAAATAAACATACAAATATGCACTCAAATACAACAGAGAGGAACACTGGAGAGAAAAGCAGGGAAAACCAAATAGGATAGGAAGAGGATTAGCACTTAGCCAAAACACCAAGCAACAGTCACATACTCCAAACGCCTCTACCAACAATCAACATGTCTACTCCACACCAGGCAGTATAAGGCTAACACTGGCAATATGGATTGCCAGAGGCCAGTATGACACGCCCACCAGGGCCATGGGGTACTCGGAACCGGGTTGGACAGTTCTTTGGGGAAGTCACAGGACCATGACCCGACTCCGTGGCCCTGGCTGTGCCATAAAATAGGGAATATGTATATGGGATTTAGGGTATGTGCACACGTTGCAGATTCTCTGCGGATCCGCAGCGTTTTTTTGAGGTGCAGAAATGCTGCAGATCCGTAATTGATTTACAGTACAATGTAAATCAATGAGAAAAAAAAAATGCTGTGCACACTTTGCAGAAAATCTGCTGCGGAAATGCTGCGGTTTAAAGGAAGTAGCATGTCACTTCTTTTTTGTGAATCTGCAGTGTTTTTGTACCCATTCCATTATAGAAAACCACAGGGGTAAAAAACGCAGCAAATCCGCAAGAAAACCGCAGAAAAACCACAAAAAACGCTGTGGAACCGCACAAAAATCGCGACAAATCCGCAGCTGTGTTTTCTGCCAGGAGAGGCAGAATCCACACCAGGAACTCCTAAGCCTAATCCGCAACGTTTGCACATAGCCTTAGTGTGACACCACCTGTGGTGTTCGGCAACGGATGGCCGGCGCTGCTAAAGGAGACCACTGGGGCTGATGGTGACGCAGCTGGAATGGTTCTGCTCCCCACAGGTGGAGCGGGGACCCAGGGCTACTGGTCCCATTTTTGTCAGGCTTCGTATACCTTGTGGTGCAGGACTCGGGGCACAAGAGATCTCTGAATGACGCAAGGGATGTAGTTTTCTTTTCCTTTACTTGATGGTGCAGACCGGGGTACTGGTAACAGATCGTAATGGAGAGTCGGGCAGCCTGGAAGCAATTTTTGGATACAGCTGGCTAGGTAGGTACGGAGGCCTTCCTTCTGCGCTGTCCTCCCTTTTTCCTTGCTGCCTCACCGCTCGTCCTCCTGCAGCTAACTGTCACTCTCTGTTTTTAAAAACAAACTGTTGCCCGCATGGCAGGCAGCTTGAGCCTATCACAGGTGCCGCTCCTTTGTGTCGGCTTTGTGTTCTGGTATGCTGCTGTGCTGCCGGGTATTAGATCGGGCCAGGAGACCTGCAGTCCCCTGCCCTCCAGATTTAGCTGCCGGGACTTCAGT